>NC_141689.1:280996934-282290684 GCF_964263255.1 Lissotriton vulgaris | reverse complement strand
CAAAGCATAGGATAACAAAACATTGCATAGCATAACAAAACATAGGATAGCATAACAAAACATGGGATAGCATAACAAAACATAGGATAGCAAAACAAAACATAGGATAGCAAAACAAAACATAGCATACAGCATCACTCAGCACCACCACAGCATCACTCAGGCCCACCACAACATCACTATGCGCTACCACAGCATCACTGAATGCCACAGCATCACTCGTTCGCCATCACAACATCACTCAGCGCCACCACAGCATCAATCTGTGCAACCATTCAACAACAACTGGTTCAAATATGTTCTCTCAATATTTCAAGCTTTATTACAAATTTAACAAAAAGATGTTCATATTTCACTTCTGTTCTTGGATTTTCGTCACAATAAAATACACTGAACATAATCTTCACAAACGTTATTGACAAAAGTTTAAGCTATTGCCATTATAAATTACAATAACTTTTATTTAAGTATTATTTAAAAAAATAAAAGCCATTGTTATTTGTAATATCAATACATGTAAGTCACATAAATACAACACATATTGCATTACAAATGCTATAGGTGTCACATTTGCAAAAGTTATAACTATTGGCATTGTAAATGATAAAGCTATTAATTTAGCTATTTTCAAAAATAAAACATAAATAAAAAAATTGTCATTTACAATACCAATAGCTCAAACTTTTCTAATGCGAGACCTATTGCATTGCAAATGCTTGTTTATTTTGTAACTAACATTGCTGCAATTTGACAAATCAGCAAACTTTACAAAAAACACAGTTCATCCACCTCGGCTTCTTCAATATTTTGCCCTGATTTATCAAGCAGAGGCCAAGCAAGAATGGTTGGAGAGTGAAAAGTGTGATTCATTTTTTGACAGACTGTTTAAAGAGGGCTCAGGTGAGCATGAAGGAGTACAAAATTAGGTATGTCTCGACAGTTGGTGTCCCGATATGCTCTGATTGGCCAATTGAAAGGGGACTACTCTATCCTGATTGCTTAATCTCGGGACATGGTCACAGGTTTTGAGGGTCACAAAAAGAGCACATACAAAGGGTGATAACAGATTTTAGTCACAATATAAATATTTTGTTAGTGGTTTTATACTCATTTAAGGAATTTTGGTGAGTTGCTTGGTGATTTTACAACCATATCTGAGAGAACCCCGTTTTCACTCATGATTTTCTCATAGAGATTATGGACCATGAATTAGAAGCTAAAATGAGAGCATATTTCAAATTATTTTCCTCAGCCATGCAAGAAAGAACAATATCTGACATTCTGAGTAAAACATATATTTCCAACAGTAGCAGCAGCCTGTCAGTTGATTCCTTCGTGTTCCGCTGTAGTTCACCAAAGGGTTCTAATAAACAACTAAAGTATTTATTATGTATTTATGGGGGGAGTGGCTTGCGCGCTGAAGGATGATGGCGGACCCTGCCTGAGCTCTGCAACACCGCGGGATTCTTTGTCTACTTGGGAACCTCCAAAGCCGTTGTCGGAGTTGTAAGGTGCCAGTTTCAACCATCTAACAACTCAGGGCATTTGTTGACCGCAGTATGGATGTGTCCTTTTCCTCTTAATCCGGTTTCGGAGTGGTGCTGCCTCTGCGGTATCGGAGACGCGAGCGGCCGCCATTACAGGTCGCCTCGTTTTTCTCTGTTACCTCACATCAAGCTGCGTTGGTACGTTCTCAATCTTTCAGGACTGTTATGCTACTCTAACCTTCACAGTCTATAATGTGAATGTGGCGACTTCGTTTACATTCCTATTGTAGTCCGGTAATTATTTTTTTAACTGACGCGAGCGGCTGCCATTTTAGGTCGCTGCGCTCGCGTTTTGCATACTCTGCATGGTTCTCTGCCACTGACTCGTCATGCTTTATTATCTCAACTGCCACATGGTATTGCTCCCATATATGCACGCTGGAGGTCCTTGAGGACTGAATATATTCTCCTTCATGCGCATGCTACTGTTTTTTGCTGCAGCTTCACTATTGCCTTCAATCACAATATACAAATGAGTCCGGTCTATGCTATGCCATGTTTTTCTTTTTTATTCTTACCAATGGCAACACTTAAACTGATGTGTTTATCAAACCGCCTTAACTTTCAAATTAAGTTTTGGCTCACTACCCAGAAGTGCTCATATATACCGTTTGTAATGGCCTGTTCCTTTTTTGGGTCGCTGCGCCTGCATCTCAATACGTTGCCAACATCTTGCTGCTTTTGTTCTCCTCATTTTTTGGCTTTTTCCTCATTCACATGCCAATAATTGTGGATTCTTGGAGTCGTTATATTGTCGACTAATGTCAACATTTAATTTCTGAGGAACTTTCTTGTGGTTCACTGTTTACTGTTACATTTTGGAGGACCTTTTCAATTTGGTCACATTTTGAACACAACGATCAATATAAGTGTTTGAGTCTGGTTTGTCTACGGACTTTCACATTTACTGCGACAAGTGATCTCTTTTGCAACTTACAATGGCCAATGATATTCATACTGCAAGATTGTCTACATTTGGGACAAAACCGAAAAGACATAAAAATGATCCGCCTTCTCCCATTCATTCCTCTCAAAATCCTGTTTTAGACTCTATATTAGATGAAGTTCGTGGTTTTCTGCGACCAACGAAAAACTAAAACAAATTGAGAGATGGGTTAATGGAAGGTAAGGTTCTGGATCTGGAACAACGTGTTAGTGACCTACAGGATGTCTCTTCAAAGGTCCCTCTACTAGAACAGGAAATACATAACCTAAAAATCCATACTGAGGACCTTGAAAATCGAAATCGTAGAAACAATCTACGCCTCTATGGTCTTCCGGAAAATGTTGAAGGTCCAGATCTGGTATCATTTTTACAGAAATTTCTTCCAGAACTCTTAGAGCTTCAGGTATCGGCAAATCTCCTCAACATACAAAGAGCTCACCGCCTGGCTCGTCTAAACCCTAATGCTACCAATCCACGTGGCATCATAATGCTCTTCCTTGAATTTACTGAGTTGATGCATGTTTTGAAGGCTGTCAAGCTTAAACGTCGTCTGGTCTGGCCATAATATTTTCATCTCTCAGGATATCTCAAATGCAACAAACGCACGTCGTAAAAAATTCCTAGCTCTAAGTCCTCAAATGAGACACCTTAACATCCAATATGGAATCCTCCATCCTTGCCTCGGCAAGATTTACCCATAATGGTCGCTCACGCTCCTTTGATGATCCGGCAAAAGTTCGACTGTATCTGCAGAATGTTTCATCTAATGGAATGGATACTAATAATCGACTTTCTTCTAATTTTTTAGGAATATTCTTCTGAACCCAATTCATATATCTGCTCCATGATCTCATACTTTTTGTTTTTCGCCCACTTAATGAGGTTCTTCTTCTTTTTCTCCTCAATTATACCTATTACTGAGGTCTGTGTCCTTTTGGCGTCACTATGCTCCTATGGTTTCAACTTCTTTTCTTTCTACATATCTGGCTGTTATGCCTTGATCTGTTCACTTGTTTCTTCTTTCTACTATCTTTCTCTTCTTCTCCTCTCCCTCTTCTCCCTTTTTTCTATTATATCTCATCTATTGTTCTAGCCTTCGCTAACTGTTTTTCCCTAAAATTATTTATCTCTGTTTTGTAATGGTAATTGTATTCAGCTTATTCCAGGTGTATGCTGGTAATGTGTGATTTTTTCTAACATTTTCCATATATAAATCTCTTATGTATTGTGTTTTTTCTTGTAGCTGTACTTCTGACGTGTATCACCTCCAGTCGTGTATTACCCTCCTATCCCTCCATTATGTGTAAGTTTGTTACGTGGAACGTTCGTGGTCTTGGGAATCCATTTAAAAGGCAAAAGGTATTGTCCCATTTATCCAAGCTTGAATCTCAAATATCTTTTCTTCAAGAAACACATTGTACTGAGGCAGAATCCCTCAAGTTAAAAAGGCAAAGGGTGGGTCATTGTTTATTCTCCTGCTTCCAGCAAAAAAGGGGGGCGTTGCTATATTGTTTCATAAATCGTTATCAGTACAAATTTTATCTACACAAAATGATGATGGAAGATGGGTAATGGCAAAGATTGTGGTACAAAATAAAACTCTAGTTTTGCTAAATATTTATGGTCCTGTTAAACCAGACCCTACATTTTGGAACAACATTAAAATTTTACTTTCCACAATAGATTGTCCTAATTGTATCGTTTCTGGTGATTTTAACCAATGGTTAGATCCCTTTTCTGATAGATTGTCCAAATGCAAATTTAATCCTGATAAATCTCATAAAGCTTTTCAATCGGCCATTGCCTCTCGTTCATTGTATGATGTTTGGAAGACTTGCAACCCTGATTTGCTTGAATATACTTTTTTTTCCCAATGTACACCACACTCGATCCAGAATTGATTATATATTGGTCAGTAAATCCCTCCTTCCTTCTATTCAAACATCTGATATTGGCTCCATTTTTATGTCTGATAATGCATCCGTTCATGCTGTATTAGACCTTTCACTTACCTCTTCTTAATTTAGTCGCTGGAAACGTAACAATTTTTTGCTATCTGATCCTGTTTTTATTAAAGAAGCTACCACTTTTATCACTGAATTTTTTAGTTTTAATAACCCATCGAACACTTCTGTTCCTAATAATTGGGATGCCTTCAAGGCCTCTTTTCGTGCCTTTACCATTTCATATGTCTCGAAAAAAAAGAAAATCACGAGGAAAAAATAAGAGAATCAATTACAACGTCTTAAACAATTAGAACATACATATTTTACCTCTAGATCGCCTTCTGCGCTTCATGAATTGATTAAAGCAAAATCCGACCTCAAAAAATTGGTAACACTTGAAGCCTGTAATGTTCTGCTTACAATTAAATCTAAATATCATGGAGATCAAAATAAAGCGGGCAGGATGTTAGCCAATTATTTGAAAATTAAATCTGTACGTAAAAATATTGGTCCTATCCTCAATGAATCTACCAACAAACTGGCTTCATCAAATGAAGATATTGCTGAGGTTTTTCATGAATATTATCAATCTCTTTATTCTGATGACACATTTACCACTAATCACAATTTATATACTTTTTTCTCAGGTCTCCCTTCTCCACCTTCTTTACCTGATGAATGTAATGCATTAGAGAGAGACATCTCACCTCAAGAGATGAATAACGCTATTAAATTTTTTTTTTAAGTCAAAAGCTCCAGGACCTGACGGTCTATCTGTTGAATTCTACACCACCTTTACCTCCATTTTTGTTCCCAAACTTTTGGCACTTTTTAATTATTTCATTGCAGATGTCAAAGCGTCCAGGTCCTTCATGGATGCTTTAATTATTATAATTCCTAAACCTGATAAAGATCACTCCTATTGTAAAAATTATCGTCCTATATCTTTAATAAATTATGATTGCAAACTTTTTGCCAAAATTCTTGCATCCTGACTTGAAACAATAATTCCCTTATTGATTAAAACTGACCAAGTTGGATTTGTGAAGGGTAGATTAGCATCTGATAATGCACGAATGTTTGCTAATATTATCTCGTATGGCAAAAAATACAAATCCCCTCTTGTAGCCCTGTTTTTAGACGCCAAAAAAGCCTTTGACCGTATCAATTGGCAATTTATGTTTACAACTCTCCAATGGTTCGGTTTTAGACCTTTTATTTCTTTTATTAAAATATTATATTCCTGTCCTTGAGCTAGTATTTTTGTTAATAATCACTTTTCAAACTTTTTTTTCCCTATCCAGAGTTACAAGGCAGGGATGTCAGCTTTCCCCTTTATTATTTATCCTATGCCTTGAACCATTCCTGGAACGTATCCGTGCTAATTCACAGATTACTGGCTTCAATTATACTTCTATAGAAACTAAAATATCTGCATACGAAGATGATTTACATGTCTAATCCCGTTGACTCCCTCCCCCATTTTTTGAATGAAGTCCGATTATATTCCAGTATTTCTGGGTATAAACTAAACCTTTCTAAGACAGACGTTTTACCCTTTAGTCCATATGCTACCAATTCATGTTTACTGATACTAATTTTGCCTGGTGTCCCTCGAAAATTAAATATCTTGGTATTTGGTTTTCTTCATCATTACCTGCTACAATCAGACATACGTTTCATGCATTACTCACTAAAATCCAATCACTCCTCCTAATATGGTCCCCTATACCTTTCCTGCTGAGGCAGATTAGATACCATTAAAATGATGATCGTACCTCATGTTCTGTACACATTATCTTTGTTACCTATTCGGATCCCCTTTTCCTATTTCTCTCAAATTAACTCCACCTGTATAACATTTTTGTGGAACAAGAAACATCCACGAATTGCTCTTACCAAACGTATTCGTCCCAAAGGTGAGGGTGGTGTTCGCTTTCCAAACTTTAAAGCATATCACTCAGCTTTTTTGATTAAGCAATCCTTTGCTTTATCTTATGATTTTGTTGACATTCCTGTTCCCAGATGGATTATTTTTGAACGCTCCTTACTAAAAGACTTTTCTTTTCAGAACGTCATTTTTATGTCAAACAGTACTTTCATATCAAATAACCCTATTCTAAAATATTCCCAAAATCTATTATACAGCACATTTTCTAATGGTTTTACTCCGTTTCAATGTTTCTTATCCTCCACCATATGGTATAATAAATGTCTTAAATATAAAGGTAAATCTTTCTATTACAAATACTGGAAGCAAAAGGGATTTCTGTGCGCCAATTATTACACCAAAATAATGTTATTCCTTTTCATGCCCTACAAGTACAGTACCAATTACCTGACTCTTACCTCAATGAATATACATTAATTTCCAATGCCTTACAATCACACTTAGCTATTTTTGACCTTCCAGCTGATACGCCATCTCTTATCCCCTCCACTCCTTTTAATCTCTTGTTTCCAACACACAGACCTAAAGCTGCTCTTGTATATAAGTTATTGTTCTCAAATGTTAATGAAAGACTCAAATCCCATATTGAAACTGCTTTGTAAACTGATTTGTCCGTTTCTTTTTCTATTTCGACCTCGGATAGAATATGGTCTAAGTTATTCAATGTTTCTGCTGCTGCTCGGATAACCCAATCTTTATATTTTATTTACATTGGAGCTATTATTACACCTGTTTGTATTTCTAAATTTTCCCGATCCTCGTCTCCGTTGTGCTGGTCTTGTTCTAATGATACGGGCACATTGAAACATCAACTTTATGAGTGTTCAAATGTTTTATGATTTTGGAAATCTGTTTGGACTTTTTTTTAAATGCGACCTTACTTTATCATTACAAAATGTTTTCTAGATTCTTCCTCACCTGATGTTGCCGATTCATCTCCTATTTCCATGTTATTTGACCTTTTTATTGCATTAGCTTTTAAAGTTATCTTATCAACCTGGAAAGACAATTCTAAACTATCTTTATTAATTTGGTGGAATTTTATATGTGATGAACACAGGATTGCTACTGTTTCCTCCGTGTCCCTCTTTTTAAAAATGAAATCTGATCTTTTATGGCTACCTTTTACAACATACCTCTCTACTCATGCTCCTGTTCACTAGTCCCTTTCTTCTTTTCTCTTTACTACTCTCATATAAAATTTTAGTTCTTCCTTCCCCTTCTTTTTCTCTCTCTCTCTCTCTCTTCTTCCTCTCTTCTTCTTCTTTTTCTTCTTTCTTTTCTTCTACCCATGTGGGTAGCTGAGCGCATTATAAGTGTAATTACAAATACAAATACACAAATTTTAGAAAATAAAATATCTGCAAGCGAAGCAATCACAAGGACTAAAAATATAGGGCCAAACTTACAAACTTTCTTGCACTGCAAAATTACATTTAGTGGTTGAAGAGGTTTCATTTGTAGGCGCAGATGACACTTCCCGATTATCAGACCTAGCCAATGCTAAAATATATTCTAATTAGCATAACTAACTACTAATGACAATCAGAAAATATGTTGGTAACATAGATGCTATCAGAAAAAAAGTCTGAGAGTGCCCACTAGCAATGTTGTGAACACCCACAAAGTTGTAACTCTTAGAGTATTCACAAACATTTCGAATGGGGTATTATACGCAAATTAAGACATTAACTTTAACGTAAAATAGTGGAGTAAGTGTAAAAATGAAGCATTAAAAATCTTTAAACACTCTCAAACGTGTTGGGGATTTACGAGAAGAGGTGCTCCAAGTGCCAAATAATAAAATGTGAAAAACAGACTATAAAAGTTACATGTGAGAATGCATATTTCCACAATAACTGTTCCTGTGGAAGGAGGAAACATAGAGGAATTTATGACACCATAGTGGAGATTTTGTGAAAGCACAAACTCCATAAATACACACAAATCCTAAGCACAAGTCAACTATTAGTAAGTGTGTACATTATTTGTGTCTCAGACCCATAGAGGGTTCATTAGTTTCAGCCTTAAATGTAGTGACTAACTAATCCTTTCTTCAGAAATTGTGGGTTCGGCTGGACTTATCGAATGAATATCTGAATAAAAACATGTAACGTGCATCTGTTATGTTATGTGTATTTGTAAGGCGCGCATCACCCGGGAGGGTATCTTGGCACCATAACACCAGACGTGGGGACATGTCCTGACTGGGGCCTATTGAAAAAGCCAAAATCCAGGTTTTCAGTCTCTTGGGAAATTCTAAGATCGAGCTAGTGGCTACCATGTCTAGGAGGAGGTTGTTCCAGGATTGAAGGAGAGGGGCAGTCACCAGTTCTGTCTCTATGGATATATGGGAGAGCAGGAGGTGGGCTAAACACAGGTACCGGATAGGTGTATGGATGCTGATGCAGTTGTTTAGGTATGCAGGACCTTGTTTGAGAAGTGCTTTATAGGTTTGTGAGAGGAGTTTGAGGAGGGCACCTTTGTGTATGGGGAGACAGTGGAGGTGTTTGGATATGTGGCTGGGGAGTAGGAGTTTAGGAGTGAATATGGATGCTATGCTCTGAACAAACTGGAGTCTATCGTGAGTTGGGAGGTGATGCTGATGTAGAGGGTGTTCCCATAGTTCAGTCTGTTGGTGATACGGGCTTGAGTGACAGTTCTGGTGTTATGTAGGAGACATCTGAAGAGTTTTCTGAAGAATCTGAGGGTGTGGAAGCAGGATGAGGTGCCTGTGTTGACCTGGCTGGACATAGAGATTTGACGGACGATCACGATCCCTAAATTCCTAGATGAGCTCAACAAGCTAAGTGTTGGTCCTAGTTCAGAGGATTGCCATGCTGAAGACGAGAGAGGGGTTTCTGTTACGAAGAGTACCACTTCTGTTTTGTCAAAATTGAGATTCAAGCAGTTAGTTCTCACCTATTTTGTGACTTCGGCATGCAGTTGATTACATTTGTCTTGTCCTGTTGAGGGTGTGTTCGGAGAGGATAAGGTGGGTGTCATCTACGTAAAAGGATGATGAATCTGTGGGTTGGGATGATGTTGGTGTTAGAGAGCATGGGGCTGAGAAAGGAGCCCTGGAAGACACCCTAGATCATGTTGGAGGCAGAGAAAGAGTATAGGTTATTGGGTGAGTGCTTCTGTAACTCCTCTTGCCCATGATCCGATTAATGTAATTGGCGGCAGCAGTGAGGGCAGTCTTGGTGTTGTGGTTATGTTTGAAGCAGTCTTGGAGGGATCCAGGAGATGGTCTGTGATGAGGTGAACAGTCAATCGCTTGTTAATAGGTTTTTTCCAGAACTTTTGCCAGGGTAGAAGGGTCTGTAGTTTGCTGCAGTCTTGTGGGCCGCTGAAGATTTTTTCAAAAGTAGGAAAATGGTGGCGTGTTTCCAAGCATCTAGGAAGGTGAGGGCCTTGCAGACAGTGTTGGGTCTTTCTGTGAAAAGGAAAGGGGGGGGCAGGGGAGCAAGAGGGCTCCCAAGTAGATGGAGTGCAAGTGGTTGTGGTGTTCACAGGTGTGATTGAGCCAACAGGTCAGGGTGGTAATCGGTGTGTTCTTCTCATTGGATTGGAGGATGGAGATGCCATTTTGGGGTGTGACATTATTGTAGATGGCCTTGATTTGTTGCTGGAGTAGTGAGAGAGCTGGGTGCAGAGTTCCTGTGAGGGGGAAATGGTTGTGGAGCTGGCGGCGGGGGATGTGAATTACACTATGGCGCAGATATCTTTAGAGTTGTCAGAGCTGTTTTGAATCTGTTCAGTGAGCTGAGTGTTTGTTGGGTCAGAGCTGCTGGTGATAGTCTTGGAGGGCTGTTTTGGGGGTATTTCTGTCAATGGAGTCATGGGAGTGTCGCCAACTGTATTCTAGTTGTTTGGAGTGGCGTTTGCAGAGTAGGTTGTCTATGTACCAGGTTGCCTGTGGTTTAGTCCAAGCTGTAGAGCTGGTTTGGAGCAGGACCAGGTTATTTATTTATTTATTTTATAGCATTTATAAGGCGCGACAGCTACCCACAAAGGGTTTCCCGGCGCCGAAAATCAGCAAAAACACATGGCACGACTAGAGAGAGAGCAGATCTGGAAGCAAAGATTATTGATCAAACAACCAGGTTTTCACGCTTTTTCTGAAACTCCTGTAGTTTTCTTCTTTGCGTATCTGAGTAGGCAGTGTGTTCCAAAGGGTTGGTCCCAGAAATGAAAAAGATCTTCCACCCAGTCTAGCCCGTTTATACCTTGGCACCGCAAACTTCGCAGATGTCATTGAGCGAAGATTGCGATTTGGAAGGTAAGGCTTGGCAAGGTCTTGAAGATATTTGGGGGCAGTCCCAGCTTTAATTTGGAACAAATAGCTCAGGGCTTTGAAGCGGATCCGATTTTCGACCCTAAGCCAGTGTAGATCTCTGAGATGTTTAGTTATTCTGGCATATCTGGGGATTCTACAAAGCAGTCTGGGCGCAGCATTTTGTACCAACTGTAGGCGTCTTATGACTGCTTTGTTTGCACCCAGGTACAGGATGTTGCCGTAGTCAAGCCGAGATGTCACTAAGACATTGACTACGGTCTTCTGGGTGGTTGATGGTAACATCCAGACGATTTTACGAAGCCATCTGAGAATAGTAAAACAGATACCAGCCACTTTATTAGCTTGCTGAACCATAGATAAGCTGTCATCAATGATGACTCCAAGATTCCTGACTTGGGTGGCAGGGATCGGGAGCTTGCCCAGTGAGGTCGGCCAATGGGAATCGCTCCAGAGATTTTTGCTGTTTCCTAAAAGGAGGATCTCTGTTTTCTCCCCATTTAACTTGAGTTGTCAGCAGAAGAGATGATTCAAGTGATAAACTTCAGGATGTTGCGTTTGACGTTGTCTTGGTGTGGAGGACATCAAGTTTGTAGATCAGTGATCCAGGTTTTCTCAGGATTCTTATTCCAGTTGCATGTGCACTCTTGGTGAGTGAGCTCCTATGTTAGTTTGGGACATGCAGGCCGAATCGCACAAGAGAGTGGTTGGTACAGGTGAGAGGGGGTGAGCTTGCCCACCGTGATGTCAGAGAAGTTGGTGAACACAGGGTAGAGGAGGTGTGCAGCTACATGGGTGAGGTTGTTTATTTTTTGGGAAAGCCTTGTGAGGGTTTCCAGTAGGATGGCAGTGTTGACGTTGTTGTAGTCCTTAAGGTGGAAGTTGACGTCACTGAGGAGGATGATGGAGCTGGAGAGGGGAAACAGTGGAAAGGGAGACTTCATTGCCCCACTGGAGCTTACCCACAGCTCCTGTAACCCAAAGAAGGGAAAACTGTCACCCAAAAAAGGGTATCCTGGCACTAGAACCATAGTAGCAAACTGCAAGACTGGTATATTAGTGCTGGGAACAACCCCATTTTTGGTGGTAACAGTAATAAAATAGCTGGTTTCGCGACCAGCGCCAGGACCCCTGGCCCACGAAGATCCCGACCGACCCGCCTGACGTACTCCGCCGCCACCCTCATCGCTCTCAACACCGGCCGACTCCCAGAATGCCATCAAGCCACTCCAAGACGTACCCACGGACCTTTCAGCTGCCACGCCTGCAAGTTCTCCTGCATCCGGACCAGCCCCGCACCAGCACCCGCCAAGTCGAACACCAGCAGCACCCACCTCAAGTGCATCCTGCTCAACACCCGCTCCGTCCACAGACACGCCATCGAACTCTGGAACCTCCTAGACGCCACAGCCCCTGACGTTGCCTTCCTCACGGAGACCTGGATGAACGCCTCTTCAGCTCCCGACATCGCCATCGCTATCCCAGAGGGCTACAAGATCGTCCGGAGGGACCGAAACGCCAACCAGATGGGAGGAGGCATCGCCATCATCCACAGGAGCACCATCCGTCTCACGACCAGCACCGACAACACCCTGACCAGCGCCGAACACCTGCATTTCCAGATCCACACCAACCCGAACACCACCCTCAGAGGCACCCTGATCTACCGACCCCCTGGACCACGCACGCAATTCAGCGAGGACATCGCCGACTTCGTCAGCCCGCATGCCCTCCCCTCCGCTGACTACATCCTCCTGGGAGACCTCAACTTCCATCTGGAGAACAACAACGACCGCAACACCAGCACCCTGCTCGACAACCTCGCCAACCTGGGACTTAAGCAACTGGTGTCCACCCCCACCCACCTCGCCGGACACACACTCGACGCCGTCTTCTCATCCAGCACAGACATCGACTTCAGCCACGCCACAGAGCTTCAATGGACGGACCACAGCTGCGTCCACTTCACCTTCAAGAGAACGACGACCCACCATCACCAGCAACAGGCCGCCCGCAGAAGCTGGAACAAGATCACAGCAGACCAGCTCGCCACCTCCCTGAGCCAGCACCCTCCTGCCAGCTCAGCGAACCCCAGCCAGGCCGCCGACAACCTCACGAAGTGGATCAGCAACTGCGCGGACGAACTCGCCCCACTGAGGACCCCGCCTAGCAGACCCGGCAGCAAGAAGGCCCCATGGTTCACCGACGAACTCAAGAGCTCCAAGAAGAACTGCCGAGCCCTCGAGAAAGTCTGGAAAAGGGAACCGACACCGGACAACAGGACCTCCTACAAACTTGCCACCCGGAAACACCACCAGCTGATCCGCGCCGCCAAGAAAACAGCATTCAAAGACCGGTTGGACAACAACGCACACAACTGCAAGGAACTCTTCCACATCGTGAAAGAGCTTTCCAACCCCAGCGCAGGAAACAACGACATCACCCCATCGCAAGACCTCTGCAACTCCCTCGCTTCATACTTCCACAACAAGATCACGGACATACACAGCAGCTTCAACAACCAACCAACGCACACCATGACCGAACAACCACCCCCCACTACCACCCTCCACGCCTGGACCCCGATCAGCACCGAAGACACCATCTGCACGATGAACTCCATCCACTCCGGATCACCGACCGACCCCTGCCGTCACCACGTCTTCAACAAGGCCAACGCTGTCATCGCACCCCACCTGCGAGACATCATCAACACATCCTTCGACACCACCATCTTCCCTGAGAGCTGGAAACACGCCGAACTCAGCGCTCTACTCAAGAAACCAACAGCGGACCCCACCGACCTCAAGAATTACCGCCCCATCTCGCTTCTCCCGTTTCCAGCCAAAGTCATCGAGAAGACCGTCAACAAGCAGATGGCCGCCTTCCTCGAGACGAACGGATCCCTCGACCCCTCACAGTCCGGCTTCCGAGCCAACCACAGCACCGAGACCGCCCTCATCGCCGCCACCGATGACATCCGAGCCCTGATGGACAATGGAGAAACAGCGGCCCTCATCCTCCTAGACCTCTCCGCGGCATTCGACACGGTCTGCCACCGCACCCTAGTACGGCGCCTCAGCAACATCGGAATCCAGGACAAGGCGCTGGAATGGATCATCTCCTTCCTCGACGGAAGAACACAGAGAGTCCGCCTACCACCGTACAAGTCAGAGGCCTCCGAAGTCATCTGCGGCGTCCCCCAAGGATCATCTCTGAGCCCCACCCTCTTCCACGTCTACATGAGCCCCCTCGCGGCCATTGTACGCAAACACAACCTCAGCATAATCTCCTACGCCGGCGACACCCAGCTGATCCTCTCCCTGACCAACGACCCCGCCGCCGCCAGAGCCAACCTGCACGAAGGGATGAAAGAGGTAGCCGAGTGGATGACGACCAGCCGCCTGAAACTGAACTCGGACAAGACGGAGGTCCTCATCCTGGGCTCCTCACCCTCCGCCTGGGACGACTCCTGGTGGCCTCCCGCCCTGGGCACCGCACCCAAACCGACAGACCATGCACGAAACCTGGGCTTCATCCTGGACTCCTCCCTCTCCATGACCAGGCAAGTCAACAACGTCTCCTCGGCGTGCTTCAACATCCTACGCATGCTACGGAAGATCTTCTGGTGGATCCCCACAGAGACCAGGAAGACCGTCACCCAGGCCCTCGTCACCAGCCGACTGGACTACGGCAACGCCCTCTACGCCGGTACCACCGCCAAGCTCCAGAAGAGACTCCAGCGGATCCAAAACGCCTCAGCCAGACTCATCCTCGACATCCCACGAACCAGCCACATCTCCGGACATCTGAGAGACCTTCACTGGCTCCCCGTCAATAAGAGAATCACCTTCCGCCTCCTCACCCACGCACACAAAGCCCTACACGACCAAGGCCCGAGCTACCTCAACAGCCGAGTCAACTTCTACGCTCCCAAACGCCACCTCCGATCAGCCAACTACGCCCTCGCCGCCGTCCCCCGCATCCGAAGAGCGACTACAGGAGGAAGGTCCTTCTCCTACCTGGCCGCCAAGACCTGGAACTCCCTCCCTCCCGACCTGCGCCTGACCCAAGACCACCTCTCCTTCAGGAAGAAGCTGAAGCTGAAGACCTGGCTGTTCGAGCAGTAGCGGCACCCCCCCCCCCCCCCCCCCCCAGCGCCTTGAGACCCTACGGGTATGTAGCGCGCTTTATAAGTGTCACTGATTGATTGATTGATTGAGGCACTTGAAATATCATCTGCTTCCTTCTTCCAGGGGCGGATTGGCACTGCGGGCATTCGGGCACCGGCCGAAAGGCCGATGTTTCAGTGCCCTCTGTGGGACGTTTTTTTTTCTCCCCTTTCCCAGTCCACAGAGAGTGCTCTCTGCGGTCTGCTCTCTGTGACTGGGTAAGGGGAGAAAAAAAACAGCCCACAGGGCACGGAGACAGAGACAGAAATTAAAGCTCTTCACTGTGCGGCCATACAGCGATTATCAGCTGTGGCCTCTACTGCACCCCCTGCCCTGCAGAGCAATCACACTGAGGCCGGGCTGGGGAGGGGTGATTGTTTACAAGAATCGGCCTCCCTGGGGCCAGGTGTTGCTCAGGCCTTTTCAGGCATTTTCACTTTGGCCCCCCTGGGGCCCACGCAGCCGTTAGTCTTAACACCTCGCCCACAGCCCCTTACATTCAGGGCACAGTGGGCGAGGAAGAATGGGTCTGGCTGTGGGGGCCAGGTGATGTTTTGAAACCGCACAATCTTCACCTTAGCCCCCCCCCCACCCCCACCTCCCCTGGCTACTGTGGATGATCCATCAGCTGTGTTTTGTACTGATTAATTTACAAATTGCAGGGGCCTTACTGCTGTTCATGTGCTCCTGAGCTGAAGGTCTGACGAAGGCTGAGTATGTTAGTAATAGCAGGGGTTTCGCTGCTTTTCAGGTGCTCTTATGCTGGAGGGCTCGAATAATTTTGTGATGGAAAGGGCCTTGCTGGTTTTTCAGTTGCTCAGTATGTAAGCCATTGTCACCTTGGCCTTGTATCCTGCGCAAGAACAGTATCCTCCCACTTTCATTCCTTGTCTGTGCATAGGCATAGGTGGCCTAACGCCAGAGTTGCAGAGATGGGGATTGTGATTCTGGGCAGATCACTTCCTTGCCCAGGCCCTTAAATAAAAAATCAGATCATGTGTACTGTAATTGGTACTCATGAATAGAACTTAAATAGCCTTTGTCTTGGGCTGAATTTACACCATATAAAACTGCCAAATGGTAAAACAACTATAAAAAATAACCATTTGTTTATGCTTTATGATTCTGCAAGGGGACCATGACAATTAAAGAGGACACTTTATAAAAACATGTCCATATTTTTTAACAAAGCTTTCCTGATGCTATTTTTTTTATTTTATTTAATTCCCCTTAGTGCCTCCCCTTCTGGTTTTCTTATGTTGTGGAGGCTGCGCTCTGACCCTTAAGTCATTCTGTACCTCTTACCGGGTGCACCATTCTACTTCTATGTTCTTTTTGTTATTCTGGGAGAGTCTAAGCTTGCACTAAGATAACATTTCATAGTATTCATAATTTCCAGTGACTCGCTCCTCAATGGGGGATCTTGTTGGGTGATGTTTGTGGCCTTCCTTTCCCACCCCAGCTCCTGCCTCACCTCCATATGGACACACCCCTTACTCACTGCCTGCATGAGTGGAAAAACAGCAGGCAAATAGGTTTCGGATTCACTGCTCTGACCACACCCCATTTCTCAGTCAGCGAGTAAGACACAGCTTCTGGATTGAAGTGGGGGTGAGAATCCATAGATTTCCTTCCCGCCTCCTGATTACCACGGCCACGTTAGCCAGGTGAGGGACATAAAGGCAGCTTACCAGCAGCTTTCATCAGACAACTTCAAATTGGACTCTACAGCACCCACCACCAGGAGGATCGTATCCAGAAGTTGCAGCAGGAGATCAAAGCAAAGACCTGCCCAGCCCTCAGGTGCCCAGAAAACCTGCTTCAACAGGCTGCTGCTTCATCTTCATCTCCTTAGGTGCCAGTATTTTCCAGCCTTCCCAAGTGGAAGGAATACATGTGTAGGCCTTCAGTGACCCAATCCAACTCCTAAGGCTCAGGAAGAAGACAGTTCTGACTAGGGTGGCTAACCGTCCGTAAATTTCATGGACCGTCCGTAATTGGAACCTCACGTCCATTGTCCTTGATGATCCCTTTTACGGACGCCTTTTGTCCGTAATTTTGGACTTTGGGGAACAGCACTGTTCCCCTGCCAGAAGCCTCAACTCCCTGATGGGGCCGCCTGGCACTCCTCTGAGCGCAAGAGCAGCCTGACCCGCCCATTGTCATTCTGTATGCGGCTGATTGCCACATACAGAATAACAATGGGTCAGTCTGGGCTTTAAAGCATGTGGTGGCCTCCTACTGCCTTGGGCATCCTGTCAGAAGGAAGAAATGCACAATAACATCCTTGCTGCTACAAGAGAATCCAGTTAATCAAAATAAGGAGGTGCAAGAAGTTAAAAAAAAAAGGGTTATAGTTCTTTCTCAGTGTCATCATTTTAGAACTGATGCATTTTCAATATTACATTCAAGGAAGTCATGGTTGCAGCTTTTCTATTTTATGCAACTAACAACCATTGACAAAACCTATAGTTCTGGCTTGTTGTAGGTGTAACAATACTTGCTGTATTATATATCTGAACGCAATTACAGAAGCAGCAAAATACCAGTCGGGCGGCACACAATGCTAAGCACAGATTTGTAGCTTAGGTGTTTTAAGCTACGCCCTTAATTACATTGAACACCCCCTTTGGAGAGACCCCTCAGTTTTGTCATCCCACTTAAAGCCCTGGAATCAACACCATGTCACAGACACCTCAGGGCCTGGCACTGTGCATCATGCATGACTCATGACTTCCAAGGTTTCAGATTGACTATGTGCAGGGGCATCTTGAACTCCTCCCTCTGCTTTAAGAACTACAGTGAGGGGTGAGTTCCTGATGAGTCTCTTCTGTCTGCAACTCTGCGGACAAAGGCTCAGCTCACAATTATTGTGAAAAGGTGGGTGAGAGAGTAAGTGAAGGGATGGCTGGATGGATCAGTGAAAGGGTGCATGGATGAATGAAAGGGTGAATGGATGGATGATGAGAGATATGAATAAAACTGTGTTTTTTTATATAGACATCACCTGCTGGCTGTGAAATAAATTTATGACTAGATTGCACAGATACATTTTTTCAGCATTCTTTACACCCCAGACTGCCTTTTCCTCATTTGTGAATTCTTACTTTTGTTATTACATGGTCTGTTCCCAGAGTTTCCAGTCTTATTCTTTCTCCTTGACTTTGTACTAGATTTCTGATTTATGTGATGATTAGAGTCTAGGACATAGCTGGTTGGGAAAGAGTATCTAACGACATTGTGCAGGGCGTTAAGACTGCAAGTAAGTATTCAGTTATCAGAACTGCAGTGCTCCTAGTCTTTACCAATGTTACTTGCTCTGTAAGCTTTAAAAAGTTTAATTTACTAAATATTTCTCTATGAATTAGACCTCAAAGAGTAACCAAATAGTGTTTCATGAAAAGGCATGCCCCTTGAATGTGGGCCACGCCCCTTAACTGTAGGCCACTCGCCTTAAATATATGCCACGCCCCTTGAACATGGGCCACTTTTTTCGTCAGTGCCCGGGCCAAATTGTGATCCCAATCCGACCCTGCCTTCTTCTGTCCGCATTTACCCACCTTTAGAGTTAGTTATTAGGTTGGCAAATTTGATATATGCCATAAACACAAAATATACGTGAAAAATAATAATTTGGTGCTACTTTAGAGAGGTAGAAGAATGGGAAAAGTATAAGGGCACCCTATTCTAAGTCTTGTTATAAAACCAGTGAGTCATATTACAATAAAGATTATTACTCAGGTTACTTAAGCAAGGATCTGAACTGTCTCTAAGGGCGGTTATTAGTTGTTTATTTCAATACATCTGAAGGGTGTTCACGAATATGAAATGCTGAGTTGGCCCTCCTGTTAATGAAACTTCGAATTTCAGGTGTTTGGCCAGTCACTTGGCCCATTTAACCCCTTGCGTGCTGGTGATGGAACTGTTCCGTCACGAGCCTCGGGTGGGCTGTGCTGGTGACGGAACGGTTCCGTCACGACCCGCTCGCCGCGCCTGCGTGACGTGAATTCTGCGCCTGCGCTGAGCGTTCTATTGAGCGGGCGGGGCCGTGACGGAACCGTTCCGTCACAAGCACAGCCCACCCGAGGCTCGTGACTGAGCGGTTCCGTCACGAGTACGGGAGCGCCGCGCGCTCCCCCTCCCCTTAGCACTGCGGCGGATTAGCCGCCGCAGCTAAAGGGTTATAAGCTACCACACTAGAAAATCGAAAAACGTCTTGTTCCCAATTATTATAATTGTTGTTCTTCTTATAGTTTAATCTATTCATGGAATACGTTTTAAAAATACACAGATCAGAGGAGTTGGCCTTATGTCTGGGGTGGTCGACCTCAAATCTCCAGAACCGGTTCGTGTCTCGGCAAGGATGCGCATGATCCTGTGATTCTGGGCAAATCACTTAATAAAAAAAAAAAAAAAAAAGAATGTGTCCTCATGTAAAGCAACTGGTGCTCGCGTAAAGCGCTCTGATACCCGATAACTTCAGGTCAAGTTCGCGCTATATAAAACTGTTAAAAAAAAAAATCAGGTAGAGTTTGGGATACCCATTTCAATAGTTCTATTACGGCCATGTTAACGATGTGTGACAGTTCCGAACAATCAAGTAGACTTTTTTTCGGTCGCTGATCAATTTTACCCTGTGGTGCCGGGGTTTGTTGTCTGTAACAGTTCTCTCATGTAACAACTGGTACTATTGTACAGTGCTCTGACGCCTTCAAGAAAAGTCCGCGCTTTATAAAAAATGCATTAAATAAATAAATACATTAATAAATCTGCTAAGCAGGGCAAACGCGCGCTAGCCTCACTACCACGCTTCCATTTTAGACCGACACAAACAATTGTTCTTCGGAAACTCGGCAGATGTTCGCAGGCCCAACCGGCCCTGAGAAGGGTAGTAATACGGTAGGGTGTTTTATTACGAGTGTCACGAGACGGCGTGAAAAATCAAGGGCCACGGGCAGTAAGCTGCGGCGGGTCAATAATGCTCACTGAGACATTGTGCAGACAATCAACAGCGAGGCCCTGGCAGCGCCGCACACCGCTGAAGGGCAAATCAATACAGGCATGGGAAGGACACTGCCCCGCTCGACTCCCTGGCACACCGCCTCCCCAGCACAGGGCCGAATTCACGACGCCTCTAGTGGCGGCTTCACCCGGTCGAGGCCCTGCGCCCAACCCAGAATACACTCTGTTTTCAGAGGTAGTTGTCTCCATACACGCACGGCGTCCGTCCCTAAGAAGCACAACGAATCAGTATGGGGACATATAGAGGGAAGACACTTTAAGACACAAAAGACGGACTTCTGAATGATGCTTGGGCAGAGGGAGCGGAGGGCTCCACCGGCTCTTATCAGGCAACAAATGCTAGCTTTCTATTGATCGACAGCAGCTCTAAATCCGAAACGGACCAACCTCTGCATGCGGAAAGGTTACCCTGAATGAATCACACACGTTAAGTATATTTTTACACCAAGAAGACATTATTGTTTAATTATGGCCTGGAAATTAATAGAGGTGACAGGTTAAATTGCAGCATTGTATCGCCGCGTTTCAAGGTATTCAACCTTCTTTAAAGGTCGGCATTTTAACAATGGACCGATTAGCTAACTGGAATCAAGCGTGGGTGCGACCGTTACACCGGCACGCGAAATTGATTTTTTTTCTCACTAAATCAGGCCATCAGCCAAAACACGGTAGTGGTTCAACTCGACGGAGGGCACATTACAGCTAAGAGAGGCAACTCTGTGCGGATTATGAGAATTACTGGCATTGCGCCCTCGCGCGCGGGGCCTCTATTTCACTTCTCACCGTGTTATGAAACATTTATGGCAAAGAAAGTATTGTTGATTTATTGCTGCTTAGGAAAAATGTGATTCGCCACATCCATCACTCGGCTCCTCGTTAGATGTAATTTCTCAGCTGCAGGGTGGATGATATTCTTCATGGAAATGGTGATCGCCAGTGTGCTGGAGCATTAACACATACACTGGAGGAGGGGGCACGGGCCGCGACGGGGGCGGGACTACGACCCTTGCGAAACCACCTCCCTTTAGTGTAGCATGAGTTTTAGGTCTGGCTTCACACTGCTGCTGTTGTCGACCTTGTGTGATCAACAGAAACACATATTTCAGAAATACTGCTGAAAGACTGGACCAGACTCCGCGGGTTTTTGCTTCCACTGAAAGAGCGCCCTTATTGAACTAGCGTATGGTACAGCAGGACTCTGTGGTTATGGTGGCAGCCAATTATCAGGGATATAGGCTTGATCTTTCCTATTATGAAAGGTTTTAATAAAGGCTGTAGCCCTGACATTCATAGTAAATATATGGTAATAGTCAATAGGCACTTAAAAGGTGGATTGTTGATAATAGACAATAGGCACTTAAAGGTGGATTGTTGATAATAGACAATAGGCACTTAAAGGTGGATTGTTGGTAATAGACAATAGGCACAGGTGGATTGTTATTACTGAGTATTAATGCGGGCCGAGAGGTATTCTGTTACTTGGAATGTCACAGAATTTGTTAGTATGCACAGGTTTGATGTTGGTCCCCACCTCTTACAAACCCTGGAGACAGAAGACTTGCGCTGTGATAATCCTTGTTATACCTGTTTCATGATGGATGGTACCTTGTTTAGCCACATTTAATTTTGCATACATTGGTACTTTTATGGCTGTATGGTGGATGGTTTCTTGTGGGCGAGCTTAGGCTCAAAGCAGCAGGGCTAAGATGGTTATTGTAACAAGTCAATCATAATGGCTACATGACCGATTGGTTCCCTGGGAAAAGTAACACCAAAAGCCATAGGTCTGATCTGTATATTATGAAACATTTTTACAAACATAGCAGGCCTGGCTAATTTATTGTGAAAAGCATTGTTAAAGACAACAGGCATTCAACAGCAGATTCATATTGCATTATGTGACAGACTGTAGCCAGGTATTTTGTTAAATCTCACAGATTACTGTAGTATGCAATGGCTTTCCGTTGGTCACCCCCTTGTACAAATCCCTTGGGGTAGAGAATTTTCACTGTGATAATCTGTGTTAGGCCCCTTTGAGAGGGGATGTACATTGTTTTGCCATCAGTAATTTAGTACATATTTTTAATTGAATAGAAGACGGTTGCCATCTTATCCACACTTCAGTGAGACTTTGTTGAGTATGGTGTCAGCTAATGCAAACGGCTATAGTTAGAGTCCAAAGGATTGATTGAACTTTTTTTTATTAAAGTATGAAAAAGCCAGAAAGTCTGAAGTACCTTTTGTGAATAGCATGTGTTAAGACAATAGGCATTTAAGGATGGACTTTTATTACACCGTGTTAAAGCCTGTAAGGAGGTAATTTTGTTACATGGAATTTCAGATTACTGTAAGCGAGGGTTTGGTGTTGACACACTCAAACATGGGGAGAGAACATCTGCGCTACATCAATGAAGTCATCAGTGATGCCACTGACCATGTCATGAGTGATGTAATACGTGAGGTTATAAGCAGTGCATTAAGGGGGCATGAGTTATAGTTACTTGGGCTAACTATAACTGCTGAATTACTATGGTTTTGTGCAAGGGAAATCTGAGGCAAACTATAACGGACCTGTAACCTTTATTTTTTCAGTAAATTCCTATTTTTTTTTTAATACTATTGCCTCACTATAATGTCCCTGTAACCTTTGTTTTTTTCAGTGAATGTCAACATTTTGTAAAATTTTATTTCTAACTGCAACCTATAAACTTTCAGAATGGGTGCACAAGTGGCTGCATAGGTCGGTGAGTGGATGTATGAGTGGTTGTATGGGTCTATGAGTTAGTGTGTGAGTGGCTGTATGGGTCTGTGTGGCTGTATGGGTCGGAGAGTGGGTGTGTGCCTGAGTCGGTCTTGGAGTGGGTGTGTGAGTGCTTGTCTGGGTCTGTGAGTGGTGCTATGGGTCTGTGAATGGGTGTGTGAGTGGCTGTGTGGGTGTGTGAGTGGCTGTTTGGGTCTGTGAGTATGTGAGTGCCTGTGTGGGTGTATCACTGGTGCTGTGAGTGGGTGTGTGACTCCCCGTGTGAGTCTGTGAGAGGGTTGGGTGTACGAGTGCCTGTTTGGGTTCAAGTGGATGCGTGTGGGTATGTGAAGGGAGGTGAGGCCCCGAGAAGGTCTGTGAGTGGGTGTGATAGGGTCTGTAAGTGGGTGTATGTGTGTCGGAGTAGGTCTGAGTGGGTGGGTGAGTGTCTGTGGGTCAATTAGTGGGTTTGTGAGAGGGTGCGTAAGAGTCTTAGTGGGTCTATGAGCAGAGGTGAGAGTCTCTGAGTGGGTCTATGAGTCGGTGTGTAAGCCTCACACTAGATATGTGAGTGGGTGTGAAAGAGTATGATTGGTTCTGTAAGTGGGTGTGTGAGTGTCTGAGTGGGTCTGTGAGTGAGTGTACATGTCTGAGTGGTTCTGTGAGTGGGTGTGAGCGTGTCGATTAGGTGTTCGTGGGTGTGTGAGTGGATGTGTCTGTCTGTGGGTGTATCAGCATCTGAGGGGGTCTGTCAGTGGGTGTGTGAGTGCCTGAGTGGGTGCCTAAGTATCTGTCTGGGTTTGTCAGTAGCTGTGTGAATGAATGGGCCACAACAGAACCACATATGCCACTTTATCTAACGAGGGATCACAGTTTTGCACATAATGTCTACTCAAGTGGATTACTTTCTTCTGTTTAATTAGTAACTGCTACCTTGTAGGGTAAAAGTCCAGTGCGAATTCTACACTACATCTGTGTAATGGTCCATCAGGAAATGTATCCAGTGACCTTGGGTATGTTTTGGCAATGTAACTGTTCCTTGTGTCTCTTTATCCAGAAATGTGTGATAACATAAATCCTCCTACAGAGAGGACATCAAGACTACAAAGAGGTAAATCTCCACCAAAAAAGGGTACTTCCTTCTAGCTATATAAAGTAAGTGCTTCTTTGTTTGGTGGGATGTCCTCATATTCCACAGCACAAAGATCTTGTCACCAAAATCGGTGGGAAACGCGCTGGGGGACCTTTTTTAAGCTGTCCATCATCCTGGCAAAAGGCAGAAGAGAGTTACACACTATTAAAGTGAACGGGGAAGCCTGGCCAATTATAAGAAGGGGAGGTGTGCTGCGCGGCCCCAGGGAGCCCGCCCTCCAGGGCCCCAAATAATTCAATGGAGGAGGGGTGTCACATGGCCCCCTGCCCGGATCTATTTCGACCCTGGGGAACCCAACCTTGGCCACAATTGAATGGGAGAGGTGTGCTGCGGGCCCTCCTCCTTGGGCCGATTTCAATTTTGGGGATCTCATACCCCAGGGCCCGGTTTTGTTATGCTGGGTGCCCTGGAGCCTACATAGGGCACCCAGTCTATATCATTGGGGACCACGGGGGGAGCCTGAATGCACCTGGGCAGGGAAACAGATGAAAACTAAGCTTCCAGAAAGCGGGAGCTTTCATGATTTCACAGCTTCCGCCTGCTGGGAGCGGAGTTAGTGTTTGCTCTGACGTGGAAGGAGCTGTCGAAGCCCCCACCAAGTCAGAGCAAGCAGGGACCCAGGCAATTAATGGCTACAGGAGGGGGCCACACGCCCTGTCCCTTCTGTGTTCATGGGCTGGCCCCAGGGAGGTGGTGGTCACCAGGAACACTTTGTAATAAACTAACAGAAAGAGGCAAAATAAAGATGAGACACGAGCAGAAAGAGGTATAATAGAGGTCAGAAACCAGCAGGAAGAGGCAAAATAATGGTAAGAAACTAGAAGAAAGTGGCACAATATAGGCGGGAAATGAGCAGAAGTCTAAATAAAGGTGAGAAGCGAGCAGGAAGATTAGAGTTTACGACCAATGCTTACAATAAAGGTCAGAAACCAGCAGAAAGAGTCAAAATAAAGGTGAGAAATGAGCAGCAAGAGGCAGAATAAAGGTGGGAAAGGAACAGAAAGAGGCAAAATACAGATCAGAAGCCAGCAGCAAGAGGCAAAATAAAGGTGAGAAACAAGCAAAAAGGAGGCAAAATAACGAACAGAATGAGCAGAAACAGGTAAAATAACGGGCAGAATGAGGGAAAAAAAGTCAAAATAGAGGGCAGGAGCAAGCAGAGACAAGGTAGAAAAAAAAACGAGGAGGCACAAAACTTAAGGCAGCAGAGGATAACGGAATGCAGGCAAGTTGGACAGGAGGACCGTCACGAGGGAGCTGGTAAGAGGACCTGCTCCTGTGTGCCCCCTACTTTTATTACCACACACCCGCTGACAGACCCACTCAGCGACTCATCCATCCACTCAAAGACACTCATGCACCCGCTCACAGACCCAGAGACTCACGCACCGACTCACAGACCCACTCACAGATGCACACAGGCACTCCAACACCCACTCACACAGCCACATAGAAATTCACAGAAAAAAACAGTTATAGTTGCCTGAGCCAACTATAACTAATGCCCACACAATGTACATCTTATGATCTCACAAATTACATCACTTATGACATGGTCAGCGACAACACTGATGGCATCTCAAATGACATCACTGATGACATCATCTACAGAACCACTCACACACCCACACAACCACTCACATACCCAATCACAGACCCCTATAACTAATTACACACACTCTCGCTCACCCAACAACTTACTCAACCATACAGTCACTCACACAGACCCATACATAAAACATAACGTGTATTTGTAAAGTGCACATTCACCTGTAGCCATCCTGTCGCTGAATAACAGATGTTTCTTATTGCCCAACTCAATGGTACTCATCTTATCGACCACAGATGGATGAACGGCTGAGTGGACACACCGGGATTTGAACCTGTGATCATAAGGCCGAACACAGGCCCCTGCAGTGAATGCGTCAGCCCACTGAGCCACCAGACCCGGCCACTCACAGACCCATACAGCCACTCACACAGCCATACAACCATTCACATACCCATTCACACAGCCACTGACACAACCACTCACTCACCCATACAGTCACTCACACATCCATTCATTCATCCACAAAATAACTTATACCTATCCATACATGGATACACTCTCACGCCCACTTACTCATCTATACAGCCACGCACACAAATACTGTGCAAAACCGTCACACACACCCACTCACTTACCCATACACATTGTCAAAGAGCCACTCACTTACACACCCAGTCACTCACCCAGAGCCATTCACAGCCCCTCAGTCAACCATACAACCACTCACACACACACACACCCATACAGCAACTCACAGTCACTCACTCACCCATACATCCAATCAAACGTCAACTTATTCACCCATACAATAACTCTCAGACTGGCAGTCACAGTGCCACTCAGATGACATATATTAGAAAAAGTATCACTCATTAGTAGTACAAAAGGAATAGTAATGTAACTTATTTAGTATCTTCATATATATCTTTCACTCTCAGAAATGTTTATGAAACACTTACACTGACTGGATGATGTCATGAGTGATGTCACGGACCATGTCATGAGTGATGTAATATGGGAGGTCATAAGCAGTGCATTGCGGCGGCGTAAGTTATATTAGCTCAGGTAAACATAACTGCTGAATTTCACGGCTTTTGTACGAGTGAAACATGAGCCTATAATGTTCCTTTAACCTACGGTCTTTATAGTGAATTTCACTGGAAAAAACAACGGTCTGTAACCTTTGTTTTTTTTCAGTCTGTGTGTGTGTATGTATATGTGTGTGTGTGTAAGTGAGGGTGTGTGTGTGTGTGTGTGTGTGTGTGTGTGTGTGTGTGTATATATATATATGTATGTATATATATACACACACACATATATACACACACATATACATATATATATATATATTCACAACACAAGGTAGCCCAAAGGAGAAATACCACAGGCAGTTGATTCCGTTTATTTATTTGCATTTCAGCAGCTTGCAAACAGGCTTTCAGCATAACTGGCATTGCTTCATGTAAATGGCCAAACGCGTTTCAGGAACACAACTTCCTTTCTTCAGTGGCGCTGATGCAATGAACAACAGAGCAGCATTGCTTTCGCATATATAAAGAGTACCTGCAAAAGTGGGCGTGGCCATCATGGCCTTATGGTCTCCGTAGTTCATGTTATTTTACCCAAGTGGGTCCGCTCTGTGCTCACGATTAAAAGCAATGTTAATGCCCCAGTGGGTTAATGACAGTGTCTGTTGTAAAGTCTGCCACGCTTTTCAGCTGCCAAAACACGAACATTTCTGTCTCCCAGGTGTAAGGCCAGGTGTAAGGTGTAAGGCCTGTAAATCAAGTGTGATGGTCAAAGCTATTGATATCCCAGGCAGAAAGGAAAAAAGGGCGATCAAACAATTTTTGACATGCAATACCAACTTTGTCATCTATGTACTTGAGTGCCCTTGCAAATTCCGGTATGTGGGAAGTACCACCTGTATGGCTAAGAAGCGCGTGCTGGAGCATCTTAGAGCCATCCCACATGGGGATGACAGATATCCTATTGCGCGACATTTCCAAGAATTCCACCATTCTGACAACTCCTTCCTGCGATACTACGTGATAGAACAGGTTAACGTAGGAAGAAGGGGTGGAAATAGAGAACTAGCCCTTAGGAAAAAGAGTCAAGGTGGATAATGGAGCTCGAAACGAAGTTCCCTGGGGGGCACAACCTCGATGAGGAACTTGCCACGCATTTGCATGAGGGTTAACCTGACGCACCTAATCCTCCTTGGCCTTGATTCTGCTATGACCAGGTGATTCCATCTCCTAGTTGGATATCTCAATGAATTATGATGTAAAGATGACAGGTTCATGTTATAGTAGGAAATAAAATGCTCATTAATTTGTTTTTTGAACTTTAAAACTGTGTAAAACTCTTTGTAAGTAAGATTTGGATGAAGGGATTTTAACTGTATGTTTATGTGTCTTTTGTAGGATTATGTGGGAGAGAGAGATTTCTTCCGTCACGTTCACTTCACGGTCCTGAGACCATTTTTTCCTTTTCCTTCACTCGGATGAAAGACACTTTTCACCTGTGTGATAGTTTCACCTAGAGGTGCACTCTTACCCATGATCGTATGGCTTTGTTTGTGTTCAACTTCTCTTAAGAGGATGACTCATAATGCCCAGTGTATGACATCACAATCTTTTAAGGCACTAGACCGTAAGAAAAGACTATGTGGACATATATCGAATACATTTTGACTTGCTGCTGGGCAGGAGTACGCATGACATGCCACCCGCTATGATTTTAGGCACTAGACCTCGAAAATCTAAAGCTGTCCTCTTGTAATTGTACATATGACCAGGATTTGTAAATACTTTCGTTTGTTTATTAAGACAATCTGTAAGTAACTATAGCGGGAAGGCTATTTATAGCGCGTTCCTTCAAAGTGTATGCTTTTTCGTATGGATACTCCATTACAAGATGGCGGAACCTTTTCACATGAAATGTTGTACATACTTCTAAGTTACCTCTTTTGTGTTTACCTTTTTGTGCATAACAAGCTAACCCGACCTGGGTGGTTTACGTGTGATCAAGACACAAGAAGTGTCGAAACGCGTAGCATGTATTCTGAAAATAAACCTATTTTGTTGAATATGGATTACTGAGTGCGCATTTCATTGCTTTGAAGCAAACTTGGATTTAAAACTTTAATTCGGCTGTGTGGTCCGCCGATTCCAGTGCGCCACATGACTCGGGAGAAAGGATCCCAGCAGGACCCGATTCTTGGCTTGTTGTTGTATGTATGTATGTGTATTATATATATATATATACCGACAACAAAAGCAATATCGAAGCCAAGTCCATAAAACACCGGCTTTATTAAAATCCAAAGTGGCAGCATTCTCTCTTTCCCCAGACTCGTTTTGGCTACATTAGCCTTGTTCACAGGTGAGTTTCATAATGTGTGATTGTGGCCTTAAATCCACATGCTCACGTGACCTTAATAACAGAATACATCATCCATAATGAGCTAGTTTTGTAAGTTCGTAATATGCAGTTGAAATGTCAGTAAATATCATGCTGTAATAGCGTCCAAATACATTGCAATTGAATTTGCATTGTCCAAGTGCACGTAATTATATTCTAAACAACAGTCACGTTTTGCACAGGAGGCCTCCACTAATAATTACAGTCTTGTTCAATCTACTGCCATAGCCATACCGTTTAAAGCACAGTTTACTCGGAAGTGACAAGAGGAGTAAATTCCCTCCTGTCTCCATTTCTCAACCTCCATACCTGCTTCTTCCAGGAGAAATTCCATAATGGTGCAGGAGGTGCGAACGGGACATGCTCCCCAAATTTGATCCATACAAAACTCTCCACATTTGCTGGGCGACCCCTACAAATAATAAGCAACGCCAATAGCTCATACTTTCAATAATGTGAGGCCTAGTGCATTGCAAATGCTTGCATAGTGAGCCAGAAACCAGCATTGTTTGTCTCAGTGAGGTACCGCAAGCTGCTCCTAGACGTCCCTAGTGAGCAAGGCACCAGCACTGCATGTCTAGATGCAGTACCGCAAGCTGCTCATAGAGGTTCTTAGTGAGCAAGGCACCAGCATGCATGTCTAGGTGCAGTACTGCAAACTACTCCGAGAGGTCCCTAGTGAGCAAGGCACCATCACTGCCGACTGCTTTTGGTCGCATATGGTACTGCACCCTGAAGAAGACACCCTACCCATAATGCATTGCATGAAGGACAGTACTACGAGTACATTCAAATAGTTATGTTCTTATATACACAAATAGTAGCTTTGAAATGTGACAAAAGGATTCCCAGAGACCGTGCATAAAACTTAGTGGAGCTAACAACCAAGAAACAGGCATGAATGTATTCGGGAAATCATTCAGCTTTTTGGCGATGTGGCATTACAAGTGCAGCTTTCCTACATAGGAAGGGAGTGTATGGGTGGCTGAGACCGAATGGTATTATATACATACACACTAAAGAGGACTAATATTACCCACCAAGTCTACCTAACAATGTATATTAGGGATTTTCCCCACTAGAAAAGCACATAAGATGAAGATCAGGATGAAAACCTTGGGCATCATATTAGCTAAAGGACGTATTTGGTGTCTCTGAAATTTGAAATAAGGAAAAAAAATGTGAACATGCTATAGCCGATGAACAAACACCAGGAGAAACTAAAAATAGACTAACAGAGTCACACAGAAACCCACAAAATTGACAACAGCCTCCCCCAAATAGTAGACAACAATGGATCAATTAACGTAAAGCAATCATTATCGACATTATCGAATTGTATAGAGATGTGTACAAAGACAACACAAGCAGTAAAACGCATACTACTGATTTTGTATAGGTGACCGTATCCAATTGAAGTACACGGGATGTACTGTCATTTGGAAACTATTTCACAGATTTGAAATGGAATTGAGTGGATTAAAAATAAAAGTCTCTCCCGGGAATCCGCCAACGGGTCAGTCATTCGTAGCTGTATGTGTAAGATGCCCCCGCAAATAGAATGGCAAAAACGTACGACCACCACGAGGTTTAATCACTAAAACATCTATCGCAATACCTTCAACGCCTACTACAACGAGGCGCCATTCCATTATGCCAACTCGGCAGGTTTATGCACTGTGTCCATCTAGAGCTTCCGTAGTCCGTAGGGCAAGTACCACCTGCTCCTTACAATGGTACAAAAAGTACGAGCTCCGGCGCAGGTCCCCAGCGCAGTGCATTGTGCGCTCTGGAAATGTACATAATAAGAACACCTCTTCAACCACTCACCTCGACCACACTCCTTTCAGCTTCCTCTCTCCTGAATGCCCATTAGCCCCTCCCCGCCCGGCAGTGCGCTTTCTTTGTCCCCTCCCCTTTTCAAGGCATCTCTCCCAGAGGGGGCTTGAACAAACAGCTTAGTCTCCCAAAACCCAAAATCTGCAACAGAGATTCCAAGCAAGGGCTGGGCCTGGGTCTCAGGTGTCACCCAAGGTCAGCTCAGCTACGTGAGCTGCTGCCCCACCTCAGCCCCCTCCCCAGCCAATTCATCAACGCTCCAAACCAATAATGCACAGCGTTAGAATCAAAAGACAACTTTTTAAAAGCAACAAGTGTGTGAAGCAGGTCTCTTTTCCATCCCTCTGGTTCTTCAAGCGCTTTGAAACAGCTTAAAGGTGGCATAAGCACTAAACATGTGGTTACTATAACATGACTATGGCCATCTGCGAATTTGTCCAATTTCTGCTTGCATCCAAAACAGTCTCATTTCCGGAGATACATAGGACTAGGATGTTATGTGAGAAGCCAGTATAGAAAATGGTCAATATAAACAAGCAAGCATTTGCAATGCAATAGAACTTGCATTGATGCAAGACCTATTGCATTGCAAACGGGAGTGCGGGCGGGGGCAGGGGGGCGAGAGTGCGGGAAGGTACGGATTGCGGGGAGGAGAAGGCATGGGCAGTAAGAGAACCTCAGTAAAGAAAATAGTGCTCACAATCTAAATAACACATACTGTGCAACACTCGAAGTAAAGGGGCCAGGAGCCATGGAAGGATACAAAGGACAACATGGCCGTCATAAGGAGGAACTAACAAGCCTATAAACCAATCGGAAGCCAGCATTTAAGAAGGACAAAGACACAAGCCAATGAAAAAGATGGGCGGGGCTTCCCTCACATAGTGAACTGCCACAGATTAACTCCAAAGCAGCGCTTTCGCGCTGGCTCAGGGCTCGACCTAAAAAGGAAACGGTGTAGGATCTGTCGCTTGTACATTTGGGCAGAGGCACAGAATAGTTAAGAGTAAGAAAATGTCAACTTTCTAAAAGGGCCATTTTCAGACCTGCAATTTAAAAACCAACTTCACTAACATATGTATTTTTAAATTGTGAGTCCAGAGACACCAATCTCCAATTCTCTATCAGCTCCTGATTGGCAGACACACTTGTAAGATGTTACACAGCAGCTCCAATGATGACCTATGGGAGAGATAAGCCTTGCTGTAGTGAAAAATGAAATTAGCAGGACTTCACTACCAGGGCATGTAAAACACAACAGTGTATGTTCTACCTTTTAAATACACTGCACTCTGCCCTTGAGGCTACCTTGGGCCTACCTTAGAGGTGAGATATGTAATGAAAGGGAAGGTTCGGGCCTGACAAGTGGGTGCACTTTCCATGTTGACATGGTAGTTTAAAACTGCACACACAGGCACTGCAGTGGCAGGACTGAGACATAATTGCATGTGGGTGAGACAAACAGTTCGGCAGGCCCACAGCCGCAATTGATTTACAGGTACTGGGCACACATAATGCACTGTACTTGGGACTTACTAGTAAACTAAATATGCCAATCATGGAGAAACCTATTACCATTACCTTTTATACAGAGCACTTTCAATTTAGCACTGCTAAGCAGTGGTGAAGTGCCCAGAGTCCAAACACCAGCAAAAACTGAAATGCAGCACAGTCAAAAACAGGAGGTCAGAGGCAACAAACAGGGGAAACCACACCAAAAGATGCCAGGTCTAACACAGATCAATAGCTGAACATCAGTGTCCTAGAGTTGCAGTCAGGCTTAAGTAGAAAAGCCTGAACACTTTTCTGCTTGCCCTTTCTAGGATCGTTATTCCAATAGTTCCAAGCAACACAACTACTATCTATTACATAAACAGGAAAGTAGGTGAGGGGCCTGAATTGACTGTGGACATTGCCTCTGATGTACTGAGAAAGTTCAGAAGTGACGGTATTGTTTGCAGAACTGTTTTTATTGGGGAGGCAAGGTCCAATGAGCGAGCTATAGCGTGGCAGTTCTTGAAGTGATCAGAGGAGGAGTAAGAGTCTAGCTTCCGAGAGCCTCTTGCTAGCCAAGAATATGTCTATTAGTGTCACATGGACATCTCCCAAAGAAACCGGATACGTACATCCAGGCGGGCCGATACAGTGTTCTGTGGTCATCGATCAAGCCATCGTGTCAGTAGAAACCAGACTGAAAATCCGTCTGGAAACATCCAAACTGTTGCTCACTAAATCCGAGAAGGGGTTCTTCAAGTGGTCATTAAGGTAATTAAGGTCATCCTTGCCAAATCCCAACAGGGTGCAGATATAATGTTCAACAAGGTGGCATTGGCAGAGTGTAGGGCTAGACTGTATGACAAGAAAAACTTTCAGCGCATGGAGCCTAGCGATTTTGACTCATGCAAAGAGAACACGCCGAACACTCGAAAAGACCTGGCGCCAAAAACGAGCGACAGAAAACATGACTGCCCTCAAAACCTCCACCCGCGAATACCATCAGCAGATCCGGACCACCAAGAGAACATCGTTCAAAGAGCGACTGGACAACAACACCCATAACAGCAAGGAACTCTTCAGCATAGTCAAAGAGCTCTCCAACCCCAACGCCAGCAACAACGACATCACCCCTTCACAAGACCTCTGCAAGTCCCTCACCACGTTCTTCCACAGCAAAATTGCAGACATACACAACAGCTTCGGACCCCAAACTCCACTTCAGGACACCAAACCAACGACCTCCAGCAACACCATCAACTCCTGGACCCCCATCAGCAATGAGGACACCACCGACGTCAGGAGCACCATCCACTCCGGCTCCCCCTCTGACCCTTGCCGCCACCACATCTTCAACAAAGCCGGCACCACCATCACACCCCACCTGCGGAACGTCATGAACAGCTCCTTCACGTCAGCGACCTTCCCTGAAAGCTGGAAACACGCAGAGATCAACGCCCTCCTGAAGAAACCCACAGCAGACCAAAAGGACCTCAAGAACTTCCGTCCCATCTCTCTTCTCCCCTTCCCGGCTAAAGTCATTGAGAAGACCGTCAACAAACAGCTGACTGCTTTCCTCAAGGACAACAACTTGCTCGACCCTTCTCAGTCCGGATTCCGAGCCAACCACAGCACCGAGACCGCCCTCATCGCATCCACAGACGACATCAGAACCCTGATAGACAATGGGGAAACAGCTGCCCTCATCCTCCTGGACCTCTCAGCAGCCTTCGACACCATATGCCACTGCACACTAATACATCGCCTCAGCAACACTGGAATCCAAGGGAAGGCCCTGGAATGGATCATCTCGTTCCTCTGCGGAAGAACCCAGAGAGTCCGCCTCCCCCCTTCCAATCCGCGGACACCGAAATTATCTGCGGCGTTCCCCAAGGATCCTCACTCAGCCCAACACTCTTTAACATCTACATGAGCCCCCTCGCCACCATCGCACGAAAACACAACATAAACATCGTCTCCTACGCTGACGACACCCAGCTGATACTTCCCTCACCAAGGACCCAGACCCCGCCAAAACCAACTTCCAGGAAGGGATGAAAGAAGTAGCAGACTGGATGAAGCACAGCCGTCTCAAGCTCAACTCAGACAAGACGGAAGACCTCATCCTGGGACAATCCCCATCTGCCTGGGATAACTCTTTGTGGCCCCCGGCGCTGGGAACCGCACCGACACCCACGGACCACCCACGCAACCTGGGTTTTATCCTGGATTCCTCCCTCATGATGACCAAACAAGTCAACGCCGTCTCATCCTCATGCTTCAACACCCTGAGAATGCGTCGGAAGATCTTTTGGTGGATACCCACAGAAACCAGAAGAACAGTCACCCAGTCCCTCGTCATCAGCCGACGGGACTACGAGAACGCTCTATACGCAGGAACCACCACCAAACTCCAGACTAGGCTCTAGCGCATATAAAACAACGTCGCACGACTCATCCTCGACATCCCTCGCCACAGTCACATAACCACCCACCTGAGAAACCTCCACTGGCTCCCCGTCAACAAAAGGATCACATTCAGACTGCTCACCCACGCACACAAGGCGCTCCACAACATGGGCCCAGACTACCTCAACAGCCGACTCTCGTTCTACACCCCAACCCGCCAGCTTCGGTCCACCAGCCTCGCCCTCGTCCCACGAATTCGAAGAACCACCTCTGGAGGAAGATCATTCTCCTACCTTGCTGCAAAGACCTGGAACTCCCTCCCTACTCACCTACGACTCACCCAGGAACATCTCAGATTCAGGAAGCACCTCAAACTCCTGGCTCTTCGAGAGGTAGCAGCACCCCCCTCCTCCCCCCCAGCGCCTTGAGACCCTCACGGGTGAGTAGTTCGCTCTATAAATGTCTTGATTGATTGATTGATTGATGGTCCAAAAGAGCAGTAGGAACTGCTTTACGATTCAACTTAGAACCTGAGATCAGAAAGCATAGGCTAATAATGGCAAGTGAATTGAGGGGCCCAAGAAGGGTTTCTTTGATGTAGCAAAAGCAGGTCTAACAACATTTCTTAGACTGTGGGAGTGGATGCCAAGAGTTGTTTTAAGTACACTAAACACGAAAGATCAGACTTAATCGGAAATGGAGACGAAAATTGGGATATGGGGGGGTGGGGGAATTTACCCTTTGGAGGTCTACAAAAAGGCCAGCATCTGTGTGATGAAGAGCAAAAAGATGATAAGCCTTTAAATCCTATTCCTCCGTATGCCCATTAAGCATGTTTATGATATCAGAGTCTGAGTCAAAGATCTGCTACAATCGAAGGAATCTCTGAGCCTAAGGTGAGATTGCACGAGGGGCTGGTAGTAGAAATATGCTCAAACCTTTTCACTTGCCACTCTAATGTCTACAGACTGTGAGGGCTAAGGCAGCGTCTATTGTGGTTCCAAGGGTGGAGTAAATGTTGGCATAGTAATAGGCAATGTTGACAAACAGGTTAGTGGCGTAACATAAAATGACGGGGCTCCCTTACAGTATGTGAAGAAGGTACTTGAGTCTCCCATATCTCAGAGGTATTCAGTGGCCTTGGGGTTAATTCTCCCCCCTCCCCCCAAAGGATTGAGGGCCCCTCAAGGATTGGAGGCCCCCCTAGGACCTAAGTTTCACCCCTGATATTAGTCTCCTTGGCAAGCAAAGTCTTTTTGAAAGCTGAGCCAAGGCCACAGCCTGTGGAAGCAAAGAGTTGAGCAGTTTTGATGCAGAGGCTGTCAGAAATGCCAACTCAGAAGGACAAAGGCTACCCTTGGAGTTTAGCCCAGAGAACAGCCCGTTCTGAAGATATGGAGCATGGCCTATGTAAAGGTATCGAACTGGGAAGGGTCAGTGGATGTGGTCAGAACTCCAGTTTTATCTTTTTAGGAACTTGATTTGGCTTTGAAGACAAGGAAAAGAACAGTGTCCGGGAACGGTTCTAGTCCCCTTGAATGCTCCCAGGAGTGAGAAGTCGAGGACATTTCCATTGTGTGGTGATTTTTGTGGTTTTTAGGTCTCGCCTGTCGATGCGCATGCGCATCGAGCAAGGCGAGAGTATTGCGAGTTATCCACTCTTTATCCACACTGCAAGGAATCGTGGCGATTCCTTGCAGTGCCCGTGACTTTTAAGGTCAATGCGCATGCGCATTAAGCTTATGCGCATGCGCATTGACCTTAAAAGTCACGGGCGCGTGCATGCCCGTCTTTGTTTACCCGCTCCGCCCCCTTCCCGCCGTCTCGCATTTCCCCCTGCCGCATCAAAGGCTTTCACGGCCGGCCGGCCATGCTTTCAGTTTCACGACCGGCCGGCCGTGTCAATTACATTTCTCTCCCCGCTCCGCCCCCTGCTGCGGCCGTGTCGCACTTCTCCTCCCCCCCCTCCCCACAGCAATGCCCTCCGTCTTGTTTTCGGATAGATACCATTATCTCTCTCTTCCTCCCTTTGTGGTCTCGCTCCGCGTTGTGCCTCTCTCTCGCCCTGTCTTCCCTTCGCCTTGATTTGCCCATGCATGTCCTCACAGCCAAACACCACACTCCAATGTGTCTTTGCAGCGCTCTGTGCATACAGGTAGATTGCAGCGCTAAGAACCCTTCCATGCGAGGAGAGCTCATCATTCCACCCTCACACAGATACAGGTGTGTATTGCAAACACAAAGGGACATATATCACACAGGTCATGCGGACTAAGAGGCAACAGCGAGGGGTGCGCCCAGCCCCGGATCCGCGGAGCCCCCTTACCTCTGCTCCGTGGGAGACGCTGCGGCATGTGCACAATCCAGGGCTTCGTCTTGTCACCGATGCTTCGGCGGGCAACATCCACCAGAGACACGCCAGACAGTGGGATCTGTTGCTTGTCCGCCCTCCTAGGCTCGGGATGTCTTCTTATTTCCCCTATTTTTTTTTAAAGCGTTATGACACAGCAAGAGTTGACTGTTTTCATTTTCTTAACTTTCAGCCCTAATGCACACCCGCTGAGCTTCTGTGCAACAAGGTTAAATAAAACCATTGATAACGCTAATGCTTCTCTTTTAAGGGACGCCCGTTGGCATTGCCAATGTTTGTTTTCTGTGGATGCTCCTCTTTCATGTGCCCTTGTTTTGTTCGTACCGAGAATGTATCAAGTTCCAAATGAAAAACACAACACCGCGTTTTCTGTTAGATCTAAGATGCTGGATGTTGATTGGCTATTCCATTCCCGTCTGGCACTGAAAACAAAAATGTTTTGACCCATGTGACGCAGTTTATATTTTTATGTCTTTCGTTTCGCTTTTTTTTCTCCTCAGCTTGCTAGCGCTCAGGGTATGACTGTGGCTTTAACGGGCATGCCCTGGGGCCAGGAATTGTCTCCCGGTCTGGCTGACGCGCAGGAATGTCGAATATTTACAGCCTGGGCTGATTGGCTCCAGAGAAGGCAGTCTGCTGCGGACTGTGGACTCCTCACATAAACCCACACCACATGGGCACCAGCACGTGAGCCACCGGAGGATACAATTACATCCACCGGCTAACAGCACTTTTTATCGCTGCTCAGAGCAGGGTCTTTGTACACCGACATCTTCCACAGCACAGCCACTGGGCGGTCTGGCTGGTTTGACTTTGACTGCGCAATCGGATTACGGATACTCTCAAACCCCTTACGAGACATGTATTCGGAGTGATCATGCTAAAAATATACAGCAGACGCAGCGTGCACGCTGCACATGGAGGGCGTGCCTGCTGCCGGCGACACAGCCACAGAGTGATTTATTTAAGCGCGAAACACAGCGGTATCTGGGCGTTAAATCAGAGTCCAGGCAAAGCAGAAATATTTTATCAAGGAACTAGCCGAGATTGTTCTACTTCTCTATTCAGTGCGCTGCAGAGGGCTGGCGCTGCATCAGAAAATGAAGAAAACTACCAAACGGGCCAGATCTCAAGAAGTTTTGACAGGCGAGGAGTTGTGGGCCGAAAATAGAGGGCATGCGGTGGGCGGCACATTATTACACTTTTGACAACTTTTCTATGGATAGTAACAATAATTCGAGGGCTTGCAAAAGAAACCAGCCAGGCCCACCCAGTTTGCTAATTTCCTGCAGGCTCGAGACATGCTGTGCACTTTCTAGATATACCCTGCCGTGCCCATATCCGCCGCCTTGCCCAGGGCGCTTTTCAATGTGCCGTTTTGTCACAACGGCTCCGACACGGCTAGGATCTGAGACACTCCCTGCGCTTCCTGTGAAGAATATTGCGATATTACTCCCCCCGGCCACCCCCCCACACACACGATTCACAAGGTGCACACTGCTTTACCGCAGCACCGCACGTGCTGGCTAAACACCGCCTGTCACAGCTCGAAGCCCTGTGCATGTTATCAGAGCACCATGTAGTAGCTGAACACATCCTGCGGAAGGGACGCTGTGGTGAGCTCCTCCTGCAGAAACTGAGCACAAGCAGAGCACCCTTGTATCATCTGAGGCTCCCCGTCCCCGCATCAGCTCAGCACCCCACGAGTTAGCGGAGCGCCCCGATAATATAAACTGACCCCCCATCCCCTATTATAATTATTAGCGGAGCACTCCCGCATCCACCAACATTCACAGAGCGTCACCTGGTCTTATAGAGCCATGGGTTATCTAAGCGCTGCATGTCTTGACTACGCACCCTTTGGAACTGCCGAGTGACCCCTGCATTGCCGAGACCCCGGATCAACAGAACACCTGTGCATTAGCTGAGCCTTCCATGCATTAGACAAGCACGTCCTGCTGAAGGGACGTTGTGTTTACAAGCACATCCTGTCTCCAGCGGGCGCTTAGTCGCTGATGACCCGAGCTCCACTTGTCCTATGTGAGCAGCCTGGACAGATGAATCCCCTGCACGAGCTCAGCATCCCCTGCATCCTATCTCACTCACACTCACTCACCCACCCTCACCCACCCTCACTCACCCTCACTCACCCTCACTCACCCACCCTCACTCACCCTCACTCACCCTCACCCACCCTCACCCACCCTCACCCACCCTCACTCACCCTCACTCACCCTCACTCACCCTCACTCACCCTCAACCCCTCACTCACTCACCCTCACTCACCCTCACTCACCCTCACTCTCACTCACCCTCACTCACTCTCACTCACCCTCACTCACCCTCAACCCCTCACTCACCCTCACTCTCACTCATCCTCACTCACCCTCAACCCCTCACCCTCACTCACCCTCACTCACCCTCACCCTCACTCACCCTCAACCCCTCGCCCTCACACAGTGCAATAGGTCTCGGAGCATTTGAGTTAGAGCTTTTAGAAATGTTTATGGCTTTTTTTTTTAATTCTTTAGCATTGGCTACAGGAAACAAAAATGCTAAAGATTTACAAAAAAACCCATAAACAATTCTAAAAGCACTAACTCTAATGCTGCGAGACCTATTGCATTTCCAATGCTTGTTATGAGAGGAACTCTGGGAATATTGTGTCCTGTGAGGAAACTTACCTAAAGGAAGGAAAGGGACCATTTTGGAGTCTCCCTATGAGCCCTTGCTAAAAAAAAATCTTGACTATGTATGGACAAACAGGAGGTCACAGACTGAGAGTTAGTGTCTAGATCCCAGACACCACATGCAGATGTACTATGGATCTGATAGAGATACCTTATGACACAGTCAATAGGGTTTCAACCCCAACAACTTAAGAGGTTAAATTTGACCTGGAAGCTCTCAAATTCACTGAGGAATTTGATCAGTAGACACTAAAGATAAGCTCTAGGTCAAGAAAAATAGAAGCACAAGTTACTTACATTCGGTAACGATATATCTGTAAGAAACATTAGTTAGTGTTAGAATCCTTACAGTAAAATTACCTCCAGGCGTCAGACTGGATCGGGAAAGTTTACAGCAGCAGAACCCCTGCTCGTCAGAAGGTGGCGTTGGTCTGCTCCGCGTCCGTCATTGTGGTGCCCGGGATGAAGTCTCGGCAGGTACTTAGACGCCGCCCTCGCATGCTGACGGCAGTTCTGTACACGACTTTCCGTGCCAGGAACGCAGAGCCATGCAAGAAAATTACCACTGGTGCGATGAAACTAGGGCCCTGAAAGGGATAACCTTAACCCTAGAAATCAGTTCACAGAAACGGGGAGGCAGGGTGGGGCGGTAAGGAATCTATCCACTAACTAATGTTTCTTACAGATATATTGTTACCGAAGGTAAATAACTAGTGCATAATTAGAGATAGATTCCTTACCATAGAATAGATACCCCAGCTATACCAACCCCGGTGGTGGGTCTGCGAACCAAGATCAAACCAGAAAGTCCTGGAGAACAGAACGGCCAAAGAAGCAGTCTCTCCGGACTTGGCGGTCCAGGCAATAGTGCTTGGTAAATGTGTGCAGCGAGGCCCACGTAGCTGCCTGACAGATGTCATGCAATGGAACTCTCCGTCCCAAAGCAGTAATGGCGGCCATCGCCGTGGTAATGAGTGCGTAGCCTTACTGGAGGCTCCTTTCTAGCCAAAGAGTAGCATGCTTTGATTAACAGAAAGACCCACCGGGAGATGGTCCGCTTGAGCACGGCTCAACCTTTCTTGGCGCCCACATAGCCAACAAAGAGCTGATCATCCACCCGTATCTGTTGTGTGCGGTTCAGATAGAATGAGAGCGCACATTTTGGGTCCAGACGGTGGAGCCTATCTTCCTCTTTTGAGGGATGTGGAGGTGGAAAGAAGGTGGGCATAGTGATGGTCTGCCCGATGTGAAAGGCAGTGGCAACCTTTGATAGAAAAGACGGACGTGTTCTTAGGACAACTTTGTCCGGATGGACAGAAAGAAAAGGGGGTTTAGAAGAAAGAGCCTGGAGCTCACTCACTCTTTTGGCAGAGGTGATAGCAACCAGGAGAGCAGTCTTTAAGGTAAGAAGACGAAGAGGACAGTTGTGAAGTGGCTCAAAAGGAGCACACATCAGATAAGTCAGAACAAGATTCAAGCTCCACACAGGCATCACGAAAGGGACAGGAGGGAACATGTGCGTAATGCCTTTCAAGAATCTATTTACAATAGGGGCCTTGTAAATAGAAGGCTGATCAGGTAGCCTTAAAAAGGCTAAGAAAGCCGAAAGATAGCCCTTGATAGTGCCCAGAGCAGAGCTCTGCTGTGCCAAAGAAAGAAGGAACAGGAGAACCTCCGAAAGAGGGGAAGAAAGAGGATCTGCTGTGCACAATGCCACAAATTTGTTCCACTTGCAGTCGTACACCATTTTAGTGGAGGGAGCCTGGCTGCCGAGATGACATCACAGACTTCGGAGGGAAGGTCGAAAGTTGTCAACTATCGCCGCTCAATCTCCACTCATGGAGCTGGAGGCTGGACAGGTTCGGGTGGGGGACTGTCCCCTGCTGCTGCGACAGAAGATCCTCCCGAATAGGCAGTAAGATCGGTGGATCCGGGGCCATGCTGAGTACCTAGGGATACCAGTATCTTTGTGCCCAATCTGGAGCCATAAGGATGACTTAGGCTCATTCGCGCCTGATGATCATCAGCACTCTGGGCAGAAGTGGTACAGGTGGAAAGGAGTACAACAGACCGCAACTCCACTCGTGACGAAAAGCGTTGCAGAGTGAGTGCCGCCTTGGAAATTTTATCGTGTCGAACTGCTGGCATTGCGCATTCTCTTCGGTGGCGAATAGATCTAATCAAGGCTCTCCCCACTGCTGAAAGAGACCTTTCATTTGTGATCCATCATGCACTGACGGCCGAGTTCGTCGTGCCAGGTGTTGAACCACCAAGGAAATGCCCTGATGTTCCAGCCATGTCCAGAGGTGCAGAGCCTCTTGACATAGGGTCCACAACCCCATTCCGCCCTGTTTGTTGCAGTACCACATGGCGGTGGTGCTTCCGTCAACACCTGCACCACACTTCCCCGGATAGAGGGAAGGAATGCCTTCAGTGCAAGTCGGATGGCCTGAAGATCCAAAAGGTTAATGTGGAGCCCGGACTCCGCCAGAGACCAGAGTTCTCTGATCTCCGCCTTTCACATGTGGCCACCCAATCTCAGGAGGGACACATCCGTCCTCTGTGGGCTCCAGTTGGGGAAGGGATAGGGATCTGCCATTGACTCAATTGCGATTAGTGACCCACCATTGCAATTGTCGTGCAGTGCCCTCTGACATCTGGATGTGATTGGACAGGTTTCCCTGATGCTGTGCCCACTGGGACTTCAGGTCGCACTGCAGAGCCCGCATATGCCATCTGGCATGATCTACCAACAGGATGGAGGAAGCCATCAGGCCCAGCAGCCAGAGGGTCATCCTGACCGAAACCCGGAATAGAGGCTGAAAGATCAGAATCATAGCCTGAATATCCCAGACTCGCTGCTCGTAATATTATAAACTCGAAACTGCGACAAGTCCAGAACCCCCCCTATGAAAGGGAGCTTCTGAGAGGAAATCAGGTGCGACTTCGGCACGTTGATGGATCAGCTGGAGTGTCTGTTGCAGGTATCCAATCCTGATTTGATCTTCTTTACTGAAACCTGTGCAACCCCCACCTCAGAGGCGGACTGGTTGGCAGCGCTGCCTCCAGGCTACTCACTGGCTGCTTTGCTTAGACTAGGACAATTGGGTGGAGGTATTGCAATTATATACATAGATGAATATAAGATTACATTTGATTCAGCACCTCTGTCTGGGGCTGAAGCTATGTCATTCAATATCAAAATCAATAACAAGGTCTCCTTCCCTGGCCTGCTTATTTACAGACCACCTGGACCTAAAGCCCCTTTTACGCAAGGCCTACTTTCTTTGTTGGAGTCCTGTTTAGACTCTTCTTTCTTTACCATCTTGCGAGATTTTAATGTTCACTTAGAGCTTTTTACTGATCTCTCGACCAGGACACTACTAGATAATTTGGAAGGGTTTGGCCTGTCCCAGATAGTTGAAAGCCTGACTTATAAAGTGCTCCATACTTTGGATGGCATCTTCAACAACCTTGCTACTAATGAAATCGACAAAATCCTGCCTCTTACATGGACAGACCATAGGGCAATTTTCTTTAGCTTATTTGCCTCTTAGATCCATCCCCGGCAAAGCACCTACCACCAACTACTACTCGCTCCTAACAGAACATTAATTTTGATACCCAAAATAATCTGCTAGGTAATAATGCACCACTGCTTACGGGTGATCCAAACAGGGATGCAGCCATTTATGATTTTTGGATTAGATCCGCTATTGACCAAGTGGCTCCCATCAAATTGATCAATAAACATAGGCACAAACCTACCTCCCCTTGGTACTCTGCAGAGTTAAAAACTCTCAAATCCAAATGGAGGCGGGTAGAACAAATATGGAGTTTAGACTACAGTGTAGAAGGCAAAAACAACTACAATCAGGTTTTTACAGAACATAAAGACGCTATTATTAGGGCAAAGATGGAATTTTATACTACAAAAATTGAATTGTCAAAGAACTCAACTAAAGAGCTCTTTAACCCTTTCGATGCTGATGACGAGCTCAGCTCGTCATCACCCACGGGTGTCGTGTGCTGATGACGAGCTGAGCTCGTCATGGTGCCACTAAAATGGCATTTTCCAGCACAGGGGGGCGGGGGGGAACGCCCAGCAGCCATGTGGTTAAGACGGTTACTCTACTTTCCTAACTCCAACAGGGGAATCAGTTTAGCCCCGATCAGACCTTATACGATGAAATGGCACCTTTTCTGCAAACTAAAATGTAATCTATTTACAAGGAATTAGAAGGGACAGGTCTTGCCCCCAAATGTCATCTTTGCATGGTCTGAAAGAAGGACCATCAATTACTTACATTTGACTAGTTTTTCACCATTTACGGTGGACTCAGTAAATGATCTTTTACTGACCATTAAGTCAGGCTCTCCTGATGATCCTTCCCTCCAGACACCATTCATGGTGTCTCGAACTTAGTCAGTCAAACCCTTGCTCCGTTACTAAATAGAGTTATAAAGTCTGGGGACTTTCCACTGTCCTGGAAGAAGGCCTGTATCAGATCGATCCTACAGAAACCTACTGTGCTCCCCATGATGTCACTAGCTACCGTCCAATTTCCTGCCTGCCTCCAGCGGCCAACGTTTTGGAGAAAGCTCTAAATAAAGAGTTAAACAACTACTTGGACTCCAATAATCTACTTGACAGTACTCAACATGGCTTTCGAGCTAATCACTCTACTGAGTCCTCATAAATCATGGCCACAGAGGAAATGAGATGGCAAATTGATAGAGGGGGCAGGGCGGTCCTCATCCTGTTGGACCTGTCTGCTGCGTTTGATACGGTGAGCCACTCCATTCTCACGCAGCGTTTAAGGGCAATAGGGATCCAGGACTCTGCGCTGGCCCTCCTCACCTCTTTCCTGACAGGGAGAGAACATAGGGTCTGCTGGGATAACCTTAGGTCAGATAAATTCCATCTTCCTTGTGGGGTTCCTTAGGGCTCGGCACTGTCACCCACATTATTTAACATTTATGTGACTCCACTGGGTTTACTAGTCAAGCACCATGGCATTTTGCTTGTGTCATATGCTGATGACACACAAATTGTAATCTCCATATCTTCCCCAGATAAATTTGCCCTCGGCCAGGTTTCATAATTGTATGGCTCACATTATTCAATGGCTGCACTGTAACTTCTTAAAATTGAATACTCAGAAGACTGAGGTCATGGAATTTGGCTCTTGCCCTCCCATCTAGAATTCTGACTGGTGGCCGGGAGAAGCAGGAGCCTGTCCACTGCCTGTGACTAAAATGAGAAACCTGGGTGTGATGTTTGACGCCTAGCTCAGTTTTATGGGGCAGATAAACCAGGTCACCTTGGTCTGTTATTTCACTCTGAGAATTCTTCGGAAGATTTTATCATATCTCCCTATGGAGCTACGGAAAACAGTTGTCATAGCACTCATTCGGTCTCGGATTGATTATTGCAATGCTCTCTATCTTGGTTTGGGAAAAAGACAATTGAACAAGTTGCAATCCCTACAGAATGAGGCAGCTCGGACCCTACTGAATCTCCCTAAATATAGCCATATATCAGGGACTACTAGAAAACTTAATTGGCTCCCAGTTAAGCAGCAAATTGAATTTAAAGGGTTATGCTTGATTCATAAAACTTTACATGGATGCCGACCCATGCAATATTGTAAATTATTTCAAAATTATAAAATATCTCAATGGTATATTCCTTGTCGCGCCCTGCGCTCAACAAAGCAAGCACTCGTTAGGACTCCAAGAATCAAAGAAAACAAAGTGGGGTGGCAGAAGCCTCTCCTTTCTAGATCCTAAACTGTAGAATAAGCTACTATTAAATATTAGGTCCTCACTGGCCCATGCACACTTCCGGGCCTTGTTGAAAATCTGGCTTTTTCCCACCAAGTAACCATTTCCTCCCCTGCCTTTCATATCTCTGCTATTCTAGCACCAATACGCCTCGGCAATAGAGCGCTTTATACATTTTAATTCATTCATTCATGGAGAACCCCAGCAAATGCGGGAGGTCAGCCGTAGTCTGGAGGTGGGAGCCGACTGTCTGGGACGGGCCCACCTTTAACAATCAGTCGCGTGGTGGAAAGGCCCAAGGACTTGGCCGTAGCCCGGGTGACCATAAAGCGTTCCAGCGCATGATCAGCTTTGTCACCAAAAAAGCGACGGCCATCAAAGGGAAGACCCATAGGGGTGTTTTGGACATCCCCGAAAAGCCAGTGGACCACAGCCAGGCATGGCGGCGGAGTGCCACCGTCGTGGAAATCGCTCTGCCTAGCGAGTCTGCGGTGTCCAGTCCACAACGTATGGTGAACTTCGCTGCATCCCTCCCCTCAGCAACAGAATGAGGGAGCACTTCCCGGGCCTCCTCCAGACACTGAGGCAGCACTCGTGCAACCGTATCCCACAAAGAGTGGGAATAGCGGCCCAAGAGGCATGCAGTGTTCACTGACCCCAGTGCTAAGCTGGCAGATGAAAACAGGTTCTTACCAAACTGCTCCAGCTTTTTGGGTTCCCTATCCGGAGGGGCGGCAGGAAATGCACTCTGGGAAGTAGAAGCCTGGATAACCAGACTCTCTGGGGTAGGGTGGGTGGACAGACGAGCAGGGTCACCCGGAGCTGGGCGGTGGCGTCTGGCCACGTTCCTATCCACAGGAGCCCGTGTGGTGGGCTTGGACCAAGTGCCCATAAGAACGTCAGTGAGTGCTTCGTTGAACGGCAGCAGAGGCTCTGGAGAGCTTACTGCCGGCTGGAGCACTTCAGTGAGGAGGTTAGTTCTCAGGGCCACTGTAGGGAGTTCGAGGTCAAGGGCCTCAGCTGCCCTAAGCAAAACCCCACTATAGGTCGCTCCCTCCTCCAAAGTTACAGAGGGAGGAGACAGGAAGCCAAGGTCAGGCGATTGGTCAAGACCACTGGCATCCCCTAACTCTTCTGGTCAGTCCTGATCCAACTCACACTGCTGTGTGGGAGGGTCCTAGGACCCCTCCCAGTCATCCCCTTCCTCCATGGCCTGAGGAACAGGTTGAAAAGATGGAGGCTAAACATAGGGATAGAAAGCCCCCATCAGCGTCGGAATCGGCATCAAACGACTGGTCAAGCACTCTGTAGGTTTGGAAGAAGGGTTGATTCTAGGCCCAAGCAGCAGGGTTTATGATCATCGAACACCACAGTAGAAGACGGTGGAAAGGTGGGGAGAAGCTGCTGGGAGCCCTAAGAATAATATTCAATAAGAGCTGATAATAAACCCTTTCAACAATTAGAGCACAGGACAAGATTCAATTGCGTGCACCCTTTAATGGCATTAGTAGCTTTGTAGGCTAAAAGCTGAACCACAAGGAGAAAATGTGGTTGCCCAAGATCGCTCAATGTTTGTATGTTTTTTGGTTCCAACTTTTGTATCTTAGCCAAAAGATCACAGGAGGGCGGGGGTTGGGGAAAACAGAGACAACGGAAGGAGAGTGGGGATGGGGGTACAGAAGGGTCAGCGGAATGAGGGCAGAGGTGTGGGGGAACAGAAGGGACAACGGGAGGAGGGCAGGGGAAACAGAAAGGACAGTGGGATGAGGGCACGGGAAACAAAAGGGACAGCAGGAGAAGGACATGGGGAACAGAAGGGACAGCAGGCAGGGGTTGGCGGAAACAGATGGGACAGTGGCAGGAGGTCTTGGGTGAGGAAGAGGGACTGCAAACACTTGCACTCTATAAGAGTGCATGTGCAAACGTAAAAAAAAGTGTACCTACAGAGCCTGGGGCCATTGGAAGGACACTGGTAATAACAGTAAGCTGTACTTGGCCCATGCTCCACAGAAGGGACATATGCCAAAGCCCCAGGGGGAAGGAGAGGCGATGAGGAGGCCAATTAACCAATTAAAACTAAGGAAACGAGAGTGATGTCAAAGCCAACCAATGGTAAATAATGGTAAGTAATGGTCCAGTTTTAAGAATTTTCTTTATTTATAAGAGATTTTGCAAGCACAGAGCAAGCGCTGTGCAGGTGAAACCTAAAAAATAAAGTAGGTATTGTAAGCTATGGCCACTGATCTTTACAGAACAACTTCTGGGGCTTCTAAATATGACAAATGTCATACCCTTTTCAATAATGTCTCTACCTAAGAGTTTCCCTAGATATATGTAGCATTTTGATAAAAGTCTGAGTGACAAAGATGGCCCAGACAGTGGTTGGTGTTTGGCATCTTTATAAGAAGAAGACCAGTCTCAATGTACCATCTGCTGGATGGTAGCTATAAACTTGTATTTCAGTGTGGCATCTAATTGTTGTACAGCCTGGCTGCAAAGATTGTGTACTCTAGTGCTAGGTAGAGGGCGTCCGCATACCAGCCAACCAGAAGACTTTAAATAGATACATGGAAACTACATGTAATGGTGGCAACTTGGCTGACCGCAATGAGAAAAGTGAATGTTTGGACTCATGGGGGACTGCTAATAATAGCAGACGCCAGAAAAAGTGTATTTGGTGATCACAAAAAAGGGCAAGAGATAAAAGAAGGTCCAACATATGATTTGATTTGATTTTACATTTTATAAAGCGCAGCGAATGCCCAAGGGCGTCTTGGCGCTGGAATAGTGGAGAAGTGTGGCTCAATGATTAGAGCGGCAGACCCTGATGCAGAGGTCTAGCCTGGGACCAGGGTTCAATTCCCCGCCTAAGCGGGTCTTGGGCTCAAAATTCCACGGACCTGATAATTCTCGCCTCGGTGCCAATTCCAATCATGGAGTCCCACTCTGCAAATCTGGGCAATAGCTTGCTTAATCTCCACAACGGCCCCCACAACGCTAAGGATGCCTGGCCTCCACCTTGGGGGTTCCCAGGAGTGGACGCCTCACAGGGAAAGCCAGGATGGGTTCCACAGCGGTATTTGTACAAGCGCCTTGAGACCCTTGCGGTGAGTAGTGAGCTATATAAGTATCAATTTACAATAGTCTGCGGACTAGAGTACCAACTATATCCAATTCTGAATGCCTAGTTAATTTTTAAACAGCCAGGTTTTCAGCTGTTTTCTGAACATCATCAGAGAGTTGCTGTTTTTAATCTCTAAGGGAAGGGAGTTCCATACCTTAGCAGTACCAAAGACAAATCTCCTCCCCACCAGCGTAGCTGTCTGTACCTGGGGACTACCAAAGGTTGAGCCTGTGCTGATCGTAGATTTCTAGAAGGTAAGTATTTCCTAAGATGTGTTCTAAGATAGAGGGGTCCTTTCCCATGTAATGCCTTGAATGCAAGACATTACGACTTAAATATAATTCTCTTGCCCACCGGCAGCCAATGGAGATCCTTCAAACGATACGATATTGGTTCGTGTTTGGGAATGTCCAATATCAGCCTTGCTGCTGCGTTTTGCATTCGCTGGAGTCTGAGCAAGAGCTGCGTCTGAAGCTCTGTAAACAAAGCATTTCCGTAGTCCAGCCTCGATATGGCTAATGCGATAACCACCGTTTTTAATGCATCGCTGGGAATATATGGACGAATCTTCCTGGTGATTTTGAGGATCCCCCAGAAAGTAGAGGTCAGTTTGTTAATATGCCCTTCAAAGGTTAGTCTTTGGTCAAATATGACCCCCAGATTTCTCACCTTTGCTACTGGTACTGGGCAGTCACCTAAATCATCCGGCCACCACTTTGGGGACCAGAAGGGGGTGTGGTTGCCTAGTAACAGAACCTCAGTCTTCTCGCTATTTAATTTAAGACAGTTCTTCTGCATCCAGGAATTAATCTGCAATATACATTTGTTAAAACGGTCTGCTGTCTCCTCAACATTGTCTGCTACCGAGATCACCACCTGTGTCATCAGCATATGATATTGCAGCGAAGCAATATTGCTTGATGATTTCTGCCATCGGGGCCACATAAATGTTGAAAAGTGTGGGACTCAAAGATGAGCCCTGCCGCACCTCGCACGGCAGCTTGAAGGATTTTGATGTTTTGCCATCCATTTCTATTGCAAATGTTCTATTCTTTAAGAATGACGTCAATAGCTTAATGGCACTCGCATGGAACCCCAGTTCTGCTAGTCTTTTGATCAAAATTTGGTGATATTAGATCAACATTACGTGGAAGTTACCGCTGGAGATCAATAGCATGTAAGAAAAGCAAGGGTTTATGTTGAAACTAACCCTACATCACTTCAATTAAGTTATCTGTCAGAAAATAATAATAATAACAAGAATAATAGCAATATTTATGATAACAGTATGTTTTCAAACAGTGGCCAACACAAAATTGTCTTTTGTTGTTTAAAATTGATTTTCTCCTATTGAGACTAATCACGTTATCGAAACAAACTGCAAGGATGAATATTAATGGGCACAACTAGGGTATCACAGATGAACTAATCCAAATGTGTACAAGCAACAGATCAATCAGCTTTCATGTGTGTGGATATTTTGCTTATGTGATTCATATGTTCAAAACAAAAACAGTATTTCAGACAAATATTAAATATTTAAAGAAAACAAATTGATTCTGACTGGGTTAAAGAATGGCAGGAGTGTTGCACACCACTCTAGGTCTTACACATAAATATGGGGTTCTTCCTTTCTTTACCACTGCCTTGATATACACATTTTTCTTTCTATTTTCTTAATTAATTTCTTCATTAGATTTATTTAAACGTAAACTTAATCAATCAAAGCTTTATTACGACAATTAAGTCTTAAAGCACATACACATTAGCAAAAAAGAGATCGATATACATTAAAAACCTTAGATCTATAAATTGTTAAAAAAATACAATATGCATATACAAAAGGAAGAATAGATATAAAAACCATTTAGTTAAAAAATATATTTAAAAAGATCTAATCGTAATACAAAGTAGTTAATTGGGGGTGTTTAATATGTGCAAAAAGGATTTGGGTATTACTCAGCTTGAGAGCCCACCAACGTGGCGCATACGTATACTCCAAAGCCAGCTAAGAAATTTGGCCATTGCTATGGCGATAGATGGAGTGGAATCAGAGCAAAGTACTCTTATTGCCGGGGCACAATTTCTAAGGCCCAGTGATTTACATATCGGTCTTAGCCATGCACGCCGAGGGATGGTATATGCGGGGCAAGCTAATAGGACATGTGTTACTGTTTCGATTTGCTCTGGGCAAAAGGGCATTTATCACATTTAACTTTGCCCCACTTTACAGTGAAGGATCTAGTAGGCAAAGTACCTGCCCTAAGCTGGAAGTATAATTTCCGGTCAAAGGGTTTTTTGATAATGTCCCAGTATTCTTCAAAACGGGGGGTCGGTTTAAATTCCATAAATTTACTCATTAATGATGAAGAGGATTGGCTGCGATACATGTTACAGAAGACCATTTCCCAGTAAATTGCCTTTAGTACTTCTTTAGAGGGAAAGAAGGCATTGGCAGGATCTGTCCATAGGGCACTCATACCCATCATTTGGAGGAGGGACTTAATTTCCCGAAACCATTTAATTCTGTGTTGGGGATCTGTCAAGATTACATCCATAATGCCTGACGCATAGTGTTTGAGTTCCTTTGTATTCCATAGCCTCCGCCAATATAAAATTGGGCAAAGTCTAGCCAGGTCGACTACGGATTTCCTACCAAGGTCATACAACAAGGGGCCCGAGGGGGTGCTTTGTGGGACGCCTATGATTTTCCTTAAAAACTTTGTTTCTAGGACAGAGATCAACCTAAGATTCTCAAAGGCCCACAACTCTGCCCCATACAGCGTGGAACTGAATATTTTTGACTCCTATATTTGTATGACCGGTCTTATGGGTTTGGTGTTTGACAGCCTGTGCTGGGTATTAACAGCTCCCGCGTTTTGGCAGAATATTAGAGCAGACATGTCCAGTTGACCCTTCCATCCCATATCTTTTTGTAAAGTAATGCCCAGGTATACAAAAGACTTAACCTGTTCCAGGGGGACGTTTTTCATTGTTATACCACCCCTGAAGGATCTGTGCTGGTTAAAAGACATACATTTAGTTTTGTTGTTATTGACTTCAAGGCCCCGTGATATGCAGAAATCGTTAAAGCATTCCAGGGCACGTTGAAGACCACTGGGGGTTTTAGATAAAATGAGTGTTGTCAGCAAATAATAAAATGGGTGTACGGATACCGGCCACCACTGGGGCATCTGTAGCTACATGCATAAAGGAGTCCACTTTCCCTTTGATATAAAGGGAAAATAGTGTTGGCGCTAGCATGCATCCTTAGCGGACTCCACTACCCACGGGAAATGAATCTGTGACACTGCCCTGATCAGCCCATCTTATATGAGCAAAGTTATCTTCGTGCAAACGTCTAATTAATGTTAATAGATCTGCTGCCATCCCCAGCTCAGATAGCACAGACCAAAGTTTACTACGAAGAACTATGTCAAAAGCTGACCTAAGGTCAACAAAAGCGATGTAAAGTGACCCTTTCCCCAGGACCAGGGTGCGCCAATATAGCGTTATAAAACAAAAAATGTGGTCCATTGTACTTGTTTTTGCCAGAAAGCCTGCCTGGAAGGGTGACAAGATTGAATGCTCATCTATCCACACCTGGACAATATGCAAAACCATGCGGCCCACAACCTTTTGTAGATAGTCTATCAAGCTTATGGGCCTATAATTTTCTGGTTTCGACTTGTCTCCTTTTTGGTACTATTTCGGCCCCTTTCTATGAAATTGGGACTTGGGCGCCTTAAGCAATGGCATTAGCCAGAATGGTGATATACTTGACCCAATTAGATTTGTTATTTAAAAAAAGATCCGCGGGGATTCCATCAATGTCTGGAGCTCTACCCTCGGTTACAGCTCCCAGCGCTCTGTCTGCGTTCTGCCAGTAGGAAGGAAGCATCTTTAAAAAATATGAACTCAGATGCCTCAAATGCCCTCACACTATATTCCTTGCTGGCATACTAACTGCGTTTAAAAAAGTCCACCCACTGATGTTTATCAATATGATTATGTGGGTGTTCCGGATGGCTCCCATTGCCCCATTTGACAAGTTTCCAAAACGTAAACACATATTGGATACTCAGTATACCTAGATAAAGCAAGCTAAGTGTAACACATAAAAGCAAGCTATAATAAACACACTACTAAAGGACCAATCTACTGACCGGTAAGAACTTTCAAATCATAGATTGATCTTCGACTTCAACTTTATAAGCAAAATCGTAGAACGTGAAGAAGCCAGCTATAAGACTACACTGGCTCTAACAGCCTCTTACACAACAGAAAATTAGGCTTTAGTTTAGGATGGATCACTGCAAGTACTGACATTACTCCTTAGATAATGGCAACTCTGAAATGTTGGTCTTATGATTCATTATAGACAAGATCATTCTTAATCAGTAGAAAAACTCGGCCAGGATAAATGAAACAGTGCTTCAAGGGTGCAGCTCTGTCTTATCAAACCATAGTCATAAAATCAAAACTGAACTATTCTGTTCGACCACGAAATACATGGACTACGGACTTCTCCAAGGATCTCCCCCCATCTCCACTACTATTTAACATTTAGAGAAGCCTCACGGAGTTCATCTCCCTCCTCAAACTAGAAATCCAAATTTACGTAGATGACATTCAATTCTAACTCAGGTGGAGCAATTCCTCAAACCAAAACGCAAGTACATTTGCTACACATTTTTCATTAGATAAAGGAGAGCTACCCAACCTGAATGGAACGAAAACTAAAACTCTGTTAACTAACTTGACAAGTAGTTTACAATTCAAGTTGCAAAGAGAGTTAGGAGGTGCCCATCCCTAAATAATTCAGTAACAAAGCTTGCAACCAACCCTTACCAAAAGCACCAATCATCATCTTATAATAGTTAGGATTGTATCTTTTTGCCAAAAGTCCTTGAATTCTCAAAGGCTCTTGTCCTTGCCCAACTTAACAACTGCAGCGTTGTTTACATTAGAGCATAGGAAAAGGTCATACACAAACTCTAAGGGTTGCAAAACTAAGTGGTCAGTCGCTGTTTAGGTCTGAATTGCTTTTAATATTTATCCCAGATGTAAAAAGTATTTTGGCTTTAAGTGCCCCAGGGAATCAAATAGAAACAACCCTGCACAATTTTCAAAATCTTGGTGGTACTGAGTCTGACCAACCTACAAAACCTAACACCACCCTACACCCACAGACACTACTTCAGATCAAGCAAAACAAATTGTATTGCCCAAACTCGATTTACCCGAAAGTCTCATGGAAGATGAGCAATCAGACATGTTGAAACACATCTGTGGAACGCGTTAAGCCCAAACTTGAGAAATCAACCAAACTTGGTGTTTTGTAAAAGATGTCAGAAACCGAGCATCCTCTGGAATGCGTTTGCTACCAGCTGGATGCCATACGGACATTCCCCTCATCTCTATAGCCAGGACAGTTCCCCTCACCTCTATACTTGGGACAGGATGCCATGCTGGACTCTCCTCCACGCAGCTAACATCCTATGCACAACATAACATCTCCTGGAGCTTAATGGCGATCGACTTCAACCAACCTTCGATTAGGTCTATCCAAAGACCTGACTATAAAAGCTTTAGTAGTCAGATGAGGCTCCACATGCCAAGGCAGTGCTTCTCAAGCAATAAAAAACTACCTCAATTAAGAAATAAATACTTTTGAAGCATTCGAGATATAACAATATACAAAATATACATACAGTAACTTTAATTATGAGATAAAAATCTGATTAGCTGCAGGATGCCTCAAATTCATTTAAAGTTTCCATAAAATGTTTAACTATGTATTTTGGGTTCCTTGTACACCTGTTTTCCAATTAAAGTTCAAGAACCAAGTCTTCAACTTTATCAAAACTGTTAACTGTCCACTTCCTTAATTCATTAATATTGGTGTCTTTGCAGACACTACATTTTGTACCCAATGTCTTGTTGGTGTACTGACACGTGTTATGTCAACAGTGACTTTAAAAATTATTAATTTCTCTGCAGTCTTTACCTCATAATCAAGTTAATTATTTACATTAAACGTTTTAGAAGGAAAAAGTCACAGAATGTTATAGTAAGATTATATCCCCCAGTAACTGAATTGTATCTCCAACAGATAGTTGAATCAAGTAACCTATATTTTTGTATTTTCTTGCGTTGCCCAGCGTCACTGCAGCACGCTTTTGAATGTGACAACCTACCAGACATCAGACATACCCATCTGAACATTTGCTCTATGGAGCGTGAGCCTTTTTCAGTAATTTTATTCCCTAACACCCAACCACATTTTTTTGGCACATTTAACTGATTTTATAGTTCTTTTCTACACGCTTCCGATTAGAACTACCTCTTATAATAAAAGACAGATGCAAATATCGTGTTTCAACGTTAGCGTGTGCCACTTCTGCCAAACGCGGAGCAAAGGTTTCTGGGATTGAGGCTAACCCAGGCTTTGGTGTTCCCGCGATAGACATGGCGACAGCACGTGCTGCTCTCAGTGGTATTCAAACACCCTTGGCGCCTTCGAACAGAAAGGGCTTGAGGTTCTTGTATGTGAAAATAGTTCCATAAAATGACAGGAAAGATGACATCACCAAGACCCTAAAGTGTAATCAGATAAGGGGGAACACGAAAAGATTTTGCATGTGCAGAACAAGGCAGGCGCCAAGGTACGCTCCTCTGACGCGCGCGCGCGGTTCCAGTGAATCGACACACCAGGCTCCATAGACTGAGTTCTTCATTAAACTATTGATCCCTTCAGCATTATCCATAATGTTCCGGCGGATCGGAGAGTCGAGAGATGCAGCGGGAACCAGTCTCCCTCACCCTCCTCTCAATAACTTCTCACACTTCCTGGACAGGAAATCACAATGATTTATTTACCTGACATTTTCCAGTCCGGATGTCATACAGGGCCACCGAACCGTGGCGGCCTCCGACGGCTATTCTGTGGCTGCGCTCGCAGTAGCTGACCATATAGAACCTGCGTGACGAGAGCAAGATGCCAGTCAAACTAGTCTTTCACAATTTGAATATTTGGCAATTGTTCTTCTGCAAGGATTTAAAATCTTTATTTTATACGTGTCATAAAACATACGCGGTGGCAATTATTATTCGGCAATTCTCAAAATATACATTTTTCACGTTTTGTAAAATATACAGTTTTAATTATTCAATATTAATTTTCACATTTTATCAAATATAAATTAGGTAGATTAACAATAGCAAGTGATAGAGTCCGCTTAAATTTTATTTTTACTTGTATTCATGGCAACTGGAGTTATGCAGAAGGAGAGGGCCAAATTATGCTTCAGGGTTGAGTAAATTATGCAGCAAGAAAAGGTGAATCACGCAGCATAATGCAGCACATTTTGTTATAGTATTACTTCATTAGTTCGTCATTTTAAGACTTGGTGACACTGTCTGGCATTGGTTGCACCTCATTAGTACCCGTTTAAAACCCAAACATAGCAATAAACAGAAAGGGGACTAGTCCAGCTTTACAAAGGGCCTTCCACCGCTCGGGAACACATGCCGCTGGATTTTTAATATTTTTTTTTACTGTTTGAGCTAGAAACAAAACTTTTTTTTGTTAAAATCTGCAGATTATACATCAGACGATGGATTATGTGGCAACTCTATAATTCGAACATCGCCACAATCGCATAATTCCAGTGGCCCTGCCTATATAATATGTGAATAAAACTGGACAACGTGTTCTTAGTAAGACAAGCAACACCACATACAGATATATGAGACTGAAAATAGAACTTAAGATCAAAGATTCATTATGACTACAGCGTCAACACATTAATATCTTATTATATTTTCACACACACAAAACAATTTTCTAAAAACGGAATTGTGTAAAATGGTACATTTTAGAGCTCGTACACTTTACTACATAAACGCCATTTCATAAAAAAAGCTACTCGAACCGGCCTCTCAGGCTCACTGTATCAATTTGTGCTCAATCCTCTACTGCCTTTACCATGTCGCAATTCCCCATCCCACATCATTATTCACATCACAGCCAAAAAATGTAAATTCTAATACCATTCCCTCGATGGCTCGGCCTACTTATATCATTCCTCACCCTACTCAATGGTATCCCACTCCTGTCTGTCTTTCACTGTTTCCTCTATAGCGTGTCTGATTTACGTTACAAACCTTATTTCTCACACAAGCCTTTCCATCCTGCTGACCTAACCGGATTTCCCACACCACAGAACCAAAGTGTAACATCCAGAAATCTTGCCAAAATGCTGTCTGCCTCAACTTCACTCAGCTGACTCCTAGCACCTCTACATTACACCACCTCAAAATGCACCAATACTTTTCATGAAGGGCAACCCAAATGCACCACCTCCAGATCCTTCTAGAACTTCACTTCAACTCCAACATGGCTTGGCCAATCTTCATTCCAACATCTCAGATGACATTAATTCTCTCCTTGTCACACACAACTACATGCTTCAACCTCTTTCACTCCTCTTCCCTAAGAAAACAAAACTCAAGCCCAAAGCCACGGGTTACTCCCATAACCTTCTGTGCTCTAATTGTAATGTCCAAAAGCTACAAAGAACAAGTTAGTTACCTTCAGTAACACCATATCTGGTAGAGACTATCTAGCTGCAGATTCCTTACCGTAGAATTTTCCTCAGGCATCAGACTGGAACCAGGAAGTGAGCAGTACCCCTGTTCACCGGTAGGTGGCATCGCTTTTCTCCGCGTGGCATTGCCGGCACTGTATGTGACATGTGAGGTGCCTACATAGGCTCCACCTCAGTGCACTGACGTCAGTTTCTTTTCCCAACTTTCCATGCAAGGAGTGTGGAGCGACAAAGAAAAACCTGAAAACTGGTGTGGAAAACTAGGACCTCGAAAGGAAAACAGTCTTGAACCTAGAAATGTGTTTGCAGAGCAGGGAGGATGGGCGGGTCGGTAAGGATCTGCAGCTAGATAGAGTCTCTACCAAATATGGCGTTACCAAAGGTAAGTACTTTGCTCATCTGATAGGGACTTCTAGCCGCAGATTCCTCATCTTAGTATAGATACCTAAGCAATTCCTTCCCGGGAGTGGGTCTGCAACTGTTTAATTTGAGCCAGTGGTTTCCGGTGCGAGACACCAGCACTTAATTGTCAACACCGGCACTTATGACAGTCTGCCACATGGTGGTACTGTTTGCCTAATCTAAAGAAGAGCATAACCACTGTTGTTTAATAATTCAATATATATTCACATGTACTAACACCTGCCACCAAAAGAAAATGAGTTACTTACCTGTAACTACTGTTCTCCAGTATTGGTATCTTTCATAGGTTCTCATGCTTGAATCCTCTCAGTCGTCGTAGTGGGAGTCCCACGGTATACATATAAAAGCAGTAGATAAAACTACTATAGGCTACCATGACATGAAGAGTCACTGCAATAGCCTATCCACTTTCTTTTGTAAAAAAGAATCCAACTTAATCAACAGCCAATCAGGTGAGGGCACCCTCTAGAACAATCCCAAGAGAGGCTATGTTCCTCAGATTTTCGAGCAAAAGTTATAACCTTGAGGAACAAGGGAAGCCTCTCCGGGGAGGAGGGTGGGTCGCATGTGAATCTATGAAAGATACCAATACTGGAGAACCGTAGTTACAGGTAAGTAACTCATTTTCTTCTCCAGTATAGGATCTTTCATTGACTCACATGCTTGAATCAGAGTAGCTAGCAGTTTCATAAACATGCATGTATAAAAATACTGTAATGTATACCTTTTGACCCTTAAAGGATGGTGGGTTATAACATATATGCCAATATAAAAACATCAATAAGTTACTACTTTAGCAAGATATATTATATATATATATATATATATATATATATATATATATATATATATATATATATATATATATATATATATATATAGTTCCAAAATCCTGCAGTGCAAGCAACCAGGCAGCGGCTCCAACACAAAAACAGGTACAGACCACAACAAGGGTTTCGTAGTCAAAATTAAGTGCTTTATTCCATCGATGGGAACGGCAACATGACGTGTTTCGTCCGGGGAATATATATGTATATATATATATATACATACACACACAAGAATGAAATACCTCTAATAATAGAGGCTTACCTTATTAAAATAGATGACGCAAGATTGCCTGTCCCACTGCTGATTCGCTATAAGTTGCCATTTCCAGGCAATAGTGCAGCGTGAAGGTATGAACATTCTACCAGGTAGCGGCACAGCAAATCTGGTCTAGTGGAACACCAGCGAAAAGAGCAGCAGAAGAGGACACTGCTCATGTAGAATGCGCCCTGGTCTTGGTTGTAAGCAGTTTACCTACCTTAATATGACACAATTGAATAGTAGCAGCGATCCATCGTGCAACAGTTCTTTTTGTAACAGCAGACCCCAGCTTTACAGGCCCTAAGATACTAGAAGTTTATCTGTTCTGCGCAGTTGCTTTGTCCTTTGCAAGTAAAACTTAAGGCATCTTTTTACATCTTAAGAGTGAAGCGATTTTTCTGCCGGTGATGAAGGATGCGGAAAAAAGTGCACAGAATTACCGGCTCATTAAGGTGAAACTGAGATGGTACCTTTGGTATAAATTTGGGATTTGTTTGAAACATCACATAGTCCTCTGTGAAGCATAAGTAAGGCTCTTTAATGGTGAAGGCTTGAATTTCACTTACTCGTCTGGCAGATGTAAGTGCGAGAAACAAAGCTACTTTCGATGTGAGAAACTTGAGCTCTATTTTGTGGATTGGCTCAAAGGTGATTTCATTAACTGAAAAAGGACCACATTAAGGTGCCATTCTAGTGGAAGCGGCTTAATAGGTGGAAAGTCCTGAAAAGGCCCTTCGTGAACTGTTTGATGATGTGAGAAGAGCAGAGAGAAGAGGCGTCAGATGTCGGTCTGTATTGAGAGAGGGCAGCGAGGTGGACCCTTACTGAAGCATACGCCAGACCTGATCTTACCAGAGACAAGAGATAAGGCAAGATTTGCTCTGGGGAAGAGTGAAGAGGGTGAGTGTCATTGCGAAGGCACCAAGAACAAAAACGTTTCCATTTCAGTCTATATGTTATAGGAGTAGACTCAGCTCTTGCCCTGGACAATATATCTCTACAATCCTGAGGGATAACTAACTCCTTGTACTCTTTGAACTCAGGATCCAGGCATGCAATTGAAAAGAAGCTGGGTGCAGATGCAGGATCTGTTCTTTGATCATCGTGAGCAGGGTGGCTGACAAAGGAAGGCGATAAGGTCTGGATTGCAACAGCAGGAGTAGCTCTGTGAAGTAGTGCTGACGTGGTCAACGTGGTTCTATGAGGATGAGTTGGTAGGGTTCCCATTTCATTTTCATGGGCACCCTGGAGATTAGGGGATTTGGGGGGAAAGTGTATGCAAAGATTCCTGACCATCTTATCGAAAACACATTTCCCCACAGCCCTATCTGAGGTTCCCTGCTGGCAAAGAACCAGAATTTCTGGTTCCCTTGAGACGCAAATAGGTTCAAGTTGTGTGTTCCCCATTTCTGGAAGATGTGGTTGAGAAACAGTTGGTTGAATTCCCACTTGTGATTTGATTGACTTAACCTGCTCACAGTGATTGCTAGGTTGTTCTTTATTCCTGTGAGATGCTCCGCTTTGATAGTTATTTGATGATTTATTGTCCATTCCCATATCCTTTGAGCTTCCCAGGATAGGACCGGAGATTGTTCCTCCATGCTTGTTTAGATAATGCACGCAGGTGGTGTTGTCCATGCGTATGAGGACTGAGGATGCTCTTATCCTTGGGAGGAATGACTGGAGGAGAAACATTGCCCGTAGCTCCCACAAATGTATATGCATTTTGGAGAGAGAGAGACTCCATTTGCCATTTATTTGGAGGTCTTGCAGATGTGCTCACCAGCCTTCCAAAGATGCATCTGTTGTTAGAATGAACTCTAGAAGAGGAGAAAGGAATGACAGTCCCAGAGAGAGATTGCTGGTAGATTGCCACCAAAGAAGTGCATCCTTCATGATGATCAGAGTTATCCTAATCATGTTGTCGAATGATCCTGTCATTTGAAGCCATTGGGCACCCGACGGCTCTTGAAATGGTCTCATCCTTAGACGAGTGTGAGGTACCATGAGAATAGCGGAAGCCATCATCCCGAGAAAGGATTTGAGGAGACAGAGAGAAGCACACTTTCTTTTGTAGAGCTCGTGAGCCAGAGATAGGATGGCTTTCAGTCTCTTTGTTGATAAGAATGCCTTGTTTTGGAGAGTGTCCAGTGTTGCTCCTAGAAACGTAAACAGATGTGGAGCTAGAATGGATTTCTGAAGATTGACTGCCATACCTAGAGAGCGGAAGAGTTGTAGGCAGAAAGAGATATCTTCAGAAGCTTGACGAAGAGAAGGGGCTATCACCAACCAATTCTGAAGTATGGGAAGATCTGTAGGCCTTTCAGCCGCTGGAATGCTGTCATGGGAGCAAGGCACTTGGTGAAAACCTATGTAGCTAAACGAAAGCTGAAAGAAAGGACCTAGAATTGATAATGCTCGCCTGCCACAGAGAAACGTATACATTTTCGATGTTTGAGGTGGATAGGGATATGAAAGTAAGCGTCTTCCAAATCTAGGCTTGCTAAAAAATCTGAATGGTTCAGAAGCTGCAATATCTCCTGAAGAGTAAACATGCGAAAGGATTTCTTCAGCAGGTATTTGTTGAGCTTCGGGAGGTCTAGAATGGGACGCCATTCCCCCAATTTGTTCTTTTTTATCAGGAAAAAGTGAGCTTAGAAACCTTTTCCCAGTGGCGTAGCTGAGAGTGTGGTGGGGCGGTCCGCCCCAGGCGACACTATTTTGAGGGCAGCTGGCGGCAGCTGCGCAGCACTGGTGGCCCGACACCTGTGGCCAGCCCTGGATTTATTGGGGGACACAGTACAGTGACGGCAGAACACCCGCCCACCCCACACAAAAACGTGTGGCTGCCGTCGCTGAGTAGCACCACACCACACGTGTACGGAAGTGCAAGCGCACCTGCTTGCACATGCATGCTGCACCACATAGCACAGTGGGGGTGTGGCACGCCGCACGGCGCTGTGTGTATGTGGGTACCAGGGCAGTCAATCTTGTAGCGTGTGAAAGCTTTACCAATGACGGCCCTGGGCATTATTTTAAGCAAGCTCCCGTGCTCCAGCAGTGACGCGCATGCAGCGCACTTCCAGGCACACCACTATGCGCGTGAGTGGAGGAGTCTTGCACTAGCCTGGCCCTTGATATTTCATATTTGCTGCAGACAGTCTGACCAGAACCAGAGAATGTCCTCATTCTTCTCTGTGGTTACAGGTCAATAGGCACCTGGTGTTCAACATTTTCACTGTCACTTGGGCTGCCCTGCATCTTCATCCCCTCCTGGGCATCTCCACTGTCATTTGGAGCTACCAACATAGGACTTCAAACCAGTGATCTTGATGTCTTTCAGCTACAGTGCTAGATCAAGACCTCTGCCTCCTTGGCCAGAGGGTTTCCTCTCCACCAAGAGGTGCACTTGGTGGCTAGGATGGATGCCAGCTCCCTGGGGAGGAGGGTGCTAACTTGGGGATTACTTTTGCATAATGGAATGGAATGGAATGGAATTGGATTTATAGAGCGCATGGCTGCCCTTGAGCGTCCCAGCGCTAAAACAATTAATAACAGAGCGAAATGAGGAAGAAAAGTTTAGGGAGCTTTGGGGAAAAGGAGGGTTTTAAGTGACTTTCTGAACTTAAGGTATGAAGGTTCCTTCCGTAGGTCCCTGGGCAGGGCATTCCACTTTTTTGCTGCATTCAGCGAGAAGCGACGACCTCCCGTGCGGGCCTTCCTTACTCTAGGAGTAACGGCCAGGTTCTCTTCATCAGATCGGAGGGCACGAGTGGCTTTGTAAGGACGGATCAATCCCCTGAGGGCTGGGGGGCCGTTACCTTGGAGAGATTTATATGCAATACAAAGTGATTTGAAGGAAATTCGCTCCTGGATTGGAAGCCAATGCAAGGCTCTAAGCAGGGGCTTGGCTGAAACCCATCTCGGGACTCCCATAAGGAGCCTGGCTGCGGCATTCTGGACCCGCTGTAAGATGTTAATCGTGGCCAGGGGTGCCGCCAGGAGGAGGGCATTGCCATAATCCAGTCTGGCCAGGATTAGGCCCTGAATCAGAAGTTTTCTTGATTCGAAGGGGAGCAGGGGGAGGACCTTCCTTACGGCCCGCAATGATCCAAAGCATCCTCCAGCCACCTTCTGCGCATGGGTCATAAAGGTGACTATAATGGAGGATTATCTCTAAAATTAACATTCCTCAATTTGGTTAGAACGATCAGCTGTTCTTTGTACTCTTCGCCATTTTTGGTTTCAGTCAATTGTCATTATTTCAGAGAGACTGTGGCTTATGTCAGTCAGAAGAGGGGGCTTGTTCCCAGTCTCCACCTCATCCACCGAGTTAAGCAGCACACCCCTCCCCCACCTAATCAAGGTAAGTGAAAATGAATTAAATTTGTATTTAATTTACGCTTTAGGAATGTTTTAGAACAGGAATGAAGAAATATATTCTATATTAAATGATGAGCATAGAAAGCTTGTCAAGTCTAGATTAATTGCGTTAAGTGTTGTGGCACACAATTAAAAAACTTTAAAGGGTTTATGTGAAAGACTCTGTGCACATTTCATAACGCTGCAACTAGAAATTCTATAATCTACTGAGTGTTAAACGCCGATTAAACGCTGATTTCTTTCTAGAATCCAAAGTAAGCACTTCTTCAGTAACTGACAACTTTCCTAAAAGCACTTTTCATGTCCAGCCAAACAGGCCTTTAAAACGAAAATGTCTGTTCACCATTGATGATGGTGGTGGTTGTGAATACTGATGCTTAGAAGTCATAAAAGTAACTATCAGACATGCGGTAAATAAAAAGAAAACACCCAGACCCAGAAATGTCATAGTTTCTATTTTTCTTCCTCCCCATTTCAAAGCAGAGAGAAACATAATTATTTTAAAAGGCCATTCAAACATCCCCACCATTAAGTTCCCCTTAGACTTTTTCACTCCTGTATTTCTGAGATATGATTGTCCTGTGCAGTATATTTGTGCATAGGAACATGTGGGTCTAATGACAATACCCTCTCCATTTCTAAGGAAAGTCAATTTAACATACCACAGGCACAGAGCTAAATGTTCAGGATGTGAAATTCGTTTGCAGGATGCAGATTTCAATAAAGTGATCACACCTCAAATAAACTTCCAGTTGTATTTCTCTTGGAAGTTTGTTTAATGTGCATTTAATTCTTGCAGCTCCAGCACGTGGGGGAGGAAGGGGGGGGGGCATGGAACTAACAGTTAGTCAGTATGCAAGTGACATCATGGTGTGTGCCATCAGAGTCTATGATGTCACAATGCAGGACATCACACATGGCATCACAGTAAGTGACATCACATATCATGAGTGCATGTAAGCGCATTATGAGATCTAACAAATTGGATTTTGCTTTGGGGTTGTGCTAAAAAAGTGGCGCAATCCCAATGTAAAACCTGGGCCTCAACTAATTTTGCACATTTTTTAAAACCCTGCCACAAAAAAATTGGCAACATGGAGGAGCATGTTGGTAGATCTTTTATGCTTAATAGGTTACAAAGTCTGAGTTTTCTAATATTTTTATGGGGTTAAGACGTCTGCTGCAGAGACGCTAAGTAAATATCAGAAAATAATAATCGGTGAGATAGCCCAAGAGGTAAAAGTATTTCTTGGAGAGATTTCGGTTTTGTGTAGTCCCAGATCTGACTCAAAGTAGTATAGAAGGTTAATGTACCTGCAAAGCATGTAATATGCAGGTTACAGAATGTTTTTTTTTTATGTAGCTAGGGAAGTGGGTTAGTGTTTTTAACACAGATCCTTTCGTTACATGCAGTTCATAAAAAGTAAACTTTTTAATAAAGCACAGTGTAGTAGGATATGTGACTGCTACACCTTTTAACTTTCACTGATTCACGCAACACATCTTGTACACTGATTTACACACTTGCATGATTCATTGTCAATCTGTATGTTATGTAAATCGGTCTGACACCATGCATATGCACTATAAAATAAATAAAATAGTGCTACTTAAATTGTGTGTAAATACTGGGACAGACCGACACATCTGACATTCTTACAGTTCATGCACTTACATAAAGGGACCTAACAATGTCAAAAGCATGCCTCTTAAGCACCTGTGAAGAGATAACAAGATGTGTGCTTTTGTCTCCCTCCATTGCACTTACATTAAAGTGTGAGATTCCAGGCCACTTGATCAAAAGTGTAGTTTACTCAGTTGAGTACGTGTGCCTTGGCAGGGGGTGTTCTCTAGGAGCTGGGAGAGGTTAGTGTTGGGCATGCAGCACCTCTGTTTGTTCCGACCTTTGCTTTCTCCTGCATTGGAGTAGAGAGTGGCGTTGTAACTTTAACCCTGCCAATCCACCTGCGCTGCTCACTATCTTTTTTCCCCAGAAACCCCCTCCACCGCAACCGGCCATGGGTGACACTCTGAGGGATAGCCCCGGGCGCCAGAAGCTCTAGCTACGCCTCTGCCTTTTCCTCTCTGAGAGCGTGGAACACATTCTAATGCTCCTTTTTGAAGCATTATTAAAGCCTCTTTCTTTAAAAATTAAAGATGGGGTGGTGTTGATTTCTGAGTCCGGTGATGAGGTGGCGTTGTGGTAAACTCTAGGGCTGGCCATACTTTATTATATCCAGAACCCATTTGTCTGATGTTATTTTTTGCCATTGATGCAGGTAATAAGAGAGAGGGGTTTTCTTCAGTGAAAAAGACAAGGGAAGGTGGAGGTGAAGCATCGTCACTGTTTCCTGCCCGAATCACTGGGCTGAACTTGTTGCTTTCGCCTAGGTTGTCTGGAGTAGGCAGTATGTGGTGGTGCATGATATTGTTGCTGCTGTTGGTAGGAAGGTCAGTAAGAGGTGTATGCCTGAGGCTGGTATCTTTGGTAACCTTCTCGAAAAGAATCATTTCCTCTGCCAGGTGCTCCATGAAAGGGTGTCTTTCTATATTGTAATGTTCACAAGAGCCTTAGCTGTGTCTGTGTCTGTTTTGATGGTCTGCAAAGCATTATCAATATGCTTGCCAAATAGTGTTTCACCATCAAATGGCATATCCAAAATTTTGCTTTGCACCTCAGGGAGGAACATAGTTGCTTTCAAGCTAACCCTGGCGTCTCAGGACAACGGCTCCAGCAAGCTGACAAAAAGCTAAGGAAGCAATATCCATAGAAGCATCAATAATTTGGGATGCAGATCTTTCCCCCTCAAGCAGGATTTTCCTTGCTTTCATCCTCTTATCCTCTAGAAGGCAATCTAAGAAATTAGCAATGTCCGACCACATCTGCCGATCGTACCTGGCTAAAATTGCAAGAGCGTTGGCAGCACGAACAGTTGCACCTGATGTGGTTTTAAATCTTTTTCGGATGTTATCTAAGCGCCTCCCTTCTCTTTTAGGTGGAGCAGTGATGGGTGCTAGAGGTTTCCTCGATATCCCTTGAGCGGCCTACGAGGTAACGGAGTCAGGCCTAGGATGTCCTACTAGACAAGCTGGAGCATCCTCCGGAGCTTTATACTTTTTGTCGATGCTGGGTAAGACAGGGATAACTGTGGCCGGTGTCCTCATTACCTTTCAGCCTTCTTCCAATATGTGGTCTACAATGGGTACAGACCTAACAGATTACCGAGATAGGTCTTTGAAATCGTAGAAAAAGCAGTCTGATTGCTTTACCGTTAACACCAGCTGGAAACGCGACGCTGCTCTTTCTAACATGGCATGAAAGCCGCTGATATCCTCTGGTGGAGACTCTACCATTTGCGGAGAGGGAGACGCCGGAGTTGATATGACGTAGTCTTCCCATTCATCTCCTGTTTGTCCATCCTTTTGAGGTTGTTTGTCCTCAATTTCTCCTTCATCAGAAGTATTCTGATGATGTTGCGGCACACCAGTATCTCCCGCAAGGGAGGATGCGAATAGAGGTACAGAGGTACCTGGTGGAGAAGCAGCAGGCGGTGGTGGCTGCGGAGGTGGAGGAACAGGTGCTGAAGGAAAGCGTGTGCGATAGTCATGTAATAAATCCTGACGGTCTTGTACCAAAGCAACAGGAAGGTAGACCATAGGTTCATTAACTGGTTCCATGTACTGAATTTTTGCATCAGGAGGGTGATATTCTTGTTGGTAGTATCCCTCATATTCTTCGTCATCTTTATCCTGATATGTGACATGTAATTGAGAAGAACTATCAGCAAGTCCAAACATTCCATTGTCATCAGATTCTTCTTAAATGTTGGAGGAGGTAAAGGTGATACCATTGCTGGATTTTGCAAACAGTGCCTTGTTGCTGGTGTCATTGACGAGAACGTCATCAACGGATACACAGGCGTAAGCTGCAGGTAGATGGACGCTTACGACCAGGCGTGGGATATAGCGTTGTCAGCTTCGTTGACGGTAGCGGCATCTGCGGCGTCGACGAGGACATGACAGGAACGGATGAAGTCGTCGTCCGCATCGTAGACTAAATGGTCTTCGACGCGGTCGTAGACTAGGTCGTCGACGGAACCACTGTCGTCGACGAGGATTCTGACAAAAATATGGTAGTCGTCGTCGTCAGAGTTGCCGTCGATGATGAGTTCGTCGACGACGGAACCATCGTCGAGTCTGTCGTCAACGATGTAGAATTTTTCGACGACGAGGTAGGAGAAACTTGCTTAGAAGATGATTTTTACTTTGATGGTGATCCAGAAGTTAACGCAGTTGGTGACACAAGCTTTTTAGAGACAGAGAATAGAAGAGTATTTTGCCTTCTTATGGCTTTTTTCCTCAGTAGGAAATTGAAGCTTTCCTTTTCGTGAGGTGCCTTCCTCTTCCTGACGAGACCTTTTTGAAGTCTTCTTCTTGGAAACTTCAGGAGATTCAAGAGATCTCTCTCTCCTTTTGGGTGTTTCCTTAGAAGTCTGTGAGGTAGAGCTCTCCTTATCCTCAGAGACAACGTCAGATTTTGATTTACGTTTCTGTAACCAAATCAATAATCTACCCTCTCTATCTTTGAGGGTTTTTGTAGAGAAAACTCTTCAGATTTTGCAGTTCTTTACATTATGTTGAGGGTATATAGGCATATAGGCAGTAGATGCAGCTCTTATGTGGATCCTCAGCATGCAGCCTCTTCTTACCACATGATCCACACAACCTGAAGAGACCTTTCTTTGAAGATTTTGACATAACTAGAAAGAAAACTGGCTAGAAAACTGGATAACAAGAGAAAACTGAGCAGAGCTCAGCGAGACTGCCTTTCACACGAAGTGCGGTAGAAAATCTGAGGAACCTAGCCTCTCTTGTGCTTGTTCTACAAGGTGCAGTCGCCTCATTGGCTGTTGATTAAGTTGGGTTCTTTTTTACAAAATAAAGTGGATAGGCTATTGTGGTGACTCTTCATTGCATGGTATCCTATAGCAATTTTATCTACTGCTTTTATATGTATACCATGGGACTCCCACTACGACGACGGGGCTGATTCAAGCATGTGAATCTATGAAAGATCCAATACTAGAGAACCATTCTTATAGCTTTGGGAGCCTGGAATAGTATGATTTGTCACAGTTGTAGGAGTGTAAGTATTAGTAGTTGGGTTGGTAGTGTAACTGGCAGCACTGGCAGGGGCAATGAATTGTGCAAGCAGCAATGACCTCCTAACAAGGGCCCAGACACCTCTTTTTTTCTTTAACAATTTAAGGACTGGTCTGTGAACATGATAGAAAGTCCTGCAAGAACAAACGGGCAAGGCGCTCATACCGATGGGCATAACTGTCCAGGCAGTAGTGTTTGGTGAGCGTGTGCTGCGATGCCCACGCTGCTGCCTGGCAGAGGGCCAGGACTGGAACTCTGCGTACTAACGCAGTGGTCACAGCCTTGGTACTGGTGGAATGAGCATGCAAACCTTCTAGGGGTTGCTTCTTGCCAATGCGTAGCAGATCTTAATGTAGAGCACGATCCATCGAGAGATGGTTTGCTTCTGCACAGCCTTCTCTTTCTTGGCCCAACATACCTCACAAAGAATTGATCGTCCACCCGGACTGGTTTTGTGCAGCCAAGGTAGAACAACAATGCCCTTTTTGGATCCAGGCAGGGAAGTCTCTTCTATTCTTTAGAGGGAATGGGCAGGGTGTAAAAGGTAGGCAAAGTGATGAACTGGCCTACAAGAAACTGGGTGACTACCTTCGGCAAAAAGGACGCTTGAGTCATAAGGACCAGGTTGTCTGGAAGAAAGACACATATGAAGGTTGGAATGACCAAGCACGCAGTTCCCTGACCCTTTGGGCAGAAGTAATTGCCATTAGTAAGGCCATCTTGATGGTGAGACGCCTAGGAGAGCAAATATAAAGCAGCTCAGAGGGATTGCACATTAGGGCAGTAAGAATCAAATTAAGGTCCCCTTGAGGCATTATAAAGGGAGTTGGTGGAAACGTGTTGCAAGACTGACTGGACTACGGGAACGCCCTATACGCAGGAACCACAGCCAAACTTCAGAAACAACTTCAGCGCATACAGAACGCCTCCGCACGACTCATCCTCGACATCCCTCGCCACAGCCACATATCTGCCCACCTGAGAAACCTGCACTGGCTCCCGTCAGCAAAAGGATCACGTTCAGGCTCCTCACCCACGCACACAAAGCGCTCCACGACATGGGCCCCGAATATCTCAACAACCGCCTCACTTTCTACACTCTGACCCGTCAGCTCCGCTCCACCAGCCTCGGCCTAGCCACCGTCCCACGGATTCGCAGAACTACCAACGGAGGAAGATCGTTCTCCTACCTGGCCGCCAAGACATGGAACTCCATCCCCGCCCACCTACGAATGACCCAGGACCACCTCACCTTCAGGAAACACCTCAAGACCTGGCTATTCGAGCAGTAGCAGCACCCCCCTCCATTCAGAGCCTTGAGACTCTCACAGGTGAGTAGCGCGCCCTATAAATGTACTGATTGATTGATTGATTGACCTTTAAGGAACCCATTTACAATTGGGTACTTGAAGAGGGAAGGTTGATATGGCAGCTGCAGGAAAGCAGAGATGGCAGATAAGTAACCCTTTAATGTGCCCAATGCAAAGTCCTTCTGAACAAGAGTAAGGATAGACAACAAGACGTGAGAAAGTGGGGAAGATAAGCGATCAATCTGTTTCTTAGCAAATAATGCCAAACATTGATTCCAACGGCAGGCGTATCCCCACCTTGGTGGAGAGATGCTGGGCTGCCAAGATAACATTGCAGACTTTGGGCAGAAGGGCGAAAGCTGTCAACTGTCGCTGCTCAAACTGCAGGCATGAAGGCGGAGTGTTGAGAGGTTCAGGTGGAGAGCCCTTCCATGCTAGTACGACAGAATATCCTCCCAAAGGGGCAGCCTGATCAGAGGACCGATGGCCAGCACGGGATACCAAATCTCGGGATACCAAACCCTCTGAGCACAGTCCAGATGACTTGGGCCTGACTGTTCCAGATCTTAAGAACTGTGCGCTGGAGAGGAATGGGCAGAAAGGCGTACAGGAGGTCTGAGCTCCAACCAAGACAAAAAGGGGTCTCCGAGTAAGAGCTGCCTTGGAAACTAGTGTGCAAAAACACTGATACTGCGCATTTTTAGTAGTGGCGAACGGATCTAGTTAAGGCTCTCCCCACAGCTGAAGGAGACCTTGCACCACCTCTGAATGGAGACACCATTTGCGATCCACTAGGCATCTGCTGCTGAGTTTGTCCACCCTGGCATTCAGAGAGCTGGTGTTTGTTAGTACATTGCCATTCCATGCATGGTCATCACCATGTCTTCTCTAGGGGTTGAGTCTCCTTTTTAATCAACTGGTGTTTGTTAGTACATGTTTTGGATTAGTTGATTATGTATACTGTGTACCTTGAAAATGTATTTTTGAGGTCCTTTTACACTTTTCTATTTCTAACAGAGCGGGGCCTCCTTCTTCCCGAGTGGGTGCCGGGTGAGGTGAGGTGTTCTCCCACAAAATGCTGGGTGAGTGATAATTTACAGTCGAATGTTTCAAAGTCCTGAAATTGATGGGATCATAATCAGGAGAACTATACAGCTTCTGATGGGCGAAGAAAATGTTCTTGTCGCCTTGTTTGTTTTGTTGTGTTGTGCTTTAATCACCAATATACCACATGCGTCTCTCACACTTTGTTGTCCTTTTTCTTTAGGAGAATCACGAATAGTTGGATAAACACCAGAGAACATTTGGGCTCAAAGTTCTGGTAGGATTAATCCAAATTGTCAATGCACCTAGTTTTCACAAAATGCAGTTGCTTAACATCATTTGGTCCTGAAGAAAGCTTGGACTCACTGTCCACATAAGCTGAAACATGTCGACCTCCATGCACTGCGCCGTTATATAGTCATTCTTTAAGACTATTAGGCGTTGTTTTTAACCCTTGACCCTGAGATAATACTTAATAAACATATTTTTTGTCTCAGGAGCCAATTTTATTTACACTTTATCTTCTTTTTCACGAGCACTGCACTTCATCAGTCCTACCTTTGAAATACTGTGGTTTGGAAAAGTATTTTTCAAAAACCATCTCCGCATCATTACCAGGTGCGCTGGGAGAGATTTGGGTTTATGATATGTATCCCACATGACGACACTCCACCATAAAGGTGGGCTGATGGGAATTTTTTTCCAACCCAGCATTATCATTGTGATGACATGTTGGTCTAGCGTTTTTTTGCGCGACACAACACACAAGCAATCATTTGGACCAGGTAACTCTTGTTTGTTTTTTCAATAGGCATAGGGGTTTGAGCTACCGTGGTCGTTAAAAATTCCCCTTTGACCCCCCCCACCGGTTTCTTTCGGTATTCAGAGAGCCCGCCAGGTGTTGAACTACTAGGGGTAATCCCTAATGTTCCAGCCATGTCCCGAGGCACAGGTCCTCTTGACAAAAGGCCCACAACCCCACCCTGCTTGTTGCACAAGTTACTTACCTTTGGTAATGATATATCTGTAAAAAACATTCATAGTGATGCACAAGTTACTTACCTTTGGTAACAATATTTCCATAAGAAACATTAGTTAGTTAGATTCCTTACCTTAGAATAACCCCAGGCGTCAGACTGGATCTGGAAAGTTTTCGTCAGCAGTACCCCTGCGCATCGGTAGGTGTTATCTGAGGTTCCGCGTACGTCGTCGGCATCCTCATCGCCAGGATGACATAGTCAGAGTACTTAGATGCTGCCCTCACGCGCTGACGTGAGTTCTGTACATAGCTTTCTGCGCCAGGAACGCAGAGCCATGCAAGAAACCGACCCTGGTGCCATGAAACTAGGGCCCTGAAAGGGATGACCTTAACCCTAGATATCGGTTTGCAGAACGGGGAGGATGGGTGGGGCGGTAAGGAATCTAACTAACCAACCCCAGTGGTGGGTCTGCGAACCAAGATCACACCAGGAAGTCCTGGAAAACCGAACGGCCAAAGAAGCCATCCTTCCGAAATTGGCTGTCGAGGCAGTAGTGCTTGGCAAACGTGTGCAGCGAGGCCCACGTAGCTGTCTGACAAATGTTCTGCAAAGTGACTCCCGTCCCAGGGCAGTAGTAGTCACCCTAATCCAAGTGGAATGACGCAGCCCCTTAGGAGGAACCTTTTTAGCCAAGGAATAACAGACCTTGATGCACAAAACGACCCACCTAGAGATGGTCCGTTTGTGCAACGCCCGTCCCTTCTTAGTGCCCATGTAGCCAACAAAAAGTTGGTCGTCCACCCGGAACTGTTGTGTGCGGTTCAGGTAAAAAGAAAGCGCACGTTTTGGGTCCAGACGGTGGAGCCTCTCTTCCTCTTTAGAAGGATGCGGAGGCGGGAAGAAGGTGGGCAAGGTAATGGTCTGGCCGATGTGAAAGACAGTAACCACCTTGGTTAGAAAAGAAGAACGAGTCCTCAGAACAACTTTGTCCGGATGGACAGAGAGGAAAGGAGGCTTAGAGGAAAGAGCCTGGAGCTCACTCACTCTTCTGGCAAGGGTGATGGCAACCAGGAAAGCAGTTTTGAGAGTCAAAAGACGAAGAGGACAGTTGTGGATAGGCTCAAACGGAGCACACATCAGATAAGTTAATACCAGATTCAAGAGCCACTGAGGCATTACAAAAGGAACAGGAGGAAACATGTGAGTAATGCCTTCCAAGAACCTATTTACAACAGGGGACTTAAAAAGAGAAGGCCGACCAGGAAGCCTCAAGAAGGCTGAACAGCTGAAAGATATCCCTTGATGGTGCCCAGAGAAAAGCCCTGCTGGGCCAGGGAAAGAAGAAAGAGGAGAACCTCAGCAAGAGGGGCAGAATGGGGATCCACAGCCTTTGCTGTGCATCATGCCACAAATTTGTTCCACCTGCAGGCGTGTACCGTTTTTGTGGAGGGACGCCTGGCTGCCAGAATGACATCACAGACTTCAGGAGGCAAGTCAAATGGCATCAACTGCCGCCGCTCAATCTCCAGGCATGGAGGTGGAGGCTGGACAGGTTTGAATGGAGGACCGTCCCCTGCTGCTGCGACAGAAGGTCCTCCTGAAGACTGAGTAGCTCGGGAAACCAGTATCTTCGTGCCCAATCCGGAGTCACAAGGATAACTTGGGCCCGGTCGCGCCGGATCTTCTTCAGCACTCTGGGCAGAAGTGGTATAGGCGGAAAGGTGTATAACAGACCGCAACTCCACTCACGATGAAAATCGTCTCAGAGGGAGTGCCGCCTTGGAAACTCCATCACGCAGAACTGATGACATTTTGCGTTCTCTTCGGTGGCAAATAGATCTAACCAAGGCTCTCCCCACTGCTGAAAGATACCTTGCGCTACGTCCGAGGTCAGACGCCACTCGTGATCCATCATGCACCGACGGCTGAGTTCGTCCGCCCTGGCGTTCAGAGAACCTGCCAGGTGTTGAACCACCAGTGTGATGCCCCGATGTTCCAGCCATGTCCAGAGGCGCAGAGCCTCCTGACAAAGGGTCCACAACCCCACCCCGCCCTGTTTGTTGCAATACCACATAGCGGTGGTGTTGTCTGTGAACACCTGCACTACACTTCCCCGGACAGAGGGAAGGAATGCCTTCAGTTCAAGTCGGATCGTCTGCATCTCCAGAAGGTTGATATGGAGCCAGGACTCTGCCGGAGACCAGACGCCTCTGATCTCCGCCTCTCCCGTGTGGCTCCCCCATCCCAGGAGGGACGCATCCATCACCACTGTGCTGCTGGGAGAGGGATCTGCCATTGACCCAATCGCGGTCCGTGAGCCACCACTGCAACTGTCTTGCAGTGCCCTCCGAGATCAGGACGTGGTCGGACAGGTTGGACAGGTTGCCCTGATGTTGTGCCCACTGGAACTTCAGGTCCCACTGCAGAGCCCGCATCCGCCACCTGGCGTGACGTACCAGCAGGCTGCAGGAGGCCATCAGACCCGAGCAGGCGTAGGGTCAACCACACCAAAACTCGGTATAAAGGCTGAAAGATCAGAATCAGAGCCTGAATATCCCGAACCCACTGCACGGAAGGATAAAGCCGAAACTGCTCCGAGCCCAGAAGCGCTCCGATGAAGTGGAGCTTTTTGGAGGGACTCAGGTGTGACTTCGGCACGTTGATGGAGAACCCCAGCGAATGCAGGAGGTCGGGCATAGTCTGGAGGTGGGAGACGACTGTTTGGGGTGAGCCCGCCTTCAACAACCAGTCGTCGATATAGGGAAAAACTGGAACCCGTGAACTGTGCAGATGAGCTTCGACCACCGCCATCACGTTCTTGAACACCCGAGGGGCACTGGTGAGGCCGAAGGGGAGCAAGGTAAACTGAAAGTGCTTGTGGCCCACTGTGAACCGCAGGTAACGCTAGTGGGTCGTCAGGACGGGAATGTGGAAATAAGCGTCCTGCAGGTCCAAATTTACCATCTATTCTCCGGGGTCCAGGCAGCCAAAACCTGAGCTAACGTCAGCATCTTTCACTTCTCCTTCCGGAGGAAGCTGTTGACACTTCTGTGGTCCAAGATAGGGCATAGGCCCCCTTTGCCCTTCTTGGGAACCAGAAAGTAGTGGGAGTAAAAACCCCGTCCTACTTCTGGGCCAGGAACGCGCTCGATGGCCCCCTTGGCCAAAAGGGCCGTAACCTCCTCCCTTAGAAGTTCCCCCTACATGCAGTCGTACTGTGGTGGTATGGCTGGAGGGGTCACCTCGAAGGGGAGGGAGTAGCCCCTTCAGACGATTTGCAGCACCCACCTGCCCAAAGTGATTGTACGCCAGTGAAACAGGTGATAGCGAACCTTGCCTCCCAATGGTGTGGAATGGGCCTGAAAGCTTGGACCAGGAAGGCTTTGAGGCAGATGCTGTGGGAGCAGATGTGGACTGACCGGCTCTCTGTCCACCTACTCTGCCACGGTGGAATGCACTCCCCAGACCGTGTTGAGGTTGGTTCTGCGGCCTGTCGCTGGACGAATGTGCGGGGGCGCCCCTTCCCTGGCCACGAAAGGAGCGAAAGGCGGAAGGTTGCTGGCGCTGGGCCGACAGGCCCAAGGTCTTGGCTGTAGCCCTGGAGTCCTTGAAGCTCTCCAGCGCGCTATCTGCCTTGTCGCCAAAGAGGAGACGGCCAACAAAAGGTATGTCCATGAGAGTGCTCTGGACTTCCCCTGAAAAGTTTGTGGCCTCAGCCAGGCGTGAAGATGAATCGCCACCATTGTTGCCATCGCTCTAACTAGCGAGTCCGTGGTGTCAAGTCCACATCGGATGGAATACCGTGCTGCATCCCGCCCCTCAGCAACAGCTTGGGCGAGCCGTGTCCTGGCCTCCTCCGGACACTGGGGCAGCACGTCCGCCATCGTATCCCACAGAGAGTGGTGTAACGGTCCAAAAGGCATGTAGTAATAATGCTTTGCAATCCCAAACTGAGGGAGGGAAACAGTTTCCTTCCAAACTGTTCCATCCTTTTGGATTCCCGGTCTGGAGGTGCGGTCGGGAAGGCGGTCTGGGACGTGGAGACCTGGATAACCAGACTCTCAGGGGTGGGGTTTACGAACAGAAAGCAGGGGTCGCCCGGAGCTGGGCGGAGGTGCCAGGCCACATTCCGATCCACCTAAGAGAATGTTGTGGGCGTAGACCAAGTGCCCATCAGAACGTCAGTGGGGGCCTCATTAAACTACAGCAGAGGCTCCGAAGAGCTTTACTGGCTGTTGAAGCACCTCAGTAAGGAGGTTGGTCCTCAAGGCTGCTGCAGGGAGCTCAAGGCCCAAGGCTTTGGCCACCTTGTGCAGCACCACAGCATAAGCCGCTCCCTCCTCTGTAGCCACGGAAGGAGGATAGATAAAAACCAATGTCAGGCGAAGTGTCTAGACCACTGGCCTCCCCTAGCTCATCTGCCTAGTCCTGACTTAACTGGCACTGCTGTACCAGAGGGTCTTCAGACCCCTCCCAGTCCTCCCCTTCATCAGTCCTGAGAAACAGGCATAAATGACAGAGCCGTGTCATAAGTGAAGGGCTCAGTCATCGACGCCGGAGCGGCGCCGCTCCAACGCACCATGGGGGTCGGCGCCAGCGGAGTCGTAAGGTCAACTGGCGCCGGGGGCAAAGTCGCCGGCTTGCTAGGACCCCCAGTCAGGCCTGCGGGGCCCAAAGGCACCCCAGCAGGCCTCGATGGCCGTCCTCATGGCCACGATGAAGTCTTGAATCTCGCCCTGTCGCTTGAAGTCCAGGGACCGGAGGATGTGGGACCGGATGCGACTCCTGCGGCTCCGGCGGAGTGCCACCCGAACCCCGGGCAGAGTCGGCCGACTGGCAAAGGGAGTCAGAAGAGCGATGTCATCTCTTCAACTTCTTTTTACCATGCCTCGACTTACATGAGTGCGAGGACTTGGATCCCGACGAACGGTGAGAACTGCGGCTCCGCGACCGATCCCTCGACTTCCTCCTCGAGCGGCGTGGAACTGACTGCCGGATCTCGAGGAGCTTGCGGGACCACTCCCGCCTAGCTTTCGACATCAAGGCCCGGCAGTCGGGGCACGACTTGTCATCGTGGTCGGCCCTCGGACAGTAGGGACACCGGCGGTGGGGGTCGGTAACCGGCATCAATCAGTGACAGACGTCACACCGATTGAAACCGTGCACCCCTACCGGCAACAGGAGTCGAAGTTGACTCGAAAAAGATATACAAAATTGTCCAAAAATGTAGTCAAAAAATGACTAAGGGTACGCTCTTCCTGGATCTGCTCTTGCTGGCGCGGAAAAAAGAAGAACTGACGTCAGCGCGCGAGGGCGGCGTCTAAGTCATCCCAGCGATCACGATGCCGACAATGGACGTGGAGCCACAGACGATGCCTACCGACGCACAGGGGTACTGCTGACGAAAACTTTCTGGATACAGTCTGTCGCCTGGGGTTATTCTAAGGTAAGGAATCTAACTAACTTGTTTCTTTCAGATAGATTCCCTTACCTTAGAATTCCCCCCAGGAGTCAGACTGGATCCGGAAATTTTTCGTCAGCAGTACTCCTGCGCATCGGTAGGCATCATTGTGCGGCTCCGCGTGCATCGTTGGCACCGGGATGACGTTCCTGGAGCTACTTAGACGCGCCCACACACGCTGACGTCAGTTCTGTACACGACTTTCCGCGCCAGGAACCCAGAGCCATGAGAAAACTGACCACTGGTGCCAAGAAACTAGGGCCCTGAAAGAGATGACCTTAACCCTAGAAATCAGTTCACAGAATGGGGAGGATGGATGGGGGGGTAAGGAATCTATCACTACTAATGTTCTTTACAGATATATCGTTACCGAAGGAAAGTAACTTGTGCATCTGAAAGAAACACGAAGTGATAGATTCCTTACCTTAGAATAGATACCCCAGCAATACCAACCCTGGTGGTGGGTCTGCGAACTAAGATCACACCAGAAAGTCCTGGAGAAATGAATGGCCAAAGTGGCCGTCTCTCCGGACTTGGCTGTCCAGGCAAAAATGCTTGGTAAATGTGTGCAGCGAGACCCACGTAGCTGCCTGACAGATGTCATGCAAGGGGACTCCCCATCCCAAAGCAGTACTAGCTGCCGTCGCCCTGGTAGAATGGGTGCGTAGCCCCACCAGAGTTTTCTTTTTAGCCAAAGAATAACAAGCCTTAACGCACAGAACAGCCCATCGAGAGATGGTCCGCTTGTGCACGGCCCAACCTTTCTTGGCGCCTACGTAGCCAACAAAGAGCTGGTGATCGACCTGGAACTGTTGTGTGGGGTTGAGGTAGAATGAGAGCGCACGTTTTGGGTCCAGGCGGTGAAGCTTCTCTTCCTCTTTGGAGGGATGTGGAGGCGGAAAGAAGGTGGGCACAGTGATGGTCTGCCCGATGTGAAAGGCAGTGACCACCTTTGGCAGAAAAGATGGACGAGTCTTTAGAACAACTTTGTCCTAATGAACAGAGAGAAAATGAGGTTTAGAAGAAAGAGCCTGGAGTTCACTCACTCTTCTGGCAGTGGTGATAGCAACCAGGAAAGCAGTCTTTAAGGTGAGAAGACAAAGAGGACAGTTGTGAAGTGGCCTCAAAGAGAGCACACATCAGATTGGTCAGAACTAGGTTCAAATCCCACTGAGGCATTATGAAAGGAACAGGAGGGAAAAGATGAGTAATGCCTTTTAAGAATCTATTTACAACAGGGGACTTGACAGGGCCCAGAGCAGAGCCTTGCTGGGTCAAAGAAAGAAGAAATAAAAGGACCTCTGAAAGAGGGGCAGAAAGGGGATGCACAGCCTTTGCTGTGCACCATGCCACAAATGTATTCCACCTGCAGGCGTATACCGTTTTAGTGGAGGGACACCTGGCTGCCAAGATAACATCACAAACTTCAGGAGGCAGGTCAAAAGTCGTCAACTGCTGCTGCTAAATCTCAACACAAGGAGGTGGAGGCTGGACAGGTTCCGGAGGAAAACCTTCCCCTGCTGCTGCGACAGAGGATCCTCCCGAAGAGGCAGTCTGAGCCGGGGATCGATCGCCAGGCTGAGTAGCTCGGGATACCATACTCTTTGAGCCCAGTCCGGAACCACAAGAATGACTTGGGCCCGGTTGCGCTTGATCTTCTTCAGCACTCTAGGTAGAAGTGGTATAGGCGGAAAGGCATATAGTAGCCCGCAACTTGCAGAATTGATGGCATTGCACGTTCTCTTCGGTGGCGAACATATCTAACCAAGGCTCTCCCCACTGCTGAAAGAAGTTGTTGTAGTCATTGGCAGACAGCACTAAATGAGATGCAAGAGTCTGAGAATCTTTTTTAAAACAGCCTATTTCATAAATCAGAAATATGTAATTGATGATCTTTTTTACATTATATGGCTTTTAACTGTTTTTTATTGTATCTAATTGTGTACAATGGGAATCTTTCTTGTTATGCATTTGCAAAGATGTTAACTAATCAAGCAAAATAAAATATTACCTTACCCTACCACTGCTGAAAGAGACCTTGCACCACTACCGAGTTGCCATTCGTGATCCATCATGGACAGGCGACTGAGTTCGTCCGCCCTGGCGTTCAGAGAACCTGTCAGGTGTTGAACCACCAGGAAATTGCCCTGATGTTCCTGCCATGGCCAGAGGCACAGAGCCTCCTGACATAGGGTCCATGACCCCACCCCGCCCTCTTTGTTGCAGTACCACATGGCGGTGGTGTTGTCTGTGAACACCTGCTCTACTCTCCACGAAACAGAGGGAAGGAATGCCTTCAGTGAAAGTCGGATCGCCCAAAGCTTCAGAAGGTTGACATGGAGCCAGGACTCCACCAAAGACCAGAGGCCTCTGATCTCCACTTCTCCCATGTGGCCGCTCCATCCCAGAAGGCACGACTCTGTCACAACTGGGTGTTCCGGTTGGGGCTGGGAGAGGAATCTGCCATTGACCCAATCGCTATTCGTGAGCCACCGCTGCAATTGTTGTGCAGTGCCCTCCGAGATCTGGATGTAATCGGACAGGTTGTCCTGATGCTGTGCCCACTTGTTGCAAAGTCATCCTGTGCCGTGTGCAACCCCCCAAGTTTTTGCTGACTGATACTGGTGGTAACTGATTTTGACTGACCCTGGGCTCTGCCTAACCAGGCCCAGGGCCAGTGCTATGCTGAAAGAGCCACATTAGAATACAGTTAAAACACCTACATACACTAGGGTACAAAATGGGATGGTGGGGTATCCCTGTGATTGGCATGACCTCCCCTACAGGCCCCTAGAATATAATAGGGCAGGGGTGATTGAAACTACCTATAAGTCCTCAGTCCCCTGGGGTATGGCAGTTTAGAGGCCAGTAGCTCTTTTTGCACTTGCATGTGTGCACTGCTGAAGCCTGAGGTCAGTTTCAAACCAGCCCTGGGTGCCAGGACTGCTTTTAAAAAGTAAATTGTGCCCAAACTCGACTTCGGTGTTTGGGGCACTTAAAATGGATAACCTACAATGTTTTGGCATATTAGGGACCCCAGTGTCTCCCCTAGGTATCACATGGGTGGGAGGTTCAGATATTTATAAGGTAAACCCTTATAAAGTGAGTTTTTATATGCCTGGGTAAAGTGAAATTTCACATTCACTCCCCACATTGTGGTAAAGTGCTGCTCAAATTCGACTTTGATGTTAGGAGCACTGTGGAGGGGGAATCTGCAATATTTCTACATATTCAGAACCCCTAAAGTCTCCACTAGTTGTCCCATGGGGAGGGGGTCCTTTAGATATAAGCAAAGTACTTTTAAAATATGTTTTTGTAAGTCCTGGTGCTGGAAAAATGGCCCAAGTTATTTTTCCCATTGCAAATCCCCTGTTACATAGGTTAACATGGTAGAAAGTTATAGGAGAGGGGTAGAAATGCCATTCAAAGACTTCCCAGAATGGTATTAATAAATCCAACAATATCATATAGTTGAATTTCTCCTAAAGTGTACATACAAGAAGTTATAAGACTTTTTTTAAAGTCCAAATTCAGCCTTCCAGTGGTCTGCCATGATTGGTCAGAGTTAAGTGGATTAGCCAGGCTGCCTTGAAGAGGTGATACAGAACCCCTCGGGTTAACCAGCTCTGCTGGCAGGGCGGTGTGCTGTTCCATAGGAATGCCAGGCCAGGGGAGGAGTCGTAAACTATGCTCTTCAAACTTTAGAGTAGAGACCATTGTCATTTATAGCTCTGAACATCGGACCTTAGGCAGATGGTAGGATTAAGGAAGGTATGAGCAGTAAGTAAATGAGCCATCCTAGGGGTATGTTTAGTCAGCTCTTACCTCCTTGCTGGAAAATCAGTCATTATGAATTTGGAAGATTTGATGCACTCTGGGACAGAATAATGCCACACTCTACTGGGTGTGGTCATAACTTTAAAAAGTTACCCTGCTCCCATTGGTAAGAAGTGACCTCCTGTATGACCCAGAGAACTTGGAATAAGTATCTGAGAGGGGCAGAGTCCTCCAGATCTGCTGCTTTTAACTTACTGAAGTAAGAAGTGCCCTGTTGAGAAATTTTGCTGTGCAAAGATTTCTAAGGCCTGACCTCTGAAGACCTCACCATCTGAAACTACAGCCCTGTGGATTATCTTGCTGGAAAAGAACTAAAGAGTGGACTCCCTGAAAGCTATAGGTTAAAACAGCTTAACTGGAAATTCACCAACAAAATCTACACCTTGCAGAACCATCAGTGGATTCATAAGGGTTCCAGTGGATTGTGGGAACTGATGTCCTCAACTTTCAAGGACCATCTTGGAGTGAGCTTGAGACACTTTGGGACCCCCTGAGGAACTTCAGGAAGAAGTTCAAGAAGTTTGGAGAACTTTGGACCAACTTTGAAAAAAAGCTCCACAGAGGGACCGACTCAACCTGGCCAGCCTGCCTTCAACCATGAGCCGGCCAAGCCAACCAGGTTTGTCCCGCTAAAAGCTCTATCGCTCCAACTTCCACAGATTGACCGCAACTAGAAGAAATCTGAAGCCGGCAAACCCTCAATGGATCCGGCTACATGAGGAGCATCGAGAGACCCCATGAAAAAAGCACCAGAAAAGTTTCTAAGTCTGCTCGTAGCAAAGGTCACCGGGAGCAAACGTGAAAGCCAAGCCGCCTGTCTTCCATCACGTGCCGGCCTGGATTCCTGGGTTTCCCCGCTGAAGTGATCTTGAGAAATATTCTAAGTCCGCTCCCGGGAAGTTGACCGGGACCTCGTCACAAGTCGAGCCGGCGAACCCTCGCCGAATCCGGACTGGCTGGGAGCTTCTAGGGGACTCGAGAAGAAAAGCTCCAGAAAAGTTTCTAAGTGCAAAGGTAGAAATTGAGACCAGGACCTGCCGCAAGCTGTAGCGGCTCAGGGCTCCATCACGCACGGCCTGAAACTTTGGCTTTGGCCCTGTCTATCGCGAGCAGGTATCACAATATGGTGCTATAATCTTCTAAGTGCAATATTTTAATAAATGTTTGAACATTCATATCTCCGGTTCCCTACAATGCATTTTTTTCGTTTTGGTGTAATTTTAAAGATACAAATATTTCCTATTTTCATAAATTCATAAATTGGTGTTGGATTTTTATTATGTGTGATGTCAATTGTTTACTGAAATTGTGTTTTTAAATGCTTTACATACCTGTCTTTGAAGTTAAGCTTGTCTGCTCGCAGCCACGTTACCAAGGGTTGAGCATAGAAAATCATTTTCTAAGACCTATGCTGAATCCTACCATGTGTTAGTGGCCTTATAACCAGTGGCAGACCTACATTTGCCCCTACCAATAACCCACTTTCCAACACCACTGGAAATTCAGGTCCCATATTTTATGATGTTGGCATCTGTCACTACTGTCGGATCTGGTTGGGAAAGGTAGAGGGGTCTGCCACTGACCCAATCATGGTTCATTAACCAACATTGCAGACCTATTGCAGTACCCTCCGAGATCTGGACCAGGTCGAAGAGATTTCCCTGATGCTGTGTCCATTGTAACTTCAGGTCCCACTGCAGAGCTCGCATATTCCAGTGGGGATATGTATCAAGCAGGATACAGGAGACCATAGGGATCAGCAGCCCTCACAGTCAATCTCACTAAAGCCCAAGACAGGAGGCTGAAACATCAGAATCATAGCCTGAGTATCCTGGACTTGCCATTCGAGAGAATAAGCCTGAAACTGCACCAGATCCATGACATCTCTGATGAAAGGAAGCGTCCGAGAGGGAGTCAGGCTTGACTTCAACACATTGATAGTGGACCCCAGTGAGTGCAGAAAGTCCGTCATAGTTTGGAGGAGGAGACGACTATTTGGGGCGGCCCCACCTTCAACAGTCAGGTTTTGAGATAGGGGAACATTGGCACTCCTGATCGCCGCTGATGAGCTTCAAACACCTTGGTAAACACCCAAGGGGCCCTGATAATGGTGAAAGGAAGCACGGCAAACTGAAAGTGCTCCTGGCCCACCATGAACAGCAGGTTAACATCTGTGGGCAGGCAGGACAGGAATGTGGAAGTATGCATCCTGCAAGTCCAACGGTACCATCAAGTCTCCCGGGTCGAAGGCCTCAGAGCTTTGGCGAGCTTGAGCATTTTGAATTTCTCCTTTTTCAGAAGAAATAGAGAGGGCGCAGGTCTCGTATAGGATGGAGGCCTCTTGGGTACCAGAACATAGTGGGAATAAACAACCATGATCTACTTCTGATGTTGGCACCCTCTCTATGACTCCCTTGGCCAAGAGAGCGGGCACTTCCTGGTGGAGTAAGGAGAAATGGTCCTTCAGCAGCCTGTTTTGAATGGGTGGAAGAGTAGCCCATTCAGATAATCCTATGTTCAGCAGTCCGATGTTATTGACATCCAGTGGTGCAGGGCCAACATCTGGCTACCTGACCCACGGGGTCAGTGTGTACCGTGTCCTCGCCAACGAAGAGGCTGGGAAGCTTGAGAGCCATGGTAGCTCGGCAGGTAAAGATGCTACTGGTAGCCTCCTCCTCTGTGGCCGACAGGGGGGCATGGAAAGGCCCAAGGCCTGGTCACAGCACAGTCTTTGAAGCGCTGCAGCACTGAGTCCGCCTTGTCCCCGAAGAGATGGGAGCCATCAAAGGGAGTGTCTAAAAGCAAAGCTTGGACATCTCCAAAAAAAACCAGTTCTCAGCCAAACATGGCACCGTAAGGCCGCAGACGAAGAAATCACTCTGCCCAGCGATGCTGTCATACCAAGCCCACATCTGATTGTGAACTTGGGCTACATCTCTCCCGTCTGCCCAAGCCTGGGAGAGGAGGGCCCAAGCCTCCTCCAGGACTATGGACTGCATCTGAGCAACCGAATCCCACAGTACATGGGAGTAAAGCCCAAAAGGCACACTGTGTTCACTGACCACAGTGCCAGACTGGTGGAAGAAAACATTTTCTTACCCAAGGTGTTTGGCCTCTTGGATTCCCTATTCGGTGGGGTGGTAGGGAATGCACCAGGGTAGAGGAGGGTTGGACCACCAAGCTCTCGTGGGTAAGGCGTTGTGTGAGGAAATTGGGGTCCTCTGTGGCACGGCGACGGCAGTGGGCACATTTCCTATTCACAGGAGCCCCTGTGCTGGGCTTGGACCACACCCCAAACAGGATGTTCATAAGGGCTTTGTTAAATTAAGGAAGAGGTTCTGAGGGGGTCACTCCCGGATTAAGTACTTCTTTCAAGACATTAGTCTTGGCTACCAACTGAAGGAAGGCTGAGGTCCAGGACTTTGACCATCTTCCTCACCACCATTGCAAAGAAGCTCCCTCCTCTGTACCCATCGTAGGAGGAGAGACCATGCCAGTATCTAGGGAGGTGTCCAGTCAACTGGCGTCCGCCAAGTCCTCACACAAGTCCATGTTGGGGTCTAGGGGCTGGTATTCTTCAGAGTCCAGTGGCCCCTCTGGATTCTCCCCAAATTCTCGCCCATTGGAATAGGCTCCGGTATGAAAGGCAAGGCTCCAGTCGATGCCAGAGTTAGCATCGGGTAATGGCCCTCCAGCTCTGTGTTGGGAGGTGCCGGGACCGTCAACATCGGGACCGGTGTCGAAGAAGGTGGTACCACCGGCGCCAGTCCGCATCCATCCTTGAATCCAAGGGGCCGGACCCACAGGTGGGGAAGAAGTAGGGCCGTTCCCGAACCAGCGGGCCCAAAGGCGTGCTAAGGAGAACAAGCCACCCAAATATGAGGTGCATGGCCTCATAAAACTTGTGTAGTTGAGTCGGGGTCGATCTGGCTCCCAGAAATTTGGGGAGGTATGGATCCAGAGCCAGGCAATGAATGACTACACTCTCTCGTCGGAAGACTTTGACAGACAGGGTGAAGTTGAAGACTTTTTACTCTTTCTCTTCTTGTGGGACTTACCCAAACGCCCAGACAACTTAGATGAGGACTGATGACTCAGCAATTGATCTTGGGACCTTCCTCTCAACCAGGATCGAGACTGCCGCATCGTCTCATGTGGTGTGGCCAGGAGGTGCTCCCTCAAGGCCTTGGGGTGCATGGGGGGGCAGTTGACGCAGGTCTTCATGTCCTCTTTGCTCTCAAGGCACCAGAGGACAAGATGATAGTCTGTCACAAACATCTGTCGGTGACTGGCACTGCAGGGCTTGAAGCCAGCTTTACTAGTGAATATCCCTGCCACACTAGGAGAAAAATCTCAAAAAAGACTTTGAAAAAAAGTTGAAAAAGGCCAGTCAAAAAATTACAGAGGGTAGCTGTAACAATGTTAACTTTAATTTCAAGATGTGTAACAAAAATTAGTATTGTAGGATCCTCAGTGCTTGTGTTTTCCTTTAAGTAACTCCATGGAGCTTCACCATGATAGGATGTTTAAGGAGGCTGAAGTCAGTTGCATCTGACTGCAGAGCCTTGATGGATGGGATTTTCTTTCTTCTTATTAAATCCAACTTCTTCACAGCCAAATCTTCTTCTAGATTTATTGAAAGAGGATTTTACACTGGCGACGAGGACGGGATTAATCAAATATTAACAAGTTGGATTCTATTTTTTTTATTATTATTTTTTTTTAAATCTTCATTATTTCAAGAGAAGAAATTCACAAGGAAATCTCAACATCACTATCAAGATTCACTGGAAATTAAGGGCAAAGCTTGACCTGTGTCTTCCTGAAAACAGTGAGTGTTACCTACCTTTTCTTTGCCATTTATTGTTTCTAAGGAATCCATAGCTTTCGCCACATATCTCGAACCTCCTCGACCCCCCCCCCCCCCCCCCCCCCCTTTGGTATTCTGAGGCTGGGAGAACTCGATGTGGGCTATCATCACCCTGAACATTTTGTTGGGAGTTGCACTTATCAATTGTTCGCTCGCAAGATGAGGGGTGACTGATTCCTCCTAAGACTAGGAAAAGACATTTGCCTTCGATTTGGATCCATACCCAGACTCTATTCTTTAATTCATTGTCAATTGGGTCTCTCGTTTCTGGATACCTCTCATTCTGTAACCTCACCGATTTTTTTTCATTGTCTGTAAAGACTTTAAGCGCTTTATCTTTGACAATAATTGATCTTCATGAAGCAGGAATATCTACACCTACTTTTTACGTATTGTGCTTGTTAGACTGCGTCGTTACTCAATGGTCTTTCAAGTTGTACATTTACATTGCTGTAACATGTGAAAAACTTAGTTGGAAGTCTCTCGTGGATCTAAGTTGAAAGCCGCAAGACTTCTGGTTACATTCCTTCACTTATGTTACTGTGCTAGGGAAATCACGTCTTACATCTCGTGCATGGGATTTGAAAATAAACTTACCGCGGACATTCTGCAAAAGAGTTTTTGCAAGCAGGTCATTAAGGATCCATCAATCTCTGCCAGAATTTGAAAATAAAGTTACAGCGAGCATCCCACGCAGGAGTCCTTGCTAGCGAGTCATCAAACATCCCGCCCATGAGTTCTTGCAATCGCGTCATAAAGGATTCATTAATCTCTGCCGGAGCTCTTCACAAGCTTTGATGTAAGGTGGAACCTCTGAGAAACCATACTGTTGGACGTCATCACGTTGCGCTGCGCTCCTTAACGTAGCAACAAGACGGCCATTTTGATCTTTATACATCGGAACATTCTAATACCACCGCAGTGTTAACTTGTGTGATTTTATGTTAATTTTTCCTCTACTTTCTTGTCATTTCATTTTTATTATTGTTAAGCTTGCACTCTCTGTCTAATCATTTTACTTAGGCTTTACTCAATGGAAGAAACCACCATCGGGTCAGTGTTTGACTTTACCTGCATCATTTGTGTAATCTTGAATATCTCAACTGTATTTTGTGTACATTACATATTCTAGTCTTAGTCATAATATTTGTACAAATCTTAAGATTTGGGTATTTATACCTTTTTATTTTGTAAACTTTCTTGATTGACTTGCTACCCTTATGTTGGGAACCTAGCTCACATTAGGTTTGTGTGATACTAGTGGCTTTAAACACTATTGACAAAACGCTTTAAATTATTTTTGTTCAAAGTTTGTTATTCGCACCATGCAGAATGTAGCTACCCCACCATTCTTCCTTTTTAGGTCTCGGACTGCGTAGGCTGCGCTTGCGTAGTCTCGCTCCGAGACTTTATGTTTTCTAGAGTGGTGCTTGAACCCGCCCCTCTTCTCCATTGGCTGGCTTCTTAAACGGAGGCCAGCCATTGGAGGAGAGGGGCGTCACTCCGTTTAAGCCCCGTCGTTTTTCAGATTCGGGGGTGTGTTTTTTCGCTTCTTTCTCTTTTCTTTCTCTCCTCTTCCCATTGGCTGGAATTTTACATTCCAGCCAATAGGAAGATGAGAGAAAGAAAAACACGCCCCCGAATCCGAAAATGACTTTGCTTTCTCTGAGGCATTTCTGCTTCGCCTCAGAGAAAGATGGTGGTGTGCATGGCATTGTCTGACCGGCAGCGCAACAGACAGAGGCTCCCCCCCCTGAGCCGGTAAGTTTTCTTGCCTCTGTTCCCTGCCTGCGCTCATCTTTTTTTGCCTCTGTTCCCTGCCTGCGCTCGTCTTTTCTTGCCTCTGTTCCCTGCCTGCGCTTGTCTTTCTTGCCCCTATTTAGCAATATCGCCATACAAAGAAAATATAGGCACGAAATCTGCGCCCAACTTGGAGAAAAAAAAATCCCATTTTCCAGGCACTCGGTTTGCGTTTAATTAGAAAGCTGAGAGTGCGGATAGTGAGGTTGCAAATCCCGGGCCACCAGTAGGGCTTCGGCGGACCTTCTAATAATGCGCTTTGCAGACCCCATACCTGGCTCAGTGCGTTTCATCTCCCCCGTTTTAATATGCGAGAGCGGCGGCTGCAAGGGTAATCTCGCGCCAGCTTTTATGAATAATAATTTGTGGTAATATCGCTATTAGGTATAAAGCAACCCCTTGGAAGACAAGGAAGCTGGCGGCAGCGGCGCTAAGCATCCCCGGACGCGCTGTATTTTTTCACGCACCCGGTCTGTCTCGCGCGCGTTTTGTCGCAGGGCGTGGTTTGGTAAAGAGGATTTAATGACGGGCCGTAATGAGTTTTTGACCTTTTCAGAATTTCCTGAGCTCTGCGGATCTTCCTCGCGAGAGGCTCGAATCGAGTCATCTTTAATAGCGCCGATGACATTTGGCTGGACCCGGGTGGGTAGCGCTGCATGATTGCATCGCTGATGTGGGCGCGCACGGTGTCCAGCCCGGGGGCGCATGCCTGTAGACTTTTCTCAAGTGATCCGTCTCCTCTATCTTAGGTTTTGTTCCCGACCGTGCCCCACTTGCTACCAAATTCCTGGCCGGCTATTCACTTTTTGCCTCCGGAAAACCAATCCATGCATCCCCGTGACGTCATCTGTATTTCTGGGGCCATTCCCTAATTGTATTCACTCCGGATACGCTCTTCATCTCTGCAGTGGTGTCACTCCCAAAAGGAGCCCAACCAGGGGTGCTCTGAATAAAAGGGCAATACTTTTTATTCTAAAGTTGTCATAGTTGTCCTTCTTGTAAGTGAACTATTATTGCTCAGAGATTCTGTGTCGTGGAGACACGCAGGCCTGGGCTGCAGTAGTGAGGAAGCACTTTCCTCATTCAGACCTTAATTCAGCGCAATTTTTGAAATACAGATCTTCAGACGGTCTGTGGGGTATTTTCTTAACATATAGTTAGGTTTAAAACCTTTTAACTTTGAAAATGTGGCGAGGCGGCCAGAGCTGTTGACTAGGGGCCTCAGGACCTGGAGGAGAGTTCTCTTCAGACTACGAGTGTGTGTCCAGTTCCGGGAACCTCCCTTTGAATATTTTCGAGGGCGCCGCGCTGGAGAGCCTGCGGGAGGCGTGCGAGAGGGCCGGCGTCCGCAACTGCGGTTTACACATGCGCCTGGTGCGGGCGCTTAATCATCCGAGCTATCCCAAGAAAGGCAGGAAAGGTTGCTGAACTCAGACAGACTGATTCACACTTGTAACAAGGAGGCAGAGAACAAGGCGGAGCACAAGCCGGACACACCAGGGCGTACTGTACCCAAAGTTCAAACTCATTGTTTCACCAATGAACCCAGTATCCCTGTCACAACAAGGCCTCAGGCACGAGCGCCGCTTTCCACCGCACCGAAGGACCCAGCTACTTTACACTGCCAGGCCGCTGTAAGGAAGATGGCCGCCAGCAATGGATGGATGAATGAATACATTTATGGTTGTCAATTAGAGTAGCAAGTGGTGTCCCTGGCACTGCCTTTACTGCCCCGGGGTTCAAGGGCCTTGTGAACAGCTCATGAGGTCCGGTCTATCTTCTGTAATGTCTACTACACCATCCCCAAGCCCTTCAACAGGAAATAGGAAGCTGGGTGTCAATCTCATCTCTAGTCAACCCAGACACCATTTTCAGTCGCAATATTTCATGAAAAGCGGTTGCATTCTGGGTGTTGTAGTCTTGATTAAAGGTTTAAAGACTCAATAAGACTGCAGCTTAAAAGCACAAGGCCTGGATGGAGGGATTGTAATTGCATGAAGTGAGGTCCCAAGATAGCCGCCAAGTGGTCACAACGGTGGCAGTTTCATGGTCAACGCCTCCGTAAAGGCCCCTCCTACCCCAGGGTTTTTAGTGAACCATTGTGCATAAAAGCACTCATATCAAGGCAAATCGTATCTAGGCCCTGTTCGGATTTGTTACTGATTTAGAAGCGCAACTTTAGAACACCCAATGGCGATGTTCCGTGGGCACCCAGCGGCAGTACCCCGAGGGTACCCAACAGTGCCCCGGGGGTACCCAACAGCAGTGTCCAGGAACAACCAATGGCAGTGCCAAGGAACATGCAGTGTAGCGGAACAGCGCCTAGTGTGTGGAGCTTATACCGGTTGCCGTGATCCTGGACCACACTGAGGGTGCTTTATTTTGCTCAGGAGCATCCATGGCTGTTGTAAGTGCCCAAGTAGCTACTCCTCCATCAACGATGCACCAACACAGGTGAAGGGGGCATGTAAGTCAGGACGGGACAAGCCTCCAGTCTCAAGCAGGGCCCTGGACAGATTCTGTGGCCACCGTTTTGACGACCAATGTTCTGACTTCCTCAGTCAGGATTGGTGAGAAGGCAGACAGGTACCTTTATTGCAAGCCTGGCCTCCGACCCCTTGCCAGCATCCCCCTCTGGGGGGGGGCTTCACTTCCGGCCACTGTGGGAGAGTTCCTGGGTGGGACTGCAACTCGGGGTCGGTGTGTTGTGGGGGCCGCCGGCCTCCGTCACTGCTCTTCCGTGTCTGGTGATTTTGAGGTGGTGGTAGTGATGGGTGGGGGAGGGGTCGTGTGTTGTAATGTCTGTTCTTTTCCCAGTGGGATTGGAGTGTGTGAAGTTGCCATTTTTGTTGCCGTTCCCCGACTTGTGTGTGTGTGTAACTCTACAGGACCGGGTGGAAACTCTGGCGGGGTCTGTGCAGTTGCAAATATGTCTTTTGGGCGTGTTTTGTGCGGCGAGCGTTGGCAGGGTGTCCTTTCCCAGCGTGTTATTACTTGTGTACACAAGTCAGGGATGTTTCACGAGTTAAGAGAGTTGTGTACAGTATCTGTGGCTTGTTGCTCTTCGGCAGTGGGGAGTGTGTGGCAGGGTTGTGTTTGAAGGGTACTGTGTGCGTGTGGTTGTAATGTTTGTAGGCTGTGGTGTGTGCGTGTGGCTGTAATGCTTGGGGGCTGTGGTGTGTGCGTGTGGCTGTAATGCTTGGAGGCTGTAGTGTGTGCGTGTGGATGCTTGAGGGCTGTGGTGTGTGCGTGTGGCTGTAATGCTTGGAGGCTGTGGTGTGTGCATGTGGCTGTAATGCTTGGAGGCTGTGGTGTGTGCGTGTGGCTGTACACCTACAGACATCCCTGCGGGTGACGCCACCATTAGGTGACGTTTGTGCGCCCACCTCTTTACCCAAGGCCTCTGAGCGGCTGGCACTCCTGCCCCCGCACACAGTGCAGTGTACGTCATTGGCATGGATGTATGTGCGTAACGTGTCAACTCGGACCAGTGGTGTGAAGGAGAAGGGTCCATGCATGAAGTGCTGCCGTCTCTCCTGCGCTGGCACTTGAGGTATCTGCTCCCTGCCCGACCTTGCGTGACCCGGCTCTGACGCACCCGTGACCTCTAGGTTGGGATTCTGTGCCCATCTCAGCAATGTAACTCAAGGTCAAGGCAGGCTGGGTGACGTCACTGGCAGGACACCCCTGACTGACCCTTCTGTCTGCTTGTGACATCTGTGTTGTGGGCGTGACTTTGGAAATGTATCTTCATATCCACGTCTTTTATTGTCGGTGTGTGTGCCAGCCACTTGTTGTTTGTCTTTTAATGTGTGTTGCTTGTTGTGTGTGTGCCGCTCTGTGCAAGGGATTAGCTAGAAATGTAAAATGCCTCTTTCTTTGACCAAGAGCTCTTATGGCACCAAGTCATCCCGACCCTCCCCAGCAAAACTTGCTATCCTCTTCCATCCAGGCATCTATCCATTCATTCATTCTTTCCTATTGATATACACCATTTCACCTTTACATTCTCTCATCATTCAAACTTTCATCCGTCATTGTCACCATTCAGTCTGCCCATCCATAAATCCATCAACCATTCTTTCACTTCTCCATACAGTCGCTGTTTCACACATCCATTATCAATCTTTCACTCATCCACCCTTTTACTCAGCCATTCTTCCTTTCAGTAATCCATCCACCATTTGAGACATCATCCATTTATCCTTTCCCTCTTCCATCCACCCTTTTACTCATCCAACCTTTCACCTTTCTATCCACTCTCACTTTCGCTCATCCATTCTTTCCTTGACTCATTCATCCTAACATACTGTGTGTGTGCGTGTGGCTCCCTGTGTGTGTGTGTGTGTGTCTCTCTGTGTCTGTGTGTGGCTCTGTGTGTGTGTGTGTGTGTGCGGCTCTGTGTGTGTGGCTCTGTGTGTGTGTGTGTGGTTTTGTGTGTGTGTGTGTGTGTGTGTGTGTGTGGCTGTGTGTGTGTGTGTGTGTGTGTGTGTGGCTGTGTGTGTGTGTGTGGCTATGTGTGTGTGTGTATGTGTGTGGCTCTCTGGGTGTGTGTGTGTGTGGCTCTGTGCATGTGTGCGGCTGTGTGTGTGTGTGGCTTTGTGTGTGTGTGTGTGGCTATGTGTGTGTGTGTGTATATGTGTGGCTCTGTGTGTGGCTCTGTGCGTGTGTATGTGTGGCTCTGTGTGTGTGTGTGGGTGGCTCTGTGTGTGGGTGCAAATGCAATAGGTCTGCTTGTGATCGTTTTTAGTGCCTCTGTTCCCTGCTTGTGATCGTTTTTAGTGCCTCTGTTCCCTGCTTGTGTGTGTGCCTCTCTGTGTGTGTGGCTCTGTGTGTGTGTGTGTGTGTCTCTCTTTGTGGATGCGTGTGGCTGTGTGTGTGTGTGTGGGAGCAATTGCAATAGGTCTCGCATTTGCGAGAGATTAAGCTATTGGCATTGTAAATGACAATGCCATTTATTTATATGTTTTAAAAACAAAAATAATGTCATGAGCAATGCCAATAGCTCTAACTTTAACAAGGATGAGACCACTGCATTGTAAATGCTTGTTGATCCGGGTAATCCATCTATCAAGTGGCAGAAATGGAAGAAGGTATTTGAGCGGTACGCTAAGGTGTGTGGGACAAACTTGAGTGCTGAAAAGACGACTGCACTCTTATTGCATTGCCAAGGGTCTGAAGGCCAAGATGTTTTTGACCACTTACCTGATATTAAATGAATATGAGATCTGTATTCTGAAATTGGATAGGCATTACCTCCTAAAGGTTAGCACTATTCTTGAACGCTACCATTTTGGGAGGCGCAGTCAAAACGATGGTGAGTCTGTAGAAAACTACATTACAGCACTCAGGAAGTTAGGTTCTTCTTGCACATATTGGTTCACTTATTGAGGAAAGAATAGGAGATCAGTTTATGTTGGGTTGCAACATACAAAAGGTAAAAGACGACATTTGGCAAAAAGATGAACCTTCACTTGATAAAGTTGTAAATGTTGCCAAACAGATTGAACACTCGTTTAAGTGTGTTGAGGTTAACTCTAAACAAGAAAGCAAAAAAATGAGAGTGTACAAGAAGTAAAATTACACACTAAGGGAAGAGTGAATGTGAAGGAGAAAAGTGAAAAAAAGGATAAAGTTGAAGTAGGGAAAGATTCATTCAAGAAATCAGAGTCACATTTTAAATGTTTTAGATGCCGTAACCCCAATCACTTTGCCAATGACAAAAAATGTCCCGCCATGAAGGCAAGGTGTGGTATTTGTAAAAGAATAGGTCATTTCACTTCCTCTTGCAAAGCAGAGAGTTTTAGGAAAAAGGTTAACAGGGTGTGTAAGAATGAATATAATGAATGTAAATCAGAATCTGGTTGTGACCGTGGGCAAATTCTATCACAAATTTCATGTATTAAAAAGAAAGGCCCATTTGATGAAATTAATGTAGAACATTGTGTTACCAGCGTTCTTAACAACGAAAAATTACATACTTCCCGTGGACTTCGTAATATTCTTCGTTGTAAAGGACTTTGTTGAAAAGTCGTGGTGCTGAACTTGGTGGTTCAGGACTTTGTTGTATGTAATTCTTCGTTGTTAAGACTTCGTTGTTAAGATATCAGACCAGGACTAGAGATTATATGGTGGCTGACGCTAAATAGAAATTCTGTCAGAAAATTAATTATTGAGCCCTGAAGAAGTCACGGATGTGACGAAACGCATTGGCAACAAGCAATTCTGTGAATTTTAATTGAGAAATTGAATAAAGAAAATTGGAAAAATCTTCAATCAACTCTTTTTGAAATTCTTACTTGTGGGAAGTTTCTGTCTGAATATCAGCTATAACTGTGAAATATAGAAATTTGATTAATCAAATACTTGTGTACAAACCTTGGTGCGGGTCAACTTTCTGTGATGTATGTTTTAGTGGATTTTTAGTCACTTTCAGGGGGTGTATATGGGTCACATCCTCGACCGTGTCGCACAAGTAACTACTTGCTAAATAGGCACTTACCAATAGTGAAAATCTGTGCTGGTCATTATAGCTCTGACCCTTGAGCGCTTTTGTGAGTATCATCAAATTAAACTTGATGAGGAATCTAGAGACTATGGGCCAGATTTAGGTAAATATCATTTACCGATTCAAAAATACTGAATGTTTACCGATTCAGTATTTTAGAATCGGTAAATGATATGTAGCTAATGATTCGGTAAATTTTACCGAATCGGTAACATTTGGTAAATACCGATTCGGTATTTACTGATTCTGTATTCCCCATTCATTCCTATGGGCCTGGAGGCCCATAGGAATGAATGAGAATTACTGATTCGGTAAATTCCGAATCCGTAATAGGGGGTAGACTTACAAGGGTGCCAGGGTGTCACATTGACACCCTGTTGCACCCCTGTATAGTGCATGGGTGCACATGTGGCACACATACATGCCTAAGGGCATGTATGTCGGCCACATGGCACAGTTGAAAAATGCATAAAATTGCTTTTTTTAAGGTTTTCGATATTTACCACCAACTATTAGTTGGTGGTAAATACCGAATCCTTAATACACATGAGCACTCTTAGATGTGCTTGCTACATACCATCTATCGATTCGGTAAATACTGAATCGGTAAATACCGAATTGGTAACATCTGATTCGGTATTTACTGATTCGTATTTACCGAATCTGTATTTTTTGGGCTCCTACATTACAAATTCCCAATACATATCCCAATACGGTATTGGGCGACCCACATCTGGCCCTATACATCTTTCGTCACACCTTTTGGCACGTTCAGGTTTAAGCGGTTACCTTTTGGTTTGGTCTCAGCGGCCTCTGTATTTCAGAGAGCCTTGGAGAAGGTGTTAAAGAATCAAAGAGGAGTTAAGATCTACCAAGATGACGCATTGATATTTGGTCAAGATCATGAAGAGCATGACCGGAGACTTAAAGAAGTCTTAGGAAAATTTGACCTACACAACCTTACTGTTACGTTAGATAAATGTAAAGTCAGAAGGTCTTCGATTGACTACCTTGGACACTCTATCTCAGGAAAAGGAGTTGAGCCCAAACGTGATCTTATTGAATCTATTGAAAAATTGGCCTCACCTGAAAGCAAGGAAGATCTTATGAAATTTTTAGGAATAGCGGAGTATTACAGTAAATTTGTTAAAGGATTTGCAGGAAAATGCATTAACATGCAAACTCTTCTTTGTAAAGGTGTGGATTTTGTTTGGAGTAATGAATGTGAGAATTAATTTGTCAAAATTAAGAGTCTACTCAATGATACTCCCAAGCTTAGAAGTTTCGATCCTGAAGGGAAAATATTTCTCATCACAGATGCTAGTTTAAAAGGATTGGGAGCTACAGCAAGAGTGTAAAGGTGAAATCAATGTAATTCTTTTTCTCTCAAGGAGTCTGAGAGGTGCAGAAGTTTGTTACTCTGTAATTGAAAGAGAGGCATTGGCAGTACATTGGGCAATAAAAAAATTGTTAAAATCTGCTGTGGAATACAAAGTTCACTCTTCGCAGGTATCATAAGCCGCTGGGTGAGGTCTTCAATAGAAAGGGTATAGATGCAATCTCCAGCAGAATTTCTAGATGGGTCATTGACCTTCAAGGGTACAATTTCAAAGTGGAGTATTTGCCTGGTGTACGTAATTGTACCGCTGATGCGCTATCCAGGTTAGTTACACCCCATGAGGTAGGAGATGATCATGATGAAAAAGAAGAGTTGGAGTGAGTGTGTGTTGTTGGGAATGATGCCATCAAAGAGGAAAATTTTTTGACAAAGTGTGAGAATGATCACGAACTCGTAGAGTTAGCTTCGTTGGTTGAGAATGACTGGCAGAATAAGAAACAAGATACCTCTGAAAAATATTGGAATGTCAAGCATGAAATTTCAAAGTCAGATGGGTTGATATTCAGAGGCACAAGGTTAATCCCGCCAAGGTGTTTTCGTAAAAAACATATAGATTTGGCCAATCAGGGTCATCAAGATATTTCGAAAACTAAGGAAAGCATTACACAAAATTATTGGTGGGCAGGTATGGACATAGAGATTGAGCGGTTAGTGCGAGAGTGCATTCCTTGCACTTTGAATGAGAAGAGTTTAAAACCAAGAGCACAACCCATGGTTATAAGAGATAGACCAAAAAAACCTTGGGAGGAATTGGCGCTTGATATTTTAGGACTAGTAAAATGTAATGAAGGTGATCTATATATCTTTGTGTTTATAGACTTATTTTCTAGATGACCTGAAATAAAGATTACCAGAGGAATTGATTCTAAAAATGTGATAACATTTTTAAAAAGAAGTGTTCACAAGAGAAGGACTTCCAGGTGATGGAGCAAGTATTCGCATGTGAAACGACTTGCTTGTATCAAGAACCCCGGATAGTATTAATAAGCTAATTCAATATGTTTGTCTTACTAATATTGCACTTTTACACTAAACGGGGGTGTCCCAGTGACGCTTGCCTATGTGTTTACTAAAAGTAATGACGCTTGCTTCTAATGTGGTCGCTGCTTTGCGGGAATCTAGTCTGCGCATGCGTCGGTCATACCCACGTGATGTGACGCACTCGCAGTTCTGGAGGGAACTTGTTGCTCATGCGCAGTATTGCTAAAATGGCCGCTTTGTTTTTCACATGCTCCGTGCTTGCACTGCTGCTTTTGCAAAGCTGTTTGTTCTGCTTAACTCCTAATGCTATAGTTATTATAAAATAAGGGATGTAGTATAGCCATTCACGGTATACAGTGTATTCATTTTTTATGTGTTTCCAAATTGTTTTCGCTTACTTTTCATGCACCATCTTTGGGGGGCCTGGGAGACGCTGCTACTCCATCTTGAAGTCCGTATAGAACCAGTTATGTGATGAGGGAAAAGAAAGTCATGCAGCAGTGGAACCCAGCCAGCTGGCAGCCGAAGCCAAGATGCTCCTGGGAACCTGCACTCCGAACTAGCTGAAGAAGCTGACTTGTACCTGTATTTGCTACATTTGTATAACTTTACAGTATACCCCATTGTCTGCTAAAACCTCTCTTGCCATGTGAACTGGAATGTAAGGGGTGGGTTTGAAAATGAATATTAAGTCTGAGAAATTCTAAATTATAGAATTATAGGAGGTACCATGACCTAACCTCCTCCCTTGCCCAATCAGAAATTAGGGAACCTTTCACTTGCAACATTTGGGGGTGGTACATTGTCCCGAAAACAGTATAATTTGCCTAGGTTTAGCTAGAGAAATTGTCCGACTTGTCCGAATAACTGACCTGTCACTGACCTAACGAACTCTATAGGTGATTGATACAGAGAGCTGCGGAGCACTCAGTCCGTAATTTCCCCAGACTCAGCCGGAGTTTGAGAAACCTTAGGTGCTGGCGAAGCACTTTGCTGGGAGATTCGAGAACCCAATCGGGGTTATTGGCAGATTCCTTGCAGAGAGGGGGTAGCGCAGGCATTGCATCCGAAGCTGCAGGTGTTGGTCGTACCCTTTGGTGAGCCCAGTCCTGATCCAAAATCCTGAGGTTATCCTGTCCTGACTGTCCATGAGCTGTACCTGCTCGCCTACTTGCAGCCTAAGTCCTTGAGGGTCCTTTCCCGCCCTTTCCAACCGCCCCGTGGCCAGGGTTGGTCTTCACTCTGTCTTAGGTAAATATAAACTTGTGTGGGTGATTGTCTTTCTTAAACTTCTTTCCCTTTTCCCGAATAAAGCAAATTACCTATTGTCCTTAACCCTGTTTAACTATACAATAAGATTTTTGTGTAAACTGGTGTATTAGCATGTTCCATTCTCTCCCTACCTTTAGTCAAATTCTGAATCACATGCATATATAGTTTGTTCCATTCTTACCCTCCCATTTAGTGAATAAGATCATCTGAACAAATCAAATTAAAGTTTCATTTCTTATAGATAGTTAGTGATAATCAAAAGTCTGATTTGGGAGGGAGGAGCTTCGCGGGCAACCAAGATGGCCGCGTGAGCTCGGAGCTCGGAAGACCCTCCGATCCTCCGCATTAATCCTGTCACATATCCTTATCTGTGTCTGTGGAATATTAACGGTGAACCGACGCTGACACGGGACCCGTTGTCCGATCTCAAATCCGACGTTCCTTGGTGCAGTTACACCGTGTGGAAGTTCGCAGACTGCAGTTGGACCAGGGTCCAGGCCGGGGCTGGCGGGTGCGACACTGCCAGACAGGGTTGACGAGGCGCACGACTGGCTGTTCCGGCCCACAGAGGAGCTGGCGTAGTGGCTGAGTAAGCGCGTATCGGACGGAGTGTGGGGCGGATACTCCCTAGCATCGGTGGGCCGGTGAGGCCCGGTGTGTGGACGGCAGAGGTGGCCCGGTGACTAACCATGACTGGCAAAGGAGACCCCGATAGATCAAAGCCTCGGATCAGCAGAAAGTCTACGTACTCGCAGTCCAACAATATGGAGCGATACGCTCAGCCGAAGGGCTCGCCTGGTGTCTCTGCGAGACCCAAAGACCTACATCGGGAAGTGTCGCCGGAGGCTCAAGACCCCACGCTCCGTGACATAATGGGCGCCATTGAAGGCATGAAGGCCGAGATGCACCAGCAGCACGAGGTCATGGCGCACAAGGTAGACACTCTGGCAACTGAAGTCAACCTGATTAGAGCGGACTTGGGCAAAACAAATGAGCGAGTCAAGTCGCTAGACATCAAGACCTCGAGCCTCACCACGGACGTCTCGGACCTGCAAACCGAGGTCCGGAACTTGAAGTCGGCCAACGACCTTTTTGCGAGGAGGCTTCAGGATTATGAGGGTCGGGCCAGGCGGCAGAACGTAGGCATTATCGGTGTGCCGGAGGGGGCAGAGGATTCGGCTGTGGACCTCTTTGTCGAGGACTTGGTCCAGAACCATCTAGCCCCTAAAGGACTTAGTAAGTTCTTCTCTGTGGAACGGGCGCATAGGATGCCTGGGGGCCGGCCGAAGGAGGGCGCCCCTCCGAGACCCATCATCGCCCGAGTGTTCAACTTTAGGGACCGTGACTCCATTTTGCAGGCCTCAAGGAGCGGTGGGCCTTTGAAGTTCCAGAACGCTGCCATTAATTTCTTTCCGGACTTCACTTAGTCCGTGCAGAGACGGAGACAAAGCTTCATGGGAGTGAAACGGCGCTTGCGGGACATGGGCATGAAATATGCTATGCTGTTTCCTGCAAAACTGAGGATCGAACATGGCGGCCGGGCTCTGTTCTTTGACTTGCCGGAGGTGGCGGCGGACTGGCTCGACACATTACCCCAGCGGCGTGAAGACAACGAGGAGCAGTCGGAAGAGGCTACAGGCGGTCACGACCGGCAGGAATGATGAATGGCTACAGGACTTTTTGGACAATGGGTCTACCTTAAGCAGTTCGGTTTGGTAATCCTGTACTCATGGGGGACTTTCCCTGTGTTTTTCTATTTGGAGGATGGGGGGGGGGGGGGTAGGGTCATCTCCTTTCTCCTCGGGGGCTTTTCGTAGAGTGGTTTTTCTAGGGGCGACAGGCACACTGCGAGTTGGGTGGGCTTTTTAGTCTAATGCAGGGGTGCACAGTGGGGGCTGGACGGTTTCCTTGTTGTTGTTCTTGGTTTGATCCCTTGTTCTCTTTGTTCCCTTTTTGGCAAGGCAATTGGTGGTTTGATTCTGGTCATGTAGCGACTCTGCCCGCTGAGGGTGGGATGGGTGTGAATTTTGATGATGGGGGGTAGGAAACTGAATGTTTTAAGCTGGAATGTCAATGGGCTGGGGGACCGTATTAAGAGGGGTATTGTGTTACAAATGTTCAAAAGGTGTGTGCCTGATGTAATACTGTTGCAGGAAACGCATTTTGTAGGGAACACGTGCCACGCACTTAACAGAAAGGGCTTCAAAATGGTGGCACACTCGGGGTTCTCCTCGGGGTCCCGGGGGGTGGGGATTATGGTGCGCTCGACCCTCCCCTTGGAGATAGACTCAAGAGTGGTCGACGAGCGAGGACGTTAGGTCGCTGTCACGGGGAGGTGGGAGGGGCGTACCCTGGCTTTAGTTTCGATCTATGTCCCCCTGGGCTACAGACGGACACCTTCAAGGACCTTGGGGGCGCCATTTTAGGTCTTCCTGAGGGGCTGCTTCTTATGGGAGGCAACTTCAATGCTGTAGGTTCATGGACGTTAGATAGATACCCATCCAGAGACCTCCGAGGTGCGCAGACCTGGCTTCCCGACTTTTTGGACACCTTGGGTCTTGTTGACTGCTGGAGACTTCTGCATCCTATCCAGCGTCAATACTCGTTTCATTCGGGGGCTCACGGTAGCCTCTCCAGAATTGATTATCTCCTGACATTAGCGGCCCACGCATCGGCGGTCTCAGAGGCCAGATTGATGGCGAGGGGCATCTCGGACCATTCCCCGGTCTGGGTGTCCTTCGATTTTGATATTGGGGTAGCTGAGAGGGTGGCGTCGATTAACCCGTGGTACTTTCGTGATCCCAAGACTCGAGGACTCCTGGCCAAAGCCATGGAGCTCTACTTCTCCGAAAACACAGGCTCGGTTGCCTCCGCTGTCTCCTTGTGGGAGGCCTTTAAGACCGTCCTGAGGGGGGAGGCGTTCTCCTTAATAGCTGAGGTGCGGAGACGCAGAGACGTGGAGACAATCGAATCCGATATAGCGGAGATAGACTCTCAGTTGGAGGTCGGCCCGACGCCAGGCCTCCTACATGCTCTCTCACTCAAACAGTCGGAGTACCGCGCTATTGTCACGGAGGCGGCGAAGGCCATGGGTAGAGAGCAGCAGGGGCGGATCTATGAGGTTGGGGACAAGGCCGGTAAGCTCATTGCCTGGCTTGACAAGAAGGAAAGAGCCAGGCGCGTGGTCCCGGAGGTACTGGGGGAGGATGGCACGGTTGTCACCGACCCCAGTGCTATTGCTCTGGTCTTCACTGAATATTTTGCGTCCGTCTATGCCTCGGCCTCCGAGATGTCGGAGGAAGACTCTGGCGTCTTGCTGCGAGACATAGAGGTACCCTGTCTGTCGGAGACTGAAAATGAGGACATGGATAGGGACGTCACGGTGGATGAGATCGCTCTGGCGATACGTTCCCTGCGCTCTGGCAAGGCTCCTGGTCCCAACGGCATCCCGATGGAGCTGTATAAGATCAACCCGGATCTCCTTGCTTTGCCCTTGCGGGCTATGTTTCTTGAGGCGTGGGAGTCGGGTACACTGCCTCCCGACCAGAGGCTGGCCACCATTGTGGTCATTCACAAGGTAGGGAAGCCCAGAGATTTGTGTCGGTCTTATCGTCCTATCTCGTTACTGAACGCCGAGCCCAAGATCTTGGCTAAATTGCTCGCCAACCGACTGATTGGAGCGATTGGCGACTTGGTGCACCCGGACCAGTCTGGCTTCATCCCACATCGTAACACCGCCCTCAATTTGAGAAGACTTCACGGCGCTCTCGCGAGGGTCCACACCCTCCAAGAGCCGGCCATCTTGGCGTCCTTAGATGCCACGATGGCCTTCGACTCCCTTGAGTGGCCATACTTGTGGGCGGTGCTGGAGAAGTTTGGGTTTGGTCCGGGGTTCATAGAATGGGTCAAGCTCCTATACGCCAGCCCGCTTGCCAACGTGGCGGTTAACGGCCGCGCATCGGCTTCATTTGCTCTCGGCAGGGGTACCAGGCAGGGATGCCCCCTGTCGCCCCTTTTGTTTGCACTTGCACTAGAACCGCTGGCGGCATGGCTGAGAGGGCATCCGGACATCAGGGGGATCAATTGGTCCCCGGGCTTTGAGGTTAGGGTGTCTCTGTACGCAGATGACATTCTCCTGCACCTCACCTCGCCGTGTATGTCCCTTATTGTTGTATGTGATGTACTGCGCACCTTCGGTAGACATTCTGGCCTCATCATTAATTGGTCGAAGTCCCACCTGTACGTCCTGAGGGGTGAGGTCCCGAGACTCCCGCGGGACTGTAACCTACAGGTTACGAGGCAGGGGTTTAGATACCTGGCTTTTTACATTTCTGCTGATCCCAAAGTTCGTTATGCGAACAATTTGCTTCCCCCTCTTGCGTGCCTTAGACATGATGTGGAGGGGTGGCGGAAACTGCCGCCTTCCCTGCTTGGACGAGCGGCCTTGTTTAAGATGATGTCCCTGCCCCGGTTTCTATATGTGCTTCAGAACACCCAGGATCTGGTCCCGTCTGGGTATTTTAGAGAGGTCGAGGGCCTACAGCGGACCCGGCTTGGGGATGGCAGGCAGCGCATTGCCATTACTAAACTGACCCTTCCGTGGTATGACGGAGGCATTACGTTGCCTGACATCCGTAGGTATTACTGGGCGTCTCAGCTGACTGCCCTTAATCACGGCTTCTATGGTCCGGCCATAAATCCGGGCTTTGCCATGGACCGGTGGCTCCTGGGTGATGGGAAATATTACAGGGCTCTGTACTCAAAGTCTTTGGATGGAAAAATGACGGGTCCCACTAAGACATCGGTCCACATCTGGAGAGCGGTGTCGAAGGCACTGGGGTGGAAAGGCAGACTCACGATGGCGACTCCACTCTATGACTCCGATCTGTTGGGCAAATTGTGGCATACCAAGGGGTTTGACCGCTGGGACTTGATAGGCATTTCTAGGGTGGAAGATGTGATTGCTAAGGGACAGGTCAAGCCCTTTGAAGTGCTGCAGAGAGAGTTTCAGTTGGGGGAAAGGGAGTTCTTCAGATACGCCCAGTTAAAACACGTCCTTCTAGCGGTTCTGCCGGAGGGTGGAAAGATCCCTGAATCTTCCCAGTTGGAGGACAGGCTGCTGGACGGGTACATGCCCGACAGCGCCATCTCACTGACCTACAAGAAACTGATTAACGTCCGTACGGACCTTCTTCTGGGGGTGCGAGATCAGTGGACCCGTGATGGAATTGAACTGGACGACGAGGACTGACAGTGTGCGGTCTCGTCTCCTAAAGAGGTGGCAATTCCGGCCAGACTGAGGCTCGTACAGTTGAAAATCCTACATAGGGTTTATGTCACTGGCCCCCGACTGATCCACATGGGCCACTCTGTGGATGGTCTCTGTCGACGGGGGTGTGGTACCCTAGCGACCTTCATGCACATTATATGGGAATGTAGGGCGGTGGCTGCATATTGGAGGCGTATACACGTAGTGATGGGTGAAGTGACTGGAGTTGACGTGTTGGCTGAAGCCCGGCGCTGTCTATTAAATGTGTGGGGCCCCACAGATTATACCAGTTCACAGACTCAATGGGTCACTCTAGGCAACATGGTTGCAAAAAGGGACATTGCACAGAAATGGGGAGCGGCTTCGCCCCCCACAGTAGAGGCGTGGAAGGCTAACATGGACTGGTGCATGTTCCGGGAGAAAACGGTGTATGTTGCCAGAGGTAGGCCCAGGAAATGGAACAAGATCTGGGGGCCCTGGAATGAGTATAGGGGTGACATCTGCCTCCCGCCGGACACAGCGCCCTCGGAGGAGCGACTGTCCCCTTCGTTCTTGACTCCGGCTGAATTATTGATACACAATGTCCTGTTCTCCCTTCCTCCCCCGTTATCCATACATACGATCTGTTCGCATTTCTCCTCCAGATAGGCCCATCCTTCCCATGGTGTGGGCGATGCTACCTTCACGTTCCTTTGCCTTGCCTTCTTGCACCGTTTTAGGTGCCTTTCCTTTATTGCACTGGTTTTTTTTTCTTTCTCTTTTTCATAAAATAAAATAAACCTCACATGATTCTGTACTGTATTCTGTGTGCACCACTCATGCTGCATAACGACTTGCTGCCTAGCCTCCGGGATGTATGGCTGAATAGCTGTGTACTACTGTGTCGTAAATAAAGGTTTTCCAAAAAAAAAAAAAAGTCTGCTTTGGCTAGTATGTTCCCTTTTTCTTACCCGCCTTTAGTACAATTGTGACAGTTTGCTGATCTAAGAATAGCATGTTCCTTATTTTTCCCTTCCCTTTATTTTTCGATTTCTAAATGTTTCTTACTTTAATTCATAGTTATACTATCTTCTTAATCTTAGTGATAGATAGTTTGATGTGTGTTAACCTGTGGCTCATGGAAAATTAAGGAATCGATAACTAGATAAAGGTTTTGAAAACTTCTTGCGTTTGTGGTTATTCTAAAGTACAACTGTTATTTCACATGTTGCATGTTATTTAGTGTTGTCTACCTACTCCCAATCTAGCTCCTGATCCATTGAGATCTTAGGTACCTGTTACAAGGATTGGTAAGTTTGGTACATGGTAATAGAAAGAGGAAAAAACTGAATTGCTGATACAAGCGGGTAGGTTACCTGATTAAAATAAAGTATAGATTCGAAAGGTAATTTTTTATGGGCCGGAGTGTGAAAAGTGTTTGGTCAGGTGACCTTCGCGCTCTATCACAGGTTATTTACTCACTGATAACGCTGTTCAATTTGTATCTAGAGAGATGGAAGATTTTTGGGATCAATGCTCCATCAGGCACAAACGCTGTTCTTCATATCACCCAGAATGTAACGGAATGGTGGAATGCTTTTTTCGAGTTCTCCAAGAATCGGCTTCCCTTTCTAAACAAAACAATTTTGATTGGAAGGAAGGAGTAGAGAAAGTCAGTGAAATGTATACTCCTCACAGGTATACTCCTCACAGCACAACAGGTTGTTCACCTTTCATTTTGTTTAAAAGTAGACAACCAAATACATACATCACACCATAATGGGTAAATAATTTGATGTGCAAAAAGGAAGGTAGTAAAGTTGTAAATAAAAACTGGAACAATAGAGAGGAAATTAAGTTCAATGAACGTAAGGCTAGATTTGATGATATTAAAAGGGGTAAGAAAACTCAAGTAAGTTTGGGTGATCTGGTCATGATCAGAGCACCCATAGGATGTAAATCTTCTGATTTGTTTAAAAGGATTCCTAAAGTTGTTAAAGTGCTCACTAATACCATAAAGACAGAAGATGGAAGAATTTGAACCTAAATAGGATGGTTGTTTATAAGGGGTGATGTTGCTGATACAAATTCTGTTTTGCCTCATTTTACAGCCTCTGGTGGTTTGCCTTTTAAGGTTAAGCTGAGTAGAACTATCAAAATCCCTACAAAGTTTAATGACTATGTTATGAAGTGATCATTCATCACAGTGTATCCTTTGCTCTGGAGAACTTAATGACATTGTAATATAGTTAATTTTTTTTCCCTACCTTGCTTTGTTTTAATGTTTTTTTTGTTATATAGGAGGAAGATGTGTAACAATGTTAACGTTAATTTCAAGATGTGTAACAATGATTAGTATTGTAGGATCCTCAGTGCGTGTGTTTTCTTTTAAGTAACTCCATGGAGCTTCACCATGGAGATAGAATGTTTAAGGAGGCTGAAGTCAGTTGCATCTGACTGCAGAGCCTTGATGGTTGGGATTTTCTTTCTTCTTATTAAATCCAACTTCTTCACAACCAAATCTTCTTCTAGATTTATTGAAAGAGGATTTTACCGTAGCTCGGTCCAGATCTGAACGGACTAGTGCAGAAAGAAAAGAACTGATGTCAGCGCGCTGGGGTGGCGCCTACAAAGGCATCACACACGCCACTTCCAACACAGACGATGCCACACTGAGCTGAATGATGCCACCTACTGGTGCGCAGGGGTACTGCTCACGAAAAAATTCCGGATCCAGTCTGATGCCTGGGGAAAATTCTAAGGGAAAGAACCTGCAGCTCGAAGGCTGTATCAGATAAACATGGCAAACACGCAGATAATGGGAAGATTCATAGCTCTCAGAGCAGCCCGCTCCAGACGAAACCTATAAGCCAGGCTAAACTTGGACACCAAACAAAAGCCACTATTGACACACAACTAAAGTAAGGCACTATTCAAGGTACTAAAATATTGTGGAAAACTATTCCCATCTCACCACATATCTAATCAATTGAGAAAGTCACTAGCATTATAAACTTTATTAATAATAAAATAGAAAACACGTCCAACAATATGGACCTCTCCACATCATCTATCAAACTACTCATTCTACTTCAGGATATCCCCAATGGCACTGTTCTATCCATCAAGCCACAAACTACTCTCCCTGTCCAACATAAAATCATTGCACCAAGCCACTGCCTCCCTGCACCCTAACATCGTCAGCACCCTCTTAAATTACGTAAACCTTTGCATCTGCCCTACTGCTAATCATTCAAATACTTCCTTTGATGAAGAAACCCTACATTGTGATGACATTACAAATTACTGCAAATTATTGCCAACCCCCCCATCTTTCATTCCTGGGTAAGGTCCTTGGAAAAACGATTGCATGTCAACTTAAAACGCACTTAAACTCACAATTTACTGCAACCATATGAACTTACAAGACATTAACTTAGGATATGAATCGGACTGCCCATGCCCTAGTTTCAGAAACAGAACATTTAAGATAAGCATGTAACCCTAACTACTTGCAAAGATTCTCACTAGTTTCTCAATGGAGAACAGGCATTAGGGGAAAGGTGCTTCCCTGTATGACACGTGTTATGGGAAAGTATTTTTAAGGAATTCAAATACTGAAGTATATGGACAAATTTGGCAAGCACAAATTGTGTTTCCAAAAAAAGCAGATTTCTAAGTTAAAAATGTAATACATTATCAAGTTTGTAAATTCACTGTATGGCTTCTAAAACCATTTCCATAGTTTACTTCCCGTTGCTTTCTTCATAACCATAATGGCTTAGTTACAATTCTTTAAGAAACAGAAAGGCAGGCTATAAAGAAATAGTATAACTGTTTTAAGCCCCCGCAGCTTACTTTAAGCTTCTGTTTAGCAGAGGAAGGAAAACTTATACAGATAATAGCTTTAAAATGTACCAAGTGTTGTAAGAGGAGAGATTTAGATTCAGAGGCTATATGAGCCTCTGCAAATCCACCTAATGTCACAGTGAGCTCACAAAAAGGCTTAGCGAGAGCTGTCCTTTGAAGCTTAGGCTGATTACAGCCCACAAGCAGCAAAGTACCAAAGAACAGCTGGCAACGTGGAATCTAGTTCAGTTAAATGTAATATTCTGCCCACACGTCATTAACGGGAGGGTAGCACCATGATCTTAAGTTATGCCCACAATCAGCCAGAAAGGTCAAATGTATTCATTTTCTTATAGAGTTATTTAGTGGACTAGTGTTGTTTAAGATTTGATTTACAGCACAAATAGTGGCTGTTACATTGTCAGCCAAAACTATAAAGGTATTCATTTGAGCTATTTACAAAGTAGGTCTCATCTTAAGGTCATGCAAAGAGGGCACAATGCTTGGTGAACGCCAGCATGGCCCCTGCTGCCTGGAACATTAGCACAGCTCCCTTTTTGAGTCCTCCAAAAGAGAAGATAACTGGAGGATGGTCTGGAATGTGGGCAGACTCGAACTGGCTACATCAATGGAGGAGTTTGCAGTTGGAGATGGCGTTCACCTGACATATTTGTAAAGGACTCTCTCTACGTGTGAACGTTTGGACCTTTAAAGCTGGCAAGACATGAAGGAAGCCATTTTTGATGAAGGCACTGTGGTTTTACTGACGTCCCCCTCACTCCTGAGAAAACAGAACAGCTAGGGGCTAGATCATGCATACATGGCAGCTACAGTGCAAGAACGAATTGGGAAGAAGAGCAAGGAATGGAGGGTGTAAGGAAGGGTTACGGCCTGTGAGACTTTGATTTCACCCCTATGCTGAATAATTGATTCATGAAGAACTTATGCTCAATGCGGTGCAGCGAGGCCAAATCCCACTAGTGACGAACAAAAACAGTGTGCCTGGTAGAAATGGCTTTTTAAGAAGGCAAAAGGCAGAGAATGCCTCAACGGCAGGTATAGAGACAGAACTGGCTGACCCCTGAATAAACAAAACCTTACAGCAGGTAATTACAATCTTACTTACGTAGAAATGAATGTATCTGATTGGCTAGATGTTAGGACAAACAGAGGATCAATTAAAGAAAATGGTGATCGATAGCAATTAGGGGTCCAATTGAATTTTATCACACAGACTGCTAAATAATGAAGGACATTGGGAATGCTTGGCTGCAGCTTCCATTTAACCTAGTAATCGTTGGAACAGACAATCCAGCTTTACATTTTAAATTGTGTCACTTTATGTCTGTGGTAAAGGGAGAGCCTTATGGTCCCATATATCGTTTATGTTACAAACAGAATGATTGACGTACAATTGGCTTATTGTATTTATATATGCGCTCTTGTTTAACATTATGCAAATGTTATATGTGAAAACAATAAAATTAAAAGATGATTGAAATGTGGGTGAAGATTTGAGAATCCACACAAAGAATCAAGGGAGTCTAGAGATAGTTTTAAAAAAAAAAAGGGAAAAGTTGAGAGTAAAGTGCACAGACTAGGTTATTTACCTGTAGCTACAGTCCTCCAGCATTGATGTTTTTCATTGTTCAATATGCTGAATAATTCTGTCGTCAAGCTGGGTATTATCAGTAGTCAAAGCTTATAAACCAGTGCAACTATACGCTGGCTAAACACGTTTATCAAAAAGGACTCCCCATGAGACCATAAGCATCTCCATTTGTTGGTGATTATTCAACACTCCCTGCTGTGATTGGTTGCAGAAAGGTCTCACTGTGGGTTTCCCAGTGCTGGAATTCCATAGCCAGTTGACCTTCATTCAGCTCCCAGTCGTGATTGGGCAACTGCTGTCTGGTGAGAGCATGTGTTCAAATACGGTCTATCGTTGAAAAGTCCACATAGCATATCAGAGCCAAACGCCAAAGACATTGATCTTCATATGACAATGAAATCTTGTAGAGCCTTGCTTTCGAACTGCAATAGTCTGCGGTTGTGTTGCCTTTGCAGACTATCATTTGTTACGTAAACTAGGGCTCTGGCCTAAGTCTACAAGGTTTGGATTTCCCACCCACGAGTGCCTGGAGTTAGTTCAGTGCATTATCGCTTGAGCGGAGAAGTCCAGGTTATTGCAGCCCAACACAACACCACTGTCCAGGCCTTCTGGGTTACTTATAGTCCGGTAAAGGGATCAGGGATGCAGCGGTAATTCAGACCCAATTTAGTTAATTAGAATAGCACACTCAAGCACTGCACTAGGAAAAAACACTATGTACGTTTAACCCCTTCCATGCTGATGACGAACCCCAGCCGTCATGCACTACGGTGCTCGTGTGCTGATGACGGCTGGGGTTCGTCACGGCCCGCCCCTGTTCGTGTTGTTTACAGCACACGAGGGGAATCGCGGCCGCATGGAAGGGGTTAAGGGTGATTGTCTCAGCAGTCTCATCCTGTTGTTTAGTACATGAGTAATAACCACACAGAATATAATTAAAACAAATATAATTAAAACAGCCCTAATGAACGCTGCTAGCAGCGAGAATAATAAGAACAGTTTAACATGATTAGAATGTTCCTAGCAGCATAACACACTAAAGACTACTTCTATGTGCTATGAGAGTATGAAGTAGTTAACTTCCCTGCAGAGTGAATCCATGTTCACAGGGGATAAGCTGTGGTTATCAGACTTCAGCTGGTATAAAATATTCCCACGGAAGGAAAACACACATCAGCAGTGCTCAGCTCCTCTACTCTCTGTATCGACTCTCAGCATAACAATGGATGCTGCTGCAGTTTGGCAGGACCTCTCGTGATAACCTGGTGCAAAGGCCTCTCTAATTCAGTGGCCAATTCATGGGGTTTCTCCACAAACTATATATACACAGTGTGCCCACGTTGGATAAGGTTGTGCACCCAGCTGTATGTAGTTATTTCCTGGCAGCTAGGAAGATATTGCTTCACTAGCAGGGCTAGATGAGATGCAGATTTATTTATTTATTTTATAAAGCGCTTGGTTACATCAGCAGGTGTGTCCCCGCGCTGGTTGCTGCCGTTGCTTCTGTTATAGTTTGGTTCTGATTGTGAGAGAGGACCTACTTCAAGCACTGAGGTTTGGGGAACAGGATTGTTTTAAGCTCTCTACGGAATATCAGCTCCGAGGTTTCCAAGCGCAGCCTTTCTGGCAGCTTGTTCCATAACCTAGCAGTCAAAGCTCTAAAGGATTTTCCACCCATTCTTGCTCTTTTTACCTTCGGGACCTGCACCTGCCCCGTGCCACAGGATCTTAATTGGCGGATGGGCTCGTACCGCTTAAGATAGTTGTGCAGGTACCTAGGGCCTCTCCCATGGAGGATCCGATGTCCTATACAGAGGGCCTTAAACGTCACCCGTTCCCTAATAGGGGAGAGGCAGAGTGTAAGCTGGAGTCAGGTTAGCTTCGATTCATGGAGCAGGCTGGGGGATTAGCACCCACTTCTACACCTGCAAGAATTCCCTTGTATTTTTAGACGAGTCTAGTCTTCGGCTGAGTGATATAGGTACGAACCAAATCTGTGCTGTCTGTAGATGCGAAAATCTCTACCGTTGTTAAAGTAAACTCTCTGGATTGGCATCTATAGCCACCAATGAGGGTGTTGAATAAAGCACAATGACCTAGCTGAGTCGATGTCTGCTTTGATAGTCTGCAGCGCCTTGTCACCTGTTTCCCAAACCATTGATTCAATTATAAGGCGTGACCAATAGCCTTCACGTGGACCTCAGACCTAAATAAACTACTGCTTTTCAAATCAGCATAATCTGCATTGCTGTAGCAGCTCCATTCTGATGAAGCACGCTTGTTCGGCGTTCATGGGAATTGGAGAAATATTTTCCTTGTGGAGAGAAGAATACAAGTTTAAAAGTGCAAAAGGCAAACGTCCCCTGAAAAAGAGGAAGCAACTTTCACTGAGGGGAGGCCGAGTGATATGCTGGGACACGGCGGTGAGCGGGGAGAGCACTTAATATAAAAGTAGCACCATATTAATCTGACTGGCTGACCTGGAGTGCCAGAGGCATGATACAGTTAATGGTTCACCTCAGTGTGCTGTGTAACGGAGGTGCTATTGACGAGTAGTGCCCTGTGGCACTGGATTGCTAATCCAGCCCGTACAGAGCCCTAATCACCCATTTCCTAAGATTTGTTTTTGCTGGCATTAAGACTATGTGCTTGACACATCCACTGACTGTGTGGTCTGTCACTACAAAAATCAGGTCCAGGAGGCCAAAAAGTCTCAAAAGCCAGTCTCACTGAGACCCAGAACTGGGGCAGAAACATCATTAGCCCCAACAATGCCAGGAAGTTTGCTATCGTCTGGAGGTGGGCAATGAGTGAATGTGGCGAGACCACCTTCAACAGCCCATTATCGAGGTAGAGGAAAACTGGTTTCCCTAACCTTTGTTGCGTGCTTATCTAGGTTCCTGATCGATACTGTAACCTTATGCCCCTATTCGGCTATAAATCCATTTATTCCCTATATTGGCATAACCGTTCAAGTGCGATTTTCTGAAAAGTCATCTCTGGCCTCATACGAACAGAGCCACATTCCAGCATGACTCTCTGCCACTTCCTTTGCGACCAATTAGTGCAATGACAGAGCAGCAGTCACTATCTGATATTCCTAGATAACACTCCGAGTTCTTCAACAAGATAAAAACTTAGCAAACCTGGAAATCCCCGCTTGCTATGTTTTGATTAGTAATGGAACTCTAATGAGCAACTGATAACTGTCACTTCCTAGTGACATCTTTAATTGACGTCTTATGTCCAGCAAACTTGCGTCAAACCCGGCACCTGTCAGGTATAAATATTACCAACGTTGCCTTAAGCAATGCGAAGCTGTGAGCTGTTAGCTGTGAGCGAACCTGTTGCTGATGCCAGCTGCCTGCATGACCCCGTGTTGGTAACAACTAGCACTCTGTCGCTGCAGCCTGCTATCCTGTGGTGGTGAAGCTGCTGATTACCATTATCGCCGCTACAGCGCGACCTATGGTGCAGTACGCTTGAGGAGCCGTGCAGCCGTCCTCTGCGAAGACATCCAGCCCAGCTGCCCGCGGACGCTGTCACCCCTCCTTCCTCGACGCGCTGAGAGAAGCCGCTGCCTTTCTCGTGCAGAGAAATCCAGTCCCGGCGCTTCCAGTTTACCCTCGCAGGTGACTGGGATATCGAGAGAGACCCCTGAAGGAGATACCAATCCTCCATCATTCTATTCAGAGGTATGGTGTTGACTAAACCCTTAGACGAGAATTCTTGAAACAAACCTTGGCAAAACCAACTTAACTTAAGCTACTTACTTACTCCCCCTTCTCACGTGTTAGGCTTAGGTCAGGCACACTGGGGTAGGCTTAGTTAGAAGCACCAGTTGAGTATGTTAGCCTAATGTATATATGACTGTATATATGTTTTATTACTTTTAAACCATTGTATGGCTAAGAAACCATATCAATGCTTTTACAGTTCTATTTCGCAATACTTATCTTACTGTACGTACTTTTTATAATAACAGTTATTGCAATTGTGGCAATACATTTCTCTTGTACGAGAAGAAAGACTGTTCAATAAATGTTAACCCTTTATTGATAAACGCCCGTCTCTCTATTCTCTACATACTGTGAAAGTAAACTGCACTAGACTGACTGAGTGAAATCTGTGTCTATTGTTTCACACGACCCTAGAGATCGACTCTTGATCTGAGGAGCAAAGTTGTCATGTTGCACGGTTGTTGGAAAACTGAATCCCTTCTTGTCTGTGCCAAGGAAGCTGATCACTTCCTATGCAGAGAAGAAAGTTTCCAGTGACCTCTGAGCTAGTTGGTAACACAACCCAATTAAGTTTAGCATAGTCAGTGGAGGCCTGGAATATAAGCAGTTCCACGTCGATACTACTGTTTATGTTATTCCAATGCGCAGGGCCTAGTGGGAAACTAGGAACTACACTACACCTTCAAAGGTGTGCTGCAAGCCTCACCAATACTTTTGTGAACACCTGAGGGGCCTTAGGAAGGCTGAAGGGAAGGGCAGCAAATGGAAAATGTTTCTTACCAACCTTGAACAGCAGGTAGCTTCTGTGGGACAGCACGACGGGCACAGGGCAACCATCCAGTCACCTGGATCCAGGACAGACAGAACCCGGGCCAGTGTGAGCATCTTGAATTTGTCCTTCTGCACCAAGGCAAACAGAGGGCAAAGATCTAAAAATAGGACACAGGTCTCTATCCTTCTTTGCCACAAGGAAATAGCATTCAAACAGTCCCTGTTTCTCAATCTGGAACCTTCGCAAGGGCCTCTTTGGCCAATAGTGCCTGCAACTCTTGCAAAAGGATGGACACATGCACACCTGAAAGCCAATTTGATGTGGGTTTAAGATGAGGTGGGTCGGAAGGGAAGGAAAGGGAATAGCCATGCTGAACGGTCTGAAGAACCCATCTGTCTGATGTTATAGCAAGCTACCCCAGGAGAAAATATTTGATCATGCCTACCACAGGTCAACCTGTATGTTGTCAGCCTGATTCCGCATTGACTGAGGAGAGGACTGGGACTGGGATTTTTTCTGCAGGAGCGGTTGGGCCCTGTGCTGCCTATACACAAAACATCTGGAGTAGTTTCAGAAAGCTGGCAGGGGTTCAGGGTCCCAAAAAATGCGCCACAGGCCTGCTCTCCTTGAAGTGTTCCAGGGCACAATCTGCCTTCTCATCCAACAGGTGGGCTCTGTTGAAAAAGCCAGTCCATGTCATCCAAGCATGCCGATGGAGCACCACACTAGAGCTAATTGCCCAGCCCTAGCAATTGGTCGCATCTAGGTCAGACCAAATAATATATTTCACTGCATCCGGAATGATCTGAACCAGGGAGGCCCGAAATTCATCAGGACTGCCAGGAAAATCTCACTGACCATGTCCTAAAGTATGTTGGTAAACTAGCCAAGAAAACAATTGAAGTTGACCGACCTCAAGGCTGGCCTGGCAGATGAAAACACTTGTTTCCTGAATGCCTCAATGCTCTCTCTCTATTCGGTGTTGCAGGGAATGGAGTGGGGTAAAAGCCTGAACCACCAGACTACCTTGCAGTGGGATACTGAATCATAAAATAATGTTTGCCTGGCTTTGGTCTGTGGAGTATGGCTTCCTGTCTGCTCACAAGTGAGTGAGAACACAATTTAGCGGAGGTGCCCATTTATGTGCAGTAAGGGCTTCATACAGTGGCTCAGGGAAAGCCTGAAGAGGTTGTATCACTGCTGTGAGCACATTAATTTTAACTTCCAAAGAAGAGAGTTCTACGTCCAAAACCTCAGCTACAAATCTGACTACAGCACAAACAGCACTTTCTTCCATTAATGGTCCAGGGCAGGAAATCAATCCAGTATCTGTCCCATGCATAGAATGTCATCATCATAATGTGGGGGTAAGTTAGGCCCATCATCTCCATGGCCATTTCCAATGTGTAGTAGATTCTGATCAGAGTTTTGGCAAAAAAGCTGGTGAAGCACATAATAATAATAATAATAAAGGAGTTTGTAAAGCGCCTGGTGAGGCCATCCCGGCGTATCCCCGCGCTGTGGAGAGAGTAGCAAGAGAGAGGGCGAAATTAAAGGGTATACAGGTAGGTTTTTAAAAGTTTCCTGAAAATTGTTTCTGTTCCAGCTAGTCTAATGTTCATAGGGAGGGAATTCCAGTTTTTGGCCGCCAACACACGAAAGGAACGTCCTCCCATTCTGGCCCTCCTTATACGAGGAATTTTGAGGAGACCAGTTCCCATAGAGCGAAGTGCTCTATTTGGCTCATAGGGTATGGCTAGGTCCTTGAGGTATTCAGGGGCTTTCATAGAGTTAATCCTGTAGCATATGAGCAGTGCTTTGAAGAGGATCCTTTTTTTTATAGGAAGCCAATGGAGAGCATCCAAGGTGGGTTTAGAAGGAGCTCTTTTGGGTAGCCTAAGGACTAACCGTGCAGCCGTATTTTGGAGGACTTGTAGCTTTTTCATATTCTTTTCTGTTGTCCCTAAAAGTAGCACATTACCGTAATCAATACGGTAAATGACTAGTGCTTGGGTCAGGGTGCGTCTGGCCTCTAAAGGAAGGAGGTCCAGAGTTCGATTTAAGGTTTTTAGCACCCCAAAGCACTTCCCTGCTACTTTATGGACGTGGCTGTCAAAGGAGAGTTTGGGATCAACCCAGACCCCTAAATTCTTGGCTTCCTTGCCGGGGGTAGGTAAAGGACCCAGACAAGGAGACATGATGGCAGCTCAGTGGTAGAGGGAGTGTTTTATCTGAATCTGACTGCATGGGAACTGGGTCTGTCTGGGTATTTCTGAGCTGGGACAAGTTTAGCATGGAGACTGACACAGGTATAAGTTAAGGGTCCCCCTCCCGCACCGTCGCAGCCAGCGTCAACACTGAAGGGACTGGCACAGATTTTGACGCCGGAGTGGAGGTCCACACTGAAGCCTGGTGCATAACCAAAAGTGGGTTTGAGAGGTACAGACCGTGCCAAGGACAAATCCACCGCTGGTAACCTGACTTGATGCGCCTACAGATCCTTGAGCCCTGAAGGCACACCAGAGGGCATAACCATAAGAGTGCCAAAGATTCACAACATGGCCTCCCTAAAGGCCTCGATCTGCTGCAGCATCACCAATGACTCAAAGAATTAAGGGTGCAGCTGTACCAACTGTGGAATCAGCTAGTTGATGGAACATTGGGAGCGAGACCAAGTGGCTTGGCCTTCTTGTGTCTGCACTTCAATCTGGACTTGACTTACTAGAAGACTTCTACTGTGGCAGGGGGACCTGTCGCGAGACTGGCCTCAGAGTGAGAATGAATCTGCATCCTTGAGGGAGAAGGAGTAGTTTCTTACCTGTAACTCCAGTACTGAAGTAGGGGTATCTCTGTTATAGTCATAATCTAGTAAATAGTCCTGCTCATGTGCGGGGACCCCGGAGTAATCAAAAATAATCTCTTAAGCGGTCTTTTTTGCAGTACTGCATAGATACTTAAGAGAAAATTAAAGACAAATAATGCAGCCTATACATGCAAGGCTACACTGTCCAGTACTTCAACTAGAAATGCAAGGATATTCCAAAAAGATCCCACTTTAGACCTGTCTGCCAGGTTTCACCAAGGAGAATACTCCCCCCCCTTCACCAAATCCTTGGAATGATAGAGAGGAAGGACAGGACAGACAAGCCCCCACAGGCTGCCATTATGTGGCTTAAAATGGGATACTGTGCCTTTAACAAAACTTTCCAGAACTCTACTGGTATCCCAGAATGCACCGCAACTCCCTCCACTTTCAGTTCTTATTGGAGGTGTATCAGCTAGACCTGTAGCATTCATCATTTCATCACTTTCTCCACCGGGGAGGAGGGCGAGTGCTTATGACTATAACAGATATACCCCTACTACAGAACTGGAGTTACAGGTAAGAAACTACTCCTTCTGTAGTAGGGAATCTCTGTGTATAGTCATAATCTAGTGAATAGAATGGCATGCCCATTCAAAAACAACCTGGCGGTGGAGAAAAAGATAACACCACTATTATGCAAACAGATTTCGCAGTAAAGCCTGTCCGACCTGAGCATCTGCCCTGGCATCAGAGTCCAGACAGTAATGTTTAGCAAAGGTATGGACCGACTTCCAAGTGGCAGCATTGCAGATCTCTGCAATGGGAACATTACGAAGCAAAGCAGTTGTGGCCGCTTTGTCCCTGGTGGAATGGGACTTAGGCTTACCCCCTAAGGTCTTATTCGCTTTCTGATAACAAAGCTGGATACAGGACACAAACCATCTAGAGATAGATTGCTTCAAAGTAGCCAGACCCGTCCTAACCGACCCATAGTTGACAAACAATTGGTCAGGCCTGCGAATGTCTTTGGTCTTATCCAGATAGAATTTCAACACCCTCCTAACATCCAGGGAATGAAGAGACCTTTCCGCTGGAGTGGAAGGATTCTGGAAAAAAGTTGGTAAAGTTATCGTCTGAATAACATGAAAATCAGAAATCACCTTGGGAAGAAACTTAGGGTGAGTACGCATAACAACCTTAGCATCATGAAACACAGTATAAGGTTCTTGGCAACAAAACGCCTGAATCTCACTCACCCTGCGGGCCGATGTAATGGCCAAGAGGAACGCCGCCTTCCAAGACAGGTGCGGCAGCGAAGCCATGTGAATATGCTCGAAAGGTTCCTTCATCAGCCTGGACAGCACCACATCTACCCCCACATGCATCATTGTTTCATTTTGCACTTCCTAATTTGCGATTTTTAGGGAATCGCAAATTAGGAAATGCAAAATGGGATGCATGTACATTTGTGCGAAATATTTGAGAATCGGTAAAAATCGCAATTTTTACCGATTCTCAAATATTATGCGAATTCCAAAGTGCGAATTCGCACTTCCCATTGTTTCCTATGGGCCAAAAGGCCCATAGGGATCAATGGGAAGGCTTTAACAAATTGCGATTTTCATTTTGAAAATCGCAATTTGTTAATGCATTTCATGGGTGCAGGGGGGTTCCAAAGGACCCCCCCTGCACCCCTGAAATGTATTTTTCGCATCATGTTACACACACACATGTCCTTAGGACATGTGTGTCCGTAACATGACTGCTTAAAAAAAGCATTTTTAAGCATTTTTACACCTTTTTCCAAATTTACCGAGTGGTTCAACCACTCGGTAAATTTAACCCCCTAATTGCGAATTCGCAATTTGAAAAATATTCATGCATTGCTTTTAAGAAATCGCATATTTGCGATTTCTTAAAAGCAAATGCAATTTTAGAAATCGCAAAAATGATGCAAATTCTAAAATTGAATGATGCATTCCAAAAAGCTATTTTGGAGTCGCAAACGGCCGATTTTAAGGAATCGCACCGTTTGCGATTCCAAAATACTTTGATGCATGTGGGGGCTAGTTCCCATGCCGGCGAAGGAAGTCGAACAGGAGGGAACACCTTCTTCAATCCTTCCAAAAAATCCTTAATCACAGGGATCTGGAAGAAGGACGTCTGCGAAGGGCATTTTCTGTAAGCAGTCAATGCAGCCAGATGAACCTTAATGGAATGGAAATTAAGGCCAGACTGAGCCAGATGCAGAAGGTATGGAAGGATGACATCCTCCTTGCAGGTCGTAGAATCATAATTCTTAGACATGCACCAGATGCAGAATCTCTTCCATTTGTAAGCATAAGAGGTCCTAGTAGACGGCCTCTTAGCCTCCTTCAATATGTCCATGCAATCCTCAGGAAGATTTAAGTGGCCATATTGCACTATCCCAGGAGCCATGCCGCCAAACTCAACGACGCGAGGTTGAGGTGCACCATCTGCCCCCGAACTTCGTGAGAAGGTCCGGCCGACACGGCAGCCGCCGATGAGGCAGAATCGAGCGATGAAGCAGGTCCGTGAACCACCACTGCCTGGGTCATTCCGGAGAAATGAGGATCATCCGCGCCCGGGACAGGGCCAGCTTGATGAGCACCGCCGGAATCAGGGGAATGGGTGGAAAAGCGTACAGAAAGCTGTTCAACCAGTTGATCCATAACGCGTTCCCCAAAGTCCCCAGTTGGTAATACCTCGAGGCGAAGTGGCAGCATTTGCTGTTTTCGGCGGTGGCGAACAGATCCATGTCTGGCATGCCCCACACGGGGAAGATGTCTTCGAGCACCTCGTCGTTTATGACCCACTCGTGGTTTTCTTGCAGCAACCTGCTGAGGGCGTCCGCCTCAACATTCTGTACACCGGGCAGATGAGTCGCCGTTATCGTCAGTCCTCTGGTTAGCAGCCAGTGCCAGATCGCCTGCGCCTCCTGTGACAGTGTGCGCAATCTCGAGCCCCCCTGCTTGTTGAGGTAATACATCGTGGTCGTATTGTCTGTCTGTACAAGCAAGGAGCTGGCCTGGAAGGTCAGAAGAAAGGCCTTCAGTGCCAAGTGAACAGCTCTGAGTTCCAAGAAATTGATGTGATAACTGGATTCCGCCAGAGACCACTGTCCTTGGATCTGCAGATATTCTGAATGCGCTCCCCAGCCCAGGAGAGACGCATCCGTCACGATAGTCCCAGTCGGAATATCCTTGTGGAAAGGAACCCCTCTGAGTATATTCTCTGCCGAGCACCACCATCTCAGGGACTGTTGGGCGTGAAGAAGCAACTGAATCCGGTCGTCCTAACACCCTTTCCTCTGGTCCCACTGGTCCTCCAAACATTCCTGTAGCGACCTCATGTGTAGGCGCGCATGTGGAGTGAGGAAGATACAAGAGGCCATCGATCCCAGTAGAGAAGACACCGTCCTCACTGTTGTAGATGGAGCAGCTATGAGAGCCTGAGCCTTCCGAAGGATGGATAAGCGTCTCTCTTCCGAAGGAGACACGCTTGCCGACAACGTATTAAAGGAGGCTCCCAAGTACTGCAGGCACTGCACAGGAATCGGGACAGACTTGGACAGATTTGTGTGCAACCCAGACTGTTCAGCAGGACGGCCGTCCTGTTGAAGTGCAACTGCGCTTCCTGGAAGGTAGAGGCTTTGATCAACCAATCGTCCAGGTACGGGTAGACAAACACCTTGCTCTTTCTCATGTGTGCTGCTACCACAGCCATGCATTTTGAAAAAGTCCTGGGTGCAGACTTTAGTCCAAACGGTAGTACGGTGTACTGATAGTGATTGGTGCCGACTAGGAAGCGCAGGAACTTCCGATGTTTCCGTGCAATGGGCACATGGAAGTACGCATCTCGCAGATCTATCGCGCACAGCCAGTCTCCCCTCTGCAGCTGAGGATAGATCTGGTGCAAAACATTTCTCTGCAAATCCACTTGTTTGCTTGTGGTAAATCCAGAATGGGCCTGAACTTGTTCTTTTCCTTCTTCCGTACTAAGAAGAAGCGTGAGTAAAGACCCTTTCCCCTTTGAGACAGAGGGACGTCTTCTATCGCCCTTTTTCTTAACAGGGTATCGGCCTCCGCCTTGAGCTTGCGCAGTCGGAACTGCGAACCGACCGGTGGAATTGCTGGAGGCGGGCTGGTGAAACGAAAACTGTATCCATTGCAAACAATAATCGGCACACACTTGTCCTGAGTAATGTTTCTCCACTCTGCCAGGTAATGTTGAATGCTTCCCCCCACCGGAGCAGGTAACGGATGAAGGGGAAGTAACAGTTCAGGGCCTAGACCCAGCCGGGCCTTTTGTCGCTGATGAAGCCTGCTGACCACCACGGCCCCTCTGGCGCTTTTGGAACGGGCGCCTCTGGAACTGCTGCTGTTGATGTTGTCCAGCCTGGCGACCTTGCCCTCTACCTTGCGCCCCGTACCGTCTCTGGAATGAGCGGAAGGTCTTCTTCTGTTCCTTCGGCTTTGTCAATCCGACAGCCGTCAAGGTCTCAGCCTCCGCCTTCATACGGGCCATCTCCTCGTCTCGTTTCTAAACAGGGTCTCACCAGAGAAGGGTAGATTGGCCACCCTCTGCTGCACCTCGGACTTCAAGGATGTCAGACGCAGCCAGGCGTGGCACCTCAGTTTGACCCCATGGCAGTATCCGTGCGCTGCCAGGAGGGATGAATCCGCAGCCGAACTGATCACTTGGTTGGAGACCATCAGTCCTTCATTAAGGATTTCTTGGAAATCTTCCCTATCCTCCCGTGGAAGACGTTCCACGAACCATGTTAGGGACTCCCAGAGGGACCGATCATAACGTCCCAACAAGGCCGAGGCACTCACGGCCTTTATAGACGTGGCTGCCGTCCCGCAGACCTTCCTGCATGCCGAATCCGTCCAGCAGCTCTCCTAGTCAGGAGGCACTGTCAATGACGGGGTGGTTGCATGCTGCTTCCTCGCCGCCGTCACAATCACCGAATCCGGCGCAGGGTCCAAGCGAAGAAACACAGGGTCCGTGTCAGGGGTCCGATACTTCTTCTGCAGCCTGGAAGGCGCTGCTTTCGTAACCGCAGGTGTGAGGAAGAACTCCATGGCGGGTTTCACCAGCCCTGGCACCAACGGCAACAATGGGCGAGACAATTGCTTCTTGTGAAGGGTCTCGAAAATAATGGAAGTCAAGGGCGTGGGCGTAGTGAGCGTGATGACCAGCTTAGCCGCTCCTCGCAGCAACACCTCCTGGAAGGAGACAATGTCATCTATAGGGGACACCCTAGTCCGAGGGGAGTCCGACAGGGTCGGCGAGTAGACCCTGGCACTGGACGAGTCCGTGTGGCGGGATCTAGATCTGTCTCTCCTATGGCGCCGCCTGGACCTTGTAAATGAGCGATGGCGAATCCTAGACCTATCTCTCCGCCTTGAGCGAGACCGCGATCTCCGCGGCCTTGGACGGTCCGCGGGCCGGAAAGGAGGGTGCTGTGGAGGCCGAGCCGGGAGCCTAGGCTGTGGAAGCCCCGTAGGCGGCGTCGGCAAATGAGGCAGCAAGACAGAGCTCGGCGGAGCACGTGGAGAAGGGCGGTGAGGAGGAACTGGAGGTGGTGGAGGCTTAGGAGGTTGTGGAGGAGGAGTCGGGGTACGCGGAGGAGGATCCACAGGTAAAGGAGGAGGTGTAGGCGACCTCGGTTTGGAGGGCGAGTAGACTTGAGAGTACTCCGTGCCTGGAGACTGTCCCACTCTCATTTTACTCTTCTTCTGGCCAGAGGGGGGCGATCTAGAGGCCCTCCCACTCGTGGACGAGCCACGGTGCTGCCGTTACCGTGTGCTCGCTGAAGCCGAGGACTCCGTCCTAGTCCGTCTAGTCTTCCTCCTCGACGCTGAGCATCCTTTCAACGTCGACAAACGTCTCCTTGACATCGACGAACGTCGTCTCGACGCCGACGAGCATCTGCTCGGCGTTGATGGCCGTCTCTTCGACGTCGACGAGTGGGTGCCTCGACGTCTATAGTCTCCTCGACGACGGCGATCTCCTCGGCGTCGACGACCTCCGTCTCGTCGCTGATCTTCGTCTCGACGTCGCTGACTTACGTGTCAACGTCGATTGTGACCGGCGGTGTCGCCTCGACGGCGAGCGCCTGCGTCTTGACCCCTCTCGACGTCGATGATAGCTCGACGAAGAACCAGTTCTCGACGTCAACCTCGTCGGAGGTCTCGACGTCAGTCCCCTCGACGTCGAACGTCGACGGCGCTTCGACCCGGAGCACCGGGGAGACGGGGAACAGGCTGTGGTCATTCCTTTCCAGGCCGAGGGTATCGACGTCGACGGAGACCGGTGGCGTTTTCTGGCCTTTTCTTTAACGGGGAGCCCCCCAGAGGCCGACGCACGGGCAGAAGAAGGAGCTCCTTCACGCCCAGACCCACCTTGTCCTTGCTGCCATCTTAGCTCCAAGCATTGGAGCCTGGTCTTCTCCCTGTCCTTGGGGGTCCTTTTAGGGAACGGCAGACATATATCACTCTCCTCAGGAACATGAGAAGAAGGCAGGCACAGGATGCACACCCTGTGAGGAACCGATTTTGCCTTTTTCCTGGAGCACTCAGGACATTTATCAAATAATGCAGGCATATTTGATAAAAGAGCAGCCAAAACAGCAGAGAAACTCCAGCCTGATGAGACAAGGCAAAAACAGGTCGAGTGAACACACTCTAACACTTTTAAAAGTGCACAATTAGTAGAAAATAAACCCAAAAAAGGGAGAGCTCAATGCTCCAGGGTCCTGCTAGCAGGAGCCGGAAAAAAGAACTGAAAGTGGAGGGAGTTGCTGTGCATTCTGGGATACCTGGGGAGTTCTGGAAAGTTTCCTTAAAGGCACGGTCTCCCTTTTTAAGCCACATAATGGCAGCCTATGGGGGCTTGTCTGTCCTGTCCTGCCTCTCTATCATTCCAAGGATTTGGTGAAGGGGGGAAGTGTTCTCCATGATGAAACCTAGCAGACAGGTCTGAAGTGGGATATTTTTGGAATATCCTTGCATTTCTGGTTGAAGTACTGAACATTGTAGCCTTGCATGTATAGGCAGCATTATTTGTCTTTAATTTTCTCTTAAGTGTCTATGCAGTACTGCAAAGAAGACAGCTTAAGAGATTATTTTTGATTGGTCCGGGGTCCCCGCACATGAGCGGGACTATTCACTAGATTATGACTATAACAGAGATTCCCCTACTGCAGAATGGGACTTGCTCAGTTTCTCCTAATGTTCAGCGACTTATAGCTTCGCTTCATGGTCCCAGACAGCCATTGGGTTCATGAGGATGTGTTTGAACCCTGTCATTTTTAAAAGGGGCATTGTTACCTTGCACTCTGGTTTATCAAAATGTTTTAAGGAAAAATCTTGTCCAACTGATGAGAAAAAAGTGGGGAGCAGAGTTTCTGGTCTGCGTCCGAAGGCGAGGAAAGAAAGGAATTGACGTAGGCGGCAGGGGTGGTGCTTATATGCGGCTTCCAGGCAGAAAGAGTCAATGCGGAGCCACATGGTGCCACCTAGTGGTGCACAGGAGCACTGCTCTGAAAGCTTCCAGATCTATTGTGTTCAAAGGTGAGTAATCTGTGGTTAGAAGTATCCTTCAGCAGAGTTAGCGATTATGAGCAATCTTCCCCTTTGCACTGTGAAATGACTGATTAACTAAAATGACTGGATTGAAAGTGTCAGTGAGAAGAAAAATAAAAAATCACCTTTTAGATGGACACCTGAGCAGCTGGTGACTATCACTGAGAGATTACTGACCAGTTATGGGCATCTTTTCATAGTGCTCTAATACCCTGCCAGGATATTAGAGCTTTCCAAAACCCCTAAATGATGATGACGACTTTTTGATGGACATCACTATGTCTCCGAAGAACAAGAATCCTATTGCTGTGAATTGACCTTCACCACTACATTGTAAAGTGTTCAAACATTTAGAAACATTTCTTTGAATTCAGTGGTCTGGCCCATTGAAAAGATTTAAAATGTAAAATCTTAGATGCGTAAACAAACATAGGCGTCTTTAACAGTTCAAGCGATGGCTTTTATTATACCACCATCCAGAATGGTAAACATTATTCTTAAAGGTACTTTCTTGAATGAGATTTACCTGCAAACAGATGGAAAACATTCTTGCAGTCCCTTCTTTTTGACCAAGGAGCCTTCTAAACAGTACATAATGATGTCCATTACCTTATGAATAAATACACGATATTAGACATTTTCCAACGTATCTATATATTGTTTTGAATCACAAGCATGAAAACTTCAACAAACAGTTTATCTAATTCTTATGTGTTAAGAAACTGGGTTGACTCACAATTTAGCACATAAATCAAATACCTTCTCAGTTTCTTTAAATAAAAAGCAATCATGAGTTTTTGTAAGCAGTAGGCAGCTTCTCCATTCCTAAGAATATCCGAATTAGAAACTAAAGAAAATCCAGTACCACCCAATGCCCAATCAGTGCCATGGCACTGTTAGGTATTTCTACACGGCAATAACAAATTGAGAGAGAGGGTAAGGGCACTCTTGGTCCCCCGGTCAATCTTGTTAAACAACAAAAGAGTGTCGAGGAAAAAGTGTATGAGCACTAAACACAGAGAAAGAAGAATCACCCTGAATAAGTCACATTGGAGATCAGTGGGGATTTTTCAGGAAGCCCTCGCTCACCACCCTGGGTGGTGACATGCTATATCATCTGGCCCACCAGGAGAAGCCGAGTGCCTCCCTGGTGTGCTACAACGCCAGATTACTGCGGAGCTGGTTCTTCTTGGCAAAGGTGTCAAAAATAAATGTGGATTAAAAAGGTCAAAAACTGTACCATACAAAAAGTTTATTCAATGGTCTGTCTGACATGGATAAAATAAGTGTGTGAAACTTACCAGTTAATGTCTTGGTTGTTTCCACTTAAAGTGGGGTCAACATGTTTCTGCCCTTCTATGTGCCATTTACTGGGCTTTCATCAGGACCGTAAGATGGTGTACCTCGGCGGTATGGGCACGCTAAGGCCCACCCTTACCTGAGGACGTGAAAGTTAAAAGCAGGTGTGGAAAAATTAAAGTGCAAAAAACAAACCATAAGTGGTGGGATACCTTCAATTTTGAGGTACCTGTACAGTCTGAAAGGAAAAGACATACATACAAAAAAGACAAACAACACATGTAAATGTAAATGTAAATGTAGTTGAGCTTATATAGCGCACAGCTACCCGCAGTGGGTTTCCCGGCGCTTGCTTAGGGAACCCGTCCTGATATTCCCCTGTGTGATAGCCCCAGCAGGGTATCCACAAGGTGAAAGTCAGGCATAGTTAGTGCGATCCATCTCAAGGGTTTTCTGCAGCGAGAAATCTGTGTGTGGACATGCTTAGGACTAGTAAAAAAGTGATCTTTGTGCCATAAACGGTATTTTAGTGCAAGAAAACGCTGCTCTAAAGGTAGGACCAGCGTAGAAACATGCACTATGTCACGTAGAAATGGCCGTTGGACAGATCGGCCTATATTACATCACTCATGGTTAGGCGATCAAAATGCCCTAATATGGGGCAAATGGTGATGTAGGAAAACGTCAAGGAAAATATTATTACTGACGAATGCTGGATAGGATTCTCACTTGTGATTTACAAGATCCACACCCCATGGGTCTCGGGAGGGGGTGGAGGCGACAATAGCACACCCTGTAGAGGGATATTAAAAATGGCGAAATCGGGATTAGACTCTAAGTAGAGGAGAGGCTCGCAGATTACTTATCTGATTAATGGAGAAGGTAGTATGAAGATCTTACGCCCGCAACGCCTGTCACCCGTTCAGCACCTAGCGTCTCCTGCTACCGGACCCCGTGGATGTGGGGCCGTGGTCGGAGAATGCTGAAGTGTGGAGCTGACGGGGGCGGGGTCCGCTGGAGCTGGCTGGGCGGCCAATCCGAGCTCAGGAAAGAGGTTTGGGGAAACTGCCAATAGGGTGAAGGCTTCAAAGAGAGGCTTGGTTTAGGAGCACGTGGGTAGAAAGGACCTATCAATGAATCCGGCCAGGAGGAGGCTTGGAACTCAGGTCGAGGGCGATCTCATGGACGAAATAAACTTTATTGAGATCGACAAAGATGCATTAAAATGCTTATTCAATGCTGTAAGAGCAGGAACAAAGGGGGGAGGGGAAAAAGATGATATGTAAAACACCTCATTCAATAAGCAAATTAAAAGGCACATATTGGGAGCTGAAGGAATCGGACTAAAGGACATTGTTACCGATGTTTACTGAGTTGCCCAAGGTACAGTTATGGGTAGACAGGGTTGGTTATTAGTCTTTCAGGATCATTAACGCTTGAGTACTGAACCCCAAGGATTGATCATTGAGGCCATTTAGATGGGTCCCCAATCTATATACCCAGCGTTGTTCCTTCTCAAAAAGGATGTTGGTAGTGTTTCTTTCAGTTGTGATTTGCTCTATAATGGTCCATTGGAGGTCATTTGGAGTACGGTTATGGATTTGATCACGTGTCCGTGTCTCAAAAGATATGTTGGAATGACTACTCGCAAGGTAAAACAACGAATCTGCGAACATCGCAGCAACATCAGATGTCGCAAAGTCACAACTAAGATGAGTGAATATTTTCTCCAACATAACCATACTCCAAATGACCTCCAATGGACCATTATAGAGCAAATCACAACTGAAAAAAACAGGGGGGGTGGGGGAGGGGGGGGGGGGGGGGCATAAGGATATTCCTACCCTGCCCCTTTTTCTTAATTTTTTAACTTTTTTTCTAGGACACAGTTTTAAGCTGAGTCCCAAGATGGCTGCCAACACTTCCTGGTTGAGGTGTTGGCAGCCAATCAAACTGTAGTAGGATCCCAGAGTCCACTGCAAGGAATCGCATCCCCAGATATCTATATTTTTTTAAGTTAGATATCGGAAAAACTTCTAAAGGGATTTACACCACATCACAAAAAGCACACTTTTTTAACAAACATCTAGCTTTCTGCCAAATTTGGTGTAATTTCGTTCAGCAGTTCGAGCTGTAGTCTAGTTAAAAAAAAATTCCCATAGACTTTACATGGGGACATTTGGATCCCCATTTTTTGTCGGCCCCTTCTTGATGGATCACTACAACACTTTCAACACAGCAGCTGAACCAGAGAAGATATATATGCGGGCCAGTGAGGTACCGGACCTGATATAATGTTTGGCAGCCTACTCAACAAACCCCAAAATAAAGACTGTATTCTCTACTGATGACTGTTAATAAACCAGAAACACGTGTCTAGAGAGAGCACTATCTGCGCCAACCTTGGCGAAATACTCGAAAATATCGGAGCGAGCTACAAGAGACTGCTTTTACCAGAATGCCAGGGGCGAACCTTGCCCGAGAGGTCAGGGGTGTACTCCCACACCCTGTTGTCTATTTAAAGTACTCCCGTGACTCATTGAGCTGACAAGCTCGTGGATGAAGCACCTGCGCGCCAGTGAGAGGTACCGGACCGGATATAATGTTTGGCAGTCTACTCAGAAACCCCAAAATAAAGAATTTATTCTCTACTGATGACGATTAATAAACCAGAAACATGTGTCTAGAGATCAGCACTATCTGCGCCAACCTTGGCGAAAAACTAGAAAATATCGGAGCAAGCTACAAGAGGCTGCATTTACCAGAATGCCAGGGGAGAACCTTGCCTGAGAGGTCAGCGGTGTGCTCCCACACCCTGTTGTGTATATATATAGTTATCTGTCAAGTGGAGGCTGAAAAAAAAGGGGGTCCCAAAACGAGTTTTCCCCATGTTATGTCTACGGGGATTATTCATTTTCTTAACATGACTACCGGTTGAACCACTGAACGGAATTACACCAAATTTGGCAGAAATCTAGATGTTGCCTTAAAAAGCCTGTTTCTGTGATTTGGTGTAAACCAGTTCAGCAGTGTCAGAGACATTTAAGTTTAAACAATATAGATATGTGGAGTCCAAAATCCAACTGAAATTTTATTTCATTTATTTATTTTCATTTTTTTTTTTTATTTATTAACATTTTGTCAAGACTTACACTGTCGAAAAACATATTACCAACATACAGATTGCAGTACAATTACATCCACCATCCAGTATATTGTAAAAGTCAGTATTACCTTGGAACATATTAGCTCATTTTACATCTCAATACACATTTAAACAGTTTGATTCACTAGTAGATACTCAACCAGGTACATCCAGTAATCTCTCTGTTTGGAACCAGTGGGCAACTCCTCCTCATACGTTTTAAGAGTATCCCTACAATAGGCCATGTCTTTAAGCCATTGCTTGGCTTTTGGCTTCCATGCCACCCCAGAATAACAAGACCCTCCGTTTAGCCAGGAGTAACGCTATCATGCAAAATGTACGCTTGGTAGCTCGTACACTGTGGATGAGTCCTAGAAAACATGAGCAAATCGTGTGTTCAATATTAACACCCACTATTTCACCCAGCATCTTTACAACCTCCACCCAGTATACACTAACTAACCCACAGTACCAGGCGAGATGCATAATATCGGCATTATCTGCACCACAGCATTGATACCGTGCGTCCGATCGGAGACCACATTTATAAAGCCTGGAAGGGGTATGATAAGTTTGATGCAGGTGTTTATAGTGCAAAATGCGTAGGTTGCCATTTGTTGTGAGCATACCGGTTAAGGAACCGCAGGTCGCCCATTCGTCCTCCGTGAGGTGAGTCTCAAGCGTGTTATTCTATCTCTTTAACACTTTGTGCGTGGTATCATCAATGTCTCACTGCAGTTGAATGTATAATTTTGATACCATATGAGTGTTTTGCGAGGTTCCGTGAGTTGCAACTGTAGGGTGGATAGCTGTGGTGGTTCATTTGGGTATGAAGGGTAAAGCTTCTTGATGGCTCCCCATAATCTATAATATGTGAACCAGAAAAGTAGTATCTGATTACTGAATCATGATAGGTCTTTAGGTTCTATGAAGGTACCATTATTGTACAAATCCCCCATTGTATCAATACACACTTGCCTCAGCAAATCTGCTCCCACTTTTTCTTGGGTTACTGACACTTCTGGATGATGTTGCAGAGGCATCGCAGGTGCATAGAGTGGCAATCTGCGTGCCAGCCTGCCATTTTCCGCCATGCTGCATTAGTAACGTCTATAAGATTAATCTCGCGAGAATGAAGTGGGGGCCTACAATGAGGCAAAATAGCAGGTAGCGGAATGAAGTGTGCATGTCCTTCTTCAATAGCCACATGTGGTATGTAGGGGAAACAGTGACAACAATATTGCGCATTCTGCACCTGAGCATATAGATAGTACAGGAGAAAATCTGGGACTTTAAAACCTCCCCTGGAGAACGGTAATGAAAGGGCACGTAATTCGATGCGTGCTTGTTTACCTGCCCATATTAGTCGAGTTACCATAGTATTCAGCCTTTTATATACGGCTGTCGGAGGTGTAATGGGGATGTTATTGAAGAGGGATAAAAATGTAGGTAAAATGAGCATCTTGACAATGGCCAAGCGGTCTGTCAAGGATAATGGAAGGTGAATCCAACGCTCTATTTTGTCCTCCAGTGCACTTATTGCTCTCCCGTAGTTTGCGCAGATGACTATGTCTGGATTCTGATGATACCAGATCCCGAGATATTTGAATGGATCAGTCTGCCACTCAAGTCGGAATTCTGCTGGATGAGGGCGTGTGATGTTTGTTAATGGAAGTATGATAAATTTAGACCAGTTAATTTAAAGTCCGGATTGACGTCCACATTTAATATATTCTCTCAGAAGAGGGGACATGTTTATATTAGGGTCACGAATGTATAGCACCATATCATCCACATATAACAAGATGTTTAAGGGCCTTTGTGGGAACTGGAGCGCAGAGCATTTATGACCCTGTCGTATTTTGCATGCCATTGGTTCGAGGGCCATTGCAAAAAGCAAAGGGGACAAAGGGCAACCCTGTCTTGTGCCTCTTGCAATCTGTATAGCATCCGATACATATTTATTAACTTTTATTCGCGCAGTATACAGTATCCAATCCCATTGCAGGAAAATTGGGGGGATCCCATTTGTTGTAGGATAGAGTGGAGGTAGGGCCATTCAATTGAATCGAAGGCTTTTGCTGCGTCTAGAAGGACTGCAGCGGCTTTCGTGTTAGGGGTAAGGTAGTGCGATAGCACAAACAGGGTTCTGGTGTTCTGGGTTGTAGATCAACCGGGTATAAACCCCGATTGGTCTGGGAGGACAAGATTAACCATCAATTGGTATAGCCGTTTTGCAAGAAGTTTGGCCAGAATTTTAGTATCGTATTTATTAAGGACAGCGGTCTGTATGATTCACACTGCTCAGGATCTTTATTTGGTTTTAATAGGGCAATGAACATGGCTTCTCTTAACATGGGGGGTAATATGTATGTCATGGGCGTCCCCATACATCTCCACAAGATGGGGTGCTAATTGGTCGACAAATGCTTTATAAAATTAGCTGGTGAAGCCGTCTGGACCTGGCGCCTTACCATTTGGGAGTGATTTGACCACTTCAGTGACTTCTTCTACTGTTACCGGCAGTGAGAGATATTCTCTCTGGGCATCCGAGAGCCACGCTATCATCACATCCTCCAGATAGGCTAGAATTTCCGTCAGTATGGCAGTATCTCGGGATTTGTATAGGTCACCATACGTTTCCATGAATGCATTTAATATGTGCTTTGTATCACAGTAGGGCGCACCGTTATCGTCCTTAATGGAGAGGACTGTTTGTGGTGTAAAGCCAGAACATATTTTATTCGCTAAAACTCGACCCGGCCTGCCCCCCTCACCATATGTACGTGCACTTTGGCGTTTGGTCGGGTAATTAAGTTCATCATCTGAAATGTCTGATATTCCGACATGACTTTCCTAATATCACCTAGTGTAGCCGCATTGTGCATGCGTTCGTATTCACGCTCCAAAGCTCGTAGTGTGGCCTCCCGTTTGGTGAGTTGGTTACGGATGTCTTTTAAGATTCCAGCATTAGCGCTAATGCAGATTCCCCGTAAGGTGGCTTTAAATGCTTCCCACAGTAAGCTGGGGTCCTCTGTAGATGGTTGATTCAACTCAAAATAGTCGGTAATGGCCTGGCTAATAATGTCAGTGTATGTGGAATCTAGTAATGCTTTTGCATTGAATCCCCACACATACGGCGGAGGTGTGTAGTTGGAAAGGTCCAAAGTCAATAGCACTGGGTTGTGATCAGAGAGGGTTTTGGGTAGGTGTCATACGTGCCGCATCTAGGAAGCTACTTCCTTCGCCCCAGCCAGTAGTCAATATGGGACCAACTGTTATGAACCACAGAAGTGTGAGTGGCCTCCTTGAGCTGAGGGTTACGCATCCTCCAAATATCAACTAGGTTAGTTTCGGCCATGATATCCCGCATCACTCTCACCGTCCGCTTATGTGGCTCCCTGGAGCTGCCTTATCTGTCCAAATTCAAGGAGAGATTCAAATCCCCACCCCACAGTATAGACATTTCAGGCAATTGGGTAATTTTTCGCCAAATTAGTTTATAAAAGTCAGGGTCGTCCACATTTGGGCCATACATGTTTATCACTGCCACCCGCTGTCCTCTAATATGCCCCGTTATTATAACTTAGCGACCTAGTTCATCTGTAACAGTGCTATCTATATGAAAGTGCGTCCATTTCATTACTAAAATTAACACCCCTCTTGAGTATGAGGAGCTCAGCACTGCTTCCACCCATCTGTTCTCTATATTACTCTTATGCGTAGGAGGTAGACGAGACTCTTGTAAGAGGGCAATATCTACATGTAGTCTGCCTAAATAAGCAAATATCTGGCGTATCTTTTTCGGGTTATTAAGCCCTCGGACACTTCATGTTAGTAAGTTGAGATGCGCTGGTTGTAAACTATCCATAGTCAGTGGTGTAAGCTATATCTGTAACGTATACCTGTCCACTGTCGTCAGTGTGTGCATATGTGATAGTTATCCATGACAAGGTAATAACAACATAACTAGTAATATTCCGGATGTATGCAATACAGTTCAAATACAGCAATCTGCAAAACAGTCCCCAATTCTGTCCCGCCCACCCCCCTCCCACTTTGGCATCCCAACCACGCCAAAGACATACCCGTAACAGAAAGGTCAACATGACTAAACCCGTAGTGGGGAGCTCCCGCCTGAGGGAATCTACCAAGTGCGCGTCACTCCATCCATCTAAGTGGATGTGGTCGGATTGTACGTTATGAGCACAGGTGCATAATACAACTTAAGAATTGTGCCCAAAACATCTCAAACACTCCCCAATCAATGCTGCCTGGTATGTAAGGTAACATACAGCCCTTAGGCCTACATATAGTGCAAGTCGAAACAACGTGTTCCATCCATCCGGGGATAGGGAAAGTCGCTACAGCAATACCTAGGTTACATGTCCATCTGGGTCTACTACGTTAAATAGCAAAAGCATCAATATTACAACTCCTACACGCAGCCACCCTCCATCAGCACCCCAAGTTAGACAGCTTTATATCCCAGCACATAATTATCAAATGTATCAAAGGGCCAGCAGATACATAAATCAGTCAAGGCTGCCTGTATACTCAGCGTCAGTGTCTCCTTTTGGGGATGCAGCATTACATTTACATTCTACACATTACTACCGTTGGAGCACAGTGCAGTATCCACCTCAGCATCGAGGCCGAGGCGGGTACGTCTTCAAGAATGGCTTGCAGTGTAGCAAAGTCCTCCTTCATTCCGGGGTCAAAGGTGGCAACGTCTCATCTTCCGATTATCGCGTCAACCGTAACCCATATGATTTACAAGACCTGTTGACACATGGTTGATGCCAGTGTCCTTGATTCGTTCCGTTCTTTCAGGCAGCCGGGTATAGAGTTAGTCCGATGAGGAGATGAGTTAGCCGTGTCTTATCAGAATCCCGGCCCAGCTCAGTGCATTTTTGCTCTTCTCTTTTAGTGATCAGTTTCTTTATGAAGTCCTGTGCCGCATTTGGTGTCTGCAGCATCGTCGCTCGCCCTTCATGTGGTACTCGCAGTCTAGATGGGTAAAGCACTGCATATTCTATACCCAGCTTACAGAACTTCTTTTTCGCAGGGGTAAAGTCTTTACGCGCCAACTGCACCGTCAGGTTGTTACCTTGGTAAGTGATCTGCTGTTTCTCCCTAGCCATCCTCAGGATTGCGTCCCGATCCCTGTAGTTGAGTATTCTGGCGACAATGGGTCTCGGAGGGGCTCCTGGTGGAGGTCTGGGGGCCAATGTTCTATGCGCCCGTTCTATAAACAGGACTGCGGAAAGAATGTTGGCACCAAAGATGTCGCCCAGAATGTCCTCCACATATGTCTCCATCTTACAAGTGTTTGTGCTCTCCGGAACGCCCGCAATCCCAACATTGTTGCGGCGCGACCTTGCCTCCAAATCTCCAGCCTTGTTCTTTATGACCTCTAGGCTCTTATCCATATCCGTGCATTTGCGATTCGTAGTATGTGATCCGTCTTCCACTGCTGTTATGCGGTCTTCGGCTGCATCCAGACGTTCACCCAGTTTATCTAATTTAGCAGACACGCTATCCACTCTTTGAGTGAGCGAGTCCAGTTTTCCATCTATAGTTTAGAGACTTTCCTGTATAGCTTGTAGGGCACTCTCCATGGGCCTGCCCGTCGTTTGCTCCGCCTCCAATTAAGTGCGCTGTACCACCCTTAGTGGTGCGCTTAGTTTTTAAAGACAGCTTCAGCTGCTGCCTGTCTGGTTTTCCCATTATTGCTGAGGTTTAGGGAGGATGCCTGGTATCGTCCAGCCTCGCACAGGAATTTCGTAGGGTAGACTTAAGGCGCTATGCAGAGAAGTCCCGCTATGTTGAAACTGTGTTATATCCAAGTCCAGTAGTGGGGATCTATGGTAATGACTGACCACCGAAGAATAGTGCAGAAGGTCGCTCCGCAGGCGTTCACAGTCTCTACATATATGGCCACCTCAGTGAGAGGGCATCACCCTCCAACAAGTCCACAGAGATATGTCAGTAACTGTGTGCCCCACTGCAGTGTGTTGAACAGGCCCCGACGAGCGCCGTGAACCGTTCCCCTCCTCCAGTACCACCAAAGCCGCTTCTGTAGGTCCCTTTTCAATAGCTGGTACTTGTCTGTTCAAAGCGCCATTGAGGACTTCAGGGCGAGGGTCCTGTGAAGTGTGATGCCCGCCATTCACCAGACTCCCTGCATGCAGGAGACAAAGTCATCTGGAGCCGCCCGGTATTGCGGGACACGTGTGCAGACTCTCTCAATTATGTGCCAGTATGTCGTTATGCAGCTTCGATAGCGCCAAGCGTGGTGGTGCGGTCAGTGGTCCCGAGGACACACACTCTGCAGTTTACAGACAGCAACGCAGGTGAACGGTGCGCAGATAGTTCGTGCAGCGCACCATTTACAGTGCACACATTGGTGATATAGGTCACTATCACAGTATCGCGGAGCGTAATGCACCATGCAGGAGCACTTGAATCTGTGCCTTAGTCGCCGCCACACCTTATCGCCAGCCAATATCTCCATCCTCCCTGTTCATTTTCCCCAGGTCACTCCCTCACCACATCTGCCCGCCATTCTATGCACATTGGATCACAGTCATCGTTGCGCCGTGCAGGGGGTCTATACAGCTGTATTTCTCTCACATTTCGCTTCAATGTGCCGCACACCGTGTGCCACAGCCCGTCCACTGCGCCATGCAGCCTAGCTCCAACCGCCAGACACTCTTAGTAGCCGCAGAAAGAGTTTCACCCACTCCGGGTAGTCTATACACTGGGCGCTGCTATTTTGAGAGCGCCAGGTTGCCTCAGCGCGCTCAGAGTCTACTCACGGTTTACTCAACCACAGGGCTGCAGTCGGCGACCCTAAGCACTCCTAAGCATTGCTGAGTGATTCCGACGTCCCGGGCGGTAATTTATTTATATTTTAGCGCCCGTTGAAAGACTTTATTGTCGGATAATGTTTCCGACCAGCGGAGCTGCCTCAGGAAGCAGTCATCCCGAAGCGCGCCCTGTAGCGCCCCCCCCCCCAAAATCCGACTGAAATTTTTTGCCTGCCAACACTTCAACCAGGAAGTTCTGGCAGCCATCTTGGGATCTCGAGTCCCACAAAAAAGGTTTTTTAAGAAAAAAGAAAAGAGGGCAGGGCAGTATTACCCTGATAGCCTATGCCTCGGGGGGAGGGGGGAAAGGGGGGGGGGGGGGGTTCCCACTGGCACCCTGCAGTGCCCAAGACAGCATTTTGTTGGGATCCGGATGAAAATAAAACAAGCATGGGCTCCTGTACTTCGTTCATTATTGGCCCCTGGACGGGCCAGGTCTCTGGGGCATTATGCAAATATAGGAGGGGGCGCACAGGTCTTCCTCCTGGGGCCTACTAATGCCTCAGGTACCACCAGCTCCCTATGGCTTCTATCTTTAAAAAATGCTGGAGAGGCTGGTACGGCCTTGCCTGCTGCCCCGGGGACCGCTACCTACTTGGAGCAACTAATTATAGAAGTGTGAGAGGCTGTGCGGCTCCCCCGCAGACCTGGGGACCGCCACCTCCCAGGGGCTCAAATAATCTAATGGAGGGGGTCCGTTGCAGCCCACGGCACCTCACCTCCCGGGGTTGAATTAACGATTGGAGGGAGGCCATGCGGACCCCCTCCTGGAGTCATAGATGGCCCTGGAGACTGCCACTCCTTAGGGCCAGCTCCTGCTATGTCCTGGGGCGTCCACCCCGGGACACATCTTTTTGGTATGGCTTGGGGAGAGCATTACAGCCCCCGCCAAGCTAAAGCAAAAGCAGCTCCACTTTAAGCAAACTGCTTTTGGACAGAGGGAGCTGCATGTCTAGCAGCTTCTTTTCTACAAAAGCAAAGCCGGCTCCCGCAGGACCCGGAAAGTTGCAGTGCCAAGGAGGATGGGGTCATGCAGCCCCCCCTCTTCCCCGAATAAATTTTTTTAAAAAGCAAGTTGCCCCGCCCCGTTCTTTACCACTCCACAAATGCGCCTCCTAGAGCACTATTGGTTGGGGGATGAAGTGACCTTGAATGCTGAGAGTCTTTGGGGGCAATAGACATCCTGTTAGCTCCAGTAAATACTGCACTGTGGGATTGCTGAGAGGTCTTCAGAGACCACGTCCCCTTTTTCTGCCACTCTGTAAACATGTCTTCTGGTGCACTACTTGTTAGGAGGGAAGGGGACTTAATCCCCAAGAGTCCTTGGGGGACAGAAACCCCTCCTGTTACTTCCATTAAGTCCCACACAGCTGGATTGCGGAGAGGTGGTGGGAGGACACGCCCTCTCTTCCTACCACTCTGCAAACGTGCCTTTTGGCATATATATGCAGATTTCTGGAGGGTAATATGATGTTTATTACCATTGGTGAGTGACAGGACGGGCAATGACTCAAGAGAGGAGAAGCATCCTGTGGGTCACGATATCCCATCCTTTCCTCAACAACAGTAACAAACAGCAAATTATACTTCACACAATGGTATATATGGTTCATGACATAGCATTTTTCATGTCTATGTTTTTTTTAAAATAAGGTGTTCAACCAAATTCAACTGAAGAGGCACCTGGGCTATCAGCAAGGTTGTTTCTCAGTGTAAAGTAATTATTGCGCACAATCTGTGAGACAGTGTTTTTCAGTCTCACTCTACTGTGACAAAAGGGAATTTTATCTTTCTTCTGTAGTAACAAAAGCATTATTACATCTACTATGCACATCTATTAATGTGCATCTAGTGCAGATGGTTGCTCTAAATACTTTGCTATTGGGCCAAATTTATTTACGCTACCAGGGCAGCACAAACTACGTTTTGCCTTTTGAGAGTCAGTTAGGATCGTCCCCACACTCGACAAGCATTTGCAATGCAATAGGTCTAGCATTTGGAAAGTTTGATATATTGGTATTGTAAATGACAAATATTTTATTTATGTGTTGGTTTTGCAAATAGCGAAATGAATAGCTTTGTCATTTACAATGCCAATAGTTTTAACTTTTGCAAATGTGACACCTATAGCATTTGTAATGCAATAGGTGTATTTACGTGACTTAGATGTATTGATATTATAAATAACAATGGCTTTTTAAAAAAATAACTAATACTTAAATAAAGTTATTGTCATTTATAATAGCAATAGCTTTAACTTTTGTAAATAACTTTTGTGAAGATTATGTTCAGTGTATTTTATTGTGACGAAAATCCAAGAACAGAACCATTAACATCTTTTTGTGACATTTGTAATAAAGCTTGAAACATTAAGAGAGCATATTTGAACCAGTTGGTGTTGAATGGTGGCACAGATTGATTCTGTGGTGGCACTGAGTGATGTGGAGGCGAAGATTGATGTGGAGGCGAAGAGTGATGCTGTGGCATTCAGTGATGCTGTGGTAGCGCATAGTGATGTTGTGGTGCCCCTGTGTGATGTTGTGGTGCCCCTGACTGATGTTATGGTGCACTGAGTGATTCTGTGTTGGTGCTGAGTGATGCTGCGATAGATAGATAGAGTGAGTGAGTACGACAGATAGATAGACAGAGGGAGGGCGATAGATAGATAGAGTGAGTGCGATCGATTGATAGATAGAGTGTTGTTGATAGATAGAGTGAGTGCGATAGATAGACAGATAGTGAGGGCGACAGATAGATGGACATATAGAGTTAGGACGATAGATAGATAGAGTGAGGGCGACAAGATAGAGTGAGGGCTATAGATAGAGCGAGGGCGATACATAGAGTGAGGGCAACAGATAGATAGAGTGAGGGCGATAGACAGATAGATAGATAGAGTGAGTTTGATAGATAGATAGAGTGAGGGTGATAGATTGATAGAGTGAGGGCAATAGATATATAGATAGATGGTTGTGTGTGTATGGGGGGTTGTGTGCATGGGGGTTGTGTGTGTGTGGGGGGTTGTGTGTGTGTGTGTGCGGGTGTGATTGTGTGTGGGGTTGTGCGTGTGTGTGGGGTTGTGTGTGTGTGTTTGGGGGGTTGTGTGTGTGTGGGGTTGTGTGTGTGGGGGGTTGTGTGTGTGGTGTTATGTGTGTGTGTAGTGTTGTGTGTGTGGTGTGTGTGTGTTTGGGGGGGGTGGTCTGTGGTCTGTGTGTGTGTGGTCTGTGTGTGGGGGGTTGTGTGTGGGGGTTTTGTGTGGGGGGTTTTGTGTGGGGGGGGTTGTGTGTGTGTGTGTGTGTGTGGAGATGTGTTTGGGGGTTGTGTGTGGGGGAGGACGATCAACAGATGAGAGAGAAAGGCGAGAGCGAGAAAGAGGGAGGAGAGATAGAGAGAGAAAAAAAGGGGGAGAGAGAGGAGAGGTATAGAGGGAAAGAGAAGGAGGGGAAAGAGACCGGGAGAACGTGTAAGAGAGAGGAGAGAGACAGAAAGAGAGGGAGGAGAGATAAAGAGAGAGAGGGAGGGAGAGAAAGGGAAAGAGTGAGAAAGAGAGAATGGGGAGGGAGAGCTATAGAGAGGGGATTAGAGAGAGCCAGAGAGGGGGAGAGAGAGCCAGAGAGAAAGAGAGAGCGGGAGAGACAGAAAGTGTGACGAAAGATAAAGAGAGAGAGAGGGAGGTAGAGAAAGAGATAGATATCGAAAGGGAAAGAGTGAGGGGGAGAGAGGGGGAGAGAGAGAAAGAGAGCAGGAGAGAGAGAGAAAGAAAGCAAGAGGAGAGAGAGAGACTATGCGCCCTGGTGAGAGCTGTGGCCCCAGCAATATTTCTAAAGAATAATGTAATGTAATTTTAATTTCCTTCCCTATTTATAGAGTTATTTTGATAATTTCCCTCTTTTTTCTTTACCGATATTTTTTGCTGGCATATTTTTACTGTTCATGGAGGAAAAAAGAGATGGCGGGGATAGATGGGTGGGTGGATGTCGGTGAGGAGGGGAGGGAAGTGGAGAGACCGGGAGGAAGGGGAGGATGAGAGTGAGAGGGCGTGAAAGGCAGAGAATTGATAAGCGAGAAGCAGACAGACAGAGTGGAGATGGGGGTGAGGAGGGGTGAACACAAAAGGAAGAGACAGAGGATGGATGCTGGGCTTTTCTAGTTGAATAATAATTATAGCGCGTGCCACATAGAGGCTGTATTTCGTAGTGCTGTAAGTAACGGGAGTGCAGTCAGAGCAGCGCTTGTTTGATGGCATCGAAGTGCTTCAGACGCCCTGAGAAGCATGATGTGGAAGTTTGTAGGCGTGACCTCGTACTGTAGTGTAAAGCAGTGTGTGATTTGGGGGGGAGGGTCATTGGCAAAGAGGGGAAAAACACAACTATGGGTTTAGGGGTGGAATGTGTCGATCTTAGAGCCGGAGGGAGGTTTTCAGGGCAGAAAGTCTGCAGTCTGTCAGCGGCTCGGCAATGCTGGCTGTTTGTGCCTGATGCAACATCTGAAGATATGCACTCATCGCGCACACGGACTCAATAGAGCATTAATATTCTGAACCTTTATGAATGAAACATCTAACTGACAAAGAGATATCCAGGCACGCTCACATCACAGCTTCAGGGGTGTTTACCTGCCAATATGTCTTCCCAGCAACAAGTAAACGTTCTGGGCATTTCGACTGAGCTTGTTGGTTCGCCTCAAGAGGAGCTAGAAAAACAAGCATTGGCCATGAAAGAGACACGGCCTCGCGGCCGTAAAAGTGAAAGCACGGCCGTGAGTCGTGCTCTGTAGTGGGGGAGGGGGAGGTGCAGGGGTAGATGGGGGAGGTGCAGGCGATGTGCAGAGTTCAGAAACTCACAGGTACATAAACCAGCAAAAAGACCACCGACCGAGGCCAGAGAGGAGAGACTGTCCGTTTGGTACTTTGCTTACATGTAGCCAGAATCGTTCAAAACACATTGGGGACGTGGTGGCAGCACCATGATGTGGAGAAAGGGTGAACGAATGCAAGAAAAGAAAGGTTGACAGGCCAAGTGGGAGAGGAAGGGGAGGGAAGAGAAGAGAAGCCGAGTGATTGGGATGGGGAGACAGAGCGAGAGCTCGGAGCACGAGGTGCGCAATACCCAGAAAGGATTGGCAGTTGGTAAAAGGCTCCGCATGACTTAAAAGTGAGTGGGAGCCAACAAGAAAAGTCAGGGGAACGAGCACAAGGGATGGGCGAAAGCGGAAAGGGAGGTGTGCGGGATACGAACAAGCTAGAGCAATAGAAAAAAGCGCTAGCGGCCGCAAATGGTGACCTGCAGAGCGCGTGAAAAACAATCACTTCCGAGCATTCAGCGCATTGCTTTGAAGTCTCATGGCGGGGGAGCAGCTTGGTGGGGGGGCGGGGGAGCGAGCGAGTGGGAGGGAAACAGCATATGGGGATGGGGTGTGAGGCCAAGCGCGTGCCTGGCGAAGCGTCACGCCTAAGTAGACAACATGCATTGGGAGGAATCCGCTTGTTCAAGAGTGTTGTTTCCCCTGCAATAGTTCAGAGCTGTAAATAGCTCGACCTACAAACAGCAACAAATAGCAAATTATACTCTGTGCACAAACACACACACACATATATATATATATATATATATACATACAAAAAACACACACACTCGCTCTCACACACACACACAGTGTCGAAGAAATTAATACAGACATTTTGAGAAAAAAAGATGCTGTAGCTGATTGAAAACACTGACACAAACAGCCTTCAAAGGGAGTGGGGAGAGGGAGCAAAATAGATGTTATATGTTTGTGTAATGCAATAAACAAAATAGGTTGGTCAAAGAAAACCGTGAAGATGAAAAATGAGGTGGAGCCAAATTTTGCAAAGACGCCAGCAGAAACCAAAAATAAGGTGAATTTGAATAAGCCTGTAACCAAAAGAAAAGATTTTACATCATGGTCTCGCAACAATGACTGAATGTTAAATTGTGTGAAAGCACTAGTTGAGGCCAATGCAGAGGAAAAGAGAGTATATAGGGTTTGCTGCGATATATATGTCGTTTTTGCTAGGATTTCTCACGTAAATTATGGGGTTGTTGAGCATGTGAGAGAGAGTCCAGAATTTTGCCACCGACACTTTTGCAGCACCTGCCTGTTTTCGTGGTTGACTGCTTGTGGGCCCCTTTGATGAAATAAATGTTTCATGCCATGGCTAGCAGGCGACATGCTTGGCAACTGAATAAGCATGCTTGGCCTGACTAATTTTCTTGGGGCGTATGTCAACGTAGTAGGAGCAATGCTTGGTTTGGTCCAAAAGCCATGATTAGTACCATAATAAAACTGTCCGGAATGAGAAGACTTCGGTTACTAAAATGCAAATTCTCGAACTCTGAGATAAAGCAGAGTGCATAATCTTGCCCGTGATCGCTTACCTCCTTGACCCACCTCATCATATCCCTGAATGGTAGATTTAAAGTTCTAAAGTAATGTTATCAAACACTACACTGGTACCAAAGGGCTTTCCTGGCATGGCCTTACTTCTGGTTCGGAGTGACCTGTAACTAGGCTTTTTTTAAGTGGTGCCAGTGCAATTGTAGTGCAAATTGAACAGGAAGCAACAGGCACATTTTTCAAGGAAATTATGTATGCTCGGTGCCTATCAGCAGCTGCAAACTCTTGACAGTATAGAATCCAAATTATGCAACAAATTGTAAGGTTAATGACTTTTTATAACACCCTGGAATCTGACCATCTTCCTAGAAAATGGTTTTCCCTCAATAGTATATTGAAGGCTAACTACTACCTAGTGTTCTTCAGTCCTCTGATGTAGTGCTTAATTTGTAAAACAAAAAATGCCAGAGCCACAATTTTACTCAGAACCCCGCGACCAGCAATATGAATATTGGGGGTGCTGAATACCAAGACTGAGTAGTCTGGCTTCCAACTCATGCCTCTTTCCTCCACCACTAGATATTTCCTGCCCCTTTATCTCACTCCTGCAGGTTCTTTTTCATCCCTGCTTGCTATCCTTGTCACTGTTATTTAGTTGTTCTCCTCCTCTTCTTTTCCTCTTTTGTATTTTTCTCTCGCTTGCTCTGGGTGAAAGGCTAATGAAGAACAGTAAGTGCTTGTGCCAGAAATGAGTGCTGGCGGGCCCCATCTGCAACCATCACTCCTAATTAAGCACTGTGTTGTGAGAACTCAGTTTGTGGGTAATAGCAGTCAAATCTTAAGAAATTTGAGAAATTATCATTATATTTCTCAGGGCAAAATAAAATGACAATCACGTATGCTACATACCTCCACAAGAAGGTCGACAACATCAGAGGGCATTTTTTCAATTAGTATTTCTATGACCCTTAAAATTTCTCCTTTCGCTCGAGCCAAGGTGCTGGTGTGAATATTCTGTTGAGATTGTGTGTTTGCAGCAAGAGCTGTATGCCTATGTACCTAAAAGAAAGAAAGAAAATGAGCAGTCCAAAATATATGAATAACCATTGAATAAGTTCTAAAGATTCTCTTTTAACATTCATTTAACCGACTAAACATGAATTATACATATGCATTTATGCAACAGATTCCTTCAAGAAATCCCTATAATATATTCTTTACCTTACGCATGTGTAAGACCCATCAGCCTTAGGGTGATCTTCCCCCAAACGTTTTGCCTACTTACCTGCATTTTTGTGCTGAAATTAGTTTTTGTTGGCCGTAGAACTCTGCGTACTTTACCAATGCTAACTATTGTTAAAGTGCTAGTGCTTACCCTCCAAACATGCTTTGGTTGGCTTACACCTAATTAACATATTTAATTTACTTACAAGTCCCTTGTAGAGTAGTATACCATCTACCCACAACCTATAATTTACATACTGCTAGTGGGCCTACATCACTTGTTGTGCCATTCACTTAAGTAGCCCCTTAAAAACATGCCCCAGGCCTGCTACTGCAGCCTGTATGCAATTTTAAACTGCGAATTCGACTTGGTAATATAACCACTTTGCCAAGCATTAAGCTCCCCTTTTATTGCACAGAGTTACTCCCTGAGGTAGGCCCTAGATACCCCGTAGGGCAGGGTGCTTTGTAAATAAAAGGCTGGACATGTACTTTTAGGTTTTCGAGTCCTGGTAGTGAAAAACTCCTAAATTTGTTTTTTCAGTAGTGAGGCCTACCTGCCCCACAGGATGAAATTGGGTTGCCCTATTACATTTAGTATGTTCTCATTTTGGATTGGGACCAGGTATCCAGTTCATGTTTGGTATCTATGAAATTGTAATGAAAAATCCTCTTTAATATTGCAGTCAGATTTTTTATTAACATTCTAAAAATGCTACTTTTAGAAAATGCCATTTTCCTGCTCTTATTACTTTTGTGCCTCAAACCTGTCTTGCGTCAGATGACTGGGCGTAACTGACAGTTATACTTAGTGAATTCCTTCCAGACATTCACATAATAGAGGAATTAGGTGTGCCTAAATGGGCTATCTGCTGGCAGGATGGGGGGCAGAACTGAGCACAACCCCACTTGCAAGTGAAGAGGGTGTGCTCTGCCTTCACACACATGACCCATCACCTCCACATTGTCAATACAGCCAGCTTGCAGACAGAACAGGGGAGTTAGGAAGCTTCTCTCATCTTCCAGAAGAAAGGCATCAGGCTATACAAATAGGACCTTTACACCCACTCTTCAGTTCACTCCTGGACGTGCAGAAGGAAATTCAGAGGTCTCCTGTAAAGTTCCAAATGAACACAAAACTGGTTTGAGGGTTGGCTCTTGTTTATTAGGTACAGCCTTAGCAGAGACCTCATTCACATACAAGTCTCAGCAACCAACTGAGCTTGAAGCATAACACATTCCAACCTGGAAACACGCTACATTCTAGATTACTATATCACCCCTAAGATACAGAACACTACATCACCTCCCTAATTCAATACCATAAAATAAGGAAAAATAAGGGAGAAAAATATATGAAAAAAGGAATAAATAAGAATCTGCTACAATTCTAAATCAAATATTTTTTTAGCAAGAAATATTACTTCACACAACCTTGTAACTGAAGAGGTACCTTTGTTACACCTTGAGGCCTACATACACCTACATGTCAATTTTGTGATTTCACAAAGGATGAGACATTTTCACCAGTAGGGAAGTACTTAGCCACTCTGTTCAAGTTCCAAACTCGGTGATCATTTGCCTTTACTGCATTCCTCAACATTTTGAACACCATGAATAGTTGACTCAATTTGGAAGTTGAACCCCCCTTTCTTGGGATTTTTACCCAGTCGCCTACCTGAACCTCTCTGTTCTTGACTGCCTTTCTTGCATCATACCACATTTTTCTCTTCATTATCATCTTCTGTTCTTGTTCGCTCCATTCCCTAGCATCTAAACCCTGATCCTCTATTCTCATGTGTTTTTCTGCAACCCACCTGGGAATAACCTCTGTATTGGCCACTCTACCTTTAAATAGCTGAAAAGGAGATACTCCTGTAGAGGAATGTAGAGTGAAGCAGTACTCCTGCACCTTTTATTTATGGCTTCTTCCCAGTCTATGCCGGACACCACAGCTTGCTGTAATGTTTCTTTCAAAACCTTGATGAGTCTCTCAACCACACTATTACTTTCTGGGTGGTATAGTGCTGCCTTATTATGTTTTATCCCTCTCACTCTCAGTAAGTCTTCTACCACACCCGAAGTGAATTGAATGCCATTTATCAGAGAGTAATGACGTAGGAAATCCCTCTCTAACAAACAGGTCTTAAAAGAAAAAAACTTCAACCAAGTCAGATTCTACCAAACCCACAATCAGACGTGAAAACATGTCAATGCACATTAACACATACTGGTCATAATACTTGACCCATGCTATCCACAGCAATGTCAGACAAGGACCACTCGCCTGCTCCCTCAACGCCATGGGTTGTGTCCTACACTTAAACACCTTATCACTACGAGAACACTCAATACAGTTCCTCACCATCCTCTCAATGCGTACATCCATTGCAGACCACCAATACCAAACTCTGATCATCTCTTTAGTCTTGGCAATGCCCATATGACTAGTATGAGCACTGTTGAGTTACCTTTCCATTACTTTGAATAGGGGAATTAATTTGCTGCCTCTCATGAGCAGACCATCAACTACTGCAAACTCATAAGACACACTAAATTCCAATTAATCCATACACTCCTGACATCACAAATTTCTTCCCCTTCTTCAACAATTCTCTTAAGTGGAAAGTTTTCACTGCAAAATTAGGCACAAACGTAATGTAAAATTCAGCCATAAACAGAAATGTACACATTCCTCTTTATTCTATGATGTACAAAGACAGAAAATGATACTAACTAAAGCAGCCTTTGGTTTGGTTCCGGACCCAGTGACAGCATGACCCAAATACTCAATTTCCCAGACCTCCAACCTACACTTATCTGCCCTCAGTGCTAGACCAGCGTTACACAGCTTTTAATTTTTATTTATTTATTTATTTATGTATTATTTATTTATTGGTATTTGCAAAGACATACAATGTCAAACCATAATGAACATACAGATCATTGCACAACAGTACCCTTTGTCCAGATACCACTACACAGTGTAATCCATAAATACAATTAATATGAACACAGTTTATACAATCAATTTCATTCGTGTTCAGGTAATCTATTAAATATTTCCAATAATCTTTTGGTCTCGAACCTGCAGGTAATTCTGGTTCATATGTTTCTAGGGTGTCTGTACAGTACACTAGATCTTGAATCCAATGCTTGATCATTGGAGCCTTCTTGCTACCCCAATTCAAAGAAACTCTACGCTTGGCCATTAATAGAGCAATGGCGCAAAACTTACGTTTTACAGCACGTACATCAGGCACCAGACCCAAGAGGCATGTACGAACATCACCTGTAATTACAGTTTCCACCATAATCCCCACCACTTGTGTGATCTGCGCCCAATAGTTTGCCACCGCTACACAATGCCACGTACGAGTTATAAAATCTGCATTGTCAACATTACATCGTGTACACCTGGAGTCCATGCGTAATCCATTTTGGCAAAACCGCTCTGCTGTATGGTACGTCTGATGAAGGTATTTAAAATGCAATATACGCAGGTTCCCGTTGGGCGTCAGCAAGCTTGTCAGTGCACAAGTTGCAGCCCATTCTTCCTCTGATAAAGGGGTATACCACTTCTCCCATGCCCTATACGTGGTGCCCGCTATGTCTTCCTGTAAGGGAACATACAGTTTGGAGACCATGTGAGAAGGCGTGGGCGTAGTAAGTAATAGTTGCAGTGATGTCAATTGTTGTGGTTCCTCAGGAAATGTTTGGTAGAGTTTCTTTATCGCCCTCTGTAACCTGCGATACGTGAACCTAAACATTAGTGTTTGATTGCTAATGAAGGAAAGGTCCTCCGAAGTTTTAAACACACCGTCGTGGTATAGATCCCCCATGGTGTCAATGCCCACTTGTCTGAGTAACCCCACACCCAACTCCTCTTGAGTGACTGATATAGCGGGGTGGTGATGTAGTGGGAGAACTTGAGCATTTAGCGGGGTCTTATGTGTCTTACTGGCCATTGTGCGCCAAGCAGCATTTGTAGTGTCTATGGTACTAATGTCTTGGTTGTGTAGTGGGGGCCTATGATGTGTTAGAACTGCTGTTAGTGGAATCTGCAGTGCATCGCCCTCTTCAATTGCAACATGAGTGACAAAGGAGACTTTGTGATACCAGAAGTGTGCGAATTGTGCTTGGGCACATAAGTAATACAGTAAAGGGACCTTTAATTCACCCTGCGAATAAGGTAGCATTAATGCACGCATTTGTATTCGGGCTTGTTTACCCTCCCATATCAGACGAAGCACCATGGCGTTTATCCTGCGGAACACCTCCACGGGTGGCTTAATGGGAACATTAGTGAATAAATAAAGGAATTTATGTAGAATAACCATTTTCACCATGGCTAACCTATCAACTAGGGACAGTGGTAGATGGACCCATCTCTCAATTTTACCCTCCAGTGTACTAATCGTCCTGCCATAGTTAGTACGAATAACTACTTTTGGGTCTCTATAAAACCAGACTTCTAAGTATTTTACTGGTTCCGATTGCCATTCTAATGGGTAATCAGTTGGATGTGGGTGAGTGGTGTCAGTCAGCGGAATTATTAGTGATTTGAACCAGTTGATTTTTAGACCTGACTGTTGCCTAAATTTGATATACTCCCTCAATAAAGGATTGAGGTGCTGCTCTGGGTCCCTAACATATAACATCATGTCATCTGCATATAGTGATATATGCAAGGGACGTTGCGGGAACTGGACCCCCAAATACTGGTGTCCCTGTCTAATTTTGCAGGCTAGTGGGTCAAGTGCAATTGCAAACAGCAGGGGGGACAGAGGGCATCCCTGCCGTTTCCCCCGTGCTATAGGTATGGCGTCGGATATGTATTTGTCGATCTTGATACGCGCCACTGGGGCCGCATACAACACTTGAACCCATTGTAAAAAAATCGGGGGAAATCCCATATGCAATACTGTATGCAAATATGGCAATTCTATCGAATCAAAGGCATTTGCCGCATCTAACAGTATCACAGCAGCTTTGGTGCTAGGGATTAAATAATGAGATACCGCGAAGAGTGTTCAGGTGTTATGAGCAGTTAACCTCAATGGGATAAAGCCTGATAGATCAGGCAAGATCAAACTGGTAATCAGTGGCTGTAACCGGGTGGCGAGTAATTTCGTCAAAATCTTTGTGTCCACGTTAATTAAGGACAGAGGTCTGTAAGAGTCACAGTACTCTCGATCTTTATTGCGCTTCAAAAGGGCTATTAACATGGCTTCCCTTAATGTCTGTGGCAATAACAGTTTATCATGTGCATCTCCATACATTTCCACTAGAGGTTGAGCTAACTGGTCAGCAAATGATTTATAAAATTCACAGGTAAACCCGTCAGGGCCGGAGCTTTCCAGTTGGGAAGGGATTTAATAATCTCAGTGACCTATTCCACCGTTATTGGTAGCGACAGATATTATCGTTGCGCATCAGATAGCCACGCTATCGACACGTCTGCTAGGTAGTGTACAATTTCCTCCGGGAAAGCAGTGGGTTGCGAAGTGTATAACTCCCCATAAGCAGACATGAACTCTTTTAGGATACCTTCGGCATCTCGGTGCATGAGTCCCCTCCCATCTATAATCGCCGGTATCACATTTGGTGAGTATCCAGCACATATTTTGTCTGCTAGTGCCTTTCCGGGCCTACCACCTTCGCCGTAAGATCGTGCTATCTTGCATTTTGTAATATATTTAAGTTAGTCTTCAGCGTATGTTTGATATTCTGATAGTATCGACCTAAAATCCCCTAGAATTTTCTCATCTTGTGTATGTTCATACTTACGTTCCAGAGTACGGAGCCTATTTTCACAAAGGGATAGCTGACGGCCAATATCTCTTAAAATACCAGCCGTAGTGCTTATGTATACAAATACAATGGTCTTCAACAATTACTTTCACTAGAATCGAATATATCAATACATGCTAAAAAATTCACTTAATTATGGGATATGTCTCACAGATCAACCCTGTACATTCAATGTACTATAGTGCATACGGAATAAAGAAAGAGCAACAGCAATCATTACAAATTCAGGAGCAAATTTAATTCATTGCATTCATCACTATCTCTATATAAGAGAGTTTTCAGGTTGCCCAAAGTGAGCGTGCATAAGATAAGGAAAATAAAGTGCTTAATAGAAAGGAAGAATGAAAAAGGACATACAAATATATTTACAAATTTATATTCACAATCCGTCGATTGACACAATACAATGTTTTTTGTGTGACCTGGCCTGTGATATAGGTTCTATACACAATTTTCATTAAACGGAGACATTAATTCCAAAATTATATTGCACCAGAAAATGTGTTACACAATCCAGGTAATCAAAAGAGCGTCGACGTTTCGACTCGTCTTAGAGCCTAAAGGTAAGTTGGACCGTGGCCATGCGAGTCTTCATCAGGACTAAAACATTGGGCAACCAAAGGAGTAGTGTGAGCCCTGAAATGGAGTAAATATATAAGTCAGGCTGTTGCAAAAAACTTGCGACCAAAAGTAATGTCGCAATGAACTAGGGCAAGAAAAGGATTGCTTACCCAGTAGAAATGGAGAACCAAGTAGAATTCTTCACTCTATGTCCCAAGGTTACTGAATAACACCTAAAAGTCATCTATGCTATTTTATGTCCTTGCGGTTTTCTGTATGTAGGACAAACTACACAAAGAGTAAAATGTAGAATCCTGCAGCATTGCAGTCGCATCCGTTGCAAGATACTTGGTGCACCTTTGGTGGAACATTTCACCACCTTTGGACATGACTGCAACAGTCTCCGTTGGTGGGTGATAGAGAAAGTGGAAATTCACTCACGAGGAGGTGACTTTGGGAATGTACTCAATTTAAGGGAGTGTAAATTGATATATTATCTGAATACAGTTAATAAAGGATTAAACGAACTGGAGGAGATTAACAGACAGGTGGCTCTCCTTAAGTTCTAGATAAGCTGAATTTCTCAAGGTCTGGTAACTAGTGCTCAGCTAAAATGCCTGCATATTGAGCCAGTTGATAACTGTCTAGTTACATATGACATGTATGATTTCCATGTATCAAAACTGAATGTCATAATGATGCGGTATATGTTGATTTATGAATTTTAATTGATTCTATATCCCGCATACTGGGTAGTGTCAGCAGGTAATATTGATTCTGTTAGTCACTATGTAACCTTATTATTTTTTAATCCGTGCACTGTGGCATTTATAGAAGCAATTGATTTCTCATGAGCCATATGTTACCTTCCCACTAAGGTACTCAGGAATACTCAGGCTACCTTTATGAGAGTTCAATTCAATATGACCACCTGTAACTGCTGTAATAGGGTTTATTTTTATTCCTTCGTTTCGTATTGTTAAACATGCATAAAATTATACGTTTTCCACGTGATGTGTATCACTAATGAACATGCTTTGCTGTAAACCTCAAATACACTGAGCATATGAGAGATGCATTCACCCACGATGTTAATAATACTGGACATGGCCCTTCTAAACCATTTGTAAACACCCAATCCAGAAGTTTCCATCCACTTCGGTAAATCATTCGAATTACTTCGAATTTTTATAATCCGCGTATATTTATAATCAATTGAGCCTCCTTGTTCTGGTACTTGATGTGGGTAGACTCCATGCAGACCGCTCTCTATATCCATCCACTTGGAATTGTTGTAATATGGTTTATTTTTATTCCTTCGTCTTGTATTGTTAAATATGCATAACATTTTTCACGTGACTTGTACCACTAATGAACATGCTTTGTTGAAAACCTCAAATACACTGGGCATATGAGAGATGCATTCACCCACGATGTTATTAATACTGGACATGGCCCCTCTAAACCATATGTAAACACCCAATACAAGATGGCGGATCCCTAAGTTTCGAGCGTCTCTTTGGAAATTCCGTAATGCGCTCAAAAACATTCCATCCACTTCGGTAAATCAATTGAATTACTTCGGATTTTTAGAATCCGCTTATATTTACAATCAAATTGAGCCTCCATGATTTGGTACTCGTTGTGGGTAGACTCCATGCAGTCCGCTTTCTGTATCCATGCACACGGACACTCGTACGGCGAGCACACATCAGTTGCTGCAGAATGCAGACCCTTTGAGAATAGACACGTCGTAGTTTGGTGAGTCCCCGGGGATTTTTTGTAGTGGTTTAGTCATCTATTGTCCGTCTAAACTCGGACTTACTTGCATTTTTTAATCTTTACAGCGGATTCATTCTGGTTTATGAATTCCTTGGGCTGAGTCAATTACGATTTTCTACCACTAACTAATCGGGTAAGAGACATGCTTATGTATATATTTTAGATGCTGGGACGTGGTTCTCAGTTTTTAATACGAAATAGGGGTCATTGAGTAGCCCTTGGATCGTGGAATGTCAGTTCCATTTACAATTGGAGAAATTATACCAATATTAAAGCGTCCTTTATTTGATTATAGGACCACCCACCAAAACCTTTGGATATTGAGTATGCAGAGACTGTAAGCCTGCTACATCAAGATAACTTTGTTTCTACATCTCCGTCCTCTGGACAAAGGTAATGACTCGTCCAGTTTCTCTTTGGTTGGAGCATTATTTATGAATCAATAGAGAGTGAGTCAAATGACCACCCTATTATGTTTTTAGGTGTTATTCAGTAACCTTGGGACATAGAGTGAAGAATTCTACTTGGTCCTCCATTTCTACTGGGTAAGCAATCCTTTTCTTGCCCTAGTTCATTGCGACATTACTTTTGGTCGCAAGTTTTTTGCAACAGCCTGACGTATATATTTACTCCATTTCAGGGCTCACACTACTCCTTTGGGGCCCAATGTTTTAATCCTGATGAAGACTCGCATGGCCACGGTCCAACTTACCTTTAGGCTCTAAGACGAGCTGAAACGTCGACGCTCTTTTGATTACCTGGATTGTGTAACACATTTTCTGGTGCAATATAATTTTGGAATTAATGTCTCCATTTAATGAAAATTGTGTATAGAACCTATATCACAGGCCAGGTCACACAAAAAACATTGTATTGTGTCAATCGACGGATTGTGAATATAAATTTGTAAATATATTTGTATGTCCTTTTTCCTTCTTCCTTTCTATTAAGCACTTTATTTTCCTTATCTTATGCACGCTCGCTTTGGGCAATCTGAAAACTCTCTTATATAGAGATAGTGATGAATGCAATGAATTAAAATTGCTCCTGAATTTGTAATGATTGCTGTTGCTCTTTCTTTATTCCGTATGCACTATAATACATTGAATGTACAGGGTTGATCTGTGAGACATATCCCATAATTAAGTGAATTTTTTAGCATGTATTGATATATTCGATTCTAGTGAAAGTAATGGTTGAAGACCATTGTATTTGAATAGCGTTAAATGCCCAGGTCTTTGACTTTTTGGGCCACCCCATTTCTGATAATGGTAGCGCTTATGTAGACCCCCCCTAATCATAGCTTTTAAAGCTTCCCATAGGAGACCTGGATCATCAGTAGTAGGTGTATTTAGCTCAAAATATTCAGTAATAGCTTTGCTAATAGGGTCAGTGTAGACTGGGTCAAGTAGCACTTTTGCATTGAACCTCTAGCTGTGTGGGGCCGATACATAATGTGGCATCAGTAGTGTAAGTTATACTGGATTATGATCAGACAATGTCTTGGGTAGATGAGACACAGAACTCGTCCAGTGTGACACGTCACTAGCACCCAACCAATAGTCTACGCGAGACCAGCTGTTATGTACGGACGACATATGCGTAGCCTCCATGTCTGTGGGGTGCCTAGCTCTCCAGAGGTCCACAAGCAGCATGTCTGCTACTATATCGTTCAATTTGCTCAGCGCACGTTTATGGGGTTCTGTCGATGCTCTAGACCTATCCAGGGCATCATTTAATGCGATATTAAAATCCCCTCCCCAAAGTAATGGAATGTTAGGTAGGTCAAGGATCTTAAGCCAGATATTATGGTAGAAGGTAGGGTCATCGATATTGGGACCGTATGTATTAATTAAAGCGAGTATGTGACCTCTCAAAATTCCAGTTACTATGACATAGCGGCCCTCGGCATCCTTAACTGTATCCTCTACTTGGAAATTCAAGCCCTTTTTGAACAAGATAAGTACCCCCCTGGAATATGCAGAGCCATGTACGGATTCCGCCCACCGGTGTCCAATACGATTATTTGCATTAGGGGCGATATGTGTCTCCTGTAACAAGGATATATCAATCTGCAGCCTATCAAAGTAAACTAGGATTTGACGCATCTTTTTTGGGTTCTTGGGGCTTCTGACATTTCAAGTCAGTAGATTTAAATGTCTAGGTAATGATTTCTCAGTAGACATGTCTAATTTAGGATACCTATTGCAGCCTGGTGTATCATTTGTCGCATGCGCGACGACATATCAACTATGGAGCATAATAATGATGCATAGTGTGATGTTCCCCTGGACTACAGCGGTACGTCTTAAGTGCATTGATCCGTAAAAAACAATTCCCAACTCCTACCCCCCTCCCAACACCCACTTCAGCATCCCAATTATGCCAAAGAAATGTCCCCACATTCATAAAGAACATAATTAAACCCCAGTTGGGGAACTCCCATATGGGGGGTCCACCGAATGCACACATCTGCATCCAACATAGTGAATGTGGACAGGTGTACAATAGGTATGCAGACTAAGAAAAATTCAGAACCACCCATAAAATATAAGTGATACATTGAAAGTGGCAGGTAGTATTTGCAAGGCACCTCGACCCCCACCACCCCGAACTACCTACTATTATTACATTCAGACAGTGTTTAAAACAATAACAATAAACATCAGCATGTAAACAAGGCATGAGGTGGTGTTTCAGGCATGTGAGGCAATATACCCTCCCTCAGGAAACATCCCAAATATGAAGTATCTATGAATCACATGCCAACTTCAAAGGAGCGATCCGCAATCCCAGCAACTTATGTATGCAAAAGGTAGCATGACCGCACATCAGTGTGCCGTCTGGGTGAGCGGCATGTAGGCATACAGTATTCACTAACTTTAGGCCCTGTTGTCTCGTGCAGGCCATCTCCTCTGTGCGAAAACAGTAAATATTGCAAAAGACGGAATCAGCACAACTATCAGGAGTTTGTGGGGGTGTCCTCTTTAAACACATTGTACAGTAATCATGCAGTCCCATGGAACTCAGTCTACACCCCCAGATGATTGGATCAGCAATGTTACATATACTAAATCTGTAACGTTTCCTCCAGCAGCACGCTGCCAAAAGTGCTTATTGGCTTACCAGTTAATGACGACAAGGAGACAAATATCCTAGCCTTACAAGCGGTTGTCAGTCTGAATCTTGAGTCTGCTCAGCACGTTTCTGGTCCTGCCGCCTTTGATGCAATTTCTTTAGAAAGTCTTGTGCGCCTTTCGGAGTAAGAAGAATCGTTGAGTGGCCATCATGAGTTACCTTCAGCCGAGCTAGGTAGAGCAAAGCGTACTCCACACACAGCACTCGCAGTTTCTTTTTAGCCGGATTGAACTCTTTACGCGCTAGCTGAACTGACATAGTGAAGTCCGGGTAAAACTTCAATGGGTTACCCTGTTCATGTATTTGCTGCTTCTCACGGGCCACGCTCAAAATCACATCACAGTCTCTATAATTAAGAAGGCGGGCGATGATAGGTCGCGGAGGCGCGCCCGGCTTCGGTCTCGGGGCCAAAATTCTGTGGGCGCGCTCCACCAGCAACACTGAGGAAAGATGCTCTGTGCCAAAGATGTTGCGAATTAGTTCCTCCACGTTGGCTTCCATATTACCCGTGTTTGTGGATTCCGGAATTCCCGCGATCCTGATGTTATTCCGGCGTGACCTCGCCTCCAAATCCTCCACTTTGTTTTTATCACATCAAGAGTTTTTCCATTTCTGCGCACTTTTTAGTGGTAGTATGGGACTCATCCGCCACCGCAGATATCCGGGTTTCTGCTTCAACAAGTCTTTCCCCATGTTTATCTAATTTTGCCGTCATATTGTCGACTCTTTGGGTAATAGTGTCTAACTTTCCGTTGATATCCTGTAAGCTCTGTTGAATGGCTTTAAGTACTGCCTCCATGCCATTAGGTGCCACTATTTCGCCATCACGTTCAGTATCTGACTGTGCAGTAGCTCCCATATTGTACTTCTTTGCTTCAAACGTGAGGTTAGCCTGTTGCTTATTCGGTTTCCCCATCTTGCCCGCGTAGTGGTGCCACCAGCACTGAGAAGGAGAACAGGAGCGTGCAACACAATAGAACGTATGGCGACGTAAGGCAAAGATGAAATGGACTACACCACTCCCAGTCCCAGATGCACGGCTGCCGCCACACTGAAGGACAATCCCCCGCTTATACGCCACCTCAGCCCTCCAGCCACAGCCGCAAAGGCGTCCGGTCAAGAGCGATCCAGGCAATTCAGGGTAGCACAGCGCATACCCACAGCCCCGGTCAGGACAGGATCAACAACAATGTACGCTTGTATGAGGAGCACCACTTGTCACCAGCACCTAGGTCAATGGGCACTCATGGTTGCTTGTGGCATACACTGGTCCACGCCGTGTCAGACACGATGGGTGCGCCCGCCGCGAGAAGTAGCTGCCACTCTACACTGAATTTTCGCCGCTTCCCCAGTAAGCGATGAGTACCGCTACGAACCCGCACATATCTCGGGCCTTCAAGAGTCTACACAGCGCCAATGCCCATGCGGTCAGATTCGGGAAGACACTGCCACACCGACACCGTGAGCACCCAGTCGGATGCAGCTCCGGCCAGGCAGGGCGCAGCAGGACCAACAATGCAGGCAGCCACCGACCATCCGCTACACATGCCACTGGTATCCGGAATCGAAGGATGAGCTGCCACTAGGCCACCAACGCCGCTGCAGCCGCCATTTTGAATGAAGGAGCCATTATCACTTCGCTTGGAATCAGCTCACTGCCACTCCCGCCGTCATCCAATCTATTATATGCCCCTCCTTGCGCCACAGGTCTTCCTAATCACTCGCCTGAGCGCCCGCAGTTATAGCCATACAGTGCCCCATATGTTCCAGCTCGGGAGTAACAGCACCTCGCCCCTATGTTCAACACTGCTGCACCTCGCCCCAGCGCCAGCTCGCAATGTGGCCGGTGCCCCTCGCTGCACTATAACGCCTACACACCTCCCATTGGGGTCCTGTATCCTCCGTTACTCACTGTTGCGGCATGTTCCCGCGATCTCCACCATCGCGGGCGGCCGAGAGCAGCTCCGGAATACTGCAGTATTACTGTCCTCTAGGGAGCCGCCATTTTGCGCGCCTCCTGCTGGCCCGCTATCCTCGAGATCTGGGGCGCTACGATGGGCTTGTGTGCTGGACTCTATGATCTGCAGGTCCAAGGCTATAATGCCAACAGCGGAGCACTCCGCACCTCTATGACTCGGGCTGCCGCCATGTCACGCCATCATGGTCCCGGGACGCCAGACAGCCGCTCGTGGTTTTTCCGCCTCAGTAATCGCTTCAGGGCTCCGACACCGCTCAGTTTATGGGCAAGTCGTTCCGACGTGCATGTCTGCTAGTTTCACTCAGATAGGCGGCTGCAAATCCGAGTTTTTGAGGATAACTGCACCTGTCCTGCGGAGCTGTCTCAACAGGCAGCCATTCCGCTGTGCGCCCTCTAGTGCGCCCGCAGCGTTACACAGCTTTGCCAACTTATTCCGCAACCTACTATTATGTTCCTTGCGATCAACACCAAATATCAGAATATCATTCTGATATATTTTGACACCTTCAATTCCCAGAATAATGAGTTTCATTACCCTCTGAAATACAGAGGCAACTGAAAATAACCCTAAGGCAATTCTCAAGAACTTGAAGGTACCAGAAGGCGTGACAAATGCAGTTAATTCCTGGGACTGCAACTTTACTTGATGGTAGGCAGAGGCTAGGTCTAAATACGAAAAATGCTTTGCACCATTAAGAGAACTCAACATTTCATATATATTTGGAAGGGGATAGTTGTTCACTACGACCGCTTTGTTGAGTTCTCTCAAGTCTACACAGAGCCTGGCCTCACCATTGGCTTTACGGGCCATGACTATTGAGGACAACCAATCAGTAGCCTCTACCTCCTGTATGACTCCACTATCAACTAGTTTGTTCAATCCAGACCTCATACTCTCGTTCACAAGTAACAGCACACTGTTTGAACTTTAGGAGTTGACAATAATCTTTTAAGCAACCCAAATTGACATTGAAAACTTCAGAAAATTCGGTGTTCCATACCTCACCCTTCTTTGACACAGAAATGACGGAAGGCATGTACTTAACACACACAGATGGTTTCCACTATGGTCTAGGTGCACATATATATCTTGTTGAAGAACCCAACTAATAAGGGAATCTCCTTTCAGAGAAATGTATACTTTTCCTGGATTCATTCTTTCATGAAACTCAATGGTACAACAGAAGTAACCCAACACGTCAATGGGCTAACCCATAACCTTTTGGTTTGATATCAGGCTTAAGAAGTCCCACCTTTTCGACTAGGCACTGCTCATAGAAAGGTTCCCGAATGACTGTAATCTTTGCCCAAGAATCAAATAACATTTTCACAGGTTCATCATTGACCAAGACAACTTCTAATGGGCCATCGGAAGAAGAATCCTTCACCTGGAGAATGTTAATCTCTTTTACATCCCCTTCACACTCTTCATCAAATTCAACTTTTCGCATTTTCTTTAAGATCTTTGCTGATCTGCAGCACCTGGCAAAGTGACCTTTACGTCCACAGCTTTTACTCATGAGTTTTCAACCTGGACATTCTTTGTAATTAATAAGGTGACCAGCATTACCACACCGAAAGCACTTCCCTTAAAACAATTTTTGAATAGGCTTGAAACTCATGGGTATCCTACTCTTAGACACTTTCTCATGACTGACTTTCACTGTGCTTCCGTCGCCCTTCTCATTCGTTTCGCCCCCTGCATCCTTGCTTATCATATTAATACACTCCTTTGAATGTACACATGTCTTGGCAGTGGTGAGAACCTCTTGAAGAGAGGTGTTGTCCTTCTAAAGGTGAGCGTATCACCGCAGTTGTGATGTACTCAAACTCATTTGCAGAATGGTGAGCGTGTCACCGTAGGCACGCCAAGTGAAATTGCAAGCTGCAGACTGTGTAACTCCTGTAGGTGAGTATGTCACCGTAGAGACGCAACGCCAGTTTGCTGGCACTGCCAGAAGGAACTCCCAAAGCCGTAAACACATGTTGACCCGCTGCGCTGCTATGTAAAACTTCTAGGGATTCTTTGGTATGCGGCTTGCAGGTCACAGCTGTTCAGACTTCTGGAGTGTGCGCCATCTTCCGAGTCTTCCTGAGTCGCTGAAGAGTACATGTCACACAGCAACGGCGTCACAATTGCTAGGACATCTTCAGGGATTTTTTCTGGTTGTCTGCTGACTTAGAACTGTTGTAGATATTACAAACGCTTGTTTCCAGGATGAGGGAAAGAGATGTAACACAGTACTCCATAAGTATCGTTGCTAGGTAGTGAGGAGCAGCTTTTGAAAACTTGCCTACATGCTTCACAACTTTCAGGTAGGGCAGGCCCATTCTGAGGGTAGAGAATTCACCAAAAGATGTAAAATCCAAATTAAATCCAGGGGGGAAGATAACTGGCCAATCCAGTGCAAAAGTGCAGAATTTGTTATCTTCAAAAAGCACCGCAGGGTGAACAGATGAAGTGCTGAGGTCTCTACCAAACTGGTTATTCAAAGTTGATTAAAAGTCCAAGATGAGCTACAAACGCATCCATTCCATCCTCGTCGCCAAATGTAAAGTTCCAAATGAACACAAAACCGGTATGAGTATCGGCTCTTGTTTATTAGGTACAACCTCAGCAGAGACCTCACCACATCCAAGTCTTAGCACCCGACTGAGCTTTATGCATAACACATTCCAACCTAGATACACACTACATTCTAGATTCCTACATCACTCCTTTAATACAGAAAACCACATCACCCTACTGCTGTGCATTCACCAAGACTGCCAGTCCTGCGGTTAAGCTGTGCATCTTCACCTGAACCCAGGACTACCAGAGTGACCCCAAGGACTAGTTAGCTGGCCTCCTGTTCAGAGCCACAGCGACACAAAAGGCTACCAACATCTTGAACCAGCAGCTAGTCCCACCCTGAGAGACTTCAGAATCCCCAAGTGGGGTCCCACCAGTTCTGGACCCTTGGTTGTGGTGCTAATGGTGCCTAGATGTCCAAATCCAAAAATTGAGGACTTTTTTAACTAAAACTGCTCTGAGAAGGACTAATCTGCTCGCCTATCTGACAGAGGTGCATCGCCGGTCGTACTGAGTTTGAGGTTTCTCCTGCTACGTTCTAATCAATTGCAAAAAGAACAACTGATGGACAGAATGTTGGACAATGTAAAACATTCACCCCAGTAAAGAGATATGGGCCTAAATTCTTTTTTTTGTTCCCTATGCCATTCCAGATTTTTTTGCATTTGTCGCCCTTAGTGGGAAGGGTATGTCCTAATGTGGGTCCTGTGCTCACTGAGCCACTGGATTCAAGCTCGCCTGGATAATGAGGGGTGAAACCGGTCACACAATGCTTGTTTCCAGTCCAGGGAGGACCAGGCTTGGCAGTTCGGGCTGGACTGTTCCTATGTGGAACAGGGTCAAGACTGATTTGCATATGGCTGGGTCCAAGCTGGGGTTGGGTGGTGAGCAAAAGAATGATGGATTAAACCCAAATCTTTGCTTCTCAGGGCAAATGTTTGCATTGTTCAGCATTCTGTCCATCATTTGTTCCTTTTACATTTAACGTTTTAATCAACATCAACAAATCCTGTTCATCTGTCTTTCGCCAAAGCCTCTTAACCTCATCACGCTAGAGATTTTCAATTTCCAAAAAAAGAAATCTTGACCACAACACCGACCCAGGGCTCCCTGATGATAACACTACCTCCTCAGACACTTGTTACATGTGCTGAAATTTGCTTTCTCAAAACATTTTTTCTCAAAATGTGTTCAAAATCTGAAGGGAAGTGCTGGATAGGCCCAAACCACTTCTTGTATCCAAACCACGCTCCATCGCATCGGCCATATATTTCGACTTTGACCTGCACTCATGCGAATAGATGTCCGTGGTTGGTGCTTTGATCTTTTAGGAGCTAGTTATTACTAAAAACTTTAAAAATTCATAACTCTGGTTTTACTGAATGAATTGTAGTTGTTTTGGTGTCTAATATTTTATTAAACTTTACTCTATTTTTCTAAATTGGTGTGGAATTTTTCTTGTGTTTTTACTTTATTACTGTTTCTGTGGTGCATAAATACTTTATATATCAAGGAACAGTGGTTCCTGCAGACAATGTATTGGATATTAAATCATCGTTAAGCACAATGGCATTGATCATGGGTAAAGATATGTCAGAAAGAGAATAAGAGTTAGACACAACAAAGAATTTATGTACAATGCACTTTATGCAAGCATTGCAACTGTATTATGAAGTTAATAAAGAAGATAATAAAGAAAGTGCTCGGTGCCCCAAGTGAACTTAGAACCTACATATGAAAAATGACAATTTGTGACATACAATAAGGTTTCATAATGTATAGGAAACAACCCTATAGTAAGTATATAGTAGTTATTAGAAGCCTTCTAGCGCATTAGTAGGGGCTGAAAAATGGTTTGTTTTGAGAGCGTATTGATGGCGTTTCGACCCCACATTCAGTACGGGGTCTCATCAGGACCTAACAATGAGGGACACCTGAAATTAAATATAATAGAAAATTACTCAATCGGCCAGATGGAAGGAAACTAAAAAATTGTGATTTTGCTGGATAAAGGGTTTACCTGAAAGAATGACATTAAGCTGCCAGCATGGAGATGTGCACACCGATAATAGTAGTGGCTCATAATAGAGTGATGGGAAAAAAGGTTGTTTTATTTACTCACATGGGGCCCAACCAGGCACTGTTGAGGAGAGACAAAAAAAGAGTGGCAATTCGATATCGAGGCTACGCTGTTATGTGTTAAGATTGATGTCAGAATCTGTAAAAGTCGGCAACTCACCCCTGTAAGGGTAAGGGGACTAACAGATCTAAAGGTTTGTTGCACTTACAAATTTCTGTTTTCAAATGAAGAATCAAAACACGACAATTCGTGTTGTGGATTAAATTCTGTAAATGAAATAACTTGAGAATCGCAAAGATAAGATACTGTTACACTAGGAAACGGCTGGATCCGAATGCCGCAGGGGGAGTTCAAGAGCACTTACCCAAGGTGGGGAAGTGAGAGAGGAGAGGGACTCACCTCTTATTTTCATATCAGTGGGCAGTCGCATTGATACCATGTGATCAGTGTCAAGGATGTAATAAGCCAATCTGGGGAGGACGCTGAAGTCAGGCTGCTACTGCCAATGGCAGGAATGTAGCACGCGGCTCCCGTGTCTATTTATAGACTGGAGCCACGCTCGCAGAGCCTCGTGGACAGCAAACATGGCCAGATATCGCTGGCGGCAGGGAAGAGCTCACTAGCATCGAGGTGCTCTGGGCTCTCACAAGGAAGGGCTCAGGAAGGCCGGTACAGAAAAGGATGTCTTTTTCCATGAAGTTATTTGCAAAACGAAGGACCAAGAGGTAACATATCGGGTGCAATCTAAAAGATATGTATAAATACATTGGTCAAATAAAATCATACATATTTATATACATTTACAAGGACAAGCATCACTATGTTGTAACATCCTTTAGAGGTAGCAAGCGCATTCCACTTCTGCTTGTGGGTGATGACGGCCCTCGGCGGCTAGACAGATAACACACCCCTAATGGGCATGTAGAAGGTCATGCCCATTAGGGATATGTTATCTGTCTAGCTACCGAGGGCCATTATCACCCTCAAGCAGCACAACCTTGTGTTTTTTACTGATGACAGAGGGGTTATTCTCTATTAAATTCTCTAGCTACCCCTCCAGCCATATTTTAACCTCACACTAGGACACCACTGCCACTCAGACCTGCACACATCCTTACAGCTTTATCTCTAAAAAGATCTCTGAGAAAGTGACCCTTCGGGGACCCATAGGGATTTGCAGCGCCGGTCCGACGAGGAGCACTGCCAAATGATGAAGCATGACATCCTTTAGGGTGTGTGAGGGCACCAAGACCAGGACACACTGTCCCCAGACCCTATAACTCGAGAACCACTACAGCTTTCTATTTCACGCTCTAAGTCTCCCTTACAAGAACTGTGACTCTTGCAGAATACAATATGTAGATATATTCGCAGAAAAAAACAAAGGTTAAAGTAACGTTATAGTTGGGTGAATTTGGCAGTAACAACATTAACGCTTTGAACTAAAAAAAATACAAAAATGTAACAGTTATAGTTGCAGAGTTAATTATAACTTTTGCCCCCGCCATGCACTGCTTATGATGTCACATATAACATTACTAATGATATAATCCAATGAGAAAGTTAGTTTGTTTTACAGTTTACATAATGGCAGGTAGCTATCATATTACTTTTCCACAAAATTCTGTACAGCCTGTGTCCAACTAATTGGTACAAGTGTTTACAAAACGCATGTGCTCCTAATGTACCATAGGGGTGTAGAGGTATTGAACATGTTATAAATCTTTGTATTGAAAAGTAACTCTGTGTGCAGGTGACAGCTGACTTGTGTTCAGTACGTTCCACACAAAAGTATTGTAAGCAGCCTTGAGTTATTGGACACAATTGTCTCAGCAGAACAATTTCTACTTAACATAGAAGTCTGTGTGCACTAGGTACTAACCTATGTAAATAGTTTTTTTTTGCTTCAGAAGATGCGCTATCTATAAAGTTTTCACCACAGTAGGAAGGCTGCAGGTAGTATGATCTTTAGAACTTGGTTATTTTAAGTGAATTGTTGCTCTTCGGACACGTTTTGCATATAGTGTATACTATACTTAGAAGATGCTCTTTAACCCCTTCTGTGCTGATGACGAGCCTATGCTCGTCATGCAGCACGGTGCTCGTTTGCTGGTGACAAGCCTAGGCTCGTCATGAGCCGTGGAACTCTCACAAGCGGGGATAATTCCCCCGCTGTGCTGAGCGTTCCATTGCGCGGGCGGGTTCATGACGAGCCCAGGCTCGTCACCAGCACACGAGCACCGTGCTGCATGACGAGCCTGGTCTCGTCAGCAGCACCGCGGCGCCGTACGCGGCCCCCCTGCCTCCGCGCGGCGGGGAAATTAGCCCGGCGGCGAAGGGGTTAATACTCTGTGGTGTATTTCTTATGAGAGTTTCACTGTCTGCAAACAAACCGGTACAGAGTAAACTCTCTCCGTAGAGTAAACGGTGTCAACAGTACACACTTTTCTCCTTATATACACTTATTTTCTCAACGTAGGTTCAGTGACTGTCAGGGGTTTTATACAAGTAAAGAGTATCCGTAGTAAGGCATTAGTTATGTAACCTGGCTTGAGTATCTGGAGAAACTTAGAATTCACTAAAAAGTTGTATACAGACTGAACATCGCTTGCAGGATAGGTTACCCTTTCATCTATGAATCATTGTCAACATAAACTTGGTTACCCATGAACTGTATGGTACAGGGTCACTGTTGCAAATAACACAAGCTTGCGTTACCTATGGCGGTTGTATGTATGATAGCAGTAAAGACGCTTCATATTATTCTGAGCTATTTTGCACTTACTTTCATAACTCTAATGTTATACCTCTCTAAAGAGCAATGTGTATACAAGAAGCATGAATAATCACATCAATGATGTCATTTGAAATGTCATCAGTGATGCCATCAATGATGTCATTTGAGATGCCAGTAGTAATATCATCAATGCCAGGGCCACTCTTCAATAAAGGAGAAAGGGGTGCACGTGTTCCCCCTTTCCCTAGGCCAAATTATGCCCCAGGGACTCTGTCCTCAGGGCCTAGCATGATTTTAGAGGAAGGTGGCATGCGAGCCTCTCCCCTCATCAGGACAATTTTAGCCTTGGGGACCCTATCCCCTGGCAGCTTTTGCACAGGGAGGGAGGCATGCGGCTCCCCTCCCCAGGCTGACATTTTTTAGGAGGCATGCAGCCCCCCCTCACTGGGCCAAATTCGGCACCGGGGTCCCCATTCAGGGCGGCATTTACAAGTGAAGGGGGTCATACAGCCTTCTCCCTAAGCGAATTGTGAGCCAGGGACACCATCACCAGGACCCTCACACTTAAAGATGGGTGCAGTGCGGCCCACCCAGGGTGCCCACCATACTCTTGTTTGGGGCTGAGTGGAAGCCTCAAGGTCCCCGAAGCACAGGCAGGCTTCTCGCATACAGAGGGAATTGGCATTAATCCCCCCGCAGGGAGCAGCTCCTAATGCTACTCACTGCGGGCTAGCATAATATTTTGATCTGTTTTCCTGCCTGCTGGAAGCAGACTTGGTGTTTGCTCCCGCTTGGCGGGAGTTTTAAAAATGCTCCCGCCAAGCGAGAGCAAACACAGGTCACCCTGTCCGAGTCCCTGCCGGTAGGGAAACCATATGTGCTGGTGGTGGGCTCCTTAGGACATAGCACCTGAGGAGGCCCCAGGGGGATGGAGTCCGGAGGGCCTTTAAGGGCTTGGGGAAAGGGGTCATGCTGGCCCATCCTCTTTTTCTCACATTTTTGCTTTGGAGGTGGGTGCCCCGTGGCCTTTGGAGACTCAGGTGGGAGGTGGGGGGAAGTGTGCAACCACCCCATACCATATACAAAAAAAATCCGATCCAGGGGTGGTGCCCCTGGGCATTTAGAGGATCGGGAAGGGGGGCTACGCTGCCCCAATCCCTATATAATCAAATCTCGGTCCCCGAGGTGGAGTCCCCTGGGTCTGTGGAGGCTTAGGGAGGGGGGGGCGCGTTTGGGGCTTGTAATTATTGAATACAGCTCTGCCGAAATATCTTTTCTAAATCTATTGAAACTCTCGAGGGATTGCATCATTTTATGCTGTTTTGTTTAGCTTTTTTATCCCAAAGGGTCCCTCTAGGTCCCCCTTCACCCCAGGAACCCAGGAGCCAGGGTACTCTTCCCCTCTTTTATTATATATATTTATACTAGCAGCCCGTCCCGACGTTCTCCGGGTATGAATTGCTGCGGGCCAGTAGTATATTGTTTTGTAGGATTTTGTTTTGATAGCATTTCTTATCTGTGACAGGCCTGTGAAACGCTCCGATTCACAGTGCAATGCTGATGCACTTAAGAGTGCGCGTTCAGTAGTGTGTGAACTCGAGTTTCCCTACGTTATTTTTCCTTGCAATATTATATAGCGCGAACTCGACAACATGGCATGAGCACAATTTACATTACAGAAGAACACATTCATTTGTGGTAGGCACGGGGAGACAAAGCGATTTGCCTGGAATAGCAGGATGTTTAGCTGATGCCGAGATTCAAACGTGGCTCCCCAGCTCTAAAGATCGCAATTCTAGAACTTGTGGCGGGAGGTGTGTCTAAAAGTGTTTGTCGGTGCTGGCCATCAATGAGAGAGACCTGTGCATTTTTCAAATGGGTGGTGAAAAAATATGAGTATGTTGCTGGAGATGTGGGCCGCTGTGCCACCAATGTACTTACCGGGGGAGGGTAAACACCCATTATTCCGCAACTTTCTTTCCCCATACCATCACTCCGCATAGTTTCATTACGAAAGTACCATGACTCCGCAATGCCATTATAACGCATGGCATTACATTTTATATGCTTTTACCACGCATACATTTACAATTAAATTCGTTGTAAATGCATGAATGGTAAAAGCATGTTTTTTTAATGTTTTGATAAGGTAAGTATGGGTATCGGGGTATATGTTTTGGGGTACTGTGGTGTATGTTTTGGGGTGTTTGGGTATTTTAAGGGTTCAGATATAGTTTTGGGTTATGGAGTACAGGGGTGGGTTTAGGGATAGGTATGGGTTTTGGGGTACAGGGGTATTTCTAGGGTTCAGGGCTAGGTTTGGATTTTGGGGTATAGGGGTATAGGAGTATTTTTAGGGTTCAGGGGTAGGTTTTGGGGTACAGGGGTATTGTAAGGGTTCAGGGCTAGGTTTGGGTTTTGGGGTACAGGGGTATTTCTAGGGTTCAGGGCTAGGTTTGGGTTTTGGGGTACAGGGTTATTTTTAGGGTTCAGGGCTAGGCTTGGGTTTTGGGTTACAGGGGTATTTTTAGGGTTCAGGGGGTAGGTTTGGGTTTTGGGGTACAGGGGTATTTTAAGGGTTCAGGGCTAGGTTTGGGTTTTGGGGTACAGGGGTATTTTAGGGTTCAGGGGTAGGTTTGGGATTTGGGGTACAGTGGTATTTTTAGGATTCAGGGCTAGGTTTGGGTTTTTGGGTACAGGGGTATTTTTAGGGTTCAGGGGTAGGTTTGGATTTTGAGGTACAGGGGTATTTATAGGGTTCAGGGCTAGGTTTGGGTTTTGGGGTATTTTTAGGGTTTATGGATAGGTTTGGGTTTTTGGGTACAGGGTATATTTATAGGGTTAAGAAGGGTTAGTGTTTATGGGTGTTGGGGTATTTTAAGGAGTAAGGGTGGGTTATGATTATGGGGTGTAGGTGTATTTAAAGGGAGCAGGGTGGGATTAGCACACAATATGAGACATGGCATGAAGGGCGGAACGTACCACATGCCCCCAGCGTTTGTCACGATCCCAGCACACGCCCACAGCACAACGCAGACAAGCCCACAAGGGACTACTTTGCTAGCACGGTTCTTTTACCTTTTAAATGTATATTGAGGGTGTCTGCATAGCCTATGTCCTTCTGCTGCAACTGCCCTTACCAACGCTGTATTGGGTGTTGTGATTGGTGCTGTGGTTCCTGAGATTACCCTCAAGGTGGTGGTGATCCCTAAAGTGATGGGGAGACACACAGTGTTGTTTAAATGCCCCTCACACACCAACAGGCCCCTTGGTGTCATGCTTCATCATCGGGGCCTTCGCACCCCTCTACGGGATGCGGCGTGCTACGACTCGCGGGTACGCAGGAGCACTTTGAAGTGAACTATGTGTGGGGGTGTGTGTGTATATAACCAAGGTGTGAGTGAGGTGAGGTGAAAAAAGTGAAAAGTTAAAAAATACCTGGCACGTGGGAGAAAACAGGATTTTATTAATCCCCGGCTGGTATTGTTAAAAAGAAGTGCAGAGCGTGGTTAAGTAGATACGAGTTAAGGTATCGAAAACCACTGTGAAAGTGTCAACATGTTTCGGAGGTCACAGCCTCCTTCTTCAGGACAAGGGTTATGCACTTACCCTCCCCTTACTCACATGCAGGATGTAAAAGTGTTTCATTAAAAAAATTGCTAAATTACCACAATGTGTAATATTGAGTCTACCATACTTGTGGAAAAAAGCTCGTCTGCTATCACCCATAAACTCACGGTTACTGCACTGGCCATTCGCCTGCCTTCCATCAACGCGGCTCCGATGAAGTGAGCCTGTCTAGCGTCAGGGCCTTTAAAGACGAGCTTTTTTCCACAAGTATGGTAGACTCAATACATTGCTTTTTTTCCAACTGAACCCTGATCATTAATGTTGTTTTAGGTCTTTCTGAGCAGGAAGGAGGGATCCCCAATATACGCTTAGGCTCATGAGGTTTTACATTTTAGAACTCTAAGTAAGACTTTCTCCTTATGATTATGTGCTCTCTTTCCATCAGAGCAGAGAGTAAATTTTGTGTTTTGTATTTGTATGTGTCAGTATAGTGATGTCCATTTGTGTGTTTTTTGTTTTTTTATCACAAAGGTCCCAGCATTTTTGGTTTGACCTTGTGATATTTAGAGAAGGTTTTCTTCTTCTCCTTGAATCTGCTGGCATGTATTTATGTATGCATTTCTTTTTGCAGGTTCTCTCGCCAACTGGGCGCAACGACATTCACTAACACTAAATAACATTGTTAGGAATATTACACATTGTGGTAATTTAGCAATTTTTTTAATGAAACACTTTTACATCCTGCATGTGAGTAAGGGGAGGGTAAGTGCATAACCCTTGTCCTGAAGAAGGAGGCTGTGAGCTCCGAAACATGTTGACACTTTCACAGTGGTTTTCGATACCTTAACTCGTATCTACTTAACCACGCTCTGCACTTCTTTTTAACAATACCAGCCGGGGATTAATAAAATCCTGTTTTCTCCCACGTGCCAGGTATTTTTTAACTTTTCACTTTTTTCACCTCACCTCACTCACACCTTGGTTATATACACACACACCCCCACACATAGTTCACTTCAAAGTGCTCCTGCGTACCCGCGAGTCGTAGCACGCCGCATCCCGTAGAGGGGTGCGAAGGCCCCGATGATGAAGCATGACACCAAGGGGCCTGTTGGTGTGTGAGGGGCATTTAAACAACACTGTGTGTCTCCCCATCACTTTAGGGATCACCACCACCTTGAGTGGATTCCACTTAGTTTATTTATACGTATAGGGAGACTGAATCCACTGACTCTCTCTCTCCCCCCTTCTGTTACAATTCCTGAGATTACCCGCCTCAAAGGTTTGGGCTCTCTCTTTATTATATTAGTATGGATATTTTTTTAAATTTCAGGATAGGAAATTGTGATAAAGTATTGGCAAAGGTATAAAGGTGAGTAGCTATTACTTGTTTTTTAGGTCTCGCCTAGGTAGCGCGCATGACCTGCTCTAGGAGGGACTTTAGCCATCAGTCTTCACTTTTCAAGCACTGCACTCGTGCTTGTGGCAGCATCCACCTTGCGGGAGCGAGCAGCGGTGCACCAAAAGCACGAGTGCAGTGCTTGAAAATGAAAACAAGCGCGCGTGCACCATTCGCGGGCTCACCTCCTGCTCTCCTACTTTCCTTTTCACTTCTTTCTCCAAGCGCGAGCGCGCACCACTCGCGGGCTCACTTCCTGCTCCCCCTACTTTCCTCTTCTCTTCTTTTTCCAAGCGCCCGCAACACTGGCGGGCTCACCTCCTGCTCCCCCTACTTTCCTTTTCTCTTCTTTCTCCAAGCATGCGCACCACTCGCGGGCTCAACTCCTTCTCCCCCTACTTTCCTTTTCGCTTCTTTCTCCAAGGCACCGGATTCCAGGCACACAGAACTCCTTCAAATCACAGTCATCGACGTTGGCCACCTCGACGGGCTACTTTATATTGGGAGCCGGTCCCGCACAGACCCTGTGCACCGCCTCCAAAGGATCCACAGATGGTCTTAGTTCCATTGGCAAGTGCGACACTAAAAAGTAAGTTCCGGAAATCACACGGCCATCCCCCTTGGGAAGCTACTCTCCTGCGCAGAACAATGTCCCGTTCTTTGAAAGTATGGACTCTCCTCTGGCTCTCCGACACCTGAAAGACCACAAGATTTCCACCCACCTAAAAGCCCCATGCCCTATGTCTGCAAACCTGCTTTCTACAACAGCATCTCCTGCTAGGGGGGTGGGGGGGGCACCCTTCCTGGTGCCGCGCAAACTACTCAACAGAGAAAAGATTAAGGCCCCTGTGAATAACTAATACCTCTGGTGGCCCCCAAGAGGGATGCAGCAACAGAGTGGAACTCACAAGGCTCTAAGTATGTCCTCCGCTCAAGCCAACTCTCAGTGATTTCAACAGTAGGACGAGCCATGAGCACACAGGGTAGACACCCTGAACCAGCAAGGAAAAGTAAAGTAGATAGTGGAAAGAAAGCCGAAGAAAATAGCACACAGTGCCACGCCACATACATGGTATGATTGAAGCTCACTATATTTATCAGTATTGTAATGCTTAGCAAGCCTCAATATGTTTGAGAGTCTTACAGGGGATAATTGTTCTTTTTCTAGGTATGATGGTTCAAGAAGGCATAGATTGATATCACAATGGTAAAGTGCAACACAGTGTGTTCATTAGCAAGGTATGACTGCACAAAAAGGCACATGTAGCTCATAATAAAAAATAGGTGATCTGTAGTTACAAGCGCTACTGATGAAGACTTTACATTGCACAAGGTTAGATATTCTTTCAGAGCCCACTTATTTTTAATTTGAATTTACACAATGCTTTTATCTATAGTTCTGTTAAAAGCAAAACGAGCATCATTAGAAACATTGGGAAATAAAAGCCAGGAAGAACTACAGAAGAGGGCCATCCACCAGGTAAAGCCAGATTAAAGAGATGACCCTTCATGGATCTTTTTAATACACAGTCAATCTTAGAAAGAATCTCACTGAAACTGGCAAGTCGTACCAGAGGTTTGGATTGGTATCGTTTGTGAATAGGGAGCCAGTGTAGCGAACACAAGGAGATAATGGATGGAGTGCTGAAACTTTTCAGACATTCACCCCCAGTCACAGATCTGGGTTGAATCCATCATCGTTCTTTAGTTTACTTCGCCACCCCAGTTCAGACACAGCTTTATGCAAATCAATCTTGACCCTGTGCCTCATGGAACAGTCCTGCCTGCACTGCCAAAACATGTCTTCCCTGTACCGGAAACAAGCATCCTGGGACCAGTTCGGGCTGACAGCCCTCATCAGCCAGGCTAGCTTGAATCCAGTGGCAAAGTGAGCAAGAGATCCACGTCTGGGCATACCATGCAAACTTAGGGCAAAGCAAGCCTGGCTGATGAAGGGTGTTACTCAGAAACTGTTCCCAGGATGCTTGTTTCTGGTTCTGGGAAGACCTGGCTTGGCAGTTCGGTCTGGACTGTTCCCATGAGGCACAGGGTCAAGACTGATTTGCATATAGCTGGGTCTGCACTGCTCTAGGAGGGCCTTTAGCCATCAGTCTTCACTTTTCAAGCACTGCACTCGTGCTTGTTGCGGCATCCACCTTGTGGGAGTGAGCAGCGGTGCACCACAAGCACGAGTGCAGTGCTTAAAAAGTTAAAAGAAGCGCGCACGCACCATTCGCGGGCTCACCTCCTGCTCTCATACTTTCCTTTTCTCTTCTTTCTCCAAGCGCGCGCGCACCACTCACGGGCTCATTTCCTGCTCCCCCTACTTTCCTTTTCTCTTCTTTCTCCAAGCACGCGCACCACTCGCGGGCTCACCTCCTGCTCCCCCTACTTTACTTTTCTCTTCTCTCTCCAAGCGCGCACACCACTCAGGGGCTCACCTCCTGCTCCCCCTACTTTTCTTTTCTCTTCTTTCTCCAAGCGCGAGCACCACTGGCGGGCTCAACTCCTGCTCCCCCTACTTTCCTTTTCTCTTCTTTCTCCAAGGCACCGGACTCCAGGCACACAGAACTCCTCCAAGTCACAGATCTGGGTTGAATCCATCATCATCATTATTTAGATCTCTTCGCCACCCCAGGTCAGACACAGCTATATGCAAATCAGTCTTGACCCTGTGTCTCATTGAACAGTCCTGCCTGAACTGCCAAGCCATGTCTTCCCTGTACTGAGGGGGCGAAGTGAGCTAGGAGTAATGATGGATTCTACCCACATTTGTGACTGAAAAGTTTCAGCGCTCCGTCCATCATCTCCTTGTGTGAGCCAGTGTTGTTCCCTGAGGTGCAGAGAGATATGGGAGAGGCGAGTAAGGTCGAGTATGAGTCTTCCTGCTGCGTTCTGGATGGTTTAAAGTCTGTTCAAAATTTTCTTGGAAATTCTGGCATACAGTGCGTTGCCCTAGTCAAGTCTGCTTGTGATAAGTGCTTGCGTGATAGCTTGCCTGGTGTTTTGTAGAGACACAGAGCATTCGTAGGATGTGGAAGCAAGCAGAGCTCACTGCGCTGACTTGTGCAATCCAGTTCAACTTGTTGTACAGGATGATCCACAGATTTCTGGCAGGCTTGGTGGGTGGGACCTAGTTTAGTCGCCAACCAGGTGGCATCCCACAGGGAGTTCACATTTCCATAGACTTGTCTTCCTTTTTTTTTGGAGTTCAGTTTCAAGCAGTTGGTTCTCATCCATTCTGCTACACACAGCGGGTGAAGTTGGTTCTGGTGGTGGGTGTCTTGCCATTTAGGGAGACCATGAGTTGAGTGCCATCTGCATAGAAAATGATGGCGATGCCTTCAGACCTGATTATGTTAGAGAGTGGTGCTATGTAGATGATGAACAGGGTCAGGCTGTGGGATAAGCCCTGGGGGACTCGGCACACAAGTGTCTTGCCCTCAGATGTGAAGAGTGGTAGTCTGACTCTGAGTGCCGTCTATTGTATGGTCAGGCTGTGGGATAAGCCCTGGGGGACTCGGCACACAAGTGTCTTGCCCTCAGATGTGAAGAGTGGTAGTCTGACTCTGAGTGCCGTCTATTGTATGGTCAGGCTGTGGGATAAGCCCTGGGGGACTCTGCACACAAGTGTCTTGCCCTCAGATGTGAAGAGTGGTAGTCTGACTCTGAGTGCCGTCTATTGTATGGTCAGGCTGTGGGATAAGCCCTGGGGGACTCTGCACACAAGTGTCTTGCCCTCAGATGTGAAGAGTGGTAGTCTGACTCTGAGTGCTGTCTATTGTATATCACAATCACAGAGTCTTCTAATGAGTGTGTTGTGTGAGACTGTGGTAAAAGCTGCAGAGAGGTTGAGCAGGATGAGGACAATTGTTTCTCTTCGGTCAAGAATGGTTCTGATATTGTCTGTGGCTGCGATGAGTGTGGTTTCTGTGCTGTGATTCTTTCTGAAGACTGAGTGTTGTCCATTGGCTGGTGGTGCTTGTGAGTTGGTTGTTGATGTTTTTTTTCGATTACTTTTGCTGGGTAGGGAAGCAAAGGGATAGGTTAGAAGTTAGCCAGTTTGCTGGGGTCAGCTTAAGGTTTCTTGAAGAAGGTGTTGACCACTGTGTGTTTCCAGGGTTCTGCAAAGGTGGTGGAAGTGTTTATGATGTGTGTGAGAGCTGTGCTGATAGGTGATGCCCAGAGGTAATAGATGTGGTGGGGTACTGGCGCCAATTGGGACCCGAGTTGGATGGCCCGCTTGATTGCAGCTTTTTCTTAGATAGTGAAAGACTTCCATCTGATCAGGGGGTGTCATAATTGGTGATGAATTCGCTGAGATGTTTTATTGTGAAAGAAGTTAAATAGATTGTTGTTGAGTTTTTGGGTGGAGTGGTACTATTGACTGAGGCTGTGGAGAAGTCTTCGATGATCGAGAAGATTTCTTTGCTGCATTTGGAGCTCCAACTGATGCGTTCAGTGAGCACTCTTTCCTTGGTTTCTTTAACTTTTTGGTGGTATCGTCTAAGAGCAGCTCTGAAGGTGATACTGTTGGTGTATTGTGGCTGGTTCTTCACTTTATCTCTTGGTATGTGCAATGTATTTGGAGTCCCGGAGGACCTGTCGGTACCAGCTGGCGTTCTTGCTTTCTTTAGTTTGTGTTCCTTCCTTATTCATATCCACCCATCGTTCAGGCTGCACCTATTCATCCAAGAAGTCTCCTGTTGCCTTTGTCCCAGACTTTATTTATTTTACTGTAATTAGTTGGGGCAGGGCGTGTGGTAAGTAAATCAAGGCACATGCCTAAGAGAAAGGGCTAAATAACATATAACATTTAAGAGGGCCACACACAACTAAGCGAAAAACTGAAATGCAAAATCAGTGTCAGAGCTGGTAACTAAAAGTGTGTTTCACAAAGTCTTTCAGTAACCCAAATGTAACGTACAGAATAAAGGCACAAATCATGCGCAAGAGACTCAATAGTGATTCACAAAACGTGAAACGTACAGCATGCATGCGGAGGTATCATTGATGACTGCAGAACATCTCTAAAGTATGTACAACATGCGCATTTGTCACACCAAGATGTGTTGAAGTAGTGGTTCTCAGAAGAGTGGACAGGAAAATGCAAATGAGAAGAACACTGTTCTAACATTTGCAAAGTATGTCCACCACTTACCTGCACTTCTAAACTTGCACTTGAATGAACCAGGCCTAAGTGGTGCAGAAACTGTGTGGGTGCATCACCATACCACATTTTCAGAGGGATAAATAAAGAAAAGAAAAAAGAAGTTCAAAAGATTTTTTATTGAACTTCCATATATCCCTAACTTACATAATCTATATTTTCCACAACTCGGACACTGTTTACGATTATGGTTACTGAAAACACAAGAATGGAAGAAATGTACACAATCATTTTCTTTCGTTTTGACCTGGAGGTTTTGTGCATCAAGCGTACGAGACTTTGTCTTTGCAATACCTAAGTGTAACACTCATATGGTCTTTTATCGCAGGATTTACAACTGTTTTTGTGAAGAAAAACAGTACAGTATTCGGTCAGTACAGCTGACACAACAATAGTCGACGTTTTAGGCCTAGAAGACCTCTGAGGCTGTAACTTTTATGCACTAACCCGGACTCCATAAACGAATATTATATTAACAAGTGTAAACATCCAATGAAACATCCGTATGGGTTGTTTAATTTTAAATGTGACATTTATTTAGAGATTTTTTAAGGCACTAAATGCCACAGTTGTGTCGCCCCAAAGAGCTAATGAGGGTACTTAGGGGAAGAGATTAAATGGTGGTACAAGAACCAAGGGCCAGTTCTGGTCCACAGACTTCTTGTCGAGATCCCAACCCAATAGCATTCTCAAATACACGTTCAAGTTTGTGAAGCCTAGGAGAAGGAGGACTAAGATCTAGAAGTGACCGAATTAGTGTAGAAGAAAAGGCCGGATATCTTGGGCCTCTAACTATATTGAGTTGAACACACATATTAAAAAAATTCTTGCTTTTTTCCATCCAGAACAAGTCTACTTTTATGTGACAAACTTCAATTTCAGTAATGTGGCAGCGTTGTCAATGTGCACAGCCTGTGAAGTGATGCATGTGGCTCGCCATTGTATTCTGAAGTGCTAGAAAGTTCTTACCTCCTTAGCAATGGTTGTTATGAAAGCGGGTGGTCTGGCTGTGGCGATGAGCGAGAGAGCATGGCGGGAGGAGCGGGCGGAGTCAGCTGCTGGATTCAAAGGCAGCCCCATTGTAATGCTAAGCAGGGATCCGAGCCAAAGGGAAAAGAAAAGGAGCATTAGAAATATAGAGTGAAAAGATTAGACACAGCTTATAATGTCAGTTCAAGGTCAATGAGATCACTCAAACAGTTCCAATATAATGGACTTCCAACAATGTGCAGTGATTAGGAGTCAGGGTGTTCCAGCATAAAATACAAAATTGAATAATTAAGCGTGAAGATTGAAAACAGTATGTGCATCTGTCCGAAGTGTAAAAAGGGTCTTGTTAACAAATTATCTAGCTACAGTTCTGAATACATATCACAAAGGCCAGCACGTAGCAAGGGGTTTAAGTCACTTCCAAGTATTGTAGACATGTCAGCGGAGTGATCAGATGTACATGTGTTTATTTATGTTACTGTTATGTGCAGAATATAACATATTGCATACATAAAAAACGAATACATTCCACTAGATACGGCATTATATATTCAATTCCCCTCTACCTGGAATTTACATTGCTAAAAATGCCTAATAACTAAATGGCTTTGATTCACAAAACCATTTATGAGCAGGGAAAGTAGTACCCCAGGAGTAGTATTTTAACTATTTGTAGATGTCTTTGTGAATCTGCCAGAAAAAAAGAACGCCCTATTCGTAAAAGTGCAAAAAGGTCATAGTCCTTTCGATTTGTACTAATTGTATATGCATATTCCTATTTTAGATTTGTGGGGTTAATTCACAAAGGCAAGTAAGAGTATATATAAGGTGGTTCAGGATTACTACTTTTACATACTACAAATTGTTTTCACAAATGGGCTTCAATAACTACAAAGGGATTAGGAACCGTGGACCTGATTTAGAGTTTGGCAGAAGGGTTATGACGGATATCCTGTCCACCTTATTTCAAGTACATTATATCCTACGGCATTTGTAATAAGGCAAATTGGATATAGGTCACACTAAATATTTGTTGTTCCTGCCTAGTTAATGCGTCAGTATAACCAGGCACAAAAATGAAGTGACAGAGTCGGGTTGTGTAGGATGTAAGCACTAACTGGACTTCCTATCATTGGAACCATAAAATCTCCTTTTTAAGATATTCAGATTTAACATGCTTCTATAATTACACAAATATTTTACATTATTTACCGATGTGACTTTGGGATTCTGCCTGTTTCTACAGTACCACTAGTACATGGGATTGAATGACCTGTCATAGAAAACAGGAAGCTTAGTCCAATGCGCCTCTCTGACACTGCTTCTCTAAACCAGACGCAGGCTTCTAGTTTCAGTTCATTTTGCCTCCCCCCAACTTGGCAGTAAAGCATATGTAGACAATAGCCAGGATAGAGACCTTTCTGCATTAAGCATCAGCAAACAGCTTTGAATCCCAGCAGGGCCGATCTGGCTGCCATTCACCAGAGGTTGTTTAATAAAGAACAACTGAGTTGAAATGTAGTGACATCTGTTAATTACAGTACTAAAAAATTAAAACTCGTGTGATATCAAGCATCTAAAACCTTTTATTGTTACTAGAGAAGTTAGAGAAACTAGACTGTGTGGCCTTTCTTGTAAAGAGATCTTGGACCCTCCTATGTCCTTTTGATAAGACCCTCATATTTCATAAAGAGTCTATCAAAAGAACACATTTTTAATGTGAAATTGAAAACTGGAGAGCTATAAACGAAAACTTAAGAAGGGGTCCTTTCCAACTCTTATGAAAGGATAGCATAAAAGGTTGGAGGAAAGATCGCTTGATTAGTCTAACAATGATATAGGACTGTGGCAAGAACACTCTGGTAGTACCTACAAACCATCGTTTTGTTATGGGAAACTTAGTAGTTTAGAAGATGTCTGTAACTTGTGGAGAATATGAGGGGTACTTAAAATCATGCGGTTAAAGACTGATATACACAACCTCACTCAACTGAAACAGTGAACTTCTGCATTTATGAGTGTATAAGTCAAATAAAAATGCCTTTTGACTCCTTTGTTCTTGTCCTAAAACTCAAAACAATCCGACCCTGAAATCCTGCTTATCGCAAATGTTGAGCGGTACAACCTGCACAACTGCATCAGGCATTCAGTATGCTGTAACTTTTTGGCAGGCTGTCGCAAGTACATTAGTGGCCATATGATCGATATGAACCAGCCTGCTCCGAGTATGGAAGGCCTTCAATTAAACAGCATTCAGAATCACCCGTATAAATGGAAAACGTAGGCATGGTGCCAGGCGCGATTTCTTTGCATTGATGGGAAAAACACATTTGTGCAAATCCACAGGTGTTCTCAAAAATCCCTGAGAGGGAGCCCCCACAACCCAATCTTCTAAATAGGCATGAAGATAAGCAATACCACCAATGTCATCACCTTGATGGAGACCTAAAAAAAAAAAAGAGAAAGACTGCATCTTTAACTGCATACGCAAATGATCTATTGTAAGCCTATGAACCAAAGATCAGGACTGTAGATCACCAGCAAGCACAAAGAATTTGAGGATTTAAAAGTTAAACTGCCTGTGTCAAAATCTACTTCCCTAGCGAACCTAACCTTTTGGACTTCCTATCTGGTGAAATCGTAGAAAAAGAAAGTTACTCCACTTTGGCCACAGGTAAGAGTTTGATGATTTTTTTATTTTTTTGAATATTTTATTGCCTTTGGCCTTGAAAAAAACTGGTAGGGACTGTGATTTCTCCTAAGTTTTCTTAACAAGTTCCAGAAAAGTCTCATTTTAGGAAAAAATAGCATCAACCACTTGCAAATCAGCCAACATCTTCCTAAACAAAGACGTTCTACAATCAAGATGCTATTCAGAACCTTAGCTGCCTTCTTATTCACTGCAGCAAATTGGCACATTACATTTCTGCAGAAGCAGTCACATTGCAGCAGAAATTCAGGCTCCACCCACATTTCTAGAGCCCTTGCATTCTGCAAGTTCATCAAGATGGTTGAATCTGAGAAGGGATAAGGTAACAGATTAGCTACCTCGCAATCATAATCATCATACTCATCTTTCCTAAAATCACCTTTGAAAGATTTGTTCGGGAAAGAGAACATGTACCAGTCTGACCCAAATACTTCATCTAGCCTCCTAAAATAATCCTAGACTTCCTTCTGAATCTGAAGGTATTCCAACTCTCAAATAACATTCTGTCCTTTTCTTTGCCTTTGCAATGATAGACTCCTACAGCTAACTGGCACTGGAATCGGAGTCACTGGTGTTATGACTAAAGTCATCACTGGAGCCAAAGGTACAGAACCATTAGCCAGAGTAGAAGTTAAGGTCATAGCCGAAGGCAAGACCAAATAAGAAGATTCAGATTGACCAACCATTACTGGCATTGCGCCCGAAAACATTGACTTCGTAATGCCAAAGTCTAATGACACTCAGACAGGCGGAACCTTGGAGGCACCTAATGGTGTGGTAAAAGTATAGGCGCCAAAAAGAGCAATCATGGCTTTCTGAAATTTGGCTACTTTGTTAAACTTTCTGTGGAAAAGGTACTTGCTGTTGGGATCTCCTGAAGAGCAGGAATGGTCTTTGAAGAATTTGCCTACTTGCTTCTTTTCTGCGGTCTCTTTTTTGACAGAGAACAATCCTTATGTTTCTTGAGCCATTGGGAATAACTTGGCGACAAAGAAGAGCGCCCCTTTTCTGCATCCTGGACAGTGACTTAGATTCCAACCTACTGTAGGAACGTGCAAGCAATTTAACCACTCCCTCCCTCAGCACTTAAAGCTGCACAACGGCACATAAATCGTACACGGCATTGTCATGAGCCCTGCCCAAACACCATATGCACTGGGAATGTTGTTTAGTTATGGACTCGGACTTCCTACGAGACTAAAATGGCTTAAAGCTGACACATTTTGGGGTGACATCCCCCAAAAACAGAACAAAGAAAAAAAGATCAAGCTCCAGGCCCATGTCATGGCCAGCGCAGAACGAAAAGAACCAATGTCACCGGTGCCAGAGAGACTTCTTCAAAGTTTTATTATCTCATAACCAGAGTCCTAACGGACTTGAACAAGGCAATGAGCCTTGCCACATGGTGCTGCTTTATGGCTGTGCAGCTTTACCGCAAAGATACAGTTGAGGTGTCTGATATGCGGTTTGCCATAAGTAATCTGGGAGAATCCATCAGAAAAGAAAAACACTGCACAGAAGATAACCGGTCCAACAAAATCAGAGAGCCAGACAGTAAACAAAAAGGGTCTGACTCTTAAAGACAAGGACACACAGATCAAATTGTCCAACAGACCATCAGGAAACCGAAGCGACCAAACCTCCAGTGAAGGATACAAGAGGTGAGCCAGCCCGATGCACCTTGCACTTGACGCCCATATGTTAAGGAGGAAGATCTGTCATTAAGAGCTTCTGCGCTGCTAGTGAAGGAGGCAGGTGTAATCACTGACTGAACTCCAGTAACAGGGAGTGAGAGAGGCATTAATAGTGGTAATGAGAGGATCAAAGAAGACCACAAAATGGCCCGGGCTAAACTACTCCTGGAAAGCACAATACAATTGGAGGGGTCACATTTTAAGTGGCTAACAGAGCCAGAAGCTACATCAGTGGTTAGACAGTTCTGCCAAGCACGTAAAAGGAATAGGAACCAACATGATGCTAATATGATGGAAGTCATCTCATTTATTAACAAGCATTTGCAATGCAATTGGTCTTGCCTTTGGGACCTTATGTGTATTTAGCTATGCAGCACATTAGCCTGGGTGCTAAAACATCTACTGTTCTTTAACATGGAGGGAAAATAAGCACCAAACTGCGTGGCACACCAGGTATGGGAACACATATTGCCTTACAGCGGGAAATGTTAAAGTTCAAAGCTCTGTTTTTAATATAAAATCAGGACCTTCAGTGGTCATATCACTGAAAATACAAGATTTGAAAAACGTATTATTGTCTACAGGTGCTCATGGAAGACAATTTCTATGGACTGGAATCTAGAGAATGCTAAAGTGATTCTGGTATTTTACTGACCTCTGCTGGTCGTTTTCTATCAAGAAAGTTAAATAGAGGCAGTTGCCAGAAAATGTTTTTAAAATAAAAGTCCCTAAGCAGAAAGCAATTTTGGTATTTTACTGACCTGTGCTGGTCATTTTTTATCAAAACAGTTAAATAGAGGCAGTTGAACAGAAAGAAAAGTCCCTAAGCAGAAGCAGACTAGTCCTGGGGCTGATTTCCAAGGCCTACAAAGTACATCAACATATAAGTATATACTAAAGTATATACAAGAGGTCTCGAATGCTGGGCCTAAAAACATTGTAGAGCCTTTCTCAAGCACACCACCAGTAAGCAGCATGATTGTCACATAAATCCTCTCACTTCGAAATCAGAAAAATAATAGTAAATACCAAGCACCCTAGAAACAGAGCCAGACATTTGATCAACGTGTTTGAATGCACAGCAATTGTATTGTAACAAGATAGGAACAAGATTTAAAAGCCTGTTTACAGAAATTCAGTACTGGTGGAAGAATACAGTAAATAGGATTTGGGCAACAGAAGGGATGAACTCAAGCTGAACAGCCTAAGGTAAATAGAGACAGTAAATAGAAAGCAAGCAAATGTGAGTTACAAACCACAAAGCCAATGTTTAGCAATGGGTAGAATGCATTCCCAGGAAGGTTTCAGAATATCCCCAAGATGTCATTAGAAAACAAACAGCTACAGTGTCTGGTAGGTTTCGACCTGAAAGCGTCTGCAATGTAATTTATAAAACAGAAATCAGTAAAATATGATAAACCCTCTTCAAAATCCGCCCAAAATGTATTTCTGTAACAAATCGAAGCTTTTACATTAATACATCATATTATAGCACTGACCTGAGAAATTAAAGTGAAAGCTTTTACACATGAACCATTAGTGAACTGAGAGGCTGGGGCAGCTCCTCCTTTATAGCAGAGGAGCTCCGCCTCCCCTGATGAAAGCCAGCAGAGACAAACGAGAAAAACAGAACAACAATAAAACTATTTTATCATTGTTCTTTTTCGTCCTGCAGGCTTACAGCCGAGCTAAGGGGGCGGTGGACAACCATACTGACACTGAAGCTGCAGCACCAGGGAGGATGGGGGAGTGGTGGGCATTGCTAAGTACGCATGCCGGTTTGGCCGGCCGTCTGGGACCAACCAAACAGTCATGATCCCTTATCCTTTCTCCAACCCGAGCTGAGTTGTACAGCCGGGTGGCGAACCAACACAGCCTCCCAGTCCCTGTAGGAGCGCCGAACCAGGGCGTATTTCCAGCATTAGAGAAGCACTGCTTCTGGCATCTGGGAGCCAGCACAGTGTGAAGCAGTTCCTGGACGTTCGGGAGGCGAGGATCGGATACAAGGCACCAACTGTCGGAGCGGCAGGTACGTGCAATTTAATATATTTAAAAGTCTTTCTTCTGTAATTTTTGGGGTTTGTATTCCCCCTTCCCCACCCACCACTTTGCAATGCAAGGAGCTGCTACTGTAAAGAAGCAAGTCAGTTGTCATGTGTACCCTGTATGTAGCCCAGATTATTACGGTGCAATGTTATAGTCTGTTAAATCAAACACAAGAGGTTTGTGTACAACTGGTATTCTGAACTCACATGCGTGATAATGTAGTAAAAGGAGTTTTGTTGAAAGAAAATTTGTGCCCAAGATCACATAATTTATTCTTGATAAGCCACAATTTATCCATGTTTTCTATTTTCACTTCATAAAATCAGACACTAAATAGGTATCTTTTTGTCTTTAATTCTCTTTTTATATTAACGCTTTTTTTTACTAATTGGTGCATTTTATATAGCGCAACTTGATCTGAAAGTATTGAAGCACTTTAGTGAGCACCAGGTTACATTACATAAGAACACATTCCTTTTTTAAAGGCACGGGAAGATTAAGTGGTTAGCCCACAATCACAGGATGTTGAGCAGAGAGCTAATGGGTTTGGCCGAGGATCATACACTCTGCAGGCAGAGAGAAGTCAAGCGCTTACTCTAATTCAACAAGAAGTGCTTCGTAGGCTTTAGCCAGTTTCCTTTGTCATGAGCTGCGAGGAGTCTTCAGACTGATGTTGACCTGGCAGGCAGTGCTTGTAATGGAGAAATAGAAGTGAAGTTTCAGAGAAGTGTTGGTACTCCCCAAATGAAAGGATAGCATTTCTCTTGATAAGTGCTGGTACTCTCCCTCTCAAAAGAAAAATGTGCTGGTACTCAATACCGGCCCATTTAAAGCACTGCTGGCAGCAGCAGGCAGCAGCAGGTCAAGACTGTATCCTAGAAAACAGTCACAGGTAGCTCTCGTCTCCTCGCTCAGAACTGTCTCACCCTGAAGGCCAACAGAATTTTGAAATTACATCCTGGTGGCTGGCGTGCCGACACCCTGCCTAGTAACCGACAAAGTAAGGCACTGCCAGGGAGGCTGGTGTCGTGCTGCATGAATCGGAGGTGCCAGCCCCAAACATGCTCTGCCTGTCGAGCCGCAGCAAAGTGCCACACATTTGAGATAGAAATGTAACACACAAAGCAATCTGGAAACTAGGCAGATATTGGGAATGGACTCAAAGGCAGAGCAATTTTTATACAAAAAAATAGCGGCCCGAAAACGCAGATTGAAACCCCGACGTCCTGCAATTCTCTCCAGAATGGTGAACACAGCGTGAGCGATTGTTTCTAACGCTGACATTATTCTTTTATGTGTATAAGTATGCCAATTAATCTAAAAAGTCTGCATTGTCCTTAAACTGAGGGTAACCGGCACCATGCCAAGATGGCCACCACGAACACAGGAAGTAAAAATTAGACTTTGCCTTCTGACTTATTTTTTTGACCTATTTCCATGCCGCTCTTTACCTGTAACAGCAAAACATACAAGAGTCAATTTTCCTTCATGCAAGATGGCGCAGGGTCCAGTACTTATAACATTGCATTTGGCTGACTTTGCCTGGAACGTCTTAAGTGTATTGAAGAACTTGGAGATCACTGGCCTGGCCCCGAGACATGGAGCCCTCACGTATGGCGGTCGCTGGAAGTATTTGACCTTCATTAACCAGGTGAGCGACAGCTCGTGCAGTGTTAAACTGGGGTCAGGATGCTAGCAATGTAGACATAGACAACAGACAAAACAAGCATTAGAATGCAATAGTACTCTCATTTACGCGAGACCTAATGAATTGCAAATGGCAATGCGTGCAGCCAACAAGGCACGAGGGGGAGGCAGCGAGAAGCTATCAGACGGCGGGGTGGGGTGAGGGGGCTGGTGCACGGGAAGAGAGTAGTCTGTGCTGTAAAGGGGCCAGTTGCCATGGAAGGATACAAATGACTGACATGGCTGTCATGGGGAGGAACTAACAAGCTTAAAACCAATCGGAAGCCGACTTTTATAACCTAAGCCAATGAAGAAGATGGGCCAGAGGGTGGGCGGGGCTTCCACACTATAGTGTATACTGCATGCCTCGCAAAGCGATGGCAGTGCATTTGCGTTGCAACGCTAGGCGACACCTAAAAAGGCCATATGAATTATTAAAACCTCCCAATTAGAAAGAAGCAAAGCGTTTGAACTGAAATTAAACCCAGTCTAACAACACCGTTGAGAAAAACATAGAAGAAACTCTAAACTCACGTCTGTTAAGCAAGTGCAATTCTGCTTTTGTACGCGCTCTGCCCAGGGCTGGATCTCTTCTAAGTTTCACTAATGCAATTTGAAATTTGAAAAGTTCTTATAAGGGAGACCTACGTTTCCACTGTATTTGATTACTGGCCATCACCTAGCAAACAGATTCCTCCTTTTAATTCTCTGTGTCCAAGAGTACTTTTGTATCTGCACTTTAAACCATACAAGGATATAAAAATTGCCCCAGATAATAGAGTAACTTTTATTTGTCCTAATATGGATATGCGCGCATTGAGGCCATCAGTGGGTACAGGCAAGTGCAAGCATTGCGTGCTCGATATCTGCAAGACAAAGCAAGGCCACTTGCATACAAAATGGGGAGCGTGCGGCACGAAAAAGGATGCAAAAGCCCCGATATTGAAGGATACTTCCAGACCTTGTTGTGCCCTGCATATAGATTTCATAGCGTGTAGCTTCACACGCCTCTACAAATGCATTTTCAAGAAGAAGCATACGAAAGAAATATATGGAAACAGTTTCTAACCAAGGCAACAACCAAACTGCAAGAAAGAGAAGTTTTAAAGTTTGATATTAAAAGTGGCGCTGATGGAATAATATTTTGTGAGAGAAGATGCGGAAGACTAGCGCGTATCCTGAAACACGAATATTGACTTAAATAACGGGAGAAAGCAGTGAAACAATGTGCTCAATGTTTCAATGGAGGCGGAAGAGCGTCTGATCGGCCAAGCAGCAAGAGGCCGACGCTCCTCTCGCCGTCTGCAAACAGAGGCTCAGCAGAGGCAAGGAAGGGCCCGCTGAAGCCGAAAGAGGAAAGTCAAATGACATTTATTCACCGGGTAACCTTTAACAGAGCACAATATCACATTCTTTAAATCGGATGGAAGTGAATCCGCCACAAATCTAAGGCAACATAAAAACGTTGTGAATAAACCTGCATTGTACGCAACGGGGCGTACTGCAGTGCCTTGCTGTGTTTGGGGAGGAGGGGGCCTCCATTCCTTCAGGGGCCCCATTTCAACCCAAGGCCAATGAATATCCAGGAGATATGGGGGACTAAAGGGCCTCATGTCACATTCTTAATGGAGTCCAATAATTTAGAGTTATGCCACTGGGTTGTACAAAACAAATGTACAGAGATGAACCATGCTTATGGACTTTTCTGAAGGACATTTAGTGTGACTAAAGATGTGTGCATGTCCTCTGAGACATGTGAAAAAAGGCGCTCAACCACATGCCACAAACCCTCCGTGCAGAAGAGGAAGCTTAGGAACCAAAGAAGAGTAACTACTATTATTATTATGTTATGTTAAATTGGGACTTGTATAGCGCAACGGCTACTCCAAAGGAGTGTCCCGGCGCTTTGAGCTCCAAACCAAAAGTGGGACAGGAAACATAACAATAACAGAAAAAAAGGGCCACAGAGGGGAAAGTTATCCGGCAAACAGCCAAGTTTTCAAGTTTTTCCTGAAGACAAGCAGATTAGAAGTGCTCCGCAGGGACAACGGCAACGAGTTCCAAAGCTTAGGAGCAAGAAAGCTAAAGGACCGGCCGCCTAGCCGAGCCTTTTTGATACGTGGGACCCGAGCCAAGGCCAAGGTTTCTGACCTAAGGGAGCGTGCTGGTCGATAAAAATCAAGCCTCCTCTGAAGATACTTGGCCCCAGTGCCATATAGGGCCTTGTGGGCGAGAGTCATGGTCTTAAACAGTATCCTCTTCCGCACCGGGAGCCAGTGGAGGGATGCAAGAAGATTAGAGGCACTAGTCCGACGATGAAGGCCAAAGATGGCACGCGCAGCAGCGTTCTGAGTGATCTGCAGGCGTTGGAGGAGGTATTCAGGCAGGCCCAGATATAGAGCATTGGCATAGTCCAATCTGGACCCTATGAGGGCCTGAACAGTGATCCTCCGATGTTGCTCCGAAAGTAAGGGGAAAAACTTGCGCAACATTCTGAGAATGCCAAAACAGGTTCCCGTAAGGGTAGAAACCTGGGATTTGAGCGACAGCTCATTATCGATTTTGACTCCCAGGTTCTTGGCCCACTTAGATGACTGTGTGGGAGGGAACTTGTCAGCAGGCCACCAGCCTCGCCAGTCTGGTTCAGAGGGGCATCCGAAGAATAGTATTTCGGACTTATCCGAGTTGCACTTGAGGCTGTTTTGTGAAAACCAGCTAAAAACAGCCCCAAGGCACTCGCGGATCCCTTCACCATCAAACTCTTCACCCTTACGACAGGTGAAGAGGAGCTGAGTGTCGTCAGCATAAGAGACGATCCGGGCCCCATGGGACTCCGCCAATGTCGCCAGAGGGGTCATCAAGATGTTGAAAAGAGTGGGGCTCAGGATAGAGCCCTGAGGCACTCCGACTCCCAATGGCGGCATCTCGGCGGATCCGGGTGGAACCCAGACCGTCTGGCGGCGGCTGGCCAAAAAGGAAGAAAACCAATTGAGCACCGTCCCCCCTAGCCCGATGTCATGGAGCCTAGTGAGGAGATCCTCATGGGGGACGGTGTCAAACGCCGCCGACAGGTCTAGCATGACTAACAACACCCTGCCTCCCATATCCAGCACCTCTCTGATGATCTCCGAGACTTCCAAGAGCGCCGTCTCGGTGCTTAAGTTGGAGCGGAATCCCGATTGGGATTCATGGAGCAGATCATTAGACTCCAAGAAATTGGAGAGCACGCCATGTACGTGCTTTTCCAAGATCTTGGTCAGTGCTGGGAGGAGCGAGATTGGTCTATAGTTGGAAGGTGCCTCCGGGTCAAGATTGGGTTTCTTGATCAGAGGAATGACCATGGCTTGCTTCCATGTCGGAGGCAGAGAGCCCTCGCTCAGAGATAGATTAAGGATGGGATTGGCTATAGGATTTATAGCATCAGCCACTCTCGCCAGAAATTTTGCCGGGCAAGGATCTAATGGTGAGCCCGACTTAAGGTTCCTCATCAAGGTTAAAGATGTGTCAACCGAGAGAGGAGGAAAATCGAGCAGAACTGGGCCCGGTGGAGACAGAGGCGCTGCCTCAATCGGCCTCACAGACACATTATCCGGATCTCTCTGCGGAAAGGAGGCCTGGATTTGCCTGATTTTGGTGGTAAAAAAGTTGGCAATAGTGTTAGTCCAGGTCTCTGTCGGGGCACTCTGAGTGGAGATAGACCGGGGGCCAGTGAATTCACGCACGATTGAGAAAATCTCCTTACAGGAGTTGGCAGCGTCATCAATCCTTTTGGCGAGATATCGTTTCTTGCTCTGAAGAACAAGATCATGGTATGCCTTCATCGTTGTTTTATAACGTTGTTTAGCCTCAAGCTCATACTGGGCTCTCCATGCACGCTCTACCACTTTACAATGCCTGCGGGCAATGGCTAAGTCCTCCGTGAACCAGGGAGCAGAAACCCGTCGAGCAACGGACCTGGGTGGCTGGAGGGGAGCGAACTCATCGAGTCTGGCAAGGAGCCATGATTGTAAGCTCTCCAGATCTTCCTCCAGATCCCCAGTGCAGACCACAGGGTGATCAATTAAGGCATGTGTGAGCATGTCCGAGGTCACCCTGTGCAGTGTCCTGTAGTTGCTGCCCTGCTGTCTCGTGGTTCTAGCATATTACTACTACTAACAACAGCATACTAATCATGCCTTTTACAGAAATATGTGACTTTTATACATTCAATATAAAGGTTCAATACTACCCCAACATTTCAGAAATTAACAGCCTAACCTCTGGCAACAAGAAAGAAAGAAGTGCCACCATGTCCCAGATATTCTACAAAGGCGACCCCAGGGATGCATCAAGACCAGAAGAAAGTGAGGCATTGTAACGAAAAAACTACAGGCCAGTAATAACGTTTCTGCAGCAAAAACTGTAGAAGCGAAAGCGTAACAACACAATAAAAGATCTACCCACATGAAGAACAGCCTGTAATAAGCAGTGCATTACAGAATAAGAATACCACAGAATGGTTAGGGACAGCCAATGAGCAAGATGGAAAGACCTGAGCCCAGCCAGGTAATCCAGCATTTCATGCGTCTAAGGTTCAAAGCATCAAATTACCATTGAGAATAATATTACTAGCAACTGCCTTTGGTAGCACTCCCAACTTTAATGCCTTATGAGATAACCTATTTAAAACATTAACATTCAACTCACAACAGAAGACAGAACATAATGCGCCCCGAGAATACTATGGGACATAGGCACAAAGACATTTTTAGTACAGGAAGTAGTGCTCCTGTAACTAACCATGAATCTCTGGGCAGAGATATACTCTGCCTGTTGTATGCAGAGATCTCACCAACAGGATGGGATGTCTGCCCATTAAGGGGGCCTATGTACTACTAAATTGGTGGGGTTTAGGAACATTTAAGAAGGGTTTTATGGTGGGATATGTAAATAATAAAACACACACACGAAAGAGTCAGAAAATTGCTATTCATAAAAGTTAGACATAAATATATAACTAGTACTGCTTACAAAACAGGTTCAAATCTGCAACAGGCACACCTTGAATTAAGTAAAGCGTCATACATGGACAATCACCCACACTGCAACACTAGCTCACGGAATTAATAGAGCAATGAATAACATTAACAACACAGAAAAAATGGGAAAATATGTTTAAATGCTTAAAAAAATTAAATACATTTTTAAAATAAAGAAAATATAGGGAGTCAGTCAAAAACGTAAAGCAACCTTCATAGATCTGTCTCTAATGTTCAATTAGTCAATTACAATAAAAAGATGCTTCTGATATTGATAAATGGTTAATATTTTAGTCATATATTACATTAAAGTTTTTGGTTCAATATGTGTGCTATGTACAACAAAAAGGCCAACTGTTGAACTTGGCCCTTTTTGCAGGGTCATCCCAGAACTTTTTGCCTTCCTCCCGTATTTTTTCAGACCCTGTGGTTGGTGGTTTTAGGACTCTGGGCACTTTATCACTGCTGATCGCGGCTAGAGTGCATGTGCTCTCGATGGTAAACTTGCTAAGATTGGTCTACACCTGTTTGGCATATTTATCTTACCTGTCAGTCCCTTGGTCAGTGGTATCCTATATACCCAGGGCCAGTAAATGAAATGCTACTGGTGGGCTTGCAGCGCTGCTTGCGCCACCCACCTACTTAGCCTTTTAAACCTGTCTCTGGCCTCTGCTACTGCAGGGCCTGCAAGCGCAGTATACTGCCACTGTGATGTGGCACATAAAGTGGTTGCCACGTCTGTAACTCCCCTTTTACTACATATCAGTCACCCTAAGGTAGGCCCTAGCTAGCCCTATGGGCATGGTACGGTGTAGGTAAAAGGTAGGACATGTGTCTTAACTGTGTGGCATGTCCTAGTAGTGACAAACATCATATTTGGTTTTTGACTGCTGTGAGGCTGCCCTTTCATAGGGATGCATTGGGGATTCCTTGATATGTGCTTCAGTGGTAATTCCTGACATGAGAGGGGTAGCATGATCAAGTTTGGTATGTTTGAAATAGTGTTAATAAATGCTGTGTATTGGTGTTAGTGGATTTATTATTATTTTTAGAAATGCCACTTTTAGAAATAGCCATTCATTTACCAAATAATTTCTTTCCCTCTCTTCTGTCTGCATTTTAGTTGTTATGTTGTTGTCTTACTTGCTGATACTCTTCGCCAAAGCGCCGGGATGCTCCTTGGAGTAGCCGAGCGCTATAGAAGAAATAAATTAACATAACATAACATAACATAACATGTGTGCTATGTGTCTTTGGTTCTCTGCTAGGATGTATATTGACTGTCTGGTTTTGGTGTGACAGGGGGCTGGTGATGTCCGTGGCTCCAGAGAGTCTGGAAGTGTCAGCGCTAGGCTCAATAGGCCTGGTCTGTATTTGGAGTGGTGGGAGGAGTAGCACCTTTACCTGAATAGGGCTGTGCCTGCCTTCCACAATGATGGCTCCGCCCCCTGTGGTGTGTCTGGAGCCAAGCCTCACTCTTTCAATGGGGATTGTTATGCACTGTAATGGTATTGTTAAAGTGGCTCCAGAACTGGTTTACACTGGGCTCAGGGCCCTGTGCCAGGGCAGGATAAAGACTGTATGTACTATAAGTACTGGGACTGTGAACCCATGTCTTTTGAGCTTGCTTCGAACAGAATACACTGCGTGGGACCAGGAGGAACTGCCATGGAATTGGACTGCAGAAAGTGCTGACCACTCTGCCTACTCAATCCTTGTGCACGGCCTTCTTAGGGACAGTTTGATGGTGTGCCCCTGTGAACTCCCATGGTTGTGTGGCTTGCCCAATCTGAATTGTGACAGAGTGTGGCGAGTACTGTGTTATTCAACTCTTGGCCTTTTTAAATGAAGCATGTGGTGGGCGCTGTGGAGAAAGTCGTGGGAGCACTGCTGATTTCTCCTCTTGGTGAGCGCTGCCTTGTAGGAATTTGTGTGGTGGGCCTTGGTGCCCTAGAGGAGCCGGGCTGCCGGCCTGTCTTCATTGGTGGCTGTGTCCCTGTTTTTGGACGGTGCCAGGAGTGTAGCATTGCCTACCCTTTGTCCCCCCATGAGTTAGTGATCAGCTTGGAAATCGCGGTCGGAACCGGGCTTAACTGTTTCCACAGCAAGAGAGCAGCCACCCATGACATCAGCGCAACTTGATTGCACTGATGCCTTGCCAGGCAACGAGGATGCAACCCTGACAGTCGGAAGCAAGGCAGAGGCCGAGCCTGGTTGTGTGTGGGGCTTCCGAGAGGCAGAGGAGAGCCCGTGTTTTGCCTAACCAGCACTGAGCGAGGGCTGAGAAGCCAGGCTGGGCCGGTATCCTAAAGCGCCAGACCCAGACGCAACTGCCAGTTACCGTGCTGTTTTTACCACCAAGCACCGAGAGTGATCCAGCAAGAGGAACTCTGTGGGAAGCGGAGAGCGTTGCGTCCCTCTCACTGCAGCTGCCCTGCGAGGCACGACTGAGGTCCTCTTGTGGCCTGCCCGCCATTCTGCTGCACAAAGGTGAGCCAGGAGCAAGAACAGCAGTTGGCGGGCCACTCCCAGAGTGAAGCTGCAGGTGGGAGACACCAGGGAGTCCTCCCGCTGATGTGAGAGTGCACTGCCTCGACTTTGGCAGTGAGGGGTCTCCCGCCATTTGTGGTCTGTGCGTGTTCCTCCCCCCTGGGTGTGGACCTACTCGGGGCATTGGGAAGGATTTTGGGGGGACCGAGTGGAACCTCGATTGAGGTCTCAGATTTCCTGCATGGCCCTACCGCATTTAGTTCCAGCCGCTGCGCCACAGGTTTGTGGGCAGCTACAGTTCACTATTGGAGGCCTTTGTGAGTAGATGAGGCCATGAAGTGGTTCACTTTGGGGTGGGGGGCCAGATGTCATGGTGGATGTGAGGGTGGCAGTACGAGGAGGGTGTTGCTGCTCGTGATTTGTGCATTCCATAGGCCCCTCTAGCTGGTCACTGAAGTGCCCTATACGCTTATATATAGCAAAGGCACCCATATGTGCAGTAATGGTGATCTGCATATGTCTAAGGTGGGTATGATGTGCTCATGATATGTGTACTATGACAAGTATTTACTATGGTGCACTGCTAATTACATTTATGCATAATGCGTTACGCTAAGTTCAATTCCTACCAGTAGTTAATGGTTGTCCTAGCTATCTATTCTATGACAGTAGATCGATTGCCTAGTGATTTATGTAATGCCTGTTAAATCATGACAAGTGCCAGTGGCACAGTGTTATATATGTGATCGTGTTCTAATGTGTTTTTATGGATAATACAAAGACTATTTGTGCAGGTGGCATGCACTGACTTGTGCTTGAGACAATGCACAAGTCAGTGCATGCCACCTGCTGAGGAGCATTGGGTCAGGGCGGAGCAATGCACTGAGGCTGTAATCTGAATGCAAAGCTTAGGTGTGGACCAAATTGAGTAGAGTGAAATACCTTTGTATGAAAAGCATTCATAGCACTCGCACTGAACCAAAATATTTAAGTACTACATTACTGAAAAACAAACCATTCATAAATAACAGAACCATCTATGCGAGTTTTACGGACTAACCTATATATATATTTTTTTTTAATGAATCTGTCAATTTGTGGGATTATGGGTTGGACTCACACATTAGGGAAGTCAGCCACACTCAAAAGTATAGCCTTTTCCAAGAGGCCAATGCTTTAGGGTTGACACCCCTCTCTCATGTCTATTCAATCTATATTTTTTTAGGGATTTTTGATAGAATTCTAAAAATAGAAACGACATTTTTTAGGACAAGTCACCTGCTCCAACAAGGATGCAAACACATGCAACACATCTCCATAGCTGCCAAGGTTTTGGATCGCTGTGTGTGACATTTTCATAATTTTAGTGTAATTATGAGTGACATTTCAGTGACAATGAGTGACACTTTCTTGCATGCAAAATCAAGCAATGACGACGAGGGAAACATAAATAACAGAAATGACACCCATTTGAGCAACAAGAAACTCCAAGATCTTAAAACTGCTCCAAAGCACCAGAAATGGAGGTAGTAATCTAGTGTCCTTGTAACCTAAGAGGCGACCACCCAACATCATCCATGAACAGTGAGTTACATCATAAATGCCAGTCTCCGTGAGCATCACTCTGAAAGGCAGCTGCCTGATCGCGCCACTCTGCCATTAATGTGTCTGACACACTCAGGGTGGCCCCTACTTACTTGTTCAACACTTTGCAGCTGGCACCGTGACTGTGTCTACAACTGCCCTCCTAATATTACCAAATGTTTGTCCCCGATGTAGCTCGATTGGTCAGTGTGTATTATTTACGTAAGGAACAATGTAAGTCTATCAGCCAGGAATTTCACATATATTTTGATGTCAAGGTATAATAATGTTATTTGTCTGTTAGATCATCTTTTCATATGAGTTCTCTACCTGGGTTATGCAGGACTGTAATATCTGGACCATACATGGTTTGAGTCACTATTCCCATATTGGCATGTTTTAAAAAACCGGTGACTGGTAATGTATTGGTGTCAAAGTCGACGCCTCTTGATATGGCAACACGCAGTACACATAAACGTATGTGAGCAAAATGAGTTAAAATTTAAAATAATAGTAACATTACTTTGGCTAGGGCAAAGACTGCATTCTTAAAAATTAAATGGAACATTGTAGATATTGTTATGCATGTTCTGCAGTTCGTGGAAAAAAAAAACAATGACCGTAATATGCATTTTTTCCTAGGAAGCACGGCTCCATAAAATATACAGGATCTAAGTTTTTCATACCATAAAACTTGTAAATCTTGTCAAAATTCGATTCCGAATAACTTAACCAGGTACTCCAGTAAAAAATCAGCTCCAGTTCCCCAAATCAGCTTTCCGTTTCTTGCAGCCTGCACACATTTTACTTACAAAGTGTACACTTGTTACTTACCATGTCAGGCTTGGTTTCCTTTTCAGATATAACCATTCAAGGCAGGAGCCAGGCTCCTCAGGCCCCGAGCAACAATCCTGTCTGTTTGGCACCCACCTCCTCAGTCTACTGCACAGGATAGTCCGCTCTCGGTTGGCGGCCTGGTCAGTGTGACAAGTCTGTCCTGTGCTGGCAGCCCCGGGCTGCTGCACAGCTGGGTGTCGCTCAGGGACAGAGTGCGCAAGAGAGAAACTCGGACCCCAGGCTCGGCAATTTCGGATTTGCAGCAGGCGGCGGCCATATGACGGGGCCACAGTGCTGGCGGCCAGGTTGATGCAAGCAGCAGCGCTCCTTAAAGAGAGCCATGATTATGATTGTGGCCTGGTCTGTGCGCAAACCCACCAGCTCAAAATCTTGTCTGCAGCAGGACATGACGTCACCCCGCAGCGACACGGCCGGGCGGCCAGATTTATTAAAACCTGACTGGCGAAGTGGCGCCTGGTATTACGATACATTGTAGCAGAGCAGTGAGCTGCCTGCCAGCGGCCCGTAACTTAACTGCGGGCACACCAAGCCTGCACGAGCTGTGTGTGCAGGCCAGAGGCGACGTGCTGATAGCTGCCACACAGTACAGTTTAAGGCAGCACTTCAGCAGAAACATAATGTGGAATGCATCATATGCGTGACAACGCATTTCAGTGCGGTGATGCGGACCACCACACTGAAATGCGTTAGTGTCACACCTGATGCGTGATACTTGGCAGGACTGCATCTCCTACTACAAGGGAGGACGGAGTGAACAGTTAGGACTACACTACGGCTACAAACAGATTAAACTTATTATTACATGCATTTATCACACACAGCCAACCCATTTAAGAAAGCAAGTTGCTCAGGAACATATTTGTTGCACTTGTGGTGTTGAATTTCTTTAGTTTTTGCCTCTCATTTTGAAGAGCAATTATTTGTGGAGTGTGAGAATATTAACATGTGTGTTACTAATAGGCTGGTCAGGTGTAATTTAAATATTTTTAAGTGTAATGTTTTATTAGTAAGTGTAATGTGTTGTCAGAAAGTCAGAAGTGTGTGTGATGTCCACCTGTCTGTGAAGGGTAGCTAGAAAGACAGTATGGCATGAGTTGTCATACAATATCTAACTGCAACTAAGAGGTATAAAGTTCTTACCTGTCCTTACTTTGGGTTCTCTGGACCAGGCCAGACATACAGCATGCCGGGTTGCATGGTGGACAGAACAGGTTTCCCGTGAAGGATAAGACTGAGATGGGATCTAAGGCTGCCTCTGGAAAAAGCATTTGCCACTTATACCCTGGAAAACTTCTCCTGCCACTTTTTGTTGATGTCCCACATGGTGAATGCATCCATTACCAATACATTGATATAGTCTATCAACTGTATGGAGGTAGACGATGTAGTTCCTCGCAATGATTAATGAATAATGTAACTGCAAGGCTGATCTCCCCCTCAGTGAAGTTCCTTTTCCTTCTGAGTCAAGCTGTCCTGGAATCTGTGGGTGTTGTTTGGGGTCCTGATAAGCAAGCATCCAAAAGGGAGAGGGCAGAACTTAGAGTGTGTGCTGTATTTATATGTTTTATTAAGAATAATGTTTCTTATTAGAGATGCAGATAGTTCAAGGATACATAATGCAACAATGGCTGTAAAAAAGTGTGCTGTTCACAACTCAAATAATGAAAGAGCCGTCATTAAGAGTATAGATCAATTAATATTCTTTATATTTTTCATTGTGTAATGAGTCATGTGAAAAAGAGGGACCCAAACCTAACAACGATAATAATAAACAGGACATACAAATAACGGAAAAACATCACTGACATTGCCTTTCTTAGAACAACCGTATACATATCCAAATAAATCAAGTTTCACAGTAAATCCAAGCCCTTATATCAATTAAGGGTATCTCTAGTTAATTTGTTTGTGTTTTAAGTGTTGACGTTTTGACCCAGTTGAGGCTATTGGGTCTCATCACGAGCGACAAATAAAGGGACATCTTAGTCATCTCCTTCTACACTATGATTTGGTCATAGACAAAATTAGTAGGTCTTCGCCCCAGGCGGCAGACATTGCCACTGATGGGACAAAGAACTATTTCAACACGCATATAGTAGAAATCTACACCTACATTTTCAATGCTTCGTCAGGAGTAGTAAGTGCTGTATAAATGCAATTTCAATACTACACAGTTGTAATCTCAACTGTAGGAGACTACACTCCCTCGCATAAGAGTGAAAACTCATTAATCCTACTACTAGGTGCACATTTCTGCCAGGAATTGGTGAATACCAGCTAGGTGAAAATCTCCATCTGGGGGCAGGCGGAAATCTATGTCTGCTGAGATCCCAGCAAATAGATTTCCCTTTGTGAATTGGCCCATCGTGCATCTGTTTATCTTTATTATAATCAATATAATTTGGTATTACTCCCCTATTTACCGTTGTAGTCCTACATGAACCATGACAGGTTAAAATTCTTGTGTATTATTTACATCAATTAAATAGCTTTGCTTTTAGCCAATGTTATTTTATTTTAGATTGATGTGGGCCTTGTCAAAACCATGACAACACAAAAAAGCACTGCCAAAGCCAAAAGACTCATCCAATGTCAGCCCCTACTGGGTTTGTCAACGTTTATTCTATATAGGAAGCACAGAGTAGTTACGCAGATTTAAAGACAAAAAGAAGACTTGATAGAGATGTAAGAGAATGTAACAGTGTGCTGCATGTAGATTAGAGGAAATAAGCACTGCATGCCTTAACTTTTTGTCTATCTATGTATGTTTTCATAAACGATGACCAATTACCATGCTGGCTTCCTCTTTACCAATAGCATGGAAGGCAGAAAGTAGGAAAGCTTTTTCATATTACTTTAGGGATAAACTAACTTCTGCAATTACTGTACGGCATCGCATTGTAACTAATATGAACTCAAGGCAATTAGCACAACTAAATGCTGCTGCTGGTTGTGCAGATCTTAAACACTTGCTTAGATTATCATGTTTTTTGATGGATGTTGGGTTTCTTTTTATTCGTGCTGTGGCCACCTCTGATAAAATGCACAAAATGTTGGCAAATCTTTGTTGTCTGCTAAAAGAAATGTTTACTTTTCTTTTTTAGGGTAATGCCTTCTCACTGCCACTGTGACATCTGGATGATGAAATCCTGGGGCCAAGCACCCAACCTCTTGAGTAGATGTCCACAGCAAAAATCATCAGTCTTCATCTGGCACAGCAGGTTGATCCCTTCTCAGACAGCAGATATTCTACACACTCCATAAGACTGGGCACAAAGCAAATTAATTCTGTGCGTTTACAATCTGAAAAGAAGTGCCACTTTCCCCCAGAGAGTCATCTGAGCGCCATCAATGGAAAACGGAACCGGTAACTGTTCTGCGCAATGCCGTAAAGCAAAACTACAGCCTCTACTACCCCTGTTAAAAGATGCTGGTTAACCTGTTTTTTTGGTGGTGCAACCAGATTTAAAGGAAAGTCATTTCATGCTGCCCCTTTAGTTACACTCCTGATTGCTTCCCGGTAGGATGTGGCGGTACCGGCAGCTTTTACTGAGACAGGCTGCTGTGTGATGAATTTCGAAGAGCAGAGTCATTTTGTGGGAGCAGTTGGCAGGGAAGAAGAAGCGATACAGAGGCAATGATTGTGTTTGCAATACACAATGGTTTCTCTTTAATGAAAGATAAATAATAATATCAATCCTAATATCCAGAGGGGGGCCATCGTAGTTAAACGAGAGCACACATTGTTTCAATGAATGAAATAATGTGCAATACACATTTATCAGCATTGCTATCATTATAAAGCCGCAATTAGCCTTGAGCATCCTGTAGTCCGTTGATTTCAGCCTTTCCATGCACAGAAAGTATAAGAATATATTTAGCCGAAAGGAAAATGTATTAAGAACAATAAATATTTAACCTATCCTTGGTTGATAAATAAACGGAAAAGGTGCAGACCAATAAATATGTAGCTAACCTAGAATTGAAAGGAAGCAAAATGAATCAGTCTTTTTAAGGGCTTGGAACTGGCCTCTCGGAGGACTGGGTCAATATGTACAACTCAATGTCTCCATATTACTTTTCAAGCTCCTCATTCATCTCTGCAGAAGAGGGAACAGTTTTCATAATACTACAGACAGGCACAGCTACTGGATCTTAGCTAATTTATAGGGAGTGAATACGACACAGATTAGAAGAGATGAGTCTTTAAGAACTTCCTAAAGGTGGTTTCTGTAAGATCCATTCTAAGGTTGGTAGGGAGATCATTCAATAACTTGGAGTTCAAATGTGTAAAGGATCATCCACCGCATTTCACCTTTCTGACCTTGGGTACTGTCAACAGCTTTAAATTCCCCAATCGTAATAGCATCCTAGGCCTACAGGGGGTTAAGAAATTGATGAATGAAGGAAACCCCTTCCCTGCATTGCACAATAGGCCATGCACAGAACTTGAATTAGATCCTTTTTTTGCACCGGAAGGCAGTGCAAGCCAGCCAAGACTGTGGCAGCTGAGTGATGTTTTGAGAGTCCTTGAAGCGTTCCTGAAGCCACGTTCAGGATAACCTGCAGTTGTCTTATAACATACTTGGGACTTCCCAAGAACAGGGAATTTGCCATTTTCGAGACGAGAGTTGATCAATCCATGGATGACCTCTCTCCTCGATGTTGGTGGGAGCCGTTGAATGACTTTCCTTAGAGCTCCTATCCTTTAAACACTGGCAGTATTTCAAAGAAGGCAAACGTAACAGCAGAAATATGCTGGATTAAATTTCCATACATTTTCCTCCACAGCATAAATATTGAGTAACGGAATATGATAGGACAGAAAAACGGTGCTAGGTTACCACAAAAAAACTGGAGGTAATTTTACACACAAATGTGGTAAAGTGTATACTAACTAAATTATCATAACTTGGACCACATTTATCAGTAAAATCTACTACATCCATGCACACTGGGGACTTCAAAGTAATCCTCACACTTAATAAGATGAAACCTCTATTTCCAAAAACACTTGGGTAGAGCACTGTAATAACATTACTTATTCTACTAGCACCTTATTCTACATTTGTATCAGGGCACAAGTCTTAAAAAAAGAAGTGGGGGGACGCTGTCACCGGAAGTGACGTCACAACAGGAAGTAACGTCACAAAAGGTGGCTTGCACCATTGTTTATAAGTCAATGCGGAGAGTGATCGAGGCCTCTATAACTGACCTAGGAGAACACACACTGAGCTTCGGTTTCCGGTTTTCTGAAGACTGAAACTTTAAACAATACCAAAAGCTCACAAAAAAGTAGTGGGAGAGAATGGTTTATTGAAGTGACAGAACCCGTATGGGGCTGGTTGGTGCTCTCTGGCGTGATGCATGCCTGGAATCAAAGCCTAGCACTCCCACTGCCCCAGAAGTCCCAGGTCTGTTACGTCACAGAGCCACCCTACACCTCTGGTCAGATCTAGCACAATGCGTCTTGCTACTCCCATAATCCTCTCCCGAGCTTGCGGCAGAGTGGGCGCCCCGGCTTTGAAGTGCCTTTGGAAGATCAACATTGAACCAGAGATGCCAAAAGGTGAAGTCCAGCTGTTTGGCAGGGGGGACGGCATCCACCTGGTAAAATAAGTGGGGGGGGACGCCGTCCACCTGCGTGGGACCCAGACTCGAGCCCTGATTTGTATGTGGGAAACAGTACAATTATGGGTTATATTGCACCTCACATTTGTGGTACGATTACTGCCATATGGCCGTATTAGCCCCTACATGTGCAGTAGCCCTAAACTGAGACTTTGTCATGCTTATCCCTACTGAAGGACTATAGATTTTTCTTTTTACAAATATTAAAATAAAGAAACTTTTAAATATCAATAGATTGTAAATTATGTGTTGACCAAAACGTTCTGGCTGGTGAAAAACACTTTTCTTCAGAGAACTTGTGCAGATGTCAGACCTTGCAGCAACACTTTATAGAATGCAATGAAGTCAAATGTGCCATTAGCATTTGCATGTATTATATTGTGTTATCACCTTGCCAAGCAACTGTTTCAGAGATCCGCCAACAAGCTGCTCAAAAGGCTTGAGGTATTTCTAGAAACTCTTGCTGCATAAGAATGAGAGAATTTGTTGTGCATACATATGTTTCAAGTTGCTATACCAGCTTGAGCTCAAACTCTGTAGCACACGTTTGTATTCACATCAGTACCTATCAAAAAATTATTATAAAGAGAAATTTTGTGTTTGCGGACTATTGACTCATTTACTTACCTGTTTTCTTAACAAAAAGACCCATACTCTGCATCTGTACCTATGCAATCTGATTATTATATATGCCTCCCCCAAATCTACTGTATTAGCACACATTTCTTTTTACACTTTTTAATATGGCGTTTTTTTAAATCGTAAGGGGTTTGTACCATTTTGCAAAATTCATCACAGTATTGGGACATGGTGTGAGTAAAAAAAAGTTAAATAGGAAAATAGCAATCATGAAAAATAAAAAAATACATAGATGGCAATGGTGAACAAACAAAGGGTGCAATTTGGTACAATATTAATCAAACGAAATTAAGATAATAAGATGGAGATCTTGGAAGGGGCATCATACAAGGGGGAAAAATAGACAGGAGGTGAGCACAGACATGCAACTGTGAGCACAAATATAGAAACAGGAATAAAAGGTAGTTAAATAGACATCATGACTGGAGTAACAGAGATAATCAAATGAGAAACCCATGGCCGTTCTATGGTTGATCCTAGTGTAATAAATGTTGTGTTGGGTATATTTGGAAGATATAAAGGAAGAGGCAGGCTATATGAAACCCACATTTTCTGGGTGGTCACCCCATATTTGTCGTCTTTTGCTGGACCCTATATTTTTGCTGGCTTAAGAACTCTGCCCTTCACCCCTGCTAACTAGCAGTTAAGTGCCTGTGCTCCCTGCTTCACATGGTCGAATTGGCAAACTCCTAATTGGTATATTTAACTTACCTATAAGTCCTTAGTATATGGTACAAAGTGTACCCAGGTCCTTTAAGTTAAATGTCTCTAGTGGACGGCAGCACCTATTGTGCCACCCACCACAGTGACAGCGAAAAACATGGCTTCAGACCTACCAGTGTAGACTGACTGTAGCTGTGTAAAAAAAACAATTTGCCCTATTAAATAAAACTTTTGACAGGTCAAAACCTTCCTTTTAAATATTAATAAGGCACCCGTATGTACATCTTGGAGCCCGCAAGGCAGGGCGCATGGTATTTGAAAGTAGGACACATAGGAATTTAATGTTAACATGTCCTTAAGGTAACCCAAAAGCTATTTTTCATTGTGGCAGGCCTAGCTGTCCTTTATAGAAATCAGAGTACAGATTAAAATTCTGAATCCCATATCTCATACCTAAAACTAGCAGGAAAAATACGTTAAACAACTACTTTAAGTAGTTTCCAAAAAGCCAATTCAATTCAATTCAATGGTAAAGTCCAATACCGAAAAAATATCAAGGGAACATCTTTTGTTTTTAAAAAGTTACCTTTTCCCTGCCTGAAGTTCCTGCATATGCTCTGCCATTTCTTCCAGCCAGTAATTAGAATAAGAATAGGTGTGAAGAGGGGGCGGAGCCAGGCCGGCGGCCAAGATGGTCGCCCGGGCTCCCGGCTCCGTCGACCTTCTCCCCCGGCTACTTGATTCGGCTGTTGAGGCGGCGCTGCTGCCGTATTATCGAACGGCGGAATGGGACCTGACCAGCCAGGAGCGACTCCGGAGGCTCTCCGAGTTCGGAGGGCTGAGATATGCCTTCCCGGTCGGCGGGGCCTGCGCGGGTCCCGGAGCCGGGGCCTTGCGTGAGGTTGCTGCCGCCGCGAGTGAAACAACATCGGTCAGGAGGACCTGAGTGGCGCCGGACACCCGCCGGGGCGTTCTATCTTGCCCCGAGAGGAGCCCTTGCTCTCGCTGCAGAGTGCCGTTCCCCCGTGCTGGATGGACCCTCCCTCCTCCCTTGACTGCTGCCTCGCTAATGGAGGATTGTGGCATCGCTCTTTGTCTCCTTGCCGGAGCTCGACGCAGACCGGTTGCAGCAGACAGTGTCCGCGGTTCGGAGCCGGCGGCTGTGTCGTGATTTGGCATCGCTCGGATGCACTGTATAGAATGCGTGGGACCACCGGTTCGATAGCTGAGATGGCAGTTACATCGTCTGCAACCGAGGAGACGCCCCGATGGTCTACAAGATGGCAGCTTGTGTGAGGGCTCCGGCGGCACTTATGCCGTGGGCCCCGATTGATGGCGTCGTACCCGCAGAGCCGCATCCACCAGTGCTGATGGCGATGCGCATCTCGAGAGGAGCAGGGGGATTGGATACCCTCCCCAATGATATGGCAGCACAATGTGTGGATTTGTGCTTGTGTGGAAATCAGACCCCGGCATTTGTGGAGTTGCGAGTGAACATGATGCTGGCATTTTTCCAGTTGCCTCTGGTTCAGTGACTCCCTCTCCAATCCTTGGTAAGGCCCGGATGGGTGTTTTTGCACATCTCTATATGTCGCTGGCAAGTGTGAGTTGGTGTGTGAGGCCTCCCTAATCGCTACAGAAGGTTTCTTCGGAATGGCGCCTGACTCATGGGCACACGGAGTCGTCGGGGATTCCATTGGATGTGAGGCATGGGGTGACTCTTATGCTGCCTTCTTACCGGTGGCTGACGTCGTCATGCTACTCAAACTACGTTGACTGACTACTTGTACTGAACTGGACTTTGCATAGCTGATCGGGAGGCTGTCGTGGGCGGCGAACGGCTTTAGGAATGTGTTGTGCCCTAGGACACTGCAAGATCTCCTGCCTTTCCCTGGACATTCATTATTATTGTACTTTCATTATTTTGATTGAATGGCGACGGAATGTGTGGACTGGGACACAGCTTCTGTGTCGGCCGGGTGGGTCGGGGCTGCAATGGGATGATCGTTCTTCTGGGCTGCTAAGGGGGAGGGTTATCATCGAGGTTGGGTGACTGGGTGTTCTGGCGTGACGATTGCTACTCTATGTCGGTGAGTGTCCTGAATATTCTGCAATAGCGCTATTATAACTGTATACTATGCGGGGGTGGGGGGTGCCGGGGGCCTGAACTGGGGACCCCCCACTATGTTTTTTCTTTTCTATACTTCCCTTCTCTCCTATATTTCGGGTTCACATTGGGCGACAGGCACGCTGCTAAGGGGGAGGCCGTAGCCGAAAGCAGGGGTGCAGGGTGGGGGGCTGGGGGGGGTAATACTGTTTTTCCTTTTTCTGTTTCTAGGGCCTCTTTTTTCTCTTCTGTTTCTTTCAGCTTTCTCTTTACCTTTCTTTCTTTTCGCCTTTGTTAGGAACCAAGTACCGGGCTACTCTCCGTACGTTCTGGTGATGCGAATTACAAGGGGGGATGTTTTTATAAAGTTTTGCGTGAAGGCGGGCACATGCTGTATGGGGGGGGCGGAATGTATGGCTTATTGTTTATCCTGATAATTGTGCACCGGCGCTATCGTCCTGCCTGCAGTAGTCCTGACCGTGAATATCCTGACCTTTGCTAACCCCTTGCTTTTGTATTATTTGATTGTGCGGCAATAGATCAATCAATCAATCAATCAATCAAAGACATTTATAGAGCGCACTACCTACCCGTAGGGTCTCGAGGCGCTTGGGAGGGGGGGTGCCGCTAATGCTCGAACAGCCAGGTCTTGAGCTTCTTCCTGAAGGAGAGGTGGTCTTGGGTCAGGCGCAGGTCGGCCGGGAGGGAGTTCCAGGTCTTGGCGGCCAGGTAGGAGAAGGACCTTCCTCCTGTGGTGGCTCTGCGGATGCGTGGGACGGCGGCGAGGGCGTGGCTGGCAGATCGGAGGTGGCGTTTGGGAGCGTAGAAGTTGATGCGGTTGTTGAGGTAGCTCGGGCCTTGATCGTGGAGAGCTTTGTGTGCGTGGGTAAGGAGGCGGAAGGTGATTCTCTTGTTGACCGGGAGCCAGTGTAGGTCTCTTAGGTGTCCGGAGATGTGGCTGTGTCGTGGGATGTCGAGGATGAGTCTAGCCGAGGCGTTCTGGATGCGCTGGAGCCTCTTCTGGATCTTGGCGGTGGTTCCGGCGTAGAGTGCGTTGCCGTAGTCCAGTCGGCTGGTGACGAGGGCCTGGGTGACGGTCTTCCTGGTCTCTGTGGGGATCCACCAGAAGATCTTCCGCAGCATGCGCAGGATGTTGAAGCACGACGAGGAGACGGCGTTGACTTGCCTGGTCATGGAGAGGGAGGAGTCCAGGATGAAGCCCAGGTTGCGTGCGTGGTCCGTTGGTTTGGGTGCGGTGCCCAGGGCGGGGGCCACCAGGAGTCGTCCCAGGCGGAGGGCGTGGAGCCCAGGATGAGGACCTCCGTCTTATCTGAGTTCAGTTTCAGGTGGCTCGTCGTCATCCAGTCGGCTACCTCTTTCATCCCTTCGTGCAGGTTGGCTCTGGCGGCGGCGGGGTCGTTGGTCAGGGAGAGGATCAGCTGGGTGTCGTCGGCGTAGGAGATTATGTTGAGGTTGTGTTGGCGTGCGATGGCCGCGAGGGGGCTCATGTAGACGTTGAAGAGGGTAGGGCTCAGTGAGGATCCTTGAGGGACGCCGCAGATGACTTCGGTGGCCTCTGACTTGTACGGTGGTAGGCGAACTCTTTGTGTTCTTCCGTCGAGGAAGGAGACAATCCATTCCAGTGCCTTCTCCTGGATTCCGACGTTGCTGAGGCGCTGCACTAGGGTGCGGTCGCAGACCGTGTCGAAAGCCGCGGAGAGGTCTAGGAGGATGAGGGCCGCTGTTTCTCCGTTGTCCATCAGGGCTCGGATGTCGTCGGTGGCGGCGATGAGGGCGGTCTCGGTGCTGTGGTTGGCACGGAATCCGGACTGCGATGGGTCGAGGGATCCATTCGTCTCGAGGAAGGCGGCCAGCTGTTTGTTGACGGTCTTTTCGATGACTTTGGCTGGAAACGGGAGAAGAGAGATGGGGCGGTAATTCTTGAGTTCGGTGGGGTCTGCTGTAGGTTTCTTGAGTTGAGCGCTGAGTTCGGCGTGCTTCCAGCTCTCGGGGAAGGTGGCGGTGTCGAAAGAGGTGTTGATGATGTCCCGCAGGTGGGGTGCGATGACAGTGTCGGCTTTGTTGAAAACGTGGTGAGGGCAAGGGTCGGTCGGAGATCCGGAGTGGACGGAGTTCATCATGTGGATGGTGTCTTCGGTGTTGACCGGGGTCCAGGCGCGGAGGGTGGTGGTGGGTGGCGTTGCTGCGGTCGTGGCGTGCGTTGGTTGGGTGCTGAAGCTGTGGTGTATGTCCGCGATCTTGTTGTGGAAGTAGGAGGCGAGGGAGTTGCAGAGGTCTTGCGATGGGGTGATGTCGTTGTTTCCGGCGTTGGGGTTGGAGAGCTCTTTCACGATGTTGAAGAGTTCCTTGCAGTTGTGTGCGTTGTCGTCCAGTCCAGATCCTGTTTTTCTTTAAAATTCTAAAAGAGACCTCTTTAATCCTGGTGCTAATTTGGTACAGACATTATCCTGAGCTACAATGGGGCATTTGGGAGGCGGAATGTTGCTGTTCTTACGGCTTGATTGTTTTGCTTTGACCGCCTCTGAATTATTGGCCGACTGCGATGGTATTATGCCTGTGATTGTAACTGTTTTACGTACAATAAAGGATTACCAAAGAAAAAAAAAAAAAGAATAGGTGTGAAAAAGGTGGGAAATGCCTCCCAAAAGCAAACAATAAGCTGACGTGAAAGGCTGTGATGACTCCTCTGAACCTCACCAAAATTCATGCTTGAAGTTGATTTTTAAGTTGCGGGTCTGAGAATGCCATTTTTAGAAAGTTGTATTATCAATAAAGACTAGCCAATTAGTGAAGTGGCTCAGAGTTTGTGTGTTTAAGGGGTAAACCATTAGGTTTGATCATTAAGCCCTCACCAACCAACCTAGTTGGTGGCATGCTTCATCATCGGGCCCACCCAATGACACAGAGTGTGTCCCGGGTGTGCTTCGACGTTTGATTACAGCGGAGCAGGTATATTTCTGAGTGTGCAGTGTGGTGACGTGAAGGTGAAAGGTAAAAGCTATACAGTGGTCCCAGACCCGAGGGTAATCAGTACTTTAATAACTGGGCCTCTATTAGCATTAAAAAAGGCTAGTGGATGTACAGGAGTATGGCTTAAGACCTCCTGCATCCAGGTTTGGTCTACATGTTTCAGCCAGGCCTTTTCTGTTAAAACTGGCTTTCCTCAGGACCAATAAATAGGTGATGGTGCAGTCTTAATTTAAGTGAAAGTGTGATATGTAAAAATGTGAAGCACTCGCTAAGGTGCTAGATATGTATGAGGGGGATTCCCTCTATGCGCATTACTGGACATACAACATAGATGACACAACAAACATACAAGGGAGAGTCTTAGCATGATAGCTTAAGGTCACAAAACCGTATAATTGCCGGTTTCTAAAGTGCTGTGTTGACTCTAAAAATACGGCAAATTGTGTAACCATATGGGTGGTATGGTTAGGGTGAGGACTAACTTGATATGAGTGGGTTCAGTGGTGTGGTAGCGAAAATCTCTAGGGTTGATTTTGGTTATGGAAGCCTGGACCTCCGGAAAGGAAGGCTGGGTCCCCTGAGGTGCGACAATGCCATCGGGAAATCATACCCCTTCAAAGGGTTTAGCCCAGGCCCCAAAGAGAGTGTCAGTGAGGGCTTTATTAAAGCAATACTGGTTCTGGGGCACCTGCCCCTAGCTGAAGCACCTCGTTCAAGACATGGGACTTGACCCTAACAGAGGGAAGTTGAAGGTCAAGGACTTCCGCAGCCCTACATATCACATGAATGACATGCCTTTCTCCGAAGCCTGGCCTGGAGGGGATAACATGCAAGTATCTGGTGAGGTGCCAAGGCCACTGGCTGAGAAGGAAGGCTATTTGAACGTGCAAGTCAGAAATACACAAGAAAATACTTTTGTGAATGAGGCCCTTAAAGTGAGCTGCCACGGAGTGGTGAATAGGGAATTAGAATATGATGCTGTCCCATTTCAAAACATTTGTCCAGGTATACTGTGAGGCTAAAGAAAATATATAGCAAGTATCAGCTGGGAGGTCTTGGTGTACTCACTTGGACACCGACAATTTATCCTTTGAACTTAAATTGTTGGAATTATTTCTACTAGAAAAGTACACAGAAAAAGAGCAGTTATAAAAGTTTAAGCTATTAACTAGAAATGGATGAAAGTAATTCTTTTAAGGTGTCTTCAAGGCCTTGCTTGTAGGAAACTCAAAGTGGAATGATTATCCCATTAAGGCCTTATGTAGAATTTAGTGAAAGCAGTTGATCTGCCAAAAAGTGTCAGATGTCCAGTGGCGGCTCCCTTGCTAAGGCGGAGGAGCGTTGCCTCACTGCTTTTCAGCAGTAAAAAATGAAAAATAAAATTATAATTACAAAAGGCTATTATCTTTTTATTTTTCCTCACTCACTTCCTTCAGCTGAGCCGACAGCGGGCAGGCCATCCATTCTGACACAACAAAGCTGCAGGAAGGAGGAGGAGTGGTGGCACCGCTTCAAATGCGCCTGACAGTTTGCCCGGCTGGCAAAGGTCGGCCAAACTGTCATGCACATTCCGATCTCTCATCCTGAGCTGTGCTGTACAGCCGGGTGTAGAGCAAGCACAAGGGCGTAGTACCCTAGTGAGTGCCTAACTAGGGAGCTTACACCAATCACGTCGCTGCTCTCATGCTGGGTAATACCAGCAAGAGAGAGACCTGTGTCTGGATTGGCGTTGGGGAGCCTGTGTCATGCCTGAGTCGAGAAGCATGTTATAACAAACAGGGTTATACCCAATGCAGTCAAATAGGGACCTGGGTAGCAAATGGAAAGAAAGGAAGGGGTCCCGAGACCAGAAAGAAATTTACAAATTCATAGCATTTGTATTCATAAATTCAAAAACAACGTTTTTAGATGCAAAAAAGATTTTACTTCAAGATTGCATACATCCTATTCAATGGATACATTATTCTCTATACAATTGCTTTATATACAATATGTGTGCCCACATTCACAACGGGGAGGGGGTGACGTGAGGGAAAGTGTAAGGGGTAGGATATGTGTGAACATGTAATGTAATGTAATGTATAGGCATTTATATAGCGCACTACTTACCCGTAGGGTCCCAAGGCGCTTCGACCGCTGCGAAACCCTTCCTGGCTTCCCTGAGAGATGGTCCCTTAATGGGTATCTCCAGGGTGAGACCAGGCATCCCCGGCGGTCTGGTGGGGCCGTTAGTGAAGATGAGGCAAGCTAATGCCCAGAGTTGCCGAGTGTGATCGCTGATCGGAGTGGGCACCGAGGCGAGAGAATTATCGAGTCCGCTGACCCTGGTCCAGAAACCTGCCGCGCCGGGAATCGAACCCTGGCCGTCCTCTGCTCTCGGGTCTGCCGCCTCTAACCAGTGAGCCACACTACTTCACTCATGATGATTCATTCAGTGACACGTCTTATTCAATCTACTAAGACAATATACATGTGGTCCCTTAACATCAGGGCCACATCTGTAGGCTCCGTGGGAGTCCAAAAACTGTAAATGGCGAAAAAGGGCCTAACTCTGCAATAGCCGTGAGTGTCTAAATGGGGACCGGAGCTGGTCTTTGGTGACGTAGTGGTCTACGTTTCGACCCACAATCAGTAGGAGTCTTTTCCTTACGGAAGGGTCTTCATCAGGACAGACATTGTTGTGGGTGGGCAAACTCCTGGGGAACAATTAGAGAAACGAATTAGAGATACACCATTCCTGTATTAAAATTCATAGGATGGTGATACATGATAGTCAGTGAAACGAAAGAAACCGTGTTCTCTTGTTACGTCTGAATCTCATACGTACGAAATAAATACAATGCCTAACGCTCACCTTTGGCAAGGGGCGATAGGAGTAGACTCAAACGTTGAGTAGTCTTAGTCCAAGCCGCTGGAGGTAACTCTAAAAGTTAGAGGAAAGACTAGTATTGGAAGAGAATCAGCAAGTACCTTACTGCTCTATACAAAAGGTCTAGATCATTAAAAACCATGATGGTAGTCAACAAGCCACTATGCTGAGTAGTATTTTATCACAAAAAAGGGTTGGGAAATCATTGGACTTCTATGCGATTATTACCTGTCCGCATGTATGGGGTGGTGTCCAGGGCGATAGAATATAATGTTGCTCAATGGTAGATCAAGGTTATAAATCTATACAATAGAGAAATGGAATACCTATTTACAAACTGATTGCCATACATAAAACCAAATTGGAAGTCTCCCACAGGGATGAAGTACATCAACATTGGCTTACCACTATCAACAGAGTCTTAGAGATTAAATTAAATGGATCCTGGGTGCATTGCGCAGGAAATATTTTCAGGCGTAATTATTCCATTTCGGGCACCTACGTTTGTCAGTGGTAACCTGTATGCAAAGAAAAGGGTTGGTAAAGGAACTAGTATTGGTATCTTATGAATTGAGGTATCGTAGGGTATCTATATATATATACACAGAACAATGTTATTACCAGCAGAGGCAGCTGAGGATTATCTATACATCACTAGATTTTTAAGTCTCACCACTTCTTTGGAGCGACATATAGGGAAATTCACCTATTTAGGAAAGCGGCACGTAATTGGCCTGAAAGGAGAAAGATAGTCGCCATAGCGTAAAAGTCACTAAACACTCCTCTGGTGGTTTCATAGTCGTAGAGATTAGAAAATAAGTACAAAAAATAAGTACCATTACCGGGATGGAGGAATCCTGCTAAAAGTCCTTAATAATTCTCCTGGGACGCTGACATCTTGTCTAAAAAGGGGGTTAAATGTAAAGTAGTTTGGGTATAGTAGCCCGGAAACAATCAAAGAACCCTCACCACAGTCAACTAAATCCCAACTCTCCTACCTCTACCGCCGAGCAGTTCTTCAGATACGTTCACCTCGGTCCTATAATCAGGTAAAGAAACAAAGGTTCAGAGGACCGAGCGCGATCAGACCGCCTCGCTGCACAGATCCCCAGAGGGTTCGCTGTGCATATTTACCTCGGGGTCCTGTATAAACAGATGAAATCAGCGCTCCTTTCCAATCCGCCGGGGTCTCTCATTAACGCTGAGTCGAGAAGCAGGGCCAGAAGGACACCGATGTTGCAGGTGGCAGGTAAACATTTTTTGAATGTTTTTCCCCACAGTGCCACCCGGCTGCCCTCCATCCCCGGGCGGCCTCCCTGCGTTGGCCCAGCAGCCGCCACTACAGATGTCTCATCCACTGTTTTTCAGTGCATTGGAGTCAATACCTGTCCAAATATGGCATATGTCACTCTGCCAGACTCTAAAAAAGGCCATTCATTTACGCTTTTTGTGGTGGTAAGCACCTCTTTTAACCCAGTAGTAACTGGATAAAGATTTCATATCTCTGGTTTCTTTTTTTACCAAACAGAATGTATTTCACAATGATTGCAATGACAAAGAATGAAAATAATAAATTGTAATTTAAAGCATTCTTCAAAATGAGTCCAGATGAGAATTGCCATAGCAGATGGTGTATTTGAATTAATTGCTGACCTTGTTTATACCGGTTATGTTTTTTTCCCCTGGTATATATTATGTTTGTATCATAAACCAAATAGTCGGCACACAAGCTAGGAGAACCCAAAACACATTAAAATTACAAATGGTTTCTACTGGATTCTCTTAAAATAATGTTAGAGGGATGTTTAAATGTTGTACTGAAAGTGCCGCCAAAAAAACAACAAAAAAAGAAATAATACAAGTTACACTAAAAATGTAATTGAACAAGTTAAACTAAAAATGTCCTTGAACAAACAGATATTACATGCCACTGATAAGCAGTTCCAAAGTGCAAATGATATCAACTCGGATTTTTGCTAGAACAGTTCACTAGATTTCAAAATTAATGTCAATTACTGGATCCAGGTATAAAACATTTGAAACTGGTCCACTGACTTTTTCACTCACTGTGGCAAACAACTTGCAATTAAATATTGCTCCTTTGAAATCGAGTTCAAATTTAAAAAAGAGGGAATCAACATGAACTTTGAAAATACTAATTCAGATTAATTAGACAGCACTTGAATGACTGATGCAGAAGAGTTACTCAGATTAGTTGCTTGTTAGATGAGAAATAAGATTGTTTCTGAGTTATATATAAATTTCAAATACATGTTTTTATAACTCCAAAGACATATTTTAGAAACGGGCTTTGACAGAGGAGCTGTTTAGCATCGTCATTGTATCTAATATGCTTCCAGTGGACTGTGGTTCAGCAATTTTCGACAATTGGCAGTTTTTAGGTCTGGATTGATAGCCCAGCTGTGTACTGGACCTATTCTTATAAATTCTTTAAACAATACATAGAGTGGGGTACGCTGCTTTCACCGTCGAGGAGTACTACTCTGTCACCACATGATTGGTTGTTCTCATTCCACCGCCTATGCAGTGCATGCTTCAACACTACTCAAAATTGTAAAAAACAACAAAAAACATGAAAAGGTAAAAATGAGGTTAAAAGAATAAAGCAAAGGGAAGAACAGAAAAAGCAACTGGAAAACTGATGGGGGAAAGATATGGGAATAAAAAAGAGAAGTGAAAAGTGGATGTGCATTACATTAATATGCGAATAGTTTATAGCATGACTGATCAAGTATAGATAGGCAGGGGAATAAAGTACCATTTTGAAGGTTTGGGTAGGTGAGAGAGTAATAGCACAAAGATGTCTTGTGCGAGGCGAAGGGCGCGAGAGTTGAAGGGGTAGATAAGCAGGAGTTAAATAAGCAAATAGGTAAGATGTATAGACAAATACAAAATATCCAGACAGAACTGACAGTAAGGAAAGTACATTAATTGTTTAGGAGACGGTTGAAAAGTTCGGTTTTTGAGATGGGTAGGTTGGCTGTTACTAAAATGATACTCCGCTTGACGTATATTTTTGCTAACGTACCAGTAGTGTTACCTGGCAGATTCTTCAAAGACCTCAATAGGATGCTGTTGGATGTGATTTGTGAGGGAGTGGGGTCTAAGTAGAGTAGCACTACCGAAATGATGCCTGTCGGTTTCAGAGGAGAGTTAACATCCTCTAACTATGAAAATTACTATATTACTATACGGTATAGTAGTCTATCTGCAACTAATGACAGATTTTTTCATTGCTGAAAAATTTATTCCGAAGAGATGCCACAAGGTAATTTACTCATTAGGAATAGTCACAGATACTTTAATACCCTTCGAGGATATCTCAGAATGATCGATTTAAGCCAATTGAATTAAAAAAATACTTCAGCTTACTTAATGCCCAATAATGTACACAAGATAATCCCCAGTCGAACTGATCAATGCCTTAGGTGTCACCCTGTTGCAGACTTAGTGCATATGTTAAGGTATTGTAGGGCCCTCTAATCATTATGGAAAACAGTACAGGATTTGGTGTGAGAGGTTGCAGGGGGGGGGGGGGGGCGGGGAGTACAGCCGCATCCTTGAGATCATGCTAGGGTTATATCAAAATAAACAAAATTAGAAAATAATACATGAGCAGATTTAGAATAGCTGTTGGCCACGCACCATATAGCTTTGCCTTGGAAAGTGCATCTGCCTCCAAGGATCACAAACTGGATGAGAGAATTGCTGGAATGGGTGGAAGGTGGGGGCGGTACCTTAACCATACTTCAAAGACGAGACAGCAGGTCGATGTGACCAGGTGGCATGTGATGTACGTAACCCTAAAGGTCAAGGCGGATGACAGACCTTGTTGACAGACTTGTTATTTGTAGGGGGGTCAACATTGGTGGCCTGGGATGAAGGCCCTTCAGCTTGGGAGGAGGAAGAGTTTTATATTCCCTGCCCCTATATGTTTAGGTAAAACAGTGCAGGTCTCTGGTGCGGGTCCTGGTGACGTTGTCCTTTGTTAGCTGTTAGTTCTTGGTGTGTTAGGGCTACTTCGACACTGTCACTTGACACGTGCTGCAGAATATTCCCACTGCCCTCAACAGTCCCCTGCTGGATGACTTCCCGCGGTGCCTTTCATTTCACTGTCATCAAGATCTAGGAGCCTAGCTTAGCTAGTCAGGTTTAATGCTGGACTGTTGACTAAGGCAGCATTATTCATTCAGAGGATATCAATATGTGTATAATACTAATGTTGTACAATAACAAAATGCAAATAAAACATATTAAAAAAAAAAGAAAATTCGAAACGTGAAAGTGAACAGCTTCCTCTGTCTTATGGTCCTCGAAGCGACAGCTGCAAGACAGGTTAGGCAGAGAATACATATATTTTATTTAATACTAAACAGATTAACTTTATCTCTTCTGATCTAACAAACGCAGATGGGAAAAAAAGAAAAAAGAAAAAACCTCCTCCCTTCTAAAGCGTGCTGAACAGCATAGCCAGACGCGGGGCAGCTGACCGTTCTTATAGTGCGCGCGGCAAATCGAGCACAAAAGGGCGTCGCCCAGCAGGACGCCGGGAGGGTGTGAGGCACGCTTCAACCCCCGCGCGCCATCCCGTGCCCTCTGCCTCCCCGGGCAGGCGCCGCCGTATCTGTCACGCATGCAAGAGGCCATTTTCAATCTAGATCTTGTTATGGATTAATACGCGAACACTTTCTTGCTTATTATGCAATTCATCATGATGAAAATTGCATTGGGTTTCTCTTGGCTACATGCTGATACATTCATTTATTCGGCTCGCGGGCTCCACGGGGCCATACTAATCTTTATGACAGCCTAGGAAGCACTAGCCAGATTAAAATGACCCTTTCAATAGTCTCGTCCCTTTGTATAGCTTCCGTTTTCAAGCCCAAAAAATATAAACAATTTTATTGAGCAGTTTTTTTTTACATTTTAAACTTTCCCGCTTCATTACCTTTCTTCAGAAATGAATGTTCAGAATTTCTTGTGGCACGTAACTATTTGACGAAAGCACGTTTGTAAAATAAGTACATAAAAAAACATAAAAGAACATTCCTATACCTGTCAAGTGAATTCGGAATTGTGTATTATTTCAGTTAGTGCTTGCATGTCAGTAAATTTACCATTTGTTGGATTTGCACCCTAGGAAATACTATTTTTACAGGACAAGTACATTCAAGTCTTTCACCACTTCAAAGCACATACCGTACACGGTGCAGCTTGCTGCCCACGTTGATAAATGCTTCTGTGCCCCACATGGAGGAAATGCTACAATACACTAACTGAGCAAAAGATCTAGAGGGCAAAAATGAGCCGCAAAATAGTCACAAATGTACCAACTGCCAGCCCTGCTACCAAGATATTTCTGGTAAAAGTTAGGAGTGTGTAAATTTACTTCTGGGCCTGGCTTAAAGAACCAGACAAAACTAAATGCCAGTGTAAGGTAGTTAGAATCTTCAGGCAAAATGTTTTTTTTTGCTGTTTGGGTACTCCCTTTTTTTAAAGCAACAAGTCATTTGAGTGCATTTGTTGCAATCTCGCTTTGTCTTTAGCCCATTAACATGAACTTCAAAGCAGCGGCTTACATGGCCCTGATGTAGCTCCATGACTGGTTGCACACCCTCTGACTGCTGGAGCCGTAATACTAAATTGGTAATCAAGGTTAGTGGTGGAAGAGGATGGGAACACATTTGAATGGACATGTCCTGAATTAAATATATTCTAGTCTACAAGGACAGACGGCAGTGGATAACATTCAGCAAGTGGCAGTAACCAAGACCATGTGTTGTCTAGGTATGATCAAGCTCCTAAAGATAAAACATGTCCAATTAAAAACTTTGTGACCTCTCTAACCAAAAATTATTTTAACAAGAATGGGCAAAGCACCACTGCATTCATTGTGTTTAGTGCACCGTAGAGGGACAAGCAAGATAATCCAAGAATGAGTCAACAGGTGGATGAATGAGCACAAGGATAAGTAAATGAGTGCACAGATGATGACCAGGAGTTTAGAGAAGGAATGAAAGAAGCATCCATTCAACAACCCATTCTTACATTGATTCACTCTCCTATCCATAGTGTCACACACAGTCATCAATCGACAATGGAGAGGCGCTTAAGATATATGCCAGATCTACTGACTTAGCCAATGTTTGTTACACTTTGGTTGCATGTTGCAGGCCACCGTCTTTTTTCAGGTGTTTTCCTATCAGGTCACAGCATGACCTGCCGGAAATTGCTTTATGCAGCTGACATGAGTGTAAAGAAGACTTCCTTGTTCACTGGAAGAGACTTGGATCTGAATCAGCCATATAGACCTGGCTTCATATTAATATCAGTAGGTACGGGGTAGGGAGAGCAGCACAGGGGGACATGCTGGGAATGGGAGATAACCTACCAGAACCCCTTACAACTTTATAGGCTCCAAATATACAGGGGATCCTTAAAAAAGGGTACCCCACCTGTCACTTACCTAACCACTACTCACATACACACTCTGGCCCAGCCGAAGCAGAGGACATGGATTTACATAGAGAGGTTAGGCAGTCTGAGGTAAAAATTACTGTAACCCATGATCGTAAATGAAGTGCTCAAAACAGTGTTTAGCTGCCTCGGGGCCTCATGTCATGTATGACCACTTCAGCTGGTCTTCGTGGCTATAATCTATGGCTTGTTGCATTTTCGTTTTTGCAGTTTGACTTTTAGCTTTTTAAGTACGAGCTAAAATATATATGTATGCATAGTCCTGTTAGCTTAAAAGCCAGAACTGATTGAAGGTGTGAAACATGACATTATTACACTTGGCTGCTAAACATTAGTCATATCGTAGCCTGGTTATGTGGACGGTAGTCACTCATGATGAAAGGAGTTCCACTTTGGGTCTACATTGATTACCAGAGTCTAGCACTCTGCGGTTGAGCATCTTCCAAAAACATGTATGGCATCTCTAAGGTGACTCATGACATGTTACCTGCACAGATAAAATGTAGGAGCAGTATGCCAAACGGCTACTATGTTAGAGACCTTTGATCGAATAGCAGATCTCTATTTTGCCTCTTTGACAAGGGCATGAATGGATAATCGGCACAGAGCAGTGGATGGCAGTGGCCATAAATTGATTGTTGGTGGAAAGTGTAGTCTACTGGCAGGTGTGGAGCTTGTGCTGTGGGTGAGGTCAGAGTTTAAGCTGTTGGTGCGGACATACTCAGTTGCTCTGTGACAGTAAAGACCTCAGGTTTCTTGCTGGCACAGAGCTCTGGTGCTGGTACACATTAAGTTCTGTGTTGTAAACACGAAAAGAGGGGGTATCGATTCAATTTTGGAGCCTCTGAGCAAGTTCTGTGACTTCTACTTACACCTGGTAGTTTGTGAAACCCAGACGTACCTGAGGGACACCACAGAGGTGCTCAACCTAATTGAGAACTTCCCTTGCCCCGAGACCATTGACTTCCCGATAACCATGAGCTTAGAAGCGTTATATACAAACATTCCCCAAGACGCTACCCTGGAGGTTTTGGAGTCGACTCTACGCAATATCGTTCCCTGGCCATACCAAGCGCCGGTCTCCTTTATCTGTGAATGCGGATCAATAGCGCTAAAAGAGAACTTCTTTCAATTCAAAACTCAACTTTACCATCAAACGCAAGGAACTAGCATGGGAAGCACATTTGCTCCGAGCTTGGCGTGCCTCTATATGGCAGACTTTGAGGCGAAGTTCGTTCTGAGCGAGTCCAACCCATTCAAAGAAATGTACTCCTGTGGCCCCGTTTCATCGACGACGTCCTAATCTTCCTGACAGGAGGAGAAGAGTTATGTGACAGGTTCTGTGAGTGGGTCAATACTCTTGACCCTTTCTTGAGATTCACAAGCACCAGATCACACAAGGAAGTGCCATTTTTGGACCTCTTGATCTCCAAGGAAAACAGCACCCTACATACTACCATCTACAAGAAACCTACAGATCGTAATAGTCTCTTGGTATACGAGAGCCATCATCCAAAAGCACTAAGGGACAATCTGCCGGTGGGTCAATTCTTGCGCCTCCGCAGGAATTGTGATACCATGAGGGCATTCGAACATCAAGCAGAGATTCTGACATCCAACCTGAGGAAACGACATTATCCAACCAACATCATAAGCCAAGCGCACAAAAGGGCCAGGAACAATCAACGCCAGGCCCTGCTAGAGGTTAATACGAAACCCCAATCAGACATTATAACATGTGTCACAACGTTTACACCCAGTTCTAACGCGATCAGAAAATAGTGAGAAAACACTGGGATATCCTCAAGACTGGCACGTTCTCAGCAGGACCACCACCCCTTTTTGCGTTCAAACGCACACAGAACCTCAAAGATCACTTGATCCATACACGCCCTAAACAAACCATACTGAAGAGACCTACCTTATGAACGTTACCCCCAGTGGTGGGACATTACCCCTGCGGTACATGCGCTTCTTGTCCTGAAACACAGGCAATGAAAGAAATAGATCTGGGGCTGACGACACCATGGCGTCTAACCAGACATACCAATTGCAACACTACAAATTGCATTTACATGATCTTATGCCCATGTGGGCTGAGATACATTGGGATGACAACACGCCAGGTCAAAGTACGGATAGGAGAGCACACAAGCCGTATACGTACAGGAAAAACGAACACAAAGATGTTATCCCATTTTGCAGAGAAGAAACATCCAGCGACCAGTATTAAATGAACAGTGATTGACTCCAACCATCTTTGGTCCCTAAAAACCTTGTTTAGGTACGAACAAAGGTGGGTCTACCGTTTGAAGTGGGACAAGGAGGGTCTGAATGAGGAAATCCCTTGGGTGGAACTCCAGTAAACCAATCCAGGGAAACTGTCTGATCAATGAAGATGGGCCTCACACAGATGTAGACACATCTAGTACAGGTCCACTAACAAGAAGAACAACCCCGCTGGCAGTAAGGTGTTCCCATCCAGTAGGCCACCTTGTCCCCTTTCCCCAGGACAATTACCCTGAGGCAATGCCTTAGGAATTAACAGCATTCACCATTAGGAACAAGGGTTTAACTTTAATTAGCAAGATAATTTACACATAAGATCTTTTCACCCCTTCAACGACCTAGTCTCAAGTTCCCATACCATCCGGGCACTTAGGACAGATATGCTTAACAGTACTTGGCACCTAGCCAAAAATGACAAAACGTCCGATCAACCCTCTTCCAAGATGGCCACCACATCTGACACATAGTTGTCGTCCCGCTCCATCGAGATCCGGATGACTAATACAACCCTCTGTGACGAGAGTGTCCTTATTTTAAATCATTGGGAACTAACGAGGATTTAGTGATTCATAATAGAACCTTACATTTAAGAATTACCCGACTAGTCATTCACAGAAACCCACTTCAAGATGGCCGCCACCGTTTGGCAACCTCATGACGTCACTCGCTAGCAACATCTGGGTACTGTGACTACCCGTTCCCCTGACCAACCGACACGGAAAGATACCGCCAACAACATTGAATAAATACGCGGGAAGGAGAGAGACCTGCTCCTTTCCGACGAGGAGCTTGCCGTGGGTAGGAGTCAGAGACACCCGCTGAGGGAGACAACTGTGAGTACCGGGACGAGGACGTTTCGTCCTCGCGCTCGCCATAACACCGCCCCCCTTCTGAGAATGCTTTCGACATGAGGCTCATTTATCTATCGGAGGCAGTAGTTGCTACGATGATCACCACTAGAAATTACATCTCTACCATGTCAATTCCCCTTGTTTTTAAAGAGGGCTAAGAATCAATCCGACAACGGATCACCGCATTGTGACACCTGTCTTATTTCCGCAGTGCTCCCTCGCTTGACAGGCAAGCCAACGTCGATGGGGCCCAGACCATAGACTGATTGGGTATGTTGTCATTAGTTCCAATACGACCTGCACATCTTCATCATGCCTGCCCCACACCACTACTAGACTTCGTCACTCACTGTATTCACAGGCATTTTTTTCCAACATGTGTGGTAAACTATTAATGAGTTGACTGCGCACATTGATGTTAATACGCTGAGAGAGTGACCCCACACCTGAACTTGACTCATCAGAATGAGGCACCTCGTATCACAACCTACCGGGGTGTGTTATTTACCCTATCCTTACACATCTATGTACCTGTGGGAATTAGTTACGATTTATTTAACTTTTTACCATGTTCGTAGGCACCATTGCAGCTTACCAAGTCCCTGTCTGCACGCACTCTGGCTTTACATGTACTTACGCCAGTAAAGACAAGGCATTATGTAGATCTTTCTTTTAATACGAGATCAACCAAATTAATCCTATAGTTGTTCGATGGATTGCATACATGCTTAATGCATGCTGCTAGATGTATGCTCCATGATCCATACAACTCTGAGAAAGGGCCGAGTTACTACAATTTTGCAGCACGGCAAGACAGTGTTGTTTTATTACAGTTATGTTTACTTCACAGCTGGTTTTGCTCTTTTGTTTACAAGACTTTCTCTTCACAGGTTGGGTTATGGTACCATTAGTGACCGTACCAGTCAGCGATAAGACGCTGTTCACCTTGACGACGAAGGTACAGCGGGTACACGGGCAATAGGCCTGGCACCTGCAACAACTAACCTAGATTGTTTTTGTACATCATATGGTCCTGAAGAAGCGCGATTGGATCCACTAGGGACCTCTAGACGCACGAAACATGTTGACCGAATTATTTGTTTATCCCCACTTGAGCACTTACCCTGAGAGCAGCGTTTAGTTAGACAATCGCTCCTATTATTTGTTACATAAGGATTCTCCAGGGTCCACCCCCTTTTAATTAACCTACCAGACCCCTGAATTAAACTAGATTGAGGGTACTGTACGGTTATTTTAACTCCCTCACTATCACTACTAATTTTTACTAGGCCCCCTTACCCCCCTGCACAACTGCGGCAACTCAAACAAAAGATCTCCGCAAAAGAGCCCCCTTGAGGGGCCCGTGAGGGACTGCAGCGCCGCCCACACGAGGAGCAATGCCCAATGATGATCTAGGGCGATCATAAGGTTTCTGAGGGCACTAGGTTACCAAGGAGAAGCACTCACTTCACTCCACGCATATCTTACTATTCCACCTGAAATCTAGAACAAGAGCTAAACCATTCCCTTACACTTTTCTCTATCTCTCCACTCTTTCGTTTGGAGCATCCTACTTTTAGGCATACTCCCCATGAGGAACATTTGACCCTATCTGTGTTGACACACATTAAGTTCTGGCATATAGTGGGCACAAATGTTGGTAACATGAAAGCACAAAACGAAGACATAGATTTCATGCTGCTATAGATTTTTAGTGATTTGTTGGCAGTCAGCTTACTCCATGAACTCCCAACACTGGGGGCCATTTTCGATAGGATAGGACAAAATTCCGACCGCTATCGTTTTGGGCGGGTGTCCAATCGACTATTAGCCGATTACAATGCGCAAAAATGCAGTTTATGATTGCTGCATGTGCTACATTCCTAAAAAAGGTCTGCAGCACAAGCCACAATAGAACAAGGCATTTTGCAAACATCCATGCACCGTATGCCAGGCACCATAATGTGCCTGGCACACGGTGAATGGATATTTAGGGGGGCAGAACAGGATTGGGCGAACGCTGCTCCGTCTCTCAGCTGGATTGCCCCTGTGCATTCTGGGTCATGCAGTTTGTGTGTCTTCGCAAGGGGGACCATAGAGGAGGCCCACGGGGGACAGGGGCCCTGCTAGGGACCCCCAAAGTCCCTTTCTGGCTGCCTTTTTATGGCAGCCGAACCGTCATAAAAAGGCTGTCAGAAAGGGCCATCATAATCCCTACGGTGGTGCTTCTGCAGGCACCGCCCCCAATGTAGGGATTACGGTCTGACCAGTGCTCTGACAGGCTTGTTGAGCCTGTCTGAGTGGTCAGTCGGTCTGACCGGCCAAATAGTAACATGGCGGTCAGAACGCTATGCTGGATGTCGGTGGGGACGCCATAGACGGCCTGACGGCGGCGGTCCCACCGAAATCTTAATCGGGCCAGAGTGTCTAGTCCTATACCTTTATTTAACAAATAAGCATATTGAAAGATCCTGTAGTCCTTTTGTCCTACAATATACCCACCAGAAATGTGTTAACATGTTTGATAATGACTTTTAAAGGGAAGGCTAAGACCTAAACTGCTTCATGGTCGGTTAACTGAAAAAGATCAGGCGGTCACGCCACTCAGGTTACTTATCAGTAAGGAGAAAGGTCAACTTGATGACAAAGATCATGTTGCTTGTGGGCAAAAAGCTTGGACTGCGGAGGTTCATAGAATACAGCGTTAGGATATGTGAAAAACGCAGGCTGCTGTTGGCCAGACAGCCAATTCTGATGGTGCTTTGGGAGCCCAGCCTGATTTTGCATAGGCTGTTTGGCACAGTAGAACAAGTTGCTTACCTTCGGTAACATATTATCTGGTAGAGACACAGTCTAGCTGCGGATTCCTTAACTGTGAATTCCTCACAAGCATCAGATTGGATTCGGAAATTTTCAGCGGTACCTTTGTGTGCCGGGTGTGGCATCGTACGGCTCCGTGATGACCTCTACTTCGTTTATAACATTAGTGGAGTCATACAAGTCTCTTCCAGTGCACGGATGTCAGTTTCTTCTATGAAACTTTCTGCGCCAGAATACAGAGCCACTATGGAAACTGGGTGTGGAAACAGCGCGCCAAAAAGATTTAAAAAATCCTTGAAACAAAAATTAGAATGTAACAATAAATGGTATGATAATACCAGACAAAGACTCTAAGGAAAAGACCTTAAACAAAATGACGAAACACAAGCTACCAGAAACCTTGTCCTCTGGCATTTAAACCATCTTTGCAAAGGAAACACTTCTCACTTTACTGACCACTCACATATGGAAATGGATGTTATGATAATACCAAGACAAGACCTATGAGACAGGACCAAACGGTTAGTTAATTCTTACCACTGCATGAGACATTGATCACCGGTGTCTAAAATCAGTGCTAAAAGGGGAATAACACCTACATCATAGGTCATTCGAGAATAATGAAGCAATGATAAACAAAAGGTATAGTTATACCAAGTCAATATAAAGGAGTAAGAGCCAATAGTTCATTGAATCACACAATCGCGTGATTAGCGCTGGGATACTTACGGGTGACTACGCGCTCTACAAAACCCAATAATAATAAACAATGAACATGGTATACAAAACCAGTACTGAAAAAGGGTATAACTTTTACACTATGGATTATTCGCAGTCCAGGGAGGACAGGTAGGGCATTAAGGAATCTGCGCTAGACTGGGTCTCTATCAGATAATACATTACTGCAGGTAAGCAACTTGTTCATCTGATAGACATCTAGCCGCAGATTCCATAACTTTTAATTAAATACTATAGCTTAACCCACCGGAGGAGGGTCTGCGAACTAAACCTACAAACGTTCTCAATGAGAACCAGCCAGTCGCAATCAACAATCGACCAGATATGTGTAGGAACTAGATGAAAACAAGCTTGGGCTCTTTATCCTCTTCGATGCTCATGGCGAGCTACACCTCTCGTGTGCTCATGATGAGCTGAGCTCGTCATGTAAAAGGGGATTCAGCAAATATCAGCACAGGAGGGGGATCAACTTAGCACCCAAGGTGTTAAAAAACCCATGGCAACAACACAAAGTATGTAAATAAGAAACTGTTCCCCAGGCACAGGAAACAACAAGCCTTAAGTGAAGTAGGATAATATCCTATCAAAAGACATCTGACAACAGTCAGACATTATCGTATAACCCCAAGGGTAAATGGATTCCAGACCCAGAAGGACAAAAGGCAGGCAAATGGAATGCCATGCAAACTGCATTCTCTACAACAGCAAAGAAATTCTTGAAGGAAGCCTGCCCCAACAAAATCCGAAAAGGACTTCGAAGACACATTCCATTAACATCAAGATGAATAAACCTATTCATCGCAAGGTCTGAAGGATCAATTCATGAACCAAGAAAGATGACTTACAACTCAGGCAAGGAATAACGAAGTCTTAATCCATCCCTGGAATAAAGAACCCTTTTAGACACAATGACCACTCAAAGGCTTACATAATGCCAAAGTCTTGTAGAGATGGAAAGACAATCAAATAGAAAGGAACCTGGTATAATATTATATCACACACCAAACACTAACGGTGAAGAGAGAAGCAAATCCTTTCTCACAAGTAAAAATCTAGCTTTTTTATTTTTATAAATAAGGATAAATATCTTTTCTACCATATAAATGGTTGAACTACATATAATCATGTGAAATACAAATGCAATACACTTATGTATACCTCGTATACACACACAAATCGACAGAACTGAAAAACCAACTCCAAGAAACTGTACGATCTAGCATTGAAAAGGATATGGCACCCGCAACAAACACTGCAGGTGACTTGGCATTAAGATAATGCTGTCTGCCAAAAGTATTTTAATAGGTCAGTACTACCTAAAAAAAACATATAGGAGAATAAACCTTTACCAGTAGTCAGTCTTTATGACCATACTTGACCTAAAGGGTAAAAATGAATAAACAAACCAAACCCCTGGAAATCACCCAAAAAAGGATATACAGTTGGAATAATTTTGCCCGCAATACACAAGAGTAAAAATAACGCCGGATAGTAAAGCTAACAAGGACGTATATATATATATATATATATATCTACACACACACATATACATACTTCCTTCAAGTAAACAATAGATCATATGTTCACACTATCATTGCTTAACAGCTGTTAGATACAAAGGATAATAGATGTATAATAGAGAAGGGACAAATGTCTCAAAGAGACATACAATATCCAACTTCAAGCCAGATTAATATATCTTAATTCGACATATCTAAAAGCTACATCAAAAATCCACATAGATGGAAACAACCTTTATCCAACAGGATAAGCATGGCAAACTTGAAGGAAGAAGAAGAGTACCTTGATGTCATACCAATGGAAAAAAACTATAAAAACCATGCTACAATCTGAAACAATTGACGAATAAACCCCGTAATCAACAAAACCTCAAAAGGAGGGAACTAAAAGCTGTGTTTCTTAATATCTCCAAGATATTACTTGCTGAAATAAGGCAAGAAGTTGCAGAAAGAAAACTGTAATCGAAGAAACAGAATTTCTAGTGAAATAACCAAACTGGTCCTGCACCAACAAAGACCCCAGGTAATCGTCTTCACATAACAACCATAAAATTAAATCTCTTGAGTGATGATCCCCACAGATAAACTAAATCTCTACCACTGGGAGGAGAAAATCTCATGGAGTGTCTCATAAAAAGACAACCTATCACTGATATAACAAATAACCTCTGCAGAGACAGGAACACCAGAACCAATGATGTTACACTGCAAAACGCATATCATACTACAGTTTTGAGTCGAATCACAAACTAGGAGAAGTCTTTGTATGGAAACAACTCCCCTACCAATACAAAATAAGGAAAGAGGGCTAAGGGTCTGTACCACCCAGTCTGTCCCATAACCTACGCAAAGCCGCGTCTGCAGAGGCACCAAACAATGGAACGCCATTTAACAGCATGCCTATTAATACTGACTGGACTGCCTCTGTAAATCCAGTAGTACGAAGCCATGCTCGCCACCGAAGACACCATGGCTCGTCCAATCGAATTAATGGTGTCCATTCCACACCTAATGATTAACCTTGCCACCTGCTCCCCCATCCGAAATCAATTGACTCAATTCTTCCCTACTAGTCTCTGGAATGGAAATAGCTGTGCAAACTAATCCCATAAGGCATGAGAAAAACATCCTAGGGCACTGGTTGTATTAACGGAAAGTAACACAGCGCTGGTGGATGAAAACATACATTTTCCACAAGAGTCTTGCTTTCAGGAATCTTTGTCAGCTGGAGTATGAGGAAGACTATCCACATCATGGGAAGCTGAAGCTTCCTGAACCACAAAACTATGGTGGGCAGGTTGGCGAAAGAAGGCAACCAGAATCATCGGGAGCAGGGTGGTGATTGTGGGCCACAGCATGGTCCACAGGCGCACCAGTATCAGGCTTAGCCCATGCCCCCTGTAATATCTCATATAGTACCTCACTAAAGGGTAGCACTGGTTCAATCCCTGACTGACCTAGATGAAGAATCTCAATGAGGGAGTCTGTAGATTTATTCACTGTAGGCTGAATCAAATGTAAAACATCCGCCACCCTTCTTCGCGCATTCGCCAAGGAAGAGCTGGCCTCCGAGGCAAGGCCGGGAGGAGATAGAAGGCTAGAAGCAAGGGAAGACTCTAACCCACTTGCTTCGCCTAGTTCTGAAATCCAGCTTTCAATCATAGGGGTGGATTCACAGGTTGCACCAAAGAAACCTCTTCCCCAATTCGTTCCATCAAGTCCAAAGAACCCTGAATTACCGGTTCCGAAAATACTAATCGACGCCGACACAGCACTGTATCACCGTCTGGATCTGGATCAGAAAATGGAAGGGCATTGTTTGACGCCGATGGATCATGGACAGAATTAGTCGAGGGGTTGTTGGCGCCTCAAGACTCTCTCCTGGGTCGTGCATCGACTCAATTCGGCACCACCAGAACACTTTCCTGAGGAACAACTGACGTCGCATCAGAGCCAGTCGGCGCCACAGGTGTGATCCCCGAAGGGCTGTACACAGGTGTCCCTAAGGGCCTGACTGCAGCCGAGGACGAAACTGCCAGCTAAGACGCATTCATTGACCCCTGGGGAGAATTCAAAGTTAAGGAATCTGTGGCTAGATGTCTCTATCAGATAGAATCGTTTTATCAGCTGAAAGAGGTTATTAGAGCCTCATAAAGGGAACCAAGAAGTAGAGGGAGTACGATCCTGTTTCAAGGGCACTATTTCCAAGGTCCTCTTTAATAACAGCATCGAATTCCAAGATTGAGGCTGGTACCGGACAGCATTATATTGCAGAAGATATCTGGTACCAGTGGAAGGGAGTAGCCTTTGCAAACAAGTTGGAACGATCTAGCCATCTGTAGTGATTGTTAGTAACAGTGGAGGCTGAAAAAAAAGAAACACTTACCTTGCATGTCCTCGGCGTACCTGGCCTCTTCTTTTTGGAGGGCGGGACTGCGGGCACAAGCAAATTTCCTTGCTTAATCCTGGTGCTGCTCACATGCTAGAGGCCTGCAGGTCTTAAGAGAGCTGGGCTGAGATGTTTAAATTGAATACGTCTGTCTGGCCATCTCAATACGGCCAACCATAGAGACATGCGCAATTTAAACAGTGCAAAGAGCCTTCTGCTCACCACTCCTCTCTGCTGTCACTCAGCAGGCTCGGCCTGTCCTGACGCTCGGTTCAGGATGGGACATTGAAAAATAAAATGGTAATGAATTATTTTATTTTTCATCTTGGGGGGTTTTGGGGGCATTGGGGTGACACTCCTCCACTCCAACGGAAAAGCCACCCCTGGTTAATGGAAACCCCACCCCCTACTAGACACTGGTGGTGGAGGGAGGAGTAATTACTCAAAGAAAAGGGGCCCCCTGCATGTGGATAACTTGCCGAACTATTACATTTGAGTTGCTGGCATATATCTGCACAATTGTGACTAAATCTTAACTACATATATAATAAATGTAATACAAACAGACAAAAACTCATATTTTATATTCAAAATAGCAAAAATTGAATATGCAATTTATAAGAAACCTAAAATATAATTATCCATAGAGTTGTTCAGTCGTCTTTTATGATAATTCGAACTAAATTTAATTTCATAAACATACAAATGAACAATATGATATAGATACAAACAGCTAATCATTCTCAAGTGAACATGATGTTCTCTATGACCGATAGTGTTAATTGATTATAGACAATAGGTGAAAACTATGCATATCATATTATAGAAGGCTTGAAGATGTAAGGAGGAGTAATCAGAGCAGTTTTGAGGCAGCAGATCCAGTGGAACATGCGGGGGACTGAAGCCGCTGCTGGAATTCCTCAGGTCCACCTCTCCTTCGAAAGAACCAGTGAAACTGCTATGTCGTCTGCACTGGCTGGGGAAGTTGCATTTGCCTTCAAGGTTATTCCCTGACAAAGAGCAAAGCCACAGAAATGAGGGCATTGCTGGTGACCATTTGAGTGCATGGAAGTGCAGAAGAAGTAAGCCAAGGAGTTGTGGTCGGGCCCCAGATGCCGCATGCAAACATCTCTGGACAGTGTGGTTAGGGGTTAAGCCTTAGAAACTTAGATGGTGACATCTGACCTAGTCGCTGTTGAAATCCCTGAGGAAATTCATTGGTACTGGAGAAGAGCTACATGCTAACGTCAGAAAGAATAGGAACAAGCATTTGCAATGTAATCGGTCTCGCCTTTGGAACCTTATATGTATTTAGCTATGAAGCTCATTAGCCTGGGTGCTGAAACATCTTTACAGCTTTTCAAAAAACAATATAACTTTATGGATGTCAAAGGGACACTAGCAAAAGGGTGTTTAGAGACAGAAATCGACAGATAATAATTAGTTTTGAGACCCAGGGAATTATAATCTAAGTCGTTTAGTTAAAGTATTACCATACAACCACATTGGAGATTGAAAAAAATATCTGCCTAAAATATATATAAGCAAAAAGAGAGGCTTCTGTAAATCTTCAGTCAGATAACATAATGATAACATTATGAGCTACCATTAGACGCAAGAACAATACAGTTACAGAGCATGGACATGTTGATAAGAAAATAAATAACATCAGAAAGATCATGTGAGATCCTTTGTGACCAAGAACTTGATATCTGCAAAGAATAATAAAAGGATCATTTTTGAGCATTTTAACCACATGAGATTTGGTACGTTTTTACATACCTATTCACAGGGAAACCACTGCCTGTTTTTGAAAGAGGGTGCAGTTTGAGGGACATATTAATTTGCACAGATAAATGGAATACTAGTTAAATTAAACAACCATTGGCAAAAACACAAGGTGCAACCTATGCTTGCCTGTTTATTTCAAATTGCATACATGGAATTAAAAGACCAACAGCGAATCTTTGTTGACAAACAAAGCAAACAGAATGACACAATTTTATACGTGACACAAATGTGGTAATAGACATGAAGAAATCCCCACGCAGACTGGGATTCTGGAGCAGAGCACCCCAGGAGAGTGATAGTCAGTCAGGCTGAACATATGCATTATCTAGTGGCAATACATATTTTCTAAATTCAACACAGCGTCGCTAAAGTGAAATTCCATATTTTAGACTTGTATAATCACCCCCCAGAAAGGGAGCGTGAGAACAAAGAACGACTCAGAAAAATAAAATCGAATTAATAGATGACAAGCCTTAACACCCAAAGGCATGAACGAGACACAGAATCAAACAATTAAATGTTTTAAGTGTAAAATACACACTGATTGCACACTCAGCATTAATAGAACAAAGAGAATAAAGATTCATTATCCGAGTGAAAGTTGAATTTTGTGTGCAATGGTAGAAATAAAAGAATTCCTCTAAATAATCTCAAAATGTATTACGGTTCAAGTCTCACGGATTCACTAGGAGGAAGTTGGGAGATGGATTCTAGAGTGGAGGTAGGTGGAACACGGGAAAGAGTTTGAGCTTAAAAGGACACCTGTACGATCTGAGAATTGGTGGACAAGAGGAGAGCGAAGTCGGAGGTTCCAAAATGGGGGAAATGGTGAAGAGGAAGAGAGAACAATTAAAGGGGTCGTCCGGTTCAGAAAAAAAAAACATTTTTCTTTACCCAGTCCTAACATTAATAATAAGGTACTTTCCAGCATTCACCAGCGGCACGTTTAAGGAGTATTGGGGGATTGATGGCTTGCTGGGGACCAAAATGCCTGTGTAAGTAATTCAGTCTGTGCCTAGGGGCATCAGTGGGGTGAAGCATGCGGATATTTCTGCAACTATAAAAAGAAAAGCTCTGCCCAGGAGTGAATGTTTCCGCTGCTCTCAAGCCTGTTTTGTTTTTATTCTGCAGAACTCCACCCCCCCCCTTGCTTAGCCACGGAAATCTGCGCTGATAGGCCCTCGCCGCCCCAACTGTCCAGAATGGGTTCTACACATGACCTGTAACACCCTGCAAGGATGCTGGGGGAGCAGTGCGGAGATCGGGGGGTCCAAGTCCGGCAGACACTTCTTCCAAATCTGGCTTGGGGATATGATAGAGTGGTCCTTAGTGAGGCAAGTGCGACTGAAAGCATTACGGGCCGATGAGCGGGCAGAGGAGGGCCCTACAGACAGAGCAGCAGGGAGACCCCCGGCTGGGGAGAGGGGTGCCTGGGAGAGCACGCAGTGGAGGGCACCACAGAAAGCACACTGAAAGTTGGTGACTTGGGGCCAGGGGTAGAGAAATGGAGGGCGTGCAGAGGCAGAGGCAACCTCATGAATGCATGCATTCATCGCACTGTGGATGTTGGTGCTGTGAGTCATGTGCGAGCTTTGACATGCATGCGGACGATAAATTGTTGCTTTTGGTGTGTAAGTCATAATAAACTAAATGCATTTGGGAAAGAGAACAATTGTTAAATACAGAGCGGTTCTGGCTGGCCGTCGCCGGCCTCTGATGACAGCAGATGGCTCTGCCTCCCCAAAGTGCTGCTCTGGGTCGCTGTGCCTCGCTCAGTTAGTGGAGAATGTTTTAATCCCCAAGAGACAACTGACTGTCACGGGCGCTGGCAGTTTGGTGAGACTAAGGAGGAAAAAAGTTGCTGACTAGTACGGCTGCGGTGAAATGGGAGCTGAGCTGAGAGGAAGCAGCCCCGACCAACTACTGTTTAGTTAGGCTGCTGGCTTGTTTAGCTGTATGAGAACAAGAAAGTAGTCCCAAAATGGAATAATAACAGCCCAGCAGTGTAAGTAAACAGTAGTTGGTCGGTACTGCTTCCTGCAAAACGGAAGTGGCGTTTTGCATGGCCAGCCAATCATAAAAAGATAAAGAAGAGCAATGCAGTGTTAAACAAATGGCGAGCAGCAGAACATATCAGACGCTAATAGGCGGAGTTTCACTCAACAATATAGATTACTTTAAGTCTCTGAGAGACAGCGCATGCATGCGCTGCTTAGCCGAGACCTAAAAATAGGAACTGATGTCAGTGACTACAATATATAGTTGAATAAAAGGGTTGCCTAGGAGCACGGGAGAGCTACTGCATTAGGCGCAATGGTTTCCTGATCCAATCCGATGCTTTTATTCATAATGTAATGCATCAGAAAGAAGTAGTATCCATAGGAACGACTCATCACCCTGGACCAACTTGCTTTTATTTCATCCAAGTAGTTAGAAGTGGCCGATAGCTGGCACACAAAATAAAATTAGGTTATAAACAAAGAAAAACACAAGAAAGTAAAAACATTGCATTTATCAGGCAGATCAAAAGTCACCCTGCAGGGTGTTGTGCAAATTGCGTTAATTGGATGAAGTGCAGAAAAAGAGCTGCAGATGACACTAGATTGAATTTTGTGAATAATTGCAGGCCAGGTGTGCTAAAATGAGATATTTAAATATTCTGGGCCCTTATATAGCAATGCATTTCCCCACGGGATGGATAAAACCATTTGAGACATCACGGTCCTAATCCCGGACTTTCTTTGTGAACTTTTCTTGTGAAGTCCCCTCGTCTGCGCGCAGATAGCGGTATTTATACGAGGGTCGGAGATGAAGGGATTGACAATTATCTTGCTTTATAATAACTGTGATGTCCCTCCGTCCCTTCCCCTCTCAAAAACAGATTAATGATGAAATACAGAAAGCCAAGGGTTCTTTGTAGAAATACTGTTCTGTGGAGAGAGGGTAGCTTTCGTGATCTTGTGGCCTTTCAGTCTATTTTCCAATCCATCAGAACAAGTTGTCACATACAGAGTCCTCTACAATAAAAACACTATCAGGGCTGGAGAGGATACATATAAAAGAAGGATGAAGTGACTGCTGGAAATAGGAGATAAGATAAGAGGTGCCAGAGTTCACACATTACTTGGTCTATTCTGAGCTGACAGATACCGGCGGCTGACACAAAGTGAGGGCCATAGTCCAACAAAAAACGGCAAGCTCCGGAACCTTCAAGAGACATACTTTTTGTATCAAGTAAAAACCTTCATTATCCCCATTTCTTCGATTTTTCATCTGAAATCCTTAGACCGAGGAGTTGTTGGTGCAGCACATTCAACTTTTTGGAATTGTAAAAGCTTTTAGTTGGCTCAGAGCTCACATAACAGAGACAGTCAAGTAAGTATCCACTTAAGACTACACACATTTAAAAGTACCAAAGAACCAATAACAACTTGCTGTGAAGTGGCTTCAGGTCCCGAGCTAGGGCGAACAAAACAACTGAATAAATACACGAATAATGTTTATTGGTTCAATAGACAAAAAATGCAAAATGTGGTGAGTGTCCTTTTGGGACTCCGGGACTCCTCTCTAGAACATCAGACTAGAGCGGACAAAATGATAATGTGCCTTTGTATTGGGGCAGCTAAGATTAGTTTGGCAGCCACCTGGAAAAGGAGAGAGGGGCCTGCCAACTCCCTCTGGCACTCCCGCCTATGGAAATTACGTAGCCTGGAACGTATTTCAGACATTATCAGAGATAACTATAAGAACTTTGAGTTCAAGTGGGGTTCCCTGGTCTCCTTTCTCTCACAGGCCTCTCATCGGCTATCTGCCCTTCCACCATTAGGGCCCTTCATCTTTTTCAATTTTGAGTAGACTCCAATATCGTAGGTTGATACAACTACCTGCATGTTGCTGCCACCACGGTAGGAGAGGGGGGTGAGTACCAGGGAGGGTTCATTCTTTTTTTTTCGTTTTCATTAAGTTTACTCTCGAGGGAGGAGGATTGTGTTATGATAGTATATCCACTGTGGGTAGCGCCACCCAGCAGGGAGGCTTAGAAAAATGAATCCGGCAGAAAGAAGATGAGTTTCACCTAGAGCTACTGTTAGCACTCTTTACTTGAAAGACTGAACCCTAAGCCCCGTTAGTATTAGAAGCTGTACCTTCCAGTTAAGCCACTCTTTGTATCAGGGGTTGAATCTAAGCTGGATACTATATCATGTCAAATCATCTGTTTTTCTGCCAAAGAATGCTTCTCCCCTGCGAGGGAAGTTGTGCAGGTAATGTTTCAGATTACTTGTTGAAAATTCAATAAAAATATCTTTGACAAAAAAAATGCAAAAATGTGAAAGTTAAGCTAAAAGTCAAAAGTAAGCCAGTATATGAGCAGACGATCACAAGATATAACAAGGTCAAATGCTTTTTAAGTTGTCCGTTCTCCCAGACACAGAACACTGGTTTGACCAGTGTGTAGATTTTTAGACTTGGGACCTTTTTAGGTTTTGCCTGGCGAAAGCTGCGCTTTCTGCGCAGCTTTTTCGCGCAGGCGAAAACCTGATGAGAACAGTAGTGTGGCTTTGGTTCGGCCCTCGTCATTGATTGGCTGGCTCCGTAAACGGAGCCTTGCCATTGGACGAGGGGCCTGTCCGTCAATGCCGGACCAGACACGGGGGCGTTCCCGACATTCTTTGGCTTTTGCCGACGTCACGGGACGCCGGGAACGCCCCCGTGTCTGGTCCGGCATTGCCGGCACTACTGCGTCTCTTCTCCCCCGTTTCCCGCCCCGTGACTGGCCGGCCGGCCAATCCTAGCGCGGCCGGCCGGAAGTGCCCGCCCCCTGCAGCCCGGGGGAAGAAGGAAGACGGCAAGCAGTATGGCGGCGCCCGCGGGGCTCCCGTGGCCTGGAGGGAACCGCCGCCGTCGACGTTGCCGGTCTCCCATGCCGAAGAGGGAGACCGGAGAAGTGCCAGAGAGATTTTCGACGTTGCCGGTCTCCCTTGCCGAAGAGGGAGACCGGAGAAGTGCCGCCGTCGCAAGGTGCAGGTGAGTCGATTTGTTTTTTTGTTTTTTTTTCCCCTCCTCTCTTCCCCTGCCTTCCTGCCCCAACCTCTCTCCCCCTGTCTCCTACCTTCACTCGTCATGTCCTCCCCGCCTTCCTCGTCTCCGGCCGGGCTCCCGGCTGCTGCTCTGGAGGCCTGAGAGGTGGAGCCCTGTCCGGGGAGTTCCCTGCACCGGCATGTACGTGCAGACACGAGCCGGGCCTCGGGGGTCTGCTGGTCTCGGTTTCCTGTAGGCTCCTCTCCTGTACCTGCTCAGAGTTTTGTCGATCGTCTTCAATCCCAACTTTACGTTGCATTGTAACCTTCTCTTGTGGTTTTTTAAAGCGCCCTGATGCCTTACAGGCAGAACAGCGCCGTAAAAGTAGAAATAAATGTTATAAGAATCTCAAAATCCTTTGCAAAGGGAAAAGGAGAAAGGAGCGAGATGTAGAAATGTTTGCACATTTGACGACGGAGATACAGTAATAGGAGGGAGAGCTTTCCTATCGGGGACTCATGACGTGCCCAGAAAGATTCCATGTCCTCCTCGTGGCGCTGGACGGCAGCCAGTCTCCAGGCAGGATCACAGGGAGTGGCGCGGAGGCCTGAAAACTGCAGACATTTAAAGGCATAGTTTTATTTTATAAACTACGGGTCCACTTTTGAAATATCAGATGTAAATGTTGAGCTGCGTGGTTCATAATTTGAATATATTTGTGATGGTCATTGTTCAACATTTGTTGAAACACTGCAGCCCACTTGTTCCACATTTGGACTTATTTTGCCCCAATCAATTTTATCAGACCAAGAAGCTAGGATTGTGGAGGGAGTCAACTGCGGCTGACAGAGTCCCCGACGAGTTCTCCAGGTGGCCCGGCGCACCTTGTAGAAAGTCGGTGGTCACTTCCTCCGAAGACGCACCTTGCTACCTTCCTGGGGTGGGGGGTGGGGAGGAGTCCGGGGTGCCTTGACCCTCTTGTGTCCGACAGCTACTGCTTACCTCCTCTTCAGTCCCCAAAACAAGTCAGAGTTCGGGTATTGTTTTGATGTTATTCAATATATTGATATGTTTACCCTTGTGGGTGTAATCTTGGTAATGTGCTTTGAGACAGGACGGTGTGCGCTGAGTACATACGAACAGTGTTTGTGTACGGTGTAAAGCATTCACTGCCCCCTGCTGGCGAATGCGAAGTCTACACTCATAGATGCTTGGTTTGTATTTTGGTATTTGCTGTTGACCTACAGACGGCTTGTTTTGGTTGGATCCTGTGCTTGTATAGCTCTGCTTCCGAGCCCTCGAGGCGCTGTAAACAGACGGGATCCCGAACCTATAGGAGAATGCAAAAAATGCGCTAAGTCTCAGTAATGGGGTGTCGGCAGGGCCTGTTGCCTGCTTGTGCCTCAGTTTTCGTGCCCCTGTTGCCTGATTGTGCCTGTTTTCGTGCCCCTGTTGCCTGCTTGTGCCCCTGTTGCCTGCTTGTGCCTCTGTGTGCCCCTGTTGCCTGCTTGTGCCTCTGGGTGCCCCTGTTGCCTGCTTGTGCCTCCGTTTTCGTGCCCCTGTTGCCTGCTTGTGCCTCCGTTTTCGTGCCCCTGTTGCCTGCTTGTGCCTCCATTTTCGTGCCCCTGTTGCCTGCTTGTGCCTCCGTTTTCGTGCCCCTGTTGCGTGTGCCCCTGTTGCCTGCTTGTGCGTCAGTGTGCCCCTGTTGCCTGCTTGTGCGTCAGTATGCCCCTGTTGCCTGCTTGTGCCTCTGTGTGCCCCTGTTGCCTGCTTGTGCCTCCGTGTGCCCCTGTTGCCTGCTTGTGCTGTGTGGGCGTGTGTGGAGGGCTCTGTGTGGCTGTGTGTGTAGGAAGCTTTGTGTGGCTGTGTGTGTGGGGGGCTCTGTGTGGCTGTGTGTGTGGGGGGCTCTGTGTGGCTGTGTGTGGGGGGCTCTGTGTGGGGGTGTGTGTAGGGGGGTTCTGTGTGTGTTTGTGTGTGTCATTTGCGAGAGAAAGCTAGTGGCATTGTAAATGACAATGCCATTTATTTATGTTAAAAAAAACATAAATAAAAATAATGTCAAGAGCAATGCCAATAGCTCTAACTTTAACAAAGGCAAAACCATTGCATTGTAAATGCTTGTTAGATGGTAGAGTCCAGTTCACAGAGAGAGGAGTTGGGAAGGTCGGTGAGGAATCTGCTTTTAGATAGAACATTCACCAGAAAGAATGTTAACGAAGGTAAGTAACTTGTTTTTAGGTCTCGCCTATTACATACCGAAGGGACAAAAGGCGAGATTATAGTAAGCGGTCCGAAAAGTCTACCTAGCTGCGGATTGCATACAGTTCATGTGAGCCAGGCGCGTGCACAGCAATTCGCTCCCCCCACCCTTCTCACAAAGCAAGACAAGAAAAGAACATCAAAGCGACCGCGGCCGCTCTGAATCCCCCCGCCCTCCTCAGACTTCAAAGGAATGCGCTCCCCCAGCCCGGCCCGTTTGCTACCTTTTGTATTTTGTTTGCTCACAATTGTCACTTTTACCTCATGTAACCCGCCCACGCCACAGCAATGCTGAGAGCTTGTTTTACTTTCTTGCTCTTTGCCGTTTATTTATCCACCACATCTGTTTGTGTCCTCTAGTCTTGCGAGCGGATCTCTGCATTAATCTATGGTATATTGCTTAGAAAGTTTGGGGCACTTATTGCAGTATTTAAACGTCGCTTTTGAAGACCTTTTCAGGTGTTCTTGTTTCCTTCAGTCTGGGTCTTGTTAAAACGTTACAGGCGGCGGTGCTGCTCAGGTTTAATTTTTTCTTCACCTTCAAGCTTGTTTTTGCGGTCCTTGTCAATATAATTTAAATCTGCTTTTCAGCAAAGACGGAGCTTTATTTTTCCAGGCAGTACCACTGTATACCTGGTTCATCGCCCCGTAGACTGCAGCTGTCAGTCCAGGAGCTGTGACCTCTCCACGCAGCCTGGAAGACAGACCCATGCTGCACCCTGCTCGAGGCGCTTCTGTCCCTCTCTGGAGAGCGCAGCTCTTACTCTGGCATCCGCCAATCTAGGTCACAAACCTGCGCAGTGCAGGAGAGCTTCCCCTGGCAGGCGCCGCTCCCCCAGTGACCTCATCCCGGCAGAGATGGCACTGTTTGCCAGCATAATACAGCACCGCGTGACGCATGCCTCATAGGAGTGAAATATCCGTCCTCCCTGCCAACTACCAGATCCGCATAATTCGAGTTACACCTAAACAGATACCAATGACAGAGGACCGGCAGCGCACCAATGTACACTAGAAGACGTCACGGATGTATTTTAATTGATGTGAGGCCGGCCTTCATTGAGAAGAATGCACCAATAGACCAAAGGCGACTGTGGATGGTACAAGAGAGCCCACGAGCACCAAGCAAACATGATACACGCAGGAAAGGGACCAACGGGCTGCGGTTTTTACATACACTGACTGATATTTCATCAGCGGCGGTTCACCGACTCATTAGCCACTACTGCAGTGTGCTTTCAATAAAAACCTCGTGAACAGAGCCCGAAAGATGTGGGTCAGGAAAATTATTCAAGTTTAAAGAACTTTTGAAAGAAGCTACATAGCACACAAACAGTACCTTGAAAGGCACCAAATAACGGTGAACAGGATCATTTTGCAGAGAAAAATCTAGACTTTCAAACCTATTTTCAGAAAGTGCTCCCTCGGTCTCGGTCTATTGGCTGAACTGGAATGGTGTAGTGAACCTGCGCAGTTTTTCACATTGTTCCTACTCATGGAATTAACTGATTTGGGTTCATTGACCGCTGCACATTAGATTTTGTTGATTTATGCAGAAGTCTGTGTGATTGAAGGGAATATCACAGAGAATCTCATGAAACAACACTCTCCATCCAATAACTCTGCGGTCCTCCATGTGCCGGGGCAAATAGAGTTCTTTTGACCACTGATGCGCGTGAATTCATTTAAAACTGAAGAAATAATTGGGGCCGAGCAGCACATTTTCTGAGATTTTAAGCAGGATTACCCAAGTCGTTTTTTATGTCTTGCTGATCTAACGCGCATGCGTGGATCTGCAAGAATGCGCGTTAGATCAGCGAGAGTTTAGAAAGGGACTTTTAAAAATGCTCCCAAAGTCTGCAGATCGGACACAGTGCATGTGCGCCGGCCATGCACACCATTTGTCCGCCTGCAGCTTTGGGAGCAATTTCGCGGCCGCTTTGATGTTCTCAGTGAGCCGCACAGCCACTGAGAACATCAAAGCAGCCGTGAAATGCTCACCATTTGCTTCCCCCTCCAATCTGTTTTGTTTTGCTTGGCCTCGAAATCTCCTCCCCTCAATTTCACTTTCCCATTGCGGGTTTTCATCCTCACACCCTCCTGCACTGTCTGCTTCCCCCATTCTCCTGTCATTTTGTTACTTGCCCTGTCTCTCCCCTATTGTAGCCCTGTCATTGTTGCTTTTTTTTGTTTGCTTTCCCAACTGTTTGTGTTGCCGTAGATTTCCTGTGTGCATTATTTTTTCTCACTTTGTTTGTTTAGCACTCTTTGTGCCCAGTCCCATGAGATACGCAGAGCGCTTCACTTCGGAAGTTTTTATTTATTTATTTTATGGGGCCATGTTAGCGGAAACCCGGGCTGCGTTTTGTTGTTAGATAATTTTCATACTGTCCATTGTGGACACACACAACCCCCCACAGAACACCCCCCCCACATACACACAACCCCCAGACACACACACAACCCCAACACACACACAACCCCCAACACACACACAACCCCCCGCACACACACACAACCACCCTACAAACACACAACCCCAAACACACAACCACACAACCCCAAACACACAACTACACAACCCCAAACACACAACCACACACACTCAACCCCACACACACAAGCACAACCCACACACACAACCCCACACCACAAACACCTCCACACACAACCACAACCACAACCCTACACACACACACAACCCCACACCACATAACCCCCCACACACAGCGACAACCCCCCAAACACACAACCCCAATACACCCCCCCACACACACACAACCCCCCCACACACAACCACACACACATACCCCCACACACACACATAACCACACACAAACAACCCCACACACACACAACCACACACCAGGACAGCAAAACATAGCATAGCAAAACAAAACATAGCATAGCATAACAAAACACAGCATACCATAACAAAACACAACAAAACATAGCATAGCATAACAAAAGAAAACATAGCATAGCATAACAAAAGAAAACATAGCATAGCATAACAAAACATAGCAGAGCATAACACAAAACAAAACGAAGCATAACAAAATATAGCATAGCATAACAAAACATAGCATAGCAAAACACAACAAAACATAGCATAGCATAACAATACACAAAAAACACAGCATAACAAAACAAAACAGAACAGCATAAAAAACATAGCATAGAATAAGAAACACAACAAAGCATAACAAAACAAAACAGCATAACAAAGCATAGCACAGCATAACCAAACATAGCATAACAAAACACAACAAAGATTAGCATAACAAAACATAGCTTAGCATAACAAAACTAGCATAGCATAACAAAACTAGCATAGCATAACAAAACATAGCATAGCATAACAAAACATAGCATAGCATAACAAAACATAGCATAGCATAACAAAACATAGCATAGCATAACAAAACACAACAAAACATAGCATAACATAACAAAACAAAGCATAGCATAACGAAACACAACAAAACATAGCATAGCATAACAATATACAACAAAACATGGCATAGCATAACAAAACTTAGCATAGCAAAGCATAGTATAACAAAACAAAGCATAGCAAAGCATAGTATAACAAAACCTAGCATAGTATAACAAAACACAACAAAACAGCATAGCATAACTAAACATAGCGGGGACGGTAGGTAGGAGGGCAAGATGGCGGCGTCAGGCTAGACGCTGGTAGCAGCCACTAACCAGAGCAGCGGAGCATGCCGCTATACTAAACCGCTATTCCTGAGAAAGAAAAGATGAGACAAGAAGCCTGCCTTTAAGATTAATAATTCCTAAAACACTTTGTAACACTAGAACAAGGGTATAGGGTGAGACACTTAACTGCACTCAATCTAATGAATCTTGGTCTCGTTATATTAATGATTAGTTCGAACTACTTTCCGAGACGACACCCGAGGAGACCACACGAAAGACAAATCTGGCGAAGGTGAACACTTACATCACCTGTGCGGATGCGTATTTGACATTCCTTTTCGCTGGAATACATTCATCTTTCAAAAACTCGATCAATCTACCACATAATAAAAGGATAGTTGCCATCCCAGCATCTGGAGACTGGTGCCATCACAGTAGCGGGAGAATTTTGTTACCACTGATAAAATCCAGAATATTAAACAACATCTTATCCATTCGCCCTGAAGAAGTCCTTCGGACGAAACGCGTTGGCTACTTTGTAAAGATTGAAAATAAAGAAAGAAAAGAATACATAATGGCTTACTGATATATTTTTTGACCTCTTTTGATATTACTCATTGTACATTATATGGTGTGCCGAACTATTCTTTGAATTCCTAAAACACTGCAAGGAGATGCCAAGCTCAGACCAAGTTTCACGACTATCTCGTTCACGGACTGTACCTGCTGATTGCCTGATCCCCGCGAGGGCGACGCTCTCCCTCCTAGCCTCGGCAATCGGTTACTCAGTTCTGAGGCTGCTAATCGGTAACCGCCCTCCTTCAGACGATCAATCTCCTCCACGGCCGAGTTCCGCGTACTCCGCAAACTCCGAAGCCAGCACAGACACTGAAGCATCAGGGAATTCCGTTTGTTCCTTTCACACACAGTGTTCGCAGTGCTCGCAGTGTTCAATGGCCCCGAAAAATGCAGCTGCCGTAGCTTCTGCAGCGGCCAAGACAAGAGCAGCGCGCCAAGCTTTACGGGACCAGGAAGCAGGCATTAGGCGGGGTGCTACGCATGGAGAATTACATGACACCACAGCTGAGACGGCACCCGAGAAGACGCCAGTCCGAAGAGGAGCTTCCTCCAGTAAAACTTCTGCAGCACCTCTATCTGCAAAAAACATAGCGCAGGCTCTCCCATCGGTGATTACAATGCTTCAGCGAGCTGCTACTCAGAAACAAACAACCAAACCGTTGCAACAAAGAATCCAGAAGAAGCAACCCGCTGCCTCTACGGGAGAAAATGCAATGACAGCAGCTGCTGAAGGGGCTGCGGAAAATAACGTGGTGGCGGTACCTGTAGCAGACTCAGAAAAAACAACTAACGATCAGAACGTGCCTGAGCCGCCTGAAGAACAAGAGGCTGATCCTATTCCTGAGAGATCTGAGAGACCCGAGAGACCTGCTGCTACTATTACGGAGGTAAGCCGGGCACTTCATTCTGCTCCTGTTCCTGCCGATAGACCTGCTCTACATAATCAGGGGGTAAACGGTATTCTCACTGATAATACAATGAACTTAGATCCTCTAGAGACGCAAATGAAAACTCCCACTGCTACTAACATTGTTAACGCCATCGAACTTGCTGGGGCAGCTGGGTCAGCTAACATCCTTACTGGGTCAGCTAATATCCCTACCACTATCGGTAATCACAGCAATACTGATGTTAATCATGACCCTGAATTGAATATGGAACTGAACTGTGAGATGTTGCCAGATACTTTACCTTCGAATGCGGCACCCGTCCTAAATGCCGGCCTAAATATTGACCTGCACACAGATTTACAACTATGGGCTGATAAACCACAAGCTGCTGCTAGGGGGACAGAGCTCGTAGAGGAGGTCGCAAAGGCTGCAGAGGCTATAGAGGCTTCGGAATCACATGCACAGGAAGAGGATACAGCAAATGCCAGCTCGGTGGGAAAAGATCATCCATTAGACTCTAATGAGGCGTTGGAAGCTGACAAGGATATAACTGATTTCTATTCCTTTTCTGAAGATATTAGCTGGTCTGGGGATACGGATGAGATTGATGAAGTAGATGACGCTGAGAATGACATAGACTCTAACCTAAGCTCTGATTCAGACCTTAACCCCCCAAAAGAACAACGTGACAGGAGGAGAACTATACTTAAAAAGAAAAAAGCTGGCCATCATGGAGCTAGTGAGCTGTCATGGGATTACACTCCGACCGTCTTGACCCTTAATCAGTCTCAAATTCCTGTTACAAAACCTCAAAATGTATCTATAGATCAGACTCCAAAAAATAGAGAGCAATCCGAACCGCCAGGAGCTACACTTACACAAGTGATGGATACAGTCTTGCAAGCTATAGCATCACACCGTGAGGAGACCTCAAAAGATAGCCGCAAAGCACAAGCAGGCTTGCAGAAGGTTCAGAGTGTTGTTCGTAAGCTCTCTAAGACAGTGGGTGCTTTCACAGAAAGGCTAAATGACATTGAAGATCGGATAGTAGTAAATGAAACAGAAGCAGCTGCTACAAATGAGCGAGTTGAAGCAAATGAAACACAGCTTCAGGATGTTAGATGGAAGCTAGAAGATTACGAAAATCGTCTCCGTAGAAATAACCTACGTGTTCTTGGGGTGCCAGAAAAAGTGGAGGGTGAAGACTGTCGCTCCTTTATTATACAACTCTTTCGTGACACCCTTCCTGAACTTAATACATGGGACTGGAGCTATGAAGTGCAGCGAGCTCATAGGGTTCCTATATCCATAAAATCTACGGCACCTACAGGCAAATATCCACGAGCAATTCTTGTATATTTTGGGAACTTCCTGTTACGACAAGCCATATCAGAGAAAGCTACGTCTGATAAGCATCGTAGTAAAGACTCTATATCTTACTTTGTACGCCCGGACTTTTGCCATTGGACAGTCGAAATAAGATGGCGTCTCAGACAGATCATCAAGCCCTTTCAGGAAAAAAAGGCTGTGGTATACTTGAATAACCCAGCAAAGCTAAAAGTAATCTATAAGGGCCAAACAAAATTTTTCACATCTGAGATTAAGGCCAAAGAGTAATTAGAGAGCTTATGAGATTGTATAAGATTGTATGCGAACTTATGAAAATTTAAAAAACAACGCATTAAGCATAGGTAGCCAATGATGTGGAGATATTACTGGATTACTGGATAACTGTAGTTCTTTTTGACTCTATGGCTCTAGTAACCATTATGAAGTATCCATGATATGATTCATGGCATTATCTTTTCTTTCTCTTATCAGATTTTTTTTTCTTTTTTGCTTTTTTTATATTGTTATATTGTATATTACTGATTGCATGCTTCACGGGCTCTGGTTGGAATATGCTATTCCATCACTACAGACTCTTATGGAGTCTTATTGCCCCTTTGGGGAGGTCTGGGGGGGGGAGGGAGGAGGGGAATGAGGAGGGTGTTGGGTGGGAACCAGGGGGTGCAGGGTGAGAGGGGGGGTGGGGGAAAACAATGTAAAATGAGCAAGTTCGAAATTACTAAAGAAATGCTGAAGGACAAGTACCGCTTAAAATACAAAATAAATAAATGGGAAAGCTGAATATAGGATGCTGGAATGTGGCAGGTCTCAATGATAGAGGAAAGAGGGCTCAATTTTCCCAACTAATGGTTCATAGTTCCTGGGACATCATTTGCATACAAGAAACTCACATTCCTATAGGAGAGATTAATCATTACAATTCTAGCAAGAACAAGACTAGGTGTCCCAGTACGTAAAAAATCCGATATGTATGGAAGATGGGCCATTGTTCAGCTAGATATGGGTATTACTATCTGCTCCATCTATGGCCCTAACCTTGATGACCCCACATTATATATCGCTATAGAATCAGAATTAGCACTATGGCCAAATACTCTAATTCTCTGTGGAGATTTTAATCTAACATTTAACCAACTTCAAGTCTATCAGAGTCAACATAATTATTCCGGTCGGAAGCCAAGAGTATTCAGAGCAGTGTTAAATTTAATTCAGAGTCACAATCTTCAAGATATATGGTCTTTAAAAAATAATAGAGACCCAGGATACACCTACTTCTCCTACCCTCATAAAAAATATGTACGCATAGATTATATTTTCGCAACTGCAGACATTGCTCTGAATGCTCTTATTTTCAAAGCCCCTAAGACAATATCCGATCACAACTCTATTTATGCTACATTGGAAATTCCTGGATTTAATAGAGTTTTTGCACAATGGACATTTGACCGCAAACTATTGGTTAATCAGGAGTATATAGCCCACATTACACAATGGACTAAAGAATTCTTTGATATAAATCAATATAGTACATCACGCAATAGTGTATGGGATAGTTTTAAGGCGACATTAAGGGGAGAGACTGCTACCTTTGTCGCCAGCCGCAAAAAAGAACGACAAAAGACTCATATCCAACTATTAAATAAATTAACACATCTAGAACTTACACACGCTAACCAACTACATCATGGTGAACAGGCAGATGACACCTTAAGAAAGATTTTAACACTCAAGGCAGAGATAAATAATGATTTAACCGAAAAAGCAGCAGAAACTCTCCAAGCCAACCGAAATAAGATATATGAGACGGGGGAAAATGTTGGGAGACATCTTGCTTTAAAAACCCGGCAAACTCAATCTCGTAACTCCATACAAAGAATCGATTATGGAGGCCACAAATACACCACCCAGGATGAAATAGCCAATTGCTTTCAGGAGTATTACCAAAAATTATATCAAAACGAAGACAAACAATCGAGTGACGAAACTAAAGAATTCCCAGTCAACTGGCTTAGAGAGACCAACATGGTACAAACCATTGATAGCGATACAAAGAAAGAACTAGATAAAGAAATCACCAGAATAGAAGTAGAGTTGGCAGTAGCGGAATTAGCTGCAGGGAAAGCAGCAGGACCCGACAAGATACCCCTAGATTTATACAAAATATTGGGCAAAGTAATAATCCCATTTCTATATGATCTTTTCTTAGGTATCCAGTGGCATGGAAAACCCCCGGAATCGTGGAAACAAACAAACATAGCTGTCTTTAAGAAGAAGGATAAATCCCCCGAATTGACAACCTCATATAGGCCGATCTCATTGATCAACTCAGATTCTAAAACATATGCCAACATTTTTGCCAACTGACTTGGCAAGATCATTGAACAACTAGTGTCTCCATGGCAACACAGGTTTATACCTGGCAAAAGCACCACCGACCATACACGCAGAGTAATATCTTTATTCGACATAATGAAAATAGAGAAAGGTCAGATGTCGCTAGTTTTGTTAGATGCCGAAAAGGCTTTCGACCGGGTCTCCTGGCAGTTTCTTTGGCAAATATTAGCTTTTAATAACATCGGCCCGGGATTTATAAAATCAATAAAAGCTCTTTACGTAGACCCAAAAGCCAGAATCTTGACAGGGGGCTGTGAATCTGAAAATATTAAAATTCAGAGAGGCACGCGACAAGGGTGTCAGTGCTCACCATTGCTATTCGCACTCTACATCAACCCCTTAATTATTAAGCTATTAACATCGCCAGCGATAACACCAATAAAAACCGGCATTTATAACACTAAAGTGCTTGCTTACGCCGATGATGTTGCGGTTTTAACAACTAACCCTACGGAGGCCCTAGTTGAAATAGAAGCAACTACTAAAATATTTGGGCTTTATTCTGGGTACTCTTTAAATCAAGACAAAACGATGGTAATATGTACTGATAATACACCATACATAAGTCAATTTAGAGTCAAAAGTGCAAAATATCTAGGAGTAAATATCTCGTCCAATACCGATGATATTAATACGTTAAATTATGACCCTTTAATTACAAAAATAAAAAGAGACTTACTCAGAGTCAATAACCTTCACCTATCTATAATTGGCAGAAGTAACTATATAAAAATGACAATATTTCCAAAGATACTTTACCTGTTTCGGGCAATCCCTATTTTAATTGACAGTGCCTCTATGAAAAAGATAAATCAATCAATATCATCGTTCATTTGGAGCTACGGGAAGATAAGAAGGGCTCTACCTAAGCTAACTTTACCAACTTCTAGAGGCGGCCTCGCGATACCAAACTTAACTTATTATATGTGGGCAGCCATTCTACAACAAATGACATTCTTAATTACTTCCAATCGTCATGATCAAAACAGATCACTACACAACATACCGTCTATTTACGAACTAACATTGGGAAGCAAAGCCAGAGGACTACTACTAAGACAAATTGAGCCCTCCTATTTCAAAAAAATCAAATTTAAAATTATTACAGATGCTTTTAAAACCTGGACTTGCAGTACTAAAACACTTGTAATCCCCAAATATACAAAATACACACCCCTATGGCACAGCTCAGTAATACCCCAATACCTTAATGATAATACAACTAAACGCTGGGAGAACCTAGGCCTTATCACCACTGGCGATTTTTTAAACCTAGATGGTAGAACAACGTTTGATGAACTATATATCAAATACCAGATTTATCCCACCGATTATTTAAAATATATTCAAATATATACATCATTAAGACAACACATCATAAATATAGACTTAAAATCAATACCATTTATAGACCTAATACAAAAGACATCAACCAGAATAAGTGACATATATGAGATCTTCTTGAGCAATCACCCTGACGACGTAGAAAAACTAGAAACTAGTTGGGCTATTAAACTAAATAATCCTAACGTTGACATCGACATGACTCTACAATTATCCTCCAAAGCCATATTAGCAAGTAACTTAAAAGCTCAAATCTATAAAACAATATGCAACCTATACTATACACCTTCTAAATTATTTTCTTGGGGTAAGATTGACCATGATAAATGTCCTAGATGTGCATCTAGCCCCGCGAACCTGATACATATGTTTTATGACTGTCCCAAATTAGAACAAATTAAGGAAAGTATTGTAAAATACTGGACCGAGATCTTCGGCCATGAAATCAATATTTCATCAACTTTGTTCCTGCTTGGCTATGATAGCTCTCTAGAACTTAACAACTCAGAAACCTACACAACTTATATATGCACTGCCATATATGGAATCATTTTAGCAACCCGTTGAAAGGACCCTGAGGCCCCAATATTTCAGGGATGGCTTAATAGACTACTAGCAACATATAAACAAGAAACGGCCATCTATAAAACTAGAGGGAAAAAATCCAGATTATATGGGGAATTGGTTTGGTCCTCAGTGGCTAGGTGGTATGAGCAACAGAGGGACTAAGGTCAAATCTACTTCAGCAAATTTGTTGTATGAATTCTGGTTATAGAGATCTGAGAGTTGAAATACGATCTTATAATTTCTTCTTCTTTCTTGCTTTCATAAGTATCACTATTGACTGTTAATATGACTGCCACATTTATGTGTATATATCTTTACTTTATACTTTGATTTTTTTTTTTAAAAAAGCTTTTGCTTTCTAATTTTGATAATGGAATATGTGTATAATCTTGTATTTTTCGAACATGCTCAATAAAAATTAAAAAAAATAAAAAAAAAATAAACATAGCATAACAAAGCATAGCATAACAAAACATAGCAGAGCACAACAAAACATAGAATAACAAAACAAAGCATAGGATAGAATAGCAAAACATAGCATAACAAAACAAAGCATAGCATAATAAAACACACCAAAACATAGCATAACAAAACATAGCATAGCATAACAAAGCATAGCATAACAAAGCATAGGACAGGAAAACAAAACAGCATAACAAAGCATAGCATAACAAAACACAACATATAGCACAACAAAACATAGCAAAACACAACAAAACATAGCATAACAAAACCTAGCAAAGCATAGTATAAGAAAAACATATTATAGCATAGCAAAACATAGCATAGCATAACAAAACACAACAAAACAGCATATCAAAACAAAGCATAGCATAACATAGCATAACAAAATATAGCATAACAAAACATAGCATAGCAAAACATAGCATAGCAAAACAAAGCATAGCATAATAAAACACAACAGAACATAGCATAACAAAACATAGCATAGCATAACAAAGCATTGCATAGCAAAACACAACAAAACATAGCATAACAAAGCATAGCATAACAAAACACAACAAAACATAGCAAAACAAAGCATAGGATAGCAAAACAAAACAGCATAGCATAACAAAACATAGCATAACTTAACAAAATATAGCGTAGCATAACAAAACACAACACATAGCATAACAAAACATAGCAAAACACAAAAAACATAACATAGTTTAACAAAACACAACAAAACATAGCAAAACAAAACGTGTCATAGGCTAGCAAAACATAGCATAGCAAACACAACAAAACATAGCATAGCATAACAAAACATAGCAAAACAAAACATAACACACACAACTCCACAAACACAACCACAACCACACACACAACCACACACACATCTATCTATCTATCGCCCTCACTATCTGTCTATCTATCTATCCCCCTCACTCTATCTATCGCCCTCTCTCTATCTATCTATTGCCCTCACGCTATTTATCTATCGCCCTCACTCTATCTATCTATCGCCCTCACTCGATCTATCTATCGCCCTCACTCTATCTATCGCCCTCACTCTATCTATCTATCGCCCTCACTCTATCTATCTATCGCCCTCCCTCTATCTATCTATCAACCTCACTCTATCTATCTCCCTCACTCTATCTATCTATCTCCCTCACTCTATCTATCTATCGCCCTCACTCTATCTATCTATCGCCCTCACTCTATCTATCTATCTCCCTCACTCTATCTATCTATCTCCCTCACTCTATCTATCTATCTCCCTCACTCTATCTATCTATCTCCCTCACTCTATCTATCTCCCTCACTGTATCTATCTATCGCCTTCACTGTATCTATCTATCGCCCTGACTGTATCTATCTATCGCCCTGACTGTATCTATCTATCGCCCTGACTGTATCTATCTATCGCCCTCACTCTATCGCCCTCACTCTATCGCCCTCACTCTATCGCCCTCACTCTATCGCCCTCACTCTATCGCCCTCACTCTATCGCCCTCACTCTATCGCCCTCACCTATCGCCCTCACTCTATCGCCCTCACTCTATCGCCCTCACTCTATCGCCCTCACTCTATCTATATATCGATCGCCATCACTCTATCTGTCTATCTATCGCCCTCACTCTATCTATCGCCCTCACTCTACCTATCTCCCTCACTCTATCTATCTCCCTCACTCTATCTATCTCCCTCACTCTATCTATCTCCCTCACTCTATCTATCTCCCTCACTCTATCTATTGCCCTCACTCTATCTATTGCCCTCACTCTATCTATCACCCTCCCTCTATCTGTTTATCGCCCTCCCTCTATCTATCTATCAACCTCACTCTATCTATCAACCTCACTCTATCTATCGCCCTCACTCTATCTATCACCCTCCCTCTATCTATCTATCACCCTCCCTCTATCTATCTATCGCCCTCCCTCTATCGCCCTCCCTCTATCTATCTATCACCCTCACTCTATCTATCTATCACCCTCACTCTATCTATCGCACTCACTCTATCTATAGCACTCACTCTATCTATTGCACTCACTCAATCTATCGCACTCACTCAATCTATTGCACTCACTCAATCTATCGCACTCACTCAATCTATCGCACTCACTCAATCTATCGCACTCACTCAATCTATCGCACTCACTCAATCTATCGCACTCACTCTATCTATTGCGTCTCCAAAGCATCACTCAGCACCACCACAGCATCGCTCAGGGGCACAACAACATCACTATGCACTACCACAGCATCATTGAACGCCACAGCATCACTCGTGGCCACCACATCACTCCGCGCCATCACAGCATCAATCTGTGCAACCATTCAACAACAACTGGTTCAAATATGTTCTCTCAATGTTTCAAGCTTTATTACAAATGTCACAAAAAGATGTTGATATTTCACTTCTGTTCTTGGATTTTCGTCACAATAAAATACACTGAACATAATTTTCACAAAAGTTATTTACAAAAGTTTAAGCTATTGCCATTATAAATTACACTAACTTTTAAGTATTAATTATTAAAAAAAATTAAAAGCCATTGTTATTTGTACTATCAATACATCTAAGTCACGTAAATACAACACATATTGCATTACAAATGCTATAGGTATCACATTTACGAAAGTTATAACTATTGGCATTTTAAATGACAAAGCTATTAATTTCGCTATTTTCAAAACCAACACATAAATAAAAAAATTGTCATTCACAATACCAATAGCTCAAACGTTCCTAATGCGAGAACTATTGCATTGCAAATGCTTGTTCTGATGTGTACTTCTAACTGCAGACCGATGAACTTATAAATAGATACTAAAGCAGTACCTCCAAGCCGGTGGGTATGTGAACTGGGTCAGATAAAAAAATTCCTGCAGCACAGAGTGGGCACAGACTTGATTATCCGGACAGTTGTGATTCCTGAACGTGTGAACAGATGCCCATGTAGCAGTCTGGCTGATGTTCCGCACAGGCACTCCGCATGACAATGCCACGGTAGCAGCCTTGGCTCTGATGAAATGAGCAAGCAAGTCCTCTTGGAGCTGCTTTTAGTGCATAGGCGATTTTGAGGTAGAGAACGACCCAGCATGAGATTGTCCATTTTAGCATTGCCTTTCCTTTCTACACCACAGTGAATCCAGCAAAGAACAGTTCGTCCACACAATGCCCATTAGTACGATCAATCTAGAAACTTGGAGCTCTTCTAGTATCAAGGAGGTGGAGCCTCTTCCTTAGAAGGATTAAGTGAAGCAAAGAATGGCGGAAGGATGATCATTTGAACGACATGAAAATAGGTGATCACTTTTGGCAGAAAAGAATCTTGCATTCTCAGCACCAACTTGTCTGGAAAGGATGCTATGTACAGTGGGTTGACAGAGAAAGCTTGTAGCTCACTCACACATCATGCCAATGTGATGGTGATAAGGAAAACTATCTTGAGAGTGAAGACCCATAATGGACAGCTGTGTGGCAGCTCAAAAGGAGTACACACCAGGAAAATGAGGACGAAATTAAAGTCCGACAATCGTGACTAAATATTAACTACATAAATAATAAATGTAATACAAATATAGACAAAAACTCATATTATATTCGAAATAGCAAAAATGTAATATGGACTTGATAAGAAATATAAAATATCATTAGAAGACTATCCATACAGTTGTTTAGTCGACTTTTATAATAATTCAAACTAAATGTAATTTCATAAACATACAATTGAACAATATGATATAGATACAATCAGCTAAACATATTCTCAAGTGAAGGTGGGAAAAAATGTAGCAAACTGCTCAATAGACGAATCACTAAAGGTGATTTAAATAAGGAGGTCTGGTCCGTCAACCACAAAAAAGCAGATTAAACCTCAATTGTGCCCAAAGCAAGTCCTTTTAGGCTAGGGACAACACAAAGAGCCAGGTTAGCCCTAAAAAGCAATACTTTGGACAGTTTGGCTTGCAGTGGGTCGATCTACCTGATACCACACCAAACCACAACTTTGCCCCAATGCCAGGCGTATACTGATTTCGTGGAGGGAAGCCTGGTAGCTAAGAAGACATCAACGACTTTAAGAGGAATACCAAATGCAGTCAACTGTTGCAGTTCGATGTCCAAGCATGGAGATCAAGATTGCACAGACCTGGGTGCAGCACCCTGCCATGCCATGCTGGGTGCAGCACCCTGCAACAGAAGATCCTCCTGAAGCAGCAGCCAGATCGGAGGACAGATACTCATCCCTAGAAGTACAGTATAACACACTCTCCTTGTGGTGCCACCAGGTTAACTTTAGCCAAGTAATTTCTGATCTTCTTCAGAGCTTGGGACAGAAGTAGCAGGGGGAAAGCATACTGCAGTCCTGCGATCCACTGTAGGTGGAACACGCCTCTGAGAAAGGGCCATCTTGGAAATTCAAGCACTCAAAGTTGCTGACAGTGCGCGTTCTGAGCCTCAATGAACAGGAGCATCTGCAAAGGAGTAAAGTGTGACTTCAGCATGTTGATAGTGAACCCCAACGATGGTAAGAGGTTCACCACAGCATGGAGAGAGGTGATGACTGCCTGGGGTGAGCCTGTATCCAACAGTTAGTCATTGAAGTAGGAAGAAGCCTAGCACTTCTGACCTCTGAAGATGAGCTGCAACCACCCCATTACTTTCATGAACACCTGAGGGGCACCGGTGAGACCAAAGGGGAGCACTGCAAACTGAAAATGAAACACACAACATTGGTGGGCCTCCATGCACAGAGATGTGAAAATAAGCTGCAGGTCTAGCCCTACCATCAAGTCTCCAGGATCAAAGGCAGAAAAGACATGGGCAAGGGTTAGCATATTGAATCTGTCATTTTGAAGAAAAGCATTGAGAGGGCAAAGGTCTAAAATGGGACTAAGGCCTCTGCCCTTTAGCGGCACCAGGAATTAGCAGGAATAAAAGCCAGTGCCTGCTTCCTGTGGTAAGACTCTCTCTGTGGCCGGAAATGCCTACACTTCCTGCTGCAACACATACATATGGTTCTCTGTCAGTCATCTAAAGGGTGGTGGAAGGCAGAGTGGAGATGAATGGAGGGGCAGAGCCCCAATGGACAATTTGCAAGATGCACTTGTCTGAAGTAACTGCTTGCCACCCTCGGAGAAAATGCATAATCCTGCCTCTGATATGGTGGCTGTGTGTCTGGAAGAACACAATAAAGAGGCAGAGCACAGGGCTCCTTGCTGTCATTGTGATCTGTGGGATGTGCTGCCTCAGCCACGAAATGGCTCGGACGCGTACTAGGCTTGATGTGTAGGCTGGTACTAACTGCATAGAAAGCCACGGATGGGGGCAAACTGTTGGTGGCGCTGTCTAATTGGGGCAGACAGACCCCAAGAGCCAGCTGTGGCCCTGCTACTCTCTAAATCTCTCATGAACCCAGTAAACATTTTTGCCTGATAGGTGAGAGCTGTTGAGGTGCACACCCATAAGTAAAGATTGAACATCCTCAGAGAAGAAGGTTGACCGCATCCAGGCAGTTTAAGTGCTACACTGGTGCCTATTGCCCGGCCTAAGCAATCAGTCGTACTCATTCCACAGCATATCACAACCATCCTGAATAGCCTGCGTGAGAGATACCCAAAGATCCTTGGGTATGGCAGACAAAACCTGGGTCACTGAATCCCAAAGTGCATGGGAGTAGCGGCCTAGGAGACAGCTGGTATTGCACAGCAAGCCTGGTGGAGGAAAACATGCACTTGCCAAAGCTGTCAATGAGCTTTGATTCCCTGGTCCAGTTGAATTGTGGGAAAGGCATTTGGATTAATTCTATAGGTAGATGTTTAAACCACCACATTTTCGGGGGTTGGGTGTTGCAGCAGAAAAGCGGGGTCGTCTGGAGCTGGGAGATGAGTCGAACAATTTGCTGATTTACCAAAAGCTCAGTGCATGGCATACATTAGGGTCTCATTAAATGGTAGTAGAGGCACTATGTGATTTTTTCCTGGTTAAAGGACCTAAGTCAGGACATTTGACTTTAGCTTCATGGTTGGAAGCTGGAGGTCACGTATTTCAAGGGCCCTCTGCATCACCACCATGAAAGAAGCCCTTTCTTCAGTAGAAGAGCCAGTATGAGAGACCAATCTGGAGAAGTGTCCAGACCACTAGCATCTTGTAATTCCTCATACCATTGTATTGAGATATGCACTCATCCCCTTCATCATTGTTTGGGTCTGTCTCAAAAAGACTGTGGAGAGCTTGAACCCTTCCTTGAGGTCAGGAAAATATGTCAGTCTTATTGATTGCGAGAAGGCTGCATCCCTGCGTGATCAGGGCACAGCCTCAGTCGAGACCGGATCAGAGACAGAGAGCACAACTGGTTGTGTCTCTTCCTCTGGCACCTACAGCATCCACATTGGTGTCAATACTCGAGGGACCAGAGCAGGTCGTAATGCGGGGACCGAAGAAGTTACTAAATTCAATGAGGAACCCACAGCAGGTTTTGATGTTCCAGCTGGGGCTGAGGGCGAACCCTTTGTCAGGATTCCAGTTTGACGTCCTCCCAGTTCCTTGGGGCCCAGAAGCATGCTAGAGGTAGATGGCAGGGTGTCAATAAAAAACACAGCATGGCTTCACGAAATCCCTCTATCTGCTGCGATGTTGCTTATGGGTCTGTAAATTCAAGATGCTCAGAGCAGGGGTCGGAATTGGCCCTGAATGATGAGAAGTATGGGAGTGAGACCAACAGGCACATTGATGCCCTGGTGCCGTCTGTAGAGTTCAAGAGCAATGAGAAGGGGTCAAGCCCCATTCAGACTTCTAGCATTTCTTTTTTAGATTTACCAGGTGACTGACTGCGATGATCATCTGCCTTGGGAACAACTTCATGAGCAGGAAGAGTACCTTCCTTTCAATCTCAACTAGTCACAGCATGGTGTTTTCCTATGTTTGTGGACTTGACGCTTTGCCTTTTTGCTTTCGTATGGCGTTCGGGTTCATCTGGGCGTATTTGCTAAAGGCCTTGGAGTTATCGTTCAAGCACCAAAAGCATTTCTGATGGGGATATGTCACAGACATCTGTTTGCAACAGACTTTACTGCATTTGAATCCTGCTCTTAGGAGGTGGCATTTTCCTTTCACACAGGTATATTCGATTTTTCTGAGAGAAATGTGTCTAGTAATAGACAAGAGGATAGGTTTGGGTCCAGGTCTGGTGGCACAAAAAGAAAAGAACTGACATTGAGCATGGGTGGTGCTTACTGTGGCGTCATTTCTGGGGTAGGACTATGTTGACGTGAAGCCACACAACATCGCCTGCCAGTGTATAGGAATACTGCTATAAAGTTGCTGGATCTAGTATAATACCTGGGGAATATTCAGAAGGTGAGGAGCCTGCTGTTAGAAGTATCAATCCAAAACACATATCTCAACGTTTTTCAAAAATCCCATATACATTCTGAAATGTTTGATACTTATGAGTTTGATATGGTTGACAAGCTTTCAGAGAATAAGAGCAAGGATGCCAAAGGCCATACACTTAAAAGATCCTATCTTCAGGCATGTTTACTTTTGTTCTGTTACAGCATGATAAAGAACTCAGATCTGAACACACATAGAAGTTGTTGAAAACACCCACAGAAGTGGTGAGATTTGATTTTACAAAGTGCAGTGAAAACTCACTGTACTCGTCCACTGAGCATGAGCTTGGCTTACAAGTACTACAGATGATGGAATAGAAAAAGCACTTTAACCTCGAGAACTATGTGGACTGCTGTGGTATTAACTTGTAAAAACATTAGTAATGAAGTTACGTAGTTGGCCAAAATAAGATTGAGAATTATTTAATGTGAACATGGACCCACGAGGCTTGTTTCCTCATGGAGCGGAATGTTCAAATAGCCCCATAGGGTGCCATAGGGGACTATACCAACCATTAGAGGCCCTCACTACTGGGTTGGATCCATAACGTTGGAGTGAGGAATGGGTTATTTACTTCTCTGCAGCAGATTATTTTTTTTAAAGATTCTTTTTATTAAACAAAGAAAAAAAACAAGCTTCAGAACATCATCAATTACATTGTAGCAGTACAGGATGAACATTATCACAGGCATCCTATAAAGCTTTATTAACATTAACTAAGACCCATGACAAACAACACAACGCTTTTATCTATTTTTGAAACAGGAAAGGCAGTTTTCAAAGTAATATTTTTCGGCATTTCTAAAGATTATAACTTTTTTTGAGGGGGGGAAGCTCCATAAAAAATTAAAATCAAGAAATTTCCAGCGGAAAAAAATAAATAAATAAAGACTTGCCTGGTGAGTGACCTAGAAGTTTATGTTTTCTGGCTTGATAACTCTGCTTATCAATACTAATATCTTAATAGAAGACTAAACAATGAAGGCAACCAGTGGAAAAACAGATATCAGACGGTTTCATTTCAGTCTAGAGGACAGCTGCTGGTAAAGAAGATCCAGGAGGTGTTATAAAGTTATATACCTTGCACAGCTCCCAAGTATGCTGATACCTCCTGCTCCTCAGCTTTGTGACTGCTATAAACTCCAGTGAATGCCAAGCATTAAGATACTAATGCATTCCCTAGGTCCCAACGTTGTATTGTTTGCCAGTTCACTGGCCGAAAGTTTTCTTTTTAAAGCTTGCCAGTTATTGCTTTTGCAGACACTTTTTTTCTCCCTTTCTCGAACCAAAAATACTGGCCCCTGACAAGACTCTAGTGGTTCCCTACTTTCCTACTGGGACTCTACATGCTCCTGCTGGTCACTCCCTGAAGCCATTGCTTTTACGTTTCGTCCCCACAAAACCAAACACATTTTTTACATGCTAGCGCTCTGCAGAAGATCTGTTAAGCTACAGAGTATAATTATCTTGAAGCATGGCTCAGCGACTCTGGGAAAGCGATTTTACATCTACAAACAAGCATTTACAATGCAATGGTTTCGCCTTTGGAAAAGTTAGAGCTATTGGCATTGTAAATGATAACATTTGCATTTATGTGTTGGTTTTGAAAACAGATTAATAAATGACATTGTAATTTACATTGCCATTAGCTTAATCTCTCGCAAATGTGAGACCTATTGTACCCTACGGACGAGCTCAGCAGACAGCAATTACTACCACACACAAACACCCAGAGCCACACTCGCACACCAAGAGCCACACACACACACACACAGAGCCAGCCACACACACACACACCCAGAGCCACACACACACCCAGAGCCACACACACACACCCACAAACACACACCCAGAGCCACAGACACACACCCAGAGCCACACACACACACACACCCAGAGCCACACACACCCAGAGCCACACACACACACACACACACACACACACACACACACACACACACACACACACACACACACACCCAGAGCCACACACACCCACCCAGAGCCACATACACCCACCCAGAGCCACACACCCACCCAGAGCCACACACACCCACCCAGAGCCACACACACACTCAGGAGAGCAAGCACAGCGAGGGGGCAGGGAAGCAAGCACAGCGAGGGGGCAGGGAACTAAAAGTAAAATACTAAAAATAAAATATTCCATGTCGCAATTAAAGTTACCATCACCCAGTCACTGGTTAATGATTGTAAAAACATCATCATCACCTATGTACCGAAGGGAGGAGTAAAGAACCTCAGGATGCCCTTCAGTGTAAAAGTCTTCATTGGCTTAGGGTGCAGGTGGGCCTTACTTGTGTTTGAGCCCGCAAGCTCTAAAGCCACTATGTCCAGATGTGGGAGTCCCTCCTCGGGGGACCCGGTACCAACCATGCCCAGGTGGAGCCCTTGTGGGCTTTAAATCAGAAATCCCCCTGGGAGCCTCACAGGCTCTCACTCAATTATGCACCTTGAGCCTCTCGTGGGATCTCGCAACAAATGTGGGCCAGGAGCCTCTTGGGCTCGGTAATAATATAATTATCTTGAAGCATGGCTCAGCGACTCTGGGAAAGCGATTTTACATCTACAAACAAGCATTTACAATGCAATGGTTTCGCCTTTGGAAAAGTTAGAGCTATTGGCATTGTAAATGATAACATTTGCATTTATGTGTTGGTTTTGAAAACAGATTAATAAATGACATTGTAATTTACATTGCCATTAGCTTAATCTCTCGCAAATGTGAGACCTATTGTACCCTACGGACGAGCTCAGCAGACAGCAATTACTACCACACACAAACACCCAGAGCCACACTCACACACCAAGAGCCACACACACACACACACAGAGCCAGCCACACACACACACACCCAGAGCCACACACACACCCAGAGCCACACACACACACCCACAAACACACACCCAGAGCCACACACACACACCCAGAGCCACACACACACACACACCCAGAGCCACACACACCCAGAGCCACACACACACACACCCAGTGCCACACACACACACACACACACACACAGAGCCACACACACCCACCCAGAGCCACATACACCCACCCAGAGCCACACACCCACCCAGAGCCACACACACCCACCCAGAGCCACACACACCCACCCAGAGCCACACACACACTCAGGAGAGCAAGCACAGCGAGGGGGCAGGGAAGCAAGCACAGCGAGGGGGCAGGGAACTAAAAGTAAAATACTAAAAATAAAATATTCCATGTCGCAATTAAAGTTACCATCACCCAGTCACTGGTTAATGATTGTAAAAACATCATCATCACCTATGTACCGAAGGGAGGAGTAAAGAACCTCAGGATGCCCTTCAGTGTAAAAGTCTTCATTGGCTTAGGGTGCAGGTGGGCCTTACTTGTGTTTGAGCCCGCAAGCTCTAAAGCAACTATGTCCAGATGTGGGAGTCCCTCCTCGGGGGACCCGGTACCAACCATGCCCAGGTGGAGCCCTTGTGGGCTTTAAATCAGAAATCCCCCTGGGAGCCTCACAGGCTCTCACTCAATTATGCACCTTGAGCCTCTCGTGGGATCTCGCAACAAATGTGGGCCAGGAGCCTCTTGGGCTCGGTAATAATATAATTATCTTGAAGCATGGCTCAGCGACTCTGGGAAAGCGATTTTACATCTACAAACAAGCATTTACAATGCAATGGTTTCGCCTTTGGAAAAGTTAGAGCTATTGGCATTGTAAATGATAACATTTGCATTTATGTGTTGGTTTTGAAAACAGATTAATAAATGACATTGTAATTTACATTGCCATTAGCTTAATCTATCGCAAATGTGAGACCTATTGTACCCTACGGACGAGCTCAGCAGACAGCAATTACTACCACACACAAACACCCAGAGCCACACTCACACACCAAGAGCCACACACACACACAGAGCCAGCCACACACACACACACCCAGAGCCACACACACACCCAGAGCCACACACACACACCCACAAACACACACCCAGAGCCACACACACACACCCAGAGCCACACACACACACACACACCCAGAGCCACACACACCCAGAGCCACACACACACACACACCCAGTGCCACACACACACACACACACACCCAGAGCCACACACACCCACCCAGAGCCACATACACCCACCCAGAGCCACACACCCACCCAGAGCCACACACACCCACCCAGAGCCACACACACACTCAGGAGAGCAAGCACAGCGAGGGGGCAGGGAAGCAAGCACAGCGAGGGGGCAGGGAACTAAAAGTAAAATACTAAAAATAAAATATTCCATGTCGCAATTAAAGTTACCATCACCCAGTCACTGGTTAATGATTGTAAAAACATCATCATCACCTATGTACCGAAGGGAGGAGTAAAGAACCTCAGGATGCCCTTCAGTGTAAAAGTCTTCATTGGCTTAGGGTGCAGGTGGGCCTTACTTGTGTTTGAGCCCGCAAGCTCTAAAGCAACTATGTCCAGATGTGGGAGTCCCTCCTCGGGGGACCCGGTACCAACCATGCCCAGGTGGAGCCCTTGTGGGCTTTAAATCAGAAATCCCCCTGGGAGCCTCACAGGCTCTCACTCAATTATGCACCTTGAGCCTCTCGTGGGATCTCGCAACAAATGTGGGCCAGGAGCCTCTTGGGCTCGGTAATAAAAATGCCCCCCGGGACCCTCGAGGGTCCGGCACAAATGCTTCCGCTCGTTGGAGTCCCGCTCGAGTCCCCCGCCTGGGGACCCGAAGAAACAACTGCGGCGCTAAGCCTCTTGGGGCTCTAGAAATAAGAATACCCCGCAACCGTGGGAGCGGTCCGCTATCAAGTAGGGCCGCTCGGGGTGAAGGCACCGGCGGAGTGCCACCTCACTCTTTCCCCCCCCCCCCAGCCGGCTTTGACTCACCGGCTTCCGTGGGGGAGGGGGGGTTGGGGGGGGGGGGAAATCCTCTCTCCTTGCTCTGGTCCCGCTCTGATCGGGTCACTCTGCTGCCGGCATGCGGGACTCTCTGGCTGCCGGTCTGCTCCCTTCGCCGGCCTCTCGCTGAGGCACTCCTCTCGCTGGGGGAGCCTCGGGGAGAGACGCTGGCTACACTCCGGTGGTGGAGGAGCAACGGGTAGGCTCCCATGGACTTCCTGGCTTTCTCTTGGCCAATAGCTTCCTCCCAGCCGGGGAAAGCGGAAATGGAGCCTGTGAGGCTCTTCTCTCTGTCCCGGCCGGCGCCGCCCACCGTCAGGCGCGGCACCGGCTTCAGCTCTTTTCCTCGTCCTTCGTGGCAAGACGGGCAATCGCAGCATGCATTTTTGCACTTACCTGATGACAAAAGATCAGCGAGAAGGCATCCGACTGGGAAGGGGGTGGAAGGAACAGGGAGAAATGCCGTGGCTGCGTGTCCTCGGCTCTGGCAGGGCAGGGAGAGGCTGCAGGAGGTTCCTGACGAGAAAGGAGCATTACGTGAACCCACCCACTCGCCCTAGCTCCTAGAAAAAAATGGCGGCCGCAAACATCCTGGGGCAAAAAAATAAGACAACACCCACCGCCGCAATGACGGCAACAAAGGGGCGGAGAGGGAAAAAATCACCGGAACGCCCACGAATCGCCTCGGACAATGATGAAGAGATCTCTCTTCCAATGGCTAGCCTCCATTTATGGAGCTAGCCAATGGAAGAGAGAGGCGGGACAAAGCCACATACTGCTTCTCAAAAGATTTCGCCTGCGCGAACGCTGCTGCGCAGCGGATGCCAGGCAAAACCTAAAAATGAACCCAATAGCTCAGTCGACAATCTACGCTTTATGCAAACTCCATGAGAAGGTGCAGAGAATGACGGAGGTACCAATAAGAAGGGTCATACAATGTAAAATAAGGTCAATAGCGGGATATGCACAGCAGGCTTTCCCATGCAAAATGGACAGCTTGCTTGAAAAATCACAATGTCAGGTGTACAAACATATATTCAAGTTACCAAAGCATACACGCAACAACCTGATTTGCCTGGAGTTCGGCCTGGGACAGCAAAACTAAGAATGCCTGGTAACGCAGGCAAAATACTCCTATCAAGTTTTAAAAGGACCCATTGGAAGTATAAAGAATATGTTTAAATCCATCTATGAAGGCACAACTAACCTATGGAAAATACATATGCAAAATGCAGTAGGAATACTTGGCCTGGCGACACAAAACTGGGGCTAGGAAGGGCTAAGTCATGTGGCAATTAAAAATGCACTTGACAAACAAATTCAGCAGTTATCACGGAAAGCAGACTTATTAAATTATACAGCCAAGGGAGGTCATTCCGGATTGATTACATCATACAAAGAGCATAGAATAAATGCATGTTTGAAGCAAGCACGGGAGTGGGTGGGAGTGCTTAAAAGATATTCAATGGGCCAGGCTAGTGGCCCTTTCAATAAAATAACTAAATCCCGGATGGAAATCCTTGGCTCCTATAACCAGTTGCAGATTCTGCAAGTACAGAAAGGATCCAAGCTGCATTTGGTGTGCTGTTGTCCTGGTCTGCTACCGCTAAGTCAGAAGTTGCTAACACCAATGTGTCACTTTAAAGGGGTTCGGACATGCAAAGAAACGGTATCTGCTTTGTTCTCTTGCACTGCACCAACAGAATTGGCCAAATGTGGGAAGTAAATGTCAGATGTGCGAGCTCGGTGCTCTGAACAAGAAGGGCCCGATGATACTATTGTGGTTTGCACGAACAATAAGTAAGCGCGCAGTGAAGAGACTCGCCATGCAGTCCCAATATAAACCTTATTATGCAGTACAAGGCACCTGGGCACTTTAAACTCGAGGCGGTTAGAAAGTCGGCGGTTTGTATAGATGCTGCCACCTTCTCTCCATCTTACCGTATGAGGGTCTCAAGACATCGAATAGACATTGACTTGTAATCAATACTGCTAAAAAGATACCTTTGTAAGATGAATAAGTAATCTACATAATTTTAATGTGCGATCGTCATAGAATTTTAATTATGCTTTTATCGATGTAAGAAATATTGCAAATGATTTTACGTAATTTGTGCAATAAAAACTTTCATTCACTCATTCACAGAGTTCAAGCAGAGTAATGTTAGAAAAGATGCAGGAAGAGCTTTTACTGTAAGTCATTTATCTCTCGGTACTGTCACCACATGTGAAGTCGAAAAATATATAAAAATAAAGCAGCCAACTGATTCACTGCAATATGAACATTTGCCCAAAAATATGCCCAAAGCTACAGAAACAATTAGAAATGCATTTCCTTGAACAGAATTTCACACTGGCAAATCAGACAGGCTGGGTTTGTCACAAGCAATCCGAAGCCATAATGCCATTTAGAGACATAATAAAGGAGCAGGCCCAGAGCACTACAATGAAAATACTTAGTACTCCCTGTAACCCCCAGGATGAAGATATCATCATGGTTGCAAAACTTCCATTGCACCTCCTACCACAAAGGTCGTAAAATAATCAGGCGTGAGAATGAGAAGGATAGGGATGTGGAACATCTTCAAAATATTGCCTAGGCGGAGTATCAGATGGATCATCCAGCTGCAGAAGAAAAGGTGGAAACCTCTACTGCAGATGTCTTGCAACAGCAAAAAGAAGAGGAGGATGATGCTTTGGCGTATTTTACGACATACAGCAAAAAATGCTACCAAGTCATCAATTCAGGCAAGACAAACAAACTTGTTTTTGAGAAAGCACGGAAATACAATTTTAGAAGCATGAAAAAGATTTGTCTAAAAAAAATCTTTCAACACATAAAAATGTTTCATGAAAAACAGTAGTTCTAAACAGTAATAAAAAAACAAAAGTTAAAATATTATCAAACTAAAAGAAAATGTGTGAAAAAATCCCGACGTACAAACCCACCGACCTCCCTAAAAAGCATGCATCAAATCTCTTCTACATATATCCATAGGTGTTATGCAGATGTAGTCAGGTTGTATAATTTGACATAGTTGGGCTAGGATGAAGTGTTGTGATTAATCCTCGATTGCATATGACCATGCCATTTGCAGAAATTCTAAAGGATAAATTAAGCACTGTAAATGTAGAATATGATCAAACATTCCCAGAAATTCACTGAAAACACACAATGGTTAAAGTGATGTTATAGTTAGCTATTTAGATAAGCCAAGGTCTTGTTTCCATATCTAACTATAATGTCACTTTAATATTTGTTTTCTTCAGTGAGTTTCTCTGTCTTTTGTTTTTAATGTAAGTTAAGTTCCTAATTTTATACCTAACTATAACGTCAGGCAACCCTTTGTTGTTTTTTTGTGAATTTCATTTTTTTTAATGTAGGTTAAGGTGTTATTTCCATACTCAACTATAAGTCACTGTAAATATATATATATATATATATATATATATATATATATATACACACACACACACACACACACACATTGCACAGGGGCAGCTACATGTTCCATTGAAAAGGCATTTTTTGATTTGACTATAATTTTGCTCTCCAAAGGCAGTGTAGCTTCAAATTCTATCACGTGCTTAGTGTATGCAACCAAGGTCTGACATGCCAATTTTTTAGCAGCTTCGTGCAGGAAAAAAACGTTAACGACGGAGGTGGTCAAAAAATATGTTTTTTCAATTTTAGGTCACTTAGAAAATTTGCTCGCAGTTACTACAAAAGTCATTGAAAGGGTTACATCAGACGTAAACTGAAACTTTACTCTAAAAGTGTGCTTTCCATAGTTTGGTTTAAATCTGTTGATTGTTTTTATGAAATAGTAGCATTTCAAAAAGGAGGCAACAGGGCTTAAAAGCGCTATACAAATATTTCAAATATCATGGCCGTTTGAAACTGTGATTTCCAAAAATTAGATTTTTGTCAATCACATTTGAATTTTGGATAAATATGACTGGCAGAAAAGGGGAATCTCATCCCCCCCACCCCCTTCTTGAAAATCCCTATTTTGTACACGCCTGTGATTTTCCCACCATGGCAAATACATTTCCACAGCAAATGGGATGAGACACTATTTGAAGTGCCTGATCCCAGGGGAAAAGATACGTTTTCTAAGACAAAGTTATGATTTTCATGAAAGTTACTATCACATAGCTGCCATTTTGGATCTGCAAAAAAAGCACCATTTTATCTAGAAATTGAAATTTTAATTCGAATTGTGATTTTTTACAAAAATAACTATGGTTGAAAAAAGAGGAGTGCTGCAGGTCTGGCCAGAGGTCAGACCCTGTAGTCCAACTCCACTGCAGCAGATCAAAGGCTGTGTATAATAAACAGACCTAAAAGAGTGTGTGCGTGTGTGTATGTGTATATATATATATATATATATATATATATATATATATATATACACACACACACACATATATATGCCAAACGAACTTGCTCACGAAGTTGAAGACACCACTCACAACGCTTCTTTACACCGTCTTTATTTGGCCGGCAGTAGCACGCTAACTCCAGTTGATACAGTAATTACTTCAGCCATCTCACCATACGCCTTTTGGGGAAAGTTTCCCCTTGTTCACCGGCTTGGCTAAGGGGCAGGAAACAGCTTGGTAGGTATCTGCAGGGGATTTAAATTCATAGTTCCATCCTTTTGGGCGTGTCTGCACTCGGCATTGTGGTTGCCGTAGTACCAATTCAAAACAAAGTGGTATTTGCTGTCCCTCATCGTCCAGCATTTAAAATCCAGTCAGGTAGCTGATTAAAACTGGCATTACTTGCTTTGCGCCGATCCAAACGGGCACATTGTTCCTTGTGCGTGTCACTTAGACTCGAGGACACGCGGATCCGCTCTTCTTGCGGTGGGGTGTCATCGTGGCCAGAGCAGGCCACATATATGCCAAACGAACTTGCTCATGAAGTTGAAGACACCACTCAACGCTTCTTTACACCATCTTTATTTGGCCGGCTGTAGCACGCTAACTCCAGTTCATACAGTGATTACTTCAGCCATCTCGCCATACGCGTGTAGGGGAAAGTTTCCCCTTGTTCATCGGCTTGGCTGTGGGGCAGGAAACAGCTTGGTAGGTATCTGCAGGTAATTTAAATTCAAAGTTCCGCCCTTGTGGGCGAGTCTGCACTCGACATTGTGGATATATATATATATATATATATATATATATATATATATATATATATATATATATATATATATATATATATACTAGCAGCCCGTCCCAACGTTGTCCGGGTATGAATTGCTGCCGGCCAGTAGTATATTGTTTTGTAGGATTTCGTTTTGATAGCATTTCTTTTCTGTGACAGGCCTGTGAAACGCTCCGATTCACAGTGCACTGCTGATGCACTTAAGAGTGCGCGTTCAGTAGTGTGTGAACTCGAGTTTCCCTAAGTTATTTTTCCTTGCAATATTATATAGCGCGAACTCGACAACATGGCATGAGCACAATTTACATTACAGAACACATTCATTTGTGGTAGGCACGGGGAGACAAAGCGATTTGCCTGGAATCACAGGATGTTGTGCTTATGCCGAGATTCAAACGTAGCTCCCCAGCTCTAAAGTTCGCAATTCAAGAACTTGTGGCGGGTAGTGTGTCTAAAAGTGTATGTCGGTGCTGGCCATCAATGAGAGAGACCTGTGCATTTTTCAAATGGGTGGTGAAAAAATACGAGTATGTTGCTGGAGATGTGGGCCGCCGTGCCACCAATGTACTTACCGGGGGAGGGTAAACACCCATTATTCCGCAACTTTCTTTCCCCATACCATCACTCCGCATAGTTTCATTACGAAAGTACCATGACTCCGCAAAGCCATATAACATTTTATATGCTTTTACCACGCATACATTTACAATGAAATTCGTTGTAAATGCATGAATGGTAAAATCATGTTTTTTTAATGTTTTGATAAGGTAAGTATGGGTATCGGGGTATATGTTTTGGGGTACTGTGGTGTATGTTTTGGGGTGTTTGGGTATTTTAAGGGTTCAGATATAGTTTTGGGTTATGGAGTACAGGGGTAGATTTAGGGTTCAGGGGTAGGTTTTGGGGTACAGGGGTATTGTAAGGGTTCAGGGCTAAGTTTGGGTTTGGGGTACAGGGGTATTTTTAAGGTTCAGGGCTAGGTTTGGGTTTTGGGGTAAAGGGGTATTTTAGGGTTCAGGGGTAGGTTTGGGTTTTGGGGTAAAGGGTTATTTTTAGGGTTCAGGGCTAGGCTTGGGTTTTGGGTTACAGGGGTATTTTTAGGGTTCAGGGGGTAGGTTTGGGTTTTGGGGTACACAGGTATTTTAAGGGTTCAGGGCTAGGTTTGGGTTTTGGGGTACAGGGGTATTTTAGGGTTCAGGGGTAAGTTTGGCATTTGGGGTACAGTGGTATTTTTAGGGTTCAGGGCTAGGTTTGGGTTTTTGGGTACAGGGGTATTTTTAGGGTTCAGGGGTAGGTTTGGAATTTGAGGTACAGGGGTATTTATAGGGTTCAGGGCTAGGTTTGGGTTTTGGGGTACAGGGGTATTTTTAGGGTTTATGGATAGGTTTGGGTTTTTGGGTACAGGGTATATTTATAGGGTTAAGTGGGTTAGTGTTTAAGGGTGTTGGGGTATTTTAAGGAGTAAGGGTGGGTTATGATTATGGGGTGCAGGTGTATTTAAAGGGAGCAGGGTTGGATTAGCACACAGTATGAGACATGGCATGAAGGGTGGAACGTACCACACGCCCCCAGCGTTTGCCACGATCCCAGCACACGCCCACAGCACAACGCAGACACGCCCACAAGGGACTACTTTGCTGACACAGTTCTTTTTCCTTTTAAATGTATATTGTGGGTGTCTGCATAGCCTATGTCCTTCTGCTGCAACTGCCCTTTCCAACGCTGTATTGGGTGTTGTGATTGGTGCTGTGGTTCCTGAGATTACCCGCCTCAAAGGTTTGGGCTCTCTCTTTATTATATTAGTATGGATATTCACTGAAAAAACCATAGGTTATAGACCATATATAGTTAGGGATTAGCATTTACAAAACCTTATTTTACTCACACAAAACCATTGAAATTCGCATATGTAGTTAGTTGCACTAACTATATATCGCGCACCCGCAATCCACTGCTGATGATGTCACATATTACATCATTCATGACATGGTCAGTGACATCACTGATGACATCACTGATGACATCTGTAAAGTTAAAATATGTGTTACATATTGAAGAATGAGTGGATGTATAAGTGTCTGGATGAAGGATTTAGTAGGTGCATGACTGACTGTATGAGAGAGTGATTAAATGTGTCTCACTGAGTGCATGGGTTAGTGACTAAACTGTCAATTTGTGCATCATTATAACTGTTGTTCTGTAAACTGCTGCATGTGTTGATCAGTATCTATATGAGTAACTATATGGGTTATTGATTGGTTGCCCAAGTATTTGTATGGGAGAGTGAGTGTGTGTGTGGGGGTGGCTGGGAGGTGTGTGACTCTGTGCATAGATGTGTGAACAGTTGATTCACTAGATGTATGGGTTCAAAACTGTATGTGGAAACAGCTGTATGGGTGGTTGACTGTGTGCATGAGTATATTGGTGAGTGAATGGATATCTCAGTGCTACATGTCAAAGTAAGTACATTTAAAAAACACAGTACATGTGAGAGTTGACATATATAAATTACTGTGTATAAAAGCCAGTGAATGTGTGAGTGGCTGCATGGATCATTGAAAACTTGTATCAGTGATTGTATAAGAGAGTAAATATGTGTTAGTATATGTTTGAATAAGTAAGGTGTGTATAACTGTATAGTTGAGGAAATGGAGGTGTGATTGATTCTTGGCATGAATGACTAGGTGTGTGAGTAACTCCATGGATGAGTGACAGTCTGTAAGTGTCTGTTTACACTGATTGTATCTAAGGTTATATTAGAGTCTGAAGAGGTTCATTGTATTATCACATAAATGATATCATCAGTGATGTGATCAGTAATGTCAAATGAAATGTCATCAGTGATGTCATCAGTGATGTCATTTGAGATGTCATCAGTGATGTCATCAGTGATGTCATTTGAGATGTCATCAGTGATGTCATCAGTGATGTCACTGACCATGTCATGAATATCATCAGCAGTGGATTGCGGGTGCGCGATATATAGTTAGTGCAACTAACTATATATGTGAATTTCAATGGTTTTGTGTGAGTAAAATAAGGTTTTGTAAATGCTAATCCCTAACTATATATACAGTGTATAACCTATGGTTTTTTTCAGTGAATTTTCAAGGTTTTGTAAATGCTAATTCCTAAAAATATATGGTCTATAACCTATGGTTTTTTCAGTGAATTTCAATGGTTTTTTAATAGCAAATATAAAAATCTGTAAAATGTATTCTTCTTTTAAATGACACTTTTTCCCCAAACTGCCTTGGTATATTCCAATATATGTCAAAGCCAAAAATGTAAGTGGTCCAATCAATTTTTTCCACAATTTGAGAAAGCACAGAAACATGTGAATAAATCTGTTTCTGCTTACATGAGAGACTATGGAATGGGTTTAATATACAACAATAATTTGCGTTCCAACATTCAACACATCTACAGAAGAGATGGTGTGCACTTCTCCGATGAAGGGAATAGAATATTCGTCCTTTATTTAAAAGTGCGCATTGGAACCTACTTGTAGGTACCTAAATTAGCCACAGAACACAATAGCTCTTTTCAGAGCTACCCTACCTCTGATCATTCAAAACGTTTATCTTTTTCTAATTTTTTTTCTTCACCAAAGTACGCTCCCCGGTTCGCTTACCGGTGCGCGTACCGGGCGCCCCTCCCCCCCGCGAAATGTTCAATTTTTTTTGTATTTTTCCATATATCAGCGTCCTAATCCCCCCTCAGAAAACCTAGAGGGTCACAAAGTGTCTACCGTGCCCCCTTCTACCCATTCCGTACATTGTTTATCCTCCATCTTATGTATCAATTCTACCGATACACAAAATGGAGGACTCCCGTAACGCTGCCGTTTCGCGTACCGGGGAGCGCACCGGTAAGCGCTCGATAAAAAAAGGTGGGAAAGTAATTTACAGAAAAACTACTACAGACACTTTCATCAAATATAGAATAGGGCCTACTACATAGCAGTCCCTACCATTTACCCAAATTTGATAGAATTCCATTTAGAAAATTATGCTGTAAGCCTGACTAAATATCCTGAGGTAAATTACCTATCAAAAACACTTATGAAGTGTTAGAATTGACAACCAATCAAAATGCTACTTTCAATATCTTCTATTATTTCATGACATTTGATTGGTTATGTACCTGAATATATATAAAGAAAGAGAGAGAAAAACAGCCATTTTGACTACTACTTCCTGAAGTACATATCAAGTGCATTTCAACTGAGAACTTAAACTTCTTTTTGATTGGTAAGATGATATTTTAAAAACTGAAGTATGTTCTGCACTTTAAGTTAATTAGGGAAACATTTTCTGATAGTTATATACTATCCCTCTTTAATAGTTATAGAATAAGATAGACTTCTCTGTTTTAGTTATGGATGGAGTTAGGCTTGTCTTGTATAATTAAGAATTAACTTAGGCTTTATCACATACATTTTTTTATATTTCTACTTCCAGTCTGATACCATACACTATCCAAAGATAAAATCACTGTTTAAAAAAAACAAACTACCTGTCTGTACTTAAACCCAACAGTGCCCTACCTGTACTGATATATTTTTTTAAAATTCGTTTTACAGCACAAAAATGGAAGGAGAGAACAAAACTAACTTGGAAATTGTTGCAGGAAGCAACACAGATACAGAAATTGACTCTGAATTCTATGATGATTCACGGGACTCTGAACTTCTGCAATGTGTGGAATCAGCAGATTTCCTACTTGAAAATGAAAAAAAAACTGACAATGAATTATTAGAAGTTCTTTTTAATTTTGAAAAAGAATCAGAAAAATAAATTTTTATTTAATAATTCAAAAATTGTTTGAGACATTATTCATTTTTATATGTATTTTGTAAACTAGTAGCAAAATGATTATAATGTAAAATCAGACTTTAAATATACTGTGCAACTTTTTTGTGTTACATAGCAACTTTGCTCATATTTACTTCCTTTCTTCCACTATATTATCTCCAAAGTGTATTTAACATCTCTTTATCATCTCCTGCCTCCATGGTGTTTCTGCTTTCCTGACAGACTATGGTATGAATTCCATATACCACAATAACTTCAGAAACAACATGCAACATATTTACAAAGAAAACGGTGTATTTTAATTTTTAGACTCTGCATTGGTACCTACATCTTGGTAATTAAATAAAAAAAATTAAACAAAATAAATAAAAAGAACAATCAATAAACATACAATATTTGAACATTCTTTCATCCCATTTTCCCAATATTACGCTTCCCGGACCGCTTCCCGGTGCGCGTACCAAGCGCTCCCCCCGAAAAAAAACCCGATAATATATATATATATTTTTTTGACCCGCGGGACCCTTTTAAAGCCCCCTCATCAAACCTAGGGGGTCAGGTGGATGTACTCTGCCCCCTTATGCTCATTTCCCACTTTGTTTTTTCTACCTCTTGTATCTCGATCCTACCGAGACACAAGATGGCGGCCGCTCCGGACTGTTTAGAATGTTGACAGTCACCGGGGAGCCAATCCGCTTCTCCTCGCGAAGTTCCGTTACACGTCAGGTACGCGAACCGGGGCGCTAACCGGGACGCTGTCACAGATATATCTGTTTTTTAAAACGTTCATTTCTCAAAATCCACTGGAGCACATATATTGAGACATAGCAAAGGCACGTCGGGCAAACCAAATCTACAATTTTTCCAAGTTTCCTGTAAATCCATTCAGCCGTTCGAGCTAAAAGTGATTCCAACCGCCCTATGGAAAAATGAAGGGGCTTCTCAGAAACAAAATGTGCCATTTTCCTGAAAATTTCAGCCAATTCCGTCCACAAACGCCAAAGTTATTCGACATAGAATTTTCAGAAATCCCATAGGAAAAAAATCCTAACTATATATACCTACTGGCGACCGCCAGTAATATAAATATATACTGGTGGTGGTACGAGAGTTGAGCTGTCAATGGGCGGTCCTGTGTAGCCACCAGCCGGCTAACGTATTCACTCCAAAAATCTCATCTATCAAGAAGAACACAGGACACCCAGAGCTTCTGTTCAGGAATTTATTCTGGCAGATGAAAAAGTCTCCACGACGCGTTTCGCCACTAAGGCTTGATCACGCTATATATATAGTGCACAACATGAAATGCTTCTGAAAAGATGAATATGTTATTATATTTTAGCTCTCATAGCATTTTCACACATTTTCCTCACAGGCAGAGAGACAAAAAGGCAAGACAGTAGCATTTTATGTTGTGCAGTACATTACGATCTGTTTCATCGAAGCTTCACACTTTTGAATTATATAATGTCACTATATTTCTATTTTTGTGATCTTCACAAAAGCCCACTTAGCAGTGCAGAATGAGTCTACCGTAATGATGTCATCGGCAAAAAGTGCATGTCAAATGATGCAAACACCATGGCAACTACAAAAGTTTGAATAGAGGTCCAAGTGCTTGAATACTTTAAAAAAAAAACATGTTCAACTTTGCAAAACAATTTACATAATTTCTGTTCACATAATTAAAACAACAGAATATATAATTCTGTACAATATGCAACTAGTAATTTGGGGTTAGATTCACAAACACATTTGCAACCTTTAATATATGTTTACAGACAAACATTCCGTCATTTACACCTTTATTTAAGCAAATTATATAAAAGTTTTCCACAGCAATAAATGATGTTACTACTGTGATTACGTTGCAGTGCGTGGAGAAATCCACAATAGTAAATCCTATTCAAGGAATAAGACTGGAGGAAGGAGGAACAAGGTATAGTTTATTCACCTTGTTTATTAACACCTACAAATATGTACCTTTGTGAGCATTCACAAATTGAAACAGGACTCCCTCCCACCATAGAAAAGATCATACATTCACTCCAGCCAAGAGCAATGGGAAAGGATCACCCCTGAGAGCAGCAGGGAAAGAGAAATCTGGTTTGCACAACCACCTGCCCTTGTATAGTATGTGGAATTCCAAACAACGGAAAAGACAGTGTAAAAAAGTTTCACGACTAGTGCATTATTACGTCTGTAATCGTTCTCTTGGCTGGGCTTCCAAGTGTACTATTGCAGTTGTTTCATGAATTACAAAAAGTTTCAAAGTTCGATCAGGTGGAGTCATAAAACTCTCCCCTTACTTTCAAACTGTTCTTTAGGAATCGTGCCATTTGTGTTAAAGTAGTGGTATTAGAACAGTATTAGTCTACCTATTCACATTATTTATGTCCCGATGATGCAACTACGAACCTCCTGAAAATTGTCACAAAGACCCCAAAACAAGCAGTAGTTTTACTTACTTGGACAGCTGCTTCTCAGCATCCGCACACAGTTCCAACAGCCCCATAAGCACAGCAGACACATCCATATAAGGTTCCCATACAGTAAATCCTCGTCCAATCAGATCAATAGCAGTCCTGCGGATTGTGCTGTGCGAAGGAAGTTTGGCGCTTGGAGGCTGCAGCAGAAGAAATGTCAATGCCTTACCTGTAATAAAAGCACATTCAATTATCATTCGTACAAAACACCACACTTGGTTTGAGACAGTGCGAGGCAATGTTTGTTTGCTTTTACTATAGTGTTTTAAAATACAAATGCAAATTTTTTTTGTATATCACATTTGATTGCTTTTATTGGCTAAAACCATAAAGAATGCAAAGTTTGAGCCTGAGCCATGTGGGCTGCAGTAGAAAACAATGGACAAAGCAAGCAGATTACAGAACATTTCGCATAGGTGCTTCAAAGATAGTGTTCTATAGTTGTTGAGGCGGAGACATTATGCTGTGACATGTGAGCACACCATCTGCAGTCGGCTTCTCAATTCACACACCTCAGAATCGATCAAACGTCCGTGGAACCCCTCTCGCGTTAAACACCAACTTTTCTTGAGCGGCACAGGAATCCATACCCCGGATCCCCTCAGGTATAGCTGGTGCCTGCTCATCCTTCCAGTGTCTGTCCAGATCTTGACTGGCTTCCAAGTATGCTGTTGCCAGTAGCACCTGGATTGCCCTGGACTTCCTCAGAGTCTATTATCCCCAATAATGCTGTACAAATGCAAATTTAATCAAATATTGCGGATGATGTGAAAGAAACAGACTACATTCATAACTTGGGTAAGTGCCAGTTCTTACCAGAGTTTTCCTAAGGGATCCAATTACATGTACTACACCAAAAGCCACAAACAGCAACACCTCAAGATAACATTTGCATTTTTTTTGTTTACATGTACCTCTCTATGGAGAAAATCCCTGTAGTTGAGGGGAAATAAATGCTAAACTACAATTAGAGACGTGGTAATGGGTGGCTGAACTGCTTCAAAACAAAACACCGTTTTGAATCAAGGAAGAACCTACAAAGCGAAACAGGCAAATAAGGGGAAGGCAAATTATTGGAATGTTGCTAAAATGGATAAAACAGACACTGATGAAAATAAATATTTTAGGAAGTAATCTTTACTTTTCTGTGAAATCATTGATAGCCAGATTCAGAAAATGAATACATTTGTTTGATGGATGAGAACCCGAGGAGTAGTCTAGTCCTGTATAATATCTAGAGCACCTTAAAAAGAAAACCTCATTCCATTACAAGCAATAGAAACAATTACCTTTTCTCATCAAAGACAAACAAAAGACGATGTGGATATCTGGAACCATCATGAAGATCTATAGGTTAAAAAGAAGCAAGCTTCAAATAAAATTGAAATATTTTTTTTTTTTTTTAAACCTTTATTTATAAAAGCACAGTACACAGCGTCTGCCTACAACCCCGCGGGGCCGGCCGCTATGACACAAACAGGATGGATAAAAAGGAAATTAGGAGACAGTACGCTGTTAAAGCAATCTCTTGAGCATACACTGTCATGTGGAACATAGCACCATATCAAATAGGATAAAAAAAGGTTTAATTTTATGATTTTGTCGAGAAGAACAACAACACACAAACACATGGTATCATACTGGCAAGGGTCGTAGGAGGGGGGGTGAGGGGGGATAGAACAAAGAGATAAAGGAACACATCTGGCGAGGGGGGGCGAGCAAGGAGGGGAAAAACAGAGGAAATACGGAAAACTGGAAACAGAACGTCAATCATGGAGAAGAGGGGAGAGGAGCCTCATAATCAAGTGGAGGGGAGCAAATATCTCCGCGGTACGAATTCCACTGAGCCCAGACCCTGGACCATTTCTTGGGACGCCCCCGTGCCTCATACACAGTTTTTTCTCGGAACATGCACCAGTCCATGTTCTCCTTCCAGGCACTGAGCAATGGTGGTCTAGGGGAGCCCCAGAGCTGAGCTATATCTCTCTTCGCGACCATGTTGCCCAGAGTGACCCAGAGCGTCTGGGCAGCGTTGCAATCCGAAGGCTCCCACACATTAAGCAGACAACGTCGTGCTTCGGGAAGGAGGGGGATCCCGGTGACACGACCCATAACATCATGCACTCTAGACCAGAAGGCCGCGATCATTGGGCATTCCCACAAAAAATGAAGGAAGGTACCATCCATACCGCACCCACGCCTGCATCGTCCATCCGAAACTAAACCCATTCGTACCAGACGCATTCCGGTCACATACACACGGTGGAGGATCTTCAGCTGGACAAAACGAAGCCGAGCCGGGATAGCCACCTCCTTAGGGGAGGATACAGCGGCCTGCCAGTCCTCGTCGTCGAGTTCGAGCCCGTCGGCTGTCCAAGAAGCACGAAGTTTCTCCAGTTGGTCAGCCCTGTTGTTGACGAGCTTTTTATATATTAAGGAAATCGTGCTATCGGGGACATGGCCGTCCAAGACACGATCCTCCAAAGGGGATGACTGCGGAATATCGGTGCCAGGGGGAAAGACGGAGGACAAGGCATGTCGAACCTGCATATATCGGAAGTGCTCCCTGTCATCGAGCCGGTATTCCAGTTTCAAAACAGCGAAGGACTTCACAGCGCCCCGTGCCCATAGATCCTCCACCTTACTGATCCCAATCATGTCCCACTTATCAAACCCTTTCGTCTTCCACAGGTTGCCTAACCGATCCGAGTCATACAGTGGCGTCATACGCGTCAACTTACCACCCCAGCCCGTGGCCACAGTAGCGTCCCTCCAGGCCCGCACCGCACACTTCGTTGGACCTGTAAGGAGCCGGACGGGTGACTTTGAGTACAGAGCCCTATTAAAGTTGCCACCGGGCAATAACAGTTTATCCAGAGCAAAGGCGGGGGCAGGTTCCGAAGAGTACGTCGCATGGTTAATAGCGCTCAGGTGTGAGGCCCAGTAATAGCGTCTAATATCCGGCAAAGCAATACCACCATCGTACCATGAGAGGGTAAGCTTGGACAATGCAATACGGGCACGACCATCCCAAATCAGTTGTCGCTGTAGACTCTCGACCTCACGAAAGTAGCGAGCAGGGACAGGGTCGAAAAAATTCTGCAGGGCGTAAAGAAATCGGGGGAGCGACATCATTTTGAAGAGCGCCGCTCGGCCCAATGGAGATAGGGGCAATTCACGCCACCTTCTTACATCCTGCTTGAGTCGGCGGAGCAGGGCATACAGGTTCCGCTCATAGTGGACCGAAGAGACCGTAGAGACATAGATCCCCAAATATTTGAAACCGTCCGTCGCCACCAAAATGGGGAACCTGCGAGGCAGAGGTGGCAAAGCCCCGGCTATAACATAAACACAGGACTTGGTCCAATTGATGACTAATCCAGAGTTCTTACCAAAGGACGTAAGAACGTCGAAGAGGACGTTAAGAGACTTTTGAGGGGAAGTGAGATAGAGAAGGATATCATCGGCGTACAATGAGACGCGATCCTCGAGATCTGGCGACCACCGGATCCCCTTTATCGAGGGTTCCCACCGAAGCCACGCCGCAAGGGGTTCAAGCGAGAGCGCAAATAGAAGCGGGGAAAGCGGACAGCCCTGATGAGTGCCACGACCTAATGGGAAGGGGTCAGAGCATCTGCCATTTACCACAACCTGAGCCAGTGGTCGTTCGTAAACGAGCTTGACCCATGCAATAAAATTAGGACCAAAGCCAAACTTAGCGAGGGTCGCCCAGAGATAGGGCCACTCGATGGTGTCGAAAGCCATAGTGGCGTCTAAGGAGGCCACCACCGCCGGCTTAGCGAGAGTTGCAGCCCTCGCGAGAACACCATGAAGCCTACGCAGGTTAAGGGCCGTGTTCCTGTGCGGAATAAAACCGGATTGATCCGGATGGATCAGGTCGCAAATCACCTTAAACAACCGATTGGCCAGAACCTTGGCCAGGATTTTGGGTTCCGCGTTTAGCAGGGAAATGGGGCGGTAGGGGGTACAACGGTCACGAGGCTTGCCATCTTTATAAATGACCACTATGGTAGCTAGGCGCTGCTCAAGTGGGAGGCTACCAGCCTCAACCGCATCGAGAAACATGTTGCGCAGATGGGCGGCCATCTTGTCCGGGCAGAGTTTGTAAAGCTCGATGGGCAACCCGTTCGGGCCCATCGCCTTACCCGAGCGTAACGATCGGATGGCAAGGGCAATCTCATCTACAGTGAAAGGGGCATCCAAAACAAGGCCATCGTCCTCCGATACAGTAGGCAGAGCTATATAACGCAATAACAGCCTGGAATCGGCCTCATCACGATCACTAGCAGGAGTATAAACCTTCCGGAAGTGGTCCACAAAACAATCAACAATCTCGCCTGGGTCGGAGACATTCTCACCAGATTCGCGAACAATAACAGGCACAACACGACTCGCTCGTTCAGCCTTATCCAGCCATGCCAGGAGTTTGCTAGCTTTGTCACCCACATCATACAGCCGGCCCAGTTGATTCGTGCGCATTAACTTAGCAGCATCAGTGACACAAGCCTTGTAGTCAGCCTGTTTTAATTCCAGAGTGTGCAACAGTGCAGGCGTGTCGTCCCCACCCAGCTCACTTTCAAGCGCAGTGATCTCAGTCTCAAGGGCCAGAACAGCCTCCCTTTTAGCCCTACGCTCAGCAGCAATGAGAGATAATGCGGAACCCCTGATAACCGTCTTAAAGGCCTCCCACAGAACAGTAGGGGAGGTGACCGAGCGCACATTCTCATCAAAGTAACAGTCAATTGCCTTCACCATATCTGAGCGGAGCCGGGGGTTTCGGAAGTGCATGGGAGGGACAGGGGGGATCCTGTTGCCGAGCAGACCACCCACCGAAATCCTGACCACCAAGGGGGAATGGTCCGAGATACCCCGGGGAAGATGTCGAACCTCCCGGACAGTGGACAGAGTGGAGGCCAGCATAAAGAAATAGTCTATACGAGAGAGGCTGCCATGTGCACCAGAGTGGAAGGTATACTGCAGGAGCGACGGGTGCAGCGAACGCCAAACATCCACCAGACCAAAAGTATCTGCCATCTCATTGAGCCACATCTGGGATGGCGGCAGGACTCTAGAGGGCAGCCGATCAAATTCGCCAGACATAACAGAATTGAAGTCCCCGCCCATGATTAACAGTCCATCAGGGAGACCAAGAAGAGTCTTGCCGAGGTCGGCGTAGGTGGTAGCTTGCAGCCCCGGGGGAATGTATACAACCACTAGCACAATTTGTTTACCCTCCCACCTCCCGGAGACAGCAGCATACCGCCCGCGATCGTCCAATATAACATCGTCAATAGCAAGGGATAGGGAGGACTTCACCATGATACCTACTCCCCGGGACCCAGAGGTGAAACCAGCATGTGCGACCAATCGGTAGCCTCGACGGTCGAGAGCCTTACAAGCATTACCGATTAAGTGGGTCTCCTGAAGGAACACAACATCAGGGGCATGTCGCCTCAGTAACTGTAACACAATGCCACGTTTGATTCTGTCACCCAACCCGTTGACGTTCCAAGAAAGAACCTGCATCTCACCCCCCCCCCCCCCCATCGCAGCAAAGGCAATCTGCCCCAACCCTCCCCCACAACCCCAAGTTCGGAATATTTGCAATCAGTGAAATACCATGAAAAAAGGAACATAACAAACAAAACGAAACACAACCAAAATCCCCAAGAACCATCCCCCAACCAAGAACCCGTTACAACACCCCCCACCCTGCACCCCTGCTGACTAAAAAGCCACCCCAAACTGCAGTGTGCCTGTCGCCCCATCTGATCTACACAAAGAACCCCCCGAGGAGGAAGGGAGATATCACCCGCACCCGCACCACCACGGGCATAAACATAGAGCCCAAAGTTAATTTACTCTGTAGAGTTCGTAGTCTCAAGTCGCACCTCCGGGGGCCTATATCACTCCTGGGCCGTCGCACCACCTTCCGCACCACCAGGGCCACCGCTCTCAGAGTCATCTGTCGGCAACGAGTCCAACCAGTCAGCAGCACTGTCCGGCTGATCAAAAAAATAGGCTCGTTCTCTGAACTCAATCCGCAATCGTGCTGGAAACAACATGGCGTACTTCAGTCCCCGGTCCCTTAGACGACGCTTCACTCCGAGGAACCCAGATCGTTGTCGTTGCACTTGGGGAGTGAAATCCGGATAGATGGAGATAGAGTTATTGTCGTATTTCAACGGGCCGTGTTTACGGGCGGCCTGCAGGATAGCGTCTCTGTCTCGATAGTGAAATAGCCTTGCGATGATAGGCCTCGGCAGGCCTCCTGGCTTCACTTGTCCTCCTGGGAAACGATAGGCACGCTCTACGGCAAAGAACTTGCTGAGTCCAACCGGAGCGAGTTTAGCAACTATACGTTCCTCGACCGAAATATTTAATTTAGACATAGATATATATTTTTATTTTTTGTTTTATGATGTTATATTCACTCAAAGGTAGAATAGAAGAAATATTTCAGCTGCAATGACAAACCTTTCTTAAAAAGCTACGGCCAAGCATGTGAAAATGTCGTGTGATCCCTAAATTCCACACTGCTTTTTCCATATGACTGACCTCCAGCCCCTCGAGCAGTGACCCTGGATTGCAGGAGTACTGAGAAGCCTTGGTGTGAGGTGAGGGAGCTGGGCGATACCTGCTGCCTCGTTCTGCAGTAAAGCCACGCTATTTAAGATGGAAGCGCTGCATATTTGAGGCATCAAACATGAACAGTGGCTGAGGCCACGGTGGGGGCAGTATTGGACCCCTCGAATCGGGGGTGCAGCAGCAGATGGAGGCTCAGCAGCTCTGGTGATGCATTGCCCCTGAGTAGCAAAGTCAAGGTTACATTATTCATTAAATGGAAACTGTAATTTCTCTCTCTTTTGCCTCTGAAATAATATTTGAATAGAAGGCTCATGAACGAGTAATTGGTAGTGCCCAACAGGGATGGTAAGGATAAAGCACTAAAACATACTACAAAAAACAGTTTCTGGGGGGACATTCGGCCATAAAAGTGATTATCCCCTACTCCATAATCGAACAGTATGGAAAGAATGCGGGTATGCACATTCATTAATGAAATATTTTTCATATAAAACTAGTTTTTTGTCCTTACATGATTAATGGGGCATTGAGAAACACACATTAAAATAGGATTCAAGGGGAGGAGCTACGACGGCAAACAAGATGGCTGCTTAGGCTCCCGGCTCCGCCGACCTCCGTATCCCGCCGCAAGATCCTGCAAACTATCCTGATTTTACGCCCAGCCCCTGCGTGCATGAACAGTTCCTCACTCCGAGGGTGAAATCCGGGAATTTTTATCGGCCGGTTTCACGGAGTTACATCGAGTTTAAGATTGTGGCCTACTCCAGCGGTGAAGCCGGGGCCTTGAGTATCTGCATGGCCGGGTGGTAGTGCAACAACAACGGCTGAGAGACCCAGGCAAGGTCCGGTCGACCGTAGTGGAGGCTTCTTTTGCGCCCGGAATTGGCAGTGATTGTTCTCTTTGCTCAGCACTGATGGAGAGGTGACCTTGCTTGCTACTGACGGCAGGTGGGGGTTCCCGTGCTGCGGACCCGGTGCTGGCACCCTCCGGGGTTCGGCGGCTCGGGCCCCCGGCCTGCGGCGTTAAGCCGGGTGATCGCGCCTGTGGAGAACGACGAGTTGCCGTCCACGCCTGCCCTCTCGTGATCCTTGTCTGTCCCCCCCCGGGGACACCAATTCACTCGGGAGGCGATTGTGATCGGTCCCGGGCGTGAGACCATGGACCGAAATGTGTCTGAGCCGTCGCTGAGTTAATTGCTGGCAGAACTCTGGGCGTTTCAATCGCAAGTAACTGTTTCAATGAATAAAATTGATGTAAGCCTATCTGAAATGCTGCTTATTGTACCGGACTCTGCCCCACTGTTGGAACTACCAGCCATTCAAGCAGCGGCCATTTTGACTCACAGGGAGGACCTCGTGGGGATGCGAGTATTGGAATCATCTGATGAAGCCCTGGAAGACGGTGTCCTAGAGGTCGTGAGTGTGCCACCGCATCTTCCACCGTTATTGACTTTTGAGGTATTGACTGGCTTCCTACCCCCGAAGACTTGTGTTGTAGACTCTTTTTTCATCTTGTGGTCGTCTCCCACCCTTTTGGGAACGTTGCGACCCCGGGGCAAGGAACATCGGAACTGTCTTGATGGGGGAGGGAGACTTCATGCACCTGAAGCTCCCGTGGATCTACTTGCTGCAAGTGGTAACGGACTGACTTTCGATGATTTCCCTCTCCTCTGTGACTTGCTTGTATGCCTTTGGGTCTCGCTGGGGAGGGTTCGTGTGCTGGTCCGGAAGGGTCAGGGCTGAGAGTAGTCAACTCGGGCGGTTTGAAATGGTATTAGGACTGTTCGAGTTGCAATGGTTTGATTTAAGAGGCTGGGCGGTGTGTCACGGTGCCCCCTAATTTCTCTCATAAGGATCGCTTTACATCAATCTCTTTGCGATAGGGGGTGTCTGTTTTTGGCGGGAGGGACTAAGGGGCTGGGGGCATGTTCTACTAGGCCCTCCTCCACTCTTTCTCTTTCTTTCCCTTCTTTTAGGGTTTTAGTTCTTTAGGGCGACAGGCACGCTGCTAGTGGGGTTAGGCTATAGCCATCGGCAGGGGTGTAGGGTGGGGGGTTGGAGGGGGGCGGGGGTTTATTTTGCCTTTCTTATTTTCTATGGCCTTTTTCTCCCTTCCCTCTCTTTCCTTTCAGGTCAGTCTCGTCTGTGTTCTATTCTGCTTACACTGTGTTCTGGAATTTTGTGCTTAGGCTTCCTAGGTTAATCGAAAGTCCGGGTGGGCAGGCTCTGGGAACCGGCGCTTACGAAACTGTATTCTGTATTATTGTTTGCTTCGATTCATAAGCATCGGCGCCAGGGTTCCTTATATTGTTGTTCCTGAACGTATATCCTGTCTCTTGACCTGTCCCCCGTTTCCTTTAGCTTGATTGTATGGCATCTGATCCGTCTAGTTATATAATATAAAATGAAACCTTTAGTATATCCTGTGACCTATCCATGCTTTTCAAGACAAACTTCATCCTGAATCGCTGCCGGACCTCAGGGATGTCGGCCAACAATACGAGACTCTGGTCCAAAAACTTGACACTGTTGCGGTCAATCTGATCAGGGCGGATTTAGCTAAGACCAATGAAAAAGTCAAATCCCTGGATGTGAAGACCTCCAGCCTCACGACTGATGTCTCTGACCTACAAACGGAGGTCCGTAATCTGCGGTCCTCAACCGATTTCTTTTCTCGCCGACTGGAGATTTTCGAAAGTCGCGCAAGACGAAATAACGTTCGTATTGTGGGTGTGCCAGATAAAACAGACAGCCCAACTGTGACATCCTCGTGGAGGACCTCATAGTAAACCACCTTGCACCTAAAGGCCTGAGGCGGTCAGGAGGTAAACCTAAGCCGGGTGCTGCCCCGCGGCCCATAATCGCCAGGATTTTCAACTTCCGCGACAGAGACGCTATCCTGCAGGCGTCGCGCTCGGGTGGCCCCACGAAATTCGTAAACACCACGGTGAGCTTTTATCCGGACTTCACCCCGCTTGTGCAGAAACAAAGGATGGGGTTTCAGGGGGTAAAGAGACGACTGAGAGACAGGGACATGAAATACGCAATGCTCTTTCCAGCGCGGCTACGTGTGGAATATGGAGATTGGACGTTCTTTTTTGATCATCCTGAGGCTGCGAGTGACTGGCTCGATACGCTGCCCAGGCAGCAGGAACACTCTGAACGCTCTGGAGGAGCTGAAGGTGGTCCGATGGAGCAGGAATGAGAAACGGACTTGGTTCTCCGGACTACATATAGACTTTCCAGCTGTGGTTTGATGATTTTTAAACTTGCTTTGCTAGAGGTGGTTACCCAAGGGTGGCGGGTGAGTCTTTTCCTCCTCTGGGGTTTCCACTCGTAGACTAGTTATATGTTAGGGCGACAGGCACACTGCAAGTTGGGGTGGCTTTTGAGTCTAACGCAGGGGTGCAGGGTGGTGGGTCTGGTTTTGTGAGTTTGTTGGAGGGTGGAGGGGGGGAAGTTGTTGATGTTTGGTTCATTTCAAGGCAATGTATTGATGGACTTCTGGACTTGGTTGTCGCGTTCGTTGTGGGGAGGGTTCAGCAATCATTTCTGGGATGGGGTAGGGGATTGAACTTATTGTGTTAGAATGTTAATGGGTTGGGGGACAGGATAAAACGTAGTGTGGTGTTACAACTGTTAAGACGCCTCTCCCCTGATATTGTGCTGCTGCAGGAGACACACCTGATAGGAAACACATGCCACGCTATGAATCGACGAGGCTACCATCTTCTGGCGCACTCTGGATTCAATACAGGCTCTAGGGGGGGGTGGGTATCCTGGTCAGGGGTACCCTCTCTCTGGAGGTCGATAACATCCTCCTTGATGATAGAGGGCGGTACGCCACAATTATTGGAAGATGGGAAGGGAAGGTTATCACTCTGCTTTCTGTTTATGTCCCGCCTGGCCTCCAGACCACGACCTTTGCCGACTTAGGGAAAGTGATTCTGGGGTTCCCGGAAGGCATCCTGGTGGTGGGTGGTGATTTTAATTCGGTAGTGTCCGGAAAAAGCGACCGCTAACCCCCCAGGGAACTTGTGAGGTCTCGGTCCTGGCTGGGTGGCTTCCTAGATACTTTGGGATTAATAGACTGTTGGAGACTGCTTCACCCGGGGCAGTTGCAATACACCTTTCACTCTGGTGATCACAGTAGTCTCTCGAGACTTGATTACATACTGATTCCCGCGACACAGGCCTCCACTGTCAGGGAGATTAGACACCTGGCGCGGGGTATTTCAGACCACTCTCCTTTATGGCTTGTCCTGGAAACAAGGCTGGGAACGGAGGGCCGGGTAGCCCCGATTAGCCCTTGGTATCTCCGCGACCCTAAGATCCGTGCAGAGTTGGTCAAATCATTGGATCAATACTTCTTGGCAAATGAGGGTCTGTGTCATCTTCTGTCTGACTATGGAAAGCCTTCAAGACTGTTATCCGTGGCCAGGCGCTGTCATTAATCAATAGCGCTAAGAAGCGTAAGCATGAGGCAGTTGTCCGACTTGAGACTGAAATAACGGACTTAGAAAGGGAACTGGAAAGTGGTGTTGCCCAGGACAAGCTCCACCTCCTCAGTCTTAAACAACATGACTATAGAGCACTGGTGACGGAAGCCGCCAAGGAGATGAGCAGAGAGCAGCAAGAACATTTGTATGATGAGGGTGATAAGGCGGGAAAGTTGATAGCTTGGCTAGACAAGAAGGAGGGGGCTAGTCGTGTGGTTCCTTTGATTGAGAGAGTGGATGGGGTGAGAGCTGACCCTACTGAGATCGTGGTGTGTTTTTCGGAATACTTCCGAACTGTATATTCCCCTGTATCAGACAGGCCGGAGCAGGACTCACATTTGCTTCTATGAGAATTTGCACTGCCCCGCTTATCGGAATTAGACAGGGAACTGATGGACGCTACGCTTTCCGTTGAGGAGGTGGCGATTGCTGTCCGCTCCGTGCGGTCGGGAAAAACCATGGGCCCTAATGGACTCCCCATTGAGCTCTACAAGTTGCGCCCGGATAAAATAGCACCGTATCTCCGATCGATGTTTTTAGAGTCGCTAGACGCAGGCTCCCTCCCTTCTGATCAACGACTTGCATCGATTGTCGTGATTCATAAGGAGGGGAAGCCGCGAGATTGTTGTGCATCGTATAGACCCATTTCGTTTTTAAAAGCTGAGCCCAAGATCCTCGCAAAAGTGCTCGCGAACCGCTTGATAACTGTCATTGGTGACCTGATACATCCAGATCAATCCGGTTTCATTCCACACCGTAACACTGCATTGAATCTTCGGCCGCTGCACGGCGCCCTCGCGAGGGCGGCGTCGCTACGTGAGCCGGACATTTTGGCCTCAGTGGACGCCACAATGGCATTCGACACGCTAAAATGGCCGTACCTCTGGGCAGCCCTTTCTAAGTTTGTTTTTGGACCTGTATTTATTGGCTGGGTGAAATTACTGTATTGGCCCAGGTGGTCAAGAATGGTCGAGTCTCTGGCTCGTTTACCCTCAGAAGAGGCCCGCGCCAAGGATGCCCGCTGTCTCCTCTTCTTTTTGCCCTTGCTTTGGAACCCTTGGCAGCTTGGCTGAGGTGGGAGCCATCGATGAAGGGTATACGATGGACCCCGGACTTCGAGGACCAAGTGTCACTCTATGCAGATGATATCCCCCTATATCTTACATCGCCTCGGAAGTCGCTGATAGTGTTATTTGATGTGTTGAATTCTTTTGGGAAAAATTCCGGCCTCGTAATTAACTGGTCCAAGTCCTGTGTGTATGTTCTTTCGGGTGAGTCTCCTCTCTTGCCACGTGGGTGCCCCATACAGGTGGTGCAGGCGGGGTTTAAATACTTGGGGGTCTTTATCGCCTTGGATCCAGTGGTCCGCTATGAACGTAACTTGCTACCCCCGCTTCAACGCCTAAGGTCCAATGTTGAGGCATGGCGCAAACTCCCGTTGTCCCCTCTTGGACGAGCGGCATTATTCAAGATGATGCCATTACCCCGGTTCCTATATGCGTTACAGAATACATTTGACACTATCCCAGCAAGCTAATTCCGAGATGTGGAAAGTCTGCAGAGACAATTGCTATGGGGCGGGCGATCCCGTATTGCCCTTGCCAAATTGACACTCCTGTGGTACGATGGTGGAATCGCACTCCCGGATATTAGGCGCTCCTATTGGGCCACCCAGCTGGGGGCGATTAATCATGGTACGTACGGTCCCGCATCGAATCCTGCGTTCGAAATGGACACAAGGCAGTTGCCTGGTGGGGACTACAACAGGGTGCTCTATACAAAATCGGCCGTGAAGATGCTCACGGCTCCAACCAAGATAGCGGTGCAAGTATGGTATCGTGCAAATGCTGCCATGGGATGGAAGGATAGACTGACATGTGCGACTCCACTTTACGCTTCCGAGAGACTGGGCTCCCTGTGGAAGACGAAAGGCTTCGACAGGTGGGACGTGATTGGTATATGCAGGGTGAATGACGTATGGATTAAGAACAGGGTCAAGACTTTTGAGGAGTTGAAGGTGGAGTATGATTTGTGTGACGGAGTTTTTCTGGTATGCGCAAATTCAGCACGCACTGCTGTCGGTATTTCCGTCGGGTACAACTGTCCCGGAGGCATCCCCGCTTGAAGATCGGATACTGGATGGGTACGTCCCCGCCAGCACGATCTAGCTAATTTACAAAAAACTAATAAATAATAGGGTTGACCTCCTACACCGTCTCAGAGAGGCCTGGACCAGTGATGGTCTGGAGTTGGATGACGAGGACTGGCTGTATCCTCGCCTAAGGAGGTTGCAATTTTGGCTCGCCTTCGGTTCGTGCAGCTCAAAATCCTTCACCGGATTTACGAGACTGGTCCTCGCCTGGTTAGCATGGGATATTCCTTGGACGGGATGTGTAGGCGTGCATGCGGCTTCTTGGGCACTTTTCTCCACATACTCTGGGAGTGCCCGGTGGTTGTGCGTTTCTGGAATAGAGTGCATGAAGTTATGGAAGAGGTCACGGGTGTTGCGTTTTTGCCTGAAGCTAGGAGATGCTTGTTGAATGTTTGGGAGCCGACTGACTATGATGTGACACAGACGCAGTGGGCGACCCTCGGGAATATGATTGCAAAGAGAGATATAGCGCAATTTTGGGGATCCCAGAGGCCGCCCACTGTTCTGGCATGGAAGGAAAATATGGACTGGTGTATGTTTAGAGAGAAGACGGTATACGTAGCACGCGGCAAGCCTCGCAAATGGGGGGAAGTCTGGGGCCAGTGGAACTCCTACTGAGGTGAAATATGTACACCTCCCATCACACATGTAGAGACTGCCTCACCTTCGCCCTGACCCGACATTCCTACTGCTATTTCAGATAAAATGCCTCCTGACTCGCAATTCCCCCTTTTTCCCCCATCCCGTACTGTTGTTGATTGTATCAAAATTGTATGGTTCCTCCCTCGCAGGACGCTCCACCATTTCAATGATTGTATTGCCTTGTTTCTTCATTGTTTATGTTTTAAATTTAATTTAAAAAAAATTATTTTTTAAAAAAACCCTAGCAGTAGCCCAGCTACCCTTAAAACATTGCAGAGCTGAGTCCGCCTTTGCCCAAAGAGCCTGGAGCCATCAAAGGGAAGATCCAGCAGCGTGGCTTGAACATCCGGAGTAAACCCAGATCCTCTTAACCAGACGTGCCTCCTGGTTGCCACTGAAGAGCCCATCACCCTGGCAAAAGAGTCCGCCGTATCAGGACCCGACTGGATCACCTGACAGGCCGCTGCTTGCGTATCAGTCAAAACCCCAATAAAGTGAACTTGAACATCCTCAGGCAGTTTAGAAGCCACCTCCTTGGCTCTGTCCATCAAAGAATGGATATACTGACCTAACAGGCATATAGCATTCGTAGATTTCAAAGCCATGCTTGCCTTGGAGACCACCTTCTTAGCCGACTGTTCCAGACTATTGGGATCCCTATTCCCTAGGGTGGAGGGGAAGGAGTCTGCTGATTGTTTGGAAGAACATGAAGATTGAACCACTAAGCTTTCAGGTGACGGATGAGAGGTTAAAAATGCTGGATCTACAGGTGCTGTCTTATAATGTCTTGTTACTGCTCTGGAAGCTGCTGGGGCAGTCATTGTCTTCTGCCACACCTCCAAAATCAGCTCACTCAGAGCTTCATTGAATAGGAGCAACTGTTTTATCACTGAAGGAGAGTGCAAGACCTCAGTCAGAATGTTAGACCTGACTTCCGCAGTGGGCAAGTGCAGATCCAGAAGGTCAGCAGCTTTCCTTATAACTGTGTGATATGGGGTCACCTCATGAGAAGGCATTGCCTTGGGAGACGAGAGCTCCCTCTCCGGAGAGGTGTCCAATCCACTAGCCTCCTGAAGACCTTCATAGTCATCCACAGACTCAAGAATTACACCTTCCTCCAGCCTACTCCTGCTGCTCCTGGAAATACTCCTCTTCCAGAAGCCTTTGAGCCTCCGTCCTGGATTGCATCTTTGGAATCTGCGTAGGATGTGGCACTGGTGACATCAGAGCTGGCGTCGACGAAGGTCCTTCAGTAGCAGTCAGCAGTGTCGCACGAAGTCAAGAGGGCGCCGGCCTAGAACATCGACGGCACCGGAGACAAGTCGATCCTCCCTCCTGAGACGGGATCGGTGTTGAGAACCTCGGCGTTGGTAGAGGCCATGATGGAGTCATCGGCATAAAAGGCACAAACGTTGCCTTGGCATAATGCTGGGGGATGCTCAGATTATATGAAAGCAGTCCCACAGGGCCAGCCGGCGCACCGATGGGTTAGCCACCCTGACAAACATGCCAAACATTGCTTCCGGCTGTGGTGCTGGAGACTCCAGAGCCGAAATTGGTGAAGCCGGAGGTGCAGGAGACAATTCCCTGAGCGCAGAGAATCCCTCTGCACCCAGGGAAGGCACTGGAGTCACCCGCGGTGAAAGAGAAGGGGAACGCGAGATGTCATCTTTCCTATGACGCCACAGGACTGGGGACGGAACTTGAAGACTTGTCCTTCGAAGAACGACGCTTGGACCCATGACGTTGCTTCTTCTTGTGTTTTTGGTTGACCTCGAGGTGTGCGGGGTCAGCGACTTCAACCTTGATTTGGTCCTCTTCCGGCCTCTCTTCTCCTTCTTCACCCAGGCCATAAATAACGTTGCCTCCCTTTCCTTAAGAACCTTCGGATTCATCCGACGACACGACTAGCATTCCTCAACATTATGCTCCAACGACAGGCACCAAAGGCAGACTTCATGGGGGTCCGTGATGGACACATGACCCCCCCACATTCTTTACAAAGTATGAACCCTGACTTTTTCTGCATAGCCATCGCACTGCTACAAATACAGATCATACTATAACAATGTTAACCTACAAAAAAAAGGAGGGTCCTAGAAAAAACTTTCCGTGTCGACAGTATGGAAAAAAGGGAACTGACGTCAGCACACCGACGAGATCTTCTTATGGCTCCAATGACGTCATATGGAGCCGTGAGCGGAGCCATGCTATTGTGACGTCCTCAACGGCGTGGGAGAGCTATGAAAAAAGCTTCTGTGGAATGCTAGCACAATGATAATTCAATTCAAAAGGTGAGGAATCCACTGGCAGGTGCATCCATCAGAAATGCTTCTTTAAAACACCTTTATATCATTATTTAGAATATTCCACATAAATGGCATGACAAAGTGCTGAAGGGATGTGGGAAGTCGTCAGTATGTAAAAAGACAACCTTGTCACATACTAGACCTTGGAGTATGTGGCTTTATGCAAAGCAGTGAAAAGAAAACATTTATTTTTAAGTTCTTTTGACAGCTATATTGCAGCCTTTCAAGAGTTGTTAACATATTTTAAATATCAGACATATGTTGTGGTGTGCATCGCTGCTGCAGTTAGCAGGGTCAGCAAAAGGAGAACACGGTTAGCGAGATGGGCAATTCTGGCAAAAAATACATAAATATTAGTTAGTGCAAAGCTAATGGCTAAGCACAGATGGCTCTAACCAGGTTATGGCCTTCCTCGCGCCTGAGCGCGGAAGGAAGGACACAGCAGCGGCGGCCATATTGCATTAGAACCTCTGCAGAGGTCAAGAGAGCGCTCTGCCGAGTCTCAGAAGAACGCTCGGGCCGCGTGCATTGGCATTTAACGCATGCCTCGAAGGTCACCGGAAAGGAGACGCGTGCATTTCTCTAAAATAAGGTCATATTTTGCAGCCTGATGTCAAAGCATTTCAGCTTAATGCTTATTCGGGAAAAGACATCACAAAGAAATCTTGTATAATCTTCATTTGGAACTGCGTGACAATTAACAAAATAGATATTTCATACGCGATTTTAGAATCACATAAATTACGCTCGCTAGCTACAGATTATGAGCCGGGTCACTCTTTAAAGCCACAGACGAAATTAAACTGCATAGATTATTCTCAAGAAAGACAGTAAAAAAACTCGGTGCTATTGAACTATTAGAAGGAACCCTCTGGGACGGAGTTTAGCATAGACCGTCTGCCGGGACATTAATGGGCGCCAGGATACGCATAGGAAATCTCATAAAGCCATAAAAGCCTCCTGCGAAAAGGAGACGAACTTGAGGAGTGCCTGGCAAGTCTTTCTTCCATAACATGTCCCTGTCTTTCTGGGGCCTCATATGGCTCATTTCTGTTGCTATACAAACTACTAAACACTTAAATATTAAGCTTGTGTAAACGCTGTGTTCACCCAGATAGATGCCGAGCTCTGTGCTCTACTCTCAAGTACAGTTTCTTCATATGCCAGGAATGTTAAGATTGGATTTAACAAGACCGAATCAGTTTTATGAAAGCTTCAGGCTTTCTCTGTACTGCAACAAAACAGCTGGAGTATCATTAAACCTATGCAAAGTCATATATTTCCATTAACAAGATATTAATTACCCTGACCTAAAAAAACAAAAATCAAACCAAGCTAAAAAGCAGTCCTTACACATCCAAAACACAGCCAAATAAACCGTATAACACGAAAAGCAGACACTTTCATAAATTCCAAAATACATAACCTCTTCACATAAAACACAAACATACAACACCCACAATCCTACTCCACCTCCAGCCTCTATAACACCACAAATCACTATTTATACACCATCGCAACCTATAGGTAGCATCAAAACACACTTGGAAACACCTTTCAGACACCGAAAAATCATCTTAAACTGATCTCTGCACAAAAGGCAAAACCCAAACTCCAACCCTGAACCACAAAGAAACAAACCCCTCCTCGCTAAACACTGTTGTGCATCAGTAAGTGACGGCTTAATAAAAATGTGCAGGAGTATTTTTAGGTTTCTCATTTTGCTGCTGGAGAAGCCCTTACTCTATACCTCCGTACTTGATAATCTTTTATTACCTACACCAATCACATACTAAAAGAAATATAATTATTTGGAATGGGTAACTACCTAACTCAAGGAATAATCACAACCCTTGTCAGGATTGACTCTCAAAGTCAGTAAGAAAACTGGTGTAACATTTAATAAACAAAATAAATGGCCAACAAAACTCAATCCAATAAGGAGAACTGAAGATATTATATTAAGTTTTAAGTAGAAATAGTCCCCAAAAGCACAACGCACCACTAATAATGGGCACAGAAGACTTGGACCTAGAAGCCATTTGAGACTGACCGCAAAGGAACACTGGCCAGATACAAAAATAAGGTTTGTCCTGGTCTAAGATTTTACCTTCTGACTTAGTCCTTTAAGTCTCAATTTACAGCAGGAGTACACTTCTAAAGCCTCCCAGGACCTCACAGGAGGCACTTGGATAATCACAGGGTGTCAGGCAGAGGACAACAGCAGGGTTCTGTTCAGGTTCAGTTACATTGGGCAGTTAGATCCTTCTAGGAAAGGCCTCCTTTAGCTTGTTTTATCCCTTTAGTTTGAGCAGGAGGCCGGCCTTGTGACCCTTGTTGTTTACTTTTTTTCCTATTTTTTGATGCTCTCCTAGGTTGCTTGTTTTCCGGTTCAGAGATGACCTGGCCTGGAAGTTCAAGGTGACCGTTCCTATTGGATCAGGGTATAGGCTGATTTGCATCTGGCACGGTCCAAGCTGAGGAGTTATGGTGGGCGAAAAATGATGAATTGGGATGCAGTCCAAGCGTTCGATTGGCTGAAATGAATTCAAGCATTTCATCCATCACTTTGCTTTTTGATGCCCTGGGTATAAGAGGGAGCAGATTCGGTCCTTTGGGACTCTCTTCTCAGGTCACAGATAGCAAGTGCAGCCCTCTTTTGATCATCCCAAGGTTCAGGAAGTATTCAAAAGTGGGTGTCTGGAGATGTTACATTTACGCCTGGCACTAGCTACTGAGTGGGAATGACTCCTGGACTCACCTTAACCAATGGGGTATATATTCCAGGGGCCAATCCTAGCCACTTTAAGATGGTGAAGCCTTCAGTCACACTAAAATTGGGGTTAAGGGCTGGGGTTGAGTGGGAGGAGTGTACTATGGTAATACTAGTGTCCTCATACATCAAACACTAAAATCTAGTTTTAGGCAGTGTACTCACACACAATATAATCTGAGACAGAAATCTAGTAGGACAAAAGCAGTGTACTTCAGGAACTAGAAAGTGGATTCAACAAGAATGGTCTTTTCATCCTATTGCCTCCCCTTTCAAGAGTTCCCAAAGTGTTACATGAAAGCCCAGCAGACCTACCATGCAGGATTTGACACTGTAGTGTCAAAAAGGATGCCCACAACCCCCACCCTGCATATTCTGATGGGTTCAGAGGAGTCCTCTCTGCCCATTCAGGTCAGGCTACTATTTGCCCCAGTGTGGCATTTCACACATATTCACAGCTAATTATTGGCTTGGAAAAGGTGAAGAGCCATTGCAAATTAGTCTCCAGAACTTCAGGCAGGGAAAAGGTAATTTTTAAAAAGTTACTTTTTCTTTATATTCATTAAAAATCCATAATCATCATTACATTTGATTTTTAATAACTATTCAGAATAGTTGTTTCAATATTTTTCTAGCTGACCACATTCTTGAGATACAGTATGAGGATCTTAATCTGTACTCTGATTTTCTACAAAGCACAGCTAGGCCTGCCACAGTGGAAAAATAGCGTTTGAGTGCTACTCACTGTAAGGATGTGTTACTATTAATGTTATTAATATTATTTTTATAATGAATGTCTACACGCCCTACTTTTAATTACCATGCAACCTGCCTTGTGGGCAAGTTAAATTTGCCAGTTTGGATTATGCCACATACCTACATCTTGTAACATACTCAAGGATACAGACGTAGTTGATTGGTTAACTGACAGATTTGCCAGTGACGCAATGTGTCTGTTGCCCATCAATCTGCTATTCCCTTCGCACAGTGGCAACACCTACCGCACTCTTACCCAATGACATCAATTAACTATTACTGGAGAAGGATTTTGGTCACCGTTGAATTGCATTCCTATAGGCAAGGGTTAGAAGACATATACTCAGTAGAACAGTCAAGTCATAAAATTTGTATAGCGCACTACATACCCAGAGGGTTTCAAGACGCTTAGGAAGGGGAGGGGGATTATTTGTCAAATATCCACGTTTTAAGCTGCTTTCTGAACGCTAGGTGATTCTGGGTGAGGCGAAGGTAGGCGGGGAGTGAGTTCCATGTTTTGGCCGCCAGGTATGAAAAGGATCTGCCTCCCATGGTGGTCTTGTTGATGCGAGGTACAGTGGCAAAGGCTTGGCTGGAAGAGCGAAGTTGGCGGGAGGGGGTGTAGAAGGACAGTCGAGAGTTGAGGCAATCTGGTCCGATGTCGTAGAGTGATTTGTGTGCGTGGGTAAGCAGTCGGAAAGTGATCCTCTTATTGACGGGTAGCCAGTGGAGGTCTTTAAGGTGACCAGAGATGTGTTCGTTGCGTGGGATGTCTAATATGAGTCTGGCTGAGGCGTTTTGGATTCGTTGTAGTTTCTTCTGGAGTTTAGCGGTGGTGCCTGCGTAGAGGGTGTTTCCGTAGTCCAGTCGGCTCGTGACTAGAGCGTGGGTGACTGTTTTCCTTGTTTCGGAGGGGATCCAGCGAAATGTTTTTCTGAGCATGCGAAGAATGTTAAAGCAGGAAGAGGATACGGCGCTGACTTGTCTGTTCATTGAGAGTGAAGAGTCCAGGATGACGCCAAGGTTCCGTGCGTGGTTTGTCGGGATGGGTGCTTTTCCAAGGGCTTCCGGCCACCAGGAGTCGTCCCATGCAGAGGGGGATGTGCCTAAGATGAGGACTTCTGTTTTGTCTGAGTTCAGTTTCAGACGGCTTTGTTTCATCCATTCGGCGACTTCTTTCATTCCTTCGTGTAAGTTAGTTTTGGCGGTGCTGGGGTCCTTGGTGAGAGAGAGGATCAGTTGAGTGTCGTCCGCGTAAGAGATGATGTTGAGGTTGTGTTGGCGGGCGATGGCCGCAAGGGGGCTCATATATACGTTGAAGAGGGTGGGACTAAGAGAGGATCCTTGTGGTACGCCGCAGATGATTTCAGAGGCCTCGAACTTGTATGGTGGGAGGCGGACTCTCTGGGTTCTTCCGGTGAGGAACGAGGTGATCCATTACAGTGCTTTTCCTTGGATTCCGATGTCTCTGAGGCGTTGTAAAAGGGTGCTGTGGAAGACTGTATCGAAGGCTGCGGAGAGGTCGAGGAGGATGAGGGCGACTGTGTCTCCATTGTCCAGTAGAGTTCGAATGTCGTCTGTTGCTGCGATGAGGGCGGTCTCAGTGCTGTGTTTAGCTCGGAAGCCAGATTGTGAGGGGTCCAGTGATTTGTTGGCTTCGAGGAAGGCGGCGAGTTGGTTGTTGACGGCTTTCTCAATGACTTTGGCCGGGAATGGAAGAAGTGAGATGGGGCGGTAGTTTTTGAGTTCGGTGGGGTCCGCTGTTGGTTTTTTCAGAAGGGCGGTGAGTTCAGCGTGTTTCCAGTCTTCTGGGAAGGTAGCGGAGTTGAAGGAGCAGTTGATGACGTCTCGAAGGTGCGGAGCTATGACGGAGTCTGCTTTGTTGAAGATGTGGTGAGGGCATGGGTCTGTGGGGGATCCGGAGTGGATGGAATTCATCAGGCGGATGGTGTCCTCAGTGGAGATTGGTTTCCAGTCGTTAAGGGTGTTAACGGGGGGAAGATGGTCAGCAGATGGTAGGGTGGGTTGGCTTCCGGGTTGGTTATCAAAGCTGTTGTGGATGTCAGCAATCTTGTTGTGGAAGAATGAGGCTATGGAGTCGCAGAGGGATTGAGAGGGGGTGATGTCGTTGGAGTTGGCCGAGGGGTTGGAAAATTCCTTGACGATGTTGAAAAGTTCCTTGCTGTTGTGGGCGTTGTTGTCAAGTCGATCCTTGAATGCTGTTTTCTTGGCCTTTCGGATTAGTTGGTGGTGGGTGCGGGTGGCGCTTTTGAAGGCGTCCTTGTTGCTGGTGGATGGGTCTTTTTTCCAGGCCTTTTCAAGGGAGCGGCACAGTTTCTTGGACTTCTTGAGGTCATCGTTGAACCATGAGGCCTTCTTGTTGCCAAGTTTGTGTTGACGTTTTTTCAGTGGTGCTAGGGTGTCGGCGGTGTTGGATAACCAAATGGTGAGGTTGGAGGCGGCTTCGTTGGCGTTAGAGGAGAGGGCCGGGGAGGTTCGAAGGAGCGATGTGGAGATCTGATCCGAGGTGATTTTGTTCCAGTTTCTTTGTAGAGTTGGTTGGAGGTGGATGATGGGTTTCGGCTTGTTGTAGGTGAAGTGAACGCAGCTGTGGTCAGTCCAGAGGAGATCCGTAGTGTGGCTGAAGGAGACATGGTTGCTGGAGGTGAAGATGGGGTCGAGTGTGTGACCTGCGATGTGGGTGGGGGAAGTGACCAGTTGGTTAAGTCCGAGGTTGGCGAGGTTGTCTAAGAGGGTGGCGGTGTTGTGGTCGTTGATCTTTTCAAGGTGGAAGTTGAGGTCTCCTAGAAGGATGTAGTCTTTGGAGGGGAGCGCGTGTGGGGTGATGAAGTCCGTGATGTCTTCACTGAATTTAGCGCGGGGTCCTGGTGGTCTGTAAAGGAGGGTGCCTCTGAGTGTGGTCTTGGGGTCGATGAGGATCTGGAAGTGAAGGTGTTCGGAGTTGGCGAGGTTGGCGTCAGAGCTAGTTGTGATGCGGATTGATTTCTTATGGACGATAGCGATTCCTCCTCCTGTGTGGTCGGTGCGGTCCTTGCGTGTGATCTTATAGTCATCAGGGATAGCGATGGCGATGTCAGGGGCGGAGGAAGCGTTCATCCAAGTTTCCGTTAGGAAGGCGACGTCTGGAGAGATGGTGTCTAGTAGATTCCATAGGTCGATGGCGTGTCTGTGGATCGAGCGGGTGTTGAGGAGGATGCATTGTAGGTGGTTGGGGTCGGGAGTCTGTGGTGTGGACGTAGCGGAGATGTTGTCGGTGACGCTAAATTTGCAGGAGTAGCATGAGAAAGGTCCATGGGTGTGTCCAGGAGCGGCTTGGACGCAGTTGGGGGCGCGACCGGGGTTAAGGGCTAGGAGGGTGGCGGCATCGTAGGTGAAGCGGGAGGGCTGGGCAGCGCGAGGGGCAGGGGGTCTGGCGCTGGGCGCGGTCCAGGCGCGGACGGGCGTAGACGGGCTTACCTTTGGCGCACCTTCGGCGCGGGTTGGGCGCGGTCGCTGCGCGTAAACGCTGCGCGCGGGAACAGCTGTCATATATGGATGGTGGAAGGGGAGGGGCGAGGGCGTCTCAGCTGGGAGGCGGGGCGGGCACACGAGGACAACAACAACAACTCTAAAATGGAGGCGGAGGGGGGAGCAGAGCGGAGCGCTACACTTTAGACGCGCTGAACACAATGAAATCACCAAAACAATTATACAAACAGTAAAAACAGTGATATTATGCAAAGCGGCAGGCAGCAGGCAAATCTAATCTGCAGAGGCACAGGCAGAGCAGCGCTACGATACCACAGCCAGCAGGGGGATGCTGGGAGCGACCACTCGGTTCGAAGAGAGGAGTGAGTCACAGCGCGCTGAGGGGGAGAAGCGCTATTTCAGTGCAGTGGGAGGGCGTCTCAGCTGGGAGGCGGGGCGGGCACACGAGGACAACAACAACAACTCTAAAATGGAGGCGGAGGGGGGAGCAGAGCGGAGCGCTACACTTTAGACGCGCTGAACACAATGAAATCACCAAAACAATTATACAAACAGTAAAAACAGTGATATTATGCAAAGCGGCAGGCAGCAGGCAAATCTAATCTGCAGAGGCACAGGCAGAGCAGCGCTACGATACCACAGCCAGCAGGGGGATGCTGGGAGCGACCACTCGGCTCGAAGAGAGGAGTGAGTCACAGCGCGCTGAGGGGGAGAAGCGCTATTTCAGTGCAGTGGGAGGGCGTCTCAGCTGGGAGGCGGGGCGGGCACACGAGGACAACAACAACAACTCTAAAATGGAGGCGGAGGGGGGAGCAGAGCGGAGCGCTACACTTTAGACGCGCAGAACACAATGAAATCACCAAAACAATTATACAAACAGTAAAAACAGTGATATTATGCAAAGCGGCAGGCAGCAGGCAAATCTAATCTGCAGAGGCACAGGCAGAGCAGCGCTACGATACCACAGCCAGCAGGGGGATGCTGGGAGCGACCACTCGGCTCGAAGAGAGGAGTGAGTCACAGCGCGCTGAGGGGGAGAAGCGCTATTTCAGTGCAGTGGGAGGGCGTCTCAGCTGGGAGGCGGGGCGGGCACACGAGGACAACAACAACAACTCTAAAATGGAGGCGGAGGGGGGAGCAGAGCGGAGCGCTACACTTTAGACGCGCTGAACACAATGAAATCACCAAAACAATTATACAAACAGTAAGGATAATGGGGAAGGAAAGCTTGTGGACGGATCCAGGGGGGGTATTCCCCCTGATTTCTAAAGCAGCTTTTAAGAAAAACTATGCACAGTTCAAACTAAGTAGTATCCAAACGGCACCCGATACGTTCTCTAACCACCTCTGTCCTTCTTCTGAAGGATAAGTATATAGCAGAACAGTTTCTAGATGAGATACAGCATTCCCTGGCAAGGAGGCAGTACATCCAGTTTAGGTTTGGAACCCTGCTGTTGCACTCCTTTACCGCCAATTGGGCTGGTACCACTAGAACCAACGAGCAAGCTTGCTTGCCATGCAGAGCGGATTTGGAATCAGGGAAACATACTCTTTTTTTCTGCCCTTCTTATAAGAAGGCCATGCTAAAATGGTTAGTGCCAGTATGCCGCAACCTAGGTGTCAGGCGGCACTTAGACGCCTATAGGATTTTGCACTCTGACACAAGTCCACTTATAGTTTTGCAGTTTCCAGATTCCTGTATTGCATGTGGTGAATTAGGTACAAATACAGCCTAGGGTTAACCTATCCAAGCCAGACAGAGGGAGTCATGGAGGCAGTATATTTCCAACACGAAAAACATCTTTTACCATATTGATATTGTTGTACAGCTCTTATTATTTTTTTCAATCATGTGTAAATTTCAAAATCAAGCCTGTGGGGACAAATGATGCACTCTTTGTAATTTGGGCAAAATCGACTATGTCGGGTGAGGTTACCTAAGCATTACACCAAAGTCTGTGCAAGCCATAATGTGTCGTTTTTTTTAGTCGTATCTGCTTTTTATCTTAGTTTACCTCAATTGATTATTTCAAGAATTTTTAACAATGTTTTAGCGTTTTTAATGCAGTGTTTGTTTTGAATCCTCACTGTTTTATAGTATCCATCTGCTCTTTTAGGGCTGTTTGCCGAAATAAAGAGGGGAATGACTGAATTAAAAAATAGAAAGCAACAGAGGTGCTAACATCATATTATTCAAATGGTTGCAACATTCACATTAATATCATAAAACAGATGAATACAAGTGTTGAGTTTAAACTCAATAGCTAATTAAAAATATTTGTTTTAAATAGTGCTCCGTAACTCACTTGTGACGTTTCAAGTGCTGTAAAGAACAGGTGTTAGATGACAACTTCTTTAGAACTATTAAAGATTAATATGGATTTTTCAATTGAAACACTGTTTCCTTCATATGTAAAGGTACAGAATGAAATAACTTCACTTTGATGAAAGAAAAAAGACACATATTTTACTTAGTTTTTTTGCCTGCCAATTGCAAATGTACTGAATGCATGATGTGTGGCTTCACTGCTGAAATGCTCTCTTAAAATAATTAGTTATCACCATAAGAGCACTTCTATTATTTTATTAAATATTCAAAATTTAAACTGTCGGGAACTGTGTTTTGCTGGAATTAGCAAAAAAAAAAGTTCTACATTTGTAGAGAGGTTAAATTAAAACTTCATGCCAGGAGGGGTTTAAGTAAAAAGTTATTGGTATCGTAAGATGTAATCAATGTCACTAATTTGACAGTCTGCCAGTGTCTGCCCTCGACTGGTGTCAGAGACTACAAAAAACAGATTCAAGTTATATGCCAGCTACATAGAACCTCAAGATAAATTAACCACGACTTGAAACTGAAATGTGAGGTAGTTTGAATCGCATTATTATCAGGCTTGAAAACAGCAACAAATATATTGGTATTATATAAAATATGTGCTTATAAGCGATGCTTCCTAAATCTACTTGTCATATCAAAATTAACTTGGACCTTTTTGTGCCAATCAGTGATGTCTCAAACTGGCAGTATTCGTATTATATGCAAGCTCTTACAATAGCCTCGCTGATTATGCTACACTTCTTCATATACCAGGGTTTGAACTACAGCTAGGTTCTCATTTAGCCACCTTTCTATAAATCGCCATACAGGGCAGGAAGTGGATGGGGAGTGGTAATTCCAGGTTTGAAATATCAAGCGAGTATTTACCAACTATTCTGTAATCTCTTCCCAAACTGGTAAAGTGTTACCATTTACTCCTGAAAAGGGAAGGAGTCAAACTTTTTCCTGGGCAGGAAAATAAGGGATGTAGGGAAAGTGATATACCTGGCCTTTATTGATTTAAAGAGCGCTTTCGACCTGGTGCCCCGCGACAAACTCTGGAGGGTGCTGCTGGATATGGGGTTCCCGCGGTACCTACTAGAATTTATAGTCAAACTCCATCAAGACAACTACGCCAAGAATAGATGGGGCAGGCAGGGTCAGCTAACAGGGAAGATGTCTGTGAATAGAGGGGTACGCCAGGGCTGTGTGATGGCCCCAACACTGTTCTCCCTCTTTTTTAATGGGGTGGTGGACCATTTGAGGGAGGAAAGTGCCGACGCACCGGTCCAGGCGGGAGAAAAAACACCTACACTCCTCTTCGCAGACGACACGCTTTTGCTGTCCAAAACTCCCTCCGGACTCCAGTAACTGTTGAATAGTTTTAGTTCGTTCTGCAAGGAACACGGGCTGACCATCAACACATCTAAAACTAAGCTAATGGTCCTGCCCCCCTCAAAAAAGGAAAAGAAAATTAATATTACCCTTGATGGGACACCCCTGGAAGTGGTGGAGAATTTTGATTATTTGGGAATTAGATTAAATAACAAAATGAAATGGGATTCCCACATCTCCAAGATGCTGATAAATCTGAAGAGAGTGTCTGTCGCTATTTTAAGGAGTCAACGTATGTCTGCAAGTAGGCCTATAGCCCCTGCGCTTGCAATTTACGAAGGAAAGGCGCTGGCCTCCGCAGTTTACAGGTCAGAACTATGGGGTAGTGAAAATGTAATAGACTTGACTAGAGTTGAAAATAAGTTTATAAGGGACTTAGTCGCTCTCCCCACTTCAACCCCATTGAAGCCACTCTTTCATGATATGGGCAAACGCACGATATCAGGTATAGTTCGTCTCCGCCCATTGCTATTCTGGGTGCACCTACGGAGAACCCCAGAATTAGCAAATTATGCATTGGTGCTGGACGAACTTATCACACTAAATGGAGCAAATAAGATCCAGTGGCTAACTAAACTCAGACAGCTGGTCACAAAGTTGGGACTGGCAGAATTCTGGACCACACAATCCCCTCCGCCAAAACAAGTAATCAAGAAAATTTACTGGGAATGGATCGAAAATGAGGAACTCAGGAGCACAAAGTGGGGAGTTTTAACTGCCCAATTTCTATAGCACAAGCCCATTAGGAGATTTGAACCTCTTTTAGACTTTTTTCAAAAACCTAAAGATAGAGTTATCTTTTTAAAAATGAGGTACGATACACTTCAACTTGCACAAGATCACAGAAATCACATTGATGTGTTACAATTGGAAAAATTTTTAGACCGTATCTTTACATTATTGAGAGTGAATTCTTTTCCTTCAACAGTAAACTCACATACACTAGTTACCGCATTTTGCATTTCCAGTGAAGGGATCTAAGCCCCAATGCTCGTTTAGTGTAGCAGCTGATCTATGGTTAGGAAGTGCAGCTCTGACGAGATGATCCTTTATATTCCTACTCTTGCGAAATGCAAAGGGCGGGCGGTCAATTTTCAGAGTACCTGCGTTTAGAAATACCCAATGCTTAAGGCAGAGGTCTTCAAACTTTTGAAGGTTGAGCCCCCCAGCTGAATTTTTTTAAATGTCGGGCCCCCCCCACCACCTGACAGAAATTTCTGGAATCTGGTACACTACATAATTGACCGCCACCCACATATCCTGGGCCATATCTGGCAAATAATGTACAAAACAATGAGTGTTTCCTCCTCCATGAATTCCCTCACTACCATTCACCAACAATGCACCTCATTTCTCTATAGCACCTTTCTGGCAAACATATAATTTTTTTTATAGTGCTACTCATAGTTTCATCATACTCAGGGGCATATGTACAAGCCCCTATAGACACCACACCGTCACCTTTTACGATGTTGTGGTGGCGATAGGGACGTTGCCGTATTTACAAGGCAGAGTTAAGCCACTTAACTTGGCTTAACGCTGCCTTGTAAATAAGGCCGCCTTTCATGCTATGCTTAGCGTGAAAGGGTGGGCAGTGTTGTGGTGGGCGTTCCACTGCAACAGGCACTGATTTTGATGTTGCGCCCTATTTACAAGGGCAGCGTAAAAGTGAGGCAGCGCTAAAATTAAGAACAGGGAAAACCTGGTCTTAAGCTGGCGAAATTAGGAGAAATGCATTATTTCTCCGCATTTTTGCTTCATCCATGTGTGCTGCCTTGTGCAGCACACATGGAAAAAGCAAAATGCCTTGTATTTGTAATGTTTAAAAAAACAAATCCATTTTGTGATTTCTGTGTGTGCTGCATTAAGCAGCACACATGGAAGTGGGACAAATGGCATTTAAAGATTGTTTATGTACAGGAAGGTCCCCCTCCTGTACATAAACAATCTTTTCCCTGCACCCAGACACCCTTGGACTATAGTGCAATGGTGTCTACGTTGGCGCTACATTGCTAAGTGTAGCGCCAGCGCAGGGGAAACGCAAGGCTGCACCATATTGTTGTAAATATGGTGCAGCCTTCTTTTTCTGAAGTGGCGGAGAGAGGCATTAACCAATGACTGCTAACGCCTCACTCCGCAACTTCCTTGAACATATGCCCCTCAGTTCTTTGATCTGCATGGTACACCTTCTTTGTAGCAGGCACATTAACCCTATGTGCTGTGAGGGTGGCAGGAGTGCTCATGTGAGTGCACAGTGAGGTATGCGACAGTGTGAGAGTAGGGTAAGTGGAGTGACTGCAGAGTGAGGTGACCATATGAATGTGGGTGTGCATGTTTGTGCAGAGTGGGACTAAGGAATGCATGGTCAGTGATGGGATTGTTTAAGTGAGATTGCAGATTGAGCAGTGAGGGGGCAGGTGAGTGAAGTGTCACATGAGTTCAGGGTTGGTAGTGTGCTTGTGTGGCTGCAGGTTGAGTTTCAGGGAAAACCGCGCAAGGGCATTGTGAGAGCAGAGTGATCACTGAGTGCAGGGTGAATGGTGTGAGTGCATGGGGGTCAGTGTGAGGGAATTGTGATCGCTGTGTGTGCAGAGTTAGCATGATAGTGAAGGGCGAGAATGAGGAGCAAGTTGTCTGAATGCAGGGTGCATTCCCAGACACTTGCAGTAACTCAGCACGCTATTGAAGGAAGCACAGGGTTTCAGATATGTTAACCTATTGCTATTGCAATTATGGCATTAACCAGGGATCAAGGGTGGAGGAAATAAATACTGGGCTGATCTTGCAACAAAATTCCAGTTTTATGATTAGGATTGCCAGCTAATTACTTTGATGTCCCACATGGTACAAAAAAAAGCAGTCACCTAAAGCTCTATTTTCAGCCTTTATCTTGTGGAGAAGTGTGGCTCAGGGGTTAGAGGCGGCAGACCCGGAATCTGAGATCGGTCCTGGACCAGGGTTCAATTCCCCGCCCCGGCGGGTCTTGGGCTAAAAATTCCATGGACTCGATAATTCTCGTCCCGGTGCCTCCTCGACTCACGGGTTCACACTCTGCGACTCTGGGCAATAGCTTGCTTAATCTCCACAACGGCCCCTCGCGGCGGGATGCCTGACTTTCACCCTGTGGACACCCTGTCGGGGCTTCTCACAGGGGAATACCAGGACGGGTTCCCTAGGCAAGCGCCAGGATGCCCTTTGTGGTGACAGGTTGCGCTATATAAGTATACCTACATTTACATTTACATTTACATTTATCTGAGAATACTCTGAACAGCAAATATAAATAGAAAGCACTTTAAAATGTGTTTTAGGGCTGCTTGAATGATATGACTGGTAATTAAAGGGAATAAGGACAGAAAAGTAACATACATGAATACATACTTCTTTATAACTCATATTTAGTGTCAAGAGAAGCAATTTGCAGGCTGTTTAAACATCTGACTGGGATTTGTCTTTTGGCAACTTACCCTTTTAGCCCTGTGGTCATTGCTCCAGCTGGTGTAATTTAAAAAGCAACATTGTCACCTTTCTGGGAAGAGCTGTCCGTTCCTGGACTGGGTTAAATTCCTAGAGCTGAAATACTTCAGCTGCAGTGGGAGGCAGGAAGCCTTCCCTGCTAAAACTGAAAGCAAGTAACAGACATTCATTTCATATGCAGTGTGAGGCAAGGAGTCTCCTCTGCTATGAAATCGTCACTTTCAGTTTTAACAATGGGGGATCCTTGACTCCCACTGCAGCTAAATTATTTCAGCTGTAGGAATTAACCAGGATAGCCCCCCCCTAACCACGTGTGTGGCAGCCTGATGAGACAGCTTCCGAGCGCACACAGCCCACCCGAGTATTTCACAGGTCTTTAACCTCATCCGTGCGGTGCAGATTTACCGCCGGTGTTGGGCCAAATGAAAATGGGTGTGCTCATGACGGAACGGTTCCGTCATGAGCACAGCTCGACCGATGCTCATGACGGAACCGTTCTGTCATGAGCATCGAAGGGGTTAAAAGACCTTTTTCTTGTTAACACCTTGGTTTCTAGGGGTTTTCCCCTCCTGTGCTGAAAATGCTTGAATACTACAGTTTCATGACAAGGTCAGCTCGTCATAAGCACAGCTCCACTGTGCCTCATGAAGAGCTGACCTTGTCATGAGCATGGAAGGGGTTAATGAGGCTTTGATGGATTTCACCCCTGGTTAGGGCCCCTGCAGCTCCACTCTGCCGTTTGTTCGAATCAGTAGAGGACAATGATGAGGTTTTAGTGTGGAGTGCGCGCCCCCCCTGAGACGGTGTCACGCCCCCCCTAGGGGGGCGCGCCCCACAGATTGAAGAACTCTGGCTTAAGGGTACATTTGCGTACAGTGTGAGAAACAGTTGAAAAAGTTGTGACACATATCATGTGGTTTGATTAGACTTGGGTTTGAGGGATAAAAGACAATCCCTAGGGCAGTACCAGGCACTTTTCAATGAGATACACACAAGTCTTTGGGGGCAGCCACGGGCCTGAAGTTTGGTTGAAATTAAAGAGGCTTCTCGGAAATAGTCTCCTTTTAGGGAGAAATTTTGTCTAATCCTCAGGAATAGTGAGCAGCCCATCTCCAGATGTCGCCTTCCTCATGGAAACATGGATGAACGCCTCCTCAGCGCCCGACATCGCAATCGCCATCCCGGACGGATACAAGATCACCCGGAGGGACAGAGTCAACCAGACAGGAGGAGGCATCGCCATCGTCCACAAGAACACCATCCGCATCACGACCAAATCCGACTCACAGCCGCCAAACATCTTCACTTCCAGGTACACACCGACCCCAAGACCACACTCAGAGGCACCCTCATCTACAGACCCCCAGGACCTCGCACACAATTCAGCGAAGACATCGCAGATTTCATCAGCCCGCACGCCCTCGCCTCCTCTGACTACATCCTCCTAGGGGACCTCAACTCCCACCTCAAGATCAACAATGACAACAACACCACCACCCTGCTGGACAACCTCGCCAACCTCGGACTCAAGCAACTGGTGAACACGCCCACCCACTACGCCGGACACACGCTTGACCAAGTCTTCTCCTCCAGCAAGTACATCTCCTTCAGCCACGCCACCGGACTCCACTAGACAGACCACAGCTGCGTCCACTTCAGCTTCAGAAGAACCACGACTCACCACCTCCCGCAACAGGCTCCCCGCAGAAGCTGGAACAAGATCACCACCGACCAGCTCATCACATCACTGTGCCAGAACCCTCCCGCCAGCTCAACGGACCCCAACCAAGCAGACAACAACCTCGTACAGTGGATCACCAACTGCGCTGACGACCTCGCACCTCTGAAAAATCATCCCAGCAGGCCCGGCAGCAAGAAAGCCTCCTGGTTCAACGACGACCTCAAGAACTCCAAGAAAAACTGCTGTACCCTCGAGAAAGCCTGGCGCAAAGACCAGACTACAGACAACATGGCCGTCCTCAAGCACGCCTCCCGCAAACACTACCAGCTGATCCACACCTCCAAGGAGACAGCATTCAAGGAACGACTAGACAACAACGCACACAACAGCAAGGAACTCTTCAGCATCGTCAAAGAGCTCTCCAACCCCAGCACCGGAAACAACGACATCACTCCCTAACAAGACATCTGCGACTCACTCGCCTCGTTCTTCCACAGCAAGATCGCCGACATACACAACAACTTTGGCGCACAGACCACACACCCAACCACCGAACCAACGCCCCCCACCACCACCCTCCGCGCCTGGACCCCAGTCAGCACCGAAGATACCATCCACACGATGAACACCATCCACTCCGGATCACCAACCGACCCATGCCCCCACCACGTCTTCAACCAGGCTGACTCAGTCATCGCACCCCAAGTCCGGGACATCATCAACTACTCCTTCAACACCGCCACCTTCCCGGAGAGCTAGAAGCATGCCGAACTCAGCGCCCTCCTGAAGAAACCATCAGCAGACCCCACCAACCTCAAGAACTACTGCTCCATCTCGCTCCTCCCTTTTCCTGCCAAAGTAATCGAGAAGACCGTCAACAGACAGCTTGCCGCCTTCCTCGAGACGAACGGATCCCTCGACCACTCGCAGTCCGGCTTCCGAGCCAACCACAGCACCGAGACTGCCCTCATCGCAGCCACTGACGACATCCGAGCCCTGCTCGACAACGGGGAAACAGCGGCCCTCATTCTCCTGGACCTCTCCGCAGCGTTCGATACTGTCTGCCAGTGCACCCTAGTGCAGCGCCTCAGCAACATCGGAATCCAAGAGAAGGCACTAGAGTGGATCATCTTGTTCCTCGCCGGAAGAACCCAGAGAGTCCGCCTCCCCCCGTTCAGATCCAAGGCCACCGAAGTCATCTGCGGCGTACCACTAGGATCATCACTCAGCCCCACCCTCTTCAACGTCTACATGAGCTACCTCGCAGCCATCGCATGCCAACACAACCTCAACATCATCTCCTACGCCGACGACACCCAGCTGATCCTCTCCCTCACCAACAACCCAGCCACCGCCAGAACCAACCTACACGAAGGGATGAAAGACGTAGCCAAGTGGATGATGAACATCCGCCTGAAGCTGAACTCAGACAAGACTGAAGTCCTTATCCTTGGATCATCACCCTCTGCCTGGGACGACTCCTGGTGGCCCACTGCCCTGGGCAACGCACCCAAACCAACGGACCACGCACGCAACCTGGGCTTCATCCTGGACTCCTCTCTCTCGATGACCAGACAAGTCAACGCTGTGTCATCATCATGTTTCAACATCCTTCGCATGCTCCGAAAGATCTTCCGATGGATACCCACCGAAACCAGGAAGACGGTCACCCAGGCACTCGTCACCAGCCGACTGGACTACGGAAACACCCTCTACACCGGAACCACAGCCAAACTACAGAAAAGACTCCAACGCATCCAGAACGCCTCCGCACGACTCATCCTGGACATCCCCGGACACAGCCACATCTCCAGACACCTGAGAGACCTGCACTGGCTCCCCGTCAGCAAGAGAATCACGTTCCGACTCATCACCCACGCACACAAGGCCCTCCACGACCTGGGCCCGAGGTACCTCAACAACGGCCTGACCTTCTACACTCCCACCCGCCAGCTACGATCAACCAGCCACGCCCTCGCCGCCGTTCCATGCATCCAAAGAGCCACCATGGGAGGAAGATCCTTCTCCTACCTGGCTGCCAAGACTCCCTCCCAATCCACCTCCGTCTGACCCAAGACTACCTCTCCTTCAGGAATTCAGGAAGCAACTCAAGACCTGGCTGTTCGAGCAGTAGCGGACCACCCCCCCCCCTCCCCCCCCCCAAAAGCCTTGAGACCCTCCGGGTGAGTAGCGCGCTATACAAATATCCTGATTGATTGATTGAGCAGGGTAAAAAGTCGAAGAGGGCCCGAGGGTGATTACGCTCATACCTGAGGAAAGTGTTACACTCAGTGAGTTTCCTATATAAACTTGTGTTTAATTCCCAGTTTGAGTGATGGATGGGGAGATTGAGGAACGGAATGGAGGTTCTATTGCACACAAGAGTAAAGTTATGCCCCTGGCAGTTATTGCTGAGCCAATGCAAGAATTGTTTGAGGGTGTCTTCATTTTCATGCCAAATCATGAAAATGTCATCAATGTATCGTCCCAACAAGGAAATTCCTGTAAGGAAGGGGTTACTTGTGGAGAGGATTTCTGTCTTTCCAATTGGTCCATAAAGAGTATGGCTAGGTTGGGAGCGAAGACGGCCCCCATTAATGTGCCTTTGACCTGTTGATAATATTGATCATCGAAAAGGAAAAGATTCCTAGACAGACATATTTAAAGCAGTTGTAGGATGAAAATGGTAGGCACAGCATGGGGGTGTGGTCTTGTGTTAAGTATGCGTTCAATAACTAATTGTGCGTTCACCTGAGGGAAATTAGTATAAAGGGATTCAACATCCATTGTACAAAGGATATCAGAATCACTGTTGAAGGGGTGATGTTTAGCCAAATTAATCATAGCCATACTGTCTCTGACGTAACATTCTGTCTTAGGGACAAAGTCCTTTATAAAAAAAAATCCACATATTGGCCTAATGGTTCTAAAATAGAGCCACAGTATAGGATGTCCTTGAGTGTCTAAGATTTTTGTGGATTTTGGGAAGAGTGTATATGACCGGTGTGCGTGTTGATTTGGTATTAAGGAACAAGAATACCTTCTGCCTCAGAAAGCTTTGTGTCTTGGCATCAGTAGTAACTTGGAGGATCAGTTGTTGGAGTTCCTTTGTGGGGTTAGTGGACAGTTTGCAGTAATGGTCCGTACTGGATAACTACCATAATATTTCCGATTTGTACAGTTCTCTCTCTTGTAGAACTATCCCTCCGCCTTTATTGGCAGATTTGATGATCAAAGAGTCATTGGTTTTCAGGGTAGTAAGGGCCTTCTTCTTTTCTCACGATATATTGTATCCTGCGCATCCATCACCAACATGTTTCACAGTAACACCATAGCTTGAACTCTGAAGTTTTAGGTTTGGACACTCTTCTCTTTCACACAGGAATTCAATTAAAAAAACTTTTCCAGCTGATGTAAGTGGAGCTCCAGATTTACATTCAAAAGCACTGAAGGAAAGGACTGTCGTCAGTACGCAGGAGTTGCGCTTATATACGACTACATGCCGTAATTTCTGGGGTGAAATAAAGCCAATGCAGTGGTGCACCACTTAGTAGCATGCAAGTGCTGTAAAAAACATACGGGTCTAATCTCTCGCCTGAGGTGAGTAATCTGCAGTAAGAAATATCTACCAGAAAATCTATTTTCTCTCTTTTTACCTTTGCCTCTTTTTTGTTTTCTTTGCAAATTTGTATTCTCTTTTTAGAAGTTTGTTCTTGTCATATTGCAGCATTTCCTCCTTCACCTTCATTACTTTCACTTCCATTTTTGCTGTGCTTATCAGTGGACAGTTCAACAGGCAGAGATGCAACATCACAGTACAAGAAATAACAGCAGACCCACAAATAAGGTTGAAATGTATGAGAATCAGGAACAGGGCTTCTACCTCTAGGGGCGCACAAAGATAACTTCGGAGGTGTAACACTGAAGAATGACCTGCCCAGACAGATTATGGCCTCATCAATCTAAGGCACCTGCTGCCATACCTTCGAGGATTAGGAACCATATATTATTGGCAGCACGGCTGCAGACTCCTTTGCTGCTCTCCTTCGCCACGCACTCTGCTCGTAACCTGCTCTTCACAGGGAGAGGGCTTTTAAGAGTCTTCGGAGGGCATCACGCTTAACAAACAGGGGCTTAAAACACCTACGCCATGCTCCGTAGAGCAATGCACTCTAAAATACCCCCTACCGGCTCCATTCATCTTACTTATATTGGGCACGAAAAGAAAAGATGAATTACACGGAAAAGTGGCTCTGCGGCCAGTTTCTCAGCCTGGACATCTTTGTTTAAGCTTTGACTCGGCTTAAATGAACGAATTAATATTGACAAAAACATCAACTAAGCTAATGAGTTGTTAGTTAAGGCAATAAACATGTCACATTAGAGTCGGCGCAGTAAAGAGGTAATTAGCTGAGGAGAAGCTCCGCTGATTGGAGCTGTTGCGATCCCCTGCTCTTAACCTTTGAGTCCATTATCCGGAGCCGGACAAGCAGTGGCGATGCTAATGTACATTCGCCAATACACATCAGCCTCGCGCCGCGGCCAGGGACTGCATTATCCTGCATTAGCCGCTCGGTGCTGAAGGTGGCGGTCTGCTATTTAAATCATGTCAATCAACAAGCTCTCGTGCCATGCAGCTGACTAAGGAGGGCGAGACGCGGCACAGGGATGAACACATCCATCGGGGAAAAAAAGACAATACTCAGGGTTTTCCTTAACAGGAAAGGGGGGATCAAATCATCTGCCTGTGAAAAACCAGCGTGTCAGTCAAGAAGCGATCACTAGCCTTAAAATGTATATTTGTATCGCTCTGCTCAGGGGAACCTCCAGTGGTCTAGCACCCAGTAATAAATCACTGGTTCGAACAGTCCTGGTAAATTCAAAAGCATCTCATGGTGCTTGTGAAAGGGCCGGTTATGGTGAAATGGTGTTTCCACCCAATCGCGCACTGTTCACTTGGCGCCCTGGCGCTTTCTATATTCTTAATGCTTTAATCTTATTTAAACCACACTTTAGTTAGATTACATTGGTTTATTTTCTTATTTCATGCTTATATTTTCTTCATATAGGCTATGATTTCATTATTCTACATCCGCATAATTTCATGACAACAAACATATTATCACAATATTGCTCAACATCTTGTATATCGACATTTGCTTAGCACTTCTATTGTTTATACATTAAATCAACTTTTCTTGAGCGAGCCCAATGCATTTCGGCACTCGTGTGTGCCTTCATCAGGGGCAGAATCTGGTTAATGGTGTTGTGTGTGGTAAGATGCTGTCCTTCACTGTGACCACTCTACTCCTTCAATAATGATCTCGCCAGTTTCTTGTTCTAATATGCCTTGAGGTTCTTGTCTTGCTCCTAGCGCTCTGTGCAAATTCGGTCTACCGCTGTAAAAGGTTACCGCTAACTCGCTTGTGAAAGGGCGCCACCCTCCCCGCTATACGTGCACTGCAGCGCCTTTCACGAACAAAGGCAACTGCGTGCGACACCTCCATGGCCTCGCTTCAGGATGCGAACCTCTTCAGAGCCTGTGTTTAGCACCGTTTAGCCCACTGTTTTGATCTCATCCAATATGCTAAAACAGGAGTGAGCATCGTTATTTGTGGAGTATTATGGAACAGTAATGCAAATAGCTATATTTGGCAATTCTTCAGGTTGTAAAAAAGCAAACAGGAAGTTGAAGATCACAGAAAGAGCAAACACATTTTGCTGGTTAGATCCATTCTTGGAACCATTTCTCTCCCATCAGCCTAAATTAACAATACCGTTTTTTAGACTCCCCCCACCCCCCAGACGCCTTTAAGATTTTGAATTAATCTCGTACTACTCTTGCAAAAACTTGCAATCTCTTTGCTCAGTTCTTCGCTGATAAAATAGAAAGGACCTATAACTCCTTTCCGAACGAAGTTAGAGAGGCGTTACCTTGTGTTCAATAAGATTTTGAATTAATCTCGTACTACTCTTGCAAAAACTTGCAATCTCTTTGCTCAGTTCTTCGCTGATAAAATAGAAAGGACCTATAACTCCTTTCCGAACGAAGTTAGAGAGGCGTTACCTTGTGTTCAATAGTTTTTCACATCTGACTTTCTGGAGTATTTTTCTCAAACAAACACGGTCCCCATACCAGAACTCCAGCCGATTATTCTTAAAATCAAATCAGGTTCCTCTTTGGCTCATGCTCCACCTATTAGATTGGAAATCAGTATGCAAGTTATTCTACCTGTTCTCTGTGAATTGCTTAATCAATCCTTTACAACTGGCCATTTGCCCTCTCAGTGGAAACATGCAGCAGTGATCCCTCGTCTTAAAAAAATCTTCCTTAGATCTGGCCAAGCCTGAAAATTTCAAACCAATTTCTTGACTTCCATTTTTTGTTAAAATAGCTGAGAAGCATGTCAATAAACAAATAATGGAATATATGGAGAGAGATGAGTCTGGGTTTAGACCTATCACAGCACTGAATCCGCACTTCTGCTTGCCGCTGCGTCTTTAAGACTCATGGCTGATGAGGGTAGCACAGCTGCCCTGGTCTTGTTAGATTTCAATGCGTGTCTCACAGCCTTCTTCTTAAACGGCTGTGGGGTTTCAGTGTTGAGGGGTTAGCCTTAAACTGGTTCGCCAATTTTCTCCAGATTGGCATCTTTCAGATTATCCAACAGCCTTTTGGTTCTGAGATCTTTTCATTATGGCAGGGGGTGCCACAGGGTTTGACACTCAGTCTGACCCCGTTTAATCTATACATGCGCCCTCCTGCAGATGTGGAGGAGTGTTTTGGTGTCAGAATCGTGTCTTACGCCGATGACACCCAGTTAATCATCTCCCTATGTCAGGATGAGGTTCTCTATGCAACCAATTTTAGGAACTGGTTGATAAGTTTAGCTGATTGGCTGGATCGCAGCTACCTTAAACTTAATGTTGAACAAACAGAGGTGCTGATTGTGGAAAAACAGACCTCTATCTGGTCCACCGCATGTTGGCCAGTTTTGCTGAGACCTAGCCCAACCCCGAAACCCAAGATCAAAAACTTAGGAATTTGGTTTGACAGTTTTACTTTTCATCATCAGATAGTCAACCTTGGAGAGGTCTGCTTTGGCATCCTAAAGATGCTTCATAAGATCCTGAGATTACTCCCGGACACGGCCAAAAAGTCAGCTTTCCAAGTTGTACTGGAGTCCAGGTTGGACTACTGCAATGTGATATACTTGGAGGCTACCCAAGTCAGTATGAAAGCTCTTCAATGTGTTCGGAATGCTGTGGCTAGAATGATGCTAAACGTGCCTAGGTTCTTCCCTACGGGTTCTGTCCTGAGACACTTCGATTGGCTCCCAATGAGGGAAAGAATCTCTCTTGCAGCACCTTGCTTCTGCCAGAGGATTATGAACTTGAGGGGCCCGTTACCTAAACCCTCTTATCAAACCCTACAATCCTAATCGCTGTTTGAGGACGTCTTTGCTGCACTGACTATAGTTCCTGGGATAACAAGAGCATGCAGGGGAGATTGCTCCTTCAGCTATCAAGCCGCAAACCTATGGAACCCTCTCCATGTCGAGCTAAGACAGGAACGGTCCGAAACAATCTTCCGGAACAGACTCAAATCTTGTTTTTTTAGACAACTGTAATATCTTCTTTCCATTAGGAGTTCTGCTCTTGGCGCAATGACAATCTGTTGAGTAACCATTGCATGTTATAAATGAGATAATATAACATAACATAACATACTCCAACATCACAATGAAAATATTGAAAGGTAGGAACTATCATCAGATGAACTCCCTGAAAGTAGTTCCTCATTTGGCCACTCTCACATTTTTGCCACATTCTTTCTCTCTGAGGCCCCAGGCCAGAAAACAGCAACACCTAAAATTCTCAAAAAAGGCTTTACACACAATGCGTATGCATTGCTTAACTACTGCCCTGGTGAAAATGGCTTCTTTCACATCCCCCTACAAGGCCCCAATCATAAATAACACAGACCACAAGTGTATTAAGTTCACAAGGCTTTAAGAGGAGAACCTGAACACACTAAAAATATGCTTATTATGTTGCTTGAAGAGTGTCCCATGATTCCAGAGGGAACTATTGCCTATTTGTGATTTCCAGTTTTTTATTTAACCGTGAGTGCTGAAATCATGAGTGGAGTAGAAGCGGTTGCATGGAGCGAAATGAACGTGTGGAAAAAGTTTCTGGTATGGAATACCCCAACAATATTTTCGTGAAATGATTGGGGTCATTAGAGACAAGTTATTAATTGGTCTTGGTGGTTTGGAAATGGAATAACTGCTTTACCAATTTTACATTTCACAACAAAAAACATATTTCTAACCGGGCCGTAGCTTGAGTGCTTAAACCACGACCTTGCATTGTGGCTGTCTCCCTCAAGATTGAGTCTGCCCTTGACGCAAAGTCAGACCTGCCAGGTGCAGGCCGCTGCGATTTACAAGGTCAATAATGTGAGAAGTTGGCCTGATATGCAGTGCTCACTATTCTAGTGATCACTATGTATCATTCCAAACGACCCTTATTGATGATTGGTTGTAAGTCAACCGTAGACCAGCTATCCTAGTAGCATGGACAAGAGCAGTCTTTAGGCTAAACTCTAGAGGGCGTGTTAAGCCAGCTGTTATACCATCACATATACCCCTTGAACACCAAGTGAAAGGACACCACACAAGTTGTGTTCTAAATAAATATACTTTTATTTTCATAACAACAGCCCTGGACTCTTTATGAGGACAGGGCGCTAAGCACAATACAAAGCTCTTAGGAAAATACTCAAATCGCACAATTTACACAAATGCCAGAGGGGCACGGAAAACCATATACTACAAAAGTGGAATGCGAAATTACTAGCAGGTAAGTACTACTCTATTAGACTTTAGGATCGCTAGGACTGGACTACTGAACCTTCAGATTACTAGCAGGAGGCCTAGGGGGATCGGGTGCAGAGTGTGCACTCTCACGCGGGATGCGGGACAAAGTCTATGGTTGCTAGAAATTACAAAGTTAGTGTTATCGGACGAATCCGACGAGGTAGAGCTGAAACGAAAAAGGATCTGGACCCTCGGATAGTGAGGCTATGCTGGGGCACCGAAATGCCGAAGTTACCTAGCCCAGGGGCTGTGGCTGCATAGGTCTGGAAAGACGTTGAGAATCCTCGTTGCAGTCTATGGAGCCTGAAGAAGAAGTTGCTGGCAGGCGACCAGTGAAGAGATTCGGAGGGATCCAAGCCTGGATCGAAGATGGAAGACACCTGTAAGCAGAGGGGACCAAGTTCTGAATCACTAGCCAGTGATTAGCTGGGCACCAGGATGGCACCGGATGGAGTCACCTCGACCAGGTGAGTGGGCGACGCTGGGCTCTGCAGTCTCACGGACCAGGAGGCGTTGTCGGCAACCAGGATGGAGGTGCGAGCTGTCCCACGATGGTATCTGCTGTCGACGTCGCTGGACCCAGGATTGGGGCAACAAGTCTTGGCAAATGCAAGCCCACGCGGTGGACTCAAAATGGCGTCTGGAGTGGACCAGGAGGGTCCGGGGTGCTCCTCTGTTGGAGGGGAGCAAGGGCCAGTCTGGAGCAACCAGACCAGCGGTGTTGATGTCGTCGTTCGTCGTCGGGAATGCCACAAGCCAGCAGGCTAGTAGCCAAACAACGCGGTGAGCAGCAAAGAGCAGAAGGGCCCCACGCAGATCTCGTAGAGGCTGGGAGGCTGAACTTCGGTGCTGGAGCTGCTCAGGGTTGGGGCTTCTCTCACCCCAAAGCACTCACTTGAGGATCCCTCGGCGGTCGTGCTGGGCAAGCGTCGAGCAGTCCTGAAGATGGCCGGTCCCTCGAGGTCTTGTCACACCCACGAATCTCAGCTGGGCTGATGATGCAGGTTAAGGTCAGAGGTGCCAGGGAAGCCGGTTCTCGTCGAGCTGGGCAGTCTTGATCCGGAGGAGAGACTTACAGCAGACCGCGATGCTTGGTGCCTGCGGATGCAGGGTGACTACTCCTTAGTCACAAGGGAGAAATCTTAGGAAGAAGTCTTGAGTTCCTTTCGTAGAAAGTAGTTTCAGGATTCAAAGATGCTCTAATTTGGAAGGGGGCCCGCTCCTATCTTTATACTAGGAAAAGGGGCTGGCACGCGACTAGGTCCTGCCCATGGGTGGGACCAGGAAGGGGGGTGGTTACACCCCTCTCCCATGCCGGACTTTCCCCAGCTCAGGGGCTGGTGTGCCCCTGGAACTGGTTCTAGCCGGCAGATGCATAGTGAGCACCGGGGTGCAACTTGCAGTCACCTTCCTCTAAAGCCCTGCCTACCCAGGATACACAAAACCCTGTCTGGGATGGTGCTAGCACCGCCCCTGACAGGAAACCCTTTGTCCAAGCCTCCCTCGCTGGAAGGACTCCCAGCAGCAGGAGGTCAGACTTGTGTCTGTGGTGGCAGCATCCATTTTGTGATGCTGAGGCTTGAGTTAACTTTAACCGGGGTTCACAGTTACATACATGTCGTGTCCCTCTAGAAGGGTGGAATGCTAACCCCGTCGCCAGAATTGGCGAGGGGTTAGTATTCCAATTCGTATGACACCTTACTCGACATGTTTTGATAAAGCGATACCAAAGATAGCAAATAACCGCGAGGATTATAATGCACTTAAGAGTATATGGTACGCGTTATCATAGAACAGCTATTAGGACTTGGTTCCGCAAGCTGCAGACGGGCTCAGCTCATGCCAGAGCACCAACTCACATAATTCCAAGCACTCTGCCTTCAGGATTGTTAAGGCCTGCCATAGGAGTGACTGATAGGAATACATGTGTCTATTTTAGGGTTAGATATAGGTATACTATATCTAAAGCAAAGGGTGATTACACCACCTTGCCCCAGCTGTTGTGCAGCCAGTTTTGTCAGATTTAGATGGCCAGCCAGGGGTGGCATAATACATGCTGCAGCCCCTGGTAGGCCCTGGGTACACCTATGCCCTGAGTTACAGGGTCGGATAAGGTGGCCCAGTACCAATTGGTAAATGCACCTAAGGTACACGTGTCAATTTAGTGAGAGAACAGCAAGGCTGTGGGTCTGATTAGCAGGCCCACAGCCAGAGAAGTCGTAAACCAGTGAAGCAAAAAGCAAAAATCTGGGGTGATCATAGGATTGCAGACCCTACTCTCCTACAAATAACATTTTCTAAGGTACCAAAAAGAACCAGCACATACGAACTGCGAATTCAGGCAATATGAATGTGAGGACAAGTATCAATTTACATTTACAATTTTACTTTGAACTTTCCCACTGACAAAGACTATTTACGAAGAGCCCAGGCTAGCTGTACCTGGCTTCCTGGAACTCAAATGCACAGTTTTCTGGTTGGTCCAAATGGTGTGCCTGGCCAAAATGTCCTTCCATCAGTGTTTTTTAAGCATGTAGTGAGAAATTGGGTTTTTGGTAATGGCAGGTATGACTTCTTCTCAAGCAACAACCACAATGCCAGGCAGGGTGAACCACAAAAAGTCATAAATTAACCTGTGCTTAACTCTCTGGTAGTTTGGCACAAAAGAAGTCAGATTAGAGGCAATGGGTAAAGTATATATGCAGCATTTAGCAGTAATAAAGTGAAAAAACAACACAAGAAAAATACCACATCAATTTAGAAAAAGAGTACAATCTAATAAACTATTAGACACTAAAACAGCAAAAATCCAATCAGTAGAACCGGAGACATGCAATTGCAAAGATTTAAGCAAAGATAGTGCCTAAAAAACACCCTGGTTATGCTGGATCGGGGCAAAGTCACAAGCTCAGGCTGACCGCAATGGAGGGCCGGCTACAGTGACCAGGTTAGTCCCACTGTAAAAAGTTACCATCTAAAAGTCTGGAGTGAAGTGCCAAGTGATGAAGAAGGCCACAAGGAGCAGTGAGAACGTCGTTGAGGGTTGTCGCTGTAGCTTACAGGTACTGTTGGGCATCGTGGGTGGTCGTTGCTGGAGCTTCGCATTGGTCACTGCAGGCTCCCTATGCTATAGCGCGAAGTGCAGATCTCGCATTGCCGTTTGTCGCGTGCGGTCGCTGTAGTGTGAAGAGTCTGATCCACCAGAGCTTTGCATTGGCAGTCGTTGCAAGGGCCAAGAACTTGGCAAGAATGGCGCGTTCATGGTCGCGTACAGCCCCAAATTTCAGGATTTCCCCTTTTTTTCGCAGGAGGAGTTCAAATATTGCCTCCCCAGGTCCTGGAACTTTGCTGGCACCTCTTGGGGGATCAGGAACTTACTCCAGCAGAGGCCAACAGGTCAGCTGGGCAGTTGTAGGGAAGCCTTAGGAGCTTGTTGTGTCCCTGTAGCTCAGAACACAAGATCAGTCACCTAACCATTGGAACCACTCTGGCCTGGATGAAGGGAGCAAGTCCAGTCTTTCTTCTTAGAAATCAGGGCAGGCCTCAAGCAGCCAGGTATTTCTCTGGCAGCAGGGAAGTCCTTCTTCTGTAGTATCCATAGGTTCAGGAATGTACTGAAGAGTGGGTCGCAGGGTCCAAATGGGAGCCAGCTTTGAAGTGGGAGAAACTGCTAGAGTTTTCTATCCATAGATGGTTCTGGAATTTCCTTTCTTCCTGCTTTCATCAATGTCTGGGGTGAGAAAAGGCTAGTGTGAAGTTCTTTGGAAGTGCTGATGTTGCTCGTTTTAAATGTTAAGCGTGGTAGGTGACTGCCCCGCCCAGGGCCAGATTGGGAACAATAATCATACCTGGCAAATCTGTCAGACCGCTCTAGAGGGTTACAGGGGGCTGCTAGTGTGAAAAACTGCTGATTTTGGTAATGAGGGCTGACATTGTAGCACCGCTGCAAAACCAGCCCCCTGGTAAAAATAAAACGGTCCCTACCATCTCAAAATCGGCCCTCAAATTTCCAGACTCCCTGGTAAATGTTCAATGACTAGTCCGGCCAGTCGGGTCCTAGCTCCGCCCGCACCCATCCTGTCAGAAAGGCTCATCCCTTTGAAACACTGTCTGAAAGGAATACGTAATAGCCAACTGCCAACTACACCTAGTCATGCAACCAAGGTCAGAGGCCTCAAATGTTTAGGACAGGAAAATAGCAACTTTCTAAAAGTGGATCTTTTAGAACGGACTTAAAACTCAACTTTACATTCAGAGGGAGCTTCTGTGGTACGGGCATCCACGCATTGCCCTCAGCAAGTTGAAGCTAAAATGGTACGATGGGGGTATCGCCCTCCCAGACATTAAGGAATATTATTGGGCCGCCCACCTGGCCACCATAAATCATGGCACCTATGGGTCACCTGACGATCTCGGCTATCGCTTGGACAGATGGCTGCTCCCGGGCCGGAACTACAACAGAACACTATATTCCAAACCTGATCGTCCTCCACTGTCTGGAACCACTGGACACTCAATATCAGTCTGGCACACTGCCAGTAGATTGCTTGGTTGGGAGGGTAGATTGACATTGGCCGCCCCTGTGTGGGACTCCGCCAAGCTGGGACACCTGTGGCAGACAAAGGGTTTTGACAGGTGGGACATGGTAGGTATTTCCCGCGTCCAGGACATGTGTGAAAAGGGGGACATAAAAACATTTGCCTCTTCACAGGAGCAACACGACCTAGCCAGCTCAGAACACTTTCGCTACAGACAAATTTGGCATGCCCTGCGCTCTGCCTTTCCAAAGGGCTCTTCCCCCCCTGCCCCCCACCCCCCCCCGAGTCCTCTCCACTGGAAAGCAGGATATTAAATGGGTATCTCCTGGAGAAATCCATCGCTCTTATTTTTTAATAAACTAATACACAACATGGAGGACCCTCTCAAACAGCTTTGACAAAAATGGACGGCGGACGGTATTGAGCTGGATGACGAGGACTGGCAGGAGGCTGTGTCCTCTCCCAGGGTGGTAGCTATCCCCGCTAGACTGCGACTGGTTCAACAAAAAGTATTACACAGAATATACATGACGGGACCTAGACTAGTATTGATGGGAAGGGCACCCACGGGAGACTGTCGTTGGGGGTGTGGCCAGCTGGGAACGTTCCTTCACATCCTCTGGGAATGCTCACTTGTCCAGGCCTACTGAAGTGCGATCCATAGGGTGGTGGAGAAAGTCCAAGGAATCCCCCTGCTCCCAGAGGCACGTAGGTGTTTGCTTAACATATGGGAACCTCCAGACTTGAATGTAAGCCAAACACAATGGGCCACTCTTGGCTTTATGATCGCAAAGAGGAATATAGCCCAGGCTTGGGGGGTAGCCACCCCTCCAGGGTTAAAAGATTGGAAGATCAACATGGACTGGTGCATGTTCCTTGAAAAGACAGTCTATGTGGCCCGGGGATGCCCTAAGAAATGGACCCGGATATGAGGACCCTGGAACCGTTACAGAGGTAATATCTGTACCACATCACTGAACATAGACCCGGAAGACATGCCTTCGCCTTGATTGGCCCCGCAGAGTGCGAAATGCTAAGACATTGTTAACTTTGTATGTGTCTGATTTGATATATTCACATCATTTTAATGTGCAATATTTTATTTGAAGTCGATGACTTTTAATAAAAAGTAAAAAAAAAAAAAAAACTCAACTTTACCATTAAAGGAGATTTTTAAATTGCAATTCTCTAGAGACCAAACATGACATTTCTACCTGTTCTCAATAAAAAATGAACACTTATTAAATTATATAAGGTAACTCAATGTTATCATATGAGAGAGGGAGGCCTTGCAGTAATGAAACATGAATTTAAGACATTGTCACTACCAGGACATGTAAAACTTAAAAGTACATGTCCAATGTTTTAAATACAATGAACCCTCCCCTAAGGGCTGTTTAGGGCCTACTATAGGGGTGACATATGTATTAAAAGGAAGGCTTAGGTCTGGCATAAGGCATATTTTTGCAGGTCAAAATGGCAGTTTGAACAGCACACTGGTTCCAATGGCAGGCCTGTAAAATATTTTGTAAATGGCTAATTAAGCCTGTGGCACAATAAGTGCTGCAGGCCCAGTAGTGGCATTTAATTTACAGGTCCTGGATACAAATAGTATCACTTTACTAGGAACGTGTACATAAATGAAATGTGCCATGTGGGTTCAAGCCAATTTTACCATGTTTAACACAGAGATCCCAAGAACGTTAGCACTAATTAGCAGTGATAAAGTGCACAGAACCCTAAAAGCCAACAAAAATAGGTTCAGAAACAGGAGGGGTGAAGGAGAAAGGTTTGGGGATGACCCTGCAGAGAGGGCTGAGTCCAACACTAAGTCAATCATTCATTCTGGTCTTTACTTCTTTTTTATTCCGCTCTTTTTATTGCATTTTACACAGGGTATAACAAAGTGTAATTTCGCCATGGAGGTGCATAAAGGGTGCTGTAGGTTACATAAACAAGCATATAGAGTGAGATGAAATATAGATTATAGTCCATGATTCCTTTGTTCAGCGTGGAAGTGTAACATGTACCCTGAGAAGTGGTATAGAATTGAACAACAAACCAAATGGTAATAAGGAAGAAAGACCAGCTCACCCTTGCACAACGCAATCTTTTTGAAAAGAGAAAAAAGGTGGTAAAGAGAGGAGTGTACCTAGAAGGTCCTTGTTCTGATGGATTCTGGGTATGGTTGTGGCTGTCTCATATTTTGTGGCAGAGTCCGCAGAAAGGAGGGTGCCCACCACTCTGTTCTCTATTTCTAAGCTCATTGTTGAACCGTTTTTATAGGACAGCAGAAATCCTAGACTCATGTTTTAGTTCTGTGCTGCACACCCCTTATTTAAGGACTTCCATGCAGTCTGCAGGAATTTCAGAATTAAATATTTAATGTATGTAGATGCAAAGTTGTATGATACTTTGCTGTCAGAGATTGTAAGAAGTTGGGCTAGTGACATCAATTTGTATCCTGGTATCACACAGGCTTTTTTGAAAGAAGGATAAGTGACGATATTTTAGCAATATCAATATTGACAAATTCGTATTAGTCCGACAGTACCCCTTTACATGCCTGTTTTGTAGATTTCAAACAGCATTTGATGTGATAAATTTGTTACACGGTTAGGGAATCCCCCCTCTGCTCAGAGCAATTCAGAAGCTGTATTATAACATCCGAATTTGTGTTAAATTAGGGAGGAATAATTGTATTTCAAATAAAATAAAATAAAAACTAATAGGTCTGACAAAGCGTGCGGGGCACTCCTGATTTTTAATCTGTATCTATCAGATGGGGGGCTGCCCTCACGAATGAAAGATCGTGGCCTCCAAGGTTGAACGGCCATGTAGCGCTGATTCTTCAATATGCAATCGATAGTGTCTTGTTAAACAAGAGAGGCGCTCATCTGCATTATTTGCTCTCTGGCCTTCAGACCTATTGGGAGAAGAATTTTTGGGCAGTGAATCTTTCAAAAACAAATGTATTTATTATTCGGTAAAAAGTTAAAGTTAAGAAGCCCAGCAACAGGAAATTCAAGGGAGTGCATATTATAAGAGCCACATCTTGTAAATATGTGGCTGTTTGGCTCTATGAGAGGCAGTCATCGATACCATCTGGCCAACTTGAAGGTCAAGGGACTTTCCCTTTTTTATGTTATCGCATATGACTAGTGATTTGACCGGTACCTTTCTGTAACCAATTTTGAAAACATTCGTACCAAATTTATACCTTCCATTAGTTATGACACAGAGGCTTTGTTGGGCAAGTTACTGTATGCATTAAAACGTCTCAGGCCCAGATCAGATTGGAATTTGACCAGCAAAATCAACAATGGGCCACAAACGAAGCATTAATAAGTTGCTGTGACAGGTAAAATGCTGCCATCTGTGGAACCGTTACTATTTTATAAGAAGAGTTAAACTTCATAAAAGATAAGTGTAAAAGTTGGCCCTTTGGTCTGAATAAGCACTCAATGATCTTGGAATGGAGCAATTTTGGAGCATGAGGCTACCTCATAGTCTTCTGAAAAAGGAGGTCAGACATAGACAGACATAAACAGACAAACTTTTTGAATTGGAATACAGTGCTCTTAGCAGTAGAAAGGGGTTTCATTTAGTAGGAGGTCCTAATACAGAGAATCCATGTATGCTGCCTATTTCACGTATGCGAACAGAAAGTTCCTTAACACGGATTTTGTGAGAAATTAGATTTGAGCTGTTTGGTTTCAGTAAAGCTGGCCAAAGTTGGAAAAATAAGACAAAGTTTGGGGAATTAACTTTTTTATGAACTCTTCCACAGTTTCTGTTTTGTGAGAAGTGAGTTATGAAAGTAGACACTTTCTTGACCTTCTTTCATAGACTTGGTGTGAGAACATGCAATGAGGCATATTTTAATCGCAGAGAAGAACAGCTTTTGTCTGCCTTTGATGCATGCTGGCTACGGAGTCGTATGTATGTCCAAAAAGCCTATTGTAAAGTTCAAGACAAATTAATTTCAGAGGGATGTTTTAATTTGTAGTAAACTGTATTTTGTACGCTTTTGTATCTGGAATCGAAAGTTTGCAGTCAATCGATTTTTAAAGCTAAAAAGAAGTAACTGTGAATGTGTCTGCTGGATTAGCGTAGATCTACAGCGTAGATAACAAGCCTGAGAATGCGTGTATTTTACAGAGCCCACATAAGCCATGACTTATCTTTGTTTTAGCTTCTGGTTTGAGGCCCAGCTTTGAGTGAGCAGTCCTGGTTTTAACGAGTGTGTATGTGAATATTTCTAAGAAGGTATAGGCTTTTGAGAATCAAACTGATGTGATTATTTATCAAGCAGCGTTTAACTACAATTGTGATGGTTTCATTAACTGTACAATAAAGAGGGCTCTGATACTGATGGATTATTTTGAAGGTAGAATGCTTCACCAGGGCAGCGACAGGAGGTGCCTAGGTTGGAGCAACTTTCTGGAGGACACTTACGATCTTGTCATTAATTTTGGGATCCATCCTTAAAAAAAAAAAAATAGAAACGTTTACTTCTGCCATTGATTTTTATTGGTGACATTTTTCATTACATTTGGTTTTCAATGGATTCTGAATGCAACATTTATTCTCATTGCTTTCACTGGTCATCTTTTACCTTTTTCCATATTCAGTGAACTCTTACTTACGTTTCCTCATTTTCGATTCATACACTTTCTCGGAGGATTGTTGCACAAGTTACTTACCTTCGGTAACGATATATCTGTAGGAAACAGTAGTTAGTATTAGATTCCTTACCTTAGAATATCCGCAGGCGTCAGACTGGATCCGGAAACTTTTGCGTAGCAGTACCCTTGCGCGTCGGTAGGTGTCGTCTGCGGCTCCGCGTCCGCCGTCGGCGCCGTGATGACGTCGTCGGAGTACTTAGACGTCGCCCTCGCGTGCTGACGTCAGTTCTTATACACAGCTTTTCTGCGCCAGAAACGCAGAGCCATGATAAAGACCAACACTGGTGCCATGAAACTAGGGCCCTGAAAGGGGATGACCTTAACCCTAGATATCGGTTCGCAGAACGGGGAGGATGGGTGGGTCTGAAAGGAATCTAATACTAACTACTGTTTCTTACAGATATATCGCTACCGAAGGTAAGTAACTTGTGCATCTGAAAGAAACAGGTTAGTATTAGATTCCTTACCTTAGAATAGATACCCCAGCAACACCAACCTCGGTGGCGGGTCTGTGAACCGATAATCACACCAGAAAGTCCTGGAGGACGGAACGGCCAAAGAAGCCATCCCTCCGGACTTGGCTGTCCAGGCAGTAGTGTCTAGTGAACGTGTGAAGCGAGGCCCACGTAGCTGCCTGACAGATGTCCTGCAAGGGGACTCCCCGGCCCAGGGCAGTAGTAGCCGCCGTGGCCCAAGTGGAAGGGCAGTCAGCCCAACAGGAGGCTCCTTCTTAGCCAAAGAGTAGCATGCCTTGATGCACAACACGACCCACCGGGAGATGGTCCGTTTGTGCACCGCCCATTCCTTCTTAGTGCCCACGTAACCAACGAAGAGTTGGTCATCCACCCGGAACTGGCGTGTGCGATCCAGATAGAATGAGAGCGCACGTTTTGGGTCCAGACGGTGGAGCCGCTTTTCCTCTTTAGAGGGATGCGGAGGCGGAAAGAAGGTGGGCAAAGTGATGGACTGCCCGATGTGGAAGGCTGTGACTACCTTGGGCAGGAAAGAGGATCTTGTCCGCAGCACAACTTTGTCCGGATGGACAGAAAGGAAAGGGGGTTTACAGGAAAGAGCCTGGAGCTCACTCACTCTCCTGGCAGAGGTGATGGCAACCGGGAAAGCAGTCTTAAGCGTAAGAAGATGGAGAGGACAGTTATGAATTGGCTCGAAAGGCGCGCACATCAGATAGGTCAGAACAAGGTTCAAGTCCCACTGGGGCATCACAAAAGGAACAGGGGGAAACATATGAGTGATGCCCTTCAAGAACCTATTTACAATCGGGGACTTGAACAAAGACTGATCAGGTAGCCTCAAGAAGGCGGAAAGGGCAGAAAGGTAGCCCTTGATAGTGCCCAGAGCAGAGCCCTGCTGGGCAAGAGAAAGAAGGAAGAGGAGAACCTCAGAAAGAGGGGCAGAGAGTGGATCCACAGCCTTTGCTGTGCACCATGCCACAAATTTGTTCCACCTGCAGGCGTATACCGACTTTGTGGAGGGACGCCTGGCTGCCAGAATCACATTACAAACTTCAGGAGGCAAGTCAAATGGCATCAACTGTCGCCACTCAATCTCCAAGCATGGAGGTGGAGACTGGACAGGTTCGGGTGGAGGACCTTCCCCTGCTGCTGCGACAGAAGGTCCTCCTGAAGAGGCAGACGAATCGGGGGATCGACAGACATGCCGAGTAGCTCCGGATACCAGTATCTTCGTGCCCAGTCCGGAGCCACAAGGTTGACTTGGGCCCGGTCGCGCCTGAACTTCTTCAGCACTCTGGGCAGAAGTGATATAGGCGGAAAGGCGTACAACAGACCGCAGCTCCACTTGTGACAAAAAGCGTCCCAGAGCGAGTGCCGCCTTGGAAATTCCAACGCGCAGAACTGATGACATTGCGCGTTCTCTTCTGTGGCGAATAGATCTAACCAAGGCTCTCCCCACTGCTAAAAGAGGCCTTGCGCCACGTCTAAGTTCAGACGCCATTCGTGATCCATCATGCACCGACGGCCGAGTTTATCTGCCCTGGCGTTCAGGGAACCTGCCAGGTGTTGAACCACAAGGGTCACACCCTGATGTTCCAGCCACTGCAAGAGGCGCAGAGCCTCCTGGCATAGGGTTCACAACCCCACCCTGCCCTGTTTGTTGGAGTACCACATGGGGGTGGTGATGTCCGTGAACACCTGCACTACACTCCCCCGGACAGAGGGAAGGAATGCCTTCAGTGCAAGCCGGATTGCCCGCTGCTCCAGAAGGTTGATATGGAGCCGGGACTCCGCCAGAGACCAGAGGCCTCTGATCTCCGCCTCTCCCATGTGCCCCCCCCAGCCCTGGAGGGATGCGTCCGTCACAACTATGTGCTCCGGTTGGGGTAGGGAGAGGGATCTGCCGCTGACCCAATCGCGGTCCGTGAGCCACCACTGCAACTGTCTTGCAGTGCCCTCCGAGATCAAGACATGGTCAGACAAGTTGCCCTGATGCTGGGCCCACTGAAACTACAGGTCCCACTGCAGAGCCCACATCCCCCACCTGGTGTGATGCACCAGAAGGATGCAGGAGGCGATCATCCCCAGAAGCCGCAGCGTCAACCTGACCGAGACTTGGGATAACGGCTGAAAGATCGGAATCAGAGCCTAAATATCCCGAACGCGCTGTTCGGGAGGATAAACCCGAAACTGCGCTGAGTCGAGAACCGCTCCAATGAAGAGGAGCTTATGAGAGGGGCACAGGTTTGGCTTCGGCACATTGATGGAGAACCCCAGCAGGTGCAGGAGGTCGGCCGTAGTCTGGAGGTGGCTGACGACTGTCTGGGGAGAGCCCGCCTTCAACAACCAGTCATCGAGGTAGGGGAAGACTGAAACCCCTAACCTGCGCAGATGAGCTGCGATCACCGCCATCACTTTCGTGAACACCTGTGGGGCGGTGGTAAGGCCGAAGGGGAGCACAGTAAACTGAAAGTGCTCGTGGCCTACCGTGAACCGCTGATAGCGCTGGTGGGCCGGCAGGACGGGGATGTGGAAATAAGCGTCCTGCAAGTCCAACGCTACCATCCAGTCTCCTGGGTCCATGGCAGCTAAGACCTGAGCCAAAGTCAGCATCTTGAACTTCTCCTTCCGGAGGAAGCCGTTGACGTTCCGCAGGCCCAAGATAGGGCGTAGGCCCCCTTTGCTCTTCTTGGGTACCAGAAAGTAGGGGGAGTAACAACCACACCCTACTTCTGGCCCAGGAACGCGCTCGATGGCCCCCTTGGCCAAGAGGGCCGTAACTTCCTCTTGTAGAAGTATCAAGGGATCCCCCGACACGACTCGTTCAGCTCCTACTTTAAACAAGTGAAATTTCAGATGATAAATCCAACATGTTAGTCCAGACAGTCCTCGAGACACAAGAGGCACCAACTCCAACACAAACACTATGGTGTAGACACAGTAAGCCCATGAACCTTTTCACAGTATGGAGGACCGATTGAAGAAGTTGTTTAGCAATTTCAAATCCATTCAAGCCGCAAGGGAGTATCAGACCTGCAGGCTTACAGCACTATATGAGTGAGGTAGGGTACCACCTGGTGAGAAAACCTTCTTATCCAATGTATTCAACCACTTCTAGCCAACATCCGAGAGAGCAGACGAAGATTGAGAGGGAGGTTTGTCAGCAACAGAATACAAAGGCTTTGAAAACAGAAGCTCAAGGGTCACCAGTAGTTAGGTGTGAACGCAATGCACCTCTGACAAAAACAGGCATAGCAGAGGTTGGTCTATTCCATATAACGTAACTAATTCCATCTGCGTCTTGTTAGAGGACAGGAAGAACTTTGAGGAGAATGTATCAGACTGGAGAATTTCAGTCAAGGAAATAGTTTTAACCACCATCATTTGTACAGTAACGTACAAAACCTCTGTAGTATTACACAGTCTCTTTTAAAGAGAATATATTCTGTGGGGGAACATTTGGCAAAAATTCAAAATCAATCTTATACTCAGACTTCTACCCACTGGCAGCATGGAACCCACACCCTAGACTCTGGGGAAAAGAAGGCACAACCGCTTTCACCTTCACATACACATACCCCAAAGCCATAACAGAGGAATCAGAGGACCCAGAAGAGACACATGCCTGAGACTCAGGGTGCCAGGAGATGCCTCACCAAGAGCAGCTCAGAAACTCCAGTCAACTCCAACCTATGGAACACCTGATACTGGAGAACCAAGCGAGTGGCCTCCGCTGGTGCCAGACACCATCTATTGTACCAGCTCACAGTTTAAGCAGGTTTCAGCAAGTTTTCAACATTGCTAGCATTAGGATGAGCAGCCTGTTGGGACTGCCAAAAGCGTAGAAGTTTTTTTTTAAAGTTTCTTCGTATAGTGTTTTTCCGGTGGTGCATGTTTCATTAAATAGCATACAAAGACATGAAGTGAACAGGATGAAATAACTTTAGGATCACTAATGACTGGGGTGAGGAAGAGGATCAAGACAGTAATGGTCCACAGTAATCTTCATTACTAGTCCTCTCTTCTTTGTCTCAGCCCTTAAACCATACCTAAATACATCCAAGCGTCCAGTGGGAGCATTTAACTTGGACTTTTAGGTGGCTTTCTTGACACCAAAGAACGAATTCCGCTTGGAATGTTATTTTTGGTCGTTAGAGGCTTGTTTAAGAATGTGACTGTGAGAAGCTGAATTCATTTGGTGCATACTCACCTCATATCTGTAACCACTGTGATGAGGAAAAGAGGACTCAGTCTTAGAAATGACCAGTGAGTATGCATTTCAATCCTTACCCTTCGAATTCCCTATTGCTAGTGACTTACTCACAGGTCCTAAACTACATGTTTTCATTTCAAGTTCTTCTCATACAAACGATAATATGCAAAGGTATTCAATTTACAGGCGCCCCTCATCTGCTACAGTTCTTTATGTGCTGTTTTCCCCTACTCGTCAGGAATGTCTCCTGCACTACCAGACGTAAGAATCCTTACAATATATTGGGATCTCAGATACAATTTGCACATTTGAAACCATAATAATCTTGTCTAAAGAAAATCGTTGATAACTTTCTTTCCTTCATCAGGCTATGAGCGTTATCGTACGAAACAGACGCCTTAGAGATGGTGATGCCATCCAGGAATTATTAATTTATTAATAGATTGAATTATGGAAACGCTTTGTACTTGGGTCTTTCAGATTACCTGCCTAATAGACTACAGGTTGTCCAGAATTCGGCACCTCAAATTATTTTGAATCTCACCCCCAAGGTCTCATATTAACTCCCACTTGAAGGTTCTTTAATGGTTCCCAATAAAAAAAGGATTTTCTTTACAACTCTTTCCCTTCCCCTCAAAGCATTGCAGGCCACTGGGGCAAGCTATGTCAGGGAAAGGATTAAGGAGTATGTTCCCTCTAGAAGTCTCCGATCTTCCACTGACCGGTTGGCTAAGATCCCAAAGATTCATCGAGCGAGAATTGGAGGCAGGTCCTTCTCTTATCTCGGGTCGGTAGCTTGGAATAAACTTCCCCTAAAACAACGTGCAACTGTTGAGACATCTGTTTTTAAGAAAAAATTGAAAACTTGGATGTTTCAACAGGAATAGTGCCACTGTTTGACTGTGGCGAATGCCTTTAGGCTAGCACTGGGAAACTCATTTGAGTAGCCGAGTGCTTTATAAATTTTATATCATAACATATAGGATCGAATGACAAAGAGTGGATTGCACCGAATCTGTAAGGTGACGGTAGCATCTGTAGTAGGATTTCCTGAGACTGGGGCTTAATGTAAAGATGTCTTCTTCTGGGGGACTGACTAGGAGTCCCCTAAAACGGCACAGTGCAGAATCTTTGTACTGTTACAAAAAAAGCAATTTTATTGTATGTGTAAGAAGGAATGTTGTAGACAAATTTTGCCCCGGTCCATATTACAGAAAGAATCTTGCACCTGGGCAAAAATGAGAAATAGATTGTGAAGCGAATACTAAACTTATATAAGATAATTTGTTTGCTTATAAATCGTTTCACGTGTCATATAGATTGCAACAATAAGCCCCTACTGTATGAATACCATTTTTACATTGTTATTTTTAAAATAACTATCTAGTAAAATATAGAATAAACGATTTTGCCTCAAACATAGACCACTCTTACACATTTGGAAAGTGGAGAAATGTATTATCTATCATTACGTAAACACAGCAAAATAATCAGTTTGTGCCATGCAGGAAAAATGCTGCAAATGGATTTACTGCGCCAGTGTGAAGTTTCTTTAATGCAGCGATAGATAGCGTTAGAGTAGCTTTGACAAGAAAGCAGGGCGAAAATCAAGGAGAATCGAAATAACAGCCATCAAAACTAAAAGGAAAAAAACAGCTCAACACATCAAAATCAGCAGCAAACGTTTGGAAGAGTGGTCCCTCAAGTCTCACTTTGACAGCAGTAAAAACAGAGTTGTGTCAACAAACAAGAACATTCCATTGAGGGGGCAATACGGGTAGAAAGCAGCATCTCTGCCCATTCTGTTATGAGATGCTGCTCCCGAATAAAGGTCCCGAGCCGCATTAAAGAACACAGGTGTGTGTCGGTGACCCATTATTTATTAATCGTCGAGTCGTTTCTTACAGTGTATAACATCATAACCGGAAGGTTGAGGGGAGCCCGCGTCGCGTCGCACTACAGTATGGTCAAGAAGTTGAATGCTCGTAAATCGGGAACAAGCAGTCGCTCCATTCAGAGGAAGAGAAGAGGGAAGAGACGTCATCTCATTTCAGGCGCCAGTGTGGGTTATACAGTGGTGGAGTGGTGGCAGGCAGAGATAAAGCGAATGAAAGGATATCTAAGGAGCATCATCATCGAAGGCCCTGACTTATAAACATTTCAGGCCACTATTATGCAGGATCATTTCGGTAAGAATAAAGGCAGAATAACGAAATCACTCTACAAATCTAGATTATTAGTTTAACAATTGGTACATTAATGCTGCTGACATGCCCCTGAACATCTAGAGGCCCCATACTTCAATCCCCGACTCATGGAGATCCTACGGGTCTCTGAGGGCTCATCCGGGCTGACAGTGAACCGGGATAAGTCTACGGTGGCACCAGTCAGGTGTGGCTTTTCCATGAGTGAGGTAGACGCTAGACTGCGTGTGGCGGTGGACCATTTTCCGCACCTTGTTATCATGATTGCACACTCCCCATAATGCTGTTGGGATCTCAATATCGCACAGCTCCTGACCAAGGCTAACAGAGAATTCAAAGTGTGGGTGCTCTTATTGCTTCCAAAGGCTGACTGCAGGGCCACCGCTTCCCCAATGTCCTGCAGCACTACCCACACCCCCTCCCTCCTTCATTCTTCCTGATCTCCTGTCTACTCTCAGTGCTGTCACCTGGGCGGGGAAGATTACCCGAGTGTCATTTGCAAAGTGCGGACAATCCCCATATGACGCGGGCTTGGATTGGCGGACATTCAGCTGTACTAATGGGCCTCCCAGATGGTTCTATTCAATGACTCGCTACCTGGCAATAGAGACAATCCTTGGATCTGGAATCCACTGAGGCCCTTGGGGTCATACATCTACTGTACATGCCTTCTCTGCTGGCATGCAGTGCTTAGGCACATTAAATGATTCAGAAAAGGGGGTGGTGATGAACAGAGTGTCTGAATTAAGCAGACCACTCTTACCCAGTCCAAAGATCAGGGCTTGATCCATCACCGTTATTTATCTCACTGCACCATCCCAGCTCAGAACCTGGCTATATGCAAATCAGTCTGTCCCTTGCCCAGTGCATCATGGGAACAGGGCAGACTAAACTACCAAGCCAATTCTTCACCAGAAAGGAGACAAGCTACCGGGGACCGGTTTCTGGCATTTCAGCCTTCTTCGGCCCGGCTTGCTTGAATCCTGATGGTGCAGTGAGAAAGGGACTCATGTCTGAGTATACCCTGCCACACCTATAGTGGCCAAAAACGATTCAGAAAAGGGGGTGGTGATAAACAGAGTGTCTGAATTAAGCAGACCACTCTTACCCAGTCCAAAGATCAGGGCTTGATCCATCACCGTAATTACCTTTTCTGAATCATTTTTGTCCACCATAAGCGTGGAAGGGTATACTCAGATGTGAGTCCCTAGCTCATTGCACCATCAGGACTCAAGCAAGCCGGGCCGAAGACGGCTGAAATGCCAGAAACCGGTCCCCGGTAGCTTGTTTCCTTCCCAGTATAAGAATTGGCTTGGTAGTTTGGTCTGCCCTGTTCCCATGATGCACTGGGCCAGGGTCAGACTAATTTGCATATAGCCAAGTTCTGAGCTGGGATGGTGCAGTGAGCTGAAAAACGGTGATGGATCAAGCCCTGATCTTTGGACTGGGTAAGAGTGGTCTGCTTAATTCAGACACTCTGTTCATCACCACCCCCTTTTCTGAATCATTTAGGCACATTAAATGGCATCAAACTCTAATGGCCATGCATACCCTGTGGTAGGGCATGTGCCCGACACATGCGGCAAGGCTCCTAGGATTCTCCCAGTGGGAACTGATTCGTATGTCCACCGGAGGGGATGTCTGGAAGGGGAGTCACATTAAAACTTTCAAGGTAATGACAGCAAAGTTTCAGCAGCACAAAACAGTTATACCACTATCTTCAGTTGAGACATGCACTTGCTTCCCAATGAGACAGACTCTATGGGTTGCACAGCCATAGCCCCCTGGACACACAGCTGGTACTGGAGAAGCTTGGTAGAGGGGTATCTTACAGCTGTACCACTGTGTGCAATTCACCCAACCAACTTTAGAAATTGCTGTTAGCAGACTTGGGAAAGCAACGAATGGACGGAAGCCAAAATGGCCCCAGAGTGTTGGTGATCTTCAAGCGTCTCAGACTCATCTAGTTCAAATTCATCAACAGAAACCCTGTCTTACGGACGTAGGTTATGTCAGTAATTTTTATAACGGATCAGTCAAACACTCCTGATCACCGTTATACTCCCCTATGTTTTATATTTTTTAATCGGGGATGTCTTACTGCACAGCGTCCAAATATTTGAATCATAAAAAGGAAAACCTAATGGCCAACAATTCTTTGACAGTCACAAAGAGAAAACCCAAACATCTGTCTGGAACCTAAGTCAATGCCAAGTGTGCAACACACAGGGATCAAAAAATGTGTGATTAACCGAATGACACCTCACGGGAACACCACCAACGGGGCAACTGGTATGTAAACTCCAGACTGGGCCCCTCTCTCATCATTGGTCATCATTTGGTTCAAAAGAAATGTGTCCAAAACAACAAACCAAGAAGTGCAAGAAAAAAGTGGTAGCAGAAAATAACTGCTTGTGACAAACAAAAGTGCTTAAAATCAACAGGTACACCCCTCCGCAAGTTTATTGAAAAATGGGTGTGCTCTATTGAATTAAAAAGGCTGGTAGCTATTCTAGCAAAGCATTACCAAACGCCGACATGTTTCTCTGCCTTAATATTTTGGCAGATTCTTCAGGGCCGCACAGTTTGCTGCCACACCACTACTGGACACTTGCTCAATGTAAACCTCGCGCAGCTTGCTTTGCTCATACCAGCTGCCGGGGAGCTCAGGAATTAAAATATTTACTCCAAAAGTGAGTTTTTGTAATCACCACGACTGTAAACATCAATCGTAGTACTGCTGCACAGACGCCTTGTCTCATTCTCGCCATCTAGTTCAAATACCTTCACTTTTACTACTACGGCCCTGCAAGGCTGTAGCAAGTGGGTAGGGCTATTAGCCCCAACTGCCTTAGGTGCAGAACCTCGACCATACCATTCTAACACAAGGTAAGAGGGTGTTATCAGTCCGAAAGTAATGGCATAGAATTAACAGAGCACTTAGGAGTGTCCTGGGCATACTGCTAGACCAAAAGGTTATCCTACTGGGGGGCATTGATGACTTTAGTGGCCCATGCTGTACCTACACCCTAGTTCCCATTAGATATATAATAGAAAAGAGAGACCAAGTGGTTATTGGATGGACAGAGACCCCCTCACGGCCACAGAATGGACCAGTGGAATGGACCACTGTGCCAAAGTGGAAGAAATGGTATATAAAAATAGAGATGTGAGAAAGAAATAATGTTAAGATATGGATCCCCTGGCTTGAGTCTACATCCCCCTTGTAATTGTTCACATACTGAGACGTGTATGTCCTGGCTCTGTTGCACCACTCCCAAGCTGTGCTGTGGCACGGTAGACTGGTAACAGACACAACTAAGTTTTGTTCTGTATACTATTTTTATTTATGTAAAAGTAAAAAACAATAAAAACATTTTAAAAAGTAAAACAATTGGTTCATATCATCAGTTTTTATTCTCTCATCACATTCTACACACGTCCAACTGCCTCAGTCTTCCCTCATGGGCAAAAGAGAAGAGAGGTAGAATCTCAAGTTCTCCTAAGTGGGGGCTACATGTCTACCACAGGAGTATCCCGTAATAGAGGACAGAACAATTCGACACCATTGTCGATCTACCTGGGTTTAAATCCCAACCATTTGAACTTCGCACTTGAAAATCCACATTCTCATTTCTAACCGGAGTCTCTAGGAAGTTTTCCAGTATCTGCCTGAATATTTCCATTCAATCATAAATCTTGTATATTACTGTCTCGAATGAAGCCATGCCTTGCAGAACACTTCTGTCATTCACTCGTCCATCCATCCTGTCTCTCAGCGCACACATCTTAGCCACTGTCAGAGAGGAGGTGATTGACCTGCACCACTAAGTGTTGATCCCAGAGATGCCCACACTGTCATTCGGTGGAGAAAGAGAAAACCGTGACCAGTGGAGGACCACAGGTTAGTCCAAACGGATGACTAGGAGACATGTTGGTGGGGACAGCCAAAGTCGTTCAGAGAAGGACCAGAGGGGCCATCGTGGTCACAATGACAGTATGGAGGCAGTGGTGATTAAAGGCTGGCAGAGGTTACGGTTATTAGGAGTGACTTATAATGTTGCCCCAAGTGCTTCGCTGTTGTTGCTTTCTTCATGTTGTCTGTACACTATGGACATTGCCCTGGTCCAGCTTCACTTTCTATAGCTGCAGCAGTGTTGGCACTAAGCTTGTGATCGGTGGGCATGTATGATAGCAGACATTGCACTCCAGGCATGCCTGACCTCACAGCAGTGACTGGAGCATGGCTGTTGAGGAGGCCACAGTAGCCAAGGAGTGCGGAGTTGTCTCACCTATGCTCCTTTGGACTTCCCAGAGTGTCCCCATGGATGGTCGAGGTGACAGCGGCAGTGGAGGGGGTGGGACAGTGAAAGGTGGTGTCAGCGGGCGCTAGGTCAGCTCTGGGGGGACGAATCCCATGGCCTCATGCGAACCACCAACGAAGATTCCGTGTAAGGAGGTTCTCCCTATACAAGAGAGATTCCACGGGGTCGCACCACGTCACTGGGTGTTGGCTATATTTTAATTAATGGTAGCAAGGGCCGTATCATATATAGAGATCTGTGTCACATGTGAGTATGTCAGAAGTAAAATCTGGTAGTGGTATTTTCCGGTACGTGCTTCAATTGGTGTCTGCACCATAACCCACCAAATATTCAATTTTGCATTATGGTCAGTGGTATTTCAATCGCATTTTGCACAATACATTGAAATATCGCTGCCAGCTTTTACATCGGACAGGTGCAAATGCATATGAAAACATTCTATGAAAGTGATAGCACCAATGCTGCCGACCGATATAAATTCGTACTTTCTCGACATTTAAAATGGTACATTTCACTTCGGAAATTAAAATTTACAGATAACAAAACAATACATCAGAACTAAGCAAACGAAAACAAATAAACCCGCACGACACAGGGATGCCGCTTTATCACTCTCTTCTGCCTACCTGGACCAGGCTGATCTAACAGTGCTATTTTTCTTTCCTTTCCAAATGTGCAGTTGGTGAATCAAATGTGAAAGAAAGATCAATTTCACTTCAAAGCAGTAAATGAGCTTCGGACGAGTCTTGTTTCAATTTATGGGAGGAGTGTGGCTACTCTCAGGTGGTGGTGTGCTTTGCCAAACTGGAAAACTAGATCAAATCACCAAAATACCTCCAGGATTTTTCTAAATGAGAACAAAACAATGTAAATTGTTATGCACTCGTGCTTCAGATGGTACAGCGTCATTCCTAATCGCTTAAATTATACCTTTTTCACAGTTTATCGCACTACATAAGAGGTGGGTTTAGATGTGGATATTTCCCCTCAGTGCATGGCAGGTCATGTGTGACCCCGCAACAACTCACAACCTTGTTTGTTGCAGTTGCCCATGGGCGTTTTGCTGTCGGTCAGAATATGCACATCACTCCCTTAGGTGAAAGGCAGAAAGTCCATGAGAGGCAGCTGGACAGCACAGCGCTGGAAAGTGAATGTGGTGCCTCTGCTCCAGTGGAGGCCAGAGGCTTCTGATCTCCAATGCTCTAGGTGGCCTTCCCCGCCCCAAGCCACAGCCGATGCATCCGTCACCACCATGACCTGCTGCAATTCGGGCTGGAATCCTTCACTCCATCCATCAAGGTCTAGGGCTGCCTCGTCAAACACACAGATGTTGTCCGAGAGGCACTCCTAGTGCTGAGCCTATTAGTTCCATTGCCGAGCCTACATAGGCCAACAGACATGAGGCACAAACAAGCAAGTTACATGAGGCCAGGAGACCAAGAAGCCTCAGAACCATCAGGCCTGATTACCTGGTTACTGTTAGGTTTTAAGGCTGTCTCTTTCTAATGCATAGAGAAGAATCTGGGTACAAACACTCTACAAATAATTTATAACATATTGTGCCAGACTCGCTGAGAGGTTGAAATGCTTTGAATCCTACTGTGTCCAGAACAGCAGCTATAAAAGAAAATCTGTGCACTAGCCGAAAGTAAGATTTCAGCTTGTTAATGGAGGACCAAAAGGAAGATAGGAGTGAAATGGTAGTCCACAGGTGGTCCACAACTGACTGTCACTAGCCCGCCTTTAACAGCCAGTCTTTCACAGTACAGGAATGCATGCACTTTCGAACTACACACGTGGCCAGCAACAACCACCATCACATTCGTAAATACCAGAGGGTCAAGGAGATGCTGAGCGGCAGGACAGTGAACTGAAAGTATTACTTTCCTACAGCAAATCAGAGGAAAGACCTAAGGTAATGTAAGAAAGCAGGCATCTTCCAAGTCCAAGGACACTATCCAATTCTCTGATCTAAAGCAGAAAACACCTCGGCCAAAGTCAGCATCTTGAATTCTTTCCTTCAGAAGAAAGGTGTTCAAAAACTGAACATCCATAATTGATTTAAACCCTAAATCATTTTTAGTCACCAACAATAATGAGAGTAGGACCCATGGTCTACTTCATTCTTCTGAACTGTCTCTATGCAAACAATATACCTCATTGGCAAGGATGGAGGCATGGTCTGTCATGGTCTAAATAAAAACAGGAGGAACTTTAGGAGTGTTGATAGAAAGGGAGAGGCACTATACGCCAGTTGGAAGGTAAGAGTGTTTTTTCAGTCCCACTGCCTGGGAGTGACTTCTGAGGTGGGAATCAGAACAGGTTAGCTGAGGCCAAGGAAAATGAAAACTGGTCATGTTCTGGGTGTCACATCAAACACACAAAAGATGACAGGAGAAATGCTTGCAACAAGTTCTCCCACTGACAATCGCTCAGGGCAGCATTCCAACCCATCATTCTTTTGCCCACCATGCCACCTTAGTATCGACCCAACCATATGTTAATCAGTTTTGACCCAGCTCCGCCAGAAACACTGCAGTGTGAACTGCCAGGCCAGGTCCTCTATGAACTGGAACACAAACAACCCAGACCAGTTTGGCCTTTATTGGGGCTCTTCAGTCAGGTGTAGCTAGGTTCCAGTAGCATTATGAGTACAGAACGCACGTCCATAAATGGCAACTGCAGTTCCAAGACCTCTGCAGCCATATGCCGGTAGGTGGCTGGACAGAGGTCTAACTGGGTCAGTTGGTATCAGGAAAGTTTCCGTCAGCAGAAGTCTGACTGGTGTTTCTGTCATATCCATGTGGCCTATTGCTGCATTGCACCAGTTCAAAGTCTCTAGCTGCTGCAGAGTTTAGGATGCCCTGAAAATTCGGGGCACATCTACTTTGGAATGTGAACCCTCGTAGGACAAATGGTGCGGAGGCAGGCCATTCAAATGTGGACTGCATGAGCTCTTCCAAGAAAGGGAGAGATGGGGAGAAGACTCATCACTGGATTGCCCGAAGGACCTGCACTGGCTCCCCGTCAACAAGAGGATCACCTTCAAGCTCCTGACCCACGCACACAAAGCACTCCACAACGCCGGACCAGTATACCTCAACAAGCGTCTCACCTTCTACACCCGAAATCGCCAACTTCGCTCGCCGACCTCACAATTGCCCTAGAGCAAGATACCTATTTAACAGACAAGCACACAATAAATTGCAACAACTGTGTAAAATAAGGGTCACATTTGTAGACAAGTTTGCAACAAGATTTGTCTTTGGACTTTCCCTTATATTTACCAGAGGAAAAAGACCTGGACTTGGAGAAGGAAATGGCCCTCTACTTGGAGTTTGACAACCTCATTTCTTCAACTCTATTACTTACTGCTTTACCTTGAGCTCCCTGATGGTCATCAAATGCATCCAGGAGCATCTGCTACATAACTTTGAATCACACTTGTATCCCAAACGCCAAAGATAGACCTCATGCAGGCCAGTGGCCGACATCTGTTTCTTGCAGGTGCAGCAGGCTGAAGCTTGTTGTCTTCAGAGGGGGGGGGGGTGGGGGGGGGAGGGGATCGGGGGGTTGGGGGGACATTGCCAGCACAATATCACCGAAAACACAGTTTGGAAGTCTGTGAAGAACAGACAAAGTTTGTGATCGGAGCTCCACATAGGCGTGGAAACAACAGGGACTGAAATCAGCCCATGAAGGGGGTGGGGGCTATAAACAGCTCCCGCAGTGGCATCGCTGGCAGCGGGGCACTCTTATTCTTTTCTGGGGTGGCGGAGGTGAGCAAGTCGATCACCCCCACCCCCCAAAACAAGTTGTTTGTCGATCGCCACCACCCCCTCTCCCCCCAACCCCCACACAAACACTCTCTCTTACCTGCACAGGGCGGCAAACTCCGCAGGGGCGGCCTTAGGCATGTGCAAGCTGTGCACCTGCACAGGGCCACCAAACCCCAGGGGCCGCCACGCCAATATATATCCTTAATATAATAATCCTCTGAGGATGGATACATGTTTGCGTGGCGGCCCCTGGCAGGGATTTGGCGGCCTCCGGCTCTGTTCCACTTCCAAACACCCTGACCCCCTCCTCTTCACTGACCTCGGCGCTCCGCCCCACCCGGACCTCCTCTTCCGGGGCCCCCTACCTATGCTCCCTGCCAAGGGCCACCATGAGCCTAGAGCCGCCCCTGAACTCCGGGACCACCCCGGGAGGCATAAAGCCTAGCTACGCCAATGAGCTCCGGACGATATCTTCCATGGATGGGGCAACGACAGTTTGGAGTCTGATGACGCAACCTGAATGCAAGCAGGAGCAATAAACTCTCCTGCCTCCAAGTGCCTAGAAGACGTCAAACTGTAGCATGGACGTTGTACAAAAATTAAAATGGTATGAATCCTATATATATATATTTTTTTTAACTATACAGCAATATGATGGCCTGCCCTTGAGCCTGACAATGTCATCCATAAATGTAAAATAGCAAAGATGACTGCAGATATAATGCAACCTAAACTCAGTCAAAAGAGTAATCTATATTGATTTGCGTGCTTATTTTTAATTTTCTAATACCTGAATGCAGTCTAATAAACAAAAGGCCTTCAGAGCTCATTGTATAAAATCTACAAGTTCATGGCAAGGATATCTCAGAGGTCTGTGAGCTTACAATATTCTGTATTTTTTTCAACTGACAAACCCACTAATCGCCATTGAATGAATGGTCTGCTTTAAAGAAGAGGACAGCGCATACTTGGGAGGTAAAGTTTAGCATGATTCATCAACCTCACAAATGGTTACAATTTTCATTTCACACTCTAGTAATCCGATTGTAAGGAAGAAGGCTTTACACGCTCTTCAGAAAGGATGGCACGATTCCCAGCGCATCCTCCTTAGCCAAGAGTACTACGTGTGCCCTGAGGCACTTGCAACGCGCCTCGGCTCTTGTTATTAAATAGGATAAAATAGACTAGCATAAGCGTTAGCAGCAGGACAAGATGTTTTCTCACTTAAACCAATAGAGAAGAAAATGATTTTAGAATTAGAAAAAAGCAAAGCATTTAATAATTACCTCCCAGCTCGTGTGAATGTTATATTTTAATCTTACTGCAATAATCTTGAACACATATGCTGCATATAGTCACAGCAATGAAAACGAACAATTTTGCGTCGAGTGGGAAATACGTTATTTTAAAATCGTCACAGAGAAGTTCAGCCATTGGATGGCAATGGTTTCTGCGGCATACCATTGCAAAATATGAGTCAGTTCACCATTTGAAGAGGAACCGACATATTTAACAAGCATTTACAATGCAATGATCTCGGCATCATTTAAGGTAAAGCTATTGGAATTGCTCATGACATTTCTTTTTTTTTATTAAATCATAAATAAATGGCATTGTCATTTACATTGCCAATAGCTTAATCGTTAAATAAATGGCATTGTCATTTACAATGCCAATAGCTACACCCCTGCACAGCCACCCTCACACAGACAGAGCCACCCTCACACAGACAGAGCCATCCACACATAGAGCCACCTACTAAACAAGCATTTGCAATGCAATAGGTCTCGCATTAGGAAAGTGTGAGCAATTGGTCTTGTAAATGACAATTTTGTTTTATTTTTATTTATGTGTTGTTTTTGAAAATAGCTAAATTAATAGCTTTGTCATTTACAATGCCAATAGTTATAACTTTCACAAATGTGATACCTATAGCATTTGTAATGCAACATGTTTTGTATTTACGTGACTTAGATGTATTGATATTACAAATAACAATGGCTTTTAATTTTTTTTAAATAATTAATACTTAAATAAAAGTGATTGTAATTTATAATGGCAATAGCTTAAACTTTTGTAAAGAACTTTTGTGAAGATTATGTTCAGTGTATTTTATTGTGACGAAAATCCAAGAACAGAAGTGAAATATTAACATCTTTTTGTGACATTTGTAATAAAGCTTGAAACATTGAGAGAGCATATTTGAATCAGTGATGCTGTGGTGGTGCTGACTGATGCTGTGGTGGTGCTGAGTGATGCTGTGGTTGCGCTGAGTGATGATGTGGTTGCGCTGAGTGATGCTGTGGTTGCGCTGAGTGATGCTGTGGTTGTGCTGAGTGGTGCTGTGGTTGCACTGAGTGGTGCTGCTGAGTGGTGCTGTGGTGTTGCTAAGTGATGCTGTGGTGGTGCTGAGTGATGCTGTGGTGGTGCAGTGGTGGTGCTGAGTGGTGCTGTGGTGGTGCTGAGTGGTGCTGTGGTGGTGCTGGGTGGTGCTGTGGTGGTGGTGTGGTGAGAACACTGCATTAGAAAATAAACATTTCAAATGTGCACGTGTCTTCATTTACTCCCCGTTCTGGATTGATATGACTGTATAACGAAAGAGTGTTCATGTGTTCCACGTTACCTGAGCTGTTCTAAGTCCATGTTCTGGTTTGTCTAAACATTGGGAGTGTGTAAGAACCAATGAGACACTGTTGCTAGTCTGGTAGGGGAATTTTGGGTACTAAGGTGAGTTTTGGGACACCCTAATTCACTGAGGTTCCAAGTCTCTGTGCACAGTTCTGTGTGTGAACAGAATCCCTGCGACACTGGGTGGTGGGATCTTCCACAAGAATGCACCAGTATCAGCCTGGCAGCTATAGCAGGGGGTGGGGGCAGCAACAGTCCAGCACTCTGTCCACCCCCTTTCCAGTTTATATTTGTGCACTTCAGACGGGAAGAGAAACCTTGTTCACCTCCTTGGCACAAAAAGGGAGTTTCAGGGGAATGGGTCGACGATTGGTATGACTTACTTCCATTATTATATTACGTCTGCTTGCATTCCAACCCTCTTCTCTGCCAAGTTCTGGAGCATTTTGGTTCTGGAGGACAGAGTCTGCCATCTTTGCTGCGGTGGGGGAGGGCATCCAACCGTCCCTCACCCATCCCTGTTTCCTGCAACTATTTCTCACCCCTTAGCTGATCCGGCGCCAATGAATTCCCGCTGCGCCACTGAAGTGTCTCGGGCAGGGTCCTCAATGCCCTTCACAAGAACTGCATTAATGATTTTTTTTAATGTTCATTTTAATTTGGAGTTCATAGGTCTGTTTTAAAAGATTTGTCAGAAACCCAAGCTTCAATTAAATTTTAAGAAATGTTAAGAATGAATGATTATGTAATGGTTTTATTGACTAAATACTTAAAAAAATAAATACAAATACACATTCCATATTCCACCCCACCACCCTCCACCCCCCCCCCCTCCATTCGTCCAAGATCTGGGGCCAATCAGCTATTTGGTGAAGGAGCGACCATCTTGTGGAAGTGCTGACCGTCCTCATCAGACTCGGCCCACACCTCATGACAGGTCTGCTGTTGGTACCGTTTGCTTTCGATCCTGCCCCTCTTGCCCGTGTGCTGCGACCGATCGGTAAGGGTTGAGGGAGCCCTCCATCCTGGCTTGATTGGGTGCAGGGGCTCCAATCGCCCCTTCCCGATCCCAGATCTTGCTGCTGCTTCTCAGGCCAGCTTCCATGGTTCTGCCTGTTGTTATGTTGAGCTCCAGTGCTGACTAATATACTCAGTGGTTCTGCTTTGCGAGATCGGATGTACATTATCTGAGGTATGAGCCTATAGGAAATATATAACTTGAGAGATCTCAGAGTGAGTCATGAAATGTGTAACTTTGGGCTCAGTTTTGCTGTTCAAGACCTATGACGTTTGTAACTTGTTCAGCAGAGTGCTTTGTAGAACTACTGCTTGCATAGTCTGCTTTCTGGGGTTTGATCATATGCAATCTTGCTAGCTAAGAGCAACTGTGTGAGGCTGGAGACTATGGATTCAATGCAACTCACAGGCTTGCTGCCTGGCCCTGTACAGCCTTAGAGTCTTAGTCGGCAAAATGATTTTTTAGGGTAAACACTGTCTGGGAACCTCTGGTGTTGCAGATTTGATTGCAGCTGGAGCCGGCTCAGTCGTTAATTCTTCCATTGTCGACTGGTGGTAATGTCTGCAGTTTTCCCAGGCCTGTAAGACGCTTGCCACCTCAGGGCTAGATTCCTTAAGTGAGCATGGGTAAGATCTGGTAAATCCCTCATTCAAACCTTAATGATGCTGGCACCTGGGGCAATGTCTTATGTTCGTGGCAAGATTGCCGCTGGAAGGTCAAGCTTGATGCCCCACCCCTCCTTGTGACTCTGACAGATGGCTCTGAATGTATGAGTCCCCTGCTTGTCTCTCTGGTGTCTGGCCGTTTGTCAGACTGGGACATGCATGGCTCCCCCAATCCTTTGTGATCCTTTGCCTCCAGCATTCGTTGTTGCCCTTGTCAAGAGGAGTGTCCTACCTATATTTGTACTCTACATTTATAGTGCATATTTCATTCCACTTTGCTTCTCTTTCCTTGCATTTAAACATCCACTAAAAGGTACACTGGCTTGCAACACCTACTGCATCTAGACACAGAAAAGGTCTTGGTAATGGATACAGATAAGGATCCTCCCTGCTTCTCTATTCAGCAGCGTTCACTCCTGCTCACAAAAGGGGATCCATCTTACAGAGGGCCCCATCTGCTCTCCCCAGCCCCTCATGCCTACTGCAACCAGCATGGATACTCCCCTTGACAGAAAGTTGAATGCCCTACTATCCCCTGCAGAAAACTACTCCTATTTAATGAACTACCCTCCCAACCTAACCAAAACCGCCATGAGAATCTCAAACATAAAATCCTCAACCTTAATAAGGAAACTTTTATCACCGACTCCTACTTCTGCTGCAACAAAGGCACCTTAAAGAATGATGATATCTTCACCACCAATCAACATGCTCAATAGCAGAAAGTCCCATCTTCCTCACTGAACACCACCATCACCAAGAAATGTCTACAAAGCCATAAACTTACTATAAAGCCCTCCATATTATACAATCCAGCTGCCACCATCTCTATCTATTAAAACAGCACCATGTTCATTCAATCTTCAGATCGCAATCTGGAACTCTTTGCCTATCCTTTCTCCTACCTCAATAACAAATCAGACACGGCCTGTCCACCCACATGCCCCCTCACAACTTTCCTCTAACTCCTCTCCATCTGACAACCTATTCTCTTCCACCCTTCAACCCTTTTCCCACCTCTCTCCCCTGGCAGACACTCATTTATCCATGGGCCCCACTGCAGTCCAACACCACTCGCCCTGCAGTGATAATGCTGGCACTTCCCCACGACAACATCAATCCAACATTTCTACTACCAATTCCTCTTTAGACTACTGCATCTACACTCGTATCAACAGGTTCACTACATTCACCGCCCCTTTTAACCAACCATTACCAAGACACTGATTACAGAACCTACCGATACGGGCTCCCCCAATTGCCCTGACTCGGTTAGTTCTCTACACTACAGCGCTTCTGCCACACAGGAGCCTCTAAGGAGTTGCTACACTGACTCCATGCTCAACACTATAATATCCGAGCTGCAGCTGATATGGGCTGACATCCTTAAACCAACTCATATCAGATCTAACCTTGAACACAAATGGACCTTACAAATGAAACCTCACAACTAAGAAAACTAACTCCCAAATGCCACTCTGCTTCCATCTCGGTCTACTCCTGGGTCACACATCTATGCTGAAGATCTAGACCAAATCATAACCACTCCTCCCCACCCAATAGGCTAGTCAGACAGTGATAGAATAACATTGTTATAACCATGCTCCGGCCGTGCACGCTACACAAAAATTGAGACTATAATCACACACTCCCAGGACATCCCACAGTAACATTAGGTATATAAATAAAGAGAACCTCAAACAAGTTCCTATCTCCCATGGGTCCACGAATACCTCTAAAACTTCCCTTAAATGTTTGTTACTTAACTGTCGATCTGCTGTGAAACACGTGGCGGACACTGCTGATCAAATACTTAACTTTGTTAAAAAGGGTTCCAAAGACAACCGGTAACCAAAGACCCTTTTATGTTGCCCGGCGGTATCGCCTCTATGACCCACCAATATTAATCAATGAAGAAGCAGGCGCTGGAGACTGGAAGGCAGGAAACGAGGATTTTATTCTCTCCGGAGGAGAACACATCAATTCAGACAGCAAGTATCGTCACGAGGTGCTCTAACCACATCTCTGAGGCCTGGCCTCTTATACTAGGGTTTATGACCTTTATTGCACATAACACATTCTCGCAATACTTTAGTACTTGAAAGAACATCCTCGGAATCTCTCCTTCAGACCCGTTCCCACATACATTTACAGTTGGATTCCCCACCCCGGTCACAACAGGTGATGGTTGTCGCACAGCAGGGCATTCCGCCGATTCACGGAATGCATGGGGTTGGTCGGATCTCATGGGGTGGGGGCTTTGATCGATTCGGGGGTCTTTTGATGGGGAGGGGAAGCTTCCTACTGTACGGGGTAATAAACAGTATCCGCAGGGCCAGGTGGCGGCCTGGGAACAAGGAAGACAAACGGGGACACAGGAAAAGGGGGTTTGCATCAAAAGGGTTTGAGGCCATGAAAGGAATGAGGGGAGGTGTCGCGCTGGGAACAGGATAGGATTCCGTGGTGAAGCTGCGCTGGAGAGGGGTTTATGACCCAAGGCATGAGAGAGCGGGGGTGGTCAGCGTGCGGGGGAATGCTTGCGAGGTTAAGAGAGAGAGAGAGACGCGCTGGCTATCAGCGAGGGGCAGGGAGGCCATGGTGCTCAAAATGGCTGCCGCTTACGCGCACGAATGGGCTTGGAAAAGGGGCAAGATGGCGCCGATAATGTTCACCAAGTTTGCATTTATTTTCCACAGTCCTCCCTTTAACATTTCCAAGACATCTTGCTGGCCTATTTCCTATCTACACCTATATGCAGCGATCATAAGTAAGGGAGAGGGGACTTAGGCGAAAGAACTGTACGTAAACATCACATTATAGACATCATATTGAAAAATCTCATCATTTAGTAGGCGGGTTCATCGTTAAGTTGGTTGCAGAAAAAGTCATCGTAATGCAATATCAGACTAGAATTACGTAGCGAGGGCGTTGGGTACAGATCATAGAATAAGAACTGGTAAGTTATCATATAAGTAAGTCCTTTTTGTATACGGCGGGTGCATAGTCAGTCCAATGGTGATTGGGAGAGAAAGGAGATACAGTAAAAAAATATCAGAGTTCTCGTTGTCCTTTGTCGTCTTCTGTCGGCACTGTTGAGCACCTGGATTACCTATCAACAGAAATGTTCATGTGGATTGAGTCGTTGGGGGTCTGCGGGTAGGGGTGCATTCTGTTTGGTTTTCGTCAGACCTCGTAGGAGAAATGCGTTACGGTTTTGGAGTAGGTGCATCTTCTTCCGCAATGCAGAGCATAGATTTGCAATGGAAAATGCAATTGTTCCAGAATTGTGAGATCTGTTCGTTTCTTGAGTCTCTGTGGTGGGCATTTCCTGTTGCTTCCATCATCTTCAAGGTGCTTGGTAGCGGGCAGAACCACAGACTTTGTTTATCTTTTCTTCGGGGGCGACCCTTGGTGGAGTTCTAGGTCACCGTTCTGGGATTTAACATAGTTCGTGGTCTACTTAGTCGGAGCTCCCTCCCTTCTGACGCAGGGAGTACTCTTCTCTGGGTAGCTCAGTAGGATTTGGAGGAACTTGGGAGTTCGGGTGGAAAGGTGCGGGTGTGAACAGTCCTTATGGTAGGTCGGAGGAGGAGGGGATGGAGCAAGGCCAAGTCGGGAACAGATCAGGGGGACGGAGGGTTTGCGACAGGCGGGTCCGTAACCATGTTCAGAGAGCGGGGACTTTTTGGCACACGTTGATCATAGAGCAGGGGCTTCAGGTCAGCCCTTTCCTTAGCTTTGTTTGAAACAGTGCCCCGTCCTGCGACTCCTTACTGCTGTGGTCTCGCCTTGGCCTCCGTCGCTGATGTTCCACAATCCGCAGTCAGGCCGCGTGCTCCCACATCCGGTCTCTTTCCCCTCCGACAGTGATACCCTTAAATGAGTGTTGAAAAGACAGTCTTTAGAGATTTTGCAGAAAAAAGGTAATTACATAAATCTATTTTCTCTCCCAACACCAAGCAACTGGGGTAAGCACTCGCTACATTTGAGATTTTTGCGGCTTACGTATAAACAATTGATGATGGATTTGCTGGATTCCTTACAACTTCCTTTTGTTGGCTAATTCTTTGATGCTTTGATGATTATTACGTTCATTTGTCATATGTCTATTATAGTAGATGTCAGTTCTTCTGGCAGAGACCCATTTCCCTAGTACGAGTCTTGCAAGGCTAGGCTGGTCTTCAGGGCCTTGTATTTTACAAAAAGTGCAACGTGCTATTTACCATAGTCTGATAGGCATCCTTCTGAGGGATGAACATAGGCTAAACAAGTCTTCATTACATCAAAACATCTTATTTTCAGCAAGGCTTACAGCAACGAGGTCTTTCGATTTTCGATCTAATTTTTAACTTTGCATACATCTTTCTAACTTTCTATATAAATCCTCGCAACCTGGTTACTACAAAAACTCGGGGGGTGGTTTGCGATAATTATTAAACTTATCCTCGGGGAAGGTGGGATCTTATGAAAAACGATTAGGAACACAGCGAATCGGAGCAAGGGGCGTTTTTCAAGTTCTCGTTCAGGGCAGCTGATACCAAACTGGGGGCATTTTTGGTAGATGGGGGTGTCTCGATCATTTCTTACAGCTTGGGGTACGGAGACAATTTTCAATGGGGATGGTCGCATTACCACAGACACATTTTATCATAGAAGCCACTGACAAATAGTTCCCTCAGAGTGGGTCAAATTTAGGGAACCTTAGTCGTCTTACCTGTCCCTTTCCTATCGGTCAATTTAAATTTCATCCATATTTTAGTAGAAAAGGAGAGGTAGTAACGTGGTACCGATACAATTTTATTTAGGACAAATTTGTGCAAATACTTGTGGTATTTGGGGCCAATCAGGAGGTGCACCAGGTTCGCCAATTAGGTGCCAGTTGCTAGGAAGAGGGAAAGTGTGGAGGGGTGGAAGAGTGAGTGAGAGAGAGAGAGAGAGAGAGAGAGAGAGAGACAGAGAGAGTAAGAGAGAGAGAGAGAGAGAGAGAGAGAGAGAGAGAGAGAGAGAGACAGACAATAGGCCAAACAGTACACGTGTGACATGGGGAATGACCGTGTATTGTTTGGGCTATTCAGTGCGTTACCTAACGTTTAGACGTTTCGGGTCTGTGTTAGGATGTAGAAAGCATGCAGTTTTGGGACAGAAGAACATTAGATCAGGAAAAAAGGTCGTGCATTGGGTAGAGCGTCCTTGTTGTGCCGTTTTGCAGCGCTAGTCCGTCTTCATGCATCGGGCGTGACGTGGTTCCAGATCCCTTATGATACTCTAATCGGGATTCTAATGTAACCTGCAGAGGGAAAAAGGGGGAAAAAAAGGGGAGGTAGGGGGACAACATTCGAACACATCAAATGTATGGGCACGAAAGTCCTTTACTTACCACATACTCGTATTTATCTCTTCGGGATATAATCCCTTAGGGTTTTGGTTTCCTAAAGTCATGGGGGCAGGCAATGTGATAGGTGGTTCATGGGGAGGTTCGAGGATGGCATTAAGGATCGTGTGTAGTGAAAACGCTAAAAAGAGGAATCAGAGGTGCCTAGCGTGAGGTACCCGGTTTTGTAGATGTATCCGGCCATCGGGATCCCTAAATCATTCCCAAAGCTGTGATGTTCTAAGGCATATCAGTTCTTCGTTCAACCCTGTACCTTAGTACCTTCGACCACCATATCTTTATAACCTTTTATCAATTACACCGTTTTACTTTACCCATTCTCAGAAGTCGAGGTCCTTCTTCATACGTCAGTTCCTGAGCTTAGTCGCATATCTTGGAGGCAGCGTATCATACCTTTGATTCGACCATCAACCCAGGGCCGAACAACCATTTCTCGGATAACCTTAAAAAAGAGGCAGAACAGTTGCGCACAGAAAAACCCTCCCACCGATACCCGTATTTACAAAAGTATGCGATGCCTATCCATAGCTTTTTAAGACCTTTATTTGTAGAATTATTCAGTACGTAAAATGTGAGAGCGCAATTCATATTTTGGCCTGACATGTCGTCGATGGAAGCACATACAGTAGGGGGTTATTTTGTAGCACAAGAACATGTAAAAAAGGTCTAATTAATTATTTGCAAGTAACCAAAAACATTTCATTGCGTGACGAAGGAATCAGGGGCATTTCAGTTCATAAATGGAAACACAGTCAAGCTCATCGTAATCACATTTCCTAGATGTAAACCGCGGGTGTGCATCATAAGCGACGTTATGTATCAGTTACAACAAATATCAAAAATAATTTGTTCATTGAAATCAACATTTTACGGAACCCTTCTTAAATGTTTGCCAAGTGAACCCTCCTCCCTTTAACATCGAGTGCGCAATGGTTCATATATATATATATATCTTAGTACATCAAGTTTCATTAGCTAAGGAACACCACGAGGCATCCGTTAGTTTCCATTGATACCAGCGCCATTTTGGGCGAGGCCGGTTTAGTCCGGAAGTAGCATCAGGGGCAAAATATCCCCGACAATTGGCGGTTGGACCAGAGTCCCTTTCGGCAGTTCAAAAGAAAACTGTGCTAACAGAGGGGCTGGTGGTGTGGACCGTCAATCAAGAGAGGGAGGGGGTAGAGTCTCTCTTACCGGGTCATGTTGATGTTCAGCCGGAACTTGCTCGAGTTTGTTAGCCCATAATGTTCCTGGGTGGTTCAGACGGAAGCTGATGCAGACACGAGAGCACCGCCATCTTGTTGCTCTGCCGTGGTTTTGTCATTTGAGATCAATGCAATTGTTCCTCACCGGAAGCCTGAAGGGGCCGAGGGCTCTTGGGACTTTGGTAGAATCTTCAAAGTCGAGGGGATGTTTGTCGATGGTGGGGGCTTGCGCCCAGGTGGGCGAGTGCCCGAGTTGCAATGTCGGACAAAGTTACTCCAGCGGCCTAGACCTGCCTTTCGAGGGCCCAGACGCCATTTTGAGACCCTGCAGCAACCGCCCTTCGTTGTATCTATCAGGAGAGGAAGAGACTTCTTGTGATGGCGAAAGACGGAGCATCATGTTGCTGGAGCAGGACATTTTGGTTCGGGGCGCCAGGGTGCAGCAGTGGAGCCTTCATCTGGGGAGGTGAGGGAGGCTCACCCGTGCCGTCTCCCTCTCCCGGCGCATCCTACACCGTCCCTTGGAATCAGGGGCGCACATGATGACCACCCTACACCCCTGATTCCGACTCTTGGGGGACCACTGTACGTCCGGTGCTCCGTAAATATGCCCGTCGGACATTGTGTGTCCTGTACTATGCAAGTATACCAGCCGGGTCTTGTATGTCCTGTGCTGAGAAAGTATACCAGTCGGGCATTGTATGTCCTGTGTTGCGGAAATATATGGCCGTCGCCCGGCTGGAGGACATCGGCGTCGGGCCAGGGCAGGGAAGCCTCCTACCTGTGGAGGTGGAAGAGGCTCGTCCGCGTCGCCTCTTCCTCCCTGCCCACCCTGCATCCGTTCGATGGAGAAATTCGTGATGGCCGGACCAGGAGATACAAGGGAGGGGGTCATTTTCATCCGCCCCCTCCCTACTCGCGGTCCGGGGGACGCCATCCCTGGAAGGGCAGTATGGGAAGACCATTTCATTGCCTGCTGTGTGGAGTCTCCAGTACCTTCTCGCCAGCGATCTCTTTTTGGCCCATGGTTGCTGGCAGGCCCCGCCCCACACGTGCTATGTGTTTCAGATGGGCGGGACCATCGAACTGTTACATTGGAAGACTTCCGGAGTGAGCATAACATGTTTTGTATTTTTCCTATTAGTCAAGTTTGCTTTTTAGATAGTTCTACTAGTTATTCTATTTACTGTTGGTTGTGTGTTTTACCGTAATTAAATCCTAAGTTATATAATAGACGCTTGGCTTCCTTGAGTCTTTTCTCTAACGGGGGGTTGTCTACACTGACCTGCAGTTGTGTTTGTTTTTCAGAGTGGGGGAGCAACAGGGAGCAATCAGTCCCAGAACTCTAACATGTCGTTAAAATTGGTCTGACGAAATCTGTGCCACCTAGCATAATCAAACGGGGTGGTCCTGTCTGTTCTGTCTGCACTAGTCTGATTGGTTTTTATCTCACGTCCTTTTCCTTTCTGTCGGTCCGTCCTTTCTGTCAACCCTCCATTCTTACCTATGCTTTGCAGAGTCGGGCATTGGGCTTTCCAGTGTCCAAGACATTTACAGAAAGCACATTGGTTTTGTTTTACATCTGTCCGTCCTGTGCGTAATGTCGGGGGATTACCTTCGGGTCGTTGTGTTCCGGGGTTGGCTTGTCGGCACATCCCTTTACACCGTTCGCTTTTCATGTCTACTCCTCGGGACTGTGCCATCGCTGGCCCTTCCCTTTGCCTACTAGACGTTTGGAGGGTTGTCCGTCGTGTCCCTTCACCTTTTCTAAATTCGTCGCCTTCCCTTCGTCGTGCAGCTTCTTTGCGCCACATACCGAGACTATCGAGCATAATAGGTGTTGTTTCATTCCTACGAAGGGCTATTTCTACTGTTTCTATTTTGTCGAGATCAAAGGATCCTCTCAGTGGCCACTGTCTTTCTCGATCCTTTTTCGTATATTTATGCCACAGCTCACTATAGGCTATAGCAATTAATCCATGCTTCATGAACATGTCCTTATTAGGGGTGCCTTCCAGCGGAGCCGGATGGTTCATCTCTAATAAGCGGTCCGGGTAAAACAGGCTACTAACCAGTGGGGAGAAGACAGGCATGACGGATCACAATGGGATAATAGTCAGCACTACCTATCTTATCACTGCGCGCAAAGACTAGACAGAATATTTCTATTCTACGTTGTTTGCACGTAGTGAATACCTCATGAACCAATTCTGAGCGATCAATGTTAGGTCAAAAATAAAAAATCAATATGGTCAATGGGGAGAATAAGTAGGCTCGCAAAGGTTCGCGTCACCTACCCTTTCACTATCTGTAAAGAGGGGACCTATTTTTCCCTGTTTGCAGACAGAGAATCTCCAGAAAACAATCTATAACAGTTAATCAATGTTTAGGTCAAAAATAAAAAATCAATATGGTCAATGGGGAGAATAAGTAGGCTCGCAAAGGTTCGCGTCACCTACCCTTTCACTATCTGTAAAGAGGGGACCTATTTTTCCCTGTTTGCAGACAGAGAATCTCCAGAAAACAATCTATAACAGTTAATCAATGGGGGAGAAAGATGGGTCCGACGGGTGCGTACCTATCCTTCGCTGTTTATAAAGGGAGAGCCTGTTGTTTCTCCGTTTGTAGACAGTGAATCTCCAATAAATTAACAAAAAGTAATACTAGTATTTTCTCAACAATTATCAATCAATTTCAATTATCTATCACTTTCGCAATTCGTCGTGTTTACACGACCTTACCCGGACCGCATGGACAGTTTCTCGTCTTCCGAATCCAGCGCCCGATCGTCCTCTTCTCTTCGTACTTCTCGTGGCACTCCTGATGGTTCCCAGTCAGGACCGCGGATCACTCGAGAGAGGTCTGTTCGGAACCAGTGAAGTTCGGATGATCGGCTGTCAGACGAGGGTCTATCGGACAGGGTACCTTCCGATCGTTGCAGTCGTTCACTCTGTCGTCGGGACCTCTCCCACTGGATCCACGAGTCGCTGATGGGCCCCACGTTTGGGACGCCAATTGTTAAAAAGGGTTCCAAAGACAACCGGTAACCAAAGACCCTTTTATGTTGCCCGGCGGTATCGCCTCTATGACCCACCAATATTAATCAATGAAGAAGCAGGCGCTGGAGACTGGAAGGCAGGAAACGAGGATTTTATTCTCTCCGGAGGAGAACACATCAATTCAGACAGCAAGTATCGTCACGAGGTGCTCTAACCACATCTCTGAGGCCTGGCCTCTTATACTAGGGTTTATGACCTTTATTGCACATAACACATTCTCGCAATACTTTAGTACTTGAAAGAACATCCTCGGAATCTCTCCTTCAGACCCGTTCCCACATACATTTACAGTTGGATTCCCCACCCCGGTCACAACAGGTGATGGTTGTCGCACAGCAGGGCATTCCGCCGATTCACGGAATGCATGGGGTTGGTCGGATCTCATGGGGTGGGGGCTTTGATCGATTCGGGGGTCTTTTGATGGGGAGGGGAAGCTTCCTACTGTACGGGGTAATAAACAGTATCCGCAGGGCCAGGTGGCGGCCTGGGAACAAGGAAGACAAACGGGGACACAGGAAAAGGGGGTTTGCATCAAAAGGGTTTGAGGCCATGAAAGGAATGAGGGGAGGTGTCGCGCTGGGAACAGGATAGGATTCCGTGGTGAAGCTGCGCTGGAGAGGGGTTTATGACCCAAGGCATGAGAGAGCGGGGGTGGTCAGCGTGCGGGGGAATGCTTGCGAGGTTAAGAGAGAGAGAGAGACGCGCTGGCTATCAGCGAGGGGCAGGGAGGCCATGGTGCTCAAAATGGCTGCCGCTTACGCGCACGAATGGGCTTGGAAAAGGGGCAAGATGGCGCCGATAATGTTCACCAAGTTTGCATTTATTTTCCACAACTTTGACCGTGACATCCTTATCCTTATACTCAATTAAACTTGGCTTGATGAATCCTCGTCCCCAATTCTTGACATACTAGTCCCCCCAGTCATGATATCATCAGACTAGACAGTTCAGACCGGTCAGGTTGTGGCCTAGCCTGTTTATATGGGTCCACACTATCTATGAAACAATCACAAGCTCTGACATTGCCCTTCTGCAAATACCTTAGGATCAATAAACAACAAGAATCCACCAGATTGGGTGATGTGTTCCCTACAATGGTGGGGAGCACATAGTGTTTTTAAAATAGCCCTCACACACCAAAAGGACCCTTGGTGTCATGCTTTATCATTGGGGTCTTCGCACCCCTCTACGGGATGCGGCGTGCAGCGACCTACGACTACGCGGGAGCACTGATATTAGACTATGCGTAGTTTATGTGAGGGTTGGGTGTGAGTATGTGGTGAGGAAATGTGAGTTAGTGAATGTTTAAAAAGTGCCTGGCTCGTGGCGTAGGTCAGAACTAATTTAATGAGCCCCCGGGCTGGTACTATTAAAATGGGTGCAAAATGAGGTAATTTTGTGATATTAAGCACAGTACCTCTTTTGGTGCGTCGACATGTTGTTTCGGAGATGAACTCCTGCTTCAGGACAGGGTGCACCACACCCCACCTTTCTCACGTTTTTTTAAAGTAAAAAAGTGTATTATACAAAAAAGTGAAATTGTAGTACTATAATGTTCCTACAATTAGAATGAAGTTATGCCAATATGCAAGTAACTTCTTGTCCTAGGTACAATGCCCCATGAGCCTCCATAACGGTGGGGGTTGCTCTGGCCCAATGGCTCGAATTACAGCAATCATAATGTCCTTGTTCTCCCGAACGCGGCTCTGCAGTGAATTCATTGTAGGAAGATTATAGTACTACAGTTTAACTTTTTTGTATAATACACTTTTTTACTTTAAAGGTGGGGTGTGGTGCACCCTGTCCTGAAGGAGTTTATCTCCGAAACATATTGATGCACCAAAGAGGTACTAACTCACATTTCCTCACCACATACTCACACCCAACCCTCACATACACCACGCATAGACTAATATCAGTGCTCCCGCGTAGTCGTAGGTCGCAGCACGCCGCATCCCGTAGAGGGGTGCGAAGACCCCAATAATGAAGCATGACACCAAGGGTCCTTTTGGTGTGTGAGGGGTATTTTAAAAAACACTATGTGCTCCCCACCATTGTAGGGAACACATCACCCAAACTGGTGGATTCTTGTTGTTTATTTATACTATCTGGGAGAAGGAATCCACCCCTACCTCTCTTTCTCCCCCCCTTGTTTTTTAAATAATACCTTAGGATCAAAATCACCACCGGCAACTCAAATGACAGCTCTCTTCACATGCTTTACCACCCTCTCAAAGGTAACCACACATTCATCAACAGATCATGGAGATTATCTCTTCTAAAAACTAGATTCAATATTCATTGGACCAACTCCAGCGACCCTCTTGTAAACAGTTTTAAATCCTTCCTCCAGCACCTCAACCTTTTCCAGGCCTGCAACAGCCCAACCCATAACAAAAGGGCCACTTTAGATTTAATTATCGCTAATGAGAACACCATATGAATGGAATCTATCCTACCTGGACTGGACTAACCACCACTGCATCACCTATCTCATTTCAGAAAAGACCATTATCACTACGGGGCCTACCCATGATTGCCAAACATTGGGTCCGAAACACCCGCAACATTAACTCACTCACTATGTCAGTCTTTAGTAATGACATTCTACTCCAGCCCCCCTCTATGCATGGCGCTCATGACCTCACCGAGCGTGAAATCAATTCCATGTCAGAAATCATGGACAACCTTGCCCCCAAACAACTAAAGAGCATCCCATCTAAAAGATCCAACCCCTGAGTCAATTGTAACCTTAACAAGGAATGCCAATGCATAAGACTAGTAAAAAGACCATGGAGACATTCCCCATCTCTGTCCAACCTCAAATTTCTATGACAAAGAAAGAGTGCCTACAACAGTCATAGCAGGAACTCCAAAGCAGCATTATTCCAAAAGCAACTAGACACAGCAATTATTCGACCAAAACAAACTGTTCAAAATTGTTCCAAATCAGATTAACTGCAAGAGCAATACCCCATCCTCAGACAACAAAACACTACCCAATTGCGAAACCTTTGCCTCCTTTGCTGAGAAAACCACACTAATCACCACCAATAATTAGAATGCTATGAAACTTCTACTACCCTAAGACCCTTCCCCTCTCGATCTGGGAGAATGCCCAAGAAACCCTCCACTCACACCTAATAATAATGCTGCATGGCCTACCTTTAAAACCTTAGTTCAAATGACATCTTAAAACTACTGACCACTCTGAAATACTCCATCCACTAAAACGATGCCCTTCCCTCCAAACCTCTGAACAAGTCCATTTATCTCCTACTCCCATTATGGACTATGATAATCAACTCCTCGCTCCTCCAAGCCTCCATACCCGACTGCCTCAAAAGTGGCCAGGAAACTCCTATCCTAAACAAGCATTGGCAAAGCCAATAGGTTTTGCCTTTATGAGGTGTTAACTTTGCCGATGGTTATTTAGCCCTGGTGCACAGCATCCGCAATGCTGTGCAGTGTGTTTAAAGTTTTTTTAAAAACACACATTTTGTTGCTGTGCGCACCATGCGTGCACCACTTACAAAATGAGGCTGGATTTTTTATTTTTTTAAGTTACTGATCTATGTTGAATCAGTAACTAAGAAAAAAAAATGTGTGAAAGTTTTTTTTTTTAAACCTTGTGGAGAGCAGAAGCAACACAGGGTTGAACGGTGAAGCAACACGGTTACAGGGAAAGCAACACGGGAAGAGTCGTAAAAACAACAGGGGGTAAGGGTGGAAGAGACGCGAAAGCAACACAGGGTTTAGGGAAAGCAACAGAGAGTATGGGTGGGGGAGCAATGGGGAGAATCACATAGGTGAACGCAAGAGAGAGGGTGTGAGGGGAAACAGTCAAACAAAAGGGAGCCCCACAGAGTGTAGGAGAAGAGATGTACACGAAGGAGACCGCTCGAAAACCACATTCACTCTAATGGAGTGCTTCACACAAAAGGAAAATTAAGTGCTCGAAATCCAAGCAGTGGAAGAAGTGATGCCAGCATATTAGAGAGAGATTTAAAGAGTCTATGTTTGGGAGGGAAAGCACAAGACTGACAAGTCAGGACACTAATAACAACCAGGCAAATGAGTGACAAAGAAGGCAAACCAATGGGTGAGTCCCTCAGTGTTCTTGGTAAGTCACAATATGCCTTGAAACAGACAGACCATGCATGGTCAAGTAGGTTCAACCAAAAAATGGCTTGATAATAGGACGGGGGACATTATAGTCAAAACAAACTGTGTGAGTGACTGTGCGATACTCCTGAATAAAGACCCTTTTTGCTTTTCTTTGAGTTCAGTTAAAGTTAAGTCTGACTCGTTTTATTTTCAAAGTGTTTAAAAATTATGAATCGTCTAAGGATTAGAGTTGGTGTAAGAATTGTATGCAGCAATGCAACACCATATAGGATTTCGAAAACTGATCATTACATGGCTGTGTACATAACACAAAGGCAGGAGCTTTAAAAAACAACTAATTAAATTAAAAAAAAATGAAAAATGTATTGTTATTGGCAATACACAACTACCTTTGCAGCAAATGTTAAATTACATATGGCTTCTTGTTCCAAACAGCACTTGGAGTTGGACTTTTAATACAAAGGCAGTTAATACCCGTCGCAGCATGCTTTTGGGCTATTGAGTAGGCCTAATGACGTCAAGGGTAAAAACGTCGACAAGCAAAAGAATCATTGACAACATTGATCAAAGATTTGATAGGCAAAAGCTTTTTAAGCCTCCAATTACCGCTCAATCAGCCGCTGTGGGCGGGGTTGCACTGATGACTTTAACAGGGCCTTTATGAGCAAATGAGGGGGTTATAGAAAGGGTTAATGTTTCCCCCTAATTCACCCGAAGTCTCCTCCCCCTATTCGCAGCGCTTAGAAGCAGTTCTGTCCGGGCTCTGCTTCTCTGGGAGCACCTGCTGAACTCTAACATAAGACAGGTCACCATCAGGGCCCCTTCCCGTAACAAACCCTATACCTAGGCTGGCCTTTGGGCTGGTTCTCTTCGGAGCTGGACCCAGCGTTCATAACATTCAGTAGGACCGAGAAGAGCGATGCAGCATCTGAAGTTCATTCTGTCCCATAACAGACCCGTGTGAAAATAAAGCCCAGATGATGAGTCCATGAGGTAGGAAACGTCAAGCCTGGAACACAAGAGGCTAGACCCAGGAAGCACCACATTTCCTCTGAAGCAGATCGCCGGCGTCGTTTACAACCGAGACAGCACCCAGGCCGCAGGAGTCCCAGGTAAGATACTCGGGGGAAACAGGCCTTCTAAAGCCCTGATCGTTTCTTGTGGGGCGTACTTATGTCTGGAGACGAGCCCCAGCTCAGGGCCCTCTGCCTTTGTCCCACATGCCATGGGAGGGTGTGTGCGACTCCATGCCGCCTCGAGTCATTTAAAATACCGATGCCTACTGGGAGTTGTAGTCCCGGTTCACCTCAGTGAAACCGAGCGGGCCCAAGCTTTACCATACATAATACATTGAGTGCTGAAGTGAAAACTAAACCGATGATGCTGCGCCCTATGACACGGGCGCGTCTTGTAACACTAGTTGATAGGATTATGGAATGGCGGGAGAACTGGAAGGCTGTGATGCTCTGGGATACAAGGAGGAAGAGAAGGGAATGATATTTGGAGTGTAATGGAACTGGTATTCCCGGTAGACTGGAAGAAAGTGCCACACAGGATTCTGCCATGCACTCAGCACGCGACGCTATAAATTTTCAGGGCAGCTGCGAGGAGTAAGTATGTGGTGCTCGGAGGGGTAGACGGGAATGTGCGACTGTCTACTCTGCATTAGGAAGCTGCCCAGAATTAAAAATGTTAAAAAGCGGCACTGAAAGCAATAGCTTTCGCGATCGCTATTGTAAAAAAAAAAAAAAAAACGCCTGCGAGTGTTGCGCGTGTGCGCATCACAACAGACATGTGCTTTCAATTATCGGGCCCGTGTCTGGCACGATAATTAAAACTACATGGGCTTTGCTGCGCATAACAGACACCAATAGGTCGTGGGCGGAGCAACGCACCCGCCTTTGGCCTATTGCGTGCTCTGTTAACAAAATACACGCACTCAAAGCCCAATCACATAAGAGCAGACAAAAAACACATCCACAAGCGTGTGCGATTCCAGGGTCCATTTCTGAACCCCGTACAAAGGGACTCTCGCCTGCGCGAGCACTGCTGTGCAGTGCAGAGCAGGTTGCGAGACCTATAAAGAGGGACCGTATAATTAAAAAAACGGTGTTCGGAAACATGACCAGGTCTGTTTTCAATCGTGCAGACCAGAGTGACTTAACAGACTGGGGGAGCAAAAGCAACGTGAGTGCACAGGAACTGGGGCAGGACTGTTGATTGATATAAGTGGATGCGCGGTCACGTACGTACTGCAAAAAAGTAAAGCATTTAAATGCGAAACCTATGGTACTGCAAACAAACAGCCGCCATTGTCCTGGCTGCTTCGAAAGTGAAAGCGCACATGGTGAGCTGAACATAATGAAAAGCAAGCCATGCCTGCATTAAGAGAAACTCAATAAAGAAAATAGTGCTTACAAAACTAAATAATAGTACCCTGTAACAACCGAAGTAAAGGGGTCAGTTGCCATGGTAGCTAACGAATGAAGACACGGCGGTACTAAGGAAGAACTAACAAGCCTATTCACCAATCAGAAGCCAGCATTTACGAAGGGAAATGGCATGAGCCAGTGGCAAATATGGGCAGAGAGTGAGAGGGGCTTCTATTCCAAACTCTACTACAACAAGCCTGGCCGAGCAGTGCATGCTCGCTGACTCTAGGTTCGACCTAAAAATCCCAACTCCGACAAGTCTGACCCCAAAAACTGCTGCTATATCTCTAACATCCCAATTTTAGCCAAACTCCTAGAAAAATGTGTGCACTTACAGCTTCACAATCACATCGAGCAATTTCAACTCCTCTACCAATGTCAATCCGGCATCCGACAAGGCCACAGCACCAAAATTGCCCTGACCCACATTGTTGACAATGCCTTACACTCACCTTATCAGAATGAATCCTGCCTACCAATCCTACTTGACCTGTCAGCAGCGTTCAACACAGTCAATCAAGATACCCTTTTGAACCTATTAGAACACAGGATGGGTAACTCTGGTACCATTCTAAAATGGTTTGCCTCTTTACTTCACAATCGGTCTCAGCGTATTCTTATCAACCACGCTCTTTCTGATCAGTCTTCAGTCTAGCTTGGTGTACGCCAAGGTTCTACTCTCTCCATGACATTGTTTAAACTACATGTGGAGCCCCTAACTGAGATCCTCAAACTCTCCCACATCTCCTACCACAAGTATGTGGATGACACTCAACTTTACATGAAAATCAGCTCTCCGGATGACATCAATATCCTCAATAACACCATGACAAAAATGCAGAATTGGCTGCCTTCTAACCACCTCAAACTCAATGCCCTCAAAACAGAATTCTTATTGATCTCACCGCACGCCATTGCCCCAAATATCAAAGACTGGCTCTCACATCTTACATCCTTGAACTGTACCTCACACATCATTGACTCTGCTAAATCCTTAGGTATAATCTTGGACGATGCCGTTTCCATGCAAAAGCACATCAGGGCCGCCACCAGAGGAGCAAACCATCAACTGCATGCACTAAGGAAACTAAACCTTTTCCTCCTCTTAGCAGACCTCAAAACAGCGGTTCAAGCTGTTGAACAATCGAAATTAGACTATGGTAGCGCTACCCTTGTTGGCCAACCAAAAACCACACTTGCACCAATGAAGGCGACTTTGAATGCTGCAGCTAAGCTCATCACTGGATCAAAAAAAAAGGTCATCATATCACCACTGATCTCCAATCTCTGAAATACCACTCCACAGCACTCTATGACAATCTACAACACTATACTCTATACCACTTTACTCAACTCTATGCCACTCCACTCCATGCAGCTCTCATCAATGCCACTAACTTTTAGCTGCCACGATGAACAGCAGCCCCACTGGTGTACAACATGGCTAAAACACATTGAGAAAATCTAAATTTCTTGCATAGGTGAGACCTATTGGCTTTGCCAATGTTTTTTTTTCCTTGGGTTTAAATAAGTTACACAGTTCTCAGTCTCCTCAAGCAATAACAATACATGTGTTGTAGTAGGAGAGTATGTTTGTGATTAACGTAATGTGAATAAAGCAGATATTAAATATGAGAGTACCCAATTATTGAGCATACAAATTGTTGAGGTGACCATAAGAGTTTTGCTCGGGATGGCCATATCATTGATTTTCATAAAGAGTGGGTAGCTGTGTGAAATTCCTGTGCTGATGTAGCACCTGGTGTGTCCCCATTGCCTGTACGCTCAGCTGTGCCTAGAATGCTGACAGTCAATGATGTAATGGAAGGTTGGTACAAGTGTGGCGTGGAAGCTGTGAAATACTTCAAGTTCCTGGGAGGGTGAAGTTTTGACTAGAGCTATGTACCCAACAATTTACCGGAGGCCTAACATGTATATAATGAAGATACCCTCCTCTACCTGAGCGGCTCGTCACTCATTTTGTAAGAACCATCCTCAACACACAACATTATATTGGACAATAGTCAATAGTCCTATCTCCTTGAACACGGCCATGCTTAAGTGTGCACCTTAAAATAATATGGCACGTTGTTAGTCAGCAATCCTCCACATGCAAAACAAGATTGCGATTGTACACCTGTGTAGCTGATGGCAGGCAAGGTATTAGCTAGCACCTCTGTGTATTTTCTTTCATGCTAAAACACTCTTTATATCTTCCATTACGCCGAGAAAAATAGTGTGTGCTGCTGTAAATCGTGGTGCCACATCACTGTGCTCAGACTTTCTAATTGCTATGCACATCAAGGTGTCATTGTGTGTTTGTACTACAAAAAAGGGCTAATCACCTCTTCAGAATGTGTTCAGTGGTTGCTAAATGTGCACTGCTTTGGAGACTGGGCTGCAATGAAGATGCCAGTAGCCATGTGGAGGCAGTTTTACAGGTGCTGGTGCCAGCCAAACAGAATTCATGGTGCATATGTTGAAGCTGCTTTGGAGTGCAATGGCATTTGATCAATTTAAAGTCATGAACTATACAATCTTACAATTGCCGCTGCACTGACATTCTTTGGATTCTGAGGTTTCAAGAGATCAACTCTCAATGCTCAATACTTGGCTACAGAGTAATAAATTTGCATCTTCACAAAGTTTTATGTTACTTACCCTGTAAGCATCTGCTCTTGGCATGTCTAGCTGTAGATTCACATGCTTTGCATACTCCTGCCATCTAGTGTTGGGTTCAGATGTTTGCAAGTTTTTTTTCTTTGAAGAAGTCTTTTACAGTCACAAGGTAAGTCGACTCTTCCTTTCAGTGAAAGTGCACATGGGCATCGACTCCATTGTTAGATTGTTTTCCCGCAAGGAGGTGAGAATGGATTAAGTAAGTGGGGTTTAGAGATGTCCATGTGTATGTAATTTGAATAATAAGAATGGCAGCAACCATAGGTGTCTGGGGAAAAGTGAGGGCACATGTGAATCTACAGCTCTACATGCCAAGAACAGATGCTTACAGGGTAAGTAACATAATCTGTTCGAGGCATGGGTGCTATAGATACACATAATTTGCATAGACTGTATAGCAGTACCCTCCAAAAGCGGTGGCTAACCAGTGGGAATTGCAGTTGTTTGAAAAAGTAGTTTTAGCACTGCTTGTCTTACATTAGCTTGTTGATGTACGAATACATCCACTCCATAATGTCTGGTAATTGTGTGTGGTGTAGACCATGTAGCAGCTTTACATAGAATGTTACCTAAAAAGGCCATAGATCACTTTGGCATGTAGAATGTGCTCTAGGAGGTATAGTTGAAGGTTTTTCGGCTTTAACATAGCAAGTTTGATACAGTTAATAATGCATTGAGAAATACCGGATTTAAAGATAGGATTACCTTTTTGAGGTGGAGCAAACACAACAAAAAGTTGTTTTGTTTTACAAAAATCTTTTATTCGATTAATGTAGTATAATAGTGCTCCTTTGACATCAAGTGTATGTGGAGCTCCTTCTAATTCTGAATCAGGTTGAGGAAAAAACACAGGTAACTCAACTGACTAGTTAATATGAAACACAGAAACTGGAAGGTATTTTGGGTTTGTACGAAGAACTGCTCTGTCTTTATGCAGTTATTAGAAGGGTTCTTCTATGGTCAATGCCTGTAGCTCACCAACAAGTCTTAATGATGTGATAGCAATTCGAAATGCAATCTTCCATGAAAGGAATTGTAGTGCACAATTGTGTGATGGCTCAAAGGTGGGCCCATAAGACTTATGAGAACAATCTTGAGGTTACAGACAGGTGCAGGTGATACTGTGGGTGGTATTATTCTTTTAAAACCTTCCATAAAATCCTTAATTTCTGAGACTTTGAATAAGGAAAAATGTTGTCTGTTTTATAGATATGCAGCAACTGTTGCAACGTGTAGTCGAATGGATGTGTAAACTAAGTCAACTCGCTGTAGATGCAAAAGGTAACAAATAATATTTTGTATAGATGCATCTAGTGGATCAATATTGTTAATATTACAATAGATAACAAATCTTTTCCACTTTGCTGCTTAGCATGCTCTAGTGGTAGGTTTTCTTGCTTCCTTAAGAATTATCATACAATCTGTTGGTAGATTTAGGTATCCGAACTCTATGACTTCAGGAGCCAGATCGCTATGTTGAGCTCCTTGGGGTTTGGATGACTGATTTCTCCATGGTTCTGTGTGAGAAGGTAGAAAGCAAGGTGCAGTTTTTGGTGTGGAACTAGAGGCAGTTCTAGCAGTGTGGTAATCCATGTGGTAGCCACTAGAATTATTGTGAATGATGTCTTCCTGGTATCCAAACTAGAAATTGAAGGAGAGGGAGAGGCGGAAAAGCGTAAGCAAATCTCTCTGACCAGTTCATCCATAGGGCATTGCCTCTGGATAGATGGTGTGGGAATCTGGAGGCGAAGTTTGGGCATTTAGAGATATCTGCTGTGGCAGAGAGGTCTATTTAAGGAATCCCCATTTCTGGAAGTATGGAAGGAGAACCAAGGGATGAAGTTCCCATTTGTGTACTTGTTGCCACAACCAGCTGAGGATGTTGGCAAATTGGTTGTGCCTGGCTGGAAGGTGTTCTGCTAGAAGATGCATTTTGTGATCTATTGCCCAACGCCAAATGTTCTGAGAGAAGAGTGACTACTGTAGAAAGTGTGTGACCCCCTGTTTTTGTACATACTGCATGGCTGTCATTTTGTCCGTCCGGACTAGGACAACTTTCTTTACTAGGCGAGGCTGAACAGCTTTTAGAGCTAGTTGAACAACTAGAAGTTCCAAATAATTGATCATGGTGTCCAATAAACCTTGAATTGTTAGATGATGGAGATGGGCACCCCAACCTGTGAGAGATGCATCTGCTGTTAATATGACTTGTGGAATGGGGGTCGATGAAAGGCCGCCCTTTTGAGGTTTTGTGTGTTCCATCACTGCAGAAAAGGGTACATGTGGCTGTCTACTAACACTAGATTTGTTAATTGACCCTGTGATTGATTCCACTGTGCTATGCATTCCTGTAGAGGACATGTGTGTAATCTTGTGTGAGGCATTCTTGCAATGTATGATGCCGACATTCCTTAGAGTTGCATTAAGGTCCTCACTGTTAGGTATTGTTTTTTTTAAACTGTAGTAATAAAGTTTGAAAGTTATGAATTCTAGCTGGACTGGGCGAGGCTAGAGCTGTGTGTGTGTTTAGCATTGCTCCCAGATATGTTTTCTGTTGTGAGAGTTGAAGATGGGACTTTTGTGCATGGACTGTTAATCCCAATTAATTGAGAAGGTTTATGGTATTTTGAGTGTGTTGTAGACCTTTCTCTGTGTTTTGGCTTGAGGTTCCGTGATTCTGTACCCGTTCAATAAAGGTCGTGGTATTGAGACGGTTACTGTTAGGGGTGGTCGGATTTGACCCCATTCATGAGTGTTCAACGTAGATTCCCTAGGGTCGCGTAGAATGCTCCTTTATTGTTCTGTGCCCTTGAGCTCTTTTGTGACATTTCCTAAATCTCTGACAAACCCTTTTGCAATGGTATTTGGTGACACTCCCTAACTGACAGAAAAGGAAGTTTCACCCGCGAATCCATGCTTGGCTTACTGTTCTGTTAGTGACCACGCCCCCTCTACTCAGCGTCCTGCTCCGTGAGGTTCCTGTAGCTTTTTGAGATCCTGTTATGCCTTATTGACCCCGTTTGTGCTCCCTGCACGTTCCTGTGGTATCGTCCTTGAGTTACGGTATTTCCTTCCCTTGCCCGGTTCCTGCCCGTTGTCAATTCCTCCCGCACCTTCCCGCTACCTGCTCCTTTCCCGGCACGCCCTTCCCCGGTGCCTTCTCTCCCTTCTCTCCCTTCCGCATTGCTTCTCAGAATTCCTTCGCTCCTTGATTCCTCAGAATTGTTATTGCTCGTAGATCATTTCTGTCTTCCGTGCAGATTGATCAACGGGGTTTGTTTGTTTGTTTGTGTTACGCGCTCCGCTCAGTATTCTAGATACACCCGCTCCGCCCCTTCCATCATCCCCGATTTGGACGCGGTGTGTATTTTTGTGTGAATTGTTTTGTATGGTGTATTATCTGTTCCTCACTCCGCTCTGTATTAAGTTTAAGAGCAGGAAAGTGAGGATTGTCTTAGTTGTGTGTTATTCGTTCCCCACTCCGCTCTGTCTTAAGTTTAGGAGTTGGAAGTGGGGAGTGTCTGTGTAGTGTGTTCTTTGTTTCTCACTCCGCTCTGTATTAAGTTTAAGAGCTGGAAGTGGGAATTTCTGTGTCACTTTGTCTTTAGCTCAATAAGTGGCACAAGCTTGTCATCAGCTGCTCTCGTGGCCCCCGGTCTTGCTCTGTCTTCAGTTTATGAGCCAGACTGGAATTATCCTCTTGTGTATCTACTGCCTCGAAGGTACCCTTGCTGGTAGTCACTCAAGTTTCCTTAGTACCTCCTGGTACTCGCCTTGACTGCCAGATTTAAAGCCCCGACGCTCACCTGGTGAGGTAAGTGGAATACTATGTTGAACACTTATGTATCAGTCCTGTAAAGTGTTGGTGAGGTTAGTATTATTGTACTTTTATTTCCAGCCATCTCCTGCCATCGAGACTGCAGCTACATCTTCCTTGCTGGGGGAGAGTGGTATACTCCCTGGGAAAATTCCCCCCACACTTTTTGGTAGCAGCTGACTTTGAGCGAGTTTTCTCTTCTCGCTTGGGTCGTTGGTGTCTAGAATTGTGTGGGACATTTCATCTTTGCTTCCGTGGATGAACAGCCTCCTCTACCGAGGAGGATCCTTGACAATTTTGGAATCAGCGAACCGCAAATGACGAGTGCGGTATGTACGAGTATTTTCGTCATAATCGATCCATGGAAACACTACGTATTCAGGGATTTCGTTCGAACCTTCGGGATCCATTTTGTGTACGGCAGCCATTTTGTGGTTGCCCTCACATAGGCCGATGACTGCGGCCGAACGAGTCTTTGAGACACGTACACCTTTAGCTGACTTCTGAGTGACCTGAGCGAACTGACTCCCTTGCCCAAAGCTGACCTTGTTGAGCCAGTTCCTTGTTAGGCAGCTGGTCAGATAGAGATCAAAGAGCAGGGCATTGCTGAGTTTATGGTACATGCACACACCCTTCTATCTTGCTTCTCATCTGTTTCTGTTCCTTCCTATTTATGGCTTAATTATGGTTTGGGTTGAGGTCCTTTTATTATGGGTTCGTCCGGCCTGTCCGAGCAAGAATGTTGGATTTTGCCTTGTCATTTCTGGTGGGCTGGACAACCGAAAGTGGGTTTGTCGTCATGCGATATGTTTGAAATGTCGCTGTGTGATTGGTCCGTTTGTAAGTAATTGATGCTAGCCAGGAATGTGATCTGTGTCACTGTTTGCCAAGATCTCTGTTTGCCACATCGTGGAGCTGGGAAGTCAGTGCTGGGGAAACGTTTCCCTGACAAGTGTGAATGAAGACTGTGTAGTGTAGTTCCTATATTCCCAATAGGCTCTGCGCATTGGAATAATATATCCTACAGATTAGACGTAGAATCGAGGTCGACTAGGTCTCTATCGAATATACTAGAGTTAATTGTGTGTGCCAGCTAGCTCAGAGGTCACTAGAAACTTCCTCAAATTCACAAGAAGGGATTAGTCTCTGACAACCGCATAAACATGACAACTTTGTTTCCCCAAGATAAAACTTATCTTCAGAGTCGTGGAAACAATAGATAGATATTTCACTCAGTCAATTGTGCATGCTTCGTTTCACTAGAGGTGCAGAGAAAGTAGAAAGACGGGCGTTTTCAATAAAAGGATTTATTGAACAGTCTTCTTTCTCAAGCATGAGAAATGATCTGCTACAATAGTAAAACTATTTGTAAAATATAATGCGTACAGTATAAATAGTAGAATAAAATAATACTGTATGAGCATTTTATGGTTCCTAAATCATATATAAATACATGCATAAATAACGGAGGCTAAAAGTACTCAACGGGTGCTTCTAAAATACGCCTACCCCGGTGTACCTAACCTAAGCTTAGTACGAGGGAAGAAGTAAGTGAGGTGTAGCATAAATGTAGTATTCTTTTGCCAAGAATCTGCCCAAGATTTCTCTAAGGATCTAATTAGCTCCGTACCTTAGTTTAGAATGGAGAAGGTCAGTCTCGGAACTCGATTTCCCAACAACCCACAAGGGTAGCTTGGAAACACTGGAGCTGGATTTCTCGGCAGGAGAAGAGACAGCGTCTCTCTCAGTGCGTCTGCTGGAGGGTCGGCTTCCTTCAGCACTTGCTGTAGCAGGGCACGTCGGGCAAGTGAATAGTCTAACTGCTCCAAACCACTGTGTGTTTGCTTGGGCGAGTGTGGGCATATTTATACCTTGAAGGTGCCGACTTTGACGTACAGTTGGACATAATAACGTCATCAAAGAGTCTCAGTTCTTTGAAAACACCATGAGTTCTTCGATAAATCAATACTCAAGCCAGGGGAAGTCCCTGACTGCTGAAGGCAGGTTTTTCCAAAAATCGTTGTGGATTTTCGGAACTAGTGGAAGTAGCCCTGCCGTATTTGGACTGCATGAGCTATGCCTAAATATGTTTATGATTTAAATGCCTTTATAAGGATATGGTGATTTATACCTATATAAGGGCATGAATCGGGAAACTTACAATAGGGTCCTAAAATGATACATAACAATTGGAAGCAATATTTATATGGTGAAGAATCTGCTAAAAGATGTATTCATCAGTACTCCGTCTTTAAAGAGTAGAACTTGCATATGTTAACATTTATAGGTTGTTACATGAAAGCATTACCGATATTGTAGTTAATGACAGTACAGTTTACTCTAGCACGTTCTCTTTCTGCCTTTCATCTTTGAATTCTGACTCTCACCCCCCTGTCTTATATTTGGTAATCAAATTTACAATAATCATTTTATATTTTAATATATCTGTCTGGAAATGTATCATTTATCTATTACTGCATCTGAGCAGTAGTAACATTATAACTGTTTTTCTCTTCTGGTTAGCAAATGCTCAGACCAGTGAGACAGTTGTGTGACTTTATGGTGCATCTCTGTTCCAGATGGACTTATCTATGCTTGACCTTGGATGTTAGATACGTTTTCCCAGCCTTCTAAGTCACTAAGGGCCAGATGTATCAAGATACACTTTTGCAATTCTCAAATAGCGATTTTTAAGGAATCGCTATTTGAGAATTGCAAAATGGTATGTATGTAGAAATTCGCTATTTTTTAGAGATTTTTAAAATTCCTTAATTGCGATTTATGTATTTATTTATGGGTTTATACCGCGCTTGAATCAACTCCCGGAGGAGTATCTCTGTGCATTTTTCAAAGTACCATGTGATGCACATACATGCCCTTAGGGCATGTATGTGCACCACATGTGCACCCATGCTTATTTGCGGGGTGCAACATGGTGTCCTTTGGACACCCCTGCACACTTGAAATTATTCTTAATTTGCGATTAGCAAATTGCTCATTGCAATTAAGGAAGAATTTCCCATTCATTTCTATGGGCCAGGAGTCCCATAGGAATGAATGTGAAATTATTCTCATTTTGCGATTCGCAATTTGCTAATCGCAAATTGAGAATAATTTCAAGGGTGCAGGGGTGTCCAAAGGACACCCTGTTGCACCCCAGAAATAAGCATGGGTGCACATGTGGTGCACATACATGCCCTAAGGGCATGTATGTGCATCACATGGTACTTTGAAAAATGCTAAAATAAGCATTTTCAAAGAAATTCGCAAATTGCGATTCCTTAAGGACAATTAGCAAATATTTTTCGCTTCATACATTGCATTTAAGGAATCGCAAATTTTGAGATTCCTTAAATGCAATCGCAAAATAAGGAATTGCAAATTTGCGATTCCTTATTTTGCACTGAAATTTGCTAAAAAAACATACCATTTTACTCAAATGAGTTCGCAAACACCGAAATTCTGTGAATTTCGGCGTTTGCGAACCCATTTCCGCTTCATACATCTGGCCCCCTGAGACCACTACATATCTCAAATCAACCAACTGAAATGAGGAATGCATTTAAGTGGATGATTCTAAACACAAATCACCATATTATTCTTACTTAGATATTTGGATTAACATTTGAAATTATTTTTTTTAAAACTCCTCCTCGTCTTCATCATTTTACAATAGCAAACTATTAATGACATCTCATTTGTGAACATTGATAGGAAATGTCTTAACAGCAGCAAACTCGAAGCTAAGATTTCCAGATGCCCTTTGCCAGACGACTTTGGAGAACTCGGGAAACTGTTATACATCACAAAGATGCAGTAATTTCAGATCAACTATATAAACTAGAAAACGATTTTGCAAGTGAAGGGAGAACCTAAATGAGACTCTATTGCAATAAAAAAAACTCCTAACACCTTATTTTTCCTAATGGGTCTGCATTTGCAGGTTTCAGTTATGCAATGCGGCAAATAATAGCAGTCATTACTTCACAACTCAATTGTGCTCACTTTAACAACCGCCAAAGGAAGAAAGGGCGAGTATAAGCTACTCGCCAAGACAGGATTTGAACCTGCAACCAGAGCCAAGCGATGAGCTTTTGACACACACTTATCCTCCCTGCCTTCGGCGTAATATACATTTAAACATCTAATTTACATAGATCGCAGTCAATCACAAAGGATTGGAAATCCCAGTTCTGCAGGCAATCTATCCAAAGATTGACTGTTTGCATTTAACAAGCGTGTTTAGGTCATTTGGGACTCGCATCAAGATTTGCCGAGGCACAATTAAGCTTTAACAAACTGATCTAATCCTAGCAGCTGCGAGGAGGAAGAATGATGCCTGCTTACCATCTTAGTGAATTTCAATGCGCCCTAGAGATTAAAATCCACTGATCCGGAAGTGGTGGCACAATGGCAGGCGTCGTGCGGTTCTGTGCAGCTTCGCCATTCTTTTATGCACATGAAGTCAAACACTGCCATACAAAGAGGCGCACATAATGGCACTATTAGCAGACAATCTGCTAAGTGTGTGCCGAATGAAAAGTTACATGTTATAGGACATAAATATGCCACCTTTTTCTGGGGAATTTACAGGGACCTTTGGCTTTATGTGTTCATAATGGCTGCCGCCCTGGGACCTGAGGCAATTTATTATTTGATTCTACTTGTAGGACTCAGCCACGCTGGCATCAAAACACTGGTGACAGACGTAGAATTTAATACACTCTTTGCTAGAATAATGGTACAATTTTAGACATTTTATTCTTAAACATTTATTGCAAAGCAATGCAGCTTATTTGATCAAATGTACTAGTACAGGGTAACAAGGCACGATATATACAGGGCAAAGAGACCGAAAGCTAATGTGAGTTAGGCTGAAATTGAGGAAAGGGTTGTCTATGTATTCATACTGTTCATGTCACTGGGACCGGACTGGCCATTACGGGCTTTGGGTGTTTTCCCGGGAGGCTGAAAGGGCGGGCCGGTTTTGCAGCAGTAGTGGCTGTTTTTTTGTAAGTGGCAGCCAGTTGTGCAGCGGTGCTGTAATATCGGCCCCAGTGCCAAAAGCAGCAGTGCTTCACACTTGTTGGGGTATCATGAAAAGAGATGCGAGTATCATGACAAATGCATAAAAAATAACTTGTATTTTTGTCATCACTTTGGTGTAAAGAACTATATAGTTCGTTTAGGGGATTTGTGGCCTATAACAGGCAGCATAGCAAAAGCAAAAAGAGGGGGACTTCAACGTGATTTATCGATTGGACAACCTTAAGCGACTGTAGTGCACTAAAGAAGGTGGTTTCAGCGTTGTCAACGGAAATTAAGCATACCTCTAAGATCACAATGTTATTTTGGAGAGGGTGCGATGGGACTGGACATTGAAAACAAAAACAGAGGTAAGGTCTGTTGAATACCTGGGAAATCATTTAACAGCGGAAGGTATCTTTCTGCCCACAAGCATTATCACTGGTGGGGAAATGCTTTCAGCTGATTAAATCTCTGAAGAAGTTTTTTGATCTTCTTCCAGTAACAGCAAGGAAAACTGTTACAGCAGCCCTAATCACTTCCAGATTAGACTATTGTAATAGCATTTATGCGGGCGCAAACAAGGTAATATTCAAGAAACTCCAGTCCATTAAACATGCAGCAGTCCGCTTGGTGCTGAAAATGCCATGCTGCTCCTCAGCTTCCACAGCAATAAGACTACTGCATTGGCTACCTATCCATAAAAGAGTACTATTCAAGATACTCGTTCTCACCTGCAGAGCTTTCAGTGCCCTGGGACCGAAATACCCGACATCCAGAGTCACAACCTATGTTACTGCACGCCCTCTTAGATCCTCCGCAGCCAATCTTCTAAAACCCACACTGTTCAGATAAAAAACTAAGGGTGGGAGGTCTGTAACCGCCCTGGGAGTAAAAGCATAGAAAACTCTCCCCTGCGATCTCAGTCTCATCTAATCAGAATCTGGTTTCAGGAAATCCTTGAAAACCTGGATTTTTGGAGCTTCAGACTCACTCTGTCTTTCCCTTATTTAACTCTCTAACGATTGCGATAGCAGCACCCTTGGTTTTTCTGTGTCTCCAATCTATCTCTGCACAGCGCCAAGATAATCCAGCGGATGTTAGCTGTGCTTTAGAAATAACACATACAATACAATATAATACAGTACAAATCTACTAAAGATATGTGACCTATAGATGGGAGTAAAACCAGGCTCTTCCTAGGGCTGTCTAAGTATGATTCTGTGTCAGACTTTATTGTACTTAACAAGACATGCAAAAAATTGATGCGTGAAGGGTCAATTTTCAGGCGAAGATCAAAATTATTTGTGGAGAGACTTTAAGCAAGCAAGAGTACCTGCCCCTTCTTTGAGGCTTTATTGTGCTGTTGCCCAGTGCTTGATTCCCGTTGATGAGAGTTCTGCAGGGATTAGTGGGGCTTTGTGCCAGATAGTTGATATCAGGAAAAACGCTGTTGCAATACTTTAAGAAGCCTGAGAGATTCTGATTGCCACGAAAACACTATAGAAGAGAAGGCACTTGCCTGCGTCTAGGCTATTGAGAATTTCAAAGCGTATGAATGAGGATACAATATCATTTGCATGGACCATAAACCCATGATATATCTTCTAGGTGTCAAAGGAATGGGTAAGGTAAGCCTCAGATTGGTGTGTTTCCCGAATGCTGAAATTTCAATCAATCAAACAAGGATTTGTAAAGTGCGGCAAATCACAAAGGACTGTTCTTGAAGCGCTGGAGTTGCTAACTGCTTCGTGGTGATCTGTTCATTCGAACAGCCGGGTCTTGAGTCCTTTCCTGAATTGTTGGAGTGAAGAGGCAGTTCTGACATGCAGGGGAAGGTTGGTCCAGGCTTAGGCTTGCTGGTGGGAGCAGGAAAATCCTCCGTTGTTGCCTATGTGGATCCGGGGGGTGTCTGCATGGAAGAGGGAAGCTGATCATAAGTGTCTGGTTGGTTGGTGGAAGGTCATGAGCTTGTTGATGTATGCTGGTCCTTAACTGTGCAGGGTTTTCACCTGCAAATCTTGCGGAGCATGCATAGAGTGTAGAAACAGGCAGATGAGACATCGTTTATCTGTTTCTTTGTAGACAGCTTGCTGTCCAAGATGACGCAGGGATTGCGGGTGTGGTCTATCGGGGCAGGAGATGGGCAGAGTTCAGTAAGCCACCATGCATTGTTCCATGGCGAGATGTTGTTTCCAAAGATGAGGACTCGAGTCTTGTCCGTGTTGAGCTTGAGACAGTTGTCCTTCATCCAGTCAGCGACATTCATCGTACATCTGTAGAAGTTGGCTCAGGTAGTGGAGGGTTCCTCTGACAGCGACAGGGTGAGCTGGGTGTCGTTGGCATAGAAGATGATGTTGAGTCTGTGCAATCCCAGGGGGGCCATGCACATGTTGAAGAGGGTGGGGCTGAAGGACAATCCTTGGGGGACGCTGTAGATGATCTTCTTGGGTTCCAAGGAGAACAGTGGGAAATGGATTATCTGGGTACTTCCAGTGAGGTACGAGGCGATCCATTTGATGGTGTCTCCCTGAATTATGATGTCGTGGAGTCTGTTGATCATGATGTGATGAGAGACAGGGTTTAAGGCGGCTGACAGGTTCAGGAGGAATCGGGCTGCTTTTTCACCGTGGTCCAGGAGGGCCCTGATGTCATCTGTGGTTTCAACCAGGGTTGTCTCTGTGTTGTGGTTGGCTCAGAATCTGGATTGAGAGAGTTCTAGGAGGTTGATGTGTTCCAAATGTTCCATGAGTTGCTGGTTGATTGCCTTCTTGAAAACTTTCACTGGGAAGGGGAGCAAGGAGATGGGCTGGTAGTTCTTCGGTTCTACTGTGATGGCGGATGGTTTCTTCAGGAGGGGCCCTCGCTACTGCGCGTTGTGTTTCCAGTCCTCAGGAAAGGAGGCCAAGGTGATGGAGGTGTTCAGGACATTCCTGAGCTGGTCACCAATCATCTTGCTCCCGAAGTTGAAGACTTGGTGAGGACAGGGGTCCGTGGGTGCTACAGAGTGAACAGAGTTCATGATGGAGATTGTGGCTTGAGTCGTGAGAGGGTCCCAATGGGTGATCAGGGTTTGTGCTTGTGAGCATGCTGATGGTGGTGGGGTTTGAAGCTTTCGTAGATGACAGATCTTGTTGCTGCAGAAGTCCACCAGGGTATATCACAGTTCTTGGGAAGGGGTGAGGTTATTCCCAGCAGCTACGGAGATGAGGAACTCCCTCACAATGGCACTCCCTGCTTCGGATTGTGCTGGCTTTTATGTGGTCTGCTAAGGCAGTCTTTTTTTTCCTTCAGGAGGCAGTGGAACTGGTTGAGTGCTGTTCTGAACGTGGTATGGTCTCCTGTCTCTTTCCTGGTGCACCACTTCCTTTCGAGTTGTTGGCAGTTGCGTTGACAATTTTGAAACAAGATTTATTTTGGGCAGTAGTAACACAAGGGATAACCTGTTCTCTCGTGTTGTATTTCAATAGGTTAGCACTTACATCTACGAAGAAATGTCTACAGGAAGATTACTGGTGGCTTGAATGGAAAATGTGACAGAGGTATAAGTAGGTTCTTGAGCCACATGCCAGAAGGCAGACAATACATTATATAGTTCATCACACATCCCTATAGACTGCAGATTTTCCAAAACATCAAGGAAAAAAGCAGTCATTAAGTTGTTCAAATCAGTCTTCACATTGCTCTTAGGAATTAGAAATTTGAGAGTCATGATGCATTGCCCGATATGGTATCCTCAGGGGGCTGAGTGCGAGGGGCTACCCTCGTTTTTGCACTCGTTTTGCAGTGTCTCCCAATTAGTTCCTCAAACTGTGGACAAGATCTTTCTGAGATAGGAAAAACCAGACCCGAGACTTGTGAATAGCAGTGGGACCATGGGCAGCTGCTGCGTCCGCACCCTGCTCACCCTCCTACTTCAGCAATATGATCATCATCAAATGTATTCATGTCTTAGGAGCCTGATTCAGATCATGGCGGGTGGGTTACTCCGTCACAACTGTGGATATCCCGTCCGTCAAAATATAAATCCCATAGGATATAATGAGATATATATTTCGGAGGACGGGATATCTGCCACCATTGTGATGGAGTAACCCGTCCACCGAGATCTAAATCAGGGCCGTAGTTATATATAGTCATAAATGAGGGATAAAAAAAAGGTAATATGATACAATTGTCATATAACATTCTTAATATAACCATAGGTGTATCTAAAAAATACTTCAGTAAACTTTGTGTTAGGAAAAGCAGAAAAAGATTTCCTCAGCTCAAGTAAAATAAACTCTGCCCTCACACCACCCTTGTCCCTCCACCCGAGGCCTGGGAAAAAGTCCATGCAACATTTACCACCAGCTCCAAGCCGGTGGACAAAGGTGTGCAGATTTGGGCCCATTAATCCCCTCGGAAGAGGGGAAAACATGCAGTGTTGAACTCTGAATTCACAGGTCTACATGTTATGACCCATTATGGTGGAAATAATTCACAATTCCCTTTAACTCATGAAAAGACAAGGTCAGGAATTGTTACCAGAGGCCCCAGTAGCTACCAGTGGAGGTAATAGTTTAGTCATAATGATAGCCTTTAAAGTGTGAATATTTTCATTTTTTCACTTATCCACTACTGAAGATGTTATTAATAATTTGTAAGAGAAGTTTTATATTGAGTGTTTACTCCAGTTTATCGTGTCACATAACATGGTCCAGTTTGTTGTCTAGGCTAGGAAGAACAAGTTACTTACCTCCTGTAACGCTTTTTCTGGTGGATACAGTATCTGCCTGTGGATTCCTCACCTTGTGAATATCCCCCTGCGTGCGCAACATTCTGAAATTCTTTTGTACCTCTTCACGCCGACTTGGACGACGTCACAGAACGCACGGCTTCGCGCGCGCGCGCGGCTCCGCTGACGTCACTGACTCCATAATAGGACTCCATCGGCGTGATGACATCAGTTCCGCCCTTTTTTTCCGTGCCTACGAGGCACACTGACGGACCAACAACAGTAGATATACACACAATGTACACAGTACCAAATAATCAAAATAACACACACAGTGTGTAGTCAATGCAGGAAAGCAATTATAATAACACATTTCCTTTGAAAATAAAATATTTACATAAAAACCATGACACTAATACAGATATAGAAGAGTGGACAACGGGGAGGCGGATAGGCCAGTGAGGAATCCACAGGCAGATACTGTATCCACCAGAAATAACGTTACCAAAGGTAGGTAACTTGTTCTTCTGATGGATACATCAGCCAGTGGATTCCTCACCTTGTGTATAGAGTCCCACAACAGTCCCCACTCCTGGAGGAGGGTGTCCACTCGCCTATACCAGAAAATCCTAGAGTACAGAAAGCACAAAGCGGCCGTCCCTCCTCACTTCGGAATCTAAGCAGTAATGCTTCGCAAAAGTGTGGAGGGAGGCCCAAGTTGCCGCTCTACAAATGTCCTCTACAGGCACACCCCTAGACAAAGCAGATGTAGCAGTCCTTGCTCTAGTAGAATGAGCTGTTAAACCTTCAGGAGGTTCCCTACCCACCAGAGAGTAGCATATCTTGAAACATAAGACAATCCATCTTGACAACATGAGCTTGTGCACCGCCTTGCCTCTTCTGGCTCCAACAAAGCCCACAAAGAGCTGGTCATCCACTCTGAACTCCCTGGTTCTGTCCAGGTAGAAGCTCACCGCCCTCTTAGGGTCCAAGCGGTGAAGTCTCTCCTCCTCCTTGGAAGGGTGAGGGGGAGGATAGAAGGAAGGAAGGGTAACGGACTGCCCTAGATGGAAGGGAGTTACCATCTTAGGCAGAAAAGCAGCCCCGGTCTGGAGTACCATTCGTTCAGCATGAATGGTCAAGAATGGGGGCTTTGAACTAAGAGCTTGAAGCTCACTTACCCTCCTTACCGAGGTAATTGCAATCAGGAAGACCGTTTTAAAAGACAACAGTCTCAAGGGACTCTTGTGCAAAGGATCAAAAAGTGAACCCATCAAGAAAGTGAGCACAAGATTCAAGACCCATTGAGGCACAAAGGGAGTAGGAGGAAATTTGTTTGTAAGGCCCTTTAAAAACCTTAAAACAATAGGAGATTTAAATAAGGACGGCTGATCCGGCAGACAGAGAAATGCAGACAAAGCCGAAAGATAACCTTTGAGCGTAGCTACAGTAAACCCTTGCTGAGCTAAAGAAAGAGAAAACCGAAGTATGTCAGACAATCGAGCCTTCAAAGGGTCAATGGACTTCCCCCCACACCAAGAGACAAACTTAAACCATCAATAAGAGTAGATAGACTTGGTGGAATCACGCCAGGCCGATAAAATGGCATCCACCACGTCATGTGGGAGGGAAAAAGAATTCAGGTTGCCCCGCTCAATCTCCAGGCATGAAGGTGTAAGATCTGGAGGTGGGGGTGTAGAACCTGCTCCTCCATCTGAGAGAGGAGATCTGCCCTGAGAGGGAGACGGAGCGGCGGGCACGATGAGAGGTGGAGAAGATCTGTGTACCCCACCCTTCTTGGCCAATCCAGGGTGATCAATATGACTTGGGCCCGGTCTTGACGTATCTTCCTCAGAACCAGAGGAATCAAGGGTATGGGAAGAAACGCGTAAAGGAGTCTTGAGTCCCAACTCAACTGAAACGCGTCCCCCAAAGCTCCCTGCATCGGATACTGGAGACTGCAGAATGACGGGCAGTGAGCATTCTCGTGAGTGGCAAACAGGTCCACCCGAGGAGTTCCCCACGTCCTAAAGATGTGACAGACCACCTCCGGATGAAGCCTCCACTCGTGATCGGCCGACAGACTGTCTGCACGTACGTTCAGAACTCGGGCCAGATGATTTGTCATCAGACAAATCTGATGGTCCTGAACCCAGGACCAAAGATGCAGAGCCTCTCTGCAGAGACACGGTGATCTCACTCCTCCCTGCTTGTTGACATACTACATTGCGGTCGTGTTGTCCGTCAGGACCTGAATCGACTGACCGCGAAGGGAAGGGAGGAAGGCCTGGAGAGCCAAACGAATCGCACAATTCCAGAAGGTTGATGTGGAGTAACCTTTCCTCTGGAGACCAAAGACCCTTGATCTACAGATCCCCCAGATGAGCACCCCACCCTAGGGTGGATGCATCAGTTATCACTGTGGCCACCGACGGAGGCAGTTGAAAAGGCTTTCCTTGAGACAGATTGCCTTCCACGCCCCACCAAGTCAGATGCGCCGCAGCTTCTCTTGAGATCCTCACAGACTCCCCGAGATCTCCGTTGTGTTGATACCACTGCCTGCGGTGGCACCACTGGAGTGCCTTCATGTGCCAGCGTGCATGGTTGACCAGCAGAATGCAGGAAGCCATCAGACCGAGCAGACGAAGAACCTTCAGGACTGGAACGACCGCTCCATTCTGAAATCAAGGAATCATTTCCTGTATGTCGCGAATCCGTTGAGGAGGATGGAATGCCAACACACAGTTGTATCCGGTACAGCACCTATGAACAGTCTGCACTGGGAGGGCACCAGGTGCGATTTGGGTACATTTATCGAAAATCCCAATCTATACAACAACTGAGTTGTGACTTGCAGATGATGGAGCACTTTCTCTGGAGATTCTGCTTTGATCAGCCAATCGTCCAGATAAGGGAATACTGGTATCCCTGACCTTCTGAGATGTGCTGCCACCAAAGCCATCACCTTGGTGAAGACTCGAGGTGCAGTAGTAAGACCAAACGGAAGGACCGCAAACTGGTAATGCTGCAAACCCACCGTGAAACGGAGATACTTCCTGTGTGACTTCAGGATGGGAATGTGAAAATATGGATCCTGCAAGTCGATCGACACCATCCACTCTTCTTCCAGCAGTGCTTGAAGAACCTGCGCAAGGGTGAGCACCTGGAACTTCTCCTGCTTCAGAAAGAGGTTCAAGGTCCTGAGGTCCAGGATCGTACGAAGTCTGCCATCCTTCTTGGGTATCAGGAAATACCGGGACGAGCATCCCTGACCCCTTTCCTACTCCGGAACCACCTCTATCCCATCTTTTCTTAGTAACGCCAGGACTTCCTCCTGCAGAAGTAGCAGGTGGTCCTCTGAGCAAAACCCTTGGCAAGGAGGGTAATTCGGAGGGAACTCCCGAAAGGAAAGAGCCAACTGTTTCACAGAATCCATCAGAGCAGTGGTTCCCAAACTTTTGACTCCTGAGGACCCCTATTGAGTCACTTCTGGAAGCCAAGGACCCCTAAACAATTTGTACGATTTAAATTTTAAACATTAAAACAGTAGTTTGAAAAAAAGTAAACACACATGCACACCAAAAAAAAACTTGAATCACTAAAGATTTTAATATTTTATATAGAAAGAATTTGCGAAATTCAAATCTTTTAATGGGATGGTTAGTGCTGCATCTCTGCAACTAACTTTTCAATATTTGGTTCTATTTCGCAGTATGAGGCTCCTACCTGGGCCAGACTGGAAACCCAAAGCCGCCCTGGCAAATGTTGTCAGACCAGTCCCAGTACTACGTGCAGTGAGTGAGCCTGGCCACTGCAAAGCAAACTTTGGGGGGCTCTCCCACCAAGAAAATATGGGAAAAAATGGTGCATTCAGCAACACATTTGTCATTATATATTGAATTGAATTTGCTTTTAATGCATAGTAAATGATGACCTTACTATGCACCAATACAACAATCTTGTTGGGGCTCTTTTGTGAATCCCTCACTATCACTCTCGAACAGTGCCTCTCTTCTCTCAATAGCCCCTCTGTCACGTGTATTTCATTTGTTTTATAGCATCGCTCATACAAGTGTAGGGTGTCAGAGCACTTTACATTACACACATACAGAGACAATGAATCGTACGTGTGTAAATCGGTGTATAGAAAATGTTATGTTATATAAGGCAAAGGGGACTTCAAGGTGTAGGGTTCACATGTCATCCATACTGGTGAGCATTTTTTAAGAGTGATTGGTCTGGAGAAGCACAAAATCTTGACACAGAATGTAACATAGGGGTTAGCTATAACTTTAATTATAACAGTTTAATTCTACCCAAACAAACCTTTTTGGCAAAATGAGGATTATGAAAGACTGGGAAAAAAAGATAGCATACTAATTTGTACCATGCAGCTTGCATGCAGCTGTTTGATGGCAGGTCATAGCTTCAAGTGCTAGATTATGATTGTTACTCATAAACTGCACAATAAAAAAAGAATCTCTGTGACAAAAGCAGTAACCCACTGAGCTATGCCTATAAACTACTGTTTTTTTAATGCATCGTACACATTCTTTGCAGAAGGCATATTAACCCTCTGTGCTACCTTAGATGAGTCAAACCTGCTACTGAACAAAACACGCATCCCTCTCCAGCAGGTACATTAATCACTGGATGTTATCTTGACACTTATATAGTTGCCCGAAAACTACAGATTATTCAAGGAACTTTGAAGTGCTTTTAAAACTGTTGCTTGCGGACCCCCTGGGAATGTGTCACGGACCCCTGGAGGCCACAGTTTGGGAAACACTGCATCAGAGCATGGATGTAACGCCCCAAGAGGCATGTGGCGTTCGTTGACTTGAGAGCCATGCTCGCTGAAGAAAAAACGTCTTTGCTGATTGGTCTTGTTTTTTAGATTCTTTGTCTCCAGGCACCTGAGGGAAAGCACCTGCAGATTTTTTGGAGCAGGTTGCCTGTACCACCAAGCTCTCTGGCAAAGGATGAGAAGATAAAAAGTCTGGGTCTCCAGGAGCCACCCTATATCTGCTTGCGACAGCTTTCGAAACTGCTGGAGCCGTAAGAGGCCTACTCCACACCTCCAAGATTGACTCTGTCAAAGCTTCATTAAAAGGAAGCATAGGCTCTACCACTGAAGATGGTGAGTGGAGGACTTCTGTTAATATATTTGACTTGTACTCCGCAGAAGGCAGATTTAGATTTAACAAATCTGCTGCCTTCTTGATGACCACATGATATGGCGCCACATCTTTTGAAGGGGCATCTGGGACAGAGGATAACTCCCAATCCGGAGACAGTTCCAATCCACTAGCCTCCCTTAGGTCATCAAAGAAATCTTCCGATTCCTGCAGCTCAACTTCTTCCATCTCCACTTCTCTGTACCTCTCTTCCTCTAGAAGTCGCTGAGCCTCACGTGTCGACCTCTCCTTCGGGAACGGTGTCGGCGGATCCGCAATTGACTCAGATGGAGCCGGAGTCGAGCTTGGAGCTGAAGGAACAGGCCGCTGTACTCGAGGTTGAACTGGAGCCGGCACCAGTGACGAAGGAATCGGCGTCGAAGACCTCGGCGGCGCCGAGAGATGCCAAGGCGGTTTTGGAGCCGGCATAAATGGCATGAACGGTGCCAGAGCATACGTCTGGGGAACTCCCAGATTAAAGGCTATCGGACCCATGGGACCAACCGGTGCTCCATAGGGGTACATGGCTCTCGTGAAGACACCATACATAGCATTTAAGTACTGTGTAGGGTCTTGTCCCGGGCCTGGAAATGTAGGGTATGAACCCACCGGCTGCTCTTGAGGAGGCACTGGATTCGTGTCGACTTCATCCTCGGGTTGTAGAGCCGGAGTAGTCAAACCCTCAGGCAAGGGAGTCTATTCCTCCTCTCGAGTTAGAGTTCGAGACGGCACCGGAGCGGGATTCGACACCGGAGCCGGTGAACGCTCCGGCAACTCCATGGGCGAAGCCTCACCTTCCGGATCCAGAACATTTGGAGAAGGAGATACATCATCCTTACGATGTCTTCTACCTGGCGACTTCGGCCTCGAATCCGAATCCTTCCCAGAACAGTGTCGAGATCCATGCTTCCTCTTCTTATGTTTCTTTTTAGTCGACCTGGAAGCATGCCCCGAAGACTACCTCGAACGCAACCTCTAACAGGACCTCGACCTCGTCCGCCTCGATTGCGACTTTGAGCTCTTCCTGTCCTTTTTACCCCTCATTTTGGCAACCAGGAGCTTCGCCTCTCTTTCACGAAGGGCCTTGGGGTTCATCTTCTTGCAGCCTGGACACGCTTGGACAGGCACCATACGCAATCTTCATGTGGGTCCGTGATTGGCATCATTTTCCCGCATTCTCCGCACGGCTTGAATCCGGTTTTCTTCGAGGACATCTTGACAGGAGACAAAGAAACTAGAAAACACTGAAAGCAACAAACAGTAACAGAGTTACTCAATAGCTACAGAGGATCCCTCGAAAACCGTTGGCACCGACGACGCGGAAAAAAGGGAACTGATGTCATCACGCCGACGGAGTCCTATTATGGAGTCAGTGACGTCAGCGGAGCCGGGCGCGCGAAGCCGTGCGTTCTGGGACGTCGTCGGCGTGAAGAGCTACAAAAGAATTTCCGAATATTGCTGACGCAGGGGGATATTCACAAGGTGAGGAATCCACTGGCAGATGTATCCATCAGAAAGCATTTTTATATTCTATTGGAGTCAAACACTTGACTGTAGCTCTTTACAGCCTCCAGCCCAAGGAGGTGGTTAAAAGTATAAACCATATTACGGGTACCGTTCAAATGTTTGTTGTTCATTAGACAGAGATGCTGTATCTAAACTGGTTCTGAGTTTAGGAAAAGTATGGTGGTGATTGTGAACTGGACTCGATAGCAGTGAAAGACGGTGATGGAGTATCAATACAAGATTAAAGAACAATAAGTCATGGATCATCATGTGAAAATGCCTGTCAAAGTGGGAGATTAGGTTAAGGCCTGTAAACTGGTAGATATGTCAGTGAAGGTTCTATGTTTTATTTTCACCACCTAAGTGCTCAAAGTATCAAAAGGTTCTGGGACAGTGAAGGAAATGGCGGGAGTAAAAGAGTTACTCTGTTAAATGGATAAAGGAAAATCAGGACGAGATTTCATGAATGATATTGGTATTAGTTTGAGAATGGATGATTTGTCCCACTCTGTCGAACCACAAAATCACAATTGTGTGCCCGAGTAGTCTTCGGTCGAGAAGTTAGCTGCCTGTGATGCTGAAGATCTGTGCTAAAGGAGTCGTTGAGTTTGAGCAGGTGAGGTCACTGGATGATAAAGAAGCCAGTTGCAGAAATGAACCGGGTGAACAAGGCATTTCCTGCACCCAGGGATTTGGAAGATTGTGAAATGTATAAGTACCGAGCATTCCTGTATAGTGGTCTTCCTTAAAATCTATTTAACGTCTACTAATGCACTTACTCCGTTTAATGGGGTAATATTTGTGTTATGTCTTGTTTCATTAGATTCAGTTTCTAGTTTATTATTGCATCAATAAAGGATTTGGTCTGCTCCAGAATCACTATTCTCTTGGAAGTTGGTGACCCTGGTTGTCAGAAATGGATGCGCAGAATGTGGGCGCCTTCTTATCTGAATAAACATTTTACGGACCACGGCCTGAGAGCTGTATCTAACAGATGTCTCAATTACTTTTTTAAATGAAACTACAGCTGAATATACTGCATACAAGTGATGGCAAGACAATCAGCTGATGGCTTCAGAAGCAAGTTGAAGTTCTAGGCCCACTCAGAAGTTTGAATTCGCTTGCCACTCAGGGCACAGTGATGTGTGCCCTCCCCAGAATGGACGCAGCATTAATTGCTATGGGCAGTCCTGTCTGTGTCTCCCAGAGTGGGCGCTTCGCTTCGTGCCATTGAGCTGCTAATAAACAGATCGGCTCAGCGAGATAAGCACCTGCTACGGAACACTACATGCATCTTGCAGGGTACAGCCCTTCCTTTTAATATGGTTAAAAAAAATAGTACCCTTAACTATGATAAAGTAATATCTGCAAGTTAACAGCACAATGTCATAGCTCTGCTAGTCCCAACTCTAAAGTCACCAGAATATAAGAGAGTTAAAACTACCCCATATCTGCAACATTACTACATCCTGTTCTTACCCTACCACGCTCCTGTGTTAAGTGTTTCCCTACAATTGGTTAGACGTGCTTTCATTAAATATATATAACAAATACACACTATACGTAGGAGGTATCAATTATTCTATTATTTTACAAAATTCTGTCGCCTCCCTATTGACTAAATTCTATGCTACATGTTTTACCGACCCCAATACATATATAATTTTTAGTAACATCAAAAGGCCTATGATAAAAACAGATCTGGTCAACTGCATAGTTCCCAAACGACAACTTGGGCATTTAGACATGTGCGACATTTTTATCTGAATAATAACTGGAGCACCTACACTAGTCTGCTGTCGACAACTGATTCTCTTGTCATCTGCATGTCTGTGTACACACGGTTTTATCGCAATATGTGCACATCTGTGTGATCACAACCAGCAGTGGAGACTCACTTCCCTGTACATGCATTTTGGAAATGAAAAGCAATTTAAGAAACTTTTGTTTTGCTTAGCTGCTGCAAGTAGTCCGGTATTGATAGCCTTTACATTATTTCAGTCAGCTGAACATTAAATGTTGTTCAAACTATCCGATTGGAACTACTGTTGTTGTCTCATTATTAAGAGTCCAATCCTCCTTACCATTTACAGGTGGATTCGAAGAGTAGCCAGTAGTCTTAATGACTTTACATTCCTTATTAAGGCAAGTTAAAACAAAGTATTGCTCATTATTGGGTGGGACAACACCAGTCCTATTACCATTCAGGTATGAAATAGAAGGGCCGCCAATACAATGACATTGGAGAATCACAGGATTGGCTATCCTCATTCAGTTTCTGAGGACCCTTGTGGCTTCTGCTCTCTTCGGCTGCACACCCGGCCCAGGATAACGCAGGAGGCAGAAAAAGATCCTGGTCCCATGAAATAAGTGATGGGGTGCCCATCAGCAACCACCAGCACAAGTTAAGTACTGAGTCACTGCTAACTGAGCTCTTCGCAACCTGTATCAATAAACAGCATGGTCACTATTCACAAAAATAGAAACAGAGCTTGTCATGTCTCCTACTAAAAGTGGGGCTATTTGTAGCAGTAGCTAAATTACTAGGTTTGCGCTAAGAAAGCCAGAAACGTTTAATGCAGAGTAACTTCTGAGACAGGTCACAGCTAATGTGTATAATAAAAGCCTAGATGTCTAACCCAGTAATTAAACATTAAACTAAAAACACAATCTCTATTAAAAAGTCCTAAAGATACTTTACAAATAAGTATGCAGGCAGCCTCGACTCTTGACTGGTTCCAGTTTGTAATAAGCAATTATATGATGGAGGAAATGTCTGAATTGATCTAGGCCACTAGTAATAATCACTTGGGTCGAATTCCAGGAGCTTGTTTTTTCACCAACTATGCCACTGCAGCTAGAGGCTCGCTTTACGATTATCAGTCCTGGCTATGCTCTAATAGGAACTGTCCAGCCTTAACCCCTTGGGTGCTGCAGTCGGCCGTAGGCCGACGGCAGCACTACCTCCCTAGTGCTGCCGTCGGCCAACAACCGACGCAGCCCCGCCCACTCTTCAGAACGCCTGCACCGCGGCGGAAAAAAACGCCACGGTTAAGGCGTTAACTGCCATGCCAAATCCCCTCTAGATGGCAACACAAGCAACCCCAGACCGGTTTTGACCTGCTTAGGCCTAATCAGTGAGTTATAGTTTAAGTCCTGAGGCAAAGTGAGCATGGGACGTGTAGCACTTGGAATGTGAACAGCAACAAAGAAGGTGACAGAAGGCATGCTTGAATTAATCTCAGTCACTGGTGATCACTCAGGCAGCATTCCACATTCCAGTACACCTTTTCTTGTCTACTGTGCACTCTAGACAGAGATGTGTCACATGTAAATCAGTCTTGACCAGGGTCTAACAGGCCCAACTAGGTCTGCCGAACGTCCAGACCAGATCCCCTCCGGATGTTAACACAAGCAACCTCAGACCCGTTTTGACCTGCTTAGGCCTAGTCAGTGAGTTATAGTTTAAGTCCTGAGGCAAAGTGAGCATGAGACATGTAGCACTTGATATGTGAACATTAACAAACAAGGACCCAGAAGGAATGCTTGAATAAATCTCAGCCACTGGGGATCACTCAGGCCGCATTCCAGTCCATCTATTCATGTCTACTGTGCCACTCTAGACAAAGATCTGCCACTTGTAAATCAGTCTTGACCAGGGTGAAACAGGCCCAGCCAGGTGTGCCAAACTTCTGAACCAGGTCCCTTCCAGATGGTAACACAAGTCACCACAGATTGGTTTTGGCCTGCTTAGGCTTCATCAGTGAGATTCTCAGGCAGAATGAGAGATGCAGTGGTGCAGGACCAAGATGCATATGGCAGGTCTCTGTCCAGAACGGCATAGTAAGGTGAAAAACAATGGCCTGTAATGCAGCTCTATGCGACTGCTAGTGATTTAGGTAATGTCACGCACTCCTTCCATTACCTGTTGCTTCATGCTTCAGTTTGCAGCAACACAATTTACTTTGGGGAAAGAATCCAGCAGCTTTTAGACAATAACTATCTCTAGTAAGTGTGATCAAATACTGCAGTTACTTCCGACCCTAAAAAACCGTAACAAAGTGAAACAAAACATCACATTTTCTTACACCTGCTGTAAAAACAGCAGCTGCTGAAGTTTTAAAACACAAAAGAACTAGGAGTACTTACAGGTATGCCTAGCCAATGAATAATTCGAACCGCCAGTTGTGAGCCCAAATCCTTCAGGTATTTGACTCGAGCTTCGAGGCCTGGTTAACAATTTGGGGGGCTCTATTTCGGCACCAAACTCTGCTCCAATCACACCCAGCAAAACAATAGCAGTAGCTTGCTTGCGCCGCTCTTCGTAAGATGAAGATATTTTTTTCATCTGCGGAGGACCACAAACGCATCCTAGATACAAACAAACAAGAATATTCCAAATCAGTTATTAAAAAATGTATTCACAATAACAATTTAAAATTAAATAAATGAAAATACTGCAGAAAAACATTAACACGACTCTGAGTTAAGTAAAAACCTATATTGTGTGGTATGACAAGCGTAGCATATTTAGCTCTGCCAGCCATCCCTGCTAAGTAATGCAAATGGAAATGCTATTTCTAAGTAGCAAATTCCATATCTGTCTCGATCGCTCCGGCTCTGAAAAATGTGATGGGAACACACCAAGTAAGAAACAAATGTTCATATCTCCTCAATGCATAAAAAATCCAACTGTCAGCCTTCCTGGAAGGCAGTATGGAAAAAGTGTGCCAAGGCTCCAGACATATTGATGTGCAACACGTTCAGACTTGTATGCTATGCTTAACTGGCTATTAGTGGTACAAGGGATATTTTTGCGATATGTCACCTGACCCATTAGCATAGAAGATGAGCATGGGACTTCATTTGCAGCAACAACAAAAATCCTAGTTATATCATGACATGCACATGAAAAACATGTCACCGCAGCAGGCAACTGCGTAGTACTGCGTATATTCTACAACTGGAATTAGTAACTGTGGTTCAGTGTTCCTTCAAAATCCGGCTTCGGCCTACATAAAACAATACACTAATATAAACCCATAGGAACGCCTCATCACAAGCCCTTCTGCAGGTCCAATTAGAGCGTGCCATTTTGACACCGGAAGCAGGACGTGCCTCTGTTGCCCCGCCCACAGCCCCAGCAAGAATAAAGCTCTACAACAATGGCGGCACGGTGGGGGCCATTCTGCATTTGCACCCATTGTTCCATCGGCTGACCTCTACAGAAGGGACTTGCTAAATGCTGCCCGGCTCCTGAGCTGACAAATGAATGATGGCCGCCCCATCCGTTTCCGCCGTGGCTGCCGCCTGCCTCCACTGAGCCCAGGTGCTCAAACAGGGAGCCCGGTGTGACATCGGCGATCAAGACGAATTGGGAGCAGCTCCCGATCCAAGATTGTTTTATACCGTTTAATTTCGTTTCTTACCCTGCTTGGATGAGCACAAGCCGGGTTATGGATTTCTATTCTAATGTACTGAAGCAGGCACTGAGAGGCGCCAACGGAGCGCGTGCTGGAGGGGGAGGGGCGGCGGGGGTCGAGATCAATAGGCGAGGCAGTGACCCCAGCCGCATAGCCTCCGCAGTGACCACTGCTAGGCAAGGGGGGAGGGGCAGCTTCCAGTAGGAAATTACACAACAGGGGCTCTCGGCCCACTCCCCTCCTGCAAACCCAGCTTCCCTCTCTCCTTGTTTAATTTTAGCAAAACCGTGTTAACTCTTTCTGTGTCATGAAATGACGCGATTAAGGGATGAAACTCTGTCTCACAAATCTCAGTCAAGCTTGGCAAAGGTCTCATTTGTTGCACAGGAAATATAAGGCCTGCCCGCTGCTACCTTTAACAGCACATTTACATTTTTTTTCCAAATGACATATTTCTGGAGGTTGCAAAACAATGTAAAAATAATTAATTGTGTACATTTTCTTAATCACACGTTCAAGTTTAAAGACACCCATTTTGTAATAAAGGGAAGCCGTCTTTAATATTATATATTTATAATATAGTTTGAAATTTGGATTTTCAACAAAACGTATGTAATTTAAAATACCGGTAACTCACTCAATGTTTCCTACTTGTAAATTCCAAAAGGATGAGTGTACGCGTTGTGCTGTCGGAGATAACACTTGCGTTAATGTTAAGTGTTAAGGCCGACAGACGTGTGTTTTCCTTTTTACCACTATTGTCATACACATGGTACGGAGGACCCTTGAAGCCCTGCAGTGCACTGGGTGCCCAACTCCCACGGCATCGGGCATACATCGCGGTATTTCTAAATGATCAATAAATGGGGGAAGCAGTTATTTGGGTTTTCTGATAGGACATGGACCCACCCTAGCCTCTTAAATGCTAATGCAAAGTCGACGACTTCATCTGGGAGCTGGCCGGGAGCAGCTTGCTTCAGGCGGTCAACAGAAAACATGCACCCTTATTATCAGTCATTTCAAAATAAAGGTCACTGCTTTATATATTTTCATCCCCCCCAAAAATGCACAGGAAATAATTATTTCCTCTAGTTTCATCTGTCTCCTAAAAATGGGCCATTTCCTCGCTTTGATAGGAGACCCACAGATCCATGGTCTTGGCAGGACGGCTGAGCACCTTTCCACAGGAAGACAATGACTAACACCAAACAGTGCACTGTGGTAAGTAAGCAGCAAGAGTCATTCATAATGATGCGCGCGCACCATCCATTTCTGACAAGAACGCCTTTTAGATATCTGGAATACATAATCAGAAACAAAACATCTATGGGGATGTCATACTCGCTGAATTTACCAGTATAGTCCCAAAAATACTGAGAGATTATTAATCGGGTGAAATAAATAAACTGGTGTTTTGTGACCTGTTTTACTGGATTCATTGTAAAGGACACAGACATGGTCCGTGCATGCGCCTTCAAAACGAAGTATATCTTTCTGAAAACGACACCTCTTCGGAAATTCGAATGACAGATGAAATCAACATTTCTTAGAAACAGGTGTGGAATTTGGCCTTTCAGCAGGAACAAAGTTGGTATTGCAGCTCTGTGGGATCTTGCAGATGTCAATGTGAAACATTAAGTCCTCAGATTTGATTTCCAGCGAGTCCAACTCAGACTCATTTCTTCCACAGTTGTGCAAAGGATTATCTCTGTGAATAACACACAAGCAGCCATTCACAAAGGCATTTTAACAAGTATTTGCATCAGTACTCCAGTAGAACCACTTCTTGTACTCATAAATACAATTCACAAAGGTGCGGGAGGGCAACTCGGACTATGCCAGTTCCATGTCTCATGTGTTGTGGAGCTATTCTGCATGTTCACACATAACAATGCTCGGAGCAATTCTACGTTTTTGGTGTAAATGTGGGAGTGGCAATTGGAAGTGGCTGAAAAAAATCTAGAACAAGGAGGAAGAACACGTAACTCAAGGAGAGGCACAGGGAGGAACATCCAAATACAAAAACACACCTGCAAAATGTTAAATCATTTGCAATTCACACATGTTGCAACTATTCCAGTGGTACTACAACACAAAGAGGCAAAAATGTACTTCAGCCAAGCCTTGGAGTAAGTCACAGACCACACAAGGCCACTCCCAGGTGCTGCTTGGGAACAACTTAAAAAAAAAAATGGAGGCAAGGAATAATACTACCGGCACAAAAACATAAAATCAATTCAAAGAAAACCGTAGTCATGTAATTTTAGAAATGCAGACCCCTATCCAAACCGCACAGTAAAAATATTGAAACAAAGAATACGAAATGAAAGACATATAATTAATTCAAAACGGTCTTATAATTTTAGAAAATATAGCCATCTCCACAAATTATATAATAAAAAAATGAAAAAAACACCACAACATGTCATATATTTTTAGAAACTGCAGATACTAAGAATAATCATTCAGTAAAAATATTTCTTTTTACAAAAAATCAAATATTAATAGAAATAGTTATTTAAAATATTGGGCATAAATCCTTGGACATTGCAGACACTTATACAAATCACATGGTAAAAAAACCTAAATATTAATAATGTAACACATGGTAATTTAACTTTAGTCATTGCAAACAACCATACAAATCATATTGTATAACTGTAAGCATAGCACTATAATACTTGCAAATTAAAAGTATGACAATTGTTAATTATAGAAAAACACACTTCATCTCGCATCCAAGACTACCACATACCAAATTCAGACACATCACACCACACTGCATGTCCAAAAACACACACACACAATCCAACCCATCCATCCCTCCCACCCTCCTCCATCCCTGATGTGTCACTATTTGATAAACTGCAGGAAAAAGCCAGATACAGGGCCTGAAAGGAGGAGGACAACGGGCTTTGCATATATAATTTAAGCATGCACATGTTTTATAGAAATGAGCTAAAGACTAATTCTAGTGCGCAAATTCGAGTGGCTTACGAATGTATCAATTTCAATTGAGGTTTCTTTTCCCTCTGCTCCAAGTGATAACAATGGTTGATGCCCTATGCCAAGGGCCATTGAATAAGGACAATTAACAACTATTAATGCCTGGCAGCTGGTGGGTAATTAGCCAATGTGTGCCAATCGCTTTAACTTTCACCCAACACAAGTAAATAAACACATCCACGGACCCCCAGCCTGAACAGAAACCCGAGTAGTAAATACCAGCAGAAACATTTCTTTTAGACAAATGGTGACTCTATTCTAAAAAGAAGCTGCTCAAATAACACAATATTTATTTCCGGTGGTGACTATATACAATAGGAATTTTCTATTTTCATGCCATGCTCTCAAGCCATGTAGAAAAAAATAACACTTTCACTTCTTTTGTTAAAATATGAGCTTTTTGCCTTTGGTTAAATGGACGAACATTATGCAGTTAATTCTTGCCAAATGACCTGCATGCAGCCGATTTCAATGTGTGTTTATTACCGATTTCGCAGCTGGGAAAATACCGTGCTTCATGCCGCGGTGTTTACACTAATCCTACAACACAAACTCCTCCCAGGGTCCAAGCATAATCAATATCTTGCATTGATTTTACAATCGTTCTGCAGTACAGATTATTTGACGCACATCAAAACCTCCCGAAATATATACTTTTAGGAGGCGGGGGCTCCACACTCAGTTGATTTGTTTGTCCAGGGTTTGTGTTACATCAACATAAGGTGGATCGATGCTCCGGGCAACAGTCGATGTGTCTATCCTTGTCAGTGTTACCAGCAGGACCAAGGGCCACAAAGCTGATAGACTTCAGTACACACGGAGAGTACTCGCCAGAGAAGGGAAAGTGTGTTCAGTGAATAACTAACATACTGACACTATTTCTGGCAATGATACACGTTATCACCAATCAGGTACATAGACACGTCTGTCACACTGACAGCTGGAGGCTGCCTTAATAAAAGCTAGGTGTCATTAAATAGGCAAAATCATTTAACTTTCAAGTAGGTCCTAGACTGGTAGGTAAGCCCATTTGGGCAAATGACATGTAACGCAGGGTTTATGATAATAACGTCCACATAGGTTGCACACAAAAAATGAAGACTTTTTGCACATAAATAATGAAATCAGTTGTGCTTTCCAACGTCATTTAAATCTAGGTTTCTTTTTTGCAGTACACTTTATTGACATCACCCATCCAAAATTCTGAACATGAGAACTGGACCTAAAGCATTAGAAGAAAAAAAATAGGCTCAACTATATGTATCATAATTTTAACCCATATTTCACTATTGAAAGGGAAGTGTTGAACAAGCAATGCACTGCTCTGAAGCAGATTCTGCAGTAAGGCTTGCAATATTAACCCTACCTCTCTATGTGAATATGCATGGCAGTATTTTCGTTACGCCTTCATGTTTTGATTGCACTTCGGCTCTAAATTCAGATGTGCTCCAGTTTTGTTTTTCTTAACTAACGCCTGGACACAACATGCATCTTTCCTTAAAGGTTTACCAACACCTTGCAAAGATCTTGCTGGCTTTTAAAACAGGGCTTGCAATACAAATAAAGCCACTCCCTGTCTATCCGGAAACAGCATCAGGAATACAATTTCATTTTAGATCATTTACCATTTCAATTCATTTATAAATACGTTTTGTTGTCGGGCAATTATAGATCCAGACAATAAGTAAAATATTTGCATCCATGCAAAACCAATAAAATAAAATAAATGCATAAATCAGACTCCTTCCTAGATAAGTATTGAAATAGCTGCATATTTGCATTAACATTTTCCATTCCTTATTTTATACTTCTTAAAGAAGTATGGATAAAATCACCTGGACAAGGGTTGAGGACCTAGCACGTCAAGTATCAAAAACACATCAAAACACAATGGCAGAATTAAATCAACTTGTGCGGCTGCGAACAATGGAAATATTCATACAAATATGTTGACGGATTCTTGCCGCGACCATTTCTATGGCAAACTGAAGTCGTCATGGTTAATACAGCCCTTTTTTGCTGCATAGCGGGTGCTATTCTAGGCTGATAGTGTGTTTAAGCCCACACCAATTAAATCAATATGGCAGTGCTCTATTCAAGGTGAGACCAAATAAACCTGTCTGGAGCTTTGAGCAATAGGCTTCACAGTACACTCTGAGTGCTAAGTGCCTTTCAGCCCAGAGATCCGTCATTAAAAAATCATTAGCCATCATTCACTCTTCCTAAAAAGCTTAACATCTAAACTTGTTCAGCATCCACTGAAGAATTAGGATAGACTGCCGCACACTCATTAACACTGGAAGATGCTAACAATACGTGATCGAACAGTGCACTCACCACAACACAAACTACTGCTTTTAGCTAATTACTTGCCTTCGAATCCGCTCTATCCCACAATCTATGGCGACGAGAGCAACGCAGAGGACAGTAAACAATTCAGATTGATTCAATTGATGCAGGCGCATCATGTTAGTGGACGTTTATCACAAAAGGTCTTTCCTGAAGCTTAGAGGAACATAAGGCATACTGATTTTAAGCACTTGAAAATCCAGCACACAATTAATGTATGGTGCATGATTTATTGGTTGACTATTTTTTTCATGCAGTGTGGGTCTTCTCCCTTTTTGGGTATCATTTACAGGGATCTAGCGGAAGATACCAGGCATGAATCTGGGCACACTACAACTAAGTACATGCAAGCTCGAGGACAGTTATTCTTCCACTTTAGGACTGAGGGGACGGGATAGTGAGAGGAAGTGAAACACAGGCCGAGCTCTGGAGACATATACAGCACAGTATCGAGACGTGAGATGTAAATGTAGGTGAAAAAGGGAGGGGAGTTCACTACTGAGATCAGAGATGAATGGGGATTGCTTTGCCTTGTCTGTATTCAATTTTAAGGTGGCTTAGGGAATGCAAATTACAAGAAGAACATCCTAAAAAATTGAATGGAGCAACAGGTCTTAAAAACCATTCACCATTTTGTTTATAAATGTTAATTTTCCGATTAAGGTTTCCCAGTACAGTTCAGTGGTGAAAATGAGTATATGGCAGAAAACAAGCACCAGACCTTTCTAAAGTGGTCTCCCTCTTCATCTTTTATCATTTCTGCTCCAATGAGTCTGATTCTAATAGCACATCCGCTCGCTATATAGTAAGGAAAAAGGTCTTGCTAACTCAACCACACCATCACTGGTCTTGGCCATTTTGTATTTGCTTATATTTTATCTCTCCAATATAAGAAAAACAATATCCTTGGACTTGTGGGCCTTCCAGAAATAACCTCATTGGATGAGTGTTTCTGCTTGTGTTAGAAAGGAGCGAAACACTAATGAGTGACAAATGCACGAAAGTGATCATGAATAATTCCTTGTCCACTCTCCATGGTGACAAGAACAATCAATAATATTTGAAGCATGAGCATGCCGATCACTTCAGCAAAAGACTGTTGGGGATTGTTTCTGTATTTTCTGAACCTCAGAAAACCAGCAGGCGTATTCATTCTCACTGCTTAAGAAAACAGTGTCCTAATACATACACAGGCAAAGGCAAGTATTTGACATGGACATTTTATCACTCAGTTTAACTAACACAACACTAATCTGTCTAGTCCTATATCTCAAGTAGTTGAAGTACATAAAATATAAAACAATATCCATGCAAAATAAATATAATCAGAATAAAATTCGCAACATTTTATACATCGTATTTGGACCTGGTTTCAGATATCAAGAGTTTGAACGGCTCTTGAAATAAAACAATAGCACCAACGGTTAAAACGTGCAATGCACTGACAACCACACCATTTCACAGCTTTTATTAAATGCCCTGAAGCAAATGTGTGGTTTTATTGTAGTACAAATGCCCAAGCGCTAGATCACCTTTAGCTATGTTTTTAAATTGAAAGAGAACAGTGAACAATGCCCATGTGTTTTGGCTACTGTAGTGGTACGAGGTCTACTTTATTAACCATTTTGTACGCTTTTAACTATAAATGTATGTTTGAGCAAAAAAACTAAATTTTTAACCCACAATTGTATATTTATGCCAACAAATTTGCATTTATCTAAACTAATGCTAATTGCTGCAACAAAAATATATTCCCAACAACTAATGTAAATTCTGTTGAATTTGTTAGACAAAAAACTGTCCATACGTGCATTTGTTTCACATAAAAATTGCACATTTGGACAGTCCCTTTTTAATAATGCATTCTTTTATCTAATTTTCTTCGAATGTCATAGGAAGTAAAAAAAAAAAAAGGTGACTCAGTACTGGTTTGACACTAAAATGTGATTGAGTGTGAATCCTGTGCTAAAGTACAAGTGCAGATTTTTGGAATGCTGTAAATCTGCTCCGGAAAAGTATAACACAGGAAAATTGAAGGCAGAATTTGAAAATATGTTGCCTGCTACCAGACTCACAGACCCATACGAACAATTATCAACTTGGTATACGACCTGCTTAAGTCACTTTAATCTGTTTAGGTTCAGCTGCCATAAAGGATGGACCCTCGGATCCATTTTTGAAATGCTTTCATGGAATGGCAAGTTAAGAACAACGTTACCTCTTTCCGTGTGAGGGCAGAATATTTATTATTTATTTATTTTTTACACTTATATGGCGCACAGCTACCCAAAAAGGGTTTACCGGCGCTGATGGCATGTCGCTGAAACAGGAGTATGGGATGAGCTAGGTCAGTAGGGTTATTTCTGCAAAAGCCAGGTCTTTATGTTCTTCCTAAATCTGGCATAGTTTTCTTCTTTGCGAATATGAGGGGGGAGTGTATTCCAGAGAGTGGGCCCTAGGACAGAGAAGGATCTCCCTTCCATTCTCGCTAGGCTGAACCTGGGAATCACAAAATTTGCTGCGGTTTGGGAGCGCAGCTTCCTTTCCGGGATATAGGGAGTAGCTAGTGATTGCAGGTATTTCGGTGCCGTACCTGTTTTGATCCTGAACATATAGCTCAGGGCTTTGAACCTGATGCGGTTTTCCACCCTGAGCCAATGCAGGTCATTCAGGTGCTTCGACACACTTGCAGTTTTAGGGATTTTGCATAGGAGTCTTGTAGCTGAATTTTGGACAAGTTGTAGCCATTTAATGACAGCTTGATTTGAATAAAGAATGTTGCCGTAGTCAAGACGAGATGTTATAAGTGCCTTGACTACGGTCTTTTGGGTTGCAAGGGGCAGCATCCATAGGTTTTTTTTCAGCCACTTCAAAATGGTAAAACAGAGGCCTACCACTTTGTTGGCTTGTTGTTTCATGGATAGGGCGTTGTCGATGGTAACCCTCAGATTTCTTACGTGGGTGGCAGGGGTAGGGAGGTGACCTAACTCGGCGGGCCAGTGGGAGGAGTTCCATAATTCTTTATTTTTCCCCAGAAGGAGGATCTGAGTTTTATCTCCGTTTAACTTCAGCTGGTTAGTGGACATCCAGCTGAAGATATTTTGGAGCCCCTGTCTGAGACGGGATGGGGCAGAAGGGTTGGACTCTGACAGTGAAAAGAAGACCTGAGAGTCATCTGCATAGGCCATGAGGGCGAGTCCTGACCTATCTACTAGATCAGCCAGGGGTCTGAGGTAGAGGTTAAAAAATAGTGGGCTGGGGGCGTGGCCAAGATGGCGGGGTGAGCGGACGCTTCCTCCCGTAGCTCCTCCGGCCCGGCTCAGCTCGAGCCCCGATTCCTGCGCTTCTCTCCCCCCGCGGCTGCACTGCGGGCGAGAGAACTGTGCCGGAGTTCCTGGGGCACATTTTGGTGCCACTTTGACTTCTGGGGCCCCGGGGGAAGTTCCCGAAAAGTTTATTTGGAGATCGCTCCGAGGAGTAGAGCCCGGATCGCCCCGAGGAGAAGAGCCTGGAGGCGGAGCGTAGTGCGGCGCTGTCCGCGCGCCTTGGCTGGCCCGAGTGCTGAAAGCGGAACGCCGGAGATCCCGAGGGAGCGGACTGGACGGACTCCGCGGGGTGAGGTGGCTTCCTGGCCGGTGCCCTGGAGGCAGGCGCCATTGCTGGGCGACGGACCTTAGCCCTGCACCGGCGATCCCCCCCCTACCCGGGGTCTCGAAGGGTGACGCCTTGCGAACTCCGCGCCTGGAGGCGCTGGATGGCGGAGTTCGAGCAGTGCCCGAGCCGGGCAAATCAACTGGTGATGGAGGGAGGCACCGGTTTCATACTTTCCGGACCCGTTATCATTTGAGAGTTGCCCACGGACTTGCTGGCCCGGGCTGCCTTCTTGGGTCCCACCCTCCCGCCATCTTGTCTTTGTGTGGCTGAGCTCAGTGACCCCTGCCTGCGCCCTTATCACACGGGAGCCTCGACTCGTTCTGGCACCGACTCATCTGCTGCCCTCCCTGGGAGCACGAGGCGGGAGGCCTACACTTCGGACATTGCTGCCTGCCCTACTGGCCCGGGGGCCGTCTTGCCCATGCCCGGACCGCCATTTTGTCGCCTGTGACGCACTACCCTTGTCCTCGGCGAGGGCCTCACATCTGGTGCCCGCGGGCGGCGGCGCTCGCCTACAGCAACTGACCCTGGGCTTTGCCGGGCCCCAAGATGACTGGAAGACGTGGCGCAGCACGGGGAGATCGCACCTTGCCGGAAATGCTCGGCAGGTCCCAGCAACTACGCGACAGGACGCAGCCGTCCCCGGGGGCCTCCCGGGCATCAACGGATGCACCTGCGGGCGAGCCGCCGGTCACGCGGTCCTTCATGGAGGATTTATTCACCTCCCTCAAGGAGGAATTTCAGACTCTTAAGACCGAGGTGGCTGGAGAGGTCCGGGAGGTGCGCAGGGAAGTCGAGGGCCTGGGCGAACGGGTCGATACTGTGGAGACGGCGGCTCAACGTCGCGATGAGGAGATAACCCATCTCCAACAGGACGTCCTCCGCCTCCGGGAGCAATGTGTCGAGCTCCAGGCCCACTCGGAGGACCTCGAGAACAGGTCCAGGCGGAATAACATCCGGGTGCGGGGTGTTCCGTCCGCCGATGAAGGTGCGGACCTAGTGGCTTATCTGCAGGACCTGTTCCGCGACATCTTGGAGGAAGGAGCGGATTTCCCCATCCGCATTGACAGAGCACACAGGGTGGGCCGCCAGCGCCAGTCATCGGCACCCCCGCCTGATATCCTGGCATTCTTGCCGGATTTCCCCCTAAAGGAGCGCATCATGACAGAGGCCCGTAGGAAGCAACCACTGACCTTCCGCGAAAGACCTGTGGCGCTCTATCAGGACCTGTCCGCCATCACACTGCAAAAGCGCAGGTCTTTCCGCATCGCTACGGACTTTCTACGAGAGCACGAGACAGCCTATTCCTGGGGTCACCCCTTCCGTCTTATCTTTCGATGGAATGGGGTACTGCATCAGCTGCGCTCCTTACAAGATGTCTGCGGGGTGCTGGGTCTTACTGCTACGGAGGAGGAAGGGGCTACACCCGCATGGAGGCGCCCCGAGCGGCGGGGCCGACGGAGGTCGAGAAGGCGCCCATCGTCAGCGAGTCGCCCAGACTCGCCCACCATCAGAGCTGAAATGGCGGAGGCCCTGAGGACTGCGGCCAGGAACTTGCCTGAATCTACTGGTGTGGCCTTAACGGCCTAACTTTTCTCCGGGGGGAGAGGCTCTTAGCTTTAACGATGCTGGGCTGGGGGCTGGGGGGGCGGGGGGGTGGTGTGTGGCTGGACCTCCACTTGACTGTTTTCTGCAGACTCGCCCATTTGGGCTAGACTGAGACTATGGGGTGTTGTTTTCTGCTTTTTGTTTTGGCCGGTTGCCATAAATGGGTTTTGGGGGGGTTTCATTGTTGGTTTGTTGTAGGGGGGGTCCCGTCCGAAGATGTCCGAACGCGTACGATGCCGCTTCTGGCCTTCCCTGCGCCCCTGCCCCGCGCGCCCCCTCCGCTGATCCCCCGCCTGCTGCATAGCGCGCTGTTTCCCTGGAGGCGATGCCACCCCTGAGAGTAGTGACCCTTAATGTCAAGGGTCTGAATAACCCCGTGAAGCGTAGGGCGATCCTCTCCCTGTTAGAGGGGTCGCAGGCGGATATCTGCCTCCTGCAGGAGACCCATTTACTTTCCAGAGATTGCCATAGGTTGCGCTCTGCCAAGTTCCCCACGCAACTCTTTTCCTCTGCTGCGACTAAGACCGCTGGGGTGGCCATTCTTCTAGCCAGCTCCTTTAGGGGGGAGGTGCTGTATAAACATGCTGAGCAGAAGGGGAGGCTCTTAGTGGATCGCATGCGCTTAGGAGGTGTTACCTTTACGGTTGGTTCGGTTTACAGCCCAAACGACCACCAGGATCGTTTCCTGGAATCGGTGTTGGTGGACGTTACTGCCTCGCCCGATCGCCATATCATCCTGGGGGGAGACCTGAATATGGTCTTCGACTCCACTTTAGATAGGTCTGCCCAGCGCTTTCCGCAGACAGGGGAGCTTTCTAGGGCGGTACAGGACCAGATTGCGGAGATGGACCTGCATGACCTCTGGCGCACCATACATCCCACCGATAGGGACTACTCCTACTTTTCCCACGCACACCGCACTTATTCGCGGTTGGATTATCTTTTGGTGAGCGGCCCGCTTCGCTCGGCCGCCACGGCGGCGGACATCGGGGTCTTGTCCCTGTCCGATCATGCGCCGGTTTCTGGAGTCTTTGCGTGGCCGGCGCCCCCCCCCTCGTGAGGGATGTGGCGGCTTCGGGACACGCTTCTCCATAAGAAATCGGTAGTGAAGCGAGTGGAGGAGGTCATCCAGGACTACCTGACCCACAATAACAACTCTGACACGTCCCTGGCTACGCAGTGGGCGGCTTTGAAAACAGTCGTCAGGGGAGAGTTTATCTCCATTTCCTCGGCGGAAAACAAGGAACGCCAGCGCAAGAGGGAAGAACTGACGGCGCAGGTTAGGGAGCTTGAGCAGGTCCACCGCCGGACGGGGGCTCCTCGTGTTTGGAAGCAACTGAAGGCGGCACGAAAACTCCTCTCTGCGTTGGATCTAAATCGAGCGGAGTATGCAGCGCTGCGCCTGAAACATGCCTTTTACACCGGCGGTGACAGGTGCGGTAAGCTCCTGGCCCATAGGCTCAGGGCTGCGCAGCAACGCAATGTGGTGAAGGAGCTAGTGGGAGTGGATGGGATCCCGGTTTCCGGTGACGCGGAGGTGGCAGATACCTTTCGATCCTTTTACGAGGCACTGTACGCTTCAGAACCTTCCCCACCGGGAGAGGCTGAGGCCTATCTGGAATCCGTGACCCTCCCGGCCTTGGACCCCTCCCAGGCGGACCACCTAGAGAGGGACATTCACGTGGAGGAGGTCATCTCCGCGATCGCACGGCTGAAGCATGGTAAAGCCCCGGGCCCGGATGGCTACACGGCCTTGTTCTACAAGACCTTCTGTCCCACTGTCGCTCCTCTCCTGGCTCGCTTGTTCAACTCCTTCTCCGAACCGGGTGCCATCCCACCGGACCTCCTCTCGGCGACTGTGTCGGTTATCCCCAAACCGGGGAAGGACCGGACCTTGTGCGGCTCGTACCGGCCCATTTCGCTCCTAAATGTGGACCTCAAGCTTTACACCGGAATCTTGGCGGCCAGACTGGGTCTACACTTACCAGGTTTGGTGGAGGCGGATCAGGCCGGTTTTGTACCCGGTAGGCAGACGGTCGACAACACGAAGAGGGTGACGCACGTGCTGGAAAAGGCCTCACGCGTCCCGGGGGAGCGGATGCTACTATCGGTCGACGCGGAGAAGGCCTTTGATAGGGTTCATTGGCCATACCTCGAGCTGGTCCTTGGGAAACTGGGGATCGGCGAGAAGTTCCGCACTATGGTCTTTAACTGCTATAGGAGACCGTCGGCGTCAGTGCGTGTCAATGGACACAGCTCCAGCAGCTTCGCCATTGAGCGCGGCACGAGGCAGGGTTGCCCCCTCTCGCCGCTCCTCTTCGCCCTTTATATGGAGCCGTTTGCGCAGAGGATCCGCGACAACCCGGACGCTATTGGGGTGAAGATGGGGCAATACACACACACTGTCAGCTTATACGCGGACGATATCTTGCTGACCCTAGATGACCCCAGGCGGTCACTCCCTGCCTGCGTCCAGGAGCTGAACGCTTTTGCCCGCGTTGCGGGCTTTAAAATGAACATGGCCAAGTCGGCTGCACTGGATGTGTCGCTCTCTGCCGACACCAGACGGGACCTTCAAAGTCTCTTCCCTTTGCAGTGGTCCTCCTCCACGGTGCCTTACCTGGGCATTTTGCTTGCTCCCACCCTGCCTGCCATGGTCGCAGCTAACTATTCCTCTCTGGGCAAAAAGATAAAGGAGGAACTCGGCCGATGGAACAAGGGCCTACTCTCGTGGCTGGGCCGTATTGCGGCGGTGAAGATGACGATACTGCCCCAGATCCTGTATCTTTTTCGCGCTCTACCTCTTCAGCCCCCCGTGGGTTGGATACGGCAGACGCAGGCAGACATCTCCCGCTTTGTGTGGCAGGGCCGTAAGCCTCGGATGAAGCGGGTCCTCTCCATGCTAGCCCCGGAGGCGGGAGGTCTCGGAGTCCCGGACCTCCGGAAGTACTTTCAGGCGGCGCAGCTCCGGTACCTGGTGGAGTGGAGCCGGTGGGAATCGGACAAACACTGGCTCTTTCAAGACCAGGCAGTTGCAGGCCGTACCCTCCAGGAGGTCCCGTTCCTACGGCGCATTCATCGCCCGCCTAATCTCTACGCCTCCTTTATCACCCGGGTGGGACGCGGTGTGTGAGCTTCGGGAGCTCACCACCTTTCCGTCGCCGTTCACTCCCATTGCTGGCAACCCGGACTTCACTCCGGGTCTGGAGCCAGGGGCCTTTTCCCACTGGGTGAGTGCGGGATGCAGGGCGCTTTTCCAGATCTACGGGCCGGAGGGCGTGCTCCCCTTCCAGCAGCTCCGACAGGAGTTTGGCCTGACGGAAGGGGACAGACTGCGTTACATGCAAGTCCGCCACTGGGCTCTTCAACCCCCAGTGCGTGACGTCGCCGCCCGTACGATTACGCCCTATGAGCGATGGTTGGTGACCCGGGCCTCGGACGCCAAACTCATCACTGATTTATATAAATTTCTCCAACCCCCGCCGTTTCACTACCATAACCCGGGGAGGGAGCGCTGGCACAGGGAACTGGGCAGGACCCTGAGCCACAAGGAATGGGACAAGATTGCGTATCGGGCGAGGCACTCTGCGTACCACACTGGGCTGACGGAAACCTTCACTAAAGTGTCCACCTATTGGTACTACACCCCGGAGCGGCTCTACGAGATGCGCAAACTAGGCGATAAGGGTTGTTGGCGCGGCTGCGGACGGGAGGGCACCCTCACGCACATTCTCTGGGAGTGCCCGGTGCTGTCGGCCTACTGGAAGGAAGTCTTAGATGAGGTGGATAGGCATTTTGAGATTGAGCTTCCGTGCTTCCCCGCGTATGTCTTGCTTGGCCTCCCCAATGACTTGATGTACCCGCTGAAATCCCGCAGGGGCAGGCAGATTGCGATTGCGCTAGGCTCCGCCGTTCAGAACATACTTGTCCTTTGGCGCACCCCCACTGCCCCCTCTGTCACTGGTTGGTTGCATAGGCTCTGGCAGGTACTGGGCATGGAGAAGATATCGCTAACGGTGGCTGGGAATGTTGACCAGGTTGAGGAGCTCTGGCATCCCTTTTTGGCACTGCTGTCCACGGAATTTCGCGAGCTAACATGTCCACGGTACTTGCGCCTCCTTAGGCTGACACCGCCGGCGCCAGCGGCGGAGTGATTGTGCGGATTGGGGACCGGGGGTTGGGGGTGGGAAGTGGGGTTATATGCTTCTAATGCTGACTTTCGGACGGGGAGGTTGGGGTATTGTTTTCTTTTCTTTCCTCCTTTGCCTTTCTTTCTCCTTCTTTTCTGGGGTCGAGGGGCTGGTGGAACGGTATGCTTCTCTTTTGCTGTGTTGCAGAGTGATATTCTGGCTTGGCTTGGCCTAGGGAGTGGGGGCCTACAGGGGGGTTGTTCACAATGCCTTATTGCCTTATGTTTTTGCCTTGTTACCCTCTGGGGCATCCTGCCTCCCTCTTTTTCTTCTGACTCGCTGCAACGTTTTGCTTCTTGTATTGTATGTTTACCTGACCTCCTGCTCCCCTCCCCGTGTTTTTTTATGCCTTAATAAAATACTTTAAACCTAAAAAATAGTGGGCTCAGGATGGAGCCCTGTGGTACTCCATGTGGGGCATTGAACGTGTCCGAACAAGCGAGGGAGGATGTGATCTGAAACGTCCTGTGTGTCAGAAAAGACTCGATCCATTGTAGTGCGGCACCCCGGATACCGTTTCTCCCAAGCGTGGCCAAGAGTTTGTTTTGTGAGATAGTGTCAAAAGCTGCACTCAAGTCTAACAGAATGAGTGCGACTGTTTGACCTCCATCTAGGAGTTTCCTGATGGTTTCGATTACTCCCAGCAGGGCTGTTTCGGTGGAGAAACCCACTCTAAAACCGGACTCTGACGGGTGAAGGAGGGAATTTTCTTCAGTGAAAATTGTGAGGGCGGAGTGGATGTGTCTTTCCAGAAGTTTTGAAAAGATTGGGAGAAGAGATATGGGTCCTTAATTAGCTAGTGTTTCAGGGTTGGCTGTGGGTTTTTTCAGAAGTGGACTGACCATATCGTGTTTCCAGAGTGAAGGGACTGTGGAAAGTTGAAGAGAAGAGTTTAGAGTATCAGCAATAATGGTCAGTGATGGGACATCGATTTGTTTTCAGACACTAACGGGTAGTGGATCACGGGGGGAACCTGATTTGATGGTCTTGAGGGTGGATTTAAGTGATTCCAAGGTTATAGGAGGCCAGTGTTCTAAGGTGTTTATTTCGGTTGACCTAGGGGGCATTACCTCTTGTGGGCCGTTTGCGGAGGTGTTTGCATTGATATCGGAGATGATTTTGTCAATTTTTCCAGTGAAAAAGGCGGCGAGGTCCTGGCATTGTGTTTTGTTAAGTGGGCAGGCCGTTGCGGTCGTTTGCGCACCTGCAAGTTCTTTTACCGTGTTGAAGAGTGTTCTTGCCTTATTGGGTGCTGTATTGATGGCGTTTGCTACATAAAGGGCTCGAGCTTTAATGCATGCAGAGTGGTATTCATTTCTGCCTTTATGATATATCATAAATCCAGGCTTGCTTAATGAATTTACAAAAGCAAATCTAAATCTAAAGACCCGTGTTCACGGGAGCTTACTCTAATGCATGCTCTATGCACAACACCAGGGTCTACTAGACACAGGCTTTCTGAGCATATGTGAGCAGTACATAGAGGGCATGACCGCAGATTAGACCCTTTTTATTTTTACAGTTTGTGCGTAGTATATACAGAAGCCAGTGCTAAATTTGCGCTTGTGGTTTCCGGTGCTCGGCACTGGCACTTAATTACATTAAAATAACAATTTAATGCCATTCTTACAACTTTGGGTGGCCTGTAAAAGTCTGAATGTCATACTTGTAGGAGTGCAATGGTTAGTAGTTGTGCCAGTACTGTTATTGGCAGTGATGTCAGGGGCAATTGGTGGTGCAGGCTGCATGGACCCCTGAGAAGGACCCTGGTGCTTATTTTTTGTTTTACAAATTTAGCACTGCACAAAGCACAGGTGTAGGTGCTCGGCAAACGAGATTACGTCACATGCAATGCCCTGTGTGGACCAGGCATGGGACATGGGTGCAAGCCATGCGTCTCTGAAATATGTTAAGGTGAACTGCACTATTGATACAGATAATGCTTACCTCCCACGACTTGTAGCTTTCATGAAATGATGAAACTTACACAAGGGATGCCTATTGCATAATAATAGCAAGAAACGTAATTTTCTTACTACGCAAAGGCAATGGACTGTGTTGGTATCCTGCCTGCACTATGCCCTTGTGAACTACGTAAATGGCTGAGCTGCAGGCTGTGCTCTGGTAATACCAGTCAATGTACATAGCTACTAATAATGCCCAAGGTATATTGTTCATGGGTGTACTGCACATAGGGCACTGGCTCCATAGTAAATGTTGAGGTATTATCACAGTACATATTAAAGAATATTCACAGTCCAGTTATTGCCAGAGTCAGGACTATGGACAGGTATGTATAGACACCCTGGACCATTTCAATGGTATAGTAAGAAGAGGAGACCTCAATAAGTCTTGTGCCCTGTGTAACTTGCATGGATGCACTTTGCACAAGTATCCAAGCCTTGTCAGTATTATTGATAGGTGTTTGCACACAGGGAGCAGCCACACAGGAAAGGTTTGCAGCGCTATCCCTGTGTGCTCTGTGCATGGTGTTATGCATACATGCAGTGGCTGGTCCCTTCCTAGTGAACAGTACATAACAAACATAGTTGTAGCATATGCTCTTTGTATACCATGTAATGGTGTATGGTACAGTCAGTACTAACCAGACTGCAATTTATGGGGAGTGCACAGATCATATCCACAGACTCTACTTTGTGAAGACACAAGGAGGGCATCATGAAAACATTCACAAAACTATGGAAATAGACTGGAAACCTTTGATACGGGATATGAAGGTTCTTTAATAGGTAACAATGGAAAAGTAGTAAATAAAAATATAACTGATCCGCAAAACCTAAATTCAAAGGAATCTATGGTTAGGTTCCAAAATACCAAAGCTCCTAAAACTCACCAGTTTTGGTTAGCTATGCCACAATGAACCCTCCTATACACTGCTACCACTCCACACATGAAATCAACAACATTGCTCGCTGATGCCAACACATATCACTTAATTGATGGCATCACATGTAACACATTGGCTCATCAGGACAGGAATCAAAAGAAGACACTATTGATGGACATGCCTTGTATGTACTACGCAAAGAGTATAAAGACGAGCACTGCCCTCTACAACCTGCACACAGTTAACAGTCTTTGACCATGCCCTGTATGCACAGTACTAGCTCATTGAGTTCTCTTGGCATGGTGGCAGTTGACAACTATTTGCTTTATTTACATTAATAACATGGGCCAACTTTAAATACTGAGTATAATTCAAATCTTAGGTGTAGACCCCAATTAATGACATTTCATTCAGCATTTACATGATTCAGTCCCTACGTACAGCATGCAAATATGGTGTGGAATGTTATATTTTGTGTTGTGTTATGTTTAGTTGAAAAGTGCATTAACACCCGCAAATGTATCCTGGCGCTGGGCAGGTGTGTGTGCCTAACCCAGCCAATGGCAGGCTGGTTAATTAAAAAACACGTCTTCAGCTTCTTGCTAAATTCAAGAAGAGAGAAGAAGGCTCTGTGTGGAGTGAACGGCAGTTTCACACTTTAGGAGTAATGTATGACAATGTCCGTCCACCTGATCTTGTTCAGTGTATGCGTGTGATGTATGCAAGCAGGAGTCCTGCAGAGCTGAGGTGTCTGGGTGATTCGTGGAAGGAGATGCAACTGTTCAGGTAGGAGGGTCCTGAGCTATGTAGTGCTTTGAATGTGAGTGTGAGGAGTTTGAATTGAGTGTGTATGTATAACAGGAGTAGTATAGTTCCCTGAGGTGTGATGTGGAGGTTGTTTGGGAGGTTTTGGAGGAGTCTGACTACCGAGTTCAGGATGGTTTGTAGTCTTCTAGTGAGCTGCTTGGTGATCCTGGCATAGAGGGCATTCCCATAGTCCAACTTGCTTGTGATTAGGGCGTGAGAAACAGTGTTTCTAGAGTTGCTCCGAGGCCATTTGAAGATCATCTTCAGTCTTTTCAGGGTTTGGAAGAAGGATGAAGTGATGGAACTGACCTGTGTGGTCATGTCCAATTTGCTGCCAATGATTATTTTGAAGTTCCTGGGGTGGGTCCAAGTACGGTCAGCCACCAGTTGGAATCACAAGGTGAGGTGTCTTTGCTGAAGATCACTTCTTGTGTCTGGTCAGTGTTGAGTTGAGACATTTGGCTTTCATCCAGTTAGCGACTTCGGTCCTGCAGGCGGTAAACTTGTTTCTTGTGCTGGGGATCTTGTCTGGGAGGGAGCGAATGGGTTGCATGTTGTCTGCGTAGAAGAGGATATTGATGTGTGCGCGGACGGCGTTGGCCAGAGGGATCATAGGTGCTTTGAAGAGGGTGGGACTGAGCAATGAACCATGAGTTACTCCGCAGATGAGTTTGAGGGCTTCCGAGGAGTAAGGTGAAAAGCTGACAACTTGTGTTCTATCCGTATCCAATCATGGAAACACTGAACACTGCATGTATGCATGGCAATCTTGCAGTAAATGCATTGGAAGAAAACCACTAACTATTATAACACTACTATAAACTATAACATCTATTGGCAAAGCCATTAGATGTGGTGGTAGCAAGTTGGTGGGATGATTATTATTGAACATATATCACAAAATAAACAAGAAAACACACTGATGCCTAAACGTGACTGCCATATTCTTGCAAAAAAAAAAAATTTTTGAATTAAAAAATAACCGTTGCATAGAATTTTATTTAGACATTCTGGGACATGTGCACTTACAGCAGATGTAAAAACATGTTTTAGTTTAAATGGATATCACAGGAAAATATGATTTTTTTATTTTTGTAAAGAAAAGATACTATTGACTTTGAATTAATGTAATCTGAAGGCACACATTACACACACAAGCCTAACTAAAAATTAAAAATGATTAAAAATGGAAAGAAAAAAAATATTAGCCATGTAAGATTTTGGCCCACTGGCTCTAGTGGTGAAGTGATTTTTTTAAGCAGATATGCAAATTCAAACAAATGTAATAATAAAAAAAAAAATGAATAAAAAGGATGAATAATAGAAAAAGGTATTGCCCAAGGAAAACTATGGCTCTGCAGCCCAAGTACTGAAATGGACTTCTTTTAAGCAGATGGGCAAATGTGAACAAGCCAAAATACCACTCACAGTGTCAAACAGTTGCTGGTTGAAGTTGGCTGACCCGTTGCCCTATGCTACGGCGGTAAAAGCAAAATGTGAATAACAGATGAACAGACCAATAGACGAAGAGGGCGGATCGAGGCCCCTCAATATATATATATATATATATAAGTATGCATTTTTATTTATGAATTCTTTGATTACATGAGGATAAGGGGATACCTAACGCTTTCTCTAGCTCAGACCTAAAAAGGCAAGAACACGTTCCTGAGACTCCACCGTAAGAGACATGTAAGAGTAACTGCCAAGTGAACTGATCAATAAGAGAAATTAATTCACCTCCCTGTGGGCCTTGGTAAAACTTAAAACCGAGTGCATTGAAGATTTTACATTTTGAAGTATGATTACTATTTAATAGAAAAGGAATGTAAGAGTAAAAACCCATTTGAAATTACAGTCCTTTTGAAAGAGCCTCGTAACTTAAGCCGATTCTTTATGAAGAGACCAGGTTCTTATAGAAAATCAATAGGTAGGCAGGTAAAATTAGATAGCTACGGTTTGCGGGGAATCAATAAGAGATACAGCAATATCACAATGCGAGCTATTTCAAAATGAAACCTAGATTTTTGTTGTTTCTGCTGGAGCCCATTTGGAGCCTTTCAGTAAGACAGAGTATTTCTAATACAACCTTCAGTAGTATCTCATTTGGTCCACTACGGCAATCCTTATTTATTAAATTACTGCCCGAGCATTGATATAATTAATTCATATCTCTGTGCATTGTTGTTTAAACCTTTTAATAAGTTCAAGAAAAACTTCTGAACGAATGGCTAATTTAATATCCCACCACAACAAACCGATGTGCCTTATGTCCTTCGTGAGGCATGGCTTAAACTATCTAGTGCTGCACGTTAGACCTCATGAATAAAGCCAACCAGCTATCAGGATTCTCAGAGCAGATGTTCAATATTAAAAAAAAAATGCATGCAAATAAGAGAAAGGTACAAGCAGCCTACGGGAGGAAGCATGCAATTCAATTATATAATTTTAAAACAACTAGTTTTTTTAGGAGTAGACCACATTATTCCACATTCCTACCATTTCTAAGCTCTGTAAATGACAGGTGTTACTATTACCCAATTTAAAGGTAGTCAGTTTACCAAGCTCGGAAGGATAAAAGGCTGGGATGGCCCTGCATGGATTGATACCGCCGGTCTGCCATTCACCGTGGGTTTCAGCGGACAAAACTCCCACCTCAGAGTTATATTGTCAGTAAAGTGAGTAAGATATACCTTCACCAATAACACACCTATAGTATAGATACATATTTCTAAGCATCACATGTCACATGGGGTTACTGAACAAGTTACTTACCATCTGTAACTCTTTTTGTGGTGGATACAGTATCTGCCAGTGGATTCCTCACATTTTGAATTACCCCTGCGCCAGCATTCCACAGAAACTTTTTCATAGCTCTCTCACGTCGACGAGGACGTCCCAATAGCACGGCTCTGCTTGCGACTCCGTATGACATCATCTGAGCCATAAGAAGACCTCGTCGGCATGCTGACGTCAGTTCCACCCATTTTTTACGTGCCTTCAAGGCAAACGGGTAGACCAACCACATATTGCAAGTATACACAGTATACAGTATACAATATATACACAAATGTAAACAGTATATGAATGAATAAAAAAGGAGAACAAGAAAGGCTAAAGCCAAGACATTTCCTAACAACAAGCATCATAGCAAAGCAAATGACATAGAAGTACAAGAAAGTCATGCTCAAAAACCTTTTCGGTATACGTAGTTAGACAACGGGGAGGAGGGTGGGTCAGTGTGGAATCCACAGGCAGATACTGCATCCACCAGAAAAAGCGTTACCTAAGGTAAGTAACTTGTTCTTCTGATGGATACATCTGCCTGTGGATTCCTCACCTTTTGAATTGAATCCCCAAGCAGTCCTTCTCCCGGCAGAGTACTGCAGCGCAGAACGTGCAAAATGGAAATCCGTTCTCACCTTTGAATCCAAGCAATAATGCTTTGCGAAAGTGTAAAGGGAGGCCCATGTTGCAGCCTTACAGATGTTGACCACAGGGACACCTCTATCCAAAGCTGAAGTTGCAGATGAAGACTTTGCTCTAGTAGAATGAGCTCTAATAACTACAGGCTGCTCCTTCTTGGCCAAGGCGTAGCATATCTTGATGCACAAGATGATCCATCTGAAAATCATTCTCTTAAGGACAGCTTTGCCCTTCATTTGTCCCATGTAACCAATGAAAAGCTGATCACCCAGCCTCAAGTCCTTGGTTCTGTCCAAGTAGAGGCTGACCGCCCATAAGGATTCAAACGGTGAAGTCTCTCGTCCTCCTTGGAAGGATGAGGGGGAGGATAGAAAGTGGGTACGACCCTAGGTGAAAAGGAGTGACCAACTTAGGTAGGAAAGCCGCTCTGGTCCTGAGAACCATCTTGTCTGCATCAATGGTTGTAAAAAGAGGCTTAAAAATAAGAGCCAGAAGCTCACTTACCCTCCTGGCAGAGGTAACAGCAATTAGAAAAACAGTCTTGAATGTGAGACGCCTCAACGGGTAACTTTGAAGAGGCTCAAAAGGAGAGCCCATTAGGAGGGTGAGGTGAGGTGAAGAATCCACAGGCAGATGTATCCATCAGAAACACAAATACAGTGTTCCATATTCCCAGAAGAGTGTACAAGATGTTGGTACACATTAGAAATCCACAACAGTGAATAATGCCAAAAGTAGCACCCCAACAGACTGTTTAATATTCTATAGGAAAAACATTAGGAATACCCTGAAGAATTTGGTGTCATCAAAGTTCCACCTGACATTTTATTTGTGAGGGCTTTTCAAAGAAAAACTTTTGGACAAACATATAAATCTGGAAAATACATCACATAGTACTAATCTAAATTACATTTAGTGCTTTTCTCAGCTTAATTGTTTCAACTAAAAATGACCTTGTTGAACAAGCTACTTACCTTCGGTAATACTCTTTCTGCAGGATACTCTATGTACTTTAGATTCCTCACTTTTGAAATTCCCCTAGGCGCCAGACTGGATCCTGAAACTTTTCCATCAATTGCTCCTGCACATCAGTTGATGGTGCCATTGAACTCTGTGGCAAGCTCCCTCCACCTCCATAAGTGACAACGTGGAGCTGTACATAGGTGCCACCCCTACACAATCGTGTCAGTTCAAAAGTAACCATTCTGCACCCTCAAATGCAGAGCGCAATTGAAAGACTGGGAACAGCAACAGAGTACAAATTTGATTTGGGTCCTTATTTACACTTAGTAGGTCACTCTACAGAACAGGGAGCAAAGAGGGAACATGAAGAACTACAGCTCCATAGGAGTATCCACAGAAATAGGGTTATCTCTTTAACCACCTTTTGAAGAGTAGGGGATTTAACACGTGAAAATCATGCAGAATCGAGTAAAAAAATGTCCCTCCTTGCGGCATAAGAGTCAAGGCAGTAATTCCTGGTCACGGTGGGTACTGACGCCAATTAGTGACCCAGCAGATGTCAAGCACCAGAACATCTCTTGTCAAGGGCATAGTGGCATCCTTAGGTCTGGTAGAAAGACCCCAAAGGCAACTTGGAGGCTGCTTTTTAGCCAATGCATAGCACTTTTTTAAAAAAAAGAATGGCCCAGTTGGATACCATTTATTTCTGAACTGGCTGTCCCTTCTTAGCAACATAGGACTCTACAAGAAGTGGACCATTCACTTAGTGCTCCCTAGCTCGAGCTATGTAGAAGCTAAGGGTACTCCTGGAGTTCCAATAGTGAAACCTCATTTCTTACTTAGAGGGATGTGATGAAGATACGAAAATGGGGAGCATGATGGACTCCCCCGTACATGGAAAGATCACACCACTTTAAGAAGGAAGGATTTCTGAGTCTTGAGTACCAACATGTCCATAAAGAAGGTGGCACATGGTGACTGCACTAACACCACCTGGGATTCACTGATGCAGCACACAGAAGTATTCACAATTAGGGAGACAGCTTTAAGAGTCAGTAATTTCAAAGAGCAGTTGAGCACAAGCTCAAAAGGCATGCATATAAATAAGAAAGGAACCAAATTAAGGTGGCAACGCGGCAAAACAAGGAGCATGGGAGGAATATATAAGAAAGCTGAGTAAAAAAAGTGACATGAGTCAAAAAGGCAGATCCGACAAACTTAGAAAGGGGAAAGGGCCAAAAAATATTTAACAATGTCTATGGCAATACCTTGCTGGATCAAAGACAGGACAAACAATGATGTAAACATAAGAAAGTTTAGCTGCAGGGAGTTGATACAATGGTCGCCACACCAGGCCACAAACTGTCTAGTGTCAAGAACAGATTGACTTCATGGACGTGTGACAAGCACCAAAGAAGACATCCACAGCGTCCTTGGGAAGATCCAATCTTCTCAGCTTATTCCACTCAAATGTACATGCATCAAGGTGCAGGTTGTGCAAGTTTAGGCATAGAACCCTGATCTTTTGTTGGGGGGGAGTAAGTCCTCTCGAAATTGCAGACTGAGTAGGGGAATATGCACTCAGACTCAGTAGGTCGGAGTACCAGAACCTGCAAGCCCAGTCCAAGATTACTGAGCTAGGCACCTCCTGAATCTCTGCAGAATACGAAATAGCAGCTGCAGAAGAGTGAACGTGTAAAGCAGACCAAATTCACGCAGAAGGTGAAACATGTCAGATATCCTATAGCACAAAAAGTTTGACAATGAGTGTTCAGGGAGGTGGTACCCAAGGCATGGCATACACCCTGAACCACCTTCAGATACAGATGCCACTTGTGGTCAGCTAGATGTCACCTGACAGTCAAAGAAATCAAATGAACATCCAGCCAGCACCACAATCTGCGTGCCTTCTGGCCCAGCACACATGACCCCATACTGGCCTATAAATTATTCTACCACATGGCAGGTTGAGTTGTCTATTAGGAATTGCAGAGGATCGTCCTTGATGGAAGGCAGAAAGGCCTTGAGATCCAACCAGATGGCATGCAGCAGAGACCAGAGCCCTCCAATCTCCACTTTTTCCAGGTTCAACCCCCCTCCAAAAGTTGATGCATCCATCACAACTGTGAGTTCCGGATGAGAAGGAAAATGGCTTGCCACAAGTCAGAATTAAATCTTTCATCCACCATTAGATGTTCTGCACCACCTCGTACAACACACGGATGTTAACAGAGGCGCACCACTAGTTTTGACCGTACTAAGACTGAGGTTCCACTGCAGAGACCACATGTGCCAGTGTGCATGGGCCACAAGCACAATACAAGAGACACAGAGATCATGAAGCCTCAGGACTCTTCAGGATGCAATAGAGGTTAGACTTAAAACATCAGGATCATATCCTGAATGTCATGGACTCACTCAAAGGGGGAGGAAAGCCTTGAATGTCACTGCATCCAAAAGGACCTATATAATCAAATCGTCTGCATTTGCCAAAGGTGGAATTTTGGCACCTCGATTGAAAACCCTTGAGTAGAAAGGTGCGAGATGGGTCACCCACAGGTGGTTAACATCTGTGATGAACTCGCCTTCAACAGCCATTCAATGAGGTATAGGATTATGTGCACTCCTAACCTGCAAAATGGGCAGTTAATGTCACGTGGTCAGGATAGGTCTGGTAAGTAACACCATCATTTACATACTCTTGTTTCTTAAGTTGCCTTCTCTTTTAAATACGGTGAATTTTGACATACACTTGTGTGAGTGACAATGCAGGATAACATTCTCTGAATCACCATTGCTTACATTTCCAATTTGTAGGTACACTATCATGAAACCTTGAACATTCAGTACAAGGGATACAGTTCACTGAGCAAATGTCGTTGTCCAATAGGTGACAAAGCTTTCAAACAAAAAAAAACATGTATTTGTTTAAGGCAGAGGAGCACTCTGCTGACAGTGTGAGCTCACTGCATGCTGGAATTCCAGCTCAGCGGATTCCTGTTTACCAAAATGAGGGATGTCCAGCCCCACATCAAGATGGACAGACTGATGACACTTACGCGTAGGTAACGAAAGGTTAGACCACCTGGCAGGGATTTGGCAGATCACCCACCCTAGGCAAGACTAGAATAGGAAGCGCTCAGTAGGAGTACACCATACACAGTATTTATATGCCAGCATAGATCACTGCATTAGTATAATGGTGGAATCGTTCATCTTTTTCACTATTCTCATAATGCTAATTACGCTACTCTGCCTCATTCTACTGATTATCGCAGAAAACATATTTTTTACAAGAAGTACAATGCTACAATAAATTTGAAACACCTTGTTGAGTATTTCTTGTGTATTTCTTTGAGTATGCATGAGTCCAAACGAAAGGGTTCTAGATCGGTTACGACGATTTTCTTGGGGGATTAGGTTTGTCATGTTCGGATGTTGCACAAACATTTGTTATCCTGTAAGGTTATGGAGTGCAGATGGTGCACTTTAAACTAGCAGGATTATAGGCCAACATTTCCTGAGGGTGTGCAAGGAATCAGTCTGGAACAATCGTGACGTTTATGTTATCCAACAAACACACAGTTTTATCAGAGAGGTTCAAGCCGTACAGCATTACACACTGCCACAGCAATCGTAAAATTCTTAGGGTCTGAGACCAAAGGTCTGGACAGTGAACTGAAAGTGGTACTAACCTACCACAAAGTAGAAAAACTATCTGTGGCCCTGCAGGAAAGGGATATTAAAGTACCCTCCCTTCAGGTGCTAAAACACAATCCATCTCCAGGATTTAATATGGAGAGGATGGAGTGGGCTGGGCCTGAATCAGCATTTATAATATGTCCCTTTGAAGGAAGGGTTCTAGAAACGCAAAACCATGACAGACATCCTGCAAGACTGAGATTGTTCTGAGGTTCCCACATGCCAGTTGGGTAGTCAAAAGCATATTCTGCCCCCCAACTGGCCACTGGTAGCTCACAAATGGGAGGATCCGAGTGGCTTGGCTTTGGAGGCAGCACAGGAAAAGGAACACAAGGACTGACCCGGTTGATGGTGCCCATCCTCTGCCACTATCATACCCCATGGGGCCGTGAAAGAGCTGAGCAGCCAGCTGCACAGGCTGAGATGGCAGTCTTTGGTGGTAAACTATGCCCTGGAAGTAAGCCCCTGAACCTCCAGTGTTGTTAATGGAACTGGTGGACCGGTGTGCACAAGCCCAAAGATTAGGCTGTGGTCAGATATATTTAAAGCTCTTAGAGCTGAATCTGCCTTTATACCAAGTAGCCAAGAGTAATAGAAAGAGCATATCCATGAAGGTTTAATGCACATCTTCAAAGAAAATCATTATGTGCATCCAGTTGTGATGACAAATCACAACACCAGTCAACATAGCCTGGCAATCCGTTTCCAGCCTGCAAAACGTTTTAGCCTTGTCCTGTCCATCGTGAATAGTTGTATAAATGAGTTCTAAAACTCTTCAATCAGGGCGGGCTACATATGCTTGCCATATTTCAAAGACATGAATGTATCTGCCCTGAAAGCGGACCCCATGTTGAGAATGTAATGTCAAACTGGGCCTTTTGCCAATCACTTCAATGTACTTTGAGTCACTGAGACGGAGCTGTAGGAAAGGCATTTGGATTGACTTTGCAGAATAAGCTTGCACTACGAGAATTTTGGGACTGGATGCGGAGTCAAGGTGGCTACTTCGCCCGGTGCTGGCTTATGATGCCTAGCATTGGGCGACTTACTGGCAGTGTCAAGCAAGGTTTTGACCATGCTGCAGTCAGATGTTTGCCTGACATCACTGAAAGGCAGCAAAGGAGAGGCAGGTGAAGGGCCAGGTTGCAAAATTTTCAGGAAGACTAGCCTTATTTTCCACCATCAGCAACTGCAATTCCAACACCAGCATTGCTCTGCATACTACAGCAGCAAAGGAGAAACTTTTCTCAGGGGTGTAACTGGAAAGTCCAATTCAGTCTCTGGTGAAGTGTTATGTTATATGCTATATATGATTTTATAGCGGGCTCAATTACTACTGGAGTATCCTGGCGCGTGGGGGCGATGCAGCAAAGCAGAGGCTACAGGAAAAGCGGCAAAGAATTAAGATGACATTTTAAACCGGTGGGTCTTATCGCTTTTTAAAAAAGCAGATAGTTCTGATTCGCGCGAAGGGCCAAAGGTAGAGAGTTCCAGGCCACAGCTGCTTTAACAGCAATGGATTGTCTGCCAAAACGAGAGCGTTTGAACCGTGGAACCGTCAGCCGGTATTTGGTGGCAGAGCGCAGGGGACGACTGGGAAGAAGTGTGCAGACCACCAGCATTTTGAAGGTCTAAATTTAATCCACCGTCAGTGTAGTGGAGGCACACAATATTATTCACCTTCTCCTAATCATCTTAGTCATGTGGAACACTGCAGGCTTTGCATGGAATCGGAGTGTAAGCCAAATAAGGCCTCATAATGTTAAAGATATTGACACTGGATAGTGCCCAAACAGCACTGGTTGTGCCATAGCAATCCTATAACGTGACACAGTCCGAAATCTAGTTGAACTCTGCTATGGATCCGATAGTGGCACTTCTGTAGCTGGGTCTGCTATAGGCTGGGCTAGAACCAGCATGGTGTCTGGCAAAGGAGTGGAAAAGTGGACCAGGGTCAGTTACAGCAGAACCCACCATCAGATGTCAAATTAAGACCCATCAGATCCTTGGGGCCCGAGGGAGTTCAAAGGGTACCCAGAATTGTCTGAAAAAGCTGCATGTTTGCCTTCTCCAGGGCCTCTACCTTCTGCGGAGTCAAAGATGGTCCAGGAAAATCAGGCGAAAACATAGAGGCTCCATCTGTGGCATGGGATTGGAGTTGGACACTGGCACAGAGTCGGGTCTTTAGAGTCCTGACTGTGTGAACTCTCCTTGGAGTAGAACTGATGGGGGGCAAGGGGGAATTTCCTGTCTGAATGTTGTGTGTTTGCATCAAGATGTCTCTTTGGACTTTAAGACTTATCCAATAATAGGTACCATGACTGGGATCGGGACTTGGATTGGGAAGAGGCCCATGATTTGGAGACTGAACTGTTTCTTATGCGCTGCGATGCACAACTTCACCTGTCGCTCTATGAAGTCCTTCCGGTACAGGAGGGAGCATTAGTCGAATTACTTTAAACCAAGTTTGGACCCATGATACACAAGATAGATGTAATGAGGGTCCGTAAGCAACATCTGCTTTCTAAAAGTGGCACAGTTTATAGCTTGTGGTCTTTAGGGGAAACATCCCTTGCACACTCTCACAGAATAAGTTGTTTGGAAAAGGTTAACGAACCGACAGAGTTGGGAAGTGGAGCTCTGAATCAACATCTAAGGGTGCATAAAAAAAGTAACTAGTACAGGGGTGGAACTTAAACAGAAGTCTGAGCCGCCATTTCTAGAGGTGGGATGAGGCCACTGGGGAGTCTGATGGCACCACCTGCCGCCGGGTGAAATTCAAAAGGTGAGGTATATGTGTTTTTAAGTATCCATCAGAAGGGTACATTTTGAATGATATGACAAAAAATTGGTGCATGAACACATGAAATACGGAGTTCACAAGATGACCGAAGCAGTGAAGGGGTCTCCAACAGATGAGATGAGTGGAGCACTAATTAACAACACATACCCTCTTTCAGGAGTGCGTCCCAGAAACATTGTGGCTATAAAAGAACAAGCATTTGCAATGCAATGGTCTCGGCATTATTAAAGGTAAAGCTATTGGCATTGCTCATGACATTTTTTTTCATTTTCTTTTTTTTTTTAAACATAAATAAATGTTATTGTCATTTACAATGGCAAGAGGTGAGCATTAGACAGTAGTAGAGAGTATTCCCAGACAGAGAGCCACACACACACACACACACAGACAGAGCCATGCACACACACACAGACAGCTCTGTCTGTGTGTGTGTGCGTGGCTCTGCTGTCTGTGTATGTGTGCGTGGCTCTGTCTGTGTGTGTGTGGCTCTGTCTGTGTGTGTGTGCGTGGCTCTGTCTGTGTGTGTGTGTGGCTCTGTCTGTGTGTGTGTGCGCGGCTCTGTCTGTGTGTGTGTGCGCGGCTCTGTCTGTGTGTGTGTGTGCGTGCGTGGCTCTGTCTGTGTGTGCGTGCGTGGCTCTGTCTGTGTGTGCGTGCGTGGCTCTGTCTGTGTGTGTGTGCGCGGCTCTGTCTGTGTGTGTGGCTCTGTGTCCGCGAATACTCTTGCCTACTCTCTAATGCTCACCTATTGCCATTGTAAATGTCAATACCATTTATTTATGTTTTTTTTAAAAAATGAAAAAAAAATGTCATGAGCAATGCCAATAGCTCTACCTTTAATAATGCCGAGATCATGGCATTGTAAATGCTTGTTTGTTTTTGTCTAGTGCTCAACGTCAAAATATGATGCTGAAAAAGAAATCCTCCTTGAATACGAGGGTAGTGCCCACCAATGGCAACCAAAGGCACAAATTAAGTACAACTTGCCCATGTTGTTCTAGTTATATGCGTCTCGCTCAGCATACCGACCTTTCACAATACAAAAAAATGTATAGTTTAACTTACTGCCCCAACCTGAGTTTGTGCTATAAGTGGGTCAGAAAGGCCTCGGAAAGAATATAAAAGTAGACTCTGACTCGTCCCTGTGATTGGGTGGTGGTGGGTCGGTATTGTGTGTATTTTATGCCCCTCCCACGGGAACCAATTGTCAAGTGGGAGCGATGAAAGCATAATTTAATAATTATGTGTTGCAGTTTCCTGGTTCAACCATAGTGTTGAGGGATAAAAAGTCACTTTTGTTGTATTGCTTGAGCCAGGGGGTTGGGCGCTTTTGTGACACCACAAGTCTTGTCGCCAGTTAGCACCATTATAATTCACTAGTCTCCAATCTCCGATTGAATGCATGCTTGAAGGCTGAGGGGACAGTGAACCGAGCGGATGAAGTGAGTGCGCCAACATTCTCTTGCCTCATATTTTTGAAATGCTGAATCAACTGCCCATGGAATTACTGTAGTCTGTCTGTTCCGGACCCTTTACAAATGAACATTCATAGCCGTAAATATGCAAGTCAACTATGAGAGGAAACCCAGGAAGAAAGTTATTACATTGTGAAATAGTGTACACTTTGCCAAGTCTTGACCCATGCGTTCTTCTTCCGAAGTCATGATAACTGTATACAGAGTTTATCAAAAGACTACATAAATAAAATCTAGAAAGTCAAGATACTTAATAGTTATTTCATTTCCACAATAAAGGCCACTCTATGCCGTAAAAATTATAATACGTCTATTTTGTGTATGTACTATTCTATTTTTACAGTATATAGTAGTTTACACCATGCATACCTCACATTTCAGCCCGGTTAAATGGAGCAATCCTTTCCTATATGTTCTACTTCCGTGTAGGGTTATCGTAGATATGTCACCACACATAATATAAAATTTGGATTAGCAGAGGGTTGCAGATATTTGGAGAAAAAAAAAAATCTCTCTTATGGGTAGGCAATGGGTGGTTCAACATGGACTATCGCCGACAGTTCAGCAGTACACTTCGAAGACTTCTCCAATTACCAGTAATGATAAATAAAAGAAAACAGTATGGCACTCTATCTTTAAATCGACCCTTGGGTGAAAAGGGACCTGAATTCGAGAATAGAGCATATAGATTTTTATAAAGACCACGATACGTAAAAATGATTTACTGATATGTGTACACGTTCTGTGAAAAAGACTCAGAAGTCCATTTAGACTTTAGTATATGGAGTCACGCCCCTAATCTCAGTGTCAGGCGAGGAGCATTACGAACAGCAGTTTGATACAATACTGCTAGACTAGTGGAAGCACCGGCTAGTCTCTCCTGACATTTCCGAAGTGCTGGAGGCAGCAGCGTAATAAGGGGCGTGCGGTGGGTGCGGGCAGCCCCGGGTGTCATCACTTAGGTGGGGTGACAAAATGGTGGAGACCGGAGAGCGTATGGATATGGATAGGGGAGGGGGTGTTTCTTTCCGCCGAAGTCTGTCTCTTCAGTTTGTACTCGGGGAAGGGAATAGGTGGGGGCGATGGGGGGGGGAGTAACAAGAAATTTTTCGCACTTGGTACGAACTGACCTTGCTACGCCACTGGTTGGAGGAGCCTCACTGATGCCTTGTGGGTTCATACCTGCGTCAGTTTGACAGTTTTGACTTGACAGACAGCCTGCGCCCCCTTCAGGAAGCGATTTAGAAGCTGAGTGGCTATGTCCACCAGCAACCTAAGGAAACGTATTTATTACCCCAAAAAACTCACGATTAATTAAAACAAAAATGGTTCTTGAGCAGGTGTGCGAGAGACTGCTTTTGTGCATGGATGACCACTTTTAATAAAACTCACAAAGACAAATGGGGGTCCACTACTTACCAACCCACTCATTTGTAAATGGCTTCTCTCCATGCTAAGTAATAATCCAGAAAAAAACAGGGTGTTTTTTTTTACTAGGAAATCAGTTCCTTGACTACAAAAATGGACACACTGAATTGCCAAGCCAGAAAAGGGAGATGGGGATTTTGATGTGAAATTAATTTTAAATGTTTTATATGAAAAAAACGAAGAAGAAAGATCATAGCAACAATCCTATACATTGGAATCTAAGTAGGGTGGCTGTGATTTGAATTCATGATACTGTCAATAAATAGATCCTCATAGATAACGTGGTTACAAAATACTATAATAATTTGAAAAGTCAGCGTGTCTGAATAATGCCACAATCCCATCACTGTTCCGAACAAAAATTGCCTGGTGTGTTATATCTGTCCGGGTGTAGCATAGCAAATAAAATACAACAGATAAATATTTTGGGTCTTATCAAACCAAATAAGTGGCTGCGAATCTAAACATATAGTGTGTTTTCCTCATGCATGCTTGTGACTGTGAAAGCCGTACACAACTAACCAACATTTTTAGGTCTTGCTTGACGACACAGCTGTGGCCACACATTAAGTGATCAGGACAAAAGAGCTTTACGAAGCACTATAGAGTGTTGATTTACTCGAGCATAGCATTTAATAGGAAAGAAGTTGTGTGCTTCTGATGAAAAAGAGTGCATGTATTGCGCTTCTCGATTAGGGGGAAAGATTATAGTCAGTTCAGCAGCTTTAGGTTGGTTATGGCGGCAAGTCATTGGTCTAGAGTTTAGGACTGACCTGTTCATTATGAAGGGTTATCACAAATGCAGTAGCACCGAAATATTAATGTGAAAAACATATGTCAAAGGCAATAGGCCTCTAGGAGTTGAGTCTTATTCCACCGAGGTAAAGGTAGTAGACAGGTATTTTATTACAGGGAATAGCACAGATTACCATGGTAGGCAAGGGTTTTGGTGTTGGCCAGTCCGTGACACCTCCATAAGGCAGAAGGTGCACTTTGAAAATGATCGTTAGGCCTTTTTAAGTTAGGAAAAGTTGTATACCATTTATCCAACTGCATTTTGTTTTTTACATCGTTGTAAATTTATATTCACTGAGAGAAGGTCCACTCAAATAATGATTCTGTTCAGTACAGATTTTGATTGGGCAGAAGTTGTATGCTTCCACTAAAGAAGAGTTTTGCATTTTTTGCCTTGTGGAAAAGCTTACATTCAGAACAGCAAGACCAAGATGGTTATGGTGACTCGTTCATTTGTAGATTACCATAATAGAATAAACAAAGTGGACATGTCCTTGGTAGGTGTAAAGGTCGTGGTTCATGACCTGTACCTACGCTGAAAGACCGCAAACAACTGTTTGTTGTATAAGGAAACCCCTCACCCACCTACCTAGTAGGTGGCATGCTTCATCATCGGGGCCCAGCTGGATTACCGAGTGCAATCCAGCTGTGTTTCACACAGCGGAGCGGGTTCTTGTGTGGAAAGAGCACAGTGCTATGTGAAGTGAAATTATGTGTTAACAAGCATTTACAATGCAATGGTTTCGCCTTTGGAAAAGTTAGAGCTATTGGCATTGTAAATGACAAAATTTGTATTTATGTGTTGGTTTTGAAAACAGATAAATAAATGGCATTGTCATTTACATTGCCATTAGCTTAATCTCTCGCAAATGTGAGACCTATTGTACCCTACGGACGAGCTCAGCAGACAGCAATTACTACCACACACACACACCCAGAGGCACACACACACACCCATAGCTAGCCACACACACCCAGAGCCAGCCACACACACACACCCAGAGCCACACACACACACACACCCAGAGCCACACACACACACACACCCAGAGCCACACACACACACACACCCAGAGCTACACACACACACGCACACACACACACACACACACCCAGAGCCACACACAAACCCAGAGCCACACACACACACCCAGAGCCACACACGGCTTTTTTAGCGTCGGCACAACTGAAATCACAAGGGTGCACTGTATTCTTGTGAATATGATGTGTCCCTGCTTTTTTTAAATGATGCATCACAGCGCTGCTAAATTGCTTGCAGCGCCTAGCTGCGTCATTTCTTTGTGAATATGCCCCTATATTTTACATCACAAAAAAGCAGCACAAAAAACACAACAGCACACATTATCACAAGACGCAAATATGCACAAACACTGTAAAACACAACACCTTCAGAATCCTATTTTCATAATATGGTGGTGAAAGATGTTTGGAACAAGCAATGTTTTAACTTATCAACAAGGACACGAAACAGCGCCAGTCAACAATATTTTGGGATCATCTGACCCCTCGTCCTCCTATCCGTGCCATAGGAGGCCACTAACCCTAAAGTGCTCTCGTCACGACATGTGGCATTCCAACAAAATCCAAAATACAATTTAAAAAAACACACGAGTCCCAGAGAGAATTGCGAAAGGGAAGAGAAGTGAGTACTTACCGTCATTTGGACATCCCGTAGAATGGAGCCGAGGCTTTTAGAGGGTGCCAAAGGTTTTTACCGAACAGGAGGATGATGCGTAAATTCCCCTGCGATTGAGATGGGCAGCTCCATTCCAGCTCCCTAACGCAGCCTCAAAAGGCACGCGCTCCGACAGGACAATCAGTGACCTAGTAACACTGCACCTGTTCCGCTGTGCCCACCTCTCTTCAGAAAAGATATTTTCGTCTCTTTGTTCCTCCTGTAAGGAGTGGGTGTGGGTAGGGTCGAATAAATAACTGAGGTTTTGACCTGAGCTGAACACTGATGCCCAGGGGAACCGCTGTGCCCAGGGAGGGCCGCTGTGATGAATGAGGTAAAGGGTCGAGGCTCCGATGTCGAAACTGTCCGGCTCCAGGACCCTGAAAGCACTGCGCGGGACTCTGAGAATATTGGTTCGCTTCAAAAATTTGTAAAAACGATGCTTCCGTTAGGCACCGTTTTTACCGCGTACTAACACATAAAAAAACACATTCTAACTCATTTTTTATATTAATGTTTCATCTCAGAAGAAATGCGACAAAAAAACAATTTCCTAGCTTTGCTTTTTTCCAGTTTTATATAGCGCAAACTCGACCCGAAGGTATCAGAGCGCTTTACTTGAGCACACGTTGTATTGCAGACGGACATATTCATTTCTAGGTGCTGGAAGATTAAATGATTTGGCCAGATCAAAGAATATTTGAGCGTCCCTGCCTCGGCTCGACCCCCGGTGCCCAAGCTGCAAGGTCGGCAGCTTTAGCCGTTATGCCACATCCTCTTACACGACAGCCCCTTTCAACTCACCTCCCATTTGGCAGGTGTCCAGTGTTGGTCTGGCCATTCGACCAGTCTATCACTGCCTGATGGGCCATTTTGAAAGAGCCAGTGTGTGAGCTGTGCACCATAGCTGAATAGGGAAATGGGAATCTCCTGCGGCTGGAGTGATTTCATACTCACCCTCCAAGCAGGGCTCTAGTTTCCCATAACAATGCATCATTCACCCAGTCCTCGGGTTGTACTTTGCATTCTGGGACCTGTAGTCCTGATTTTCTATTGAGATTAAACAAGTCGACATGTACCGAAGGTAAAGCAAAATCCTGGTATGACATATTTACAGGTGGGAATGGGAAATGTGTGAGCTTGCTTTCAGGGGGCACCCAGATTAATTCATTCAGCAGATGTATCTGTGGCAACTTTGAGGGGCGGTGGGGGCTTTCCCTGAATTGTGCAAAACCAGTCACAACCCTAGCGCCCCCGCCGAGGAGCTGGGCATGCGGAGGCCGTGGAGAACCGGCTAGGGGGTGTCAGACAGACAAACAGATACCTTCAGTGTGCTACCGTAGATGGGGGAGGGAAGGAACGGCAAGAGACAGGGCCAGGAAGCCATGGAGGGAGGAGAGAGTGTGGGAGGAGGAGTCAAGGAAGAGGAGTCAAGGAGGGGGAGGGCTGTGGGAGACTGTCGCGAATGGGTGGAGAGAGGGAGGGTCTGAGAGACCGGCTCAGGGACAAAGAGGAGAGGGAGAGACAGCCACCACCGGGTGCACAAGAGGCGGAGAGACATACAGGGTTGAAGCACGGAGAGCTATCAGCAGCAGAGATATACGAAGGCTGTGCAGGAGGGACGGCAAAAGAGAACCCGTGCAAAAATTCAAGAATGCAACACTGTCTGCGGGAAATCCCCAGACATTACAATAGACAGCCAAAAGAAGATACTCTCCGAAAAGGCAAGAGACACAGGGAACTCACCAGGGCACACAGCCCCAGCAAGATCCAACCAGCAGGAAAACAAGACGGCACTGCGGAGCTTCTCAAGTAAGCTACTGCCCGGCCGCCTTCTTCGAAGAAATTACCTAAACAAACATTAAAAATAAATAAACCACCGCCCACATGACGATTGCAAGGAGGCGGAGAGGGAAAAAATGTATGGAACGCCCACGAATCGCCTCGGACAATGACGGACGCCTCTCTCTTCCAATGGCTAGCCTCCATTTATGGAGCTAGCCAATGGAAGAGAGAGGCGGGACAAAGCCACATACACTGTTCTCAAAAGATTTCGCCTGCGCGAACGCTGCTGCGCAGAGGACGCCAGGCGAAACCTAAAAATTTCTCTAGGAAATGCCTTTATAAAAGTTTTAATGAAAGGGTCCTAGGATATGAGTAAAAACATTGTCAAGATACACTGGAGTTTTTTTTAGAATGAACCTCTGTATCTCTTAGAAAAGTGTAGGTCTATTAGTTTCAGCCTTCAAAAATGTTCAAGAGGCTTTCGTCAGGACCATATGCGAGTGCGTGACCCAAAGAAAGGGGGGCACAATGGTGTGAAATATCAGCACACACCCTAAAGTGTGCTGTGAGTGTGGTGGGATCTTGTTACTTACAGATTCAATGCAGCGACTACTTTGATTCTGTTAGCAAGCTGCCTCATGGATCCCGGTTTGCAATGTTACACCCATTTTTGACTGTTTGTCTATGGGCTGTAATGCATTATCACCTACGTTGCAGTCCGGCGCCAGACAGCTCTTTTCTATCTGTTCGAGTGCCAGTCACATTCTTTTCTCCATGACAGCATACTGAATGAAGCAATTCTGCGTTTAACTCTATTGCCTTATGTCTCAGCATTTTAACTGATCAAAAGTACACATCCCCCTGAAAATGACTGAGATTCTACTGTTCAGCAAGGCCCACTGTGCGTGATTAGTCAGAAACGGAGCCTTTTTGAGTTTGCAAAGGTTTAATGGTCTCGGACTTATTCTTATCAAGTAAACAACAAGGCCAATAAAAGTCCTCTTTCTTTAAAGTTAGTTCTTTTGGGTTCACTCTCCTTAATCGGCAGGAAGTGTTTGGCCCTTTCTTAATAATGTCCGTTTCCGGCAGGCTTGGCTCAGGATACCGGTGATGATATGGAAACAAAAGGAACAAGTATTTGCAATGCAATAGGTCTCGCATTTGTAAAAGCTATAGCTGTTGCCATTGTAAATGGCATTGTTTTTTTAACTTTTTTTGTGTGTAGTGGAGTGCGATATAAAGTAAATCAGATGATATTTTTTCATATATATTTATGCTCAGTTCGAGGTGATCCTTGTGTGACTGAGTGAATGGAGTTGTGAACTGCTTAAATACAACCCGATCACATTACTTTATTGGCATCCAGAATTATAGGCAAAGGTAAAATTAATAGTAACACCAAAATAATATATACCCGTACGCGGACTGGGAAGTCAGGAAAGGCATAATTCAAGTAAATGCAGCTTTGTAAAAAGCAACAAGGGGTGGGGTGCGGAAAGTAAAGGTGGCAAACCATATGGAATGAATTATTATCTTTGTGTTGGTGTGCCCTTCCTTTGCCTAGCAGACACTGGTACAAAAAGGCAATGCAAATTTAACCCAGCTACTGAATAATCCCTCAAAATTATGCCAGGTCCTGAATGTGGCAGCAGCCTTTCGGGTGGTGCTATGAGCAGTACTAAAGAGCAGCAAATATGCACTGGAGGCTTTAACCTCTTGATGTTGTTTACCCTGGGTGTTTTATAAGGAGCTTGATAATGCAGCACATAGGGAACAGCTGTTTTAGTTAGAGGGTGGGTTTGGCCATTCCTAAGGCAGATCTCTAAATTTACATCCGTCCCCTACAAGAAGCAAGGCACACCACAGGCTTGTTAAAAAAATACACATTCCTTGACGTACTGAAATCAGATAACGAGTGGCAAACGATTCCGTCCAACTCCCGATTTCAGCACACAAAAATTAGAGCAACAACGCCAGCTAAGATATTACAAAACCGTACATTTCTTTTAGTAATATCAGGAAGTAAGGTGAGTTTGGGATGTGATTTCTAACAATTTTAAAATTAAAAGAACTCAGAAAAAGTAACCATGAGCTTCTCCCCCACTCACAGCTTACAGCACTATTAAAGTTAAAACAAGCATTGGTAACGCACAGACAACAGGCGAGACAAGCAAAATGGACAACTGACAATAAGATGGTAAACAAGCAGTGACAGGCAGGTGGTGTTGGGAGGGAGGGGGTGGCACAGACTGACTGCTGGGGAGAGAAAATCGTGACACATTTTACAAGTAATTTTTTCAGATTGGTCTGCAATGTTTGTGCTAGGGTGTGAGAGCGAAGGAAACAAGCAGCCTGAGATTTATGGGCCTATGAGGGAGATAAGCTATATGCGGTGTGTGGATGTTGTGAGAGCTGGCATGCATGGGTCCCGGAAGAGAGTTTTAAATGTATGCGCTTGTCCTGCTGCTGTGGCGATGCCTTTGCAACGTTATTAGATGTGCTATAGTCTTTTGAATCATTGTACACGAAGCTGTATTTATGACGTTCTTACCTTAATGAAACACTCTGTATTTAGGGCACTGCTCTCCTCAATTTGGGGCCTTGAAATGGAGGATGAGCTATCCTCATGATCGCCTGCGTCCACCTCCAAACAGCACACTTTAGTGTAATCAAGGAAACGCTGTTCCCATGCGCTCACAGGGGGCCCAGGGAAGTAAAATAGAGGAAGGGGTTATGGGTGGGTGCATGGTGTGAAGGTAACTGACTAACGGAAACTAAGACAAATCCCCCTAAATAAAAAAAGCGGATTGTTTTGGTGAGATGATGTGGGATAACATGCAGAGCTGTGGACTTTCGAACTGACGGAACATGGTTCCAGTCTTGGCGTCTGCGCTCTGTGCCTTCTTAAAACAAGGGTTAGGAGTGGAGATTCCCTCAGAATCCAACCCAGACAAGTTCTGACAAGGACTCTTCCCAACATGGCGGCCGTTGTTTGTGACAATCCCCGCCGCTGTCCCGGGCGGGCTGAGTGTAGGGAATGAGGTGCGGGTGCAGAACTGGGGTGTCCACAGGTGTATCTGAACCCCATCTGGGGAGTTAAGTCCCACAAGTAACGGGACAGCGCTGATGGGAAAGGCACAGGGACACGAAGCCTGGTGGCTACCATGGTGTGCGCATGCGATGTCTAACTGCAGTTATGGCTCTGAGACGCACCCCCCAATGTCCCTGCTCCGCTCTAGCCCCTGACCCTATCCCCGGGGAATGCCCGCCACCCCCGACCCCTACTCACAAGGGCCCCGCGCTGCTCCTATTCAGGCAGGGACGCTGCATGGCCCGGATTCCCCGCTCTGTACTCCCTCCGGGGCTCCCTCTTCGAGCGTTTGCGGGCCCTCAAGTCCCTCAGCCACGGACCTCAGGACCCGCTCTGCCCATCTCGGATCGCCCCTTGAGTGCTCCCCACAAAGCCTTCCACTACGGGCGACTCCTTGACGCAACTCCAACTATGTCATTAACCTGCACGGTCCAAAAAGTGCTAAAGCATGGGTACCCCAAAGACGGGCTTGGGAGGAGCAGGAGCCACTGAAAGAGTTGGGCAAAGCAAAGCGGGCTTCAGAGGGGCATCTACTTCTCAGAGATGAACTTTGAAGCGAGCACCAGGCTATGTTAACGCACGCAAAAAGCCAAAGCTAATGCACCAAAACACGCCATCCGTTATGGACAGACCGGTGACAAATACTGGAGAACCATAGACTGTTACTAACTTGTGGCATTTCAAAAACAGAAACTATTCGATAAAATCTCTTGAAGCACCAATAACGGACAAATCTCTTAACACTTAAATGCGCTCATTCTACACATCAAAACAAAACAAGGAGGGTCCATGCCCACTGCAATGCCTCCTTCCAACAAGGAGAACTAGGCAACAATGACGAAAACCGCACGCAAAAAAAAAAGGGGCGGGAACATCTACTGAATCCCTCCCCTCTAGGACTCCGTGACCGGCTTCGTGGTTGCCATAACAATGTTTCTTGAAATCGGTTTGTGACACCAGAAGTCAGGTCACGGAGTCCTGAAAAGGAGGGATCACAGCTGGACAAATCATTCAAACAGGGGCATTGTCCAATGGCAGGCATCCGTTTCGCGAGGCCGGCCAATTGCAGAAGGGGAGTGGTTTCATGCCCCTTCTTGTTTACAAGAACTCTTGCCTGCAGCAGCGCATGCGCTGCAACGCAGGCTTCGACCTAAAAAGAGGGACAACGGTCACTCTGGACTCTTTTATTCAATTTAGAATCAGGGGAAAGGAGTGAGGGAGAGCACCCGAACCATCACCAACAATTCCCCGGGTGAAACAAACGTGAATTATACAAAGCACACTAGGGACTTGTGAGTGTCGGGAGGTAACAGGGATTTACAGCTCTCTTCCCTCCCCCAGACAATGGTTACTCGTAGAAACCCCCTATTGAACCAACCCCCATACTCGGGAACGTACGCGGGAGCCACGCTCCCCGGCGAGCGTGGCTGGCAGGCTTGTGGTACCGGATCGGGTCCGGCTCCCCCTCTTGACTTGCCTGTAGCTGGCTCCTCCTCAGTTCCGACGTCTCCATTTCGCTGGGGTCCGGCACGGCTGTCTTGGCGTCCTACTGTTCGGCGGGGATGTCTCGCCAGTCTCTTGGCGTTTCACGGTCCCTGAGGATCCAGGATATTGCTCTCTCATCTCGTTCCGGACTGGTTGAAGAACACCTCCTTTCCCTATCCAGTGTTCTGATTCGTGCATGTGGTCTAGTCACATGGGACGGCTGGTCATCCGCGGGAAATAGAAATGACGAAGAATTAAAGGGACCACTGCTGTCTAGATTGATCGGGTCCCAAGGCGACTGTAAGAAAAAGATAGGAGAGGCGTAAAGAGGTAGGTGATCGTCATCCTCTTCGTTACATATGTCCTCAGGGGGTGGTGCCTGACACCCACACATACTGGTCGGACTACTGGTGGCAGTCAGGATTGGGAACCATCCCTCTGCCTAAAAAGGAGGTAAGAAATATTGTTATCTTAATCGATGATAACCTTACAATGAGAAAACACGTAGTCTAAGTTTGTGGCGGAGAACAGTCGGAACAACGCAGGCAGAACAACGCGTGTTCCGACTACGCTTGCCTTAACCACGCATATGCGTGGATAAGGCAGTGAGCAGTGTATCTACTGCAGCTGCTGGGCGGAACTCGGAAGCAGGAAGACCTTGGACTTTGGCAGAGGATGCGGTGAGGTAAGTGGGGCTGGGCTTGGGGGTAGTTTTGTATGGTTTTGCAGTGTAGTTACAGGGCTGGGGGGTCGAAGGTCATTTTCAGGGGAGGGAAGCAGGTTCCTTTTCAGAGCTTGTGAGGAGGTTGTTTTCAGGGCTGGTGGGAGTAGGTCGGTGTAGTGTTAGATAAGGTTCAGGGTTTTAGGCCTTATGCAGGGGGAGGGGAATGGGTAGTCAGGACAGTTTTTTGGGCTTAGGGGATGGCGGGTAGTGATTATGACACGAGGGGGTGGGGTCGTTTTAAAAAACAGGGATCATGGTTTTAGGCTTAATGGCAGTGGAAGGGGTTGGCATAGTTTTAGGGACAGCGTGGGGGTTGGATCAGGTTGGGTAGTGTAAGCGAAGGGTTAGGAAGAGCATGGGGTTGGGAGGGGTCAGGTATTTGGACCTCATGGTCGGGGGGCATGTAGGGAGTTTGTAGTTTAGGGCAGGGGAAAAGGGGTTGCAACCTTAGCCACGCATACCCTTTTACCATTCATGCATTTGCCACGAAGTTGTGCGGTAAAGTAATGTGTGGTAAAGGAATACATGCTTAAGACGCTTTCGTGGTAGAGGCACGAAGGGTTGAGCTATGCGTCCCTCCATCATACAACAGTTTGTGGCACGTGTTTTGGATTAATAAGCATGCTTAGGAAAGCTTTCCAGTAGCTAACATTCCATTCAAGGAAATCTATCACTTAGGCTCTTATGGTCAGTCGTCTTGACTATGAAAACATGCTTTTAGTGGGAGAAAATAAATCATTGCTATCTAAGCTCCAGGTAGTTCAGAACACTGCCACATGCCTTGTCTGCAAACACCCCTACCACACTCCCCCCTCTGAGCCTACCCTACATTATCTACATTGGCTACCAGGCTAACAATCAGTAAGCACATTATCTCAAGCTCTAGTGTCAAGTACACAAATCCTTAGCTGGCAAGGGCCATATGTATGTTTAAAATAAACGTCACCCCGGACTAGAGACTCGAGATCCAAAGACCAGTTTCTGCTCTGTGTTCGCCAAGTTCATGTAGCCAATCTCTTTCCTACCTGGGCCCACACCATAGGAACAGCATCTGTGTCTGTCCTTACTTTGCCTGCTTAAAAAAATTCCTCAGACATGGCTTTTTTAATCCTTTCCCATCTTCCTTTCCTCTACCTGGACTGCGCTTCAGAGCAGAGATGCCCCTTCAGGGGTGATTCGTTGCACTATATCAAGTATGCATAACATAAGTAACTTGTTCTTCCGATGGATACTTCTAACCACAGATTCCTCGCCTGTAGAAAATAGATACCAAAAAGCAGTACCTCCGAAGGCAGTGGGTCTGTGGGATGGGCTCAGATCAGAAGTTCCTGTAGAACCGAATGGGTGAAATGCCCTTCCTGTCAGACCTGTGTGTTAAGGCAGTTGTGCTTTGTGAACATGTTCACTGATGCCCTTGTCAAAGCCTGCAGATATCAAGAACAGGCACTCTGCGTGCAAAACCAGTGGTAGCAGCCTTGGATCTGCTGGAAAGGGCCCTCATTTCTTCCGATGGTTACTTCTTGGCCAGTGTATAGCAGGTCTTAATGCAAAGGACCATCCACTTTTACAAAGTCCATTTTTGCATTGCCTTGCCTTCCATTATTGTCCCAAGAGAACCTTCAAAAAGATGACTGCTTACCCAATGTTCTTTGGTGCGATCAATGTAAACAACATTGAGGAAGTGAGGGATTGCCCATCGTGAAAAAGAGCCACAACCTTTGACAAAAAGGCTGCCCTGGTTTTCAACACTAGTTTATCTGAGGGGGAAAGTAACATAAGGCAACTGAACCGAGAGAGATTGGAGTTCACTCCCATAACTAGCTCAAGTTATTGCGACCAGAAAACAGATATAGTGGACAGCTACATATTGGTTGAAAAGGAGTGCACATGAGGAAAGTGAGGAGCAAACTGAAATCCCAATGTGGCATCACAAATGGTTTGGAGGGTGAAACATGTGTGTCAAACCTTTTATAAACCTCTTCCCAACCGGTTATTTGAAGAAGAATGCCTGGTCTGGCAAACGGAAAAAGACTGAAAGGGTGGAAATGATAGATGTATTGGTATTTACGGCAAGTCCAAGCTGGACAAGAAATAAAACAAACAAAATATCAGACAGTTTGGCATGTAACGGGTCTGTATTGCAGGTGCCACACCATGCCACTAACTTGTTACAGCACCTGGTGTAAACTCACTTTGTAGAGGATGACTGGCAGCAAAGATGTCATTAACAACTTCGGGAGAAAGATCAAATGTAGTCAACTGCTGCCGCTCAATTTCCATGCATGGAGGTGCCGACGGTTCAGGCTCAGGTGCAAGACCTTGCTCTGCTGCTTCGACAGGAGATCCACTTGAAGTAAACCTGTAAACCTGTAGACTTGTAGAGCGCGATTGCTGCCCGGAGGCGTCCAAGCGCTAGGGTAACCAGAACCTACCGAAGAGCAGATGAGGAGGAAGCTAGGGATTAGTGGGGGGAATTAAACAGGAAAGTCTTTAATTGTTTACGAAACACAGTGAGGTTGGGATTGGCTCTGAGATGTAGTGGCAGAGTGTTCCAGGTTCTGGACGCATTGTAGGCGAACGTCCTTCCGCCTGACCTGGATCTTTTTATTCTTGGCACCACTGCTAAAAAGGTCTGGCTGGAGCGAAGGCTTCGGTTGGGAATGTAGTGAGTAGCTAGGTCACGTGAAATGCTGGGGCCTGTGTCCCAGAATGCTTGGTGGGCTATGCACATAGCTTTAAAAAGGACTCTCTGCCGAATCGGTAGCCAGTGAAGGCTGACCAGACCGGCCCTCACTGATTGTCTCCGAGGGATCTTGAGCAGTAAGGACCTAGGGAATGCGCTGCAGCTGTCTTCCTTTAAAGAGTTCCAGTGCTGAATTGGCTGCCAAACGGCGAAACCTGGGAAAAGGCATTTTGATCAGTGAGGCCTGGACGTCTCCAGAAAAGCCTGTGGATCACATCCATGAATGACACCAAAACACCAAGCTAGTGCCAGCCTCCAAGCAATCAGATGTGTCCAGTCCAGACTGGATTATGATTTTGGTCACATCCTGTTAGCACACAATTCCAATGAGACTGCCAGCAAGATCTCACTAACCATGTGTCTCATAAAGCCTAAGAATATCTCCAAAGCATAAAAGCTGCCATTGGCCGACGGAGGGCTATGTTTGCTGATTAAAACATTTGTTTCCCGAATGGCTTAATTCTCTTCAACTCTCTGTTTAGGGTGGTTTGTAGGGAATGAAGTGGGATTTACCCTGCTGGTGGAGGCCTGAACTACCAAACCTTTAAGATTTGAATGCTGTGTCAAGAACTCAGGACTGCCTGGTGCCACTCTGTAGCACCTGGCTACCTGCTGGATTACCGCTGGGCAAGAACAAGGTTTAAACCAGGTGACCATCAAGGTGTCTGGCAGAGCTTCATTATATGGCAGTAATTGCTAAGAAGACACCTGCCTAGGTTGCGATGTCACTGATGTCCCTGAAAACCTGGGTGGCATCAGGATCAATTGTGAAATTGGCTCCTCTGCGGGTGACCGGGAGGCACTTATGTTCTTACAACTTCAGAACAGTCGCGGAACTGTGATGAGTCACGCTTGACCCTCTTGTGCTTTCACTTTGACTTACCTAAAGCCTTGGACCATGACACAGACAAGTCATGGGAATGGCCCCAAGAGCAGTAACTGGTTTGTGCGCTTAACTTGGAGCGGGAGTGGCACTTCTGTAACGTTTTCCAGGGTTTGACAGTGTACAACTTAGTTTCATGTCCCAGGCTGTCTTTGGATCAATAGGGACACTCTCCTCGCGCAAAGTGGAGTCAAGCCTCGAACACTAGAGGAAATACCTCATGAGGGTCTGTCACAGACATTTGTCTGCGACAGTGCCTCAAGGCTTTAAACCCTGTAGATTTACAAGGGGACAGTTTCCTTGCACAATGGAAAAAAGAAAAATTTAGATAAATCTTGTCAACTGTGACAAAAGCAAGCTCCAGATCTGCGTAGTAATGTTCGAAAAGAAAGGAACTGATGTCAATGTGCAAGGGTGGTACTTATATGTGCCTGCATCACCACTTCCATGGCGGAAAAACGTCAATGCAGCGTGGCAATGCACCACCTACCGGAACACAAGAACAACGCTGTTTAAAACTACCAGATCTAGTCTGACTTGAGGGTATAATCTAAAGGTGAGGCATAAGCGGTTAGAAGTATAAATCAGTATAAGTCAATGGATAACCTCAAGGAAAATTGTGTTCTATTCCCAAACACTTGATTACCGATTTAATCCTAGAAATTTAAGAGAAATCTTCTTTCGTCATCCCTGGATGATGGACAGCCAGCATCAATGACTCTGTTCAACTCTTCTGCTGGGTTTCATGCAAGACACCATCAAAACATTCTTAATTATTTACTCTGTAATTATTCTTAATCGCACCAGGAACCAGAGAACAGTTAAAAGACCCTCGACTGGGGGCGTGGCTACGGCGGCGAACATGGCGGACGCAGCCTAAGCGAGCTTCGTCCCGCCGATCACTTATCAGGCGAAAATCCTGTGTCTCCCCCACCCTGAGACACCCTAACCGGATGATTTGGCAATCTGAACCGGCCACGGTGTCCTGGCTGTAACTTGGTGTCTAGAGTTGACCGCTGGTCGGAGATCCGGGCGCCGGCGAGAAGCGGCCTGCTACACGTGGAGAGCCGGGGCCTTGAGTTTCGAGCCGCCGGCCGGAAGTGGGTCGCGGCCGGCGTGGCAGAGGAGAGGGGGGAGGTCCGGGCCCTCCGGTGCCTGCGCCTGTGCTGTGTGATTCAAGACGTGGCAGGAGAGGGTCTCAGGGCCGGACAGCGTGGCTGAACCACCTCGACTTCCCCTACAGGTGTGGAGTAGTGGAGACGGAGGTCGCACGGACCCCACTTGGCGGTCGGGCCAGACCGGGGGGACGCTTTTGGCCGGAGGGCGCGGCGGGGCACCCCGTTCCCCTCACACTCTATTGGACTTTTTTCCTTGGTGCCGCTTCCCCGAGGGGGTTTGGCCAGGTCTGGCCGCACAGCCTAGACGGCTCCGGGCTTGCTGCACGACGAGGCGATCGGCGCAGCCTTGGCGTCCACCATCGTGCGCCTGGCGGCCGAAGTCACAGGCCTAGGATCACATCTCTACACCCCTGTCGGCGCTCCCACGACGCCCTGGACTTGTGGCCTACACCAACATGACGAGGGGCAGCAACAGTGGGCACAACTCGAAGCAGGGCCCAATTGACAAATTCACTGGGCCGACCGGGAGTGCAGGAACGGTCGGGAACACCTCAACATTGGACCCTGATAACGCTGCCCTCATGGCGGCAATCACTCAGTCAAGGGACAAGTTGGACGCAAAAATCGGGGCGGTTGGCGCTGATGTTACGCTATTGCGCCAGGATTTGCGCAACGCGGTGGCTCGCATTACTGAAGCGGAGACAAGAATTACGGGTGTGGAGGACGACGTGGTGACCCTGAAAAGGAAGGTGGCCCATATGGAAGGGATACAGAAGGGCCTGGCAATAATGGTCGAGGATGCTGAAGGACGGGCACGCAGAAATAATCTCCGCTTTGTTGGCTTTCCGGAGGGCTGTGAGAAGGGGGACATGGAGGCCTTCCTGACACACTGGCTAGAAGGGTGGTTCCCTCCGGACTCCCTTTTGCGTTGCTTTGTTATAGAACGAGCGCACCGAGCGCTGACTCAAAAACCTCCGCCGGGAGCTCGTCCCAGACCAGTGACAGCCAAACTGCTTAACTATCACGACCGTGACACGATCTTGAGGCAAGCGCGCTTGAAGGAGCCTCTGCAGTATGAAAACCACAAGATCCTTGTATTCCCTGATTACACCAGGTTGGTGCAGCAGCAGCGCCAGTCCTTCACTGAAGCTAAGGCCCAATTGCGGGGCCTAAACATCCAGTACGCCCTGCTGTACCCGGCCCGCCTGCGGGTGGTCTTCCAGTCCAAGACCCAATTCTTCAATACTCCGGAGGAAGTCTTTGCATGGACTGACGAGACTGTCCGGATCAGAGTGCACACTCCCCCAGGTCGAGACTCGGACTCATCCTCAGCAGCGGGGCCTCCTCGGACCCCTCGGCGTCACGAAGTAGGAGCAATTGGAGGTCCCGCACAAAGAAGAATCCTCCCCCTGGGAACGACGCTGCGGACGCTGCCGAGGCTGCGGAATCCCAAAATCTGGCATCATAGCCTCTAAGGGGTGTACAGGACTTCGGGCTCAGACCTGCTATGGGGTCGCCACTTCTCCTGAACAAGGACGATTGCTGTAGATCGCCACTTGGTGCTCCTGTTTAACAAGTAACATGGTGGGGTGGGGGCGAGGGTTGGGGGACGACTCAGAGAGGGTGGCCATGAGCCGTTCGTTCGTAAGGGTAGTTAGTGGGGGGGTAGTTCGTATTGAGTGGGTAGTGGTTTGTTTTTAGGTTTTGCCTAAGCGAAAGCTGCGCACTGCGCAGCTTTTTCGCGCAGGCGGAAAACCTTATGTTTTAGTAGAGTGGCTTGGGAATCCGCCCTCTGTTCCATTGGCTAGCTCCATAAATGGAGGCTAGCCATTGGAACAGAGATCTGTCCGTCATGGCCGGACCAGATTCGTGGGCGTTCCCGCGATTTTTGCCCTCTCCACCCCTAATGATCGTCATTGCAGCGGTGGGCGTGTGCTATGTATTTTTTTGTCTCTTCGTGTTTTGGTCAGTTTCGAAGTGTCTGTTGTAGGAGTGGGCTGCGAGATTGAAGTTGCCAGGATGCGGTGGGCTGCGCGATTTCACTTTCCTTGCAGGTAAGCGGCATTTTTTCATATTTGTTTATCCCGTTCCCGCCCCCCCTCCCGCTGTCCGTTCCCGCCCCCCCTCCCGCTGTCCGTGTGCCCGTTAACCCCCCCCCTCCGGCTGTCCGTGCTTCTTGTTAAACAGTGCTTGTTTTGTTTTTTGGTCGATAACAGTATCTCTTGACAAACAGCTAAAGCTGGAAAAGATGGAAAGTAATCCTGTCACCCAAATCAGAATATACGTATATTGTGTTAAGTGGGCTCTTGTGAATGGGCCTGCAGATGTGACTTGCGGATCTCCGGCGTGTGAACACTTGGGCGTGTGAGCGGGGCTGCAGGCGGGAAGGTGGAGGACTGGTAATGAGGCGCCGATATCGACAAAGCATCTCAGGTTTAAAATCAAATTAAGGTTAAGACGCAGCTGCGGGGCAATGAAAGGCAAGCTGTTCAAAGTGTACACGACGTGCATGTCAATGAAGGTTCCCAGAGACCGAAGCACCGTTCAAAGGGCTGTTGTCATCTGCCGGGGTACCTGTGCTTCCCCCCCTGACTGAAGTGAGAGGGAAACACTGCAGGTGCCCTTGCCGCCGAGAGATGCCGGCATTTATTCATTGAACTCCCCTCATACAGGCCAGCTGCCCCCAGCCCTATAAAGTAATCTTTCAAACACACAGGTGTGCCCCTCTCGCAGTCCACCGGGCCCTTTCCTCATTTTATTTCCGTCTATCTTTGGATTACCCTTTCCCGCCCCCCCTCCCGCTGTCCATTCCCACTCCCCCCCCGCTGTCCATGTCGTGAAATGCAAGAATGTGGTTCCATCAGCTGCCGAATGTGAGGAATGAAGGCAGCGACTTCGCGCTCTGTGCCACTGGAGGAGGGGTGGAGGGCAGAACCCACACCAGGAAACCAGCTGAAGTGTGAAGGGAGGAGCGCCGCTGTCCTTCGGCTGCTAAAGAGCTGCTCAAGTCGCCACACCGCCGTGGGACACTTTTCAACCATCCCTGGCATTTTAGCCAATACTTAAGGGGGTGTTTTCACTGTTTTAGCAAATGCTGATAGTGAAACTACAATTCCCAGAATGCAACGTTCGGATTGCTAACCAGCACAGGTGAGGCTCGTCGGCCGAGATCTAAACAGCTGTTCGGGGGTTGTGAGCCCTTCCAACCTCCCAGGATTCGCCTGTGACAGAAGCGCTGTTTTGGAAAACTTTTAGAAGAAGTTGAGAGCTGCAGGAGTTCGGGTGACTGGGCGGGGAGGGGCGGCGAGTCCCTGCCTGCTGTCGGCCGGTGAGCCGAGCTGCCTCTTGGACACCTGAGCTCACGGGCACATTCGGGCTCACCGAGGAGGACTACAGCCCGTCTGGACTCCCGACGTCCTGGACACACCACTACTCTCGCTGTTGGAGCCCTCAGGTGCTCGCAATATGCGTGATTCTTCGTTGAGACTATCTACAACCCACGGGACTCTGCTCCTATTGTAGGTGCGCGACTGCTGTGGACAATTTCGAGATACCCAGAAAAAAACACATCGAAACTTCTTCAAAGCAAAGATTCGTTTCTACTCCTGCAACACAGCGTCTAGAAGCACGGGCACCAGCTACAAAAGACTCAGGGACATCTGCAACAGCACCTTGCAACATGGCCATCAGTAGCTCAGCACACACAAAGCTGAGTCAAGCGTGGATGAGGAGGTGCTAGCAACACACGTTAACCAAATGTCCATGACTTAGTGCCTAGAATTACAAGAGACACTTGTGGTTGTTGTTAAAGGAATGATACCAGCAGCTTCTCACTAATTGGCGACAAGCAAGCCAAAAACATGAACTCGGCACCTAGAAGCCATGGTTTCAACAACTGAGCACGTTCCTTGCCCGTGTACAAATAGCAACGTAGTGCCTAGACTAGAGGCTAGAGCACTAGAAACAGTGTGCCTGCATGTCGCGGCCCTAATCGCACACCTCGTGCAAACGGCAGCGAACATCAAAAAAGTGTTAATTTAAGAGTTCAGCAATGGGTCTCCCTCCGACGGGTTCCCCAGAAAATGGAACGGAGGCGGCCCGAGGACAGCAGCTTGTAACCTTGGCGCTTTGGAACTGGGACTATCTGACCAAGTGCTTTGCAGATGACAAAGTGTGCTTGCCGTTCGGCCTCTAGGCGCTGGCCTCCCTGCTGTGGATCACGTCGCACGCACTGTAAATATATCCTTTTTATAGCCGTGCACAGGGCCGCACACGCGCCCTCGTCTTGTCGCGCTTGCTTTTGAAAGCAATCATGACACATCTGCTGTGCCGCCCCGCAATGGTGTGTCGTGGAACAGCCAGAGGGGAACCTCTAACACTATTTTTTAGATTTCGCCTGTCCAAATCTGCCCTCTGTAGGCCACCCAATATTACTGTAAGTACATGGTATACATGTAATTTACAACTGCAATTACATAAGGATTTGGTACTCTGTATTAATGTTCACATTGCGTGCGATCCTCCCCCCCCCCCCCCCCCCTCACCCCCTGGTTGCTTCCGTAGTAGCAAGACTTATATGCAAGCACTGACATACAGCAGTTAGCATTACATAAAATAACACGTACAATGACAGCTGTGCATTACACACCCATGACGTTACCAGCGTACACATCTGAACATCTCCTGTCCAGCCGTGTCCCAGAACTGCAGCTTGACCCAGCGGCTGGCTCTTGGTGTGTGTGTGTGGTATTAATTGCTGTCTGCTGAGCTCGTTCGTAGGGTACAATAGGTCTCCCATTTGTGAGAGCTTAAGCTATTGGCAATGTAAATGACACTGCCATTTATTTAGCTGTTTTCAAAACTAATACATAAATAAAAATTTTGTCATTTACAATGCCAATAGCTCTAACTTTTCAAAAGGCAAAACCGTTGCATTTTAAATGCTTGTTCCTTTTTGTGTTGGGGATCCATTGGGATAGTGGTTCTCGGACCTCCCGTTGGGGGCCGGTGACGATCTAAACCGCGACAGGTACTTCAATGTTACTGAGGTATGGGGTGGGGGGGAGAGGGGGTGGGGTTTGGGTCTGTTGGGGGTGGGGGTTGGGAGGGGAGGTGTGATGCGGAGGCAGTTGGGTGGGTCTGAGGGAGGGAGGGGAGTCAGGAGGCAGTTAGGTGGGCCTGGGGGAGGGAGGGGAGGCAGGGGGCAGTTGGGGGCGGAGGTTTTTCTGATCACAGTGTCTATACGAGCTTGATTGCTATTATGTGTATGTGCGGGGTTTCGAATGCCCGGGATCTTGCTTATCCCACCTATTGATCATGGCTGACATCCGGGAAACGGGCAGCCAGCAGGCGTTGCTGAGAGTGGTGAGCTGGAACGTCCGGGGCATGTTAGATAAAATTAAACGTAGTGCGGTTTTGCAACTGGGGAAAAAGGAAAGGGCAAACGTTCTCCTCTTGCAGGGCACCAAAACCCTCAGTCTGCAGAGATATGGCTGCCAGCAGGTGTTCCATGCGGGCTTTGTGAGGGGATCTCGAGGTGTAGCAGTCCTCGTGCATCGTAGACTTTCATATGTACACGAGAATCACTGGATTGATGCCCATGGTCGATATGTGTTTGTAAAGGGTATGGTTGGAGACGAACAGATTGTGTTTGGTAGTGTATATGCCCCGCCCCCGTTACAAGAGGCTCTCATTGAAAAGTTGTTTGCAGTGTGGGCAGATATCCCGAACGTGCTGGCGATTGTGGGTGGTGACTGGAACGATGTGATGGATGGACGGATGGATCGATACAGGCCCGGTGGGAGGCCCACAGCTGACACCCCCACGAAACTGAGCGGTATGGTGCAGGGAATGGGATGGATTGACTCGTGGCGATACCAACATGCTCTGGGTCGTGAATACTCCTACGTGTCCGCGGTGCAGCGGTCCTTTTCTAGGTTGGACTACCTGTTCATCCCCTCCCCCTGGATAGGGAGAGTGGACTCCACGTCTATTCTTCCGCGTGGCCTGTCCGACCATTCACCTATGACATTGAACTTAAACCTTGACAGGAAGCGATAGCCCTTTCGCTGGCGCCTATCTGCGTGGCACTTACAACAAGAAGACTATCTGTCGCACATTCGGGAGGCCATCTCTCATTATTGGGAGGACAATGATGGGCCCGACATGGACGCCCCCACCCTGTGGGAGGCTCTGAAACCTGTGATCCGGGGAGTCGATATTGCCTGGTGTGCGAGAGCACGTAGGACCCGTAGACTGGCCATAGAGGAGGCGGCGGGCGGGTTCGAGAGTTGGAGAGGGAGAGCAACACTGGGGACACGACTGAGGCTGTGGGACAGCTGCTGTTAGCACAGCAATCCTACTCTTCCCTGTTGATGGACGAGGCGCGCCAATTGTGGTTAGCCACGCAGAGTCGAATCTATCAGTGGGGGGATAAGTCTTGTTCCATGCTTTATAGACTCTGCCAAAATGCCTTCCATGCGCAGTCCTTGCCGGGGCTCCGCGACGAGCGGGGGGATCCGGTGACGACCCCGGAGGATATAGCTGCCAGCTTCGCTCAGTACTACGCGGCCCTTTATGCCCCTCAGGATGTTCTCCCCGTGGAGGATGTTGACAAATTCTTGGCCGACCTCCCGCCTCGCGCGCTCTCAGATGAGGGTCGAGATCGGCTGGAGCTCCCGTTATTACTAGAGGAGTTGGGTGCGGCGCTAGGGGAGCTTAACACAGGAAAGGCCCCCGGACCTAACGGTTTCCCATGTGAGTTCATGAAAACCTTTCATCTCCAGTTGGGAGTGCGGTATAGGAAGGCATTGGAGGCAGCCAGGGAGCGAGGACACCTTCCGGCGGACTGGCGACACGCCGAAATTGTGGTTTTCTGTACCCGGGAGGCCCCCCGAACTTCATTCCTCATATAGACCGATTTCGCTCCTTAATTTCGAGGCGAAACTCCTGGCGAAATCCCTGGCCAATCGCCTTCTCCCCTATATAATGGATCTAGTTCATTCTGATCAGGCAGGCTTCATGCCCCATAGGGCGACGAGACACAACATTCGTCGTGCCCAGGTAGTGATGGAGATGGCCCGGGCTGCAGGAATCCCGCGGCGCTTTTATTGGCCGACATTGATAGAGCCTTTGACTCTCTTAGCTGGGTCTATCTCCGAGCGCTTCTTTCCCGCCTCAATCTTGGGCTTCGGTTCCTCTCCTATCTGCAGTTACTTTATTCAGATCTGACGGCGTCGGTGAGAGTCGCGGGGGTGGTGTCGGACCCTTTCTCCATCGGCAGGGGCACCAGGCAGGGTTGTCCCCTATCACCCTACTTATTTGCCTTGGCCATGGAGCCGCTAGCGGCTTGGGTGCGGATGGACGCGCAGTTGCGAGGGCTCGAGTGGGAGTCCGGTCCATCGGACCGCATCGCACTCTACGCTGACGAAGTCCTTTTCTTACTTACGGACATAGACAGGTCAGGGCCTAGAGTTCTGGAGATAATGCGAATTTTTGGGGAAGTATCAGGCCTATACTTGAATGTGCGGAATGTACGTTGTGGGTGTTGGGGGGGGGCGCACTGGGAAGGGGCCCTGTGCATCCGCGTTGCAGGAGGCGGCTGGCGGTATAAAATATCTCAGTGTTTTCCTGACTGATGTCCCGGGAGTGGCATGGGCGCGCAATGTGGTTCCTATTTGGGACCGCGTACGATCAGATATTAAGACATGGTCCAGAATGCCCCTGAACATCTACGGCCGATCGGCAATTATCAAGATGGTGGCCCTCCCGCGCCTCCTATATCAGCTGCAAAACTTTCCATACCCTATTGCGCCGCAGTGGTTTCGTCAAGTGAACTCGGCGTTAAGCCAGTTTCTTTGGGCCGGTGGCGCTACGAGGGTGGCGCTTCGTACTTGCTTCTTATCTACATATTGTGGGGGCCTAGCCACCTCGGATATTTTGTCTTATTATCAAGCGTCTCACCTGCTGGTCCTTAACGACTGGTGGTACGGAGACCGGGGCAACCCGGCCTATGCCCTCGAGCGCTACATGATGGACCCGAACTCGCTGCATACCACCCTACATTCCGCTCCCGTTAGGAGGAAGCTTCCCGTGGTTACCCAAGTGGTCTTCCAGGTGTGGCGGAGAGCCCTGCGCCGTATGGGGTGGTGGAACTAACTGACGAGAGAGACTCCGCTGTGGCAGAATGGATAATTGCCAGCCCTGGCGTCCTTGGAGGGGTTTCGGGGTTGGCATCTCCACGTTGGGGTATGTGATGAAAGGCACGACACTCAAGTCGTTCCAGGCGTTGAGTGAGGAGTATGCCCTGCGCCGAACCCAGTTTTTTAGGTACTTACAGCTGCGACACGCCCTGTCCCTCTCTCTAGTGGGCATGGACTCGCTGCCTGAGTTTAGCCCTCTTGAGGCTAAGGTGTTCGTGGGGGAACTAGAAGGTAAGAAAATATCCAACATATACCAAACGCTGGTCACTCATTGCTCCTCTCCATTAGACAAATTGCGTACAGTGTGGGAAAATGACATTGGGGAGTTTGAAGAGGAGGACTGGCGGGAGGCCCTGGAAGCCCAGAGAGGAGCGGCAATAGCAATGCGCTTACGTTTCATCCAATTCAAATATCTACACAGGGCTTACTATACCAGGGACCGGTTGTGGAGAGCTGGATTGATTGCCTCCCCTGAGTGTTTGAGGTGCGAGAGAGTGGTGGGCGCGTTTATCCATACTGTGTGGTCATGTGAAAAATTGTCGAGATTCTGGGTGGGAGTGTGGAATTGCCTGTCTGAGTTTCTGGGCTGGGACCTTCCTCGCACGCCGCAGCTGGGCCTGTTGCATGTCATGGAACGAGTTGGAGGAAACATATATAAGCGTCACCTGCTGGTCCTAGGCCTCACTGTAGCCAAACGAGACATTGCTCGAGCCTGGAAGGACCCCAGGCCCCCTTTGCTGGAAGTGTGGAAGCAGGGGTTGGATTTTTGCATGGGGTTGGAGCGTCCAGTGTTTAAGGCCAGGGGCTGCCCCCGAAAACATTTTAAGATATGGAAGCGATGGGCGGACTACAGGGGGCTGTGGTTGGACCCGCCTGTGCAGCAGGATGTTGATGCCGAACAATTCTCAGTAGACCCCGGGTGAATGGGAATACCCACTGGTAGTGACATGATCTTGTTACTTTTGCTCTTGAACTCTGTTGACACTGTGAAGGGAGGGGGGTTGGACCTGGGTAGGGGGTGGGAGTTGGGAGGGCTGTTATACTTCCAAAGAGTTGATGGACTTAAATGTATGCAATGTTTTGATATTTGCTCACTGGTCCTTCGGTGTTTTGAGGGACCGTGTCCTGTATGCTGGCTGTCAACGAAATAAAATGTGTTCTTAAAAAAAAAAGACCCTTGACTGGCTGTTACTAGCGCATATTGGCAACACCTCTAACACACGAGTAAACATGCACAGTCAGTGTGCAACTAACGAACTGAACATTTGAAGGTCTAACAGCCAAACGACCCAAAGGCACTCAAATCACCTACAAAGGATAACGGAGCCTGAAAATCTTAAGACTTCTATTCAGGGCTTTAAGTGTGATAAAAAACTGGAAGATCTCTCGAAGGGGAGTGGCCAATGTAATTAAGGGTGTGGCTTAAAAACACTTATGCTGCCCGACTTGTACTTTGCTGTTTCTGTCACTGCATCTAGATCAGGGCTCAAGTACTAAAAAGAGAAGTGGGGGGACGCTGTCACCGGAAGTGACGTCACGACAGGAAATGACGTCACGAAAGGTGCGCTCCGATCTCGTCTCAGAGAGGCCAACGAGTGAAGTCCAGCTGTTTGGCGGGGGGACGGCATCCACCCGATAAAATAAGTGGGGGGACGCCGTCCACCCGCGTGTGACCCAGACTCAAGCCCTGATCTAGATATATGATACAAGTAGTAACATAACCACAACAAGTCAGGGCTATTGGCTTTCTACATGGTTGACAGTTGCTTAAGATAAATAAGCAGCAACTATGGCTTGTATAGAATATTGAAAGCCCTCGTAACACCACGACAATGTTGCTGCTCCTGAGTTTTCAAAAGAGAAGGGAAATCCAGAGAGAAAATAACTATCTCTAAATGATTTCCCTTCTCCTACAATGCTCACCTGGCATGACGTCATGCCGTAGCTTCTCTACTGGTGAGAAATGAGCAGTGTGAGTACGCGCACATGATGTGCCTGCGTCATTGCAGTCCGGAAAATAACGGACTACCTGTGCCAACGCACAAAACAGAGCCCGATTGAGGTCCGTTTCGAAGCCTCCTTTAAAAAACTGCAGGTGCTCAGCACCAGTGAGACCCTGCCCACTTAAAGCCCTGCTTCTAATAAATGTCAACTGAAACTTAGAAAGAATGCAGGTCAGTGCTAAAATATCTTAATAACTTGGCTCCAGGCATAAGCTAAATAAACACTCTGTAAAGTTATGTTATGTTATAATTTATTTATAAAGCGCTCGTTCACCGGGTTGGTTTCTTGGTGCTTGGCGTAAAGAATGAATCTTGAATTGATAAAGAAGTAGTTGGTTTATTAAATAAAAAGCACAGGAGCAAGGTAGGGCGCAGCCTACTCAGGACTTATTCCCCAGCAACTGTCCTGCTGAACCTGTACAGAATTCTAAGATGCAATGGAATGGGGATTAAAAGAAAACATTCTACAAACAAGCATGACACTTATTTAAAGAAACATGACACACTCCTAATTGTTTAGGGATAAGGGTTTTGCTCCAAGGCCACAGATGGACACCGAACAATCGGTGGACATTCTATGGAAAGTCTACAACAGGAATATGAAGGGCGCCGCAACAATTCACAACTTTGTCTACCTTGAAGTTTGAACTAAACTGGCACGGAAAGGTAACAAGGGATTGGTATGAGAAAAGACGTGAGGGCCAGAATGACTCCGACGTGACGACGCGGCGCTTGGTGGCTGACACTCGGAGACCACAGGCAATGAATGCTTCTCAGCACGCACAATTGCCTCCATGCTGAATGCCGCACGCGCACTATTTATTTAGCCTTCAGTCAATTAAGTCCCGAGCTGACAGTAAGCAAGACTTTTAAGCTAATTCTGAACCGCTACGAATGTAGCTGAATTCGCCGAAGTATGTGAAAGTGCACTCGATCAGGGGGCCAAGGACAAAGAACATTTCTTGCCACTGAATAGCTATTAGTGCTACAACGGGTCCATTCAACCTTACATCATCTATTCATTTATGAAAGTGCAACGGAAGAGATGTTTCAGAGAGGAATTGTCATCCCCCCGTCTAATATTTTATTCAAGAAGCTGTGGTTGAAATACTTAATTGCAAAGATTAGACAACGTGTTGATCTCCTTTCCTTTGGTTCAATCCCAGTGAACCGACAATTACCGCAAGTAATTTAGCTTCGTCGCGGAATACTTTCACAGGGCAATAGAGGATTTTCTGATTAAATGATTTGCATTCAGTTGAAAACAAAAACCGTACAACAGGCTCGCTAAACATTTGCAAATCTTTCAGGATTTGGTAAACATATTTTTAAATTTTAATTAGGACGGACAAGGTCCCAAAGTCTGAGGGAGCTGGCAGTGGTTAGAATAATCAATGCAAAAAGATGAAAAGTAATCTGAACATAGTAGTCTGTGAAAGAAGCATATCTAGGAATCCTTTAGAAGAGGAGTTGCCTATGTAATTATGGATGTGATTTCTTGTGAGCCACAACCCTGACTCAGTCTATCGCCTGACCAGTTTTTAGGTGCCCCTGTGTCACACACACATAAAACAGACCTATTGCCTTTCGCACATGCTTTTTAACACTTATTATTTAATAAAAGATACACGAGTAACAGTACCCATTGTTCCCTTCGGATCACTTTTCTCTGCAAACTCACTCTCTGCAGTAGTAGTCACTTACCTTTTTCTCCAAACATACTTATTCTCACTCGTCCTCACAATTCTACGCCAGGATCAGAGGCTCAGCTTATGCATTAACTTTCTTTATTTAGTTGCTCAGCAGACCAGTGATAACACTTCATATGTTATGTTATGTTAAATTTTATTTGTTTGGCGCACGTACGCCCGTGGGCTTCATGGCGCTATTGAGGTTTTTAAGAGCACAGCATAACACTTGAGGTACATTGGACAAAGGTATATTTCACATTAATTTAAGAATAAGCCTGTCTAAAAAGCCAGGTTTTAAAGGCCTGTCTGAAGGTAAGAAGAGCGTCGCTCCGTCTTAGCGACAGTGGTAAGGAGTTCCATAAGGAGGCGGCAAGAAAATGGAAACTGCTGACGCCCTGACGTTTTTTCTTGTATAGAGGAACCATTAGCAATTCTTGGTGGGCCGAGCGAAGATTCCGTGAAGGGGTATATTTGCCAACCAAATTCCTTATGAATTTGGGTCCCTTGCCCTGCAAAGCTTTAAAAATAATGCAGCCGGCTTTAAATGCAGCTCTCTAGGCTACTGGCAGCCAGTGAAGTTTTTCTAGTCCTGGTCTGATGGATTGCCATTTAGGTTGCTTACAAATGAGCCTGGCTGCCTGGTTCTGGACATATTGTAATATTTTCAACTGACCTGCTGGAAGACCGAGATACAGGCTATTCGAAAAATCAAGCCGAGATAGTACTAACGCGATAGTTACCTGAATCAGAGCAGAATGAGTTAAGAGATGGGACATTTTCTTTATCTTCCTCAGTTGAAAGAAACTAGATGAAGCTACCATCCCTATATGACTTTTTAGCGAAAGATCCTCACTGAGAGTCACCCCTAAGCTCTTAACTGTGTGGGATTTAGTGGGTGGAATTCCCATGTCCGATGGCCAGAAATGGGGACCCCAACTAATTTTACTCTCCCGGGCAAGATGAGTTATGTCTTGCCTGGGTTAAGTTTGAGGTGATTCAGATTCATCCATCTCTGGATATGAGACATAGTTTCCTGAAATTCCGCCACAGCGTCAGGGTAGTCCAGTGAGAAAACAAGTTGCAAGTCATCTGCATAGTTAAAAATTGTGACTTTATGATTTTTCAAAGAATACAGTAAAGGGCGTAAATACAAATTAAAAAGCAACGGAGACAGAGATGATCCCTGGGGGACACCACAGGTAGAGGCAGTTTTTGGGGCAGTAAATGTCCCCAATCTAACAGACTGAGTACGTTCAGAAATGAAGGACTTCAGCCAACTCAAAGCAGGGGCCCTGAGGCCGGCCTGCTCAACACGGTTGACAAGAATAGAATAGTCAACCGTGTCGAACGCAGCCGGCAAATCAAGGAGCACTAATGCCTGATGAGCGTCTCTATCTTCGTTAGATCTCAGGGTATTCTGGACCGCCAGTATCACTGTCTCAGTAGAATGGCATGGTCGAAAGCCTGCCGGGCTCGGTTCTAGATATTCAGTTGATTCGATAAAATTCGGGAGACAGTTAGAAACATGGGCTTCCAGAATTTTTGATAGGTAGGGTAAAAGGGAAATCGGCCTGTAGTTCATAAGGTCATATGGGTCAATGCCAGATTTTTTTGTTAAAGGGATCAGCAGGGCACGCTTAAACCTACTAGGTACCTTGCCCTGTGCAAGTGATTTGTTTAATAAAGGAAGAATACTTTGAGGGAGAGCAAGTCCTATTCCTTTAAAAATGTGGGGCGGGCAAATATCGTCAGGCGATCCGGATTTAACACGTACAAGGAGTTCAGGAAAGGTTTTCGGCTCAATGGGAGAGAAGGTATCCAGTGTATGGGGATTACAAAATATATAATTTAGTGGAGTTAAAGTAGGGGAACTGATTATGTTCTGTTTAATGGTGACGATTTTTTCCCTAAAAAAATCATTCAAAGGGTCACATAATTTTTGGGTAGGAATTATAGGGGGAGCTGTCCTATCATCATTACAAAGATCGTTTACAATATCAAATATCTCCTTTGATTTATTCAAGGAGTTCATGATCTTTGCCGAAAAGTAATCAGTCTTGTGTTGTAAAATAATTTTTTGATATGTTTTCCTAGCAGAGCAGTAGATCTCTTTATCCTTTGATAAATAGTTTGCTCTCCATTTCCTTTCTTTTTGTCTAATCTTGAGTTTTAATTTCTTCAATTCTGGAGTGAACCATTTGTGGGCATCCTTCCCTCGCGATCTGGGAAAGCTTACCAGGGGAGCATAGAGATTTACAGCTTGGCACAGCCATTGTGAAAGTGCCTTTTCACTGGATTCTATATCCTCACATTGAGGGGGAAGTGTAGTAGCCAGAGTGTTTAGGAATGCGGGTAAGTCTAAAGACTTCCACTTCCGAATTTCTCTGCCCACCTGTGGCCTAGATTTGACAGTCCCATTGATATACCAAATAAGAACTACAAATCCCATGAGTCCTTGAAAGAACAGAGTAATCCATACACTGTTAGTCCATATAAAAACAATAGCCAAGAAAAGCACTTCCACTTTATTCGATGACTAGCAGGCCGTCCAGACGTTGTCCGGGATGTGTTCTCCTTACCATATAGCAGTAGACCTGCCTCAATGGGAAGGTCCGTGAATGCGGCGCACCTTGTTGTTTGGAGACGCCTCTGCCGAGTGAATGCCGCGCTTGGAAAGCCACGCTGACAACCCTGCATGCCACAAACGATGTATCGTGAATGGGCGCGCACAGTCAATGCCATGCCCCCTGTGACAACGCTGCACGCCAACAAACGACGGATCGTGAATGGCCACGCACAGTCAATGCCGCGCCCCCTCTGACAACGCTGTACGCCCACAAACGACGGATCGTGAATGTGCGCGCACAGTGAATGCTGCGCCCCCTTTGACAACACTGCACGCCCCTCGCTGACAGCACAACGCCAATGCCCACAAGGGACTACTTTACTCCTAAGGTTCTTTGACCTTTCTAATGTATATGGTGGGCAGCTGTATAGCCTATGTCCATCTGCTGCAACTCCCCTTTACAATGCTGTTTTGGGTGTTGTGATTGGTGCTGTACTTCTTGAGCTTACCCGCCTCAAAGGTTTCAGCTCTCTCTTTATAATAGTAGTATAGATAGATCAACAGCCAGATATGTACTTTTCTCGAATGATTGATTTTACGTAGGTTTTTTTTAAGGCACAATGGCAAATGGGTTATCAACAAGTTATCTATTAAGGTGGGTACTTTCAGTTCTGTTAACCGTTTCTTTACATCCTTCGAAGTTGTCAATTGGCCGTTCAGGTGAGGTTTCTCCAATAAGGGTGTGTGGAAGGGCAGCTGAGCAGCACGTCGAAAACCCAAGATGGCCACTGTCTTTTCCTGACATGAGTAGAGTTCAGTTCTAGTCATACAATTGCGTTCATCAGCACAAACTCCTGTGGTCACGCCCCTGTAATCGCTATATGAGAGGGGACACCTTGATCCAGGGAGGAACGTCATCAAAACGTAAGGAGTGGTCAACCCGAGCGAAGACACTGCAACGGACCAGGAAACAGACGTATGGAAAATAACCCAGCGGAGAATCGGGAGCCCAGCAACTACGGAGTTCAAGCGATGAGGAAGAAAGAGGTCTAGACTGCTCCCCTCCAGCGGAGGTAGTGGCAAGCAACCGACAAGAGAGCCCTACCCACTGCATGCATATTCCCACCTGGCAGCCTCATGAAACAGCATGCGGACGTTGACAACGCTATAACTCTGGAGACAAATTGTAGCCCAAGGCAAGTGACCTGTTGCATGTTTGTGAAGTGGGGGTAAAGGGACTACAGTGATGGGTCGGATTTGTGTGTGTTAGACCTGGCATCCTTGGCGTGGTTTTCCCTGACTTTTTGCCTCTAACTCCTATGTTTTTGATGCTGTGCTGGATTTAGTTTTTTCTGGCTTAGATGCTTTGGGCACTTTGCCACTGCTGATCAGTGGCAAAGTGAAAGTGCTCCCTGTACAGATTAATTCTGTGATTGGTTCTCCCTGATTGTCATATCTGTTTTACCAGTAGGTCCCTAGTAAAGTGCACTGAGTGTGCCAGGGCCGGTAACACAAATGCTGCTAGTGGGCTTGCAGCACTGATTGTGCCACCCACATGAGTAGCCCAGAAAAGAGGTCTCAGGCCTGCCACCGAAGTGCCTGTGTGCAGTTTTGTTAACTGCCATGTCGACCTGGCAAGTGCTTGCCAGGCCCTACCCTTCCCTTTCCTAGCACATAGGACACCCCTATGGTAGGCCCAAGGTACCCCAGTGGGCTGGGTGCAGTGTATGTGAAAGGTAGGACATGTACTGGTGTGTGTAACATGTCTTGATAGTGAAATGCTGCCAATTTCATTTTTAACGATTGAAAGGCTATCTTGCCCATAGGACATAATCAGGAATGTTTTGAAACATTTTACAAACATATCTTCCCATAGGGATAAGATAGAAAACTGGAGTCTGGTATCCCTGAACTCAGAGGTTGATAACACATCTTTTTGTAAGGGTGGTTTTTAAATTCTGTGTTTGAAAATAGCCCTTTTAGAAAGTGGCTGTTTTTTTTGTTCAACCTTTCTGTGTGCCTCTGCCTGTTTGTGGATTGACTGTCTGGTTTCAGTGTGACAGACAGAGGATGTGTATTCCCTGTAGACAGCCTCTGGGGGGGTGAGGTGTGCCTGGCCCTTCTTGGATGACCCAGCCCTGAGCTGAATAGACCCTGGCTGCATATAGAGTTTGTGGGAGGGGATTTACCCTGCACCTGAATGGAGCTTGTCTCCTACGCACAATGCTGTCTCCACCTCCTGTGGTTATGTTGCACCAGTGAAGGCATAGCTGGTTCGGACTCGGCTCAGAGTCCCTTGCACAAAGGGATCAAAGACAATTTGGAATATAAGTATCAGACCTAAAAACCCCTGAACTTTAGACTACTGGAATCGAGAGGAACCTTTGCTGAGGAGAAGAGCTGAAGAAACTGAGGAGATGTACTGCAGTTGGTGTGTGTTTGTGGTTGGCCTGCAGTTGTTGTTTCTGCCAATGAAAAGAGAAGAACTTTGCTTCGTCCTCTGCTTGAGGAAAGTCTCCAAGGGCTTGAAGAAGAGCTGATCTCCTGCTTTGAAGTCTCAGGGACAAAAATACTTCATTCCCAGCTCCCCTGAACTTTCTTGCTGGGCGTTCTGACCTACCAGGAGGTGACTTTAGCTGTGTTGGGCTTCTGGAGGTTGTTTTTGCTGTTGGAAGCTGGAAGAAACCCAAGAGAAGTAAGAATCCCTGTTTCCGACGCCACCGCTGTGACACCGCGACCTGCACCGGGGCCAGAGGAGCCGCTTGTGAAGTGAACAATGTACCACCCGGCCTGTTCCGCAGCTTTGACGCTCTACGACACCCGCCGACGCCGGCATGGATTGTCTGTGCTCAAAGCCAGTGCTCGCATCAACTCCGTCCTCGCCAGCACCTGCATCTTGTTATCGCAGCGCCGATAACCGCCGAGGGTGACTCGAAAAACTTGCCGATGTCTAATCATCACCGGAGCAGACATCGGTCATCTTCGACGCCGTGCATCCTCACAACATCGTTTTCAAGGTACTGTTGTTTGGGGGGTCTGTGTGATCCGCGCCTGACGCCTTGAACCTCACGGGCAGCGCCATACTTTGGATTTCTTGCTGTTTTGACGTCGCAATAGCCCTAGTTGGTGCTAATTGATTTCTACATGCTTATTTTTGCAATATCCGTTTTAAAGACATTTTTCTGAATATCTGTATGTTGGATTTTTGTCGTTTTGGTCTTGTTTAGTTTAGATAAAGATATTTTACTTTTCTGTACTGCCGTGGTGTCCATTTGTGGTGTTTTTACTGTGTTACTGTGAGTGTTTGTACAAATAATTTACACATTGTCATTGGGATAAGCCTGTCTGCTCGTGCCAAGCTACCAAGGGGGTGAGCAGGGGTTATCTAAAGTGGGTATCCCCCTTACCTTAACTAGATGCAAGGATCCATATTTGGACAAAGGTACCTGCCTCAGCCAACTAGAGACCCCCATGTATAACATTGGTGGTCAGCGGTGAGGATTTGAACCCATATTTGTACTTGACACACAGTGATTGGTGTACATCACTAGTTTAGTGCAGACCAATACGCAACCACATACTGTGTTTTGTTTTTCGTTCTATTATTGAGTTACCCTTAAAACATCCATGCATCATCTCTCAGAAGGGTAACCCAGCAAGTGAGAAGGCAGAATTGGAGTTTAACATTGAGGTTTTGCTTAGCTACAGAGTAGATCAGCTAAAACAATTTTGCACAGATTTTGGATGTCCCCTGAGGAGCAGCTCTAAGAAGGAGGAGCTGCAGAAGGCCTTAAGAGCCTTGTGGGAGGCCAAAGAGGCTGGGGAGACAGGTGATGCAGAAGTGGATGAGGATGCACAAGGGGATGGTTTCAAGTCACAGGATCTGCCTGTGTCCAGAGCAGCCTCCAGGGCTGGCAGCCACCGTACCGTAAGAGCCTTCTCCCAGAGGAGCTGAAGGAAAACCAGAGGGTCAGAGATCATGATTTACAAGTTCTAACCTTTAAAATGAAGCGATTGGAAATGGGGAACCTAAAGGCTGCCAAGGAGAGAGAGAAAATGGCAGAGGAAAGCAAGAACGCTCTCGCATTAGAGGAAAATAAATTGCTTTAGGAGAGCAAAAATAAGGCAGAGGAGAGCAAGAATGCTCTTGCTTTGGAGGAAAAGAAATTGCTTTTGGCTCATGAGTTGAGCATGAGGGTACTGGACATTAAGGCCAAGCAAGTGGAGTCCAGTTCAAATGGTGGCAGCGACAACAGCCAGTGCAAGGGGGTAACGTGTACATACCCAAGGACTTAGTGCAGAATTACCAGAAGGGTGATGGTATTTATGCATGGTTTACGGCATATGAGATAGCCCTTAGAATGAATGAGGTTCCTGAGAAGCATTCGGGCGGGCCTGTGGGAACACTTTGAGGCCACTGGGAGGGACACCCTACCACCTTTAGAGCAGGTGGGTACCCTGACCTATCCCAATATCAAGGAGGCTTTATGCCTCAGGTATGGGCTCACTCCAGATCAGTACAGAGAGAAGTCCAGGAACTTCAAAAAGCTTGATTCAAGTACTTGGGTTGAATTTGTGAACATGTATATGTGTGCACTGGAAGGCTGGATAAAGGGCAGCAAGGTAACTGATTACAAGGGGTTGTACAACTTGATTAGTTCGGAACACTTGAGTAGTCTGTGTGCTCCAGAGCTGCACTAGCCTCTATTGGATAGTCAGCCACTGATCTCAGGGCGCTTGCTAAGGAGGCGGACCGCTGGACTAGCACCAGGGTCCACAAGGGGGGATCGTGGGTAACACAACCAAAAGTGGGCAGGGTCCCCAGCAGAAGAGTGGGGGGGGACAAGGATAACCAAAATGAGTTCTCTAATGGGCCCCAAAATAGTTCCCAAGGTAAGGAGTTCCAGCAACACCCCCCCCCCCGCCCCCAAGCCTAAAATGTCCTGGCTCCCTAAGGGCAGGTATGACAACCGGGGTGCACAACGGTGTTATTCATTTGGTCAGGTGGGCCACATTGCCAGAGATCCCAAGTGCCCCAATGACTCCCCAGCACCCACTGGTGCACCGTCACCAGGATTAGTTAGTGTAGCACTGGGGGAGGAATTGGTTACTAGTGAAAGGGAGTAGCAAGCAGTTGTGACCCTTGTCTCATTAGGAGACAGAGAGATGGTCCTAGTTATCCTATCTGCCTGAGAACACTAAGAAATACAGGCAGTGGGTGACCATCAATGGGAGGAGGGTGGTTGCTCTGAGAGACAGGAGCCAGAGTGACATCTGTCGGGTGTCAATGGGTGTCTGAAGAGCAGGTTATTCCAAATGCACTTCCCCCTGTAGTTAATGCAGACAACTCTGAGCGCTTACGTAAGGTAGCGCTAGTTCCCTTTGAGTAGAGGGGGGGGGGGATCTCTGGTTCCTTGAAGGTTGTTGTCAGTCCATCCATGTCTGTAGACTGTCTGATTGGAAATGACCTGGAGAGTTCCCCATGGAGGGAGGTGGAACACCAGGCTCATTTGGAGATGTTGGGTCTGCCTGAGTGGGTCTGTGTGACCACTCTGTCAATGGTAGCCAGTAGGGGTACTCAAGAAGATCTGGAGCCTGAAACAGTGGCCCAGGAGCCTGCCAGAAAGAGGAGGGGCAGGGGGCATGGAAAACCAGTCCCAGAAGTTCTCATGGTCCAGGAGGCAGAACCTGAATGGGGTGCCCTGGAACCTAAAGGGGAACAAGTGGTCGAACTGGGAGGCCTGCCTAAGCTGATCCATTGGCAGCAGAAAGGGGGTCTCTCCAGGGAGGAGTTCTGCAAAGCGCAGATGGAGAGCACTACTCCTGTTCGTCTGCGGCAACAGGCTGCAGACCAGGCAGTAGGTGAGCAGTCCGGATCCCGTCCGATTTACTGGGAAGATGGATTGTTGTATAGTGAGTCTAAGGTCGCTGAGCCCGCTGCAGCTCGTGTGCTGGTGGTACCAGAGCACTTCACAACCTTCCTCCGGGGTCTGGCTCATGATGTGCCCCTCGCAGGACCTTTGGGGTGCGACAAGACCTTTCAGAGGCTTGTCACCCACTTTTACTGGCCCCAAATGAGAAGGAAAGTTGGCTAGCACTGTAGGTCTCGTCAGACTTGCCAGGCAAGTGCAAGAGTGGAGGGAAGTATAAGGCTCCCCTCCAACCCTTTCCAGTGGGGAGTACCCCTCTTGAGCAGATGGGAATTGACATTGTGGGGCCCCTGGAACCCAAGACAGTCTTAGGCAACAAGTTTATCTTGGTCTTGGTGGAAGATGCCACCCGGTACCCGGAAGCTGTCCCTCTCTGGACAATCACAGCCCCTGTGGTGGGCTGAGCATTGATGGGGATCTTTTCCCGTGTGGGGTTCTCCAGAGAGGTGGTCTCTGACCGTGGTACAAACTTAATTTCGAATTCAATGACATCTTTGAGGGAGGAGTGCGGTGTGGCATACAAGTTCACCACTCCTTACCATCCTCAGGGATAATCGGTTGGTTGAGAGATTCAACCGAACCCTGAAGGGCATGATCATGGGTTTTGCAGAACCCATGAGATGGAAGTGGGACGTCTTTTCGCCATGCCTGTTGTTTGCATACAGAGAGGTACCCCAGAAGTCCTTAGGGTTCAGTCCCTTTGAACTACTGTACGGTCACCCTATGAGAGGACCTCTGAGTGTGGTGAACGAGGGTTGAGAGAGAACTCCTGGTAAGGTTCCACAAGATGTGTTCAGCTATGTGCTGGCCTTCAGGAACCAGCCTCAACGCTTCATGAAACTCGCTTAGGCGAACCTGGAAGCTAGCCAGGAAGAAATTAAAAGATGGTTTGACCACAATGTCACTCTGGTCGGATTTCAGCCTGGCCAGAAAGTGTGGGTGATGGCACCAGTGGAGCCTTGCGCTCACCAAGACAAGTGGACTGATCCATATGAGGTGGTGGAGCGCAAGAGTGAGGTAACCTATCTGGTTGACTTGCAGACTTCTAGTAACCCTTTGAGGGTCCTACACGTGAACCGCCTCAAACCACACTTTGAGAGGTCTGAAGTAGCTATGCTCCTTGCAACAGATGATGGAATGGAAGAGGAGAGTGAGCCTCTTCCTGACCTCCTGCCGTGAATGAAACATGATGGATCAGTGGATGGGGTAAACCTCTCTCCTACCCTGACCCCAGAACAGCAGAGAGACTGTCACCAGGTGCTGGGACAGTTCGCCTCCCTGTTCTCCCTGACACCAGGAGTCACCACTTGGTGAGTCCAAGATGTGGACACTGGGGACAGTCTACCTGTGAAGCAGAAATTTTACAGGGTAGCTGACAAAGTAAGGGCCAGCATCAACGAAGAAGTTTCCAAGATGTTGGCGATAGAGCCCTCCAGCAGCCCCTGGGCTAGCCCAGTGAGCTTAGTGCCAAAAGCTGCTGCACCCGGTGGCACTCCAGAACTTCGATTTTGTATGGACCATCGTGGGCTCAAAGCGGTCACCAAGACTGGGGAACACCCCATCCCCCACAGCTGATGAGCTTGTGGATCGGTTAGGAGCTTCCCGGTACCTCAGTATGTTCGATTTGACTTCTGGGTACAGGCAGATTGCTTTGGCCGAGGGGGCCAAAGAGAGGTCAGCTTTTTCAACCCCAGAGGGGCACTACCAGTGCCGGGTTATGCCCTTTGGGTTGAAAAACGCCCCGCCACCTTCCAGAGACTGGTCAACCAGGTAGTGTCTGGGCTGGAGGAATTCAGCGCTGACTATCCGGATGACATTGTTGTGTTCAGCTCCAGTTAGGAGTAACATTTGCAACACCTCTGTGAAGTATTGGAGGCTCTGCAAAAGGCAGGCCTCACTATCAAGGCGAGTAAAGTGCCAGATAGGGCAGGGATCTGTGGTGTACTCGGGACACTAGGAAGGGAGCAGCCAGGTAGCGTCCCTCCAAGCAAAAATTGACAACATTCAGGCTTGGGAGCCCCCAAAACCCAGACAGAGGTGAGAGCCTTCCTAGGTCTCACCGGGTACTACAGACAGGTTGTCAAGGGGTATGGCACCACTGTTGCCCCCTTGACAGAGCTGACTTCAAGGAAGCAGCCCAAGAAAGTGATCTGGACTGGTGCTTGCCAGGTCGCTTTTCAGTCTCTGACATCTGCCATGTGCACGGCACCCGTGCTTAAGGAACCTGACTTCTCCAAAGAGTTTGTTGTGCAGACAGATGCTTCAGAGCATGGTGTGGGAGCAGTCCTCACACAATTGAACGACGAGGACTTGGACCAACCTGTAGCTTTCATTAGTAGGAGGCTACTTCCAAGGGAACAGAGGTGGAGTACAATTGAAAGGGATGTTTTTGCTGTGGTCTGGGCGCTGAAGAAGCCAAGGCCCTACTTGTTTGGGACTACTTTCCGGGTTCAGACGGACCACAGGGCCCTCAGATGATTGATTCAGATGAGAGGTGAGAATCCAAAACTGTTGAGGTGGCCCATCTACCTACATGGAATGGACTTCATGGTGGAACACCGCCCCGGTACAGAACAGGCCAATGCTGATGGTCTGTCCAGATTCTTCCGCCTTAGTGATGAGAACTCCCAAGAGGGGGGTTGTGTGTTAGACCTGGCATCTATGCGTATATGGAGCCTCTCGCAAGAGAGATGGGGAAATGATACCACTACCCCTGGTATCACAGCTTACCAGACTTTGGACGCAGCTTTGACCCGTCTACCGGTTTGTGTCCCAGTCACCCTCCCCCTCCTCTTTCCATGCTGTGTCCCTCACCCTCCCCTCCTCTTTCCCTCCTCCATTCTCGGTCTTCTTCCCCTGCTCCCACCCCCTCCTCTGAATCGCTCACCTTGCCTGATTTATCTCTTACGTATATGTCCTTCTTGTTTGTCTCGACCTTACATGTAACTATGCTGCCATGCTCTAATAACTGTGTAACCTTTGTAACGATATAACCTGCAACTATGGTCTGATACTCATGTAAAGCACTCTGATACATCCGGGTCTAGCCAGCGCTATATAAAACCTTTAAAATAAATAAATAAATGCATCCTTGGTGTGGTTTTCCTGACTTTTTGCTTCTACCACCTATGTTTTTGATGCTGTGCTGGATTTCGTTTTGCTGGCTTAGATGCTTTGGGCACTTTGCCACTGCTGATCAATGTCAAAATACAAGTGCTCCCTGTATAGTTTGATATTGTGATTGGTTCTCTCTGATTGGCATATTTGTTTTACCAATAGGTCCCTAGAAAAGTGCACTGAGTGTGCCAGGGATGGTAACTCAAATGCTACTAGTGGGCTTGCAGCACTGATAGTCCCACCCACACGAGTAGCTCTGAAAAAGAGGTCTAAGGCCTGCCACCGCCCGTGCACAGTTTTGTTAACTGCCATGTCGACCTGGCAAGTGCACCTACTTGCCAGGCCCTACCCTTCTCTTTCCTGGCACATAGTACACCCCTATGGTAGGCCCAAGGTACCCCGCTGTGCTGGGTGCAGTGAATGTGAAAGGTAGGACATGTACTGGTGTGTGTAACATGTCCTGATAGTGAAATACTGCCAATTTCGTTTTTCACTATTGAAAGGCTATCTTGCTGATAGGACAGAATGGGTAATGTTTTGTAACATGTTACAAACATATCTTCCCATGGGGATAATATGGAAAATTGGAGTCTGGTATCTCTGAACTCAGAATGTAAAAACACATCTTTTAGTAAGGATGGTTTTTTAAATTCTGTGTTTGAAAATAGCACTTTTAGAACGTGGCTGTTTTCTTGATCACCCTTTATGTGTGCCTCTGCCTGTTTGTGGATTGACTGTCTGGATTCAGTGTGACAGAGACAGAGGATGTGTATTCCATGTAGACAGCCACTGGGGGGTGGAGGTGCGCCTAGCCCTTCCTAGATGACCCAGCCCTGAGATGAATAGACCCTGGCTTCATATAGAGTGGTGGGAGGAGATTTACCCTGTACCTGAATGGGGCCCGTCTCCCTTGCACAATGCTGTCTCCACCTCCTGTGGTCATGTTGCACCATTGAAGGCAGAACCAGTTTGGATTGGGCTCAGAGCCCCATGCACGAAGTGATCAAAGACAATTAGGCCTTAAATCCCCAGAACTACTTCTGGAATCAAGCGGAACCTTATCTGAGGAGAAAAGCTGAAGAAACTGAGAAGTACTGCCCTTGCTATATGTCTGGGCTTGGCCTGCAGTTGCTGTTTCTGCCAAAGAAAGGAGAAGGACTTGGCTATGTGTTGTGTCCCCTGCTTGAGGAAAGTCTTCCCGGGCTTGAAGAGGAGCTTGCCTCCTGTTTTGAAGTCTCAGGGACAAAAAGACTTTGTCCCCAGCTCCCCTGAACTTCCTTGCTGGGAGTTATGACCTGCCAGAAGGTGCCTATAACTGTTTTGGGCCTCTGGAGGTTGTTTTTGCTGTTGGGCGCTGGAAGAAACCCAAGAGAAGTAAGAAACCCTGTTTCCGACACCGTCGCCACCGCCGCTGTGACGCTGCAACCTGCACCGGGGCTGTAGGAGCTGCTTGTGAAGTGGACAACGCATCGCTGACGCCGGCAGTGATCAGACGAGCCCGATGCCAGCGCTCGCATCGACTCAGTCTTCGCCAGCGCCTGCATCTTGTTATCGCGATGCCAATAACCACCAAGGGTGACTCGTGAAACTTGCCGAAGTCGCATCATCACCAGAGCCGACATTAGCCATCTTCGATGTCGTGCATCGCCACTGACATCGTTTTCAAGGTACTGTTGTTTGGTGGTCTGTGTGACTCCACGCCCAATGCCGCGATCCTCGAGGGCGGCGCTGTACTTTGGATTCCGTGCTGATGTCGCAATAGCCCCAGTTGTTGTTATTTGATTTCTACAAGCTTATTTTTGCAATATCAGTTTTAAAGACATTTTTCTTGAGTATCTGTATGTTGGAATTTTGTCGTTTTGGTCTTGTTTAGTTCAGATAAACATATTTTATTTTTCTAAACTGGTGTGGTGTCCATTTGTGGCATTTTCACTGTGTTACTGTGAGTGTTGGAACAAAAACCTTACACATTGCCTTTGGGATAAGCCTGTCCTCTTGTGCCAAGCTACCATGGGGTGAGCAGGGGCTATCTAAAGTGTGAAGCCCCTTACCCGGACTAGAAGCCAGGGTCCCTATTGGGACAGAGGTACCTGCCTCTGCCAACTAGAGACCCCCATTTCTAACAATGTGGTAACACAGGGGCCAGGTGAGGGCCCAGAGGTCGTGACTATGTTTGAAAAAATATATTGAAGACGGATATCTGTCACAGATATTAAATTAAAACACACTTCACTGGTGAACGGTGGCAGGAAATAACCTGATGTTCCAGATAGGCTAAAGCCTCTTTCCCCTGTTTCCATGAGGGTCTGCTAAACCAAAGGGATAGTAGAAGAGGAGAAACCAACAGCTCTAAAAATACAGAGACTGAAAAAGGGAAAAAAAGAGGTGACATAATTCCAGACTGCAGAATATACAGCTCATTATATTTCTAGCTTTTTACTTTCAAACTGACAACCAATACCTATCCAGGTGTTTTCAATAATGAACCCAAACTTCCATATTCTTTACGTTGTGATCTGTTCGGCTACCCTGATACAGGGTGGTGAATAACCTAGTAATTAACAGAGGGAAATTGGCACTGACTTGTATGCCGTGGAGAAACAAGGTAGCACATTGGTATCTGGTAGAGGCTCCGCTTAGCAAAGGTACAGCAGTTTACAGCCAAGGTGTGCTGAGGCATGGGTGGAGGTCTCCAACACATCTCATTATCCTCTATTTCCGCCTGTGCGGAATAAGCGATGGGAGATATCAGAAGACGGGCCCGCGAATATTCAACTTCAGAGAGGCTTAGAAATACTCAGTAAAAAGATTATTATTATCTGCCTCGCACTGTGCAGCTTCTGGAGGGAATTATATATTGGTGACCATAGCCTTGCAACTACTGAAGTTGCCCTTTTAAATCCCAGAGTGAGAATCATTTTGGAGGAAGAACCCAACACTACAAGCACATTGCCCAAGAGACCGACACTAGGTGAACCCTGTGAAGTGAAAATCAAGTAAGAGCCACCTAAGTTGAACACCTGAACATACATAGAAGGAGGTGAGTGAAGATCAATACTTCTTGCCAGTGGATGAGGAGTTTGTGGATGCCACTGATGAATACATACATAAGAGTATGTTTGCTGAATTAGAACTCTAGGCAAATAAATTCTGCTCCTAATATAACACCCCCTTATATCATGGGGCATGAGGCCCACTCACGCGGCTGGGGAATCTCGGGGGTGGGGGGGAGAGGGGGCGATGGGTGTAACAAGACATTAGGTAAGGCAAAGGCTGAATGTAATAACTCTTCCCCTTCACCAGACGCCGCTGATAGGTTAATGAAAGCCTTCCTAAAAAGTCTGGCAGATGCCTTGGAAGGCACTGGAAACAGCAGTCACTGTGGGAGTACATGTCTCAGATATGCCATTGGAGAGGCTGTGTGTGCAATATTAAACAGCCATTTCGACCTGGCAAAATATGCCTTTGATATGAATGATGTGATGCACTCCAATGTTCAACATAAAACAATCCTACATTGAATGTTGTCAACCAGTCAAAAGCAATGTCTTTAGTGTACAACACTGGTGTGTGCTCTGCCCAGAAAATGTGTAAATATAATTGTCAACAGCTGGTAACCAAGTGGTCAACCAGACCAAAGGTGCACAACCTTCAAAAATCAACAATATAGAAGCAACTAATCCAAGTAAACTGTAATTTCCAATGCTTCAAAATACTTTATTAATGACATGGTAATTCCAGTATTCAAATTTCATACAGGATGCTGCTCCAAACATGTTTCTGCAGCCTATAGCAATTCAAATTTCATCATAAATATTAATTGTAACAGAAACCCAATGCATGTCAGTGTAACCCTTCGTTAGGAGTGACTGCAATGTGGGAATTTGAAAAGGTCCTATAAATACACGCTCTTAGACAATATATCTCCAATCAATGGCTGACAATTAGTGACCCATTTTTACTGTTGCCAGTACTGCACACTTAGAGTGAATCTTACATGTCTTAACTCGAACAGTGAGAAATTCAAACTTTGAAACTGAAAGGATGCTTGTGTTAAACACGAAGTCCAAGTGAACTTTAAGACTGACGAGTGATAATTAACTAACAAGCATTTGCAATGCAATCGGTCTCGCCTTTGGGACCTTATATGTATTTAGCTATGCAGCACATTACCCTGGGTGCTGGAACATCTACTGTTCTTTTTCTGTTCAAAATGTTTTTATTGAATTATTCAGTAAACAGAAGAAATAGACAAATACAATACAAAAAGAATAAATCTTACATGCGTACATAGGTAAAATATGAGCATAGAATGCGATAAGCCACTGTTCTTTAACATGGAGGGAAAGTAAGTCCAAACTGCGTGACACACCAGGTATGAGAACACATGGAGAGAAATATTGCCTCTCAGCTGGAAATGGTATAGTCCAAAGCTCTGTTTTTAATATAAAATCAGGGCCTTCTGTGGTCGTATCACTGAATATACAAGATTTTAATATTGTCTACAAGTGCTTGTGGACTGGAATCTAGAGAATGCTAAAGTGATTCTGGTATTTTACTGACTTCTGCTGGTCGTTAGCTATCAAGAAAGTTAAACAGAGTCCGTTGCCAGGAAAAAAAAGTACCTAAGAGGAAAGTATTTCTGGTATTTTACTGACCTCGCCTGGACGTTTTCTATCAAGAGAGGTAAATAGAGGCAGTTGAACAGAAACAACGTCTCTAAGCGGAAGCAGACAAGTCCTAGGGCTGATCTCCAGAGCCCACAAAGTACATACACATATAAGTATATACTAAAGTATATGCAAGAGGTCATGAATGCTCAACCTAAAAAAACGCCTACAAGGGGCTGACTCAAATGAACTAAGAGGTTGCTCTCAAAAATGTATTTAAACTAAAATATACCCCATGCATATCGCTGGGTTTATTTACAGTGATACAAGAATAATGCTCTGTAAAGAAAAGACAATAGGAGAAAATAAACTCATGTGTATGATCCCAACAGTGAACTTATGATACATTTACTGTGCGATCTACTTCTGTAAAAAACTAAAATTGGTTGCCAATGTGCTCATTGGATTACAAGCAGTGAGTACTGGCTCTCAATGAATCAAAAGTATTTGCCTGCTGATGCATGGAAGAACCGATCTGCCAACTTCACATGCAGATATCTGATAGACTTCTAGCTGCAGATTTCTTACCTTTGAATTTCCCAGGTGTCAGGCTGGATCCGGAAACTTTTGCTGAGCAATACCCCTGCCGCGTAGCTCCATTCGGGTCCGCATGACGTCAACAGTGCTGGTTATGACATGGCGGTACCTATGTAGGCACCACCCAGGCGCATGGACGTCAGTTCTTTTCCTTCCATGCCAGTTGAGCGCCGATCCGAGAAGAGCTACCCCTCTGTCGTTTTTTGACAGGTTTTATCTCTAATTTTGTCGAATGTTGAAAGTATTTCCAACTTTGTGTGCGAGGGATGTCTCTGAGGTAGACAGGTTTCAAGCCGTACGGTGCCTGCCACTGCATGATGTCGGTAACCGACCCCCACCGTGTCTGTCTCTGGTGACCTTGACTCAAAGTCGTGCTCGGACTGCAGGGCCATGGCTCCAAAGGCCTTGAGGGAACGGGCGATGCAGCTCCTTGCGGCCTGGCAGTCGGCACGGTCGAGCGAGACTCCGCGGAGGTCCTGGTCCTAATCGAGGAAGAGGGGTTCGCAGGAAACTTCCAGGTGCCCAAAGTTCTTTTCATCCCACTTGAGGTCCTCAGGACACTCGGGGAAGAGGCATAAGAAGAAGAAGTCCAAGCATATTTCATCTTCACCTCGGGAACAGACAGAGGTATGGAGCACTGACGCTCTAGATAATCTCTCTACCAGATAATGTGTTACCAAACGTAAGTAACTTGTACAATAAGCCAAGCATACTCGACCGCTGGAACCCTCTGGAACTGTAAAAATGCTAAAAAGTGAACAACGCAGTGATTAAACTGCTGCTAAAAGTTAAAACGTTTCTGTTCAATGATAGAAAAGTAGCTTCAGCTACTCCCAGCGGTCAGGTACGAGGAGGACCGCCAATGGAAGCACAAGCCTGCTCGCCCTCAATGCCCGGGCTGCTCCTTGCGCCACGCCACCGGTGATGCTCTCCTTGCTCCCCGCGATCCTCTTCAATGCAAACAGGACTCTTGGCACAAAACTTGAGATGTGAAAACTTCCTCTGGACTGATCTAGGGCAGTAGGCAACCAGTACTCCATCGCGGTCGGCCTGAACCTTTGGCTGGGTCCAGCACAACCAGATAGCCGCAGTTGATACTTTCTGCTTTTAGAAGTTTTTTTTTTTTTTACAGTTTATTATTTTTAAACTCATAATTCCTCACCCCCCCACCCCAACCCCCCGGAGCAACATGCATCGTATCGTCCTATCTCTCTCCTGAATGTAGAGGCAAAAAAATCTGGCTAAGTCCCTGGCCAATCGCCTTCTGCCCCACTTTACCACCCTGGTCCATCCTGACCAGGCTGGGTTTGTGCCCCAGAGGGCGAATAGAAAAAACATCAGGCGGGTGCATGTGTCGGTAGCGGCTATTCGGCGGATGGGGGAACTGGCCGCACTCTTATTGGCTGACATGAATAGGGCGTTTGATTCCCTGAGCTCGGTGTATTTGTTCACTTTGTTACATAGACTTAGCCTTGGACTGCGATTCCTTTCCTATCTAACTCTCCTATATACTACCCTAACAGCGTCGGAGCGGGTGGCCGGTGCGACCTCATCCACGTTTTCAATCAGGTGGGGTACGCGACAGGGCTGCCCCTTGTCCCCCTATTTATTTGCACTGGCTATGGAGCCATTGGCTGCATGGGTGTAAATTGAAGCACAGTATGGGGATTTGAATGGGCTCCGGGACTGTATGACAGGATCGCATTATATGCGGACGACGTCCTTTTCTTTCTCACAGCCGTGGACAGAACGGGGCCGCGGCTACTGCGCATGATGCAGATTTTTGGGGAGCCTTCTGGATTATATATGAATGCCAGTAAGACCACGTTGTGGAATCTTGGAGACTGGACGGGCGTGGGGGTCTCCTCGGTTCAGCTGGCGGTGGGGGGGCTGAAATACCTTGGCGTGTTTCTGTTGGATGTGCCCGCTGTCTCCTGGGAGCGTAACCTGGTTCCGGTGTGGGAACGAGTGCGTGATGACCTTAGGTCCTGGTCCCGTATGCCTCTGTCAATATATGGGAGAACGGCTATATTTAAGATGGTGGCGCTTCCCCGGCTCCTCTACCAGCTGCAAAACCACCCTTATCAGATCACGCCTGATGGTTCCGACAGGTGAACACAGCGCTAGGGCAGTTCTTATGGGAGGGGGGTAGGGTGCGGGTAGCCCTGCAGACATGTTTCTTGTCCACCTACTAGCGTCCTCTGACATTCACTCGTATTACCAAGCCTCACATTTACTGGTCCTCAATGAGTTGTGGTATGGCAATAGGGAAGATCCAGCATACGCGGTAGAGCGGCGACTTATGGGAAACCACTCACTACATACGAACCTCTATTCGGTACCGCTGCGGGGTTCGCTGCTGTCGGCTACAAGGGTCTTATTCCAGATCTAGAGGCAGGCACTACGACGAATGGGGTGGTGGAACACACTGACTCGGTAAACTTCCCTTCGGAATAATGGGTGCTTGCCACAGTTGGCGGCCCTGCAGGGCTTCCGGTAGTGGGATAACAAAGGCATCTCGGTCCTGGGTGATGTTATGAGGGAGCTGACCCTCAATTCCTTCCAGGACCTCCAGAAAGAATTCCTCATGCCACAGTCTCAGTTCTTTCGCTACCTTCAATTTCGGCATGCCGTGTCCACTAGCCTGAAGGGCTTGGAGTCCTTGCCGGAATTTAGCCCGCTGGAGGCGAAAGTTTTTATAGGGGACCTTAAGGATCGCAAAATCTCCCAAATTTATCAGTCCCTAGTTACCCATTGCTCCCCCACGCTACAGAAATTCCGGGTGGATTGGGAGGGAGATGTAAGTCCATTGGAGGAGGACTAGACTGAGGCCCTAGCTGCTCCGCGGGGGTGAGGGGGGCATAGCAGTACAGCTTCGCCTCGTCCAGTTTAAATATTTACATAGGGTTTATTTTACACAAGTGCACCTGTGGAGGGCGGGGCTGATAGCTTCTCCTGTGTGTCTTCGATGCAACCGGGAGGAGGGTACACTTATTCACACTGTTTGGCATTGTCTCTCACTAGACCGTTTTTGGAGGGGGGTATTACCGGTCTCTCGGAGGTACTGGGATGGGATCTCCCCCCCTCACCGCGGCTGGCTCTGCGTCATGTTATGGAGGGGATAGGAGGCAATATCTATAAGCGAAACCTAATGCAACTGGGCCTCACCATAGCAAAAAGGGACATAGCCAGGGCGTGGAAAGCGCCAAGGGCCCCTTCCATGGCTGCAGGGAAGAATGGCCTTGACTTTTGTATGGGTCTGGAGCAACCCATCTTCGTTGTTAGGGGGTGCCCGCACAAACACTTCAAAATCTAGAAACGATGGGCGGATTATCGAGGCCTGATGTTGGAACTGGTATCGGCAACAGTGGCTCACCCTCTGGGATGACACATATTTACATACTAGGAGTGCAGAGGTGCTGTGTGGGGGGTGCCCGGATGGGTGGACCCTCTGTTCTATTAAAATGATTTGGTCAGGTTAAGAGGGCATAGTGCGATCGGGGGGAGGGTTGGGGGCAGGGGGGGAGTTGGAGCTATTTTCACATTGTTACCTAATCTTTTCTGCTTTCAATTGAAAATGACAATGTCATTATTCTTTTGTGATTTGATTTTGCCGCTGTCTCTGGGGTACAGAGCCTTGCAATATATGTGCATCTTGACAAATAAAATGTGTTAAAAAAACCTTTTAAAAAACTCATAACTCTGTTTCTATTGATTGGATTTTTGTCATTTTGGTCTTGTTTTATTTATTACATTTTGCTCTATTTCTCGAACTTGGTGTAGGATCTTTTGTGTTGTGTTTTCACTGTTTTACCGGTTGGCGTGTAGCTCAAATACTTTATACGTTGTCTCTAAGTTGAGCCTGACTACTCTGTGCCAAGCAACCAGGGGGCTGAGCACAGGTTAATTTGGGGTTTGCTTGTGCTTCACCCTGACAAGTATTTTAGCTGCTGCTTGACCAGGGCTCACACCCCAGTCAACCAATAATACAATTTCTTAAACTGGTGGCAGCAGTGGGTTTGGACTCGTCTTTGTGCAGTGCCATGCAGTGGTTTGGTGTACACTACCAACCCATCTCTTAGACCAATTTGAATTTAAATTCTCCCTGATTAGCCACTTTCTTTTTTCTAATTTCTTTCTCTGACTGTTGTGCTTGAGAGCACCGGCAAGAATAGTGTTTGAGCTGGCGACCAGGGATGCCTACACAATAGCCCAAATCAACAAGTTCTGCAAGGAGAGGTAACTTCCTGCCAAGGGCACCACTGGGAAGTTCGAGTTGCAAAAGGAGCCGAGGACCTGGGCAGGAGCCCAATCAGTGGTTGAAGCCACATGAGAGGATAATAGAATGGAAAGGCTTGGAGAGGACCTTCCTGCAGTGGAGGGGGATGGCTGCCAGGACTCTTTCTGCAGTCTGTCCCCAGAGGATCTGGCAGAGAGGAGGGGGAGAGGGAATTCAAGATGGAGGATGGAGGAAAGAAAACTGGCATTGGAGGAGAAGAAAGCTGAGGCAGAGAGAGTCTTAGAGGAGAAAAGGTTGATACTGGCTCATAAACTAAGTCTTAAGGGGCTGAACATGAAGGCCAGGCAGATAGAGTCCACCAGTGATGGTGGTAGCATACCTGCAGTGTCTGTAGGAGACAGAAAGGTCCACATCCTTAAAGATCTGGTACCCAGTTATGTGGTGAAAGATGACAAATGTTTTCTGCCTATGAGGTTGCCCTGAGGGTTCACAAGATCTCAGAAGAATATTGGGGGAGGGTAATTTGTGGAAACACATGCCTATAGTGGGGTAGGAGACTTCTTACTTGAGGTTGGGGACAAAACCAAGTATTCCCCCATGAAAATCAACGTGATTGCTAAGTTTGGGCTGACTTGGTGAAAAGTAGCTCCACAGGTTCAGGGATAGCCAGAAGCTCCCAAACCAGTCATGGGTGGATTTCATGGACTATACTAGCAAGGCAATGAGCGGTTGGGAGCAAGGCAGCAAAGGTAATGACTACAGTTGAGAGTGCCCATGCTCAGTATTTCTTTTCCAGAGCTGCCCCAGCACCTAGTGGACAGAAAGCTGACTAATCACAGGAAGCTTGTTGAGGAGTCACGCCTCTAGGCCAGCACCATAGTGTCCAAACAGGTCAATCTAGGAAAGACTCCCACGAGGGTGGATAGGGGACCCACCAGAGGAAAGGGGGGGGGGGGGGGTGGAACTTAAAAATAAGTTCTCAAATGCCCCCAAACAAATTCCTAAGGGAGCAGTGCTAACCAGCTCTAGTCAGAGTCTAAAAATAAGGGGCTCTTTGATGGATAGGGAGGTTTGTACAACAATGTACTGGGTGCTACAAACCTGGGCAATCCAAGGGTGACTCCAAATTTCCCAAGAAGGTACATCTCTCCACCAGTGGCCAGACACCTGGCTGGTGAGCGTAACATTCAGGGAGGGGGTAGTCCCAGTTAGCTTTGGGGAACAGAAAGAGGTGACCCTAGTTTCCCTGGGGATAAGGAGATGGTGCCAAAAGACAATAAACCTGCAAATACTCAAAGTACAGCTAGTGGTTCACCAATTATGGACAAAAGGTGGATTCTCTGAAGGACACAGGAGCAAGTAGGACTACTGTGATGTGGTAGCTGGTGTCTTCAGAGCAGGTACTCCCTAACACATTCCACCATAGTCGCTGACAATCATTAGAGTCAGGGGGGTGAAGGTAAGCAGCTGTGAAGCCTACAATGCCTGTAGAATATCTGTTGAGAAACAACCTGGAGCACACTAACTGGAGAGAGGTAGAGCTCAGGTCATACTTTGAGATGTTGGGATTGCCTGAAAGGGTCTGTATGACCATGTGGTCCACGATTGTCTGGGAAGGGACTCAAAGGTGTCTGGAGTTTGGAACAATGGCCTAGACAGCTGCCAAGGAGAAGGGGGGCAAGGGCCATGGGTAACCAGCCCCCTGAAATTTCCATGGTCGATGTTGGCAGGGCACCGGAGGATGATGCCCCTGAGCCAACCAGGGAGGGCATTGCCACCCTTGGATGACCTGCCTGAGCTTGCTGCTTGGCAAGTTACGGGTGGGTCTACCAGGGAGGAGAAAGAGTGCCCCACCCTAGGGGGTTTGAGGTGACATGCTGAGGCCCAGGCAGTAGGTCACACCAATGGAGATCACCTGATCTATTGAGAGAATGACCTAATACATAGCGAGCCTAGGGTTCCTGGATCTGGGGCATAATGTGTGCTGAACATCCCCTAGTGTTACAGGACCTCCCTACTGGGTTTGGTTAATGACATATGCCAGGCAGGACATCTTGGGCAAGAAAGGACTTTCGCCGTGCTAGTTGCCCACTTCCATTAGCCCTGGATGAGTATGGCATCAGAGGCAAATCAGTAGGTCCTGTCCCCCCTGCCAGGCCAGTGGGAAGTCAGGGAAAAAGCTCAAGGTTCCCCTGACCCACTTACCTGTTCCTGGCCTGCCTTTGGTGGATCACACCACTCGCTACCCAGAGGCCAACCCTCAGAGGTTGGTGATTGTACCGGCAGTGGCCAGGATTTTTACCCATGAGGGGTTCCCCCAAGGAGCGAGTGTTTAACAGAAGCATTAACTTCATGTTAGTGTACATGAAGTCCATGTGGGATGAGCATGGAGTAACTCATAAGTTGGCAATACCCTATCACCCCCAAACCAACAGTTTTGTAGAAAGCTTCAACAAGACCTTGCAGGGCACTATACTGGGCCTACCTGAACCCATGAGGCTTAATTTGGACATCCTCTTGCCATGCCTTCCCTTTACCTACACATAGGTACTACAGAAGGGAGTTGGCTTTAGGCCGTTGAAACTCCTCTATGGCCACCTTATTAGGGGGCCTCTTAGCCTTTTAAGAGAGGGGTATGAGCAAGCTTCCAGGAAACCACCTCAGATGTGGTCAGCTAAATGCTGGCCCTCTACAACCAGTTGCACAACTTCTGGAAAAAGGTGAAAAGCAATATTGAGTTGGGTCCTGACAAGAAGTTATGAAAACCAAACGGCCACTCTGTTAGAGTTACAACCTGGCTAGAAGGTATGGGTAATGGAGCTTGCAGAGCCCAGATTTCTCCAGGATCAGGCCCATTTGGGGTGAAGGAGCAGAAGTGGGAGTCTACTTACTTGGTAGACCTCCATAATCCTAGAAACTCCTTAAGGGAGCTCTTTGTTGATTGCCTCAAACCATACTTGGAGAGGTCCGAAACTAGCATGCTCCTGGCAACAGATGAGAGCGTGGAAAAGGAGAACTTGGGTTGTGCGTCGACTATAGGGGTCTCAATTCCGTCATAGACTAATGCACACCCTATTCCCCAAGCTGAGGAACTGACAGAAATGTTAGGTGCTGCCAAATTTCTCAGTACTTTTGACTTAATATCAGGGTACTGGCAGATCGCTCTGACTCAGTGGGCAAAACGAGAGGTCTGCATTCTCAACCTCAGAGGGCCACTTCCAATTTAGGGTGATGCTCTTTAGTTTGAAGACTGTCCGTGCCACCATTCAAAGATTTGCTAACAGGGTCCTGGCTGGAAAGGAGGCCTTCTGTGCCACCTACCTGGACAATATAGCAGTCTACAGCTCCAGCTGGGAGAAACACCTGTACCACTGCAGCAGGCAGGCCTGACTATCAAGGCCAGTAAGTGCCTGAGGCAGGGTTCCATGATGGGGCTAGATTCAATGGTGTATCTGGGTCGTTGAGACTATCCTGGCCTGGCAACCCCCTTAAACACTGACTGAGATTAGGGCCTTCCTGGCCTCACAGGCTACTATAGAAGGTTTGTTAAGGGATATGGCCTCATCGTTGTCCCCTTAACAGAGCTGACTTCAAAGAAGCAGCCTAGACAAGTGATCTGGACAGAGGTCTGCCAGAAAACCTTTGATGCCCTCAAGGAGGCCATCCGTACAGCATCTGTACACAAGGTTCCTGATTTCTCTAAGAAGTTCATAGTGAAGACAGATGCTTGAGAGCATGACATAGTGGTGGGCTTAGCAAAGCTAAATGAGGAGGGCTAAGACCAGCCAGTAGCCTTCATTAGGAGGAGGTTACTTCCACCGGAATAGAGGTGGTGTGCTATTGAAAGGGTGGCCTTTGCTGTGGTCTTGGAACTGAAGAAGCTAAGACCATACCTGTTTGGGGCTTAATTCCGGGTTCAGACAGACCACAGAAACCTCGGTGGGATCATGCAAATGAGGGGTGAAGATACCAAGCTGTTGAGAGGAACCATCTCCCTACAAGGAATGGAATTTATCGTGGAACAGCGTCCTAGATCATAACACACCAATGTTGATGGTCTATTCAGGTTCTTCTGCCTTAGTGATGAAAATCCCAAGGGTTTGGGTAGTTCTCCCCACTCTCAGCAAGGGGGGGACAAGTTGGATCTGTCAGCCTTAGGGTGGTCTTTCCCCCAACTTTTAGCTTTGCTCCATTTTTGAGCTGATCTAGTTTTTGCTGGCCTTAGGACTATCCACTTTACTACTGCTAACCAGTGCTAACATGCATGTGCTCTCTCCTCTAAACATGGAAACATTGGCTTAACCCAATTGGCATATTTAATTTACAGACAAGTCCCTTGTAAAGTGGCACTACATGTGCCCAAGTTTACAGGTGGGACTGCAGCACTGATTGTGCCACCCACTTAAGTAGCCCATTAAACATGACCCAGGCCTGCCATTGCAGAGCCTTTGTGTGCAATATTAAACTCCCATTTCAACCTGGCAAAATAAACCTTTTGCCAGGCCCAAAACTTTCTATTTGATACATATCAATCACCACTAGTGTAGGCCCTGGACAGTCCAGAGGGCAGGGTGCAATGTATTCAAAAAGTAGGACATGTACTTTAAAGTTTAACTTATCTTCATAGTGAAAAACGATTAACTTTGTTTTTCACTACTGCAAGGCCTATCTCTCCCATAGTATAAACATTTGAGTTGCCTTATTATATTCTATAAATGTTTCTTCCAGAGAGGGGACGCTGAGATAGGCCTGTTTATCGGATGAATGGACACTGTACCTGTATTATATGAAATATAACAGAAAAATGCGATTGTGGAGGGGCGGGAGAGGGAGTAGGGGGATAAAGGTTGCTAATTACATGACTGTACTGTTGAGTTATGAACAAAATGCAAATAAAAATATTTTTTTTAAAAATGTTATTTCCAAATGGGAAGGGATAACCATGTTATGTTTGGTGTCTATGGAATCACAATTTAAAATCCTTACTTATCGTTACTTAAGTCGAGTGTTAAATTGCAATTCTGAAAAGGCCACTTTTAGAAAGTTGAAATTTTTTTGCCTGAGTAATTTAGTGCCTGTAGCCTATCTCGGGTCACATGAATGGGTGTAGCTGACAGTTGAGCTTTGTTTATTCCTCCTAGACAGTCGCACACAATATGAAGTTTAGGTGTGCCAGATGGGCCATCACTGGCAGGATGGGAGTTCTCCCTCCCATCCTGAGTACAGCTCCACTTGCACCTGAATAGGCTGTGTCCTACCTCCACACATAGGGCTGCATGCCCATCTAGTTAGTCTGGAGGCAGTAACGTGAGGGTAGGATGTCTGGGGATTTCAAAGGAAAACCTTTAGAAGCTTCTCCCACACTTCAAAGGCACAACTGGGTATACATACTTTCCATCAAACACCACAACTTCAGTACACTTCCAGAACTGTGGATACTCTGCCAGGAAGAAGGACTGCTGTGCTGCTACAAAGACTGCCACTCAGCTGGACTGCAGCTCTGAAGAACTCACACCCCAGTCAACCAGTAACCCATTTTCTTACAACAAGCACAGGGAAGATCCAGAGAATCCAAATCATGATGAGCATTCTGGTAACAGTCCATGTTCTAATAGACCATGGCAAACGGAGGCAGGTGCAAAGAAACTCAGGGTGAAGGATGATTCCAGGGGGTGTGGTTGGGTTTAAAAACATTGGGCATGTTAAAACCAGAGGATATTTATCATCAGAGGTCAACAGAATGGAACCCCAAGAGGCGAAGTAGTTCAGTATAGGAGCAGCAGGATTTGGAAATGCTTAGCCACAGAAGTCCGGTGAGACTCGAGGCTGAAACCCACCCATTACCTTCTCTGGCAGGCAAGGTGGGCTTAATACTGGAGATACCTTTGTTATTCGGTCTCCTGATAAATCCCAGGTATCAAATATTAGGAGAAGATACCTCATGCACAGTTCTTAGTGGCATGCTTCATCTTTCATGTCTCCTCCTCATCCTAGTATTTAGATACCACTAGGATGGGATCAAGCAAAGGCAGGTGTCCTTTACACATTTTGTATCTGGTTAGAAGCAGGGATCCAGTTAGTTCTGAAAAAAACGCTTCAGTGTATACCCAAAAATGTTGACCGTTAATAATGAAGTATCCTGCCCACGGTTAAAATATATATAGAGACAAGTGCCTGGGTCCTTTGGACAAAAGGTTTTAGGTGGGGTCAAGAGAGGCATGAGGTTCTCTATCAGATCAACAAACTGTACTTACCGGCCATCCAATAACACTAGAATAAGAAACCAGCACAGTGGAAAGAACATAAACACTTTGGGGGGGGGGGATTCTTCTCAACCAGAGGTTGCAGCAGAGATCACAGTGGTCGAGGAACCTTCCAGAGAGGCACCAAGGCCTCAGATGACATATCAGTTAAAGAATTTTCATTTGCCCCATCAAATGTGGGGGGCAGGGAGGTTGAGTTGATTTCTTCACAAGTGGAAGGAAATCAAGGGGATGCATGGGTCTTGCAGACGATCAAAGGATTTCAGACAGTTTTATGGCACCCCAATTCAGGGAAGGAGACCCATATCACTAGGCTTCCCTGAAACAGAGGTAATCAACATAGACAAGGAAGCAAAATCCTAATTGAAAAAAAGGAACAGTGGTCCAGACCTCACTGCTTCTGAAAGGGGTTTTAAGCAACCACTTCTTGGTAGAAAAGAATGATGGAGGCAACTGTCCAGTATTACATGTAAAGGAATTCAACAACTGGCTGGTTTATCACCATTTCAAGATGGAAAGAATGCATTTGCTCAAAGATATTCTATTGCCAAACAATTAGGTGATCAGGTTGGATCTGAAGGATGTATACCTTACAATTCCCATCTTTGCTCCACAAAGGGTATTCCTCCAATTCAGGTTGAGACGATAGTTGTTCAAATTCAAAGTCCTTCACTATGAGCTTCTTTCACAACCTGGTGCTTCACCAAAATGCTGAAAGCAGCCATAGAACTGGCAACAGGTTTATAGTTTATCTATATCTCAAACGAAGGCATCAATTATAAGGAGGGAACTGAGGAGGACCCTAAGCAAGAGGCGGGTATTGCAGAGACTTCTGGCCAGACCGGCAGGACTGTTGGCTTCATCAATGCAAGCCATATTCCCGGGGCCACTTCACCACCGGGCACTATATAGGCCCAAAGACCTACACCTTGTAAAATGGCAATGATTTGATGAAGAAATACATTTGACAGAAGAAGCCAGGATGGAGGCCCAGTTGTGGCCGGACCATATGTAGGCCTGGAACAGCAGGGCCATTTTTGTATGCACACCGAATCTCATCCTAGAATTCTACACAAGTTGTCTGAGTTGCATGCCGTGGGGAGATAATCAGAAGAGGATCACAGTCAGAAAAGGAGAAAATGATGCATAAAACCTCTCTGGAACTACTGATGGAATCCTTTAACCTCATGCGCGCTAGCGGAATTCCGCTCGCACGCTGAGATTTTTTCAATCGCATGTTACGTGACGAGCTGGGCTCGTCATCAGCGTGCGAGGATGCTACGCCATGATGAGCCCAGCTCGTCATCAGCGTGGAAGGGGTTAAGGTGCAAGGCCTCCTGAAGATCGAAGCCTCTTACTCGATTATGCAGAAGCTAGGTTACACATCGGCATTCAACAGGCTAGGTGGTACAAAGTCAAGGACTTCAGTGGAGCTGGCCAAGGAGTTTTGGCAATTCGGCCCGAACAGGAAAATTTCAGTTATGGCAGAATATCTCCTGGGAAAACAAAATTTACTAGGGGTCTGGAATTCAAGAGACTTGAAGGATTTCAGTGCTTAAAAAGGGTTCAAGTCAAGGAGATTTTTTTGGCTCTCAGCTCAACCATCAACTTCTAAGTTTCTTCAGCCAAAGGCTGCATCAGTTTACGGAGGTGGCAGGCACTTTTCTTCAAGACTAGAGTCTGATCTTCATGTATGCATTTCCACCATGCTAGAGAATTACAAGACTTATGGCTCAAGTCAGAAGACAGGAAGCAAATTTGATTCTGGTGAGACCTGTATGCAGGTCACAAGTGTGGTTTACGGTTGTTTTCTAACTTTCCTTGGATTTTCAAATCCATCTTCCCCCAGCATCTGTACATTCTGAAAGTGGTCTAGATAGGTCACACTTTGATTCTGGAAGGTTTGCTTCGGCTGATGGAGGATTACCAGAGTCAATTGGATATTCCAGGACTTTTAGACCACACTTCAGTCCTCATCAGAAAGGCATGGTCCAACTCCACTGTTGAACAGTATTGTGTAGTGAGGCGCAGATACTGACACTGGTGTCTGGGAAAAAATAGGGAACCTGTGGAGGCAGGTGTAGTGCCTATTTTTAATTTCCTCTCTGAATTAGATGGTAAAAGCATGGTGCATCGAACCTGTGGATCTGTGATTTCCATAAGTTACTTGTAGATTGCTCAGAATGGCCTATCTGTCGACTCCACCAGAGCCGAGAAACATACGTCTCTAACAGATTAACTCAGTACTACATGTAGAAGTCCTGTAGTGTTAGCAAAATAATACATTTTTGACCTGTAAGGAAGTATCATGCAAACTAGCAATGTTGTTTACTACTTTATGTAAAAGAACAACATTGAACACCAGAGTGGCCCATTATCAAGATAATCTGAATCTATGTGTGGTGAGATGCCAGAAGGTATATGAGAACATGACGGAAGAGGTAAGACCTCTAAGCAATAGACAACTACTGATTGTCATCAAGAAACCATATGGATTCATTTCAATCAGATGGGTCATGAGCAAGGCTGGTACTGGGACCTCCAATATAAGAGCACATTCACTGAGTGGGGAACCACAGCACCCAAGGCTTTTTCCTCGGAGGCCACTTGGAAGATATTCTGAGCGCTGCAGATTAGTCCTCAGACTCTATATTTAATATGTCTGATGGGTGTGGGATGACTAATAGTCAGTAAACTTTAATCCTACATAATCTGATCATCCAGGCCCGACATAGAATAGAATATTTTCTAGCTTCCGTTGAGTGATATTGAGGAAATAGAGCAATGATTATCCCATAAGGATGTCATAAGCACCTTTCTCACACCCAGGATGTGTACTTGCATAGTCATGTCAGATGAGTATATGCACCTGTACATATTTTAGTGAGGGAGATAGTTTTGTAATGTATCAGTGGGTAAATAGTTGATCTTAGTTGGACATTTGAAAAGAAATAAGTGTGGAGTCTGAACCTCTTCAAAAGGACTGGATCACAAACATAAATATCAATAACAGAAAAGGGGATGGAAGTCAATGCTAATACACAAAGAAAGAGGAAGTGCTTTTCTTGGGACTGTTTTTATATGGACTAACAAGATATGGATGACTGTTGTTCTTTCAAGAACTCATGAGATTTGTAGTCCTTTCTTTGTTATATGTATTGTCATTACTGGGCTGCACAGCAAATAAATAAAGTTAATGAATGCAGCCCTATGAGAGTACTCATAGGGCTGATGTGCAATCAGGATTGGTCTCTGACTGACGCCTGTCTCCCAGAGGTGAGGGTACATCACCTGAAGCCTGGATCTCATGTCGCAGAAGTTCAGTACCTGACCTGAAGCACATAGACGCAATCTGAGAGAGGAAAGTCGGAGAGATTCTAGGAAGGAGTAGGTGCAGTGCATCCTCAGTCGCCATAGGGCATTCGAAGAGCAGAGTGATCCAGGAGCAATTCTAGCAGCCACAGGTACTTAAGGGTCCCCCAGGTTCTGCTGACAGTTCCAAGCGGAAACGTTGACTATGCAATTGGTTAGAGATTGGCCTGTACAGGGCTGCAACTGCTGACATTTGTGATCAGCCCATGTGGGCCTGTAACTCTTGTATATCGTAAGGCTCTTTCCATGGTCCAGTCGGAAACAAACAGATGCCAGACTGCCGCCTCTTTGCTCTCATGCACCTGAAAAGTCGAAACAGCTGTGCTACTGAAAGCAGTCAAGCACTGAGGTGGGAGAGACTAACAATTGCCTGCCGGTGCACTGCCACTCAACCAAGTGCATGGGTGCCCACAAGGTACTGGATGGGGTCGGCGCAGGACAGCCTTGGACAAACTAATAATCACCCATGAGAGGGTAAGAACTGTATGACTAACCCGACTTACTGTTTTTTGGGGGTGATTTAATCTGCACCAGCGCCTGAATCATGCTACTCCTGTTCCCCTAAGAAACTGAAATGCAGCCACCTAGAACCAGGGAGAGATAACCTGGAGACAGTGGGGAAGCGAGAGAGAGCAGGGTGGGCACTGCACCTCCATAATAGCACCACGTATTACTAACTTATATTTTGCTGTTTTCATGTGCAGTATTTAGTACAAGCATGTAATAAAGTACTTGCCTTCTTGTAAAGACAAGCAGTGGCTGGTTTGGTTTGTTGAAAGATTGTTGAGCTTGGAGCTCAAGTATCCACCTAATACCTCTCTGAGAAACCAGGGTCTACTTGCCCTCGTGACCTTGAGAGCCAGGTGAGGAAATGTTTGTACTAGGACAACTGACAGTGAGGAATGGAACAAGTACTGCATGAGCAACTTGGATTATTAAGGGATCTTTGTAATTATTGTTGAGAAAGAAAACAAGTATTTTTGCTTCTAAAGTTAAGGACATGAATATGAGGCCCCGTTTCAAAGTCTGTTTTTTTTTTTTACTATTGCCAATGCTAAGCACTGGCAGGATCAACATTCACTTAAAGCCCTGCTTTGTCCATATTTGTGAGTGTCTCAAAGCAAAGACTTATTTAATTAATGGCATTACAGTGCATCACACATATGTCATAGCTCACCAGGGCTGACATTATGTAAATGTTTAATAATGGTAAGTTTTATTTATACCAAGCTGGTCTGTGAAGGATTCACACAAATATTAAGAAATACAAAGTTAAGGGATTTGTGTTTGTAAACTGAATTCAATATACAAAACGTACAAAATATAAGTGATTCTTTTTTTTCACCAAATCACTAGCCACGGGAATCCCAATATTTTCCTGCATAAATGGAAGAGAGTGAATTACAAAAAGTAGTAGTATAGCAGTTAATCTAAAGATATGATATGAATACAAAATTAAATCACCGTGGCCCAGATGTACCAAGATACGATTCACAAAAAGTGGTCGCAATGTGTTTACTTTTGCGAATCCTGTAGTATTTTGAGAAACAAACAATGTACTAATAGGTCTGTTCACAAAATACCGAATTGCAGTGGATTGAAATTCAACCTACCTCATGATTATTAATGAGGTAGGTCACAAATTATAACACACTACGATTCACTGCCATCATGGGATGATGTCCTGCTGGGGTCAGGAGACCACCATGTCTGTAATTGCTTTTAATAAACCAATCTTTTTTTTCTTTGGTGAACCCTGTTTCCCTTATAGGAAAATGGGCTTTGTGTAAAATAAAAAAAAGAAAGAAACATTTTTTAAACTAGATTTACGAGTAGCTAGTGGTCGCATAGACCACGGCCCACTTCAAAAATGTTTTTTTTTAAGAATTCACAAAGGAAAAATGATCCCTTGGGGACACCTTCCTTTTTGCAAACGGTTTACCGCAATCATTCAGTAGTCTATAAAAAAAAATGTTTTCAACTTTATTTCAGTTGCAAGACATTAACACATTCCATAGGGAATCGCTATTTGGTAGGGTCACCCTAAAAACGCACCTTCCAAACCGCAATTCCTAACGATTTCCAAAAACCATGTAATGATTTGGCAACATGTAAGAGAATTGTTAAATGGGTTTAGTTCATTCGAAAAACACACTTTCTTGTTGCAAACCCTGCGACTTACAGAATTGCATGGTTTACGTCCGAAACAGCATTCGTACATCTGGCCCATATGTAGGATAAACAGACTAATACAAGGATCAATCTACGGTATTTAAATTACTGTTACAGTGCATGAAACATGCTATCAATACTACAAGGCGGCTGTGGCTTAGGTAGACCTCTGCGACTCACTCGCCTCATTCTTCCACCGCAACAGCTTCGGCGCACAGACCACACACCCAACCACCGAACCAACGCCCCCCACCACCACCCTCTGCAACTGAACCCCGGTCAACACCGAAGCCACCACCCGCACGATGAACACCATCCACTCCGGATCCCCTACGGACCCCTGCCCACACCACGTCTTCAACAAGGACTCCATCATCGCACCCCAACTCCGGGACATCAACATCTCCTTCGCCACCGCCACCTTCCCAGAGAGCTGGAAGCATGCAGAGCTCAGCGCCCTCCTGAAGAAACCGACAGCGGACCCCACCGACCTCAAGGACTTCCGCCCTATCTCGCTCCTCCCTTTTCCTGACAAAGTCATCGAGAAGACCATCAACAAACAGCTTGCCGTCTTCCTTGAGACGAACGGATCCCTCGACCCCCCACAGTCCGGTTTCCGAGCCAACCACAGCACCGAGACCGGCCTCATTGCAGCCACCAACGACATCAGAGCCCTGAAACAGCTGCCCTCATCCTCCTGGACCTCTCTGCAGCGTTCAACACAGTTTGCCACCGCACCCTAATACAGCGCCTCAGCAACACCGGAATCCAAGAGAAGGCACTGGAGTGGATCATCTCGTTCCTCGCCGGAAGAACCCAGAGAGTCCGCCTCCCCCGTTCCGATCCGCAGCCACCGAAGTCATCTGCGGCGTACCTCAAGGATCCTCGCTCAGCCCCACCCTCTTCAATGTCTACATGAGCCCCCTCGCGGCCATCACACGCCAACACAACATCATTTCCTATGCCGACGACACCCAGCTGATCCTCTCCCTCACCAACGACCCCGCCACCGCCAGTGCCAGCCTACACGAAGGAATGAAGGACGTCGCCGAGTGGATGAAGTACAGCCGCCTGAAACTGAACTCAGACAAGACGGAAGTCCTCATCCTGGGACCATCCCCCTCCGCCTGGGACGACTCCTGGTGGCCCCCTGCCCTGGGCACAACCCCCAAGCCAACGGACCACGCACGAAACCTGGGCTTCATACTGGACTCCTCACTCTCGATGACCAAACAAGTCAACGCTGTCTCGTCATCCTGTTTTAACACCCTGCGCATGCTCCGAAAGATCTTCCGATGGATCCCCACCGAAACCAGGAAGACGGTCACCCAGGTACTCGTCACCAGCCGACTGGACTACGGGAACACCCTCTACGTGGGAACCACAGCCGAACTACAGAAAAGACTCCACGACCTGGGCCCCAAGTACCTCAACAACCGCCTCACTTTCTACATGCCCACCTGCCAGCTGCGATCGACCAGCCTCGCCCTCGCTACCGTACCACGCATTCGCAGAGCCACAGCCGGAGGAAGACCCTTCTCCTACCTGGCAGCCAAGGCGAGGGCAAGGCTGGCGGATCGGAGCTGGCGGGTGGATATGTAGAATGTGAGGCGGCTGTTGAGGTATTTGGGGCCCATGTCGTGGAGAGCCTTGTGTGCGTGGGTGAGGAGTCTGAACGTGATTCTCTTGCTGACGGGGAGTCAGTGCAGGTCTTTCAGATGGGCAGAGATGTGGCTGTGACAGGGGCTGTCCAGGACGAGTCGTGCCGAAGCGCTCTGTATGCGCTGGAGTCCTTTCTGGAGTTTGGCTGTGGTTCCAGCATTGAGGGTGTTCCTGTAGTCCAGACGGCTGGTGACTAGGGCCTGGGTGACCATCTTCCTGGTTTCGGTGGGGACCCACCGGAAGATCTTTCGGAGCATGCGCAGGGTGTTGAAACAGGATGACGATACGGCGTTGGCTTGCTTGGTCATCGTGAGGGAGGAGTCCAGGTTGAAGCCCAGGTTGCGTGCCTGGTCCGTTGGCTTGGGGGAGGTGCCCAGGTCCGGGGGCCACCAGGACTCGTCCCAGGCAGAGGGGGATGGTCCCAGGATGAGGAATTCCGTCTTGTCTGAGTTCAGTTTCAGCCAATTCTATACTGACTCAAACAATATCCTCACTGAGACTGGCAGTTAAGATTTAGGGTAGTTCCCGGAAAGCTCGTAGTGCCAAGGCAAATTCATTTATCGGATAGCCATCAATCGAGTGGGTGTAATTATCCAGACCGGGAAAGTTGACCACTTAGTCCCAGATCTTGGCCAAAACCTGGGATGCTGTATTCAGCCCAAAGGACAGCATCATGTTCTGGGAGTGTTGGTTGTTCCTGTAGTGGACTCATGGTAGTAGGGGCCTAGCATATCCCCAAAACAGCCAGTTGTTTTTCTGGATTTCTGGGAAGATAGGAACCAAAGTCAGTATCTTGTACAGCTCTCTTGGGACCCTGTTCCAATTGTAATACAGAGAGCACATCCATGCAACAAACATTTGTTACCCAAAGAAGAGGTTGCAAATGGCTGGCGAAGCAACAGATATGGCTTAAATTTACAGTGCTGCAGCATAAGCCACACATGGTAAAGGAAGAAGAGTAGGGAAAAAAGAAAATACTAAAAAGGAAACAAAACAAAGGCTCTGTGGGTAAATGGGTGTGTGAGAGAAACAGATTGATTCCACAGAGATGGTCGGAATAAAGGGGCATGGGGTTGGTGCTCTTAGCGAAGAAGAACAGTTTATCCGAGTAAGAAATATATACATGGCTTAGCTATCTTTAGTGCAACAGTTGTAGTGTCAACAGGGGCCACTGCACCGGTGCTAGGACTACTGGGAGACCACTGTGCTCCAATTATGTGTGTTTGCTACCCGACAAAGGGGCAGGAGAGCCCATGTTCTGGTTTGCATTACAGCACAAGTAACTTTTCCTATGCCCTCTTTACAAAGTTCTATTGTTCATATTTCTGATTCCATCACTAGGTGGTGGGTACAAACAAGTTTCACTTAACACAAACTTCTGGTACTTACAGTGCACCTGATGGATAAGGATGCAAAAGTATGCATTCTTTAGAATTAACTTTCATATGCAGTCTCTCTTCATAAGAAGTGGGATGACATCCTGCAGAGTGAGCATTTGTTCTGAGAGTACATAGCAATATAAATCTTGCAAATCTAAAAATAGTTGCAATTTCTTGTTCTGTTTTGGAGAGTAGAAAGGAAACAAACTACCGGGGACCGGTTTCTGGCATTTCAGCCTTCTTCGGCCCGGCTTGCTTGAATCCTGATGGTGCAGTGAGAAAGGGACTCATGTCTGAGTATACCCTGCCACACCTGTAGTGGCCAAAAACGATTCAGAAAAGGGGGTGGTGATGAACAGAGTGTCTGAATCATTTTTGTCCACCATAAGCGTGGAAGGGTATACTCAGATGTGAGTCCCTAGCTCATTGCACCATCAGGATTCAAGCAAGCCGGGCCGAAGACGGCTGAAATGCCAGAAACCGGTCCCCGGTAGCTTGTTTCCTTCCCAGTATAAGAATTGGCTTGGTAGTTTGGTCTGCCCTGTTCCCATGATGCACTGGGCCATGGTCAGACTAATTTGCATATAGCCAAGTTCTGAGCTGGGATGGTGCAGTGAGCTGAAAAACGGTGATGGATCAAGCCCTGATCTTTGGACTGGGTAAGAGTGGTCTGCTTAATTCAGACACTCTGTTCATCACCACCCCCTTTTCTGAAGCATTTTTGTCCACCATAAGCGTGGAAGGGTATACTCAGATGTGAGTCCCTAGCTCATTGCACCATCAGGATTCAAGCAAGCCGGGCCGAAGACGGTTGAAATGCCAGAAACCGGTCCCCGGTAGCTTGTTTCCTTGCCAGTATAAGAATTGGCTTGGTAGTTTGGTCTGCCCTGTTCCCATGATGCACTGGGCCAGGGTCAGACTAATTTGCATATAGCCAAGTTCTGAGCTGGGATGGTGCAGTGAGCTGAAAAACGGTGATGGATCAAGCCCTGATCTTTGGACTGGGTAAGAGTGGTCTGCTTAATTCAGACACTCTGTTCATCACCACCCCCTTTTCTGAATCATTTTTGTCCACCATAAGCATGGAAGGGTATACTCAGATGTGAGTCCCTAGCTCATTGCACCATCAGGATTCAAGCAAGCCGGGCCGAAGATGGCTGAAATGCCAGAAACCGGTCCCAGGTAGCTTGTTTCCTTCCCAGTATAAGAATTGGCTTGGTAGTTTGGTCTGCCCTGTTCCCATGATGCACTGGGCCAGGGTCAGACTAATTTGCATATAGCCAATTTCTGAGCTGGGATGGTGCAGTGAGCTGAAAAACGGTGATGGATCAAGCCCTGATCTTTGGACTGGGTAAGAGTGGTCTGCTTAATTCAGACACTCTGTTCATCACCACCCCCTTTTCTGAATCATTTTTGTCCACCATAAGCGTGGAAGGGTATACTCAGATGTGAGTCCCTAGCTCATTGCACCATCCGGATTCAAGCAAGCCGGGCCGAAGACGGCTGAAATGCCAGAAACCGGTCCCCGGTAGCTTGTTTCCTTCCCAGTATAAGAATTGGCTTGGTAGTTTGGTCTGCCCTGTTCCCATGATGCACTGGGCCAGGGTCAGACTAATTTGCATATAGCCAAGTTCTGAGCTGGGATGGTGCAGTGAGCTGAAAAACGGTGATGGATCAAGCCCTGATCTTTGGACTGGGTAAGAGTGGTCTGCTTAATTCAGGCACTCTGTTCATCACCACCCCCTTTTCTGAAGCAAATAGCAAGGTGGCATTTTTCCACACCGATGACCTGACCCACCGAAACCCCAGTAGCTACCTCAACGAGAAACTGCAAAAATACTTTAGGTTTCGGAGACTATCTAGGATCAACATTAACTGGGACAAGTCTGTGATATTCCCCTTGACAGCCGGTGCATGGCTCTTTACCCCCGATGTACCCCTAGAGTGGGATGAGGGTTCCGTGAAATATCTGGTGTTATGGGTGAATCAAGACATGGATTCGTGAATGAGGGGAAAACTATGACCGAACACTGAGCAAAAATAATTGACAAAGTTTCCTGCTGGATCACCCTCTCGCTGTCCTTCGCCGGCAGAATAGGAATCATAAAAAAGCTATTGCCCTAAACTGCTCTACCTTTTCATTAATTGCATTTATATAGCGCTTACTACCCCTGACGAGGCTTCGAAGCGCTTTTTCGGCGAGTAGCACACTACTCCGGGACCCATAGAGGATTAGTATTGAATTAGTATAGTGAAACATGCAAGTACATTTTAAGTGGTGGATAGGTTAGTCAGTTATTTGAATTTGGAATGATAGCAGAAGGATAGAAGAGGCAAAGGAGGATGGAGGAGGCCAATTTGTGTCTTCAAGATTGGCTGGATAGTTGTATTCCAGCCAGACGAGGGGGCAAGAGCCGTGGGCCAACGAATCCTTGGTTCCCTCAATCTCTCACGCTGGCAAAAAAACATTGTAAGCGGCTAGAACGAGCGTGGAGACGCTCCTATGAGCCGTCAGCCAAGACAGAGTATCGGGCAGCCATCAAACAGTATCAAACACAACAATTGGGAAGAGGGTCCGAGGGGAAGTTTAGTGACCCGTATCTAGATACATGCCCCAAAAACAATAATGACAAGGAAAATTATATCTAGGGGTCAGGCAAAAATGTGAAGCTCAACTGTAAAGGCAAACCTCGACACGACAAGATGTTAGTTCACTGTGGAAAGTGGAAAACCAAATGTGCACTTAAGTGCGACAAAATATATGTGAACTTAGACTCAAGAGCATGTGAGAAATGTTCCCATCAGTAGCCATTCTGTGCCGCCCTTTTTAACATCATATGGGTTCTCCTTACCCAGGAGACAAAGTCCAGCCTACAGGTGTTCTCAAGGATGTGGCAAACCTTTACGTAATGTGTTAACAAATGGGAGGTGCAGAAAATTTATAAATATTAGTGGCAACTGAATAAGCAGTGCAAGAAGTGTACGTGAAAGTGAATTAAAATTGGATAGGACTGAGTAGATGCTTAACTTTAATATTTCTTCTCAGCTCTTCCAAATATAGAAATGTGCAAGAACAGATTTAACAAAATATCTGTGAGCAATGACGGTCGACATGTTTCAGCATCAATGGCAGTTATGCCAGTGCTTTCTTCAGGACCAGATGGTTGCTGCTGCTATATAGTGTGAGATAAAATAATATAATATCACCTGCAAATTCCAGGTTACATACTCCACCACAGACCATTAGTTGTGGGAATGGCGCTTCACCCCACCTGGCTGCAGCTCAGGTATAGAGGAGCACCACTCTAACCGCCGGTGTCTCCAGACTTCCTTCTGTGCTATCTGGGGAGCCAACAAACAGTACCACAAAGGTATTCACAGAGCCCCTGCTGACTATGTGGCCAATAAAATCTTATCCAGCTCTAACCCTGCTAAAACTATCTTTTTGCTGCTTAACGATATGAAAAGTGCAGGGTTCAAGAGGGCTTCTTCCATCACCTCCAACCAACATTGCGATGAGCTCGCCCAGTACTTTCTGAACAAAGTGGAGCTGATCTACAGGGGGCTACCGACGATGTCTTTTCCTCCCGAAGCTGGGCTGTCAGGCGTGCCGGGCAAACCAGGGGCAGTCAGTTTGTCCTCTTATCCTCCTTTGAGCCTGCCAGGATACGAGACTTTGAGCTCTAAAATTAGATCAGGCTCCCCGGCGGATCCTCTGCCACCTGGCCTCCTTCGTCAACTATACTCCTCTATTTCCTCTGTATGTCTTGAGCTGGTCAATCTATCCTTGAGCTCAGCTTCTGTCCCTCGGGCATGGAAGCACACCAAAGTGGTCCCACTACTAAAAAAGTCTTCTTTGGACCCGAGTGACCCTGGGAATTATCGACCGATTTCCCAGCTCCCTTTTTTGGCCAAGTTGGTGGAATCCCATGTGAACTCTATCCTGGCTGGATTCCTTGAGCAGAAGGCCATTCTCGATATAACTCAACATGGCTTTCGGCCACGGCACAGCACTGAGTCTGCTCTACTTACCGTATCAGAGAGCATTCGAGGGAGTCTGGACACTGGGGACTCTGCGGCACTGGTCCTTTTGGACCTTAGTGCCGCCTTTAATACGGTCTCCCATGAGATCCTTTTGAATCGTCTTAAGGAAGTGGGATTGAGAGACCTGACACTGGCCTGGTTTTCGGTCTTTTCTTGAGGACAGGTCCTTTCAGGTCCTAGTTCCTCCATATCACTCTCGGGAGGCTGCTTTACATCGGGGAGTACCGCAGGGCTCTGTTCTGAGTCCCTTGCTGTTCAATTTGTATGTCAGACCCCTGGCAGAGGTGGCCAAGAGCAGGGGTCTGTCCCTGGTGTCCTACACCGATGATACCCAACTGGTGTTGGACTTCTCGAAGAAGTGCGATAACAACTTGGTCAAGTTTAAGGACGATCTCTTGGCAATCTCGGACTGGATGACGGCTAACTGTTTACAGTTGAACGCCAGCAAGTCTGAGATTCTCCTCTTAACAGGGATCACGAGCTGTGGTCCAACGAGTTTTGGCCGGATCACCTCAAGCCCGCTCCTTGCCCTAAAGAGGCAGTGAAGAATCTGGGCGTATGGTTCGACAGTAAAATGTCCTTTTAAAAACAGTCAAAGGCTGTCGCAGGGACCTGCTTTGAATTGTTACGTGGCCTCAGACCACTACTCGGATTCTTTCCCCCCCAAGGTGCGACAGATTATCATCCAGGCATCCATTGTGTCCAGATTGGACTATGCTAACTGTCTCTACTTGGGCGCCAACAAAGCGATCATTAAACGCCTACAGAGGGCCCAGAACGCAGCGGCTCGGCTCTTAGTTGCTCTGCCTAGATCGCACTCAGTTGCCCATGTGCTTCTGAGACTTCATTGGCTACCAGTCGATCGCTGTATTGAGTTCAAGGCACTGTGCTACTCTCATAAGATTCTGGCACGACAGGCCCCGCAGGGGCTATTCCATCTGCTGGAGTACTATGTGCTGGGCCGTCCGCTGCGTTCTGCTGATCTTGCTCTGGCCCGTGCTCCATGCATCCGGAGAGCGAGGGACGGTGGTCGTTCCTTTGGTTACCTGGCCGCAAAACTCTGGAACTCACTCCCTTTCTCCATGAGAGTAATATCGAACCATTTGGCATTTTGTAAGACCTTAAAAACCTGGCTTTTTCCCTGTAAGTAGCATATCTGTCGTTATTCACTAACTGACTCTGGTCCTTGGGGTTTCTGATAGCGCTGGGACGCCTCGTCGCTGTGGCAGCTACACGCTCTATAAATCCTAAAATAAATAAATAAATAAAATAAATAAAAGGTTTGTATTTATATCGCGCTTGTTGACGCACGCTATTCACAAAGCCTACAAAGGATTAGTGGTAAATTAATATGGTGAAATATGAAGTAATTTCAGGGGTGGATATTAGTCAGTTACTTGGAGTGAGAAGGATAGCGGAGATTTGCATTCATATAGCACTTGTTACCCCTGATGGGTGTTGAAGCGCCTTTCTGGCGATTAGCACGCCACTCCGGAACCCATAAAGGATTACTGTTGAAAATTAGTATAGTAAAAAAAAAATGAAGTAATTTGAGTAGTGGATATGTTATTCAGTTATCTGGGTAGTATATTAGTATAGTTTAATATAGAATTTGAGAAGGGAGTGGGGTAGGCGGGGGCAGTTGGGGTGGGAGAGGGAGTGGGGCTGGTTTTACTGGCTTGTGAACACAAAATGGTGGCTGGGAGAGCACTGTTTTAACATACAGGTCTTAGCACAGAGCAAAGGAGAAATTTGGAGGGAAAACAGAATTGTGACCAAGGAATGAGAGGGACAAACTACAGAGGTTGGTCTGCAAATCCCACAATTCAACACACTAAATGGAGGCAATCATGGGCAGGGAAAACCGCAAATTTATAACACAACACAGGTGATAAAATATGCAATTACAGGCAGGCTAAACCTACAATTTTTAACTGTAACAACCACAGGATTAGACAGTAAACACAGAAAGTGAAAATCGTTTTTTAAACAACGTTTTGTCTTGGGAAGAGACAGCACTAGTCTGTCCACAGATTGCCTTTAAAATACACCAGTTCATAAAATTAGCGTGGGCTAATAAGCAACCTAAGGATGGCTGGGACCCACTCATACTAACGCTCAGTTGGGAAGGTGGGATGGGGGGTGGGAGGGAAGTGGGAGGGGTTTGAGGCCCCTGATCCAGAGCTGTACTACCTTTGTGCGCAAGCACATTTTGCGCATTCCTGGGAAAGTTTGGGAAAGTACACCACATGTTGCGGTAGAGACAGATGCGATAGCGCCTAAATAGCAGAGGTCACTCACATGTAGCACACCATCATGGTACTTATTAAACATGTCAACAGTGAACTGCACGCTGAGGGCCCGGACTGAGGTGGGATAAAGAACGGAACAAGAGGTTCTTTACTCTTCATCTCTGCCACTTCACCATTACACGCCGATACCAGCCACGCACAAGCATTATCTCAGCTCCGCTCCACAATAAATGGCAGGTGAAATGGGGAGACATATAAGTTAATAAAACATGTTTGGGGCTGGATAACTTCACCGGTGCTGCACAGTAGACCCTTCTGGGTGTCTTCCTATATTACCAGTAGAAGAGCTCGCTTAAAAAGATCACGCCAGAGTTCCCAGCTTAACTCTGGACATGTAGAGCACTGGACATACTCCTCACAGCCACATCAATAACACAATTAAGCGCTGGACGGCATTCCTGTACTGGCGCACAATACTTGAGTAAACAGGGAGGAAGATATGGGTCTTGAAATTTCTGAGAAAATGTGGACCTTCTACTGTATTCAATGTGTCACGGTGTCCTTGCGCGGTAGGCTTCGTATAATTCATTATAAGTTATTGCAACAAGCGCACCACACCCAGATAGCACTACACATATGGCCTGCGGGATGATTCACAATGTGCACGATGTGGCCAACCTGAAGCCAATTTTCTCCACATAACCTGGTCTTGCGGCACGGTTCGCGCTTACTGATAGTAGTAGTTCCTGACTACATTTTTCCCATTGATTGCCTTTAATGTACCCAGAGACCCCCTGTGCAGTGTGCTTGGATGGGTATGGAATATTATAGCCTCTCACAGATGGTACAAAGCTCTGGCCCTATAGCAAGCTAAGACACTGGTGGCTTGCTGCTGGGTTCGTAGGTGATCTCCAAAATACAAGAACAGGATTGACTCTCTAATATACTGTTATGAGCAATTCGATCTGTGTGCTACGTTGCTCCCATAGACAGGGCTTTAAGTGGGATGAACAAACTGTGGGGTCTCTCAAAGGGGCGTGGCCAGTGTAATTAGGGGCGTGGCTTTAAATCACTTTGGCTAAAAATCTGTGTTTAGCATAGTGTGCAGCCCCATTTGTATTTTGCTGTTTCTGTCATTACATCCATTCCAGATATGCGATACAACAAGTAACATCATACCTACAACAAGTCAGGACTATTGGCTTTGTCAACGGTTATTAGTTGCATAAGATAAATAAGCTGCAACTATGGCTTGTTGCACTTATTATTGAAAAAGCTTCCAATTAAAGCCCTGGTGACCCTACCACAATGTTGCTGCTCTTGCGTTCCGGAAAGGGAATGGAAATCCATAGAGACAATGACTCTCTTTAAAGGATTCCCCTTCCCACACAACGCTCACCTGGCATGACGTCCACTAGTGAGAAGTGAGTAGTGTGGGCAGCGACATCGATGTGCCTGCTGTCTCGAAACGGGTCTCAATCGGGCTGTTTTGCGCCCTGGCACTTTTTTCCAGACTGCAGTCACTGCAGTCCGGAAAAAAGGACCGCCAGGGCTCAAAACAGAGCCCGATAGAGACCCGTTTCGAGGCCCCTTAAAAAGAACTGCCGGTGCTCAGACCCCTTGAGACCCGGCCCACTTAAAGCCCTGCCCATAGACATCCTGGCACAAAGATATCCGGGGCCTCTCAAAACTTTCTTTTCAACGGAGCCCACATATTAGATTATACTCGGAGAGGCGGGCTATAGTTGTGTTTCACCACCTACAGCACAATGCAGGCTCTAGGGAAGGCATAAGCGCAGAATATCAAGGTGGGCTTAATTAGCCGTTGTTGTTGGACTGGGGGAACAGCAAGTTAACAGGGTCTGTGTAGAGCGACTGTACGCGGCATATAATAAAACAAGCATTTGCAATGCAATAGGTCTCGCATTACGAAAGTTTGAGCTATTGGTCTTGTACATGACAATATTTTTATTTATGTGTTGGTTTTGAAAATAGCTAAATTAATAGCTTTGTCATTTACCATGTCAATAGTTATAACTTTCGCAAATGTGACACCTATAGCATTTGTAATGCAACATGTTTTGTATTTACGTGACTTAGATGTATTGATATTACAAATAACAATGGCTTTTAATTTTTTTAAATAATTAATACTTAAATAAAAGTGATTCTAATTTATAATGGCAATAGCTTAAACTTTTGTAAATAACTTTTGTGAAGATTATGTTCAGTGTATTTTATTGTGATGAAAATCCAAGAACAGAAGTGAAATAATAACATCTTTTTGTGACATTTGTAATAAAGTTTGAAACATTGAGAGCACATATTTGAACCAGTTGTTGAATGGTTACAGAGATTGAGGCTGTGATGGCGCGGAAAAACAAGCGTAAAACGAGTCTAACAGAGGGCAGAAGGGCACAAAAAACGAGTCTAACAGAGGGCAGAAGGGCAGAAAAACAAGGTAAAAATTAGTCCAACAGGGGGCAGAAGGGCACAAAAAACGAGTCTAACAGGGGCAGAAGGGCACAAAAAACGAGTCTAACAGGGGCAAAAAATAGTCTAATAGGAGCAGAAGGGCAGAAAAACAAGGGGAAAAAACGAGTCTAATAGGGACAGAAAGGTGATGCTGAGGTTGCAAGGGGGAAAAAACGAGTCTAACAGAGGGCAGAAGGGCACAAAAAGCGAGTCTAACAGAGGTCAGAAAAACAAGGGAAAAACGAGTCTAACAGAGGGCAGAAGGGCACAAAAAACGAGTCTAACAGAGGGCAGAAGGGCACAAAAAACGAGTCTAACAGGGGCAGAAGGGCACAAAAAATGAGTCTAATCCACTGGGCAAGAATGTAGATATTGCCTTATTGCATTCCTGTATTCCTGGCAGTTTAAGCATTTGTGTGGTGTCCGCAATCATGGCATTTCTATGCAGATTGAACTGAGCAGCTCAGAACATAGTGGGTGTTTCATTTACGGGGGTTTTAAATATCACAAAGCGTATATTTAAATAATTATCACAAAGCGTATATTTAAAAAAAAGCCCCTAGGTGGAGCTGCAAGCATAGAAAGACAAACAAAGTTAATTTTAAAACCCCCATGCACGCAGGGTCTGATGAAAAAGGAAAGAAACCAAGTTGTGAACAAGAACATCGCCGAAAGAAGCTTTTAGGGGCGGGGGAGCGGATACCTTTGAAGCACGGCCTCGCGGCCGTGAAAGAAGTGTGAAACAGCAGGGATGTTAATTAGGAGGGAGGAGAAGTGAGGCCGAGCGCGCTGGGGAAGCAACAGATGGCTTTAATGTGGAGGCGCTTTTCGCTCCACTAGTTCACAGGAACTGTTCAAAATCTGCTATGGTTTCAGGTCTTGGAGTGCCTACTATAATTCTCGACAACAAGCATTGCTAAACGCAATGCTTTTAAGTCGAGACTATCACAAAGCGTATATTTAAATAATTATCACAAAGCGTATATTTTAAAAAAAGCCACTAGGTGGAGCTGCAAGCATAGAAAGACAAACAAAGTTAATTTTAAAACACCCGTGCACACAGGGTCTGATGAAAAAGGAAAGAAACCAAGTTGTGAACAAGAACATCGCCGAAAGAAGCTTTTAGGGGCGGGGGAGCGGATCCCTTTGAAGCACGGCCTTGCGGCCCTGAAAGAATTGTGAAACAGCAGGGATGCTAATTAGGGGGGAGGAGAAGTGAGGCCGAGCGTGCTGGGGAAGCAACTGATGGCTTTGATTTGGACGCGATTTCCGCTCCACTAGTTCACAGGAACGGTTCAAAATCTGCGATGGTTTTAGGCCTTGGATTGCCTACTATAATTCTCTACAACAACCATTGCTAAAAACAATGCTTTTAAGTGGAGACCTAAAAATATGGCCTGTAACATATAAAGTACCTTCTTTTCTTCTTCTTTATGATTTGATTCGCCTGTACATCTTTTCTTCTGTACTGCACAAACATAACAAAAAAAGCTTGTTTTCCAATACTTGATGCTTTGGCTGCGAAATAAGCTTGTATTTTCCAGAAACCTGCCGTCTGCTGGTGGTGCTGGACATCAATAGCTTTTGTTGTGTCTGTATCTTTTTTATATTTCCTAAGATTTTATCAACTTGTGGGTCGAAGAATTCTTGGCTTTCAAATGACAAATCGATCAGATGTTGCTGATCTTCTAGGCAGAATCCTATCGTTCTAAGCCAGGCAAAAGCTGGTGTTGGTCCTGAGTCAGTGGGGCCACTGCTCCAAAGGCACACCTACTTCTTGCATTTGGTGTGGTCTTTCCCTCTTCTATGACCTCTTTAGCTTCATTAGGTCCTCCATTTTCGGTCAATGCTCCTGTTATACCTAGGTAACAGTCCCGTGTAGTTGGTTATGTGCGAATCTGTAGCTACTTGTTTGGTGTATCTAGCTTTTCCCTTTCCTTAACCAGGATTGTTGTATTGCCTGCCCCTGAATAAGTGTGTGCTTCCTAGGAGTATGTATCACAAGAGAGTCTGAAGACTTATGTCCAAAGGATCTGAGGCAAAGACTTTTACACAAGCATACTAACGTACACAAAAAAAATTATAAAATTGTAAGTGTTCATAATAAAGAAATACACCAAAGTAACACTTTCCCTAGGGCTTTTTGATTCTAGGATTCTTGTTTCCAGTCAAGGGACGACCTGGCCTGGCAGTTAAGGTTGGACTGTTCCCATTGTGCGCAGGGTCAAGACTGATTTGCATATGGCTGGGTTCAAAATGGAATGGGATTGGGCGCAAAAAAACTATGGATTTAGGTCCAGATCTCTGTACTGGGGTGAATGTATGACATTGTTCTGCATTCTGTCCATCAATTGTTCTTTTTAGGTCTCGCCTGTCGATGCGCATGCGCATCGAGCAAGCGAGACTATGGGGGCTCATCGACTCTTTATCCAACTTGCAAGGAATCGTGGCGATTCCTTGCAGTGCCCGTGACTTTTAAGCTCAATGCGCATGCGCATTGAGCTTAAAAGCGCGTGCACGTCCGTCTTTGTTTACCCGCTCCGCCCCCTTCCCGCCGTCTCGCATTTCCCCCTGCCGCATCAAAGGCTTTCACGGCCGGCCGGCCATGCTTTCAGTTTCACGACCGGCCGGCCGTGTCAATTACATTTCAAAGCCCGCTCTCCCTGCTCCGCCCCCTGCTCCGGCCGAGACGCATTTCTCCTCCCTCCTCCCCCCTCCTGGGTCAGGTTACCCTGCTTTCTCTTTTTTTTTTCACTTGCCACCCCTACAGCCGCCCCCTCCCCTTAATTATACAATTTAGGAGGTATTTTTTACATTTACCGCCAAGAGCAATGACATTTCGCTAGTTGATAATCCTAAATACAGTAATCTCTGTAATGTGGTATTGTTTCAAGATGTTTCTGTAACTATTCTACAATATGTTATTTGTGAGTAATGACATTTTGTATACACCAAGTGCCCATGTACAGACAGGTCCTGAACTAAGTCTTCATTGTCTTACAGAGGGGCTACATAATGTTTAGTTATACACGATCTTACACTCTAGATTCATCTTAGAACGTGTGCCGTTCAAAATAATGCCCTACTACTGAACCCCGCCCCCCTTGCATACTATTGGTTACCAGGACGTCGAGCCTCCAGGAACCATCCAGCTACTGCACCACGCGGTGCACGCATGCCGGAAAAACTCACTACATTAGGCGTGAGCTCTGCCCGCCGGCTCACTTTCAGAGCCGCACGGACATTGAGAGGAGGTAAGCTCCAGGGACTGACACGCTTGACCCGCTGCCTTTAGTTAGACAGTTGTTTGGTTTAAAAAAAATATCCACTTCAACCGGACTTTCACTTTCCTGCCACGCTGTCACCACGCCGTAATCAGTTATTTGATTTTAAAATTAAATCGCACTTTCCTTTGGCTTTGACGTTTTTAAACATGAGCATTTGCACTATTTTTATGATAGAACACGTAGCCATGAACCGGCCCACTATGGCATTGTTGAACACCCGATTGCGCTTGTACAAGAGAACATGGCATGCCGGTATCTCACTCACGTTTTCACAGGTCACACATAATTTTAATATGAGACATCCCATACCGTAGCCACCCTCACTCACCCTCACCCTCACTCACCCTCAACCCCTCACCCTCAACCCCTCACTCTCACTCATCCTCACTCACCCTCAACCCCTCACCCTCACTCACCCTCAACCCCTCACCCTCACCCTCACCCCCTCACCCTCCACCCTCACTCACCCTCAACCCCTCACCCTCCACCCTCACTCACCCTCAACCCCTCACCCTCCACCCTAACTCACCCTCAACCCTTCGCCCTCAACCTCTCACTCACCCTCACTCACCCTCACTCACCCTCAACACCTCAGCCTCACCCTCACTCACCCATAACCCCTCACCCTCACTCACCCTCACCCTCAACTCCTCACCCTCACTCACCCTCACCCTCACTCACCCTCACTCACACTCACCCTCCCTCAACCCCTCACCCTCACTCACCCCCACCCTCAACCCCTCACTCTCACTCATCCTCACTCACCCTCAACCCCTCACCCTCACTCACCCTCAACCCCTCACCCTCACCCTCACCCTCCACCCTCACTCACCCTCAACCCCTCACCCTCCACCCTCACTCACCCTCAACCCCTCACCCTCCACCCTAACTCACCCTCAACCCTTCGCCCTCAACCTCTCACTCACCCTCACTCACCCTCACTCACCCTCAACACCTCAGCCTCACCCTCACTCACCCTCAACCCCTCACCCTCACTCACCCTCACCCTCAACTCCTCACCCTCACTCACCCTCACCCTCACTCACCCTCACTCACACTCACCCTCCCTCAACCCCTCACTCACCCTCACTCTCACTCACCCTCACTCAGCCTCAACTACTCTCACTCACCCTCAACCCCTCACCCTAACTCACCCTCACCCTCAACACCTCACTCACCCTCAACACCTCACCCTCAACCTCAACCCCTCACCCTCACTCACCCTCACTCACCCTCACCCTCACTCACCCTCACCCTCACTCACCCTCACCCTCACTCACCCTCACTCATCCTCACCCTCACTCACCCTCACCCTCACTCACCCTCACCCTCACTCACCCTCACCCTCACCCTCACTCACCCTCACTCACTCACCCTCACTCACTCACCCTCACTCACCCTCAACCACTCACCCTCAACCACTCACCCTCACTCACCCTCACTCACCCTCACCCACCCTCACCCTCACCCTCCCTCACCCTCACCCTTCCTCACCCTCACTCACCCTCACCCTCACTCACCCTCACCCTCACTCACCCTCACCCTCACTCACCCTCACCCTCACTCACCCTCACCCTCACTCACCCTCAACCCCTCACCCTCAATCCCTCACCCTCACTCACCCTCAACCCCTCACCCTCACTCACCCTCACCCACCCTCACCCTCACCCACCCTCACTCACCCTCACTCTCACTCACCCTCAACCCCTCACCCTCACTCACCCTCAACCCCTCACCCTCACTCACCCTCAACCCCTCACCCTCACTCACCCTCAACCCCTCACCCTCACTCACCCTCAACCCCTCACTCACCCTCAACCCCTCACCCTCACTCACCCTCAACCCCTCACCCTCACACAGTGCAATAGGTCTCAGACCATTTCAGTTACAGCTTTAAGAAATGTTTATGGCTTTTTTTATTTGTAATTCTTTAGCATTGGCTACAGGAAACAAAAATGCTAAACATTTACAAAAAAACCCATAAACAATTCTAAAAGCACTAACTCTAATGGTGCGAGACCTATTGCATTTCCAATGCTTGTTGCATTGGTTACCCCGAGTGGGACGGGTATGCCTAGACGTGGGCCCTGTGCTCTCCATGCCACTAGAGTAAAGATATCCTGGCTGATGAGGGGACAAACTCCGAAACCGGTCCTAGGATGCTTGTTTCCAGTCCAGGAAGGACCTGGCCTGGCAGTTCGGGCTGGACTGTTCCCATTGGGCACAGGGTCAAGAGGGTTCGAACTGGAATGGCAAGGGGAGCAAAGATGGATTTAGGCCCAGATCTCTGTACTGGGGTGTCCATCAATTGTTCTTTTTGCATAACGTTGCTTGGTTGGCATGTGAACAAACAATACCTTGCACTTCCTGTAGTAGCCAACTAACACGTGTAGTAGAATGCTCCAATCGCAATCCGGTGGAATTATCTTTTTTTAAATTTATGCTCAATAGTTATAAGCGTATTTTTTTAAATAATAGGCTGTTTGCACTGGCGTGATCAACTGGTACCGCCTAATTTCATCATATTATAACTATAACGGAAGTAATTGATCAGTGCGAGCTAACATTCTATATATTTGTGATAAATGTGTCAGCAGGAATACGAACATGCTAGGCATCTTAGTCACCCACCCAAAAATAAAACCTGTTAAAAAAGTTTCGATCCTACCACAAAATGACCGGTGCAGCGTAAAGAGGTGTTCAAAGACTGGCAGCTGTCTCTTCAGAAGTTTCCTATACAGACCGAATACCGGTTGGCCACATTTACTGGGCGGCAGATGCTCGAGTGGCAGATGTTGATAGCACAAGTGAGCAAGCGCAGTGTGAAAACAGTTTCAGCCGAGAACATTTGTGGGGCCAAAAAATGAACGAACGCTTCTCTGTTTTGCATTACTAGTTACCCTGAAGATGGCAATTGATATTAAAGTTAAAATTCACATTTTGTTAATTTAAAGACGCCCTGAAGTTGCACTGTTTCTGTGTTCAAAGGGTAAAGCCTCGCAGGATGAAACTACAGAACACCAGAAAAAAACATTCAGTTTCGTCGCACGAAATCAGATTTCAACACTCTTATACACCAAAGGGCAGAAGGTGCTTCTTTTAATTGCGACACACAATGAAACCGAAGATGGCGGCTGTCAGTTTACATAAGAAAGAGGAACTCTGCCTCAAAAGATAAACTACAAAAATCAGCTTTACGGGGCTGCCCCACGCGATGGTCATGGTAGGTTACAGTGGACGATTTTTCAAACAGTGATTAAATACAAATTAAATGCGCCTTTGATCTCGGTGTGACAGGCTCGCGCAAGCCCACAGGCCGAAATGTGTGTTGACAGGGCCCGCTGAGGGCTTCCGAGCCGCGCCGGCCTCCTGAAGCCGGCCCCAGCGGGGCGTTTGTCGGGGGCCTGACTCCGAAGCCAGCAGCATTGTCCCGAGCAGTGGGTCGCGGGCCTGCTCGCTGGGGGTGGCAGATGGTTTCATTTGTAGCACACGCCTACTCCGCGCCAAATTTTAGGTAGTGGCCGGGCTGTGGAGGAGAGGGAAGTAATGCCTGGTTGCACCTGTCGCTTTCATTAATAACAAAAGTGGGGAGTCCAACAGCGGGTGAAGAAAAACTAAAGAAAACCGTTGAGCTACGCTTTAGGGGCTCGATAAATCAGGCAACTCGCTGGCTTTAGAGGACTGTAACCCCCCGCCTCCTTCAAAGCCTCTTTCGCGCTCATTCTGACTGTAAGGAATTAAAGACATTAAAAAAGGACACCATGGACTTAATCAAAAAGCGACTGAATTACTGTGTCCAGGGCCATTTCTACATTCAGGCCACACTGGTGGCTGCTAAAGTCTAGGCACGTCTCTCATAACCCCACTGAACAGGAGTTTAGCTACTTGGGTGTCATACTAAGGGACAGGGTGCAACATTACACCCCACCTATTACGTATCCGTGGAAATCACTGACAGTTAACCGGACTCGGCAACTAGGTCTTAAAAAATGAAAGGTCACCGAGAGAGGCGAAAGGTCATCCTAAAAGTAAAGGTCACCCAAAAAGGAAAGGTCACTCGAAAAACAAAGCAAGTGAAGTTAGAGATCGACAAATAGATTAAATGCACAGATAATCAATAATGAAATTGATACGCGTTTCGAATGTATGTTTACGGAGAAATAGAACTAGTTACTCTGATACAAAATAGAAAATTAGGAAACAATATACGTAGCATTTAAACATAGGACTAACCTGTACCAAAACAAAGAAAACAAAATATAAACTCCTCAAAAACAATACAATGAAAACGCCAGGCTAAAAAATGTTTTCAAAAATCGAAACAAAAAAAAATACCTTGACCCGTATTTACATTGCTTAAAGCCTTGAGGAAAGTGGAACAAACATTTCAACCCCGGGCAAACAGCCCACCAATAGTAATGGACTTTAGATAACGAAAGAACTATTATTTAGCTATATGTTGCATGTTATATTTTTTAAAATATCAAGCAAAGAAAAGAATAGTTGCACATCATTCCAAAACACTTACACAAGTTGTTAGGTGGTACTATGGAGTACAGTATCAAATTGCATTAATGTACATATCTAAGACAGGCACTCCATGCACCAGTGCGGTGGTAGTCAGTGGCGGTTCCTCCACTAAGGTGGAAGAGCGTCGCTCTACTGCTTTGCAGAAGTGAAATAAAGGAAAAATAAAATGATAATTTAATGTTCTTATTTTATTTTGTCCTGCTGCATCAGCTGTGCGGGGCGGTACTGCTCTGATGATATAGGAGCAGAGGAGTGTTGAGCACACTCTGTAAGTGAACATGAGTGTTTGGCTAGCCGTCTCGGGCCGGCCAAATAGTCATGTGCACTTTGCATGCTCTCCACACAGGCTGTATTGCAGCCTGGGTGAAGAACATGCCTAGCCTCCCACTGCCTGACGCTGAACCACAGTGCTCAGAACAATCACAACGGATTAGCTTAGGGGAGCCTGGATGCGCTTCCTGTTTCGGCTGGAGGAGGGACGACGGAGGAGAGACGCAGCGAGGATGTACTTTTTTTTGTCTTTCTCCCTCCTCCACTGTGATCCGTGCCAGCTATCACTGGTGGTAGCAGCCGTGGCTCTGGTGGAATGAGTCCACAGACCTTCCAAAGGGTGTTATTTAGCCAATCCATAGCAGATACGGATGCAAAGCACATTCCATCTAGAGATGGTTCGTTTCTCCACTGCTTCTCACTTTTTTGTCCAAGAGAACCCTACAAAGAGCGGAATGTCTACCTAATGGATCTTGAAGCGATGACTTTTTACGAAGCTCCGGTTTCTATTTTGCTCTAAACAATGGAATCTCCCTTGCTTCCTGGATGAATGAGGTGGCACAAGGAACGCCGACAGGCTAACAAACTGATGATATGAAAAGGCATCACACCTTTTTGGAGAAACTCTGTCTTAGACAGCACCACAAGTATGGTCAGAACAAAGGGGTATACGGTTGCTGGACAGAATGCTTGTAACTCACTCATGAATAGAATAGAATATCTTTATTCGATTGTTTACATGATACAATCATAAAAGAGCATTTCATACACATTAATCCATACAATGATAAAAAATAGTGAGAGTAGTATTACAGCAAGACATTCACAAGCATATACACAGTAATATGGTTAAAAAGGCTAAAATACATTAAAAGTGAGAGTGCAATCAGCAGCTGAGTTGGTTACCCTTCCATGCTTTTTCTATATTTAACTGCGAGTTTTAAAAAATTACATACAAACATAGTACATTCGCTGTTTAGCATTTGAAGGTGACACAAAGCAGGTCTGTATTGTGCAAAATTCAGGTGCTTAAGTAAAGGTTTTAAAAACAGGTTTCGGGGGAGTGTATAAAACTGGCAGAAAAATAAAAAGTGTGCCAGATCTTGCGGAGACTTATTGTCGCAGCCGCAAGCTGGCAACACTTGTCCTCTGTGCGCTCCACTTGGGACAGCTAATAAAAAGTGGAACATATCAAATCGGAACCTTGTTAATAAAAAACGGTCATAACCGGACATGGGCCAGGACAGGTAGGGTTCCATATATAAACAAGTTTTGGTTAAGGCATACTGTCTCACACTGCTTTTCTTGTATTCGTTTTCCTCCCGTGTCATACACCTAGACAGCATAAAAGTGTTCTTTACAAAGGTTACATCAGTTTTTGTTATTGTTTCGGGGGATAAAAATAGATCTGGTCGGCCTAATTCAAAAAGCCACGTTCTTACATATTTTATCCATGGGATCTTAAACCTACCATCCCACAGTAGTGCCTCTTGAAGGATGTTTCTGGTGAGAGGTATGGCTGTGTTAAGCCAGCTATTCAGCCAGCATAACAAGGGGTTCACTGCCAGCTTGTCACTTAGATATGGAATGCCAAGTTCCTCATGTACCGGAAAGTTGGCCGTCCCCCTGGGTAACCTTAGGACCACTCATGACTCAAGCTGACGCCCCAGGTCCACCACTGAATTTTCAGATTGTTGTGGAGGCAAGCTATAATTGTATATGTCTTAATTTGCGCCGTATTGCTTTTCATTGCACCTCACTTACTTGAACTTTACTCCCCCGGTCCACTGCTGAGTTTTCAGTTTGCTGTGGATGGAAGGGAAGTTCATTCACGCATGCCCGGCAGCTCCTTACTTCCGGTAGACACATTAGCACGAAGGTTAGCAGGCTAGTCTTCCTCCCCTTCATTATTTAAGCAGCATGCCACCCGTGACGCGCAGAGGGCGTGCCGATGGCGCGCCTAAGGCAAGCCCGTCTGCGCCTGGACCGGGCCCAGGGCCACCCCCCCTGCCGATATTCTTAAAGAAGCCGGGCCCAGATTACTGACTTACAACTCAGAGCAGCTTAAAGTAATAAACAGGCACCCTCATAGATGCTTGAGCATCAATGTAGAACAAATAAAGAAGCTTCCTTTAGCCTGTCCTACCTGTTCTTTTTCTTTAACTAATCATTATCCTCCTTCACCTTCGCTATCTAAAAAGATTGATTTGGCACCCAGAACCATACAGGCTGCAGCAATAAATGTACGATCACTCCCCAAACATAAATATGAAATCTTACACCTCCTTGAAAATTTTAAGTTAGATCTTCTTTTTCTAACTGAGACCTGGGGTGACCCTTCCTGTGGCCCAGATTTTACTACAGCAACCCTTGAGGGCTATTCGAATATTAGAATCGATAGAGCCTTAAAAAAAGGAGGCGGTCTGGCAATTATACACCTTAACCACTCTACAGAACCTGTCCCTACAACGATATGTGAAGAAGTCAGCTTCACCATCTCTATACCTTACTTCTCTCCCTTCAAAGGCCTTCTTCTCTATCGCCCTCCTGGATCCCGACCAGAATTTCTCACCTCCATGGGTTGTCTCCAAGAATCTGTGGTGCGGGAAAATAACTATACCATCATGGGTGACTTTAATTTCCACCTTGCGGCTCAAAAGGACCACAATACCTCGACCTCCTAGCGGAAATCGAGGCAGTAGGCCTTAACCAACTGGTCTCATCCCAGAGTCACTCGGCGGGCCATACACTAAATGGCCTCTTTTCAAATCACAAGCAACTTGCAATAGGAGATTTTGCCCCATTGCCATGGACGGACCATTGTGCGGTCCTTTTCAACATTCAAACTAGAGCTAATCCTGCTTTACCTATTAAACAGTCCACCACCAGCAATTTCAAAGCCAGGGGCAATATTGACTCGCAAACATTGAAATCCAAATTGATTGCTTCTCAGTTAATGCTCCCCCTGATCCCGAGATTGCAGCCACTTTTTACACAAATTGGATTTTGGATGCAGTCAACACGACGGTACCCACAAAAAAAAAGATCCATCAACAGGGCCACAAAATCTGCTCCTTGGTTCAATGAAACTCTCAGGATTGAAAAACAAATTTGCAGACGCCAAGAGAGTAAATGGCGTTTAGACTACGATCCTGTCCAAAACACATTTTACAAACAGGCTCTCTCTAAATATAAACAACTTCTGATCACAGAAAAAAGTACATTTTATTGCAACGAAATAGAAACTGCACAAGATTCAGTGAAACATCTTTACCAGGTTGTTACTCTATTATCTGGACTCGGCCCAACAACTTCCATAGCTGCTACTCAAAACCTTTGTAACTCATTAGCAACCTATTTCCAATGGAAAGTTAGTGATATCTATTCCCTTTTTAAAACTCACATTTCTAGTAACTCTCCTTCACCTGTTGCATCAGAAGACTCTAAATGTGTGTCAGAAACTGTAATTACACCCTCAGACCCTTATGATTCTCCCTCCTTTCAAGAATTCACCCAGGTCTCTCCAGAATCTATATCTCATCTTCTCAGCACCATTAATTCTGGATCCCCTGAAGACCCGTTGTCCTCCTTCAACTCTCAAGTTAATCCCTGACATCATAGGTAACAACTTAGCAGGAATTTTTAATTCAATGTTTAAAACAGGCATTTTTCCGTCCATTTGGAAGAAAACTGTCATTAGACCCCTTATTAAAAAGACCACTCTGGATCCTACCAATGTAACCAGCTATAGACCTATATAGCCTGTCTCCCATTCTCAGCCAAGATTGTTGAAAAAGTTATGAACTCTCAATTATCTGACTTTATTGACCAAAATAATTGCCTGGATAAATTTCAATTCTGATTCAGAAGGGGACATGGAACCGAAACTGCACTTATTAAGGCTGCGGACGAAATTAGGAAGATATTAGATGGTGAGGGGGGGGCTGCAGTCTTGATACTGCTAGATCTCTCCGCGGCCTTTGACACGGTCGATCATGCCATTCTGATCGACGTGTCTCGGCAGTTGGCAGTTGGCAAAAACCCTCCTTTCCTCCTTTCTCGCTGATCGTGTACAGTTTGTCACCCTGGGCAACTTTAACTTTCCGCTGTTTGCCCTGCCATGTGGTGTTCCCCAGGGATCCTCGCTAAGCCCAACACTATTTAATATCTATGTGTCTGACTTGGCGAGGATCATTAAATCTCATCACCTGGGTTTAACATCATATGCAGATGACACCCAACTAGTGTTGGCAGTTAATAACAGAGAGAAAATGGCCCATCATTTTCAACAAGGAATGCTTGCTATTAGTGCATGGATGACAGAGAACTGCCTTACATTAAACTCCGATAAGACGGAGGTGATGATTTCCGGTAGTCTTCTACCAGCCTGGTCTCCCATTTGGTGGCCGGCAGATTTGGGATCACCACCATCTCCAGTTGTTAAGGTCCGAAATCTGGGGGTGACTTTTGACACTTAACTGTCATTTCTCCACCATGCGAATGCGGTTATTTCATCTTCTTTCTATATCATTAGAATGATAAAGAAACTCCTCCCCTATCTTCCTACTTCTGCCACAAACAAGCTTGTCAGCTCACTGGTCATGTCTTGTGTTGCCTATTGTAACTGACATCTCCTTAATGCTCAGGAAAGAGTACTAAACAAGTTACAGCTGGTACAAAATGCGGCAGCCCTACTGCTCACAGGGACTCCTAAATTTAAACCTATTTCAAACGTCATTCGACAGTTACACTGGCTTCCTGTAAGAACTAGAGCAAAATTTAAAGCACTATGTATTGCTTTTAAAGCATTGCATGCCTCTGGACCAGCATTCTTAAAACAAACACTGTGTCCTTATACCCCTACCAGAACCTTACGCTCATCTACAGCGAGACTTCTGAAGGTACCGTGAACAAAAAAAGTTTCATGGGGTGACAGGTCTTTCCTAGTCTCCACGATTAAGCTTTGTGATAGCCTTCCACCACAAATAAAGGCAATTACTTCCTTTCTGACATTCAGGAAGCATATAAAAACTTGGCTCTTCAATCAATAGCCAGTCTTTCCCTGCTAGCACTATCCACAGCGCCAAGACACCCATGGGCTTTTGCGCGCTTAATAAGTCTCTAAAATGAATAAATAAATAAATAAATAAATAAATAAATAAATGATTGCTATGAGGAACACTGTCTTCAAGGATAACAGCCTTGGAGGTCTGTTGTGCATTCGGTCAAATGGGCATACATTGAGAATGTGAAAACCAAATTCAAGTCCCATTGAGGAATCACAAAAGGTTTTGGAGGAAACATGTGGGTCAGCCCTTCTAGAAACTGCATCACAACATGTTATTTAAACCAAGATAGCTGATCAGGCAAATTGAAGGACAGATGCTCAGGGTCAGAAATACGTGATACAACACACTCCTTGACGATTCCGGACCAAATAGGAGAACTTGGACCTGGTTGTTCCTGATCTTCCTCAGAACTTTGGACAGGAGAAGTAGAGGTGGAATGCCATACAGGAGCCCAAAGATCCATTACAGATAACAGATGTCTCTGAGGGAGAACTGCCTTGGGCCCTCCAACGCACAAAAGTTTGTACACTGTCTGTTTTTGGCAGTGGCAAAAATATACAACTAGGGTTCTCCCCACTGATGCAAGAAGCCCTGTGCCACCTCAGAGTATAGTCACCATTCGTGATCAGATAGGCAATGGCAATTGAGTTTGTGCGCCCTAGCGTTTAAAGATCCTGCCAGGTGTTGTAGTATGAGAGAGGCCTTGATGACTCATCCAGTTCTAGAGGCGAAGAGACTTCCTCCACTGGACCCACGACCCCACCCAGCTTGTTGCAGTAACACATTAAAGTGATGATGTCCGCGAGAACCTGTACCAGTCCCCCCTTGAAGGCCAGAAAAAGTTCTTAGTGCAAAGAAAAATTGGAGACTGGTCTCTGCCAGAGACCAGAATCCTCTGTTCTCTACACTTCCACACTACTCTTCTACTGATAACCTCCCGAACACAGTGACGGTGCACCAGTCATGACTGTTAGTTCTAGGTGGGGTAGGGAGAGGGGTATGCCAGTGGTACAAATGAGGTCTAGCAGTCACCACTGCCTGCCTGTTGCAGTCTCCTACGACACCTGGATGGAATATACCAGGTTGCTCTGGTGCTGAGCACACATACTTCATATCCTACTGCAGAGCCCACATGTGCCACCTGGCATGGCCCACTAGCAGGATGTATGAGGCGAACAGGCTGAGAAGTCTCAGAGTCTATGGGATGTCAAAATAGGAGTCCTGCAAGTCCAATGGGCAGGCAGAACATAGGCCAGACTAATCATCTTGAACTTTTCATTTTTGAGGAATAAGTTCAGAGGGCAAACATCTAAAATAGGATGAAGTTCTCCATCCTTTTCAGCTCTAGAAATTAGGAGGAGTAGCAACCCTCCTTACTTCTGATGGCAGCACTCTATGGTTCAATTGCCCAAAATAGCCTAAGCTTCCTTTCGTAAGATGGACAAGTGGTACGCCAGAAGCTGTTACGGTGTACATAGCATGTGTGGAGAGCTGGATAGTAAAGGTAGGGCACATCCATCCTGGACGATTAGAAGCACCTATCTTCCTGATATGATGTTTTGCCACCAATTTAGGTAGTAACTTATCCTGCTTCCAAATGGGTGACCTTGTGAAGCTGAGGGAAAACTAAAAGGGCTTTGGAGCGGTGGTGGAAGCGGAGGCAGGGGACTTTGTAGTGCCCATTCTTTTGGTCATATTCCTGACTCTACCTCGAAAGGAAATCTGTTGTTGTGGAGGAAGATTTTGGTGGCCGGGTCTGGTGGCTCAGGGGACTAATGCGTCCATTGCAGGGCTCTGTGTTCGACCTCATGATCATAGGTTCAAATCCCGGCGGGTCCACTCAGCCTTTCATCCATCTGAGGTCGATAAAATGAGTACCATTGAGTTGGGTAACAATGAACATCTGTTATTCAGGGCCAAGAGACCTCTGGGTGAACGTGCGCTTTACAAATACACGTAATGTTATGTGTTGCCATGTTGTATTTCTATCTAGAACCCTAATTCGATATTCCCGATTCATCCACTTATGTGGTTATAACAAATAGTATCCTTATAAAGGCATAAGAATCATATCCATATTTAATAATAGCCCATGCAGTCCAAAGCACGGCAAGGCTACTCCCATAGACTCCTAGAAAGCACAACGCGTTCTTTAAACAAACCAAGCCTCCAGCAGCCCGGGAAAACCCCCTGCTTTTGTTTTGATTTGCACAAGAACTCCTGGAGTCCAGAAAGAACTGTTAGTTCTTAGTGACGTCTTATGTCCAACCTCACGTCAAACCCGGCACCTTTCAGGTATAAATATACTAATGTTGCCTTAAGCAAACACACGGTGGTGGGGAGCAGAGCAACGTTCTACTTGTCCAAGAGCCCATCTGTTGCCAGAGCCGAAGGAAGCCGCCCCTCCCTTTTCGACGCGCTGGAGAAGCTGCCTTTTCTCACGCCGAGAAATCCAGCTCCTGTGTTCCCGAGTTACCCTCGCGGGTTGCTGGGAGATTGAGTCCTGAGAAGCGAGATACAAGACCTCCTTCATTCTATAACCAAGGTACGGAGCTGATTAAAACCTTAGAGAGAATTCTTGATTCCGATCCTTGGCAAAAACCTAACTTAACTTAAAACTGCTACTTACTTACTCCTTCCCACGTATTAGGCTTAGATCAGGTACATTGGGGTAGGCGTATCATAGAAGCATCAGTTGAGTCTGTTAGTCAATGTTTCTATGTATGTATATATTTTATCCATTTTAAAGTATCATATGGCTAAGAAACCATATCAATGCTTTTACAGTATTATTTCATAATACTACTTTTACTGTACTCACTTTACTTTATCATAAGTATTGCAATTGTGGCAATTCATTTCTCTTGCATGAGAAAGAAGACTGCTCAATAAAATAACACCTTTTTATTGAAAATGCCGTCTCTCTATTTCTCTGCATTCTGGTTGAACTAAGCATGCACGATTGACTGAGTGAAATAGCTGTCTATTGTTTTCACACAACTCTAGAGATACACTCTTTATTCTGAGGAAGCAAAGTTGTCATGTTTATGCGGTTGTCAGACACTAATCCCTTCTTGTCTAAATCAGGATGGTTAACTCTTTCCTGAACATTCGAGAAAGCTTCTAGTGACCTCTGAGCTAGCTGGCAAAACTAATTAAGTCTAACATAGTCAGTAGAGACGTAGATGACCTCAGTCCTACGTCTACACTGCTGTTTATGTTATTCCAATGTGCAGAGCCTATTGGGAATATAGGAACTACACTACATGGCGCCCAACGTTTGGTAAGGCGATAATCTAACGCAAGACACTAGAGTAACTCAGTTGTGCTTTTCACACAGACCCCTTTCTCCCATAAAAACTCCAATAGACGTCTGGAGTGGGTGAAAGGTTAATATCCGCCGGAACTTAGTAGGGTGAGAATCCTATGTATTAGTTCTTGGTTTAGTCAACGTTGAAGGATACAGTGTTCCAAAATATTGTGCACCTAATCTTTGTTTCCTTGAAACTTGATCTGCAACAATAAAAACTTTCTTTTAATAAAATGACGGAAAGTGAAGACGAAAGAGATAGAGAAGCATTAGCAGTTCAGCTCTTAGAGGAAGACACAAGTCTCCAGCAAGGTGACCCGAATGCTATAATCATTCCGGTCAATATGAGAAAAACTATAACTCTTAAACTTATAGAAAATGGACTATCACCAAGAGGTGGCACAGTCATATTCGTGATAGAGGCACAGGAGTTTCGACAGACAGAGGTATTCTATTCATGGAAAAAAATTTCAGCAGCACACGCAGTGACAAAAGATTTCAACTATTACAAAATAGAGGAACCTCCGGATGAATACACTCCTTTCGAGGACGTTGAAATCCCACTAACATATCAAGAGCACCTGCTCTGGTTTAAAGGCGCCCTAAAACATCAAAATCACATCACCAGGCATGGTCCACTAAGTAGACCAGGAGCCACGTAGCGGGTTCTAGCCAGCTACACAACACACCCAGACATTGAAACAATGTCAAGCGAAGAACTCCTAGTTAAACTAAAAGAATTAACAAAGGCATATAGATATTTAGTTAAATTGGCAAGGGACGATATAAAGTACCTCCAGAAATTGAAGGAGACAGATATAACAGACCAACCATTTGAACTCGCCAGAATCATAGAAAAATCCTATGAAGAACTAGGATGAAATAGTTTGGGTGGGAAACCAATAAAACGCCAACTAATTGAAAATCCTGAAAAAACATTTATTAAAAATAATCTAAATACTCCAAAAAAGAGTTGGGATGATAATAAACAATCCACTCCCAAGGAAAAAAGATTCCAGTCCAGAGGAAGGTCTCCTCATAGGAGAGACAGATCTCCTGGCCGAGGAGGCAAGTCTCCCCAAAGGGAACCCTCTGAGGAAAGATACAATCTTAGAGACAGGGATAAATTGAGAAAACCTGATAGATCTCAAGATATTGATACAAGTCCCTCTCGCTCTTTTCAGACTTCCTCACAGAAATCGTAAAGAAGAGGACGGTCAGAACACAAGGAAGAGCACGTCAAGTCCAAAGACAAAGAACCTGCTCATCAAAGTAAAAAATCACAATTACCCAGAAAGAAGGTAGCAAGTATTGAAATTAAACATGCCGAGGATTCTGAGGACACAACTGAAAAACGGAGAGTGGGCCCAGACAATACTAGACAGCGCAGCAAAAGTGACCATAGCTCGCAAGATCCTGATGAATCTTCTGGAGACAGGGGACACAAATTAATACATTCAGGTGGAAACTGCGGACACACGAGTTAGCGTGCCCCATAAACTATATGAAATAACATTACGTATAGAGGGGGATAAAACTAGGAGATTAAAAGGTCTCTTTTGGGAGAAACTTTCTAAAGGCTATGACATCCTGTTAGCTGAAAAAGACTGGCCATCAGAGTTTGTCAGTGAATGCCCTCATGGCGAAGGAATGATTATGCCTGCCTTCTCAAATCATATTCCGGTTCATAAAAAATACACATTTGCAAGAAAATGGGCAGTGGCCGAAGCCCCTGCATTATACAAAAATCATGTAGGATGGGATGAGGACTACCCTCCCCACAAAATCCAGTTAAAAAATCAACTGACTGCACAAAGGCAGTACCCAGTTAAACAAGAAGCTAAAAAGCAAGTCAGGGAGATCTTAGATCAACTTGAATGCCAAGGATACTAAATAATACCAAAGAACATGTGCAAAATAACAGCTCCCGGCTTCCGCCTCCGGAGTGATGCAAGTAGTACTAGGTCTGACGCGAGCGCTGCAAGACGCTTTATTTATACCGTCACAGCGTGAGCCAGAAAGCCTAGTCCGCCAACCAGCGTGCCTCCCCAAGATGGCCGCTGAACTTGTAGGCAGCCTCCGTGTAGCAAAGTGACCCAGCGCCTACTCGGCTGAGTGGGGGCAGAAGGATTCCTGGGCAGAAGTACTTAACCAGGAGTAGCTTTTGACTACTACAGACGAGGCAACCATTCTGCCTAATGAGTCCGTGGTGACCAGTCTACAGTGTATGGTGAATTTAGGTGAGTCTCTCCCAGGCAGTTGCAGATGGGAGTTCGCCATACATTGTGGAGGTCAAAGGGCTTGTCCATCAAAGTAGATTGGCCATCACTTAGAATACAGAAGTTCTCAACCAGGTGCAGCTTTTGAGTGCTACTGACGATGCAACCGTTCCCGCCCAGTAAGTTGGCGGTGTCCAGTCCACAACGTATGGAAAATTTAATTGTGTCTCTCCTATCTGCAACTGCCTGGGAGAGAATGACCTGGGCCTCCTCCAGACACTGAGCCAGCACCAGCGCAAACATATCCCTGAGGGTATGGGAGTATCGGCCCAATAGGCATGTGGTATTCACTGATCACAATGCTAAGCTAGAGGAAGAAAACATCCTCTTTCCAAGGTGGTCCAGCTTCTTCGATTCCATATCGGAGGGTGCAGAAGAGAATGCGCTCGGCGGTGGTGGCGGATGATTGTCCTATCCACAGGAGCCCCTATGCTGAGCTTGAACCAAGTGCTCAGAAGGATATCAGTGAGGGATTCATTGAAGGGCAAAAGGAGTTCTGAAGATGTAGCCGCAGGCTGAAGCACGTCTGTCAGGAGGTTAACCTTGCCTGCCACCGAAGGGAGCTCGAGATCAGGGACCTCTGTCGCCCTTCTCACCACCATGGCGCAGAAAGCTCCCACCTCCGTAGCCACGATAGGGGGAGAAAGCAAGCCAGAGTCATGGGAGGTGTCCAAACATCTGGTCTCACCCAGGTCCGTCCGCCAGTCAATGGATTCTTCAAGCCGGTCAATTAACCCGTTAACCGCAGCTGTTTTTTTGCGGCAGTGCGGCCTTTTTAAAAAACAGGCGGGGCTGCGTTAGCCGTTGAACATGCGCAGCACCAGCCAGGTAATGCTCAGAACGTTCAACGACCGAGGGCAGCACTGAACGGGTTAAAGGGTCCAGCTGCTCCTCCCAGTCCCTTTCCCCACCTCCTGGCACAAAATCCACACCAGGGATGAACACAGGGACAAAAGTACCTTCTGGCGTCTGAATCGATGTCGGTCTGGCTCCGTGACCACATTGAGGATGAGATGGGGTCGACACCAACCCGGGACATGGTCCACGTCAGGAGCGTCGTTGCCATGGCGAATGTCACGGAAGGTCGTGTAAAATCGATTGGCGTTGGTCCGGATTCAAGAACGGATCCAAGCGGGCCCTCCGGAGTCGGTGCCAAAGCTGGCAGCGTCGTAGGCCTAGGGCCTCCAGCTGACTCTGCAGGGCCCCAAAAGCACACCAGTGGAGCTAGGCTGCATGAAAATGAGGTAGAGAGCCTCATAGAACTTTTTAATTTGGGCAGGAAATGCCGCAGCTCCCAGAAAAGTGGGGAGGCATGGAGTCGTCTCAGGAGGCTCTGGGGATGGAGACTTCTTCTTGTGCTTACCTGACCTCCTAGACGACTTGGAATGTGACAAGAAGTGCGGGCTTCGCGACCGTTCTCAGCACCTTCATCTAGAACGATAACAAGAGCGACTTAGAGCTGAGCGCCGGACCTTCAACAACATTCGGAACCGTTCCACTAAGATAAGGTGCTGGAATATGTAGAAGCTCAGAAGAATATGGGAGAACTCCTTTGCGTATGGAATGCTTGTGGGAGTCTGGCCAACTCCAGTAAGTTTCCTTGGTGCAGAGGAGGTCCTCTCGGAAACTTCTACTGCATTGAGATGATAAAACTGGGGTTTGTGGACTTGGAAGGCGGGATTTTGGACCTCAATGAAGGAGGGATGTGTCTTATTCAGTGTAGCAGTTCCGGCTTGCTGAGTCTCTTGACCCAAGCTGTGAATGCCCCAGTCTGGAGTGGGCTAAAATGAAGTGATTGCAGCCAGTGATGTATTTTCTTGGATTATTGGTATTGTGATGTGCGAGTGTGTTTATGTGCTCATTCAAGTCTCCAGTGGTTATAACCATCTGATGTTTTCTGTGTATATATTGTTCATGCTTTCCTTTGACACAGTTTATTCCTTGTGTCTGATTATTAGCATTTAACAGTGTTTATTTCTTACAGTGGACGTCTGGTATTATTATCATTATTATATGCTTGTATTTTAGTCCATGCATTTAACAGTTGCATTTGCTTAATTTTAACCCCTTGGCTGCTGGCCCGATTCCCCTGCTCTGCTGGGAGGCGCGCACAGTACCCCCATGCTCATGACGAGCTCAGCTCATTATGAGCCGCGGTGCTCCGGTGCTCATGACGAGCTCGTCACGACCACGCCTGTTTAATGGAGCGCTCAGCACAGCAGGGGAATTAGCCCAGCGTGCGAGCGTTCCACGGACCATGACGAGATAAGCTCGTCATTAGCACCGGAGCACCATGAGCTCGTTATGGGAGGGGTTAAGTGTGTTATCATTGCTTATATATATATATATATATATATATATATATATATATATATATATATATATATATATATATGACACTAGTTGGGCGAGGAAGCAAAAGACGATGGACGGAATGCAGGACAAATTAAAAATTCACCCTCAGTCACAAGATCTAGGTTAAATCCATCATTCTTTTGCTCACCATGCCCCCCCCCCCCCCAGTTTAGACCTGGCCACATGCAAATCAGTCTTGACCCTGTGCCACATGTGAACAGTCCAGCCCGAACTGCCAAGCCAGGTCCTCCCTGGACCAGAAATAATCATTCTAGGACCGGTTGCAGGGGTTTACCCCTCATCAGCCAGGATAGCTTTAATCCAGTGGGCGGCACTGGTATTTGCTGCCCTTTTTCCAGGTCACTAGCAATTATTCTGAGCCAGCATCGTTCCAGTTCATAGGGAACCAGAGAATAAAAGTAGATTGCTCAAAGCTTGAGGAAAATAGAAATGGAGAAAAAGAAATGCACCTTGCTATAGGGATTTAGGTTCCTGTATGTCCCTAATTTCACAACTTTTTTGGCAACCGCAATGCTCAACTGACCAGATTGAAAATGCTCTTAAACTGTTGCAGTGGTATGAAAGGCGTTGGACACAAACTATCCTCATTTAATTAGTATATACCCATGATACAATAGGAGCACAGCATACGGCAGCGGGGACTGGAAAGAAGATGCAAAGGAGAATTACGCTTTTATTTTTCATTTAAAATACTGGGAACATGGGCTTCGCATTAAAAGGAGCAGAAAATGTTGTCACAAACGACAAATATTGTACAACATTTCAAGTTAAGCGCTAAGAGCAAATCCTAAGCCACCAAATGAAGGGGAACATACTAAAAGCAGCATACAACACTTATGCCTAGTATATGTTGCTGAAGTAGAAGTTTATATCTCTCTACAAAATACAGAGTGTAGGCAAGAGTTTGCCTACATTTAAAACTCTAATACAGAGTTCTTGGTTTTTTATCTATTCATCCAGCACTTGGTTGTTTAAGGGAAACATGACCACACATGAAACTTTCACTTATGTGTTAAATAAGGCAAAGGCAATGGGGGAAGTTAAAGCAGGGTCCCCTCTTGATCCTTGCTCACACTTCATCTTTGCTCGGATCATACCTTTACTATGCCCTTATGTCACACAGCAATCTATAGAGACTGCAGTGTTTCCAGAAATTTGGAAACAGGCTATAATGACCCCCCTGTTGAAAAAGGCATGCACGGATGTACATAATCCAACCAAATATCGACCAATTTCCCAACTCCCATATCTTTCTGAGGTGATGGAGAAGTTGGTTAAAGACAACTGTCCAACTACCTGGAAACCAATGAACTATTGGATTCCTCCCAAACCGGTTTCAGAGCCTCCAACAGTAGAGAGGCAACCCTCCTGGCTGTCTTAGACAATATAAGATCACTGATGGATCAGGGGAAGGCGGTTGCCTTGATCCTGTTAGACACAGTCTCACACCATGTTCTGTTGGAAAACCTACATAAGAAAGGTATACAAGACAAAGCCCTTCAGTGTATCAGTTCTTTCCTAAACAACATAACACAAACTGTACAAATGGGTGAGTTCTCCTCAAGCCCAAAAATCATCAGTTGTGGGGTCCCGAAGGGAGCCACCCTGAGCCCTACGCTCTTTAATGCCTGTGTATCATCTCTGGCAAAAATCAGCGTGAAATGGGAGTTTCAGCATTTGCTGGTATGCAGGCGACACACAACTGATGATAGCCATCGAAGAGAGGCACGAGGATACCAGGGTAAAAGTAAACAACTGCCTCTCCGAGATGGCGACCTGGTTGTCAGAACCCTGCTTAAAGCTAAATGCCGGAGGAGCCAATCTAATTTGGGATGCCTCATGGTGGCCCCAATCACTGGGAGATGCCCCGGCAACCGAGTAGTGTGCAAAAAACTTGGGTGTCCTTACTGATAACACCTTATCCTTGCAGGACCATGGGCGGGCCCTGAGTGGAAGAAGCTTAGCCACTTTGAAGCTATTAAAAAGGCTCTTCCCCGGGATTCCACTGGATTGTAGGAGAACAATCACACAAGCCCTACTTATCAGTAAGTTAGATTATGGAAACACACTGTTTGTCGGCATGGCAGACGACCTTTTCGCACGCCTACATGTGATACAAAACGCAGTGGCTAAACTGGTGTGCAATAAAGGCAGATACAGCTCAGCCACTGAATGACTGAGAATACTTCACTGGCAGCCTATACGTCAAAGAGCAAGATTTAAGCTTCTAGGTCATGCATACAGGGCACTACACGAATGCAGACCCACAATTCTTCGGAACAAAATTCAATTCTATGTTACGACCAGGTGCCTGAGGTCATGCTATCGGGCGCAAGGTGGGACGAAACTTATAAAACAGATTAGGGCAGGTGGCCGCACCTTTTGATATCTAGCGGATACGCATTGCAACAAACTTCCACAGGATCTACGCCGCATTGCAACTATATGGCATTTAGAAAAAAACTAAAACCCACCTGTTCCAAGCCGGATGTTGGACAGTCTTGCAGCACCCACCTACCTTCACTGTGAGATCCTGCTACGTTAGTGCTGTGATATTGTGGTGAATGAAAGTCGCGCTTTACAAATATAATAAACATAAATAATATAGTAGTATGTATTACATACAATACGTGGCTTTAAGGAAGACAAATGGAAGGAGACCTCAAAGAGCTTAATGTAGACATATCCCTACCCATCCTCTGACAAATTGGTCCGCTGTTTGCGAAACAGACATCAGTGGCATTAAAACCTTGTTTTGTACTTTTGGTGATTTTCAGTGCTTGGGTAAAAATCAAATTTTGCCAAGACTACCTTTCCCAGGCATTTTCGTTTTTGCATTACTAGGAGTCGCTGTAGAGATGCTGTTTTACCTTACCTTATGGAAACGCAGACCTTAACTAAAGTTTTAACAATGCTTTGAATACTACTAAAATGCAACAATATCCACTGCAATTATGTCCCCTTGTGACTTCGTAAAAAATGCTCACATCTTTGCAGAGATGAGCTTGGCTGGAAAAGTTGGAAAGAAACCATATGCTGCCAATGCAGCAGGCGTGGTTTCTACAGTCGACTGGCGCCCACATTCTGATTTAAATAGGTTCCAAGTACACATTTATCATGCATGTATCTAGACAATAATATTAATTTTTACTACACCTTTCTTGTGCGGTCCTACCTTCCCAACCAGTTTGGACCAGATTTCAAACACATTTTAACAGAGCGATAATCTATATATAGAATATAATTACTGAAAAAAGTAACAATTACATTATAATTAGGTGTGAAAATGACATAAGAGCAAACGTTTAAAAAATGAAAACAACACTGAACTTCACCTATTAGAATTTAGTGAACTAACTATATCTTGCACGTCCATCATGCACTGCTCATGACCTCACATATTACATCACTCATGATAAGTTAAATGGCATCATTGATAAAATCACTGATGACATAAACCAATGATTGTGTATGTGCTTCAGGCGTTTTGGACTGGAAGAAATTCAACAAGTTATCGCTGTGCCCAATTATCTACAATCAGTTGATAATGGACAATGCCTCTGGCGACATGCAGGACCCACAGCATGTGTTATGTCACCTGCATTTGGTGGATGTTAACTCAATTTAATGCTATTCACCGATTTAACAGACAAAATGCCTCCATTGATACTAATGGGGTCACTCACGTTTGTAAACCTTAAAAACCCTCGTCTAATGGGATCACCTTCTTGAAGATGTCACGTGAGTCACAATTTTGAGCCAAGAATCTGACCGGAACTTATTAGCCACTGGTAACAGACATTCCAGCCAGTCCCTCTTTACAACCCTCAGTAGTTTGGTAAAATCGACTACATGAATTCCGGAGATTGTTGTGTAGTTCCTATATTCCCAATAGACTCTGCGCATTGGAATAATATACAGTATAGATTTGACATAGGACTGAGGTCAGTATGTCTCTATCGAGTACACTAAACTTAATTGTGAGTGCCAGCTAGCTCAGAGGTCACTAGAACCTTTCTTGAATACACAAGAAGGGATTAGTTCCTGACAACCACATAAAAATGACATCTTTGTTTCCCCAAGAATCATAACATATCTTCAGAGTCGTGGCAACAATAGATAACTATTTTACTCAGTCAATCGTGCATGCTTTGTTTCTACAGAGTTGCACAGAAATAGAGAGACGGGCGTTTAAATAAAGGGGGTTTATTGAACAGTCTTCTTTCTCATGCAAGAGTGGTGAACTGCTACAATCGTTAGAAGGAATGCAAAGTATAATGCGTACAGCGAGAACAGTAATATAAAATAATACTGTAATAGCATTGTCTGTTGCTATTGCATGTAAAAACACATACATAAATAAGACAGGCTAAAATACTCAACTGGTGCTTCTGAAATACGCCTACCCAAATGTACCTAACCTAGGTCTAGTACCAGGGAAGACGTAGGTGTTTGTCTTTTAGCATAGGTTTAGTTCTGCCAAGAATTGCCAAAGATTTTTCTAGGTTCTAATCAGCTCCATACCTTAGAATAAGAGAGGTTGGTATCTCTTTCACGGACTCGATTTCCCAACACCCCGCAAGGGGAGTCAGAAACACTGGAGCTGGATTCTCGGCAGGAGATGACAGCTTCTGGTAAGGTGCGTCAGCTGGTGAGTTGGCTTCCTTTGCTGTAGCGAGCTGCGTTGTGCAAGTAGGTAGTCGAACTGCACCGAACCACACCCTGCTTTGCTATAGCAAGTGAAGGTATATTTATACCTTGAAGGTATTTAGGAATGACAGCTTTGACATAAAGTTGGGCATATGAACGTCATGAATGCACCCCTAAGGAATAGTTGTTCATGCATAATAATGAGTTTTTTGGAGAAATCAATATCCAGGCTAGGGGAAGTCCATTCTGCTTAAGAGTCTGGTTTTACAAGAAATCGTTGTGACGTAGATGAAAGGATGGAAGTAGCCATGCCTGTATTTGGGTAGCATGGGCTATGCCTAAATGAGGACTGGATTTATATGCCTCTATAAGCGTAATGTGAATTATACCTATATAAAGGCATGAATCGGGAAAATGCATACGGAATCTAAATCGATACACAACAAGATAAGCAGAATGGCATCCAAACTTAGTGCCATGCTTACAACTGCACTGTGAGTTAAAATATTTCTAAGTAGTTAACATCTACGTTCTACAATACTCAACAACACGCAATGCCTCAAAATCCTGAGAGGACTTTCAACTTTATGAACATCCACTCTACATAGAATTTGTCTAGAGCACTGTACAACAAGTATTCAATATTGGTATGCGCCAGCCATCCAAAGGTTTATTAGGTCGAGTGAAACTCGGACCTATTGTTGTCAACCCAAAAGCTGACTTTTTACGAGCGGATTTTCGAACGTTCACGTGAAATCACGTGACCACAAGCCTCTCGTGAACGAGCTCGCATTCATCATCAAAGGCAGCCCAGCCAGCCCAGCCTCCCTCACCCAGCTTCTCCCAGCCATACGGTTGGTCGAGTTGCCCACCCCCACCCCCTCCCTCTCCAGCGCCTGCCTTCTGTGACTCGCATTAGATCATCAGAGGCAGCCCAGCCCAGCAGGCAGCCCACCCCCTCCCTCTCCATGTGGGCAGCCCACCCCCTCCCTCTCCAGCGTCTGCCTTCTCTCTTGCATCGCCTCACTGGCCCGTTTGTTACTTGTTTTTAATTTGCACAATGGCGTGGCAAGATCTTGTTTGCAGTTGCCGTAAACATGACCCGAAGGTATGGGAGCACTTTATGAGAACCACTTACATTATACAAGGACACATTGGTGTTTTTTTTTAAGCATGTGGAGATTCCGCGATTTGCCGAGAATCACAGAATGTTGCGCCGAGACTCGACCGTGGTTCCTTAGTCCTAAAGTTGGCAGCTCTGACCACACCCTCTCCTTGGAGCGTCTTGGAAAGTTTACGTGTTCACGTTGCCTCTCCTGTCACAGCGGGTGGCTCCGTAGGCCCACCCGTTCATTCTTGACCGTGCACCCTGCACCAGCATCAGGCTGCGGCATGCGCCATGCTAGACTGGCGGAAGCAGTGAACGCTCCAAGAGTTGTTTCGCAGTATTGTGGTTTATCTGCGTTGTGTGCGCGCGCAGAATGTCCAGAGACCATTAAAGGGCCCCTCATTGCTCCAGACTCCCGTAATCCCAGACCACAGGCCTTTGCCTGAAACCAGACCTGCCCCGGCCCCAGGAATCGTTCTTGTAAATGCCGTAGGAATCCTCACTCAGCGGGCACTAGTTCCTTAAGCAGCCCCTTTGAATGTGTCAGTGGGGGTTGTCACTAAAATCACTGAGGTCTTGTCTGTGTCGATTAACTGTGATGTGGGATTGAATGCTGAATAAAAAGCCCCGCACACTGTAGCCTTGCACCGTGCATTGTTCATTGTACGACTCTGCACGGCGAGCAGGCATTTGATACGTTGCCAGCATTTTTATAGCACACCTCTGCCATTTGTTTGACCTTGCAGCGCTTTCCCGTTCTGGCTTCCTTTCTATGGGATTTAGGTGTTTTTTATTGACTGCAGTCATATTGGTCCACGGTGATTGCATGTGGTCACTGAAGATTGAGCTGTTCGACTAAAATGTAATGGTTGTTCCCATTGGTTCAATAAGAGATGTAACATATGTATCAACCTCCAAGGGGTTTGTCCTGTTGTTCAGCTCTAAGCGTGTGGGTGCTGCTGGTCACACTATACTAAGCCGTTATTGTGCTCCTACAAGTTGAATGATTGTCCACTACCCAGCTTGAAGTATTGTGCTATTTTGAGCATCAGTGTTTTGCTAAGGATAAAGCTTTGAAGCGCTGGTGAGCACTTGCATTATTTATATTGACTAAATTGTACCGTTACTTGTGTGATGTAGGGTTGCAATTTCCTATTATGTGGACTATGCTGTAAAAAATAGGCAATCTGTGCTCAGATATTTACATTTACCTTCTGGAGAAGATTTCCTATATTTTAGGACTTCACAAACTCCTCACGTTACCCAAATGAATCAGGTTTCTTTGGGAAATTTCAGGATTTCCTAGATGGGAATGCATTCCCTCTCTACAGAATTCTCCACATTTTTTTTTCTTATTTTTTCTCTGCAGGGAACATATTTCTCCCAGGTGGAGAAATCCTTTACCCTTCTACCCCACCAAATATGGGGGTGATCCATTTCCCTTCCCATCCCAGAAAGATCATTTTTGTCATACTTTGGCTGAATTAAGGATAGTTTCCAGCCTTTGAGGGGGCATGACAGCAGTTTGTGAATGTCCATAAACATACTTTTTAGTGTGGGTTCACAAACCCTTTGTAATGCCCTAAACTCAACCATGTGAGTGGGATTTATGGGTGCAGAGTTCCAAGCACTTGTTTGTGGTTTCTGTAGTTTGTCAGTTTTGTCGAAGAAGGTGTAAATGTGCACTTTCTTTGACAAAAAAATTCTTTCTGAAGCCATTTTAATGGGGGAGGTACCCTCTTGCAGTGTAAACACTTCCTTCAGTGACATGCTCCCCCTTCCTCTAACATTCGGACTCTGCAGTGATAAGCCTTTTCCATTTGGGCTCAGCAGGAGCTTACATTTTACTGATACTCTTCAATAACATAGCGAGTATTGAGCCAAAGCTAAACTCTGGGGAAAACAACAAGGCACTTCTCCCTCTGTCAGAGCCTCCCTCTTGTTTGTTTCCATCTACCTTTCCCCTTTTTTCCTACTGGTCTTCATCCTCAATTCACTGCCCCCTCCTCTGCCTCCTGACGCTTCCATTACTGCCTGTTTCATCTGCCCTCTTCAAACTTTTTGTTTTTCCTCTTTCTTCTGCCTACTACTGACATCATCTACCACCTTTCTCTCTTTTCTTTTTCTCATAGAATAGATAAATGTTGTAGTGAAATGCCAAAATAAAGTGCCACTGTGAAGTATTTGTACAATGTTTTTGTACATTAATTTCTTTGACCTTTGTTGTTTTTCGCATGCTCCTAGTGTTTGTTTACCCATCTTTAAAATCGAGCCACAGTAGCGAAAAACTTACACACACACAACACAACAATCCAAAACACACAACAGCACACACACAACTCAAAAGACAAACACAAACCCACACACACAACCACACCCACAGCACCCCAAACACACAACCCACAAACCCCCCCACATACAACACACCATACAACTATACACACACAACCCACACCACACACACCACACACAACCCCACAAACAAAACAACACACAAACTCAAAACACAGACACCCCCCCACACACACACACAACACCACACACACAACACCACACACAACACCACACACACACACACACACACACACACAACACCCCTCCACACACACACAACCCCCAAACACACTCCAACACCCCCACACACACCACCCCACACACAAACCCCACACACACCACACTCATACACCACACTCAAGAAAAAAAAGCCCACACAAACAAAACACCAAACACAACTCCACCTACACACCCCCCCTCTCTCTACACCCCTCTCTCTACACCCCTCTCTCTCTACACCCCTCTCTCTCTACACCCCTCTCTCTCTACACCCCTGTCTCTCTACGCCCCTCTGTCTCTCTACGCCCCTCTGTCTCTCTACGCCCCTCTGTCTCTCTACGCCCCTCTGTCCCTCTACGCCCCTCTGTCCCTCTACGCCCCTCTGTCCCTCTACGCCCCTCTGTCTCTCTACACCCCCCGGTCTCTCTACACCCCTCTGTCTCTCTACACCCCTCTGTCTCTCTACACCCCTCTGTCTCTCTACACCCCTCTCTCTACACCCCTCTATCTCTACACCCCTCTATCTCTACACCTCTTTCTCTACACCTCTACACACCCCTCTCTCTACCTCTCTCTTTTCGTCACAATAAAATACACTGAACATAATCTTCACAAAGTTATTTTCAAAAGTTTAAGTTATTGCCATTATAAATTACAATAACTTTTATTTAAGTATTAATTATTAAAAAAAAGCCATTGTTATTTGTAATATCAATACATCTAAGTCACGTAAATACAACACATATTGCATTATAAATACTATAGGTGTCACACTTGTGAAAGTTAAAACTATTGACATTGTAAATGACAGCTATTAATTTAGCTATTTTCAAAACCAATTAATGAATACAAAGTTTGTCTTTTACAATACTAATAGCTCAAACGTTCCTAATGCGAGACCTATTGCATTGCAAATGCTTGTAATCTATTGAGAATAAATGCTTTGGCTAATATAAGAATTGGTTTTATAAAGTGAATACAAGCAATAGAGACCATTCTTTTCAGTTCATGTTTCTCAAATTACCAGGCAGCATTTTCATAATTTGGTAGCTTCTACACGGCTTCCTTTCAGCGCCAGGTGCCTCCAGCTGCTGTCCTATGACATCAACATTAGCTTATACTGGAGGGGCACTAAAGGTGTGCTGACTGATGTCCAACTGCATAAGTCAATCTTACCATCATATGGCAGTGTAGAGTGGTAAGCAGTCAGGTGGTAATTGTAGGGGTTATGCCCCTTTATTATCCCTGGATTTTGCACTTTTGCCTACATGGTTTTTGGACTTTTACTGTAGTGAGTATCACTCAGTGGATTTCTATGCCTATATAAGGGCAATGTGAATTAAACCTATATAGGGGCATTAATCGGGAAAATGCATACGGAATCTAAATCAAAACAGAACACCCTCTCCTATTTCTTATGTACGACGTTACTAAATTATAAACATGTTACACATATCTAAAACATAGCTACACATGAAGTGTGAAAAAATTCACTCGAAATACATAAAAATGCATTTGAACTGGTTGTACACATAAAAGATGCATTGGTGCTGTACGCATTAAAGCAATGTTTCATTCGAAGCATATATTCACATTTTGAATGCTAAATGAATCAATCCTGAAAATATACATTTATGAAATGGCTCGTGAATACAGACGAAAAAAAAAAAGGCCGAAACCATTTCTTGTCTGATTACATAATACTGCTTGTATGTGGACAAGGTCAAATATTGTCTCTTGGAAGAATTCAAAGAATTCTTGTCGCTATCAATAGTTCTACTATAAGCAGATTACTTTGTGCCAAATAATTAAAAATACAAATTTGGAAAAAAAAATGTATCATAGGAAAAGTTCTCTGTTTTTAAAAATGAAGGTCAAATTCAAAGTCTCTCAGAACACTGTGTGCCAAATTCAAAAGTCAATGTTAGCGGTTGGAGAAAAATGCCAGTGTTAGCGCTTGCAGAAAACATGAAGTCTGTAAAAAAGTCATCTATCATTGTAGGTGACAGTTGGATTACCTCGTTTAGAAGATGCTGAAGAATCGCTTTCAGCATTGGTCGTATTAGCAATGTTTGAATTGAATGGTACCTGTGTGCATGTAGTTTCTTCTCCTACCTCAGCATCAGCATTTTGCGTCTGTGAGATCTCAATGAATGCAGTCATTAGAATTGGTAGCCGCTAGGGACAACACTGTGCATGGGCCGTTACCGTGTCCAGCAAAGTATCAACATCCGTTGGCATGACTGATGGGAGTATTAGACAGATGTCTAGCATGCATTCTTCTCCACATAGCAGGCAGCATAGAACAGGTAAGATGCAATCTTGCCAGATTGGTCTGAATGACAGAAACCATGTGGTATTTAATTCTCGTAAACGAGTTAATCCCAAAATTTGGACGATGCGCTCACGACACTTCATCTCCAATAGAGCTCTCTCTATGGTGCTTGGAGTGGCGCTGGTGATTTGGCTTGCCATATCGAAGGAGTAGGAGCAAAAATAGTATCCCTGTGACGAGTACCAACAGTAGAGGCAGTCCACCAAACACAGAGTGCACGAAGTTTGGAAATATTCCTAGGACTGCTTGAAAAGGTGCTAACAGCCCGGAACATAAGTTCTTAAATAGATGTACAATACCGCTCGTATCAGTCACGTTTAAGATACGGCTTAACATTTCAGAGAATTGTATAGGGCAGTTTGTAGCTAAGAGGGCATGTATCTCGGCTGAAGTCCTTGCAGATCATCGGTCTCTTTGGCCGAGGTCAGTGGCACAGTTTTTTGCAAAAGAATGGCTTTCATTCTGCTTAAAGTATCAATTTGTATAGAAGAGATGTTCAGTGAAGGCCATAAAGGCGACTGACTCCCTGTCTGTCTTGGTTTTAGGAAACAATACTTGCATACAGCAGGTGACCCTGGATGACACAGTTACTAGATATGGTATACCTGGCAACATGCCACAGCAGCTGTGATCGTTCAACATAAGGTAACATCCGTTTGAAAGTTGTCCAAATATTGGATCAATCACTGCAGCTGGTGAACCTTGCAGGTGGCAGGATTAGTTGTTAGAGGAACCATCGCAGGCCCGTGTAAGTTTATACCCTGACAAAGGAGAGAACAGCTTATTTTTCACAGTTTTTACCGCTAGGAAACACTTCATATCCCCCACTCCAAAAACTATGTGTGTACGGTAATTCCCAGGATGTCTTGATGTATTCTTTACCCAACCTTTCATATGTGCCTGCTGGTATGTGTTTTAGGCAATACTGAAAATGGAAAACTGTAACAGGCAGAGTGATTGTTCCATGTACAATCCATTCAGTAGCTGTTTTCTCTGCTACCGTAAATGGCAATCTTTCCAGTTTTTCAATGCTCAGCACCACATCGTTTGCTCCCCTTTGTGCCAATTTGATCTGTTTATCAGCGAGACTGAATTCTGAAAACAGTGACGAAGTATTGATTAAACGTCAAGGCACATAGCCTGAACTAAGGTTTTGCAACATCCAGCCTAATAGCATTATAGAACGTAATTGTGACTGACCATGCTGCAGCATGACCAAGTCCTGTGCCATGATGTCTATGGCAGAAGACATTATGCTGTCCAATGAATATATACTGGACAACAGAGTCATTAACCCATTGTCAACCAGAGAGTTTTCTCTAAATTAATACGAGCAATTTCTCGTATTCGTTCTGCAGTCTCTGCTTGCGTAATCTTCCTTGCTTCATTATAAGCAGCATAGATACCGGCATATATAAAACATTTATGACGCGGTTTTCTTGGTCCTAGCAAGAATTCCCTATGATCAGTGTCATCTTTAAGTAAAGATAAGTGTTGCTTTACATCCTTAAGTGTAGATCTATGTAGCAAATCAAGACAGAGCTTCACAACACTGTATGTTATTACTATTCCAGGATGCTGTCTTTGAACATATTTTGGGTCTGGCCTATTGAATGTGAAACCCTGTGTTTTGTTCAGGAATCTATCTTGACAGTTGTTTGTGTCTGTGGGCCAGATCAAACATTTTTTCCAATCTGGATCTGTTCTGTTGTGATGCAAAATAGTATGTACGTAGACCTCCCCCTCTGAAGTGTTACTGCTATCAGGTGTGGTTGTAGGTATTGACGGATTGTTCAGGTCTTTTATCTTGGCTAACCCAAGGCAAGACGTCTGTTGGACAGTGTCATTCAAAAACATAATTTGTCAGGGATGATGCAAGCTCTAAACATAGGTTCTACCCCCTAAACCTGCCAATCTTTTGTACCCCAGACAGTTTTTGTCTCAATGTTGTCTTTCCAAAAGTTGAAACCTAGTTTAGACAGTTGGGCATTAAAGGCTGCAAAATAGATCTGTTTTGTATTGGTCAACATACTTTTCATTCCTGTTTTGTTTACATTTGTAAAGTAAAATGATTCAGCATTTGATACATTGAACAATGAAAAGTATGGAAACCTATTGGCAAAAGTTTTTAAGCTACCCTTTGGTGGCGTAGGACAATGTTCCCATTCGTTATACATTAATACATTTCTAGGATTTGCAGATTTGTGCAAGAAATGATGATCATAATGATTATAATAATACATTTGTTCATAGTCTGATGAACCTTCTAAATATTCATGATTGTGAATACTGCAGACATTTCTAAGTCTGTCATCATATTAACAGTCTCAAAGTCCCAATCATCAGAAAAGGTACTTGATGAAACAAAGTCACTTAATGAAATCTTGAATTGGTGTGGAATCTTCAACAGCTCAGACGGGGCAAAAATGTCATAATCAGTTTTGTCTCAAGCTATACCCCCAGGTATAGGAACGGCTGTGATGTTCACTGATGACAAGTCTCTTTGTTCACGATGGGATGATTTGTGTGGCTTGAGTAGTAAGTTAACGTTCTTACTTGCTGTGTCCATTTTGACATATCTTCCATTTATCAGCATTCCCAGTGTTATTACCAGAGTCAATCAAAGTAGAAGAAAAAGCAGACCCAACATAATCCAAAGTTCAATTCATGCTGAAACAAGATAAGTCTTTTCCAGATGATGAAAAAGGTCTGTAGCTTGTTCTTTCAAAGTTCTTTTCGCTGGCGTCGTTTCAGGTTCGCTTGGATCCTCGGAAAAATGTATCAAAGTTAATGAAATAGCCAGAGGTAGTTCTGTCAATTGTTGGGATTGCATCAGGATTCGTTGAAATCGCTGCAACCACTTGATCACTTGATACTTCATTGTAAACAGGTGTTTCTTGGCGAACTGTTATTTGGGTATCAAGAGGTACAAGTTCCATAGCTTTGTTGCTTAGTCTTTCTTTCCGCACTGCACATTCTTTAAAGATGATCTCTCAGTTTGAACCTCTTGAATAGTAGCTAGATTAGGGCTTCTGCTACATTGGCAGAGTCCACTTGGTCTACTGTTTAGTATCGGCCACATGATGCGGTTTGACCAGGTCGATTGACCCGAACCTTTTCTCCTTTTTACCAGCAAGGGGCGGCAGTAATACTGTTCTTGATCTGTGGATTGCAAGGACAGGTACTGGTTGTCTGTAAGAAGGCCCAAATTCCTTCTTGTCCACAATCTTTTCTCTGACCAGATGGGATCCAGAAAGGCCTTTGCTCGGATGGCTGATTTTTCCTCAGTGGCGGTTGGCTTCAGGAGCACGTTGGTTTGTTTCGTTCTTATTTCTTTTAAGTCCTGTAAAACAGCCAAACGATCTTTGACATCAAAATCTTTTTGGTCCACCACTGATGTCTGACAATCAAGGTCCACAACCAGTATCCTAGTCCCAAAAAGGACCTCATATGGAGTGATACCCCTTAGAGAACTTCTTGGCAAGTTGTTAAGACTACGTTAGACACTTATTAGATGTTTGACCCACCCGTCACCCGAACCTAATACCCTAGCTGTTATAGATTGCTTTATGTCCCTGTTTTTTCTCTCCACTACCGAATTTCCCTCAGGATGGAATGGACTAGAGTACCGCAATGCAACACCCAATTTGGCCATGGCTTCCTTGTAAGCTCGAGAGATAAACGCAGGACCCGTGTCAGAATGTAGCGTGCTGACTGCGTATGTGCCGATAAAGACTCGCAATTCTTTTATAACAGTTTGAGCGTCAGCCGAGCACTGAGGCCACATCCAAATGAACTTTGAGCACAGATCCACTGCGACCATGATATAATTGTAATTACCATCCCTCTGTGAGGGACCTCAGGGGTCCAGGCAAATGCAAGCTAATGGTTTATCTGAGATTAACAGGGGTGTCTGCGCAGGACGCTTCACAGTAGAGACTTTCATCTATTGGCATATTTCACATTCCAAAACATAGTTTCTGGTTTGTTTCCTCATGCGCGGCCCCCAGTATCTGTTTTAATAATGACACTGTGGCAGAAACACCTGCATGTGCAGAGGCAAGCCCTTCATGTGCTGCTAAGATTAGTTCTAATCTATGTTCCATGTTTGGAATTACCCTATCCCCCATTCCAGGGATTGGAGCAAATGGAACATTGTTCGCATCAGTTATGTACAAGTATTTGAGTGGAAACCCTTTCGGTAAAGTTTTACCACTGTCTTTGCTTGAAGCATTGACAGCTAGCATTATGTCGCTGTCTATTTTTGTTTTTGAACGAGTGATTGCAGCTACGGTAGCCGTTTGGACAGCTGCCTTTGCCGCTTCATCAGCCAATGAATTCCCTGCAACGTGAATGTCATCACGCTTATGACTCAGCGTATGCATCACATCAGTGTTTTCTAATCCTTGTCGTAACTGAAATGCTTGTTCCCAAAGCAGTTTATGCTTGATTGTGCCACCTTTTGCATCTTTGTAACCGTTTTGAATCCAGTTTTGCAAGTATTCATTGTAAGATTGAACACAATAACTCGAATCGTACAAGTGCCATCTTGAATGTTTGTATTTCAGCTCGCTGAGCTGTACAACCTCCTAGAGATTGAGTTTTTGTGACCATTGGTCGGAATTTGCCATCGCGCAAGCGACCTTTACCGATCGTGCACGCCGCACCATAGGCTTGTTTACCCACCGTAGCGGGTTTAGCTGATCCGTCAGTATAAATTATACATTCATACTGGTCAAGAGGCAGAATTTCAGTAGGCAGAGGACATTCTTGTTCATATTGTAGAAATGCTTGTGTTTTCAAATAAGGATCAAAAACGTATTCAACATATGTTGCAGTAAGAGAATTAACCCATTGTATCCATCGTGGATGTAAAGCTTTAGCATTTGGAATGCTTGATTTTGTCACTGCCTCTAAGGAAGGTACAGGAGTTACGACCATAATGTGTTTCCCCTGTGCCAGGGCTCTTTCTTTTGCTACAGCAGTTTGAACAGCTGTCAGAATTTTTTCTGTAGAAGTGAATTTCATTTCTGCTTGTGTGTACAAGTGTGATTTGTAAGCTATTGGTACTTTTTCACCTTCGTTAAAAGTTAAGTATGTGAATCCGCATTGTACTGGAATGATTCGGATCAATAAGTTGCGTACATTTACGCGTGTTTATAAAAGTTTAGTCGCTAGCACATCTGCTTGCAATAAACGCAACATTTCTGTGGGTTTCTGTGTCCAATTTACCGTTTAAAATCAGGTTTGATTAATTTGTAGAGAGGTTTAACCCTTTCTGCGTAGTTTAGAATGTAAGTTCTTCCGAAATTTAAGAATCCTAGAATCAACTGTAGGTTTTTCAGTGTTTTTGGAGGTTGGAGTAGCGCACACTTTTCTAGAAAAATTGCTGCCAGGCTTTTGCCTTCACTTGAAAGTTCATATCCTAGAAAAAGGACGTTTAAACAGGCAATTCTAGATTTTTTTAAATTGAATTTGTAACCCTCAATAGCGAATCCAAGTATAATTGTATTCAGCCTTTTCAAGTGTCTATCCAAGTCATCATCTGTCAGATAGATGCCATCCACAAATGATAATGCTTCATCATCATAAGTATGTAGTAACTCTGTTACCCTTGCTGAAAATAACCCAGGACTATTCTTGAATCCCTGGGGGAGACGACAGAAGTGACGCTGTGTCCCCATAATTGAGAAAGCGGTCAAATACCTACTTTCTAGTGCAATGTTTTGACAAAAGAAACCGTTAAAAATATCTAAAGTGGTTTTATATTTTTTACGCACAATGTTATTCATTAATGCTGTACTGTGTGCATTTTGCACTGTAAATGTTTTGCAACAAGAATTTAGATGTCTGTAATCCAATACCAGACGATATGTATTGTCTAGTTTGGACACAGGAAACAAAGGATTGTTCATTGATGAGGTGCATATTTCAATCACCCCCTGGTATTCAAGTTGATCTAATCAATCAATCAATCAATCAGTGACACTTATATAGCGCGCTACCTACCCGTAGGGTCTCAAGGCGCTGGGGGGGGGGGGGGTGCAGCTACTGCTCGAACAGCCAGGTCTTCAGCTTCTTCCTGAAGGAGAGGTGGTCTTGGGTCAGGCGCAGGTCGGTCGGGAGGGAGTTCCAGGTCTTGGCGGCCAGGTAGGAGAAGGACCTTCCTCCCGTAGTCGCTCTTCGGATGCGGGGGACGGCGGCGAGGGCGTGGTTGGCTGATCGGAGGTGGCGTTTGGGAGCGTAGAAGTTGATTCGGCTGTTGAGGTAGCTCGGGCCCTGGTCGTGTAGGGCTTTGTGTGCGTGGGTGAGGAGGCGGAAGGTGATTCTTTTGTTGACGGGGAGCCAGTGAAGGTCTCTCAGATGTCCGGTGATGTGGCTGGTTCGTGGGATGTCGAGGATGAGTCTGGCTGAGGCGTTCTGGATCCGCTGGAGTCTCTTCTGGAGCTTGGCGGTGGTACCGGCGTAGAGGGCGTTGCCGTAGTCCAGTCGGCTGGTGACGAGGGCCTGGGTGACGGCCTTCCTGGTCTCGGTGGGGATCCACCAGAAGATCTTCCGTAGCATGCGTAGGATGTTGAAGCACGCCGAGGAGACGTTGTTGACTTGCCTGGTCATGGAGAGGGAGGAGTCCAGGATGAAGCCCAGGTTGCGTGCATGGTCTGTCGGTTTGGGTGCGGTGCCCAGGGCGGGAGGCCACCAGGAGTCGTTCCAGGCGGAGGGTGAAGAGCCCAGGATGAGGACCTCCGTCTTGTCAGAGTTCAGTTTCAGGCGGCTGGTCGTCATCCACTCGGCTACCTCTTTCATCCCTTCGTGCAGGTTGGCTCTGGCGGAGGCGGGGTCGTTGGTCAGGGAGAGGATCAGCTGGGTGTCGTCGGCGTAGGAGATTATGCTGAGGTTGTGTTTGCGTACGATGGCCGCGAGGGGGCTCATGTAGACGTTGAAGAGGGTGGGGCTCAGAGATGACCCTTGAGGGACGCCGCAGATGACTTCGGAGGCCTCTGACTTGTACGGTGGTAGGCGGACTCTCTGTGTTCTTCCGTCGAGGAAGGAGATGATCCATTCCAGCGCCTTGTCCTGGATTCCGACGTTGCTGAGGCGCTGTACTAGGGTGCGGTGGCAGACAGTGTCGAATGCCGCGGAGAGGTCTAGGAGGATGAGGGCCGCTGTTTCTCCATTGTCCATCAGGGCTCGGATGTCATCGGTGGCGGCGATGAGGGCGGTCTCGGTGCTGTGATTGGCTCGGAAGCCGGACTGTGAGGGGTCGAGGGATCCGTTCGTCTCGAGGAAGGCGGCCATCTGCTTGTTGACGGTCTTCTCGATGACTTTGGCTGGAAACGGGAGGAGCGAGATGGGGCGGTAGTTCTTGAGTTCGGTGGGGTCCGCTGTTGGTTTCTTGAGGAGAGCGCTGAGTTCGGCGTGTTTCCAGCTCTCAGGGAAGGTGGCGGTGTCGAAGGAGGTGTTGATGATGTCCCGCAGGTGGGGTGCGATGACAGCGTCGGCCTTGTTGAAGACGTGGTGAGGGCAGGGGTCGGTCGGTGATCCGGAGTGGATGGAGTTCATTGTGCGGATGGTGTCTTCGGTGCTGATCGGGGTCCAGGCGTGGAGGGTGGTGGTGGGGGGTGGTTGTTCGGTCATGGTGTGCGTTGGTTGGTTGTTGAAGCTGTTGTGTATGTCTGCGATCTTGTTGTGGAAGTATGAAGCGAGGGAGTTGCAGAGGTCTTGCGATGGGGTGATGTCGTTGTTTCCTGCGCTGGGGTTGGAGAGCTCTTTCACGATGTTGAAGAGCTCCTTGCAGTTGTGTGCGTTGTTGTCCAACCGGTCCTTGAATGCTGTTTTCTTGGCGGCGCGGATCAGCTGGTGGTGCTTCCGGGTGGCAAGCTTGAGGGAGGTCCTGTTGTCCGGTGTAGGTTCCCTTCTCCAGACTTTCGAGGGCTCGGCAGTTCTTCTTGGAGCTCTTGAGTTAGTCGGTGAACCACGGGGCTTTCTTGCTGCCGGGTCTGCTGGGCGGGGTCCTCAGCGGGGCGAGCTCGTCCGCGCAGTTGCTGATCCACTTCGTGAGGTTGTCGGCGGCCTGGCTGGGGTTCGCTGAGCTGGCAGGAGGGTGCTGGCTCAGGGAGGTGGCGAGCTGGTCTGCTGTGATCTTGTTCCAGCTTCTGCGGGCGGCCTGTTGCTGGTGGTGGTGGGTCGTTGTTTTCTTGAAGGTGAAGTGGACGCAGCTGTGGTCCGTCCATTGCAGCTCTGTGGCGTGGCTGAAGTCGATGTCTGGGCTGGAGGAGAAGACTGCGTCCAGTGTGTGTCCGGCGAGGTGGGTGGGGATGGACACCAGTTGCTTGAGTCCAAGATTGGCGAGGTTGTCGAGCAGGGTGCTGGTGTTGCGGTCGTTGTTGTTCTCCAGATGGAAGTTGAGGTCCCCCCTGAGGATGTAGTCAGCGGAGGGGAGGGCATGCGGGCTGACGAAGTCGGCGATGTCCTCGCTGAATTGTGTGCGTGGTCCAGGGGGTCGGTAGATCAGGGTGCCTCTGAGGGTGGTGTTCGGGCTGGTGTGGATCTGGAAATGCAGGTGTTCGGCGGTGGTCAGGGTGTTGTCGGTGCTGGTCGTGAGACGGATGGTGTTCCTGTGGATGATGGCGATGCCTCCTCCCATCTGGTTGGCGTTGCGGTCCCTCCGGACGATCTTGTAGCCCTCTGGGATAGCGATGGCGATGTCGGGAGCTGAAGAGGCGTTCATCCAGGTCTCCGTGAGGAAGGCAACGTCAGGGGCTGTGGCGTCTAGAAGGTTCCAGAGTTCGATGGCGTGTCTGTGGACGGAGCAGGTGTTGAGCAGGATGCACTTGAGGTGGGTGCTGCTGGCGTTCGACTTGGCGGGTGCTGGTGCGAGGCAGGTCCGGATGCAGGTGAATTTGCAGGCATGGCAGCTGAAAGGTCCGTGGGTGCGTCGTGGAGTGGCTTGATGGCATTCTGGGAGTCGGCCGGTGTTGAGTGCGATGAGGGTGGCAGCGGAGTACGTCAGGCGGGTCGGTCGGGGTCTTCGTGGGCCAGGGGTCCTGGCGCTGGTCGCGAACGGGCGCAGACGGGCTTACCTTTGGCGCGCCTTCGGCGCACAATCGGCGCGCCCGCTGCGCGTGACCGCTACGCGTTCGCACGGTCGCCATTTAAGGCGAAGTGCGCGGGTGGGCGGAGCAGCTGGGAGGGAACAGAAGAGAAAAGGGGCGGGGCCAATGGCGGTGGCGGGAAGCGGGAAGCGGGGAGGGAGAGCGGAGGGCGGCGAGGTAGGCGGGCAAACAGGAAGGAAACTGGACACGGCACAGAGGTTACAATAAAATTAACAGGCACAAATGGAGGGCAAAATAAAAGGCAAAACAGAAGGAAAACGATGTTACGGCACAGGGAAATACAGGCACAAATGACGGGCAAAATAAAAGGCAAAACAGAAGGAAAACGATGTTACGGCACAGGGAAATACAGGCACAAATGACGGGCAAAACAATGGAAAAACAGCTAAATAAACGATCAGACGGCACAAAGGAAACAAGCACAAATTCAGGGCCAAAACAACTGGCGAAAACCAGAGGGGAGCGACCAGGCGTCAGCGAGGCCGGCGGCGAGGCAGAAGGCAGGCAAAGGGAAACACACGCAGCAGCTGGTGGCCGTGCGGCGCGGGGGTGTCCCACAAGTCAAGGTCTCCCTGACCTGTTTCTTAGCTTTTTGCTTAACTGGGTACTGCCTTTGTGTAGTTGGTTGATTTTTTGTTGGATTTTATGGTGAGGCTAGTCCTCATCCCATCCTACATGATTTTTGTATAATGCAGGAGCTTGGGCAACTGCCCATTTCCTGGCATAAGTATATTTTAAATGAATTGAAATATGGTTAGAGAAGGCTGGCATAATGATGTCCTCAAAATTCAAACAGAATCTATTTAAGACCCAAGGTGCACTATTCACAAACCATATGAGGTGCTGCAATAAAGTAAAAATAATCTAATATCTTTCAGTCTTATTATATCGAAATTTCAAAACATTAAAAAAGGTAATCCATCAATTACATCATATTTTTAACGCCATTAAAAAGGTTAATCAAAAAACTGGTCATCAAGTTAAAGGTAGTCAAACAGCAAATGCATTGTGTATGAAATATCAATAAAGATTTCAAAACAACGAAAACATGCTCAATAATACAAAAACCACAGGAGATTGTCGATCTTTTTGTGTACTTCTTTGTATTAGAGAAGCTTTTCTTAATCTTTCATAGTTCAATACTTCGATAGAGTGACCAATGGCTCCCAATGCATTTCGGTGAAATCACCTTCGTCAGGGGAACATTGGAAAAATATATATACACATACATTGCAATTTTTTGCATTTTCATAGTAATCTTACATACCTATTAATTCATCTAAGTATTTTACACAAGACCATTTAAAAGAGTCATTCTGCACAATACAGTTATATGCCATGTGGCTCTAAAGGCAACTAAAAATGATCGAACCAGAATTCAATGGTAAGATGGTAAAGTGATGGTACTAATTGAATAATATAATAAACGATGAATCATAATAGAATTATAATCAATCAATAAGCCCGGAAATGATGGAATTAATAGTTGTAAAGCATAGGTGTGTGTGTAGCTAAAACCGCAAAAAAGGTAGATTGAAAGGACACGTGTCTCATTGAAAGGGCCTCGTTTTACTTGTAATACTATATTTAATACATACAGAATTAAAGCAAACAAAGTTATTCATGGTTACAAAAAGCATGTAAATTCGATCTTGTCATTCAGCCCACAAGGTTTCATAGTATTTAAGAATCGAAACCAAAAAGTCTCTCTCTGTGCCAGGTGCCTATTGGTGTCAACATGTGGTTGAACTGCCACCTTCCTTTTAGAGAGATTTGTGTTTACGCGCAGGACGCGAATATGGTGCAGTATACATACTGTTTAAGCAGAGGTAAGCTAGAAAGACGCAGGTACTTCCTGACTTGCATGTACATACGAACCACACATTTTTTTGCACGAAGTGTCTCTGTTGTTTAGTTTTCGTCACGTCAGAAACCTCATATTATCCTTTATGTGTCTCTTTGAAAACAGCACAGTAAATCACCACGCACTTTTGTAAATAGGCTATTGGACCACAACTGTGGGTGATTTGCATTTATCTTTTTGAGCTGGTGAAACCAATCACGCTTGTTGAGCAACACACTCTAAGAAGGTTTCTTAAAATATTCTTTTGTGTAAAATACTTACAGACAAATTAATAGGTATGTAAGATTACTATGAAAATGCAAAAAATTGCAATGTATGTGTATATATTTTTGCAGTGTTTCCCTGACGAAGGTGATTTCACCGAAATGCATTGGGAGCCATTGGTCACTCTATTGAAGCATTGAACTATGAAAGATTAAGAAAAGCTTCTCTAATACAAAGAAGTACACAAAAAGATCGACAATCTCCTGTGGTTTTTGTATTATTGTGCATGTTTCCGTTGCTTTGAAATCTTTATTGATATTTCATACACAATGCATTTGCTGTTTGACTACCTTTACCTTGATGACCAGTTTTTTGATTAACATTTTTGATGGCGCTAAAAATATGATGTAATTGATGGATTACTTTGTTAAATGTTTTGAAATTTCGATATAATAAGACTGAAAGATATTAGATTATTTTTACTTTATTGCAGCACCTCATAGGGCTTGTGAATAGTGCACCTTGGGTCTTAAAAAGAATCTCTTTGAATTTTGATGACAATTATACCTACCTTGCAGGGGCTAGTCAGGGATCCCCAGGGTCGCACCAATTGTCTCTAATTAATATTCTTAAGTTGTAGATATTTACAAAAGGTTATAATTTATACGCAGGTTAATCACCTTGTGTTTTTTGAATAATGATGTTGTAGTAAGTAGATCGGAGACAACAATGTTGAAGAGAGGATTTATTGTAAAAGCACAGGCAAAACACTACAGATGTCCTCGCCATGTGGGCACTCCCTGACAAATTGTGGTGGCCAGTCTTGTTCAGCTAGAAGAATGTCATAACCCTTAGAAAGTCGCTCCCAAAAGAGTGCTCTCACTTTTCTTGGTATGTCACCATCCATTCAGAGTGTTATTCATATAACCTATGTGGAGAACTAACCCTGGTATCTGCAGTTTCAACTTGAATGAATTCATTCAAGTCCACTGTCTCCAGATGATCCCTTAGGTTCTGGCGAGCTATTGTGACTTCTGCTGCGTTGTCCAACAATGTCTGAGCCCATTCTCCGTTCTTGAGGCAAAAGTTACTACTTGTGTAAAGATATATCTGTAAGAGACATTAGATAGTGATAGATTCCTTACCTTAGAATATCCCCAGGCGTCAGACTGGATCTGGAAACTTTTGCGTAGCAGTACCCTCGCGCGTCGGTAGTTGTCGTCTGCGGCTCCGCGGCCGTCGTCGGCGTCGTGGGCGCCGTGATGACGTAGTCGGAGTACTTAGACGCCGCCTCCGCGTGCTGACGTCAGTTCTTAGACACAGCTTTTCCGCGCCAGAAACGCAGAGCTATGCCAAAAACCAACACTGGTGCCATGAAACTAGGGCCCTGAAGGGGATGACCTTAACCCTAGATATCGGTTCGCAGAACGAGGAGGATGGGTGCGTCGGTAAGGAATCTATCACTAACTAATGTCTCTTACAGATATATTGTTACACAATTAGTAACCTGTGCATCTGAAAGAGACACGTTAGTGATAGATTCCTTACCTTAGAATAGATACCCCAGCAATACCAACCCCGTGGTGGTGGGTCTGCGAACCAATAACCACACCAGAAAGTCCTGGAGGACGGAACGGCCAAAGTAGCCATCCCTCCGGACTTGACTGTCCAGGCAATAATGTCGTGCGAACGTGTGCAGCGAGGCCCACGTAGCCTCCTGGCAAATGTCCTGCAAGAGCACACCTCGGCCCAAGGCAGTTGTAGTTGCTGTGGCTCGAGTGGAATGAGCCCTCAGCCCCACAGGGGGTTCCTTCTTAGCCAAAGAGTAACACGCTGGATACACAAGATGATCCACCGCGAGATGGTTCGCTTGTGCACCGCTTTCCCTTTCTTAGCGCCCACGTACCCAACAAAGAGTTGGTCATCCACCCGGAACTGTTGTGTGCGATTCAAATAAAATGAGAGCGCACGTTTTGGGTCCAGACGGTGGAGCCTCTCTTCCTCTCTCGAGGGATGCGGAGGTGGAAAGAAGGTGGGCAAGGTGATAGATTGCCCAATGTGGAAGGCCGTGACTACCTTGGGTAGGAAGGAGGGCCTTGTCCGTAACACAACCTTGTCCGGATGGACTGAAAGGAAAGGAGGCTTACAAGATCGAGTCTGGAGCTCACTCACTCTCCTGGCAGAGGTGATGGCTACCAGGAAGGCAGTCTTCAAGGAGAGAAGGCGAAGAAGACAGTTGTGAAGTGGCTCAAAGGGAGCGCACATCAGAAACATAAGAACCAGGTTCAAGCCCCACTGAGGCATCACGAAGGGAACAGGAGGGAACATATGTGTGAAGCCCTTCAGGAATCGATTAACGATAGGGGACTTGAACAAAGAAGGTTGATCAGGCAGCCTCGGAAAGGCTGAAAGATAGCCCTTGATAGTGCCCAGAGCAGAGCCCTGCTGGGCAAGAGAAAGAAGAAAGAGGAGAACCTCAGAAAGAGGGGCATTAAGGGGATCCACAGCCTTTGCTGTGCACCATGCCACAAATCTATTCCACCTGCAGGCGTATACCGACTTAGTGGAGGGACGCCTGGCTGCCAGAATGATGTTACAGACTTCAGGAGGCAAGTCAAATGGCCTCAACTGTCGCCGCTCAATCTCCAAGCATGGAGGTGGTGACTGGACAGGTTCGGGTGGAGGACCGTCCCCTGCTGCTGCGACAAAATGTCCTCCTGAAGAGGCAGACGAACCGGGGGATCGACTGACATACTGAGTAGCTCGGGATACCAGTACCTTCGTGCCCAGTCCGGAGCCACAAGGATGACTTGTGCCCGGTCGCGCTTGATCTTCTTCAGCACTCTGGGCAGAAGTGGTATAGGCGGAAAGGCGTACAACAGACCGCAACTCCACTCACGACGAAAAGCGTCTCCGAGCGAGTGTCGCCTTGGAAATTCCAACGCGCAGAACTGATGACATTGCGCTTTATCTTCTGTGGCGAATAGATCTAACCAAGGCTCTCACCACTGCAGAAAGAGACCTTGCGCCACGTCAGAGTTTAGACGCCATTCGTGATCCATCATGCACCGGCGGCTGAGTTCGTCCGCCCTGGCGTTCAGAGAACATGAAAGGTGTTGAACCATCAGAGTCACGCCCTGATGTTCCAGCCATTGCCAGAGGCACAGAGCCTCCTGGCAGAGGGTCCACGACCCCACCATCCCTGTTTGTTGCAGTACCACATGGCAGTGGTGTTGTCCGTGAACATCTGCACTACACTCCCTCGGACAGACGGGAGGAATGCCTTCAGTGCTAGACGAATCGCGCGGAGCTCCAAAAGGTTGATATGGAGTCAGGACTCCGCCGGAGACCAGAGGCCTCTGATCTCCGCCTCTCCCATGTGGCCTCCCCAGCCCTGGAGGGACGCGTCCGTCACAACTACGTGCTCCGGTTGGGGAAGGGAGAGGGATCTGCCGCTGACCCAATCGCGGTCCGTGAGCCACCACTGCAGCTGTCTCGCAGTGCCCTCCGAGATCAGGACATGGTCGGACAGGTTGCCCTGATGCTGGACCCACTGAAACTTCAGGGTCCACTGCAGAGCCCGCATCCGCCACCGTGCGTGATGCACCAGAAGGATGCAGGAGGCCATCAGCCCCAGAAGCCGCAGCGTCAACCTGACCGAAACCCGGGATAAAGGCCGGAAGATTGGAATCAGAGCATGTATATCCCGAACCCGCTGTTTGGGTGGGCAAACCCGAAACTGCGCCGAGTCGAGAACAGCTCCGATGAAAAGGAGCTTCTGAGAGGGACACAGGTGTGACTTCGGCACATTGATGGAGAACCCCAGCTGGTGCAGGAGATCCGCCGTAGTCTGGAGGTGGCTGACGACTGTCTGGGGCGAGCCCGCCTTCAACAACCAGTCGTCGAGGTAGGGGAAGACTGAGACCCCTAACCTGCGCAGATGAGCTGCGACCACCGCCATCACCTTCGTGAACACCCGTGGGGCGCTGGTAAGGCCGAAGGGGAGCACGGTAAACTGAAAGTGCTTGTGGCCTACCGTGAACCGCAGGTAACGCCGATGGGCCGGCAGGACCGGGATATGGAAATACGCGTCCTGCAAGTCCAACGCTACCATCCAGTCTCCTGGGTCTAGGGGGTCTAAGACCTGAGCCAGAGTCAGCATTTTGAACTTCTCCTTCCGGAGGAAGCCGTTGACGTTCCTCAGATCCAAGATAGGGCGTAGGCCCCCTTTGCCCTTCTGGGGTACCAGAAAGTAGTGGGAGTAGCAACCACGTCCTACTTCTGGCCCAGGAACGCGCTTGATGGCCCCCTTGGCCAAGAGAGCCGAAACTTCCTCCTGCAGGAGCCGCAAGTGATCCCCCGATACGCAGTGGTGTTGCGGTGGCATGGCATGAGGAGTCGTCTCGAAGGGGAGGGAGTAGCCCCTCCGGACGATCTGCAGCACCCACCTGTCCGAAGTGACAGTGCGCCAGTGAAAGTGGTGATGGCGAACCCTGCCCCCCACTGGCGTCACATGGGCCGAACAGCACGGACTAGGAGGGTTTAGAGGCGGATGCTGTGGGGGAAGGTGTGGACTGACCTCGCCGGTTTCCGGACCGCCTCCACGGCGGTTTCCACGGCCGCCGCCAGGCTGGATGGTAGTCTGCGGCAAGTGGATGGCGGCACGTGTGGGGACGCCCCTTCCTTGGCCACAAAGGGAGCGAAAGGCACCCGTTTGCTGGCGCGGGGCCAAGAGGCCCAAGGACTTGGCCGTAGCCCTGGAGTCCTTAAAGTGCTCAAGCGCGTGGTCTGCCTTGTCGCCAAAAAGGCGACGGCCATCGAACGGCATGTCCATCAGAGTGTTCTGGACATCTGCCGAAAAATTGGCGGATCTCAGCCAGGCGTGGCGTCTTACCGCCACTGTCGTAGCCATCGCTCTGCCCAGCAAGTCGGTGGTATCCAGCCCACACCTGATCGAATACTTGGCTGCATCTCGGCCCTCCACAAGGGCTTGGCTGAGTTTGGCCCGTACCTCCAACGGGCACTCTGGCAGCACCTCCGCCACCGTCTCCCATAGAGAGTGGGTGTAGCGGCCAAGAGGCATGCGGTGTTGGAAGACCGCCGTCCCAAACTAAGGGAGGAGAATATCTTCTTTCCATAATTCTCATACCTCTTGGATTCCCTGTCCGGCGGAGCCGTCGGGAATGCGGTCTGGGAATTAGAGGCCTGGATGGCCAGACTCTCGGGGGTGGGGTGGGAGGACAGGAAACATGGGTCGCCCGGAGCCGGGCGGTGGCGTCTGGCCACGTTCCTATCTACGGGCAAACCCATAGTGGGCCTGGACCAGGTGCCCAAAAGAACGTCGGTCAAGGCCTCATTGAAGGGCAGCAGAGGCTCAGCAGAGCATGACTGCGGTTTAAGGACCTCTGTGAGGAGGTTAGTCCTCACGGCCGCGACGGGGAGCTCAAAGCCCAAGGCTTTGGCAGCCCTCGTCAACACCACACCATAGGTTGCCCCCTCCTCCGAAGCCACGGTAGGAGGAGAGACAAAACCAGTGTCTGGAGAGGTGTCCAGGCCACTGGCCTCCCCAAGGTCTCCTGCCCAGTCCTCTTGAGACTGACACTCCCTGGTCAGAGGGTCCTCAGACCCCTCCCAATCCTCCTCCTCACCCATCTCCTGAAACTCAGGGTTGTAATTCAATGGGGCCGGTTTGAAGAAGTGGAAATCTCCAAACGGCGTCTGATGCGGCGTCCAGCGGCGCCGCTCCGACGTCGGAACCGGAGCAAAGGAGGTATCGGGGGCGGCGCCGCCCGAGGACAGCGCCGGAGGTGACACCTGACGGACCGACGCCGGGGGGGTCGTAAGGTCCACCGGAGACGATCCAGAGCCCGAGGAAGGTCCAGCGGAGTCCCGCAGCACCGGGCCTGAAGGCGCCGGCGGCACTGGGCCCGAAGGCGCCGGGCCCGAAGGCGCCGACGGTGTCGGGATCGTGGGGCCCTGCGGCGCCGGGCCTGAAGGCGCCGGGCCTGAAGGCTCCGGCGGCGTCGGGCCGAAGCCCCTGACCCGCTAGGGCCCCCAGACGGGTCCGCTGGGCCCGAAGGCGCCGCGGAGCCCGTCGGAGGAGAAAGGGACCCCATGGCCATGAGGAAGCGCTCAATCTCCTCCGGCGTCGCGTCCTGCCCAGGGACCGGAGGGTGTGGGGCGGGACAAGACGGCCGCGACTCCGAAGGAGCCGCGTGGGCGGTGTCACCTTAACCCCCCCCGGCCGCATCGCGCGAGCGTCGGGGGGAGTCAGAAGAGCGATGACGCCTCTTCGACTTCTTGTGCTTCTTACCTGACGACGACTTCGACCCGGAGGAGTGGTGCCGACTCCCGGAGCTGTGGTGGCTCCGTCCCCGCGACCTCCCGTGGGACCGGGACCAGGACCTCACACGGCGCTGGGCCGACTGCCGGAGTTCGAGCCGCCTGCGGGACCGCTCCCGCCTGGCTTTCGAAGATAGGGCCCGGCAATCAGAGCAGGCCTTGTCGTCGTGGTCGACGCCTAAACAGGTCAAACACAGGTGGTGGGGGTCCGTGACCGACATCGTGCGGTCACACTCCTCACAGAGTTTAAATCCGGGCATCCCTACGGCACCGATCGGAGTCGTTAGACTTTGAGGAATGATCAAAAAAGATCAAAAAGTTAGTCAAAAAGTGACTTTGGGTAACTGCTCTTTCCAGATCTGCGCTGGCTGGCGCGGAAAAAAGAAGAACTGACGTCAGCACGCGGAGGCAGCGTCTAAGTACTCCGACGACGTCATCACGGCGCCGACGACGGACGAGGAGTCGCAGACGCCGCTTACCGACGCGCAAGGGTACTGCTACGCAAAAGTTTCCAGATCCAGTCTGACGCCTGGGGATATTCTAAGGTAAGGAATCTATCACTAACGTGTCTCTTTCAGATTTGTGTCCTCAAGATCCTCTGCATGTCTGATTTTTAGACCTGCTACTTTCTTATTGGTGAATTGAGTTTTTTTTGTTTTTCTGAACGTGTTGATCGTCTTTGAACTTCACGTGTTCTTATTTGTTTTCTGACCGTCCTCTTCTTTTGGATTTCTGTGACGAAGTCTGAAAGGTACGAAATGAACGTGTATCAGTATCTTGATATCTATCAGGTTTTCTCAAATTGTCCCTATTCCTGAGGTTATACCTGCTTTCAGAGGGCTACTTTTGATGAGACCTACCTCTGGAATGAGAATGCTTCTCTTTAGAAGTTTGCTTAGTGTATTCCTACTTCTTTTTAGAAGAAGTAGGAGTGTTTTTAGTAAAGACCTTTTCAGGACTTTCAGACAGTTGGGGTTTCACTGTATAATTCTACTAATCTTTGTATATTACTAAGTAATTCATCATCTGACATTGCTTCAATGTCAGGGTCAGGTGTGTAGCCGGCTAAAACTGTCCATGTTGCTCCTGGTCTACCTCGTGGGCTGAGCCTGGCAATATGATTTAAATGGTTTAGGGCGCCTTTAAACCAGAGCTTATGCTCCTGGTATGTGAGTGGAATTTCAATATCCTCGAAAGGAATGTATTCCTCCGGTGGTTCATTTTCTTTGTATTTGCTTCAGGGAAGACTATCCATGAATAGAATACCTCTGTCTGGTGATATTCATGTGCCTCTATCACAAAAACTGCCCTACCACCTCTCGAGGCCATGTTTTATAAGTTTTATAGTGATGGCTTTCCTTTAATTTAGAGGAATGCATATAGCATCCTCGTCGGTTTCTTGAAAACCTGTGAAGTTAAAAGCTGCATCGACTGGATCAGCCGCAGCTCCACAGGTTTCGGTGTTGTTGCCGTTAGTCGACATTGTTTAATGAAAAATTGCAGAGCAAGTTTCAAGGAAACAAAGATAAGGTGCACAATATTTTGGAACACTGTATCCTTCAACGCTGAACAAACCAAAAACTAATACATAGGATTTTCGTCCTACTCAGCTATGGCGGATATTACCCTTTTACCCACTCCAGACGTCTAATGGAGTATTTACAAGAAAAGGGATCGCTGAGAAAAGCATTACTGAGTTACTTTAGTATCTAGCGTTAAATTAGTGCCATACCAAAACGTTGGGCGCGTTCCTATATTCCCAATAGGCTCTGCGCATTGGAATAATATACTGTGACCTGGCAGGTCCGCTGACAGTGTCACATGAACATAACACGGTCTGTTATACCCCCATCACCCTCTCTCTTTGATTCTCAACAGGAAGATTGGACTTGGAAAGCGGCACATACATGATGAAGAAAAGGAGCCTGGTGCCTTTAACTGGACCTTCTATTGCGATGAGGCCCCGCCCACTCTAGACATCAGCTGGATCCATTCGATAAAGAGAAGAAAGTACACCACGAGGTGTGTGTCGTCACCAACGCGAAGGAGGAGGACGGAGAAGGAGCAGCGGTAGCGAGTTCGAGCAAGAAGTGCCCCGGAGACAGCGTGGAGTACAGGAGAGACGGAGGGTCGATTACATCAGGACCAGAGCCAGGAGGCCAACGTTCCGGCTTATCCCCGAGCCACGTTCCTGGAGGAGCGTGGCTTCTACAGGTACGGGACCGACTCTCAGGCTGGGCTGGGAGGCGGTACGCCCGTAGATTCCAGTCGGAGCCTTGCCTTGTTTAAAAACCACCCTGTTTACTTTCCGCACTCACTGTTCCCCACACTTCTCACCCCCCCTCACCGCCACCACTCGTATTTTCGTTATACATGAATTGCTGTGATCTGCCTCACGAGTGAATAACGGTGATCCCTCACACCCGGCCCCTGTGTTTGTTGGTCTGTGGAGGACAAACCCCTGGCGGCCTCTTTTCTCTTCTGCTTCCTAATTGCACCCTACATTGGCGAGACTGCCAAGGAGTGTTACGAAAGAGACGACCAGGCCACCTGTGTAGCTGTGAATCCTGCCGCCACCACGGACCCGGCTAAGTTTGCAGCTGAGAGACTGACTAGTCGCCACAAACGTGTGCTTACAAAAATAAAGCCATACCTACCTCAACCTGGTCTCCGCTCAGTTCCTTCCACCCGCCACATCCACACTATAGATTTGACATAGGACTGAGGTCAGTATGTCTCCATCGAGTATACTAACCTTAATTGTGAGTGCCAGCTAGGTCAGAGGTCACTAGAAACTTTCTCGAATACACAAGAAGGGATTAGTTCCTGACAACCGCATAAACATGACAACGTTGTTTCCCCAAGAATCGAAACATATCTTCGAAGTCGTGGAAACAATAAATAACTATTTCACTCAGTCAATCGTGCATGCTTCCTTTCTACAGAGTTGCACAGAAATAGAGAGACGGGCGTTTCAATAAAAGGGGTTTATTGAACAGTCTTCTTTCTCATGCAAGAGAGGTGAACTGCTACAATCGTTAGACAGAATGCAAAGTATAATGCGTAAAGCGAGAACAGTAAAATAATACTGTAATAGCATTGTCTGTTGCTATGACATGTAAAAATGCATACATAAATAACACAGGCTAAAATACTCAACTGGTGCTTCTAAAATACGCCTACCACAATGTACCTAACCTAGATCTAGTACCAGGGAAGAAGTAGGTGTTTGTCTTTTAGCATAGGTTTAGTTCTGCCAAGAATTGCCAAAGATTTCTCTAGGCTCTAATCAGCTCCGTACCTTAGAATGATAGAGCTGGATTCTCGGCAGGAGAGGACAGGTTCTGGTCAGTGTGTCAGCTGGAGAGTTGGCTTCCTTCGGCACTTGCTGTAGCGAGCTGCGTCATGCAAGTTGGTAGTCGAACTGCACCGAACCAAACCGTGCTTTGCTATAGCAAATGAAGATATATTTATACCTTGAAGGTGTTTAGGAATGACAGCTTTGACGTAAAGTCGGGCATATGAACGTCATAAATGAACACCTAAGGAATAGTTGTTAATGCATAATAATGAGTTTCTTGGAGAAATCAATATCCAGGCTAGGGGAAGTCCCTTCTGCTTAAGAGTCTGGTTTTACAAGAAATCGTTGTGACATAGATGAATGGATGCTATGCCTAAATAAGGACTGGATTTATATGCCTATATAAGGGTAATGTGAATTATACCTATATAAAGGCATGAATCGGGAAAATGCATACGGAATCTAAATCGATACACAACAAGATAAGCAGAATGGCATCCAAACTTAGTGCCATGCTTACAACTGCACTGTGAGTTAAAATATTTCTAAGTAGTTAACATCTACGTTCTACAATATTCAACAACACGCAATGCCTCAAAATCCTCAGAGGACTTTCAACTTTATGAACATCCACTCTACATAGAATTTGTCTAGAGCACTGTACAACAAGTATTCAATATTGGTATGCGCCAGCCATCCAAAGGTTTATAATCTATTGAGAATAAATGTTTTGGCTAATATAAGAATTGGTTTCATAAAGTGAATACAAGCAATAGAGACCATTCCTTTCAGTTCTTGTTTCCCAAATTACCAGGCAGCATTTTCATAATTTGGTAGCTTGTACGCGGCTTCATTTCAGCGCCAGGTGCCTCCAGTTGCTGTCCTATGACATCAACATTAGTTTATACTGGAGGGGCACTAAAGGTGTGCTGACTGATGGTCAACTACATAAGTCAATGTTGCCATCATAGGGCAGTGTATAGTGGTAAGCAGTCAGGTGGTATGTGTAGCAAATGGGTTATGCCCCTTTATTATCCCTGCACTTTTGCCTACATGGTTTTTGGACTTTTACTGTAAGTGAGTATCACTCACAGTAAATTCTATGAAAATAAACTGATCGTCCTAACAGTCATGCCTGTTTTAAAGACAAGGCCGTTGCTGTGCAGCTAGCATAAGCAGCTCTGCACGGGTTACACATGAACATACAGGTAGCCTGTCGGAGACGAAACTCTTCAGGTATGGCTGCTGACCTGGTGTCGGCCTGATGTGGTTTTGCTGTTATAGTTTAGGTTTATAGGGCTTACTGAACTGGTGGATAACTGTACTATTTATGGCACTTTAATAACTGTCACAGTTCCCTGGCTCAGCCATAATCAGATCCTAGACCACTGCCACCCCCAACCCCCTACTGAGCCAAGTAAATTACTCTGCTGGTCAGCAGGAGCATCAAAGGCCCCCCACACAAAATAGCCTTTAACAGTGCATGGTCCATTCCTGGGAAAGGAAGGGAGGGGTAGGAAATCATCATGGGTTAATTAACTCATCACACTGCCACTGGCCTGCGCAAGCCCACAGATGCAAAGGTGTTCCCCTCTGAAGTTATGGTGGGAAGGGAGCAGGCTGCTATGTCAGTAGTGGGTGAGACTGATGCTCCCAGGGTAGGTCTTTTCATAGACCACATGAAGTTGCCATCTTTAAATGCCCCAGAATATTGTGCTGGCAGTATGTACCAGCTTGGCCCAGGACCAGGATATCGACCTCCAGAGGGGTGCTGTAGCTCCTTGCAACAGTCTCCCTAACACTTAGGTTCAACTAAAAGGTCGTTTAAACATTATTCCTGAAGGCTGCTGGCACCCGAGTCTCGTTTTTTGTTTCTTTTCATGGCTCTCTTTAATCTTGCCCCACACCTTCCTCCTCCGATATTTGCAATATATAGAAAACCATAGAGGTCACGTGGGTGGACTGACCCCTGGCTCCACTGACACATAGGTGCACTTCAGTAGCCAGAAGGCTTTGGGACCGGGGGAGTACGGCACTGAGGGTGTCCTGCTTGCTGGCTGTAGATGAGCTGGGGATGACACAAACCCAAAGTAAGAGAGAGCACCGGGGCCCAGACAGAGGATAGGCCTGGCAAGGAAGGAGCAAAATCAAGATCCACAATAAAAAGTAACCTTTAGAGACTGGAGGCCTTAAGAGAATGTTCCTGGTGGCTAGAGCTGACCAGCAAGAGCAAAAATGAGACCAAAATCTAAAGATCAATAACCCAGTATTAGCCCACTCCATCTCGCCGGAGTAGCCCTTAGACTGCTGTTCTTAAGTTAAGTGCTACACTGTTGTGCTTCCAGTAAAGGGTAAGTTGCAGACCTATTGCTTGTGAAGGACTTGCATTCTTCGCAACTAAAACCCCAATTTCTTGCAGTGTCATATGTATATGAACCTAGCCAAAAGGCAGCAAAGTCGAAGCGAAAAAAACAGTCAGCATGCCACTGGAGGGATAACTGGTTTAAAATAGCAAAAGTAGTCTGTTACTGCATCATGATGTAGAGTTCTTTAAAGAGGTATGTTTCCATTTCTGTCCAAACTTGGAGTAGAGTTGTGGCAGTCTTAATGGAAACAGGGATACCCTGAGTGCATACATGGGGAAGCCCTGTTGCGTGTTTTCTTTTTTGCAGGTGTCCCAAGAGCCACTAGAAATGGTGACCTTGTCAGGCATACAGAGGCACCAGTTTGGGGGTTTTGTAGTTGATAAACCAGTCTTTGAAAATGGTGCAGCCAGCAAGGGAACCCAGTGGAATCTCAGAGGGTTGGGGTGATGTGATCAAATTTCCCCCTGCCCTTGAGGAGGCATTCTGTGCCATGTAAATAACCTTTAAGATTTTCAGTGTGGAGGCTGTGGAGCATAGAAATGCCAGGAGTATGACAGATTAAACAGCAATTAAGTCGCTTTCCTGGAGGAATGGTTCCACTTTCTTTAGAATTGAGAGCTGGTACAAGGACTTCTTGGATTTACTGAGTTAACTATGATGATGACAAGTGAGCTCAACTATTTATAGGCAATGTCAACAGACATGGGAATGTGAAAGAGGTAGGCATGGAATAGACAGCCCTCCAGAAAAGTAGCCTGACCTAGGATGTGCCATCCTCAACACTGCATTCACCACCCCAAGTCTTCTATGTAGGTTCGCAAAGGCACCCGTACTGTCTGTGGTGTGCTCTGTGCAAACCCAGAAATGTTTGTGTCAGGATGCATGAAGTGCTTCAAAAGCAAGTTCAAAGGCTTTTATAAGACTTTGGTCTAGATTTTCCAATTAAAGTAAAAGACGTTAATTAAGCGTTTATCTCCTCTACAGCAATGCACCACTGAGGGAAGTGTATCATTTGTCTAGCCTATCTTAAGCCCTAAGGAACTTTGTGCAAGTTTGCATGTGAGAGGCGGGTCGCACTCAAACCATATATAACGTGAAACTGGTTGGCCAGGTCAGCGAAAGGACTTCTGGATAGCTGTGAGTGAGTGAGAGGGTGGATGGATGAATGAATGAATGGATGGATGGATGGATGGATGTTACGATGGATGAGTGCATGAATGGACGAGTGAAAGGGAAGGTAGATGGATGGATAGGTGAAAGAATGATTGGATGAATGAAAAAGGGTGGATGATGAATGAAGGGGTGAATGGATGGATGACTGAAGGTGGATGGATGATGAGAAAGAATGGATGGATTACTGAAAGCGTGGATGGATGGGTGGAATAAAAGAGTGGATAGTAGGATGGAATAAAAGGGTGGATGAAAGGATGAGCAAAAGGATGGATGAGTGAAAGGATGGATGCTGGGACGTCGTGAACCCCCCAACTTTTACAAACTACAGTGGTGTGAAGTTCTTGAAGGGCCCTTCTGTCTGCAACTTGGCAGACAAAGAGGGATTACTGAGTGAAAGGACAGATGGATGTGTGAGTGAAAGTGAATGGCTGAATAGATGGATGGATGAATCACTTAAAGCAGGATTCTCCAAAGTCAGTCCCAGAGGGTCAGATCCATGCCGAATTTTTAAGATGACTACATTTATTTAAATGTGGGTATACTAAAAATTTGGCATGGATCCGCTCTCCACGGCCGGCTTTGGAGAACCCTGACTTAAAAGATGGATATAAGGATGGATGAGAGAAAAAATGGATGGCTGAGTGAAAGGGTGGATGAATGCTGGATGAGTGAAAGGGTGGATAGAAGATAGGAGAAAGAACGGGTTGTTGTATGGGTGGGTGAGTGATAGGATGGATGGCTGAGTGAAAGGGAGGGTGAATGAATTGAAGGATGGGATAAGTGAAATGGATGATGACAGATGAAGTGAAAAGGTGGATGTTTAGAAGAGAGAAAGGATGGATGAAAGAAAGGATGGATAACTGAAATGATTGATGGGTGAGTGAAAGGAGGATTGATGGGTGAGTGAAAGGAGGATGGAATGGCGAGTGAAAGGAGGATGGATGGATTGATGAATGAAAGAGTGGATGATGGGTAGGTAGGTTTAGAGATGGATGCATAGGTTTGGATATGAACGGGCGGTTGGATGGATTGGTGAATGACTGAATGATAGATAAAAGAATGAATGGATGACAATGTAAAGCTGACTGTGGATATCAGCAGGTGGGTGAAGGATGAATGGCTAGATGCTTGGATGGGAGAGATAAGTGAGCTCTTCTGAGGAGGGGGGGGGCTCGTGATGTCTTGCTTGGTTTGCTGGATATCATAGGAGCTTTGGTTCCAAGTGGACCATTATAGAATTTAATTTTCTGGAGACTTCCTTCTCCCCATTGGTTGGCCTCCGGGTTTTTTCCAGTCAGAACTTCCATATTGCGCTCTGCGCTATAATCGGGGTGGGATTCCTCGTGTCGGTGCTGATGGATGGGGAGCAACCTATGGACGGGCGAGGGGAATCGAGGCGGTGGCGCAGCCAGATCGCCATCCTGTCCTCTAATACATTAGGGTTCTTTCAAAAACAGATAATTTACGTGCACACGTCCTTTCAAAGCTTCGAGAGGATGTGTATCTAACGCGCCGAGAGAAAACATTTAATAAAAAAAGGGAGCATGTTTGGATGCACTGCAGAGGCTTGTTTTATGGGGTTTGCCAGACCGTGACCCTCTCCCCAACTTAAGTCATTTTGCTGTAACTCGACACGGAAAGAACTCAAATAAGCCACGGGAATCACCGCATCCTTTCATATAAAATGGTGCCCGTGGCTGCCGACTACTTACGCACCAGGTGCAGGTTTAAAGTTCACCAGCGCAGGGCTGTCAGAACCTACAGGTGTTGCTGTCCAACAGTTCTTTTTTGGGAGGAAAATACGTGAAAAATAACTCAATATTATCCCAAATTATTGCAGATGGCTTAAGAGTAGACCACGTTGAGCTCAATTCTTAAGAAAATAGTTTTTTCTTTATTTTATTATATTTTTTATAGGGCGAATGAGTAATGCAAGGGCCACGATGCTGGAATTCTATATCCCAAATCGTCATGAAGTACGGTACAGCCGCCATCTTAATTCGTAAAAAAAAACGGGCATTTTCTTAGCTCCAAACAACAATTCCTGATCTAGCCTACTCTGTGAACTTTATGTTAAACAAAATTGAAAAGTACACGTGGAAGCTACTAGGTTCTGCACATCTGTGCAATGGCTTTGCAAATCTGTGCAATGCCTACAAATAAAATTATCATCCAGCCACTTTCACCAAATTACCTAAGTGTTCCCTCTTTCTTCGACTAGGATTGCTGGGCTTCCGTTCTCTGCGGGAGAGTGGGTAGTAGGCCTGGTCTCAAAGGTTGTCATACAAGACCGCTGCATTGTGCAGATACCTTCCATCTGCAGGAGGCAAGAGGCAGGGGATGGATGAGTGAAAGTTGGAGAGAACACAACATCGCCAGTCATTTCAATGGTCCCTTCAGGGGACCCACGTGAGGCAGAGGATGGCAGGGAAAGGGGGCGTTATTCCACTTCTCAATGCTGTGACAACAAAGTAGTCAATAACTAGGATTAGATTTATATCTTCATAATAATGGCATCCGGGGGAACATATTATAAGTACGGTGAGATACATTAAAAATAGAAGTTTATAGTTGCCATTCTAAAAACAAAAAAGACAAATGTTCTGAGGCAGTAGACAAACAAATTTAGGTACTGAAAAATATCTGTTACCGGTGACAACATTGTGGGAATGATTCGGGTAGGAATAGCAGGTTAGTGTAAAATGTTGGGTGTGAATGGCAAAGATTTAGTAGCATCTTTATGAACAATTCTTCCAAGTGGAAAAAAGTTGTGTCCAAACAAAGCACCTATCTCCAGCCACAATGCTAGATTGCAAACCGTTATTGAAGCAATGGAACCGGATGGCAATGCAAATAAAGTTAAATGCCACAGTTTCCAAAGCAAAACAGTACAATACAAACAATACAAACCCTAGAATTCAGCTTTTAAGACTTTCCGTATGTTAAAGAAAAACACTGCAGCTTTTTCACAGAACCCTTGAAATGTCTCAAGACATGACAGAAGCTGAATTCATTATTTGTAAAATCATTATAACAGAAAATATATTATAATAGTGTCAAAGCACAAACTTCAAGTTTACCCAGTGCCAGCTTTTAGCCACGGCACAGATAGGAGCAACTTTTGAAGTTATTAAATATGTTCTGACGATCTAGTATTCTTAATCTCCCCACATTAACAAACTATTATCACCAACAACAGATCCATACATTTCTAAAATGAATAATACATCTTTCACAGAGTGGAGCTTCCTAAAACACTCTGGGAATAAGCCGTGGTGAATTCCCTACAACTGAAATAACTATTTTGAAAATCGACAGCTTCCCAAATTTTAAAGCAAGCTGAAATCTAGCTTGTGCTTGCCTTGCAATGTCCCACCCTCCTATTGAGTCAACATGCCATGGGGTGCAAACTGAAGACTTGCACTCTCAAAAAGTGTTGTGGATTATCCAGGGAACTGATATACCCCATCGTAGGTACTAACTACATGTACCGGTTGACACAGCTCATCACACATAATGGTCTTTCTTTTCAGAGGTATGCTTATGAAAATCTGATATAATTGTCCATGGAAGGGGAAGAAAGATACTGAGGCGAGAGTAAATGGGCACTTACTTCATTATTCAAGGCTGTTTTCTATGCATTGAACATTGGATGCATAGGAACTGGTTTACTGTTAAGGAGTCCAAAAGGGAGTTCTTGGAAACTGGCCCTCATCTTTATAATCATATTTTATGCCAAACTTTAAAAAAAAAAAACTCGAGGCACACATTCTCCTGTGAAAAAGAGGTATTGTGCTGTCATTGCAAAAGGAGTCCTGAGAAGGCTGTTTCATATAGTGCTAATTTCTATTTTAAAAGTGATCTCGTCTTCACAGCAATGTGAGTTTGCACGTTACTTAACTGATGGATGCTGCCAATGCAAAGGGCGACTGTGCCATGGAGCCAAGCTATACTTTACCGAGGAGCCCTAATTAGGAAAAAACTGTTCCTGGGTTGCTTGTGTTCCTGTTCAGGGAGGGCCAGGCCTAGCAGTTCGGGCTGGACTGTTCCCATTGAACCAGGGTCAAGACTGATCTGCATTTGGCTGGATGCAAACTGAGGTAGCAATTTATGTAAGGGTCTAGTCAATGGTATTTTTGTTTCCTTTCACAATAAAAAAGAAAATCTATACATAGATCAATCAAGTCAGAGATTCTAACTCCAGCTTGCAAAATATATAAACTGCTGCAGGATGTCTGTGTTTACAGGCTAAAGAACACTCTTTTGCCTTGCGATTTAAATGTTAATGATATTGGACATCGTTTCCTTTATAAAAGAATCTATTTACACTGGCATGTAAGCAATAATTCAATGTCTTGAAGAGATACATAGTCAACAAAGTGTTTAACGTTAAATATCAAAGGGGTAATCCTATGCTCCTCAGAACCTGGGCATCATGCATTACACTAACGGAATGGTTCTGTCGGATAGATTTAAAGCATCATCAGTAATGCCCAAGTAAGTGTTTTCACATCCCTTGCCACACACGATTGAATCATAAAAAGAGAGAAGAGAGAAAAGAGAAAACACATGTGTCCGAACTACTTGTTAACTATTTGAGCAATATATATTGTAATCAACTAATATCAATTAACACTATTATTCAAGAAGTTGCTCCGTATGTGATATGTGGACAAAAAGCGCTTGTGCACTGCATCAAGATAAAAGGTGAAATACAATTTATACAAGATGATTCAAACAGATTAAGAAGTCGGTCTCTTTTAATTTAACGAAAATTCTCTCATTGATGGGTTGGATCCATTTCTCTTTGATTGCCCCAAAAATTATTATGATACAGCTAAATGTAAAACCGTTGCCATTTTGAACCTTGTAGGTAGCGAGTTCCTTCTCAATATCTAGACAGTTTTTCATCATGCAAAACACCCTGGAGTTGGATGTATTATATAAGGACGGGGTTGTGTACTCATGAATACATCAATTGAGCTCTCGGTCATCACCCTGGCTCTCCAAGCCAGCAGAGGATGCACCGAATACTCTGTAATACCCTTTTACCCGTGGCCGCACCAAGTGGGCGAACACGCCAATTGCACCACTGAGGCACAATATATAATACAGCCCGGGTCTATAGTCTTGCAGGTTCAGGATGCAGGAGCTCCAAGACTTTGACAAAAGATCCATTATGACTAGTAAGGTCCATACTGAGTTTAGACAGGAATAACAGCCACTAAACTCATAGTGAAGGGCTCTGAGAAGCCCTTTATGATTCTCTTAAATTCTCTATCCAGCATGCTCTGTCAGCAGCAATGAAGCTGTTGGGCAAATAATTGCACAAGTTGTCTGCAACATGGTCCGAAGCAGCCCTTAAGTAGAGGGAAGATTAATTGCAGTCCCCACAACAGAAAGATGCAGGGAATAATCACCGGCCAGCTCACACCAAGGCAATGGAATAGAAAACAAGAAGCTTAAGTACACACCTTTGAAAGTCATATAGGGTGTTTAGGACAAGTCCGTTCACTCTGCATACTACAGACTTTAGATTTGAGCAAGTTGAGTCTTGCTTTTAGAAGAGACACTAGCTCCAGTCCCAAACTGGAGGATGACCACTCAGATGAAGTGAATTCAGACCGCAAGAATGCATCCGACGACCCCAAAGCATGATTTGAAAAGTACTGTAATTGCTACCCATCATTTCAAGATAAAATACAGATGCAAATCGTGAAGCGTGGAGCTGCACTACACCTGTTAGCCATGAAAAGTGGCCAATTGGGGAACAGCGGGATATACTCAACCCTGGTGACTTACTTTCAGTTTCTATGCCTGTCTGGCAACTTCAGTTGTGCAATATGAGAGGAGAGTCCACGAACTTTTCAAATTTGTGTTTTTATTTTTACTCAATCTCCTGATGGAAAGCATTACAGTAAATAAGGAAGGAGTGGTAGAAAGCTCTAAGGAGAGACATGCTTTCAATGACGGAGCATGTGTCATTGGTGGTGCCATTCACATCATCAATTCAGGCTATTTTTTCCTTATCTGATTACATTATGTAGCCCAAAAGGAATGATGGGAGGAATGCTTGTAAATAGTGTAAATTCTTGCAAGTGGACTGGGTAGCATTCCATTGAATCATTTTACAGTGGTTTGGGGTGGCTGTTACCAGGAGGAGCAAAATGAGTACTGATTTGCATAATGCGTGCCTCTGTCTAGCGTGGCACAGTAGGTGAAAAACGATGGTTTGGAATGGTACCCAGAGTGATTACTAGTGAGCTCCTTTCATGCTCAATCTAAATGTAAACTCTTTCAAGCTTTACCCTGGTGCTGCAACTCTTCCAGCACCGACTGGGAAACCTAAGTGAGGAGACTAGTGCAATCAGGCCAGAGGCACAACAGGAATATTGATATTCTTCAGAAAATCGTTTGTCTGTTTTTGTGTGAAGATTTTCATTCCACCAGATTCCATATCTAAGATACTGGAGGCATTAGAAGTAGATCGTAGACTAAAGGACATATTGAGATCTGTTGAATGGTCCATAACATCTATCTTCAAAACGTTATTTTAAACCTGTTATGGAGAAGACTTGTTTTGTGGTGAATATGTTTAAACAAAAGCATACTTCTTACCTCCTGGGCTAACACTTAGGGCCTGATTCTGAAGTTTCCCAACCGAATCGGTTTGGAAATGGTTTTCGACCCACTCGATCGGGAGAGTCCGACCGACAGAGTACGACGCATCAGGATGCTTCCAGATACAATTTGGTTGGACTTCCAACTTCAATGGGAGCATATGTTCCTAACTGAATCATAATTGGGCCATGGGTGGGAAGACATGTTCCCAATCCGATTTGGAAGGAGCAAATGCCATAGGAGGCCTTACTAACTACATCAGAACCAGGCCCTAGGTGGGAATGCTTTCCTAACCGCATCAGAATCAGGCCCAGAATAAACAAATTATTAGCTAATGTGAAGAGAAATCTAATTATGTCAAGGAGGAGAAGATTCACACAATTAATCAATACTAAAAAAATATTTACTTGTTTTTCCCTACCTTATTTTATACTTAGAATTAAAATGGTTGCGTTTCAGGGAGATTTGCAATAATGTTGGATGAATCTACTGTTGGAAGAGCCAAAGGCCAGAGTCCTCTTTATGGTCTTTCTGGAAAGGAGCAGAAACAGCATTGGAACTGGCGTCCGGTGGGGGATCTATGGCAGTAAAACTTCGAAAAAAGGAAAACCATAGAATCGAAGGTGATGTGTAAAAAGAAAATTTGGAATGCGACTGGCTGCAAGTGTTAAATATGTTTGCTTGTAGTCCATACCGTGTGACCTCTTGAAAATGTAAAATCGGCTAAAACTTTCCTTCCCTGGGACATTTTACACTTGCTGTCACAGGTATGAAAACAACGCTCTTTGTGAAGCCTGCTTTAAAAAATAATAACAACAATGATTATTATTATGAATCTCAATGTTAATATTAATTCTAAAGAAATCGACGAAACAAAAACGCAGGCCAGAATAATTCACAAGCCTCATAGATTAAGTTTGGCACACCGAATATTTAGCTGGCCAGTCATACAGGAGCAGCCACTTTCTCCTGGATAATCTTTTCCATTGTGAATACTATAACCACTTAAATGTCCCATGGTGTAAGACAGGGCCTTTAAAACGGACACATACCTTAAAAGCCAGAGGTATACAGATGTACAGAGGCACGCAAACACCACCACAGTCCACAAAAACAATTTCACTAGCAACACCTCACACATTAGTGGTGGGACCCAAGGGGAATATTCTGCACTGCATAGCCAAATCCGCCATCATAACAAGCATCAGAGTCTTAAAAGTAGTGCAAAGACAGCCTGCTGCTGCACTGCAGATCTTCAGCTGAAGTATTCCACTGAAGAACTATTCAATCTGGTTTACTAGTCAGGCCTTCAAGTACTGTCCTGCAGGCTTCTTTACAATGGAAACCACCAACAGGAACTTCTCCAAAACACTTCATATATTGAAGCAGTATGTCTATAATATACAAAATGCCATGTACCAGACTAGTGTTTTTTTTAAATTTATTTATCGAACATACAAAAGTATATTCATAATCTATTCATCTTTTTCAATATATAACATTTTGTTTTAAACACAGGACATAATTCATACAATAAACGTTGTATTTATTCAATTGGTGAGCACAAATAACACAAACACATGGACAACACATAATTTATCACAGTACAATGATAACATAACCAACATTGATCAAAAGACTATACAGAACAATTATACAAGACAGAAAAACATTTAGCATACAGAAACATCAAAAATGAATGAAAATGATTGCTCTTTGAATAGATGTATTTGATGTAATGAGTATTATATCTAATAAATAGAAATGCATAGACGCGTGTTTTGGAAATAAAGTCAATGCAGTCAACCTTCATCAGGGCACTGTCTGTCTAAATAGATTCAGTGCCCGGAGGCCATCCACTCAAAGTATAATCACACTGAGCTGACTAAGCAGGGGGCTCACAAGATTCACAACCACTGGTAGGGAAACAAGAGGTATAATTAAAATGACTAGCTATAAAAAAATATAGGCAAGGCTAAGCCTGGAAGAAAAAAAGGGCAGTGCTTAAGAAAGTAGGCCATACGAGGCAAGATACCACCATTGAAGGGAAACCACAGTGCAAGACAAAACACCCAAGAACAGTGTGCTTGATTAAGGCTTCAATAAAGGAATTAAATTTAAGATTAACTTCATCAAGTTTATTTTTTGCCCCATCAACAGGGTTATTTTTTTCTCAGGGTTTGTTTTCTATTTCGGAGATTTCCTTAAGTAAGGTCTCCATTACATCTCTTGCGGTTTCTATACTGAGAATCATAAGATCTCTAGAGCAGCGGTTAGCAATCAGCGATCATTTCTCCCAAAACTTTCTGATTTCCACAAAGAGCCCCGGGATATTCCTTATTCTTAGTCAGTTAGCTTTAACACCCACTTTGAGGTATTCCAACATAAATTCTGCATGGAACTCTGTCTTTCTTTTTAAGATTTAAAAGTTTAAACCATTCATCATTGCATCCTTTGCTAATAGAGAAAGGTCTATCCGAGGTGGTACTCTGGCCAAGTAATTTAGAAAATTCCTCATCACTAAACCCAAAGGTTTTTATACTTTCCATAAATAAATAGGGATAACCTTAAGGTTTTTTTTACAACATGATTGAGTACAAAATGACATTCACAGTTACCTTCCGCTTCGATGGAACCCCAACACTTAATGAAGAGAAGTCCATCAAGTTAAACAAGTTCATGTGTATTTATCAAGTGTATTTATAAAGTGCATAGTTAATTAAAATCGTTACACTAACAATAAAATCAGAGTAGCCCACCCAGCATCATTTCTTTCATATCACAATGTCCTAAGTGTGCGCCTGTCTGAGATCAAGGTGGCAAAGATTATCTGCCTCGCTGAAATCATGACATGATGGAAAGCAGCCTAGTAGATCAACACTGAGTTAAACACAGAAAACAAACAGGATTTACATAGAGAGGCTGTGCAGTGTAGACATGAGGGAAACAGCATGGTGGTTGTTAAGCATGTGAGGTGTTGTAATGTTACAAGACATGCAGCAAACTAGAATGTGGTTCCCACTGAAGGAGAGAATTTATTTTGTAATCCCACTATAAAAATAAACGCTTCCCAAATATTCTTCGTAAGGAGCATATGACATCGAAACCTTACTTTTATGACTAGGGGCTACAGTATGTTGTTAAGAAGACATCATTTGAATATTCTAATCCACCTGCTCTTGAAAGTATCCTTGGAAATTAAAAACCTGTACTATCATTTCAACATATTGGTCGCTATACTTCACAAAGGTCAAATGTAAGATGTTCTTGAGAAAGGCAAGTTGGTTGGGACTGGCCAGATCGGACAACAGGCCTAGGATGATACCCCATAACATGATATGCAGATGAGACGAACTGCAATGAATGTAATTGACCTCTGAATAGTAATAAAAAAACTACCACCTGCCCAATTTAAGACATAAGGGATCTTTTTATTTGTTTTTTCAGAACAGTATTACTCTTAGGGTTATGATAGAATCCGTAGACATGAATGGTCTGTACCAGTGGTTCTTAACCTTTTGATTTCTGTGGACACCCACTTAATCATTACTAGAATCCGGTGCTCCCCCGCCATCCACTGAACAATTACTGGAATCCGTGGACCCCACTGAGTTGTTACTGGAAGCCGGGACTTCTATTTAAGCAATTTTGATGATTTGAACCTCAAAACAATACACAAAAATACAGAGACAAGCATTGAACAAACACATACACATATGGTGAAATGTTGGATTTATTTTATAAACACAAATAAAAATGTCTACTTTAATGAGAATATTGCAGCTTTTTAAAATCCAACTGAGGCCATCCATCCTCCATACTATATTCTGTTTGATGCATTTGCACTGCTTCCGTGAATCAATCTGAGGACATCAACTTAATGTTTAGTCCGCCATTGCAAATTCTTCACATTTACTTAATATTTAAAAATGTAAAATGTTGCTTCTTTTTAACATACATTGTAATAATCTTCGAATAATCTTTGATTTTCTATGCAGTCACTGACCCCCTGAGTAAACGTCACAGACACCCAGGGTTCCCCATACAACAGGTTAAGAACCACTGGTCTATCCAATATGGAAGCTTTAACTGCAAATCATGGTATCACACACCATTCACCTTATTCAACTCCCTAGAACCGAGAAGCACTCTCCTCTGATCACAAGGTACATAATGACCAATAACCTCCCCATAAAAGAAGCGCCTGTCTCCTGCTCCTTGGTGAGAATGACACATAAAAAGGTTTGTATAATGAAATTTCACTCAGCTGTCCTCAGTTAAAATTCTGGTAAAACTGGTCCAGCAGATGAGGACAGACCTACTGGCTAGTTTTAACACTGGATTTACTGTTTATGTGGCACTCCCGAAGAGTAGCATGCATTTTGGCGTCAATCCAAAAACAGTAGTAACAATTACAGAAGAGTCAATAGATCTAACAAGAGTGGCTAAAAACGACTCCCCTAAACCTTTAAGATGGTTTCAATCTACCTGAGGAAGAAGAAGAGTAGGTGCATATTTTCAGATATTAAGAGCTAACCTCAGATTGTGAAATAATTGCGGGTTTGCACAGGATTTAAAACCCTACTCCTCATCCACAGCTTAATATATAGCCAACTGTATTTGGATAGTAATGCGCTCCCTCATGTTCAACTAAAAAAAAATGAAAGTATATACATTTCTGCAATTTATAACCCTCCAGTCACATATTCCCGCATGTATTCTTTCCAGACATCTTTACACATTCTCTGTCAGCTTCAGTATCAATGTTTTACTCCTTTATTTCTTCCACAGATTTAAAAGCACATCCCGAGCCCTTTAGCATATAACAAATATAAAATATATCTGCAATTTATTTTCTTTTGCAAAAAAACCTTTTAAAACGACTTTTAAAATACCAGCGAGCACAGGAGTAGTTTCTTATTCTAAATAATGTTTCACTTAAAATCTCTCTCACCTCATTATCAGCCAGCGACAATTAACACTGTAATACATATGTCTACACCTATGTCTTCATCTTTGTTGCGAGTTTTCACAAATCAATCCTCCATCACAAACGTGTCCATGACTCACATTTCAATTTAATTCAACTGTATTTGCTGGTTGCAAGAAGTGAGATTGGATGAACTACTTTAACCACTAAAACATCCCACTGCTATTTTGTATCACTGGCCAATTCACCTGGACAGCATTTCTGTTCTAAATTCAGTGGATGCTAAAAGCAATTAATAAATAGGTCAAATAAAGCATAGGTGTAATGTTGCACAACCATGGAATAGGCAGAAAACTATAAACCAAAAGTACACCTCAGAAGTACAACTAGAGGTGCCAATGTTTTTTGCTAATAAGTAGCTCCTTTAGTGGCATTAAAATAACCAAGATTCAAAGGAAAGATACATGCTGAAGTGGAGTGCTTTGAATTATTTCCTTAAGTGTTTAATCAGCAGCTAATCTGAGAGCCCTAGAACTTGCCGAGAACTACTGCTTCAGGCTTGTTGCAATCTATAGGGAAATAGATATAATGTCGAATGCCAACTACACTGAAGAACCATACAGCAGTTTGAATACGTACATCATAGTCTTCATGAAAAAGACTTTTAAATAAAAAAACATCTTTTTAATTGTCATATGACGTAAAAATTTGTAGGCAGACACATTTCACCCTCACAACTTATTCATGGTAAACTAATGGCTATCTCAATTTGGAGATGATTCTTTTAAGACTTGCGTTGCATGCTACACCATTTCATTAGCAGCGTCAAAGAACATGACTGTCCATCTTTACATGAGTGGGTGTCGGGCACTGTAAGTTCCTTAGACCTGATAATGGTCTGTACCATTTGTTGAGCTGGGAACCGAAACGTTGACACCGGACCTATTTGTAACGCTGCATGCCGCCCAATTCTAGAAAATCTTCATTGTTGATGATTGTGTTTTCTGACTCTTTAATACACACCACATTGAGTCAGATTATGGAATGTTTACTGTTCACAGATAGATGTGCTTTTTGATAAATTCGATATTTTAAAAATATACTCCTGTAAAATTGTTTATAAGAGTTTTAAATAAATCTGGTTTCTAATAGCATCTTCATGTTTTATAATAATGAATTCTATGTTAACTTTATGAAGACATTTAATACAATGAATAGGTATCACAGTAAAATTCATTACCATATCTAAAAGTTAAAACTATTAGGGTTATACATTCTGTAAACATTTGCGCATCTTGGAAATTGTCCAAGTTTCAATATGAAATGATGCCCAATGACCACATTATCCACCATTTAAAATTAGAGAAACATTTCTTTTTTTGGGGATTAGGCGTCTTTTATGAGTTGATATAGCTAAGGTTGATGCATCAGTAATTTAAACAAACTATCTGGACCAGCTTTAAATCTGAATATGGTTTCCGAGCTATCCAATAGAACTATAGCGAATATTTTTGTTTAAAAAAATCCACCCTTGTCCCACTAATGCAGCAAACACAACTTTGTACCTTTTCAAACAAATATAGCACATGGTACCCTTAATGAGAGATAGCTAAGGCATATCCAGAAGACGAAATAGACATAATTAACTAGAGAAAGCGTGGAATACAGACAAGTAAGCATCATTCATTGCACTTTAACTGTTGAAACATGGAGGCTGACCTGCAGTGATGTCATCATCGACAAGATCATGCTCCTCCTCTTGAACTTTGACTTCTATTGCCACTGATTCTGGACTTGCACTGCCAGTTTGTATAGACTCTGCTGTCACTCCAGCTGAAATAAATTAGAGCATAAATGATGCATTCTCCCCATTTTTGTTAAGTAAAGCGTCTGTTACAGTTCTATACTGAACAACGAAACATGAAAAACATTCGATATCGCTTTTTTTCCATAACCGAAACAAATACAGTTACGTCTCCTATCAACAGATGACAAGACCGTTTTAAAATTATCAGACAATGCTGTAATGCCTTAAAGTATAATGAATTAACAAATAATATTTCCACCAGTTGCTATAGTTAGTTGAAAGGTGAACACAGGTGTATCTGTCCTGCCATTTTTTCAGACATCTCCCCCAGGGTGGACTCAACTAAACTTTCCCACAATGAGTTTCAACTTGAGAAATCTTTGTTTACTTTGTGTCCTCCGAGTCGTATGCAGCAGTTGCTTTTCTTATTGCGCCTTCCCACAATGCCACACATTATGGAGTTTTTTCTGCCTCAGACCTCTCCCTGTCTCTATCAAAATATGACAGCTATATCGACTGTGCCAACCTTCCATTTTAACGCAGTTTTTCAGCTTTATTTTGCTCCCGGTTGATCCCATACCTTACATTACAAAACCTTGACCATACCTGCCAAGTTCACAGGATACATGTGTGACCATTTCCATGTGTGCACAGCCTTTCATGTAAGACTTTAACAGTCATTCTGAAACACTGGTGCACAGCAGAAATCTTAATTCGTATTTGATGGTTCTAGTCTATTTTATTATGTTATTCCATCTGATCATCATCTCATTGTTTTAGTCTGTGAAGTAAGATATCAGAAGTTCTTGACTTATTTAATTCCTGTATTCCCTTACGCCTTAGGAACCTCTATCAAAATCTAGTTTCTTTGTGACAATCGTTTTCCAATGGAAAGGCTCCTACAGAATGGGCATCTTATGGTTAAAAGCATTTGCAACAATTTTCTTCTATAATTTTCTTAAGGTTTACATTAAGTTCAAAAGATTAGAGTCAATTCCATGATTTTAATTCTGCACGCTGAATAGGGTCTGGACCAAAAACCTCAAAGATTCTCTGGTGTAAGGCTATCGTCTAGACCTCCTTCATGATCTCTCAAAGCAGAAGCAACAATATCTATACATGACAAGCATAGGTAAGGCCAATAGATCTAGGTTTAATATGCTAACTCATGCAGCGTTAAGACATTAGAGTGAGACACACGGGAGGAAAGCTAGCAAGCACTAGAGTGGAGGTGGAAGGATACATCCAAACAGGCAATAGCATTAGATGAGAGATAAATACAACAATGAGCTGAGCCAAGATGTGCTTGCCAGTCTCAAGCCAATGGCTGAAAGAGATTAGTTGAGGAAAGTGAATAATTTAAAGGAGCAGACCCAAGACAACCACATGGATTTTTTTTCAAAAAGAAATCATCTCTGTTCACAGGTATCAGTAGACAGAGCATGCCAAGTTTACACATTAGCAGTCGCAATAGTTCTACTGAACAGTGACATACCTCTTATGGAATATGCAATCATCTTCCTCAAACCCCACCACCCAGATCGCATGTTAACTAATACGAGTCACCCATTAAGTAGTTGAAGTGTTAATGGTGGTAAGTGTGAACGAGAAAGAATTATACACCAAATACACACCATAGGAGGCTACTACTGCATTAACGTAGACATGACATGGTGGTCTAAGGGTACGCCCTTACATTTCCTATAATAATAGAATGAGTCATACATGTGTATCGTATGTGTAGCGACTGCTGTTCAGGGGTCAGTATCAGTGAACTACGCACCTACTCGCCCAAGCTTTACCTGGTATGCTCACTCCCCAGGGCTCCCACACATGTGGGTTGAATCCTTCCAGTAACTTATCCCATTCCATCGAAATAGGTGTCTTATGCAGGCCCCTATATTATTCTCACCAGAAGGCTTCACTTGGTTAATTCTATGTGGTGCCAAATATGCTCTATGTAGAACGGAGAACTGAATACAATTGAATCTCGAATAATGGGATCTTTTTTAGGCTATTCCAACAAATAGGCCCATTCTTTATCTGTGAGCTCCCAGGATAAGTCAGCCTCTCATTTGGCTTTCAGTGAAGTGAGTGGTTTCATGAGGTGATCTTGGAGTCCCCCACAGAGCCAACATATTAGGTGGCGACCATGGCCCAAGGTATGAAGTGGCCTAAGGAACTCGTGAGCCATGGTTTCTTGTCAATCCACTGCCCAGTATTTACAACTGTATCAGAGAATACTAGAATGTGTTAAGAATAAGATTTCTGGCAGTCCATGAGCATGTATAAAATCAGTGTGTGACATTATTATGCCATCTGCAAATAGAATGCACACTGTAGTTACTCCCACTTGCTCCCAGGGGTCCAGTCTGCTTGCCGTCAGGGTACCAAAAGATGTAGGCAAACCACATAATGGAATATTCGACGCATAGGGCCCTACACCACTGTTTGGTTCCTTGCCATCTTCGAGTAAGTTAGGGCTATGCGTAACAATAAGCTTGAGGGTAACGGTGAGGCATCAGGCAGATTAACCTGTGCAACTGGCCTCAACTAATTTGGCCTGCTGTGTAATCTATTTCAAAAGGTTATTTCCAGCCAACCAGTAGTATAACCACTGAAGTTGTCAGGGTATACAGTATGCTTTAAAGTCTGTGGCTCCCATTCCTCCGTAGGTAATGGTAATTTTGCTAGACTGACTCTAAGGCACCCATGTCCCCACAAGAGGTCAATTAGTGCAGTATGTAAGAGCTTGTAAACCCACACCAGTATTACAATGCACAGATTCACAAAATGGTACAATAAGCGGGGGCAGCGTCACCATCTTTACCAGGGCCAGCCGACCAACCACTGACAGAGGCAATATAGCCCAAAAGGCTACCTGAGATTTAAGTGCCGTAACCATGCAAATTAGGTAACCCTCTAGCAGGTCTGGACCCGCCAGATAGACCTGAATTCCAATTAACCGCAAGGTACGAACTGGAGCGTGGGCGCCACATAACTGTCAGCAAAGGAGTAGGCACAAGATTTAGCTGCATTGGTTCGGCATCCAGATAGAATCCTGAACATTGACAGCATCTGGGCCACCTCCACCTGACCCCCCAGATATCTTTAAAATACAGTATCATATTGTCAGCATAGAGCGATACATTATGCACTGTATTGCCTCTAGGAATCCCCCAATGCCCAACTCTTGGCAAATCCGTTGTGCAATGGGTTCAACTGCCAGTATGAACAGGAGTGGGGAGAAGGGGCAGCCCTGTACTGCGACATACCGACTAGGAATCGGAGACATAAGGGCCTGTTCTTGCTCTGGCCGTAGGTGCTGTGTAAAGCAACTTTATTCATTGGGTGTAGGTGGAAGGTAGGATTATTCTAGCATGGTTACCCCCACTTTTTGCCTGGAGTCAGTGTGTTTTTGACTAGTCTGGCTGTGATCCTGCTAATCTGTGCGCTTTCCCTAAATTGGACTATGGTAAGTATTTTGGTGCCTTCCAAATTGGTTACTGGTGTACCCTTCTAAGTCCCTAGTATATGGCACCAAGGGATCCAGGGCATAGGTACACCAGGGGTCTCCCATGGGCTGCAGCATGTGTTATGCCACCCATGAGAGACCACTCAACCTGTGACTACGGACTTGCCATTGCAGCCTGTGTGAGCTGGTGCTAGCACTACTCAGAAGAGATATAAGTTTCCTTTAATCTGAGGTCACTTCACTTAAAACCTATAAGTCGCCCATAAGCTAGGTCTTTCAATCCTGAAGGCAAGGTGCTAGGTTATAAGTGTGAGGGTGACCTGCATGAGCAGGACACCCCGTACAAACCCCAGAGTCGGTTCTCCAAGCTTTGTAAGTGCGGTCAGCCATTTTATATATATAGTGTGACTCAAGTATATTCTGAGATGTCCAACTATATATTGGCAAACACAAGGAGATGATGGGCGGAGCGCTGAAACTTTTCAGACACTCGCCCCCAGACACAGATCTGGGTTGAATCCATCATCATTCTTTAACTCACTCTGCCACCCCAGTTCATACCCAGCTATATGCAAGTCAGTCTTGACCCTGCGCCTCATGGGAACAGTCCAGCCCGAACTGCCAAGCCAGATCTTCCCTGAACCGGATACAAGCATCCTGGGACTGGTTTTGGGGTAACACCCCTCATCAGCCAGGCTAGCTTGAATCCAGTGGCAAAGTTATGTTATGTTAACTGCAGTTTGTATAGCGCGTAATCACCAACAGGTCTCTTAGCGCTTTGAGAAGACCAAGGTCCACCAGCAATCGCAGATAAGCACCAGGCGGATGATCTAGACTGCGCCCAGAGTCTCCCTAAATAGAAGAGTCTTTAGTTGCCTACTAAAAGTAAGGAGTGTGGATTCTTTACGAAGGTTCTCAATCAGTAGATTCCAAAGTTGGAGAATTAAGACAGAGAAAGCTCTGCCTCCTTTAGATGCAGTTTTGGCACGTGGGTAGGTCAAGAGGCCTGCTTCGGATACCGAAGAGTACGTCCTGCTGCATAGTTCCCCAGGCGCTCCTTGAAATAGGCTGGGCCTGGCCATGAATGGCTTTGTGAGCAATGCAAAGGCCCTTGAACTTTGCTCTCTGTTTGATAGAAAGCCAGCGTAACTTACACAGCAAAGGGGTAGCATGAGCCCTTCTAAGGAGACTGAAAATCAGCCTGGCTGCGTCTTTCAAGGTCATCTGTAGCTTGCTGATAAGTTTCTAAGCAAGGCCGATGTATAAGGCATTGCCATAGTCCCGTCTAGACACTATCGTGGCAGACACGATCATCTGTAAAGTGGCAGGTGAGAGAAGGGGGGCAAGTTTACGCAACTGTCGCATTAAACGTGTACAGGTGCCGATCACAGAAGCTACTTGATTGGCCATAGAGAGATTGGCATCAATCTTAATGCCCAAACTTTTAACAACAGGGGCTGGCATAGGGGAGGTGCCAAGATCCTGTGGCCAAAAGAGGTCGTTCCAGGGGTTGTTTTTAGAGGAGATGACAAGGACCTCAGTTTTACATGGATTGACTTTTAACGAGTTAACTGTCATCCAGTTCACCATGTATGTGAGGATGTTTTGCACAAGACAGTGGGCTCGGGGAGAATTATCGATCTGGAGGATAAGTTGGGTGTCATCCGCGTAGGTAAAGACTTGACAATCAATGCGGGAAAGAGCTGCCACCAGTGGCTGGAGATACATGTTAAAAAGTGCTGAGCCCTGAAGGACGCCACATGTAAGAGCACCACTGTTCGATACCTGCTCGCCCAGTTGGACTCTTTGGGACTGCCCTGACAGAAATGACTCAAGCCACTGGTGAACCAATCCACGGATGCCCAAGTCGGCAATCTGGGCCAGAAGCTGTGCGTGATTGACCGTATTGAATGCCGCTGACGGGTCTAAAAGAATCAGGGCTCTTGGTTTTTTATCGGCCATAGCTCTCAGCTCGTCAAGCACAGACAGCATCACCAATTCAATGCTATGGTGAGCCCTGAAGCCGGCTAGCCAGACCTAAAGTAGCTGGTATTCCTCCATGAAAGATGAAAGTACTCTTAGGACACGTTGCTTCACCACTTTCGCCAGGAAAGGGAGCTGGGAAATGGGCCTATAGTTTTTCAGACTTGCCACATCTGCTTCTGGTTTCTTCAGCAGGGGATAACCCTGGCCTCCTTCAGGCTGGAGGGCAGGTAACCTGTCTCCAGGGAATGATTAAGTAGGGAAAGAATCTCCCTCTCTAGCCCGGGAAGAGCCATTCGAAAAATCTTAGGAGGACAGGGGTCTGCTTGGGAGCCTGAATTGAGCAAGGGACCCACATTTGGGCATACCCTGCCAACTTAGAGCGAACAAAGCAAACACAAGGAAACTTTTCAGACACTCACCACAGTCTCAGATCTGGGTTGAATCCATCATCGTTCCTTAGCTCACTTAGCCACCTCAGTTCAGACCCAGCTACATGCAAATCATTCTTGACCTTGAAAAAGGAAATGACTAAAGGCCAGGTACAAAAGAACAGGCTATGGACACACTAAATATCTTGAGTGCTCTTCTGGTATTGACAGTGGCAACTAGTTAATAGCTCCTAAATGCAAATTTAAAAGTGACCATATACGCAGCCCACAACTATGAAGGGATATTAGGGACAAATTAGCCCTGAAGAAATGTACAAAGTCAAAAAGCAAACAAATCAACATAATTGTAATAAAAAGATGTGAACAAAGATAGGAACAATTTCAGGGAAGTAGCAACTATATAGCTGGCCAGTCCCAAAAAATAAGAGAAAGAAGTACATAAATATAATTTTTTTCTTAGGTTGTCAATTGGACAAATCCATAAACCGTCCGAAAAAAATGTACCATTGTTAAACAGATTAAACTACTTCTTCCTCAAAAGGTGAAGAAAAATGTGATTCATTCTCAGAATTCTTTGAAGAAAACATTGGAAACATTGATATTCTTCTACCAGTTGACAATTCACTCCACACTTCTCCTCCAAAAAGCAAAGTGGCCTGGAAAAACTCAGAGAACTCACTAAGACAATAAGGAGTGCTAGAGCATCTTTTCACTTCACTGATTTCATACCCGCCACCAAACTAAAAGAGATCAATTCATGTCTAGTCTGTATTGGGTATGTCTGATTATCTCATCATTAACACAGGGAGAGGTCCCAGATTGTCTTAAAATTGAAAAAGGTACACTCCTTTAGGAAAAAAACGGATTCCACAGATATTGATAGAGCATCCTTCCTTTAGCAGCATTTGATACAGTGAACTACACACACCGCACTCAAAGCCCTAAAAAAATGCTTATAAATGGCACAGTACTGAATTGTTTATTTTCATACCTGGAAAACCAAACAACAAATTAAACAACCTCACAGACCGTTCCATCTCTAAGCCAAGAACGGTCACAATGCTCAATTTTTACTACAATTTATTTACATTTAATTTGGATCCTGTAGCCTTATATAACACTCAAATCTCTATGGAGATAATATGCTGTTATATCTACACGTTTTCACCAGAGTACATACTTTTTCCTGGTCAGACTCTAGAGTATGGTCAAGTATGAGTGTCTTTCCATCGCTTGGATAGTAAATCCACTTCTTGACAAACTTTCTACTGATCTCTCCATCTCATAACTACACCAAGTTACAGTCATGGATGGACGCACTAAATATACTTACTAGACTGCAAATCTAAAATCACTGAATACACTTAATCTCTAGGCTACATGCTAGATGACACCATTAATAGTCCCTCTCCCTTTCTCTAGCACATCACCAACTCAAGGTCCTTTGTGCAATTATAATCATCAGACCAGAAGCACAAGTTATTTACCCTCGGTAACGATATATCTGTAAGAAACAGTAGTTAGTGTTAGATTCCTTACCTTAGAATATCCCCAGGCGTCAGACTGGATTCGGAAAGTTTTCGTCAGAAGTACCCCTGAGCGTCGGTAGGCGCTGTCTGCGGCTCCGCGTCTGTCGTCGGCCGGGATGATGTCATCGGAGTACTTAGACGCCGCCCTCGCGCTCTGACGTCAGTTCTGTACATAGCTTTCTGCGCCAGGAACGCAGAGCCATGATAGAAACCGACACTGGTGCCATAAAACTAGGGCCCTGAAAGGGATGTCCTTAACCCAGATATCGGTTCGCAGAACGGTGAGGATGAGTGGGGCGGTAAGGAATCTAACACTAACTACTGTTTCTTACAGATATATCGTTACCGAAGGTAAGTAACTTGTGCATCTGAAAGAACCAGGTTAGTGTTAGATTCCTTACCTTAGAGTAGATACCCCAGCAATACCAACCCCGGTGGTGGGTCAGCGAACCAAGATCACGCCAGAAAGTCCTGGAGAACGGAACGGCCGGAAAAGCCATCTCTCCGGACTTGGCTGTCCAGGCAGTAATGTCTAGCAAACGTGTGCAGCGAGGCCCACGTAGCTGCCTGACAGATGTCCTGCAAGGGGACTCCCCGACCCAGGGCAGTAGTAGCCGCCATGGCCCGAGTGGAATGGATGCGCAGCCCAACAGGAGGCTCCTTTTTCGCCAAAGAGTAGCAAATCTTGATTCACAAGACGACCCACCGAGAGATGGTCCGCTTGTGCACCAACCGTCCCTTCTTAGCGCTCACGTAACCAACAAAGAGCTGGTCGTCCACCTGGAACTGTTGTGTGCGATCTAGATAGAAGGAGAGCGCACGTTTTGGGTTCAGACGGTTGAGCCTCTCTTCCTCTTTCGAGGGATGCGGAAAGAAGGCGGGCAAGGTGATGGACTGCCCGATATGAAAGGCTGTGACCACCTTGGGCAGGAAAGAAGGACGAGTCCTCAGAACAACCTTGTCCGGATGGACAGCGAGGAAAGGAGATTTAGAAGATAGAGCCTGGAGCTCACTCACTCTCCTGGCAGAGGTGATGGCAACCAGGAGTGCAGTTTTAAGAGTCAGAAGATGAAGAGGACAGTTATGAAGTGGCTCAAAGGGAGCGCACATCATATACGTTACAACAAGATTCAAGTCCCACTGAGGCATCACAAAGGGAACAAGAGGAAACATGTGTGTGATGCCTTTCAATAATCTATTTACAACAGGGGACTTGAAAAAAGAAGGCTGATCAGGAAGCCTTAAGAAGGCTGAAATGGTCGAGAGGTAGCCCTTGATAGTGCCCAGAGCAGAGCCGTACTGGGCAAGGGAATGAAGGAAGAGGAGAACCTCTGAAATGGGGGCAGAGAGTGAATTCACAGCCGCGAAAGGGGGCTCAAGAGCCAAGGCCTTGGCCGCCCTGTTCAACACCTCGCTATAAGTGGCCCCCTCCTCCGAAGCCACGGAGGGAGGAGAGACGAATCCAGTGTCGGGGGAAGTGTCCAGACCACGGGCCTCCCCCAGCTCTTCTGCCCAGTCCTGGCTTAACTGGCACTGCTGTGCCAGAGTGTCGTCAGATCCCTCCCAGTCCTCCTCGTCATCCTTCTCCTGGTAAACAGGCAAAAATTATGGAGCCGGTCGTAGGTGAATTGCTCACCCATCGGCGTCCGAGACGGCCCGAGCAGAGTCGCTCCGGCTTTGCACCCAAACAGGGGCTGAAACCGGGGCCGATGTCGTCCGAAGATGGCACCGGGAGCAACACCCTCGGGGTCGGCGCCAGCGGAGGAGTTGTGAGGTCGACTGGAGACGACCCGGATCCAGGCCTGGATCCTGTGGGGCCCTGCGGCATCAGGACCGGAATCAATGACGGCGCCGGGGCCGAAGCACCTGACGGATCCGGGGCCGGAGCCGCCAGCCTGCTAGGGCTCCCAGTCTGACCCGCGGGGCCCGAAGGCGCCTCAGCAGGTTCCGACGGAGGGAAGTGCGAACTCATGGGCGTGAGGAAAGCACTTATCTCCTCCGGCGTCACATGCAGCTCAGGGACCGGTGGGTATGGAGCTGGACGCGGCGCTTGCGGCTCTGGCAGAGCCGCGCAGGCGGTGTCGCCCGAACCCCCGTCGCGTCGCGCGAGCTTCGGGGGAAGTCGGAAGAGCGATGACGCCTTTTCGACTTCTTTTTCGAATGCCTCGACTTACCGGAGGACTTAGGGCCTGACGAGTAGTGGTGACTCGACGAGAGGCGATGACTGCGGCTCCGCGACCGGTCCCTCGGCTTCCTCCTCTATTGGGATCTCGAGCGGCGCGGAGCCGACTGCCGGATCTCGAGCTGCCCGGAGCCGACTGCCGGATCTCAAGCAGCTTACGGGACCGCTCCCGCCTAGCCTTCTAGGTCAAGGCCCGGCAGTCGGGCACGACTAGTCATCATGGTCAGCCCCGAGGCAGTAAAGGCACCGATAGAGGGGGTCGGTCACTGACATCAGTCGGCGCAGACCTCGCAAAGTTTAAAACCAGGCATCCCTAACAGCACCGCGAGTCGAGGTCGACTCGAAAAGTGATCAAAAAATTTAGTCAAAAAATTACTAGAGTACTGCTCTTCTCGGATCTGCGCTTGCTGGCGAGGAAAAAAGATGAACTGACGTCAGCGCGCGAGGGAGGCGTCTAAGAACTCCGACGACGTCATCCCGGCGATCACGACGCCGCAGACGACGCCTACTGACACGCAGGGGTACTGCTCACGAAAACCTTCCGGATCAGGTCTGACGCCTGAGGATATTCGAAGGTAAGGAATCTAACGCTAACCTGTTTCTTTCAGATTTGGGCTTAAAAAGAGCTTCTATCACTGTCATGAAGAGACTCGACAATAGGAATGTTTTATTCACAGGCCAATCTGCATTTGCCTCATTGGAAAGCAAAATAAATGCTTCCATTACATCTCCAAGCCCTTAGTACTCTCAAATACTTCAGAATGAAGCACAAAGCGTATTCAAATTGACTGCATCATGCTCAAAACCATACATCTTGGCACTCTTGGAATACTTGGCTCAAAATAAACTCTGCAGGGAAAGCAAATCTTTAAAAAAATCAACTGAGACTTCATCGTCTTAGGTTTATCTGTATAGCTACTAAAAACATTACAATCAATGTGGTAAAATTATTTCTTTTTAACTTAACAAACATAATTAAGACCCAAAAATTCAAATTCAATTAATATATTTTACAATAGTGCGGTATTTCTGTGTCAATCAATCAGTTACTGGTCCTTAATACAAAAACTAAAAATGTATTATTGGTCTTAGCTATTTTCTGCAGACTTCGAACTATGCTAGACAAAAGCAAACAACATAGGTTAGCGATTCAGGCTTGTGCTTGCAAAGTCTACATTGAATTATATGGAATTGCTACCAAGATGGATCAAATTCCCAGATAGCAGAAATGCCATATTTTATCTGCCAATTTGTCGTTTTAAAGAAGACTGGTTGTTGTGACATACCGGACTTTGTTTTCTTGTATAGATATATTTAATTTAACGGAAATGTTTATTTGCTCAAGGACCAACATATCATCAGAAAAGGAAGGTTCTCGATATATAGATTAATACAATTGTTGTTAAGTAGGAAAATGACAACATTTCCATTCCAAAGTTTGTCAGCATACAAAGAAAAAATAGATATATCTCAATAGGAGGCCCGTGGATTAACCTTAGCTTTCTGAGCGACAAACACCTCCCTCTAAACTAATGATTTTCATGTCCCTTGGGTGGCCAACTGGAACATAACCCATAGTTTAAAAAAGACGGCAGTCATAGCTAAGCCTTGCCTCAATCAGTTAGCTTGGGAGTTGGCATGGGGAAACAGAATAATGCTCCATAAACGTTACACTATGCCAAGTATAACCATGCTGTATACTTATTTACTTACTTGGGTAAACTTCAGTGAACCACTTTGCAAAATGTTAGCTACAATTTCTCTTTTCTCACTTGCTTCATAGGACTAAAAGATGGACCAGCCGTTCTTTTGAATATTTAGATAAAGGCATGCACCAAGGAATGCCATTTTGTCTTCATTGAGGCCAAGTTGTTCTAGTGATTGCCATTCTCTTAGAAAGCCTGATACCTAAATATTGATAGTGTTCGCCTTGTTCTAATTTCTTGCTATCTATATTCCAAGACCATGTTTTTTCTTTGCTGTCCAAGTACTAGTTTTTTTTTGTTTTTCCATATTTGGAGAGTTGAGTCAAAGTGCAATGTTGTTGCAGTCGCTGGTTAATTTAGCAATGCTTGTTTAATTTAGCAAGACTGTGTCACCAGCATAATGTAAATAGCCCAAAACTGTCCACAAAATCTTTTGGGAAAGGCAATGTTCTCCAAACGCCTCATAACTTGGCAATAACGGAACAGGATAATTCATGTTTTTTTTCACAACCGCTTTTATTGAAAGTTTAGGCAAAGCATAGGTACAGTTCTCCACAATCAGGAGGATACTGTCGACAGTAAACATATAGTAGGATGAATAAAAGGCCTAAACTTGGAATCACCCCCCTCCCCGTCCCATGTCCCACCAACCCCCAAGAAACATACCCCAACTCCCTCCCCCGGCTACCCACCCCTTATCCCACCCTAACCCAGTGCACGTGTTCACATTTCACCAAATGTATAGGTAAGGCAAAGTAGGCATCAGATATCGTCCTAGGTCCCAAGGTCCCCATCCGGAGGTGGCACATCATCTATATCAACTGGGGGTTCCAAGGTCAGCCCCCTGTAGTCCGCCCACCGCTTCCAGATCTTATAGTGTTTCCGGGGGCACCCCCTGGCCTCAAACACAGGTAATTCTAGCCCCATAAGAAAGTCTAATCCCGCCTTCCAGGCGCTAAGTGTGGGGGCTTGGTCGCTCTTCCAGGCTCTCGCCAGATCTCGCTTAGCTACAACCAAACCCAGTAACAGGAGGTGGCGTTTGTAGATGTTGCCTCCTACATTCTCCAGGACATGGAGGAGGCCCAGTCTGGGTGTACGAGGGAGGTCCCACCCCAGCACCTCCGACAAACAATTCCACACCCCATTCCAAAATCGGGTCAGACCCACACAAGACCACACCGTATGCAGCAGCGTTCCTCTTTCAGTTCCACAACGCAAGCATTCCGGAGCGGCAATGAGGCCCGCTCTCCACAGTCTCTCTCTAGTGTAGTATGCCCTATGTAGGTATTTAAACTGTATGAACCTGAGGCGCACAGCAATGGCAGCCCCGCGGGGGGACTCATGGGCCTCCCTCCAGTCATCCTCATCCAACGGGCCAATATCTGTCTCCCAGGAGGCCTTCAGTGACAGGAGAGAAGAAGAGCAGTGAGTAACCAGCGTTTGGTATATTTTGGAAACTTTCTTATCTTCCAGGTCCCCCATGAAGAGCTTGGCCTCCACTGGGCTGAATTCTGGAAGCTGGTCCATCCCCACCAGACTCGGCGCGAGTGCATGGCGGAATTGTAGATATTTGAAAAATTGGGTCTTGGGCATATTGAATTCAGAGCTGAGGTCCTGAAAGGATTTGAGTGTAGTCCCCGTGAGGACATGGCCGAGTGAGGAAATCCCGATGGCGTCCCAGCCTCCAAACCCCGATAGGGAGGCCAGTGCAGGAAGCTGTCCGTTATTCCACAGCGGAGTTTCGGCTGTCAGTCTGCCCCACCAACCCATACGGCGCAGCGCCTGTCTCCAGATCACGAAGACCACCTGGGTGACCCGCGGCAGCACCCTCCGCCGCCTGGCCGAGTATAGCAGCGTATGTAGCGTGGCATCGCCCATCAAGAAGTGTTCCAGCACATATGCCGGGTCGCTGTGGTCACCATACCACCACTCATTGAGAACCAGTAGATGAGAGGCCTGGTAGTAGGACAGGAGGTCAGAGGTAGCCAGACCTCCACAGTACGTGGATAGAAAGCAAGTCCGCAGTGCCACTCTAGAGGCACCCCCGGCCCACAGAAAACGGCCAAGTACTGAGTTCACGCGACGGAACTACTGCGGGTGAATCCTGTACGGGTGGTTCTGTAGTTCGTAGAGGAGCCGTGGCAGGGCAACCATCTTGAAGATGGCAGATCTGCCATAGATATTAAGGGGCATGCGAGACCAGGTCTTGACGTCCGATTGGACTTTGTCCCACACCGGCAGCACGTTGCGCTCCCATGCGACCGCAGCAGACTCCGACAGGAAGACACCCGGGTATTTTAGACCACCGACCGCTACCTGTAGAGCCGAGGCCCAGGGGTATGTCTCCGGCTCGTCACCTAGCACCCACAGGGTCGATTTGCGCGGATTGAGGAAGAGTCCTGAAACCTCGCCAAACACTTGCATTATATCCAGTATGCGAGGGCCAGAGCGGTGAAGGTCAGTCATAAAGAAAAGGACATCGTCCGCATACAATGCGATTCGGTCTGAGAGTTCCGCTCCCCACACAAAGCCACGATACTGTGCATCGAGACGTACTCCATGGCCAGTGCGAAGAGGTAGGGGGAGAGGGGGCATCCCTGTCGGGTTCCCCTGGCAATTGGGAACTTCTCCGAGATCGCTCCAGAGATACGCACCGAGGCGGTGATGTCCGTGTACAGCAGCCTCACGTAGGAGATGAACACCGGTCCCAAGTTGAGGAGCGGCAGGAGGGCAAGGAGGTAGGTCCAGCTGACCGAGTCAAATGCCCTGTCGATGTCTGCTAGCAACAACGCTGCCCGATCCCCGGTCGCCCCCACAGCATCTACCGCTGCCTGTGCACGCCTAATGTTGTGCCGCGTCGCCCGGGGCGGCATAAAGCCTGCCTGATCCGGGTGGACCAGGTCTGCAATATGTGGGAGCAGGCGGTTCGCCAGTGCCTTGGCTAGGAGTTTGGCCTCGAAATAGATCAAGGATATGGGGCGATAGGACTCATGTCAATCAGGGGGCCTACCTGGTTTCTGGAATACCACAATTTCCGCCTGACGCCAGTCCGACGGCAGGCTACCATGCTCCTGCGCCAATTCCAATGCCCGCCTATAGTGTGGCCGAAGCTGCAAGTAGAATTTCTTGTAAAATTCATTGGGGAACCCACTCGGTCCCGGTGCTTTGCCCACATTGAGCTGGCCTAGTGCATCACCCAGCTCCTCCGCCGTCAAGGGGAGGTCCAGGGCCTCCCTCACCTCGTCCGAGACTGCACGAGGGGGAACATCTGCGAGGAACCCATCAATTGTTTCCGGTGGGAGGCATTCCCGAGGAGCATACTGCTCTGCATAGTAGCGTGCAAAGCTCGCCGCAAGAGTCGCAGGGTCTGTTATCGCGGTCCCCTCCCCATCAGTGAGGCCTGGTAAGGTGATCGGTTGTAGCGTTTGCTGACAGAGCCTATGAAGTATGGTGCAGGACCTATCCCCCCATTGGTAGACCCTGCTCCGCGTGGCCAGCCACGCTTGACGAGCCTCGTCTAGCAACACCGAGGCGTAGGAGTGCTGCGCCTGTAGAAGTAGTCGTAGCGCCATTTCATCCCCCTCTCCCCGGCATCGTCTCTCCAGCACCTCCACCCGCTCTGCAGCTGCAACAATGGTCTCCTGCCGAGTACGACGGGCAGCAGCGCACCATGCAATATCAATGCTTCTCATAGTGGGTTTCATGGCTTCCCACACAGTCACAGCGTCAACCCCTCCCGCCAGATTCTCCTGCCAATAGTGGGCGATCGCACTGCGCATATGCTGTGTGTAGTCCGCTTGCTGTAGATGCCATGAGGACATCCGCCACCGAAATGGTTGGCGTGCCTTGCGCAAGTCAATCTGTATCGCAACAGGGGAGTGATCGGACAGCCCCCGAGGCCGAATTGCAGCCCATTTTACCCTGTCAAGGAAAGCCCCTGGCACAAATACACAATCCAATCGTGAGAAGGAGCCGTGCACCGCTGACACATATGTATACTCACGCGCCCTGGCATGCAAGTGTCTCCAGGCATCCGCCCATCCCAGCCCATCAATCATCGCCTTCAGCCGCGTAGGAGAGGCCGCAGCCGCGACCCCCTGCGACCTCTGCCTGTCCAGACTTACATCCACCACATCGTTCCAGTCACCACCAATCACTGCCAAGGAGTGTGGGATCTCGGCCCATAGGTCAAACAGTTTCTCAGCCAAGGACCACTGCAGCGGGGGGGGGGCATACACACTGCCAAATACCACCGGTTCCGCGCCAATCCTCCCTTTCACAAACACATACCGACCCTGAGGATCAAGCCAGTGACGCTCGTGGGTATAAGACAGCCGTCTGTGGACAAGAATGGCCACCCCCCTCGAGCCCCTGGAAAACCCTGCATGAAATACCTGGTGGAAGCCAAATCGCTGCAAACTCAGTGCCTTTGTACCTAACATATGCGTTTCTTGGAGGAGCATCACATCAGCCGAGTCCCTTTTACCCCAGCGCAATACTGCCCCGCGCTTGATTTTGTCCAACATCCCCCGGACATTCCAGCTCAATATTCGCATAGAGTCACTAGCAAGTTCCTGCCCCGAGGTGTCAACCATGGTCTCGATGAACAAGTCTGAGACCTCCAGGGCCCGACCCAGGCCTCCAACACCATACAAGCCAAAATAGCAGAAGTCACGTGCACCCCCTTCAGAACACCCACAACCCCCCCTGTCCCAGTCCACCAGCCCGACCCCCCAACAACCCAACTCCAGGTCCCCACCCCCCACCCCTATACCTCATGAAACATTGAAGTACCTGTCGCGGCATGGGGAGCTTCAGGCCCAAAACAGAGCACCTAAAACCCACCATACCAATGGATCCCAACTACTCCCCCCAACTAACAGGGCTTACCCTCAGGGCCACCCCCCAGCCATGGGAGGATCAGGCGGCCCACAAACAGTACCCCGGACCCCATTGTACCAAGTATACGGTTCACAAGAAGAGCGTAGCAATCAGGTGCCACCCAGTTGAAGGCCCCCAAGCCCCACCAAGGCCCAGGTCATACTGCACCAGTCGTCGTCCGCTCCACCACCAGAGCCCCGGAACCAGGCCCTCCATGGAGTCCACCAATGGACCAGGGTTAAGCGACGAGGGCCGAATTTACACGATGCTCAGTTTTCTTTGCCTGATTGATCAGTGTCAGGTTGCGTTCCACCTAGAAGGCCCTCCCGGGACAGGGAACGCCGTCGTGAACGGGACTTCCGATGTCGTTTACCCTTGCTGGCGGAGTCACTCCTCTCCTGTGATGATCCACGCGAAGGTCCAGAGCCCAGGCACCGGTTGGGCGTTCGGTCGGATCCTGACCGTCTCATCCGTCCACTTGAATACGTCTTCCGGGGAGTCGAAGAAGTGGGTTTTGGAGTTGAAAACAACCCGCAGACGGGCCGGATACAGCAGTGAATATTGGATCTTTAGGCCGCGCAGTTTGGCCTTTGCCGCCAGGAAGGAATGTCGCTGCTGCTGGACCTGCCTGGTGTAGTCCGGGAAGATCATGATCCTGTGACTGTCGAACAGCAAAGTCTCTTTGGCCCTCGCTTCCCGGAGTATGGTGTCCCTGTCGTGGAAGTTCAGGATTTTTGCTATGACTGGCCGAGGCCGTTCCCCCACCGGCGGTTTCTGCGTTAAGGCTCTATGTGCGCGCTCCACCACGAAGCAGCGTGACAGAGTGTCCGGGGGAAGCCAGCTCTCCAACCACTTTGTCAGGAAGGTATCCATGGGTCCCTTCTCACAATCTTCCGGAAAGCCTACGAAGCGCAGGTTATTTCTTCGCGCTCGCCCTTCTGCGTCTTCCACGCGAAGAGCCAGTCCCTTCTGGATCCTCTCCATCTCCGCCACTTTCTGTTTCAGAGCGCCGACGTCCCCCTCCACTCCCGTGACCCTGGTCTCGGTCTCCGCGATGCAGGCGAGAGCGTTGCGGAGGTCTTGGCGCAACAGCATTACATCGGCACCCACCGCGCCAATTTTGGCATCCAACATGTCTCTTGACTGCGTGATGGCCGCCATCAGAGCCGCATTGTCCGGCCCGGTGCCCTGGCCACCTCCGGTAGCCCCCGATCCCCCACTGGGACCGGTGAATTTATCAATGGGCCCCTGCTTGGCGGAGCCCGTGCCACCCCCGCCTCTGGTCATGGTCCGGATAGTTGTAGCGGGCCGACCCGTGTACGTGGCAGGCCTTCCTCTCACCGTCTCCCAAGACTAGCTACCACTCGGGGTGAGACCGGGGTTTTGGAGTCTTGCAGGGCGCTTCGCCACACCCGCTCGCCACTACTGTGCCAGACACCAATGATCAATGGCTCCAAATGGTACTCAGGGCCCCAGCAGCAAACGTAGCGGCAATCTCTGCTCCTCACTGTCACGGGGCTCCGCGGGTCCGCACCGGCCACCACCGCTCTCCCCAGTCCAAAGGGCACTTCACCGCCGTGGGTAAGGCAGGCAAACTGGGCGCCGGGACCGAGGCGACCGGGCGACCCTGTTCCTCCGGGCCGCACCAGCCACCAAATCTGGCCCCAGAGCCGGGGGGCGAGAAAGGCGCCGATGCGCAGCAGTCCGCTCCGCCGGCACGGCGGGAATATGAGGCGCCTCCAATAATGGTGCAAACCAGAACACCGGACCGCCCACTCCTGGAGCTACACCACAGGGCTCACAGCCGCCCGCGAAACGGTTAGGACGCTCCCCCTCCTCCGCCGGTAGTCTGGTGCCAGCCCCGCCACAGCGCCGTCCTCGGCAGCCCCGGGGGACCCGACCGGTCCCGGGGTCCGCGGAGCCCTCCTGCAGCGCCGCCTCCTCACAGCCCCCAGCAATGTCCTCAGTCCCGCAAACGGCAGGAGACTCCGCCGCCTCCCCTCCGGCAGCCAGGAACCAGCCGTCCGGGACCCCCGGGGCCCGCCAGCAAGCAGGCCGCCCGGTGTTCAGCGCCAGCAGGCGGAGTCAGGCAGAAATCGAGGCCCCGGCTCTCCACGCGGCGAGTAGGCCCGGCGGGCGCCGCCACTGATAACTTCCCCAGCCGGTGATCGGGGGCCTCGGATGCAGCACCGGAGGGTGCCCCCTGTCCCCAGCAGTCGCTGTAGAGATGGTTGCAGGTTCGGGGTGAGGATAATTTAGCAGGATAAGTATAATTCATGTTTTAATCTACTTGTGTTTTCTATTTTATGATAAAGGCAGAGATTCCCTCCCATTTTGATACTAATTCATGTGTCTGAATAAAGCCCCGGTTTGATTCACAAGAGGGATTTGTAATAATCCACTGCGCAAAAATGAGCCCCTATTGACACAAAGACATCACTGAAATCCACGAAGCATGCAAGTAGGGCCGTGTTTGAGTGCATTAATATTTGAACTAGAACTGAAAGAGCACTAGATTATCCATGATCCCACAACTGGCAAGAAAGTCTGTTTGGTATCTGGTAATCATATAAGTCAATAACTGTCTAGCTGCCTATGACACTTTTCTTCTTTAAAAAGAGCCCATTTATATCAAAAGATCTAATTTCCCTCAAGCTCAACAACCTCTCAGTTCAAATCTGATTTACTAAACTATTCATAAATGAAGTGTATCTCTGTCCAATTCCATAAACTAAATCCCTACTTCTCTCATCTTGCATATAAACACCAGAATTACAACAGTGCAGGCTAAAGGTGGACTGTTCAGTTAAACTAGTCATCTCCTTTAAATTGATTTTATCACAGTACACTACTTTTTATAACTATGAATCAAATCAATCTAATCAAAATGGGCAAAGATATTTGACACCCATGCTACAACTTGTTGTCCAACCATCACTTGGCATCTATGCTTCATTTATAGGCATTAGAATACATGCATAGTAGAATCAGGGAAGAAAATGGCAACAACTTCACAGAGTTGTCTACTGTCACACTAATCTACACTGCTCCACTGGGGAGGAGAGCTGCCACCTCCTGCTGTAGAATGGAGAAATGGTCCATACGTGGGGAGGACAGCGGGAGTGGAATCGTGTGGGGGGGGGGGGGTCAGTGCATGAAGGAAGGAAAGGGTGTGGCCCCTTTATATAATTTGAAGGAACCACTGGTCCGAAGTAATGGCCTTCCAGGCCGAGAGAAAGTGTGACAAATCCCTCTATCCCCCACAGGCTCTGTGAGGGGATGCTTTCAAGGTGGCATGGGGGGAGGAGGAAGAAGAAGAGAAAGGCTGCAAGTTGGATCCGTCGCCTTTTACTTTACTGCAGCCTCTGTACTGCCTGATGAGGGGGTTAGGATGCTGCGGAGGAGCCCGGTATTGTCTGGATCAAAAGGCAGATCCTCTCCCAAAGCCACAAAATTATTATTATTATTATATTTAAGTTTATAAAGCGCTCAGCTACCCGAAGGTTTCCCGGCGCTAAAACCAACTAATAAAGAGGGGAAGTCAGAGGGGAGGAGGCTACATGTTGAATAACCAATTTTTCACCTGTTTGCGAAAGCTAAGGTAGTTGGGCTCTTTTCGTAACTGAAGGGGAAGAGAATTCCATAGTGAAGGGGCTAGCCAGGCAAAAGAGCGGCCTCCCAATCTGGCTTTTCTGATTCTGGGCACTGAGAAAAGGTATTGGCTAGATGAGCGCAGAGTGCGGGGGGGGGCAATGGTGGTGAACCAAGGATGTCAGATAAGGTGGGGCCCGGCCAGTGTTTATTTTGTGCATGAAACAGAGAGCCTTGAATTTCGTGCGGTTTTCGATACGGAGCCAGTGTAGTGAGCGGAGGGAATTAGAGGTAGGAGAAGTGTTGGGGAGTTTGCAGAGCAGTCGTGCTGCCATATTCTGGACTGTCTGCAATTTGCGAGTCACCTCTTTGCTGGCACCCAGAAGAAGAATGTTGCTGTAGTCCAGCCTACAAGTGATTAAGGCCTGGACTACAGTTTTCTGGGTGTCCGCAGGCAGCATCCAGATGATCTTGCGCAACCACTTAATGATTGTGATGCAGGTGGAGGAGGTTTTGACCACATGGTTTTTCATTGACAGCTGGTCGTCAAAGATCACACCTAAGTTGCGTGCTGATTTAGAAAGGGTAGGAGGAGTGCCCATTTGAGTGGGCCAGTGTTGGGGTCCCCATAGAGTGGTATTGTGGCCAAACAGCAGAAGTTCTGTTTTTCCACCGTTCAGTTGCAGTTTGTTGTCCAACATCCAGGCTGCGATGTTTCTCAATCCTGAACATAGAGCGGATGAGGGGGCAAGAGAGTCAGAGGAAAGAGAGTAGATGATCTGGGTGTCATCTGCGTAGGAGTAAATAGTGACCCCAGCTTGCTCTGCAACAGATGCCAGAGGTCTGACGTATAAGTTGAAGAGCAAGGGGCTCAAGATGGAACCCTGTGGGACTCCATACGCAGATGTAAAAGTTTGGGAAGCGGATGATGAAGAGAAGACTTGGAAGGTTCGGTCGGATAGGAAACTGACAAGCCAGTTGAGGGCTGAACCGGTGATGCCAGATGATCGGAGGGCGTTGACAAGAATGGGGTGGGAAACCGTGTCAAATGCGGCGCTCAAGTCCAGCAGAATGAGTGCCACGGTTTCCCCCCTGTCAACACGGTGACGGATGTTTTCTGAGACTCCCAGCAGAGTGGATTCCGTCGAAAAGCCTGATCGGAAGCCGGATTGTGACGGATGTAGGATTCCCCTTAGCTCAACGTGGGTGGACAGTTGAGAATTAATATGCTTTTCTAAGATTTTAGAAAATACCGGAATAAGCGAGATGGGACAGAAGTTGGCTGGAGTGCTGGGGTCGGCATTAACTTTTTTTAATAACGGCATAATCATCGCGTGTTTCCATGCGGAGGGTACAGTAGCTTCTCTAAGGGAGGAATTTAGAAGGTCCATAATGGGTTCTAGGGAGGATTTGTCCAGTTTTTTTAGAATTTGAGGGGGAATAGGGTCCAGTGGGGAACCGGATTTGATTTTACTGATGATGTCGGAGAGGGTCTCAATATTGAGCGGATCCCATGTGTCGATCAGCTGAGTGACCGAAGGACAGGTATCAGATGGGGGCCTAAGGTCACAGGAGGGCGTGGGTGGAGAGGGGGGGATCGATGAAAAGTGGATGGGACTGTTGTCCTCTGGTGTCCCTAGATCGGAAGATGAGATTGTGGCAGGTAAGTTGGGTGAGAGGGAAAATGACTGGTGGTCTTTGACCAGAGGCAGATCCGAAACGGGTCTTGCAGGTCTTGAACAACACCATAGCCGAGTCAGCTTTATCTAAAAACAGACGCACTCGGGAGATCCCTCAAGTTGGCTAGGACATCAGAGGATAAGTCGGAGGTTCGAAGGCACGCACAACACTGAATGGCATCCAAAGTACTCATGGCTAGGCCACAAAATCCGAAGTGTCAAGTCCTGATTTAATAATGTGTCAAGAAGTGTTCTGACTGCCCAAGATAAGTTCTTGGAAATTATCTTTCATATCGGCTGGGACGTGTGACAAGATCATTTGGACCATGTCCCACTACTCATGATTGTACCATGCGAGAAGGAAGTTGGCAGCCGGCGATTACAAGGCCATAGTCACTGCAGAAAATGACTTTTTTCCTAAGCTTCAAGGCACTTCGATTCCCTATGAGAGGAATCTGTTGGGAAAGCACCACCAGACTGAACCCCCAAACAGGAAGACAAGGCTCTCTGGTGCAGGGTGTGTAGATAGAAAGGCTGGATCAGCAGCAGTGGGTCGATCACGGTGCCCCACGAGCTAGCTGATTGCTGGGGAAAAGAAGATTTGTCTCATGCCATCATAAAGGTTCCGATGAGGCGATAGAAGGCAGAAGGACTTCAGTGAGGACATTACTCTTGCCTTCTGTTGTTGGCAGTTGTACATTCAAGACCTCTGTTGCTTTTATCATGAACTTATGCAAAGACACCACTTCAGGCGTTGGTGTTTCAGTGGGGAAGGCCGTAGCCAGCTCAGGGGAAGTGTCCAAGCCACCTGCTGAAGACAGGCCTTGAAAGTCCAGATGGATCATGGTCTGGAAAATACTCCAAAGGGTCAGAGTCCGTCCTAGAGAGTATCAGAGACTGGACCAGTAGGTCTCCTCTTCCAACTGTCACTGAGCATCCCTGCAGGAATGTATCTAAAGCCTGGCGTTGGGCTGCGGCACCAGTAACACCGTATCTGGTGCCAGAGGGGGAGCATGTGGACATAGTGATGGTGAAGGTGGAAGATGCGCTGTGCATGGGATTGGTTGCAGCGTCATGTATCGGAAAGTAGTGTGGTGATGGCACTTGATCCGGCTGAGCGGCTCTGAAGGGTGGGAATGGCAGAAACATGGGAAGCTGTGTTGGTGGAACTGCTGGACCTAAAGGGGTGCCGGATTGCGTCAAAGCCTTTGTGAAGATGGAGTACAAGGTGTTAAGGAACGTTGCTGGATCGGATTTCGGAGTCGGCCATTTGTGGAAAGTCAGCGCCGAAGCAAGAGCCTCATGCAGAGACAGTGCCAGCAGAGGTCTCTGGGAAGGACAGAGGTCTGTCCGGGGCCAAGTCCAAAGGATGAGCAGGGCTGTGCAGAGGTGGGTGCGATGGAGTTAAGTCAACAAGCCCTGGTTCCGAGGTCGAGATTCTGTGGGAGGCAGAGAGCGACAAGGGAACTTACCTCTGCAGTGTTTCTTCTTTCTGTGTTTCCTCTTCTTTACTGGGCTTGAAAAAGACCAAGAACAGTGCCTGCCCATTTACGGCATGGATGGCTTTCCTTATCCCTAGCTGTGAAGAGCCTGGCCTCTCACTCCTTAGTGGCCTTAGGGTGCATGCTGAAGCAAGACGAACAGACCTTAAGAGTCATGGTTGGAACTTAAGCACCACAAACAGAGTGCGTGAGTGTCCATAATGGACATGTGTCCCTCAGAATCCCCGCAAGGTCTGAGCCTTGATTGTTGGGAGGAGACATGGTAGTGCAGTTTTTGAAGAATTTGTGAGGAAACTCGGAGAGAAGGAAGCTCTGTATCCACGTCGAAGGAAGACAGAAGAAAGTCTATTATTATGTTTTGATTGTAATTTAATATTGGTGACTGGTTTATTACGGCTATTAGACACAATTGTCCTCTCAACTCAATGCCTCAAAACCTGTTAGTATTTATTTTAAATATCTGAAGATCACTTTTGAAGTATTGACATATGTTAGTGTCATGCGATTTGGCTCTTACCCTTTTATTACCATAATATCGCTTGCAAGGCGGAATAAGATTTCATCCATATACGGTTGATAAAAAAATCATGTAAAGATGTGATTAGCAACAGCTGCATCATGTTGGGAATTATGACATTGATGTGCTTGTAGGAGCAGCTCACACTTTCTTAAATAAAGCCTCTAGTGCTAAGGACATTAACATATACCATCTCTCATAACCCCTAGGGTCTTCATTCGATTTATAGTGGTAATCAAGATTTGGGCACAAATAGGAATTTATGTACTTGGTTTGCAAAAATACCACTTATTATCCCCGTACAATCTTTTCCCGGCTAAAATCGTGGCAAAATCTGTGCGCTGAAATACTGTGATACATGACACTCTGCTGCATAGGACTTGGAGAAACAGGTGATATTCTGGTGTTATTCCACATTTAAGGCATGGTATCGCCTTTCCAAGTAACGGGGACTCCCTGATTTATTATCTCTACATGACATATACAATGCAACATAAAATGTATACGTACACTGTATGAACGTGTACCCAAAGCATCACTGACCAAATGTGCAGACCGTGTCAGTGGTTTTCTTGACACGAGCCGAGTGCTTAGGATGACTTAACTCCATATCCTCGCATGCACTGGTACCTGCCTCAGCCTAAAAGGTATTTTGAGTTTGCATTTCCTTCGCTGTACCTGTCCATTTGCAATTAATAGACCGTGGCGTGGCGTTCGATCGGAAAGATCCCGCCTGGAACCGCAGGGAAAATGATAAAATGGGTCTGGGAGGCGGATGGACTGGTAGGAATGCAAAAATAGTCCTATTTGATTTGCGTTCATTGTAAATCCGATGAATACAAACAGCGGTGCGCTCCGGTGTCCAACCCACAGGCCGCCTTCGCAGCCGATACTGTACAGCATTAGTATAAAGACAGAAGACATTGTGCGCCAGCTTGAAAAAAAGGATGTGTTAAAGCCAAGCTGAATATGACAAAATTCAAGGCTGTGTACCCCCAAACAGCATTAGATTAAAATTGCTTCGGTTAACCCTTTACTTAACGATCCATACAAGAAAGAAATACTTTTAAAACAAACAAAAAATGAATTATGACGTAAGGCAAAATATACTAAACTTAAGCTTTAGGCGTCATTACTACTATGATTAAAACATGTTTTATTCCATTACATTCGTTTCTGGGTTTAAATGTATACATATAGTTAAACATTGTTTTTTGCTCCCAAAGCAGTGTCTTTTGGAACCATAATGCAGTTTCTTCCACCTGCATGTTCAGGTCAGGTACCAGTCGTCTCCGGTAATGGAAGGGATTGTGAAATGTCACTGATCTTATGCCCCTACCCCTCCCCCACCCCTTTCGTTACCCAATTTGAGCACGAGTCAGGGGCGCGTCTCCGTGAAATATTTCCCAGCATGAAAGGGATAGCCGCGGCCCGGGGGCGGAGAGCACATTTAGCCTTTTCTTCCTGGAGACAGTGGTGGTTCTCGAGGAGCCGGACCGCCGCGGTGACTGGGCCGGCCGGCCCCACGCTCCCAGCGCTGCTCCTGACAGACAGACTGCCTGCCTCACATTAATTCACTTCACACCACTCGTATCGATCGACGGCCGCTTCCCGGGTCTCTCTGCGCGCGCGGCCTGTCTGGCTGCCTGCACCCGCATCAGCACATACACACAAAGGCCAGCCAACGATAACCTTTCCCTCGCCTTAAAGGGGCAGAGCTCATGCTTCTAGCAGGGTTACCATAAGGAAAATAGAAAAGGCGCACGTTTCCTCAAGTGCCTACTGCTGGTAAAAAAAAAACACTTCCCCGAGCGGGGCTGGGTAAAAATGACAGATTCGATAGTCTAAAACAGAGGAAGCACTTCGGTGAAAAAGGGACCAGGGACAAAGGTTCCCGTTAGAACTGAAAGGAAAGGCAGGCGAACTGTAATTACAGCTGAAAAACCCTGCAAAGGCAACGTAACTTAATACACCCCAAAAAGGCAGTTTTATGACTCCTAACCCCATTAAAAAACACGTTTGCTTAAATCACTTCTCTTTATGACAAAAGCATAAGGTCTTTAATTGCAACTAAGCAACATTTTACATGGAAAAACGTCAAACCAATACAGCGATGTTGAATGGGGAATGACTAATCAGAGGTTAGGTTGTAGGTGCGCCCCGAATAAGCAGGGCGCCTGTTCTTAGTGGTCAAGGCCCCTCCACTCTTCGGGGTAGCTCCGTTCAGCAGGGAAGGTTTAGCTCAACAGAGGCGGTGCGAAGGTTAAGACTAGGATCCTGTTGAACATAGCTGCAATTCAGATGCGATTGTATTATGAATAAAAGCAACACTTGAATACCAACTTTATATATACCTTTAGCTTTACAGAGAAAATAGAACCAACATTGTAAATCTCATAAATAGAGCATCCAAATGTCCCAGGAAATGTCAGGTGGAGCAAAGTGAGCTTTTGTGCCACACCTAATACATAACGTTTCCCATCACTAATAATAGCGGATGCTGCACTGCTCCTAAAGCAACCGAGGACCAACATTAAGAATAATGTGTAATGGGATTGGTGCAACTAGAAGGAGGGAAAACAGAATCCTAACGCGGTACATTCAAATGCTGCGGTGTTTGCGGTTAGAAGTCACATTATTAGGAAACTGTGCTTCAGGCCCCCGTTACTTATCGGTACCTTAAAAATGGATCTCGAAGCGAGTGAGGATTCTAAAGTCATCGACTCAATGGCTCCAGTCTAGGGAGGGTGGTCTCAGTAAAGAAATGGACATATAGCCACAAAGGCCTAGGGGTATTGAGCACACAGGCCTAGGGGAACACATCTATGACCATGTATGACCTCTTGATGTTTTCTGGATTCAGACACATACACGCAGGGTCGGATTGGTAAGGCGGGCCCTTGGGTAACGGACGATGAGCCGGTATCTGTGTTGCAGCTGTGGGATGCTTTTTAGACCAGCGTGGTGGCCGATCTGGGCTGTGTCTGTGCTGTTCAGATCCCACCAGCTGCACAGTGGGGCCTGCGTGGCTGTTGCGGAGGCAGATGGGGCTTATTACCTCCCCTCTAACCAACAGGGCGGAGGTGGCATTGCCAGTCTTTCTCTGGGCCGGCCCATTAATGTACGCAGATTGAGCAGGGGGCCTGAGCAGTACTGGCCTCACTTATATTCAGGCACGGTTCACCCAATGCAGTGCTTAATTTGAGCCGGTGGCTTCCAGTGCACAGCACCGGCATGTCATTATCATCACCAGCGTTTTTCATGAGCACCAGTTAAGGACACATTAATTTATGGTAGGCCCGGGGAGATTTAGTGATTTGCCCAGAATCACAGGATGTTGAGCCAATGCTAAGACTCAAACCTGGTTCCCCATCTCCAAAGTCGGCAGCTCTGGTTATTACACCACATCCTCTTTCAACTTAGTAGTTGGTTCTGTTTTAGGCGGCATTAACAGGAGAAATGGGCTTGTGCAAGCTGCCTCCAGATGAGAGCCCCAGCACTTTTTATAAAAACAAATTAACCACTGGGTTCACAACGGTGCACTAATCCGTGCCGAATTTTCATTATCTCAGTGAAGTTAAGAAAACATACATCTTTTATAGAAACTCCCTTCCTTTTTTTATAACACTTAAAACACTGAAGCAGTGTTTTGAGAAAAGTCGCAATCTGCAAATGTGGTCTCTGTGGCGTAGCAAGGGGGTATGGCGGGGCGGTCTGCCCCAGGAGACATGAGTTTTGGAGGCGGCAGCCAACCCCCAGCTCTTACCTGCCATCTTGGGCTGGCAGTCTACAGCACAACACCCCAGCTCTTCCATGCGGCTGCCGCGGGACAGCAAACACAGCGACTGCCCCAGGTGGGTTAAGGTCTAGCTACGCCACTGTGTGGGCCACTTTTTTATAGGGCGGCCAGGCCAATTTTTGATCCCAATTCAACCCTGTATACAAGCCTGCCAGATTCTGAACCTCATCTAAGCAACCTTGAAAAAGAGAAGCTACAAGGTTAACTTTTCACCTGCATCCATGCCACGGAGACACAAGTACCTGTTTACAAGCTATATAGAAGCTAATGGGTACCAGGAAAGGCAATGTGGGTGGTGCCACAAAGGGGATAAACACTTCAAGAAGCAAACATTGAGTGAGCGGGTGTACTTGCCAGTCAGTCATAACTAAGACCACCTGTACTTGTAGATGAATGTTCTTGACATCCATTATACAGTGTTTACTGAAATGCACGGTGGGGCTTGTTCACATTCCAGGGATATGCTATTGTGGGAAACATTGTACATTCCAATCAGACAGACCCTGGAGTCTAAGGCAACACAAAGGGGATGAGTGGGGGATACTACTCTTGTCGTTCCTGGATAGGTAGCAGCCATCTGAGACCAAACAATCATTATTTATACACAGATTGTGAGGGCAAACTGCCACAATTGCTTCACAGGTAGTGGCAACCAATCCTTCGCCTGCACGTGTTCAATGTTTACAATATTTATTGAAAAATATATGGGTAGTGTTTGCACACATTTACATTAATTAATTAACAAAGGGTACCATTTCCCTGAAATCACTTTATTTGAACTAGGAGGCCAGTATGCATCACTCCAGCATATCACTACTGTGCCCAAAACCTCAAACAGCGTTGCCACCGTTCTAGCAGATGGGGGCAAGGGCTGAAACATCCCTCTTTAGAGACTACAGGGTAAGGAGACCAATTTACGTTTTTGATATCGCACTGTATACGTGTCCTAAGGAGCACTAGAACTGAAGTTTGGTGGGTGGGAATCACTTGGGATTAGTGACCATTCTAACTAAGCTAAAAGAAAACAAGCAATTGACAAAGCCAATAGATTTCACTTTTGGGACCCATTGGCTTCACCAAAGACTTTTGGCGATGCTGCACAGCATCAGCAAAAAGTTTGGCGGTACTGTTCAGCCTCGGTCAAAAGTGCAAAAAATAAGAAAAAAGGCCCAGTGACATAGCCTCATCATCTCAAAGGTGTGTAAATGCGTCACAACATACACCCATGTGTCACCGTGCATGAACAAACCTGTAAAATGAAACAGACACAACTTTTTGTTATTTTAACCCTTTAATTGCTGCCGTCGGCCAACGGTCGTCACGAGCGCTACCTCCCCAGTGCTGCGCACGACCGTTGGCCGACGGGTCAGCATTCTTTCTCCGAACGTTCAGCACTGGGCGCTGAACGTTCGACGCTGGGAACGGGTTAATTTACCAATCCAGTATGGATTGGTAAACAAAAATAAATGAAACTGGAGAAGCACAAGGGTGTCTTTTTATCTTTTTTTTTAAGGCAGAGGTCAAGGCTGCAATTTGCTGCGTGACGCTCCAAAAAATAAAAATAATAAAAGGGGTTGGAGGGGTAACAGTTGAGGAGCAATACAATAAAGATAAGCTGGGTGGGGGAAAAAGGAAAAATATAGCACACAAAGGAGAGAGCAATATGGGGGCGAGGACAGAAACATACAAATAAGCAGGGGCGGCTCCTCCATTAGGGTGGAGAAGCATCGCCCCACTGCTTTCTCTCAGTGCGAGAAGCAGAAACATAAAATGGTATTTTAAATACCATTTTATGTTTCTGCTTCTCGCGCTGCGAAAAAGCAGAACGGTATGCCTGATTGCGGGTGGGTGGGTCGGGGAGGAGTGGCATGCCCAATGCTGTGGGCCCTGACCAGTCATGCGCACTCTGCATTTTCTCTATGTAGGATGTATGCAGCCTACCTAGAGAAAAATGCCTCCTTACAGTCGCCCAGCTGGGCGACGTCCTTACCAATAACAATACTGCCAATGCAGCGTTGTGATTGGCTCAGTGGAGGGGAGAGAGGAGACCTGCTTCCTGGCGTTGGGCACGGCCAGGACCGAAGGCGGCGCGGTACCCAGTAAGTTATGTTTTTGCATTTATTTTTAAATTCCCCCCGCGTGAACACCCGCTCGAACCCCCCCAAACTCTCACCCGTGAGCCGCGACTTCAAATAAGAGCAACATGGAACGTGCAGTGGGGGAGTTTGGTAGATGAGAAGCACATGAGCGAGAATAAGCAGGCCACAAGAGCAACACGGTACAAGAGGGGAGGAACTACAAGAGGGAAAGAGCTGGAAAACATGAGCACGCAAAAAATGCTTAACCGAAAAGGAATAAAACAGTTCCCTACAAGTGAGCAGTACAGTGCAAGGGTACAGTTAGGCAATCAAAAGGATGGTAAACAAGCTACGCTCCAGGGTAGGGACAAACACCAGCAGAGGAAGGCAAGCCAATGAATAACAAGCACTGGCGTTGCCAATAGGTCTCGCATTAGGAAAGAGTGGGCTATTGGTATTGTAAATGACAATTATTTTTTAAATATGTGTTGGCACTGAAAATATATACATTAATAGCATTGTTATTTACAAAGCCAATAGCTTACACTTTCCTAATGCGAGTCCTATTGGCTATGGGAATGCTTGTTGTTAGCCAGCAAGGACAGTGCTGTTGTGGTGCTGAGTGATGCTGTTATGGTGCTGAGTAATGTGGTGGTGTATTAGAGTGATGTGGTGGAGTCCCAGAGTGATGTGGTGGTGTCCCAGAGTGATGTGGTGGTGTCCCAGAGTGATGTGGTGGTGTCCCAGAGTGATTTGGTGGTGTCCCAGAGTGATGTGGTGGTGTCTCTGAGTGGTGTGGTGGTGTCCCTGAGTGGTGTGGTAGTGTCCCTGAGTGGTGTGGTGGTGTCCCTGATTGACTTTGTGGTGTACATCAGTGATGTGGTGGTGTCCCCGAGTGCTGTGGTGGTGTCCCTAAGGGCTGTGGTGGTGTACCTGAGTGGTGTGGTGGTGTCCCCGAGTGGTGTGGTGGTGTCCCCGAGTGGTGTGGTGGTGTCCCTGAGTGGTGTGGTGGTGTCCCTGAGTAGTGTGGTGGTGTCCCTAAGTGATGATGTGGTGGTGTCCCTGAGTGATGTACTGGTGTCCCTGAGTGATGTGAGGCTACCCTCTCCTCGTTTTGTAATAACACCAAATCTTTCAGACACCCTCAGCAGTGGCATAGTAAGAATCTTCCTATGTACTTACCATCTTTCCCCTAAAGACAGATTAAGGGCACACCATCTCTTCTTCTAATTTTAACTTAAATGGCGTAGGGTTGCCTATATTCCAGAATTTAGCTTTTGCGTGGCAGTGTAAGGCTTCCTTCTCTGCCAATAGTAACCGGGGTTAGCAGGGGGCCGATACTAGCATATGGCACTGTCAGCTGCATTGCTGGCTGTGCACACGGCTCGTAGAAGTGTTTATGATAGTAAGTGTACAGTGGTGGTAGGCGGAAGGCTGCCTTCAGACCTAGCATGCAGTGTGTTGAGATGTGGTGTAGCTCGTCTACACCGTCAGCACGACAGCTGACTTGCATAATGCTCTATACAGGCAGCACTCACCTCTATCAGAGAATAATTGATCTCCACGTCAGACTTAACAAATCCTCCGCAGCCCACTACGATGTCATCTGCGCCCAGGACAGGATGCCAATAAAAAGAACAGAAGACTGCCGTGAGGAGCGGTAGCTTCAGGCACCACATCTTCGCCTGCAGGTGCTACTACAGCTGACAGAGAAACCTCCGAACCCTGCTCTACCCTCGTGCCCTGGTGCCGGCTCCTTCCGGATACTGACACTGGCCGCTGTCATTCACCATGCAAGCCATGGACACAGAAGAAGGACGAGTGTTTTAGCCGCAGGGAGACGTAACTGTACAGCGAGTGTTAAAAGCGGCCATTTTGGAAGGTCTTTTAAAGATAGTTTAAAATAAGCAGAATAAAAGTAAGAAAATGAACAATAGGCTAAAGATATATTTTAATTTGACGTTTTCAGCGTTTTTTGGGTTTAAAAGGATATTATACAGTGAGTAAAAATAATATATAAAAAGATTACATTTTATTAGAAGGGAAAGGAAAAAGAGAGGGGAAAGAAAACGGGCAAAGGTAGCAAGAAATGGAGCAAAGAGGTAAAATGCTAGTGGAGAACATCACGAAAAAAGAAGGGACAGAGAGGAGGAAAGGTGGGAGGGAACACGGCCTGGGGGAAGCTGGCTGGGGAGGAGAAATGCAACCAAGGCGGTGTGCGGGGAGAGAGAGGGGAGGTGCTGGAGCTGGGGAACAGATGGCCGTGAAAGTTTATAGCCCAAAAGCGCGTGCCTGTGGCCACGTGAACTCGAAGAATGCCGCACGAAAAAAACAGTGGTTTCACGAGTATTTTGAGCACTTGAATTCTCGCCATTTCCCATTCCTTCGGAATGGAAAAGGCGAGACCTAAAAAGAGTGACAATACAGCCGTGGATGCAGTGGATGGGCTTGTAGGTCCACTGTAAGTTCTTGGAAAGCCCACAATATGTATTTAGCAACCAGACTGCTTGACAGGAGAAGTTCAGAGACAGCTGCGTAGTCAGCTGTGGACGCTTGTCAACAAACAATTGGTGTCAGAGCGCTTGAGCATTTATTTGTACTGAAACCATTTTACACTGACAAGTACTCCAGTATCTTTTTCTGCCAGCTGAGGGATTTACTGCAGCAGTGTGAACATCTTATACTTATCCTAACAACATGTGAAGTCAGTGGCTGCGTGGGTAAACTCCTAAAAGTTCAGGATACATGCCTGAGCAAATTTGCGATAGCATGTGAGAAAGCGAATCGCAATTCAGTCAAGCTTTGGGTTACATTGTTGACAGATCTGGCATTTCTTTCTAAGTATGTCTGTGATCATTGAGTATAATTTGTTATCACTTGCCAGTATTTGGAGTTCTTCAATGTGGTTAAGTATTCTGCAACAGTACAGTTACTATTTACCAATCTGAGGCCTTTAAATTTACTTTGCATCCCTACATATGCATTCCAATGGGCTATGTATCTTTGTTCCGCTTATTTTGCAATTCAGTGGGATTTATTTGATAGGTTTGTGATTCAGCAAGGACGTTTGTTGTTTAGTTTTTAAAGATATTTATATGATTTGTAGGGATTTTATTGTTTAATGAATGTGTACCTGGAATTTGTAGTCCTATTTTGTATGGCCAAAAATAGTGAATACCATCTATGGTCTGCTCAATATGCATAGTTGAGAAAATTACTGCTGGCCGTCAGTACGTGTATAAGTAGAAGGTGCAAGTTTTCTGTTTGACAAGAATCCCATTTTTAGCATGCAACGCCCTAGACTTCACTGTTACAGTGCAGGATTGCCTGCATAAAATACATCTTTGTAACAGAACGTACTCATTTCAATCAATCATTTTCGGATTATGCTGTGATGATCATGCCACCATACAGTTTGTTCTAAACAAATATGACAAAATATAATTTTAGGCAGGGCAAGCTTTAGGGCTGGTGGCGCCCTCTGCAACAATGTTTGTAGGGGCCCCCATCCACAGTGGACTACCTCCACCAAGGAATTTCCTCACCACCACCTTTTAGCAATGCCCCTCAAGTCTCAACAACAACTCTCTCTCAAATGCATTTAATTAGTTATATAGCGCCACTCATACCAGTGTAGGGGGTCAGGTCACTTTGCATCTCACACACATTACACAGAGACAATCAATCATACTTGTGCAAATCAACATATAGGAAATGTTACACGAGCCAGAGGACGTGTAAGATTCACATGTCATCCATACTGGTATGCAGTATAGTCTAAAAGTGCTTGGTCTGAAGTAGAACAAACTCAGAATTGAAAATCGAACCCCATAGTTGGGGGCTTTCTTTAATATGAATTGATTTCTACCCAAATGAACGTTTTTTGCAACACTGATTTATGCTCTAATACTTTGCAGTGTGCATGTAGTTCTTTGATGACAGTTAATAATTCTCTCTTATATATTAAGATTGTAACTTATAAACTGCAAGTAACCAAAGGATGTCTCTTACAAAAGCAGTAACCCACTGATCTATTTACATTATATGCACTTTGTGATCTGCCAGGTACACTTTCTTTGCAGCAGGCATATTCATAACCTCAACTAGACAAAACTTTGGTCTCTCTCCAGTAAGAACATTAATCACGGAATAATCTTGAAATTTTAACTGTTGCCTGGAAATTACTGGAAGCAAGGAAGTGGCAGCAGGTGCATTTAAAACCAAAATAAACTTGCTAACAGGGAGCCCTCTGAAGTCAGCACCGGTGTGGTAGCCCCGGTCGCATCACCCTAGAGCAGGCCCTGATTTTAGGTTAGACTACAGAGCTTCAACCGATTTCTAGTACTCTTGTAATCCTTACTGAGCTTTTTGGGTCTGGCATCAAATGACATCTGCATCAGCTCTCAGCCACGGTTCTGGTGACAGCCACAGAAAGTGGATATTTGTGATACAAAATGTTGGGAGGCAATTTAAGGTTTGAATTTCGAACTTTGTTTGGAATGCAGATAAAATGCACGGCATGTAGAGGTAAGCTATTGAACCATTAACATGACATTTCTTCCTGCCAATGGAAAGTTTCTTAAGGAATTTTGGGCCAGATGTACAATGGCTTTTATCGGTCGTAAATGGAAAATCGTGCAGTTTGCTACTGCTAAATAGCCCTTTCACATGCACTAACCCTATTTTGCAAGGTGGTAAATTATAACCAACTTGTAAACAGGGTTTGTGAGTCGCTATCTGGATGGGGCGTGCTAAGGGCATCCCTTCCTATTAGCATGTTCCAGGGGTGATTTACGATTGTTTTGCAACCGGAATGTGGTTGCGAAACAATCGCAATTTACCACCTACCTTAAGTAGGTGGTAACCCATTCACAAATGGGAAGGGGTCTTTGTGAATGTAGCAAAAACGTTTCTAAGGAGCAGGCAGTGTTTCCAATGACTACTGCCTACCCTTAAAAAAAATACATAGAAAAGTTTCATTTTTAGGTTAGGTCCTATTCCATTCCGCAAGGAATGAATAGGACGAGACTATTGGGGCTAACATGAGAGCTAAACTAAGCTCTTAGAAATGCGGATTTCCAGAAGTGCATGTGGTCTCGTGAACGCGCTTCTATCTGCCTGCCTCGCATCACCACATGAAAGCCATTTGTTGCCACACCACCATCAAAGGCTTCTGCTCCCCCTCACTCCCTTTCCTCCCCCCCACTCGCTGGCAAGGTCAAACGCGAGAACTTTAAAGGGGCTTGCTTAAAGCTTGAAGGCAATCTGCTTCCCTGCGCCCCCTGGTGTTTCTGGCTTTTCTCGCTCGCTAATCAGTTTTTTTTCCCCTCCCACCCTTCCTTTGATCTCCACCGCGCGTGGCCTCTGCCTGTCGCCTAACACGGTCGTTGGTGCTACCACCTCTCGCAAAGCTGCATTTACAATTCTTGTTTATTTTAAGCACTCTGGCAGTATCTTAATACAACTGAGAAGTGAAATACACCCTCAATGCAAAATACTTAAATTAGTGCAGCGTAGTTAATGCTACATAAAATGAAATGCTAACATACACACTTGAAATGAGACACATGCTGACATCCGAACACAATTTTACATCAAAAGACTATGTTTAATGTTGGTCAAATGTTTTCAGAATATCGCTATGTATATGTTTTGAATCATCACAATTGGTAAATCTATATACATTTGGCTTTCCAAGTTCTGTTGATTGATATACGTTACCTGCAGAGTGCAATACATTGCTATTTACGTGAGCAAACATATTATGGTCTAATGCATGCTACCTATTCATTAAATAAGCCTTTGTTTAGTAGCCCTTATGTTTTCTATTATTTTTTTTATTAGAACATATTTGATGGCACATCAGACTATTTACTTCAAAGTGCTCCGGGAGTAGGGAAATCGGGTAGGGGGTTTGGAAATGAAACTTGTGTTGAATGCCTTCCATATTCTTTGTGAAGAAGTGAGTCTTCAAGTATTTTCTGAGCTTTCTGAAGAGCTTTTTCGGAGGAAGAGGTAGTAGTCGGTAAATCCAATGAATGAACATGTGAGTGAAGGGGTCTACCCAATTCCTTGTATCTCAAAGGTAGCAACCAAGCAGACGGTTCTGAGAGGTAACCATTAAGCGCCTAGTCAGATAGAAAGGGTGTAGCAGCTGACGTAAGTACTCAGGAGAATGGTTATGTCGGCCTTATTTATCTTTCTGTAATTGATATGTGTAAGATCGTTGCAAGGAAAGGGGCTTTCGGTGGTGTCATCAGTGCTGGTAGCATTCCAATTGAGCGACCGAGATGGAAAAATGTTTTTCGTCACTTTGGTAATTTGTGGGATGAATCCTGGGCCGACTGTATCTCCCGAATTTGGAATGTTATGTAGGAATTAGGGGATGCCATGCTAAAGGGTCAATTGAATAGGAGAAGGGCAAAAGACCTCTCGAACCTGTAAGAGAACCTAATTTTTTTAAGCATTGCAGCAGAGGCATTTTCTGATTTATTGAGAACTGAACTTGTGATGACATCCCTTATCTATGTAATTGGATATCTTGACATGATCTGGTTGTCATCGGCTTGTCTGCCCTTATGCCCTCTGTTAGACTCGTTTTTTGTGCCTTTGTGCCCTCTGTTAGACTCGTTTTTTTTGCCTTTCTGCCCTCTGTTAGGCTCGTTTTTTATGCCTTCCTGCCCTCTGCATCACCACATCATCACTCAGCGCTACCCCAGCATCACTCAGCACCACCACATTATCACTCAGCACCACCACATTATCACTCAGCACCACCACATTATCACTCAGCACCACCACAGCATCACTCAGCCCCACCACAGAGTCACTCAGCCCCACCACAGCATCACTCAGCCCCACCACAGCATCACTCAGCCAGCACCACCACAGCATCACTCAGCCAGCACCACCACAGCATCACTCAGCACTACCACAGCATCACTCAGCACTACCACAGCATCACTCAGCACCACCACAGCATCACTCAGCACCACCACAGCATCACTCAGCACCACCACAGCATCACTCAGCACCACCACAGCATCACTCAGCACCACCACAGCATCACTCAGCGCCACCACAGCATCACTCAGCACGACCACAGCATCACTCAGCACCACCACATCATCACTCAGCACCACCACAGCACCACTCAGCATCACCACAGCATCACTCAGCACCACCACAGCATCACTCAGCACCACCACAGCACCACTCAGCACCACTCAGCACGACCACAGCACCACTCCAGCACCACTCAGCACCACCACAGCACCACTCAGCATCACCACAGCATCACTCAGCACCACCACAGCATCACTCAGCATCACCACAGCACCACTCAGCACCACCCCAGTATCACTCAGCACCGCTCAGCACCACCACATTATCACTCAACACCACCACATTATCACTCAGCACGACCACAGCACCACTCAACACAACCACAGCATCACTCAGCACAACCACAGCATCACTCAGCACCACCACAGCATCACTCAGCACCACCACAGCATCACTCAGCATCAGTCAGCACCACTCAGCACCACCACAGCATCACTCAGCACCACCACAGCATCACTCAGCACCACCCCAGCATCAATCTGTGCAGCCATTCAACAACAACTGGTTCAAATATGTTCTCTCAATGTTTCAAGCTTTATTACAAATGTCACAAAAAGATGTTAATATTTCACTTCTGTTCTTGGATTTTCGTCACAATAAAATACACTGAACATAATCTTCACAAAAGTTATTTACAAAAGTTTAAGATATTGCCATTATAAATTACAATAACTTTTATTTAAGTATTAATTTAAAAAAAATTAAAAGCCATTGTGATTTGTAATATCAATACATCTAAGTCACGTAAATACCAAACATGTTGCATTACAAATGCTATAGGTGTCACATTTGCGAAAGTTATAACTATCGGCATATGTGGAGAAGTGTGGCTCAGGGGTTAGAGGCGGCAGACCCGGAATCTGAGATCGGTCCTGGACCAGGGTTCAATTCCCCGCCCCGGCGGGTCTTGGGCTAAAAATTCCACGGACTCGATAATTCTCGTCCCGGTGCCTCCTCAACTCACGGGTTCACACTCTGCGACTCTGGGCAATAGCTTGCTTAATCTCCACAACGGCCCCTCGCGGCGGGATGCCTGACTTTCACCCTGTGGACACCCTTTCGGGGCTTCTCACAGGGGAATACCAGGACGGGTTCCCTAGGCAAGCGCCAGGATGCCCTTTGTGGTGACAGGTTGCGCTATATAAGAATACCTACATTTACATTTACATTGTAAATGACAAAGCTATAAATGTAGCTTTTTTCAAAACCAACACATAAATAAAAAAATTGTCGTTTACAAGACCAATAGCTCAAACTTTCCTAATGCGAGACCTATTGCATTGCAAATGCTTGTTCTTTTTTAAATGCTTCCCGTTTTCCTTTATGGAGATGAATTCTTGGTATGTAATGCTGTAGCAAGCTACCTATTGCACTCAATCCAAATTTAAATTATTTGAAGAATATGAATTTTGAATCACGGTTATATGTATTTTGATAATCATTTTTAATCATTTGTTTTATTCTTGTTCTTTTATGGTTTATTCATTTGTCAACCAAATAAAGATAGACTGAATAATCTACTTGACCCAACTATATTGTGCTTGCCCCATAAACTAGTCTCAAATTGTGTTATCCTAGGAAAATATTTTACTACAGTGTCACCTTTTTCTTTATTATCACATTTGAGAGCCTTTCAAATATGTAAGTTCAGCATGTCTGCTGTACAAAAAACTTCTTTTGTTGGATTTAATAGTCTAAACGTTTGCTCTATGCATAATAAGAATCTAGCCCACTTCAAGGGTACACATGATCCCTGACTAACCTCTTAGTTCATGAATAGCATTGTTCTCAGGGTGGGGACGGGAATGTTTTTGTCAGTTCATGTTTAAAAAATCTTCCTTTAATAATATATTACTAAAGCATGATGTGGTAGAACACAGTTATTTACAGACAGCCTATATTCCATGTAAATGGCCACACCATTACCCACTAACATGCAGTTTTACTGAAAAAAAAGTATATTGTACAAACACCAATGCGTGAAAATCAGGTTTCAGCAAATATTTATTATTTGCGCATGTCCAAGCAAAGTGCTCTGGATTGTTTTGACCCTATTAAAATCTTTGGTTCCATCAAACTTCATATTCACAAAAAATGTGCTTTTCCGAACATATATTTTGAATTATTTGTAAAGTTAATTACAAGCTATTTAAATGTTGTTTGTTAAAAGAAAAATGAGATCCTACAGCCTTTCGTTTCACACTGCCTGTACTCCAGAACGATTGTGGGAGAGTTCACTTTACAAAATTCTCTAACTTTATAGTCTCCAGGATCAAATAAGCCACAATTTGTAAGAAAACATAAGTTGACATTTGAACTCTGTCTTTGTACACAGAGCAAATGTGGCAAGAGAAAAGCAAGATTTAAAGGCAAGTTTTTCGCTCATTCACTTTATGAATGGACAGAACACCCGATATTTGTCAGATGGTGATCTAACCACGACAGCCCAGTAGGCCCGTAAAATAGCTTTCCCTAATAAAATCTAACTAGTCATAGCGAGTGTGTACGTAGATTTTTTTAGGCCTGTATGACATGATTATCAGTAGGTTTTGTGGTAAATTCCAGACTTTTCAAACCTGCTTCTAACTGCCTTAGATAGTTTTACTTTGTTTTATTTTTAAAGTTTTATTGAAAATCCTAACCAGGATGACAAAAAGTACAAAGGTACATGGCATTGTAACCCCCGTCACGATTTGCAGCATATAAAAAAAATGAAACAGAAAGCATTGCCAGGTCTGGTTACATTAACTGCATTGCCGAGGAGAAGGTACAGAGTGACTGGTACAACGTGTGCCCTGATGTGTACAGCAACAGCAGGTGTTTATGGATTATGTGGAGGTGTGGCAGTGCCTTGCGCCCCATATCTATTACGCCCCTGCTCACCTATGTTGGGATTGTGTTGCGGCGTCTGCCACTTCCCTGTCAACGATAAGTAATCTTGGAAAGGTTGCCAAATATCAACTGGGCATGCAGCCGGTTGTTGCAGTTGTGCACACATTTCACTCGAGGTGCTGCAGTACGTCATACTACGTAACCAACCCTGCAATGTGGGGGCACGTTTACTACCCCAGCCAAGGGAAATTTCACGCTTCGCAATCAGGAGTGCTATGGCTACAAAGCAGTGTTTAGATTTAGGAAGGTTATGTGTGTAACCCATTAGTGCAACGAGGGGTGAGGGAGTGACCACCATCTCGACCACACAAGAAAGTCCCACATGAACTATTTGCCAATAGGTCGCTACCTTGGAACACGTCCAAGTAATATGCGCAAAATTGGCGTGCGGGCAGCCACATCTCGGACATGTGTTAGGACGAGGGATTTATGAGGTGAATTTTCCCGGGTGACATATAAGCCCTCCATAGAAATTTAAAATGAAGCAACTTGTGCCGATGGTTGGGGGAAACCCTACGGATCTGAGTACAGCACCGGTCCCATTGCATATCTTTGATTGTGTGACCAAGGTCACATTCCCAAGCCGCCCTCACACCCGCGTCCCAGCAAGGGAGCATGGAATTCACTGCTGTATAGATCTTGGCCAGGAGGTGACTACCAACTCCATCTTTTATAACTCCGGTCAGTAATGTGAAATCTGGCTGTTCTAATGAACTGCCTTAGATTGTTAACAATCTACAGTGGTATCTATTCACAAAGCTTCCCTTCCAAAAACGGACCCATAAACGAACCCTTCTCTCGAAAAACTAATTTCATATCTCAACCAACGTAGGCACACACCCAGCCTCCTCCCCTTTTTAATGACCTGAAAATTCAAAATGTTCAAACACCACCACTTTCCCATGAGGGCTTTCTCAGCTTGCTTTTCCCCTGATCCACCCTAACGATCACACGTAAGCTACAGGACCTCCTTTTCTTCATTGTCAAAACCTTATGAAGTGATCAGTCAGGAAGAGTGTGGTATGGGCAAGTATTGTTTGTACTTGCCAATGGTTGTTTATTCTTGTTTTGTATTCATGCAGTATCTGATATTTTCTTTTAAATGTTCTATTGTTCCACGCATTTTGTATGGAATCCTGACTGACCGGGTGACGGTCTGGCTCTGGCTCGTGTTCGGGCCGGTCCAGCAGTTGCTGCTGCTCTGGAGCCAGACAGGTACTCGGTTGGTAGCGAGTCCATTTTGTAAAATAAAGAACTGGATTAATCCTTCCTCTGGAAATCTGATCTGCGTTTCCTGACGACTTTCTTCATTGCGTGTAAAGCCCCATACTACGAAGCGGGCATGAATTTCCCAAATGTTACGTAATTTTGCAAGTGAGGTAAGGATCGCTGAGCCTCACTTGTCTTATGGAAACCTTTAAATACAACATACTCAGTTAATGGCTATACATTCAGGACTCACACTGTATGCTAACACAATTGACGAAATTGTAATTGTAGTTTGCTGATCTTTAAACCAGATAATAAAGAACTAGAAGAAAGCAGCAACATCTGTAAGGTACACTTTTAGAAAGGCACCATTTACAGGTGTGGGTCACACTCTCTACAGTCATCACAGTGGATATTTCATTAGAAAGTCATAAAACCTTTATCCTTAAAGTGAAACCATTGCGGTAGAGAGTTTGTTTTTGTCCCCAACGTAAGTGACAAAAAGTCCTCCCAGTCTACCTGGTAGAGTAGTGAAAAGATAGTCACCACTGGGATGAAGTTGCCCCATCCCATCCGTGGGCCTTTGTGTCACTGCGCCTGATGCACCAAAGATAGCTATATCCCTGCTCCACACACAAAATGCACTTACGCTGAAAACATTAACAGGTAGATTCATCAAGCATTTTTGCGAGTGCAAACGGTGCAAATCGCAAAAATCGGCCGTTTGCACATGCAAAAATTGCATTTGCGATTCATCAATGGTTCATGCTCTCGCAATATAAGAATTCGCAAATAATTGCGAATTCTCAAATTGCGATAGCATATAAGGAATCACAATTTGCGATTCCTTATATGCAATGCATGAACCATTTTAAAATTGAGATTTCGCAATCCGGGGCCGCTATTTACCGTGAAGTCAAACCTCGTGGTAAATAGCGAAAACTTAGAAAAATGCACTTAAGTGCATTTTTCTAAGTTGTATGTCACAAACACACATGTCCTTAGGACATGTGTGTGCGTAGCACCAGCATCCCATATCATTTCAGGGGTGCAACAGGGTGTCCTTTGGACACCCCTGCACCCTTGAAATCGCAAAAACAAAATGCGAATCGCTAATAGCGATTCACACATTGATATGTCTTCCCATAGGCCCATAGGAATGAATGGGGAGTTATTCCTTATTTGCGATTAGCAATTAGCTAATCGCAAATAAGGAAGCTGTAGGAATCGCAATAAATATTGCGAATTCTACATGAATCCCGCTTTGCGAGTCTGTAATAGCGATTCCTTAATAATCGCTATTACAGACTCGCAAAACATGCCGATGATGAATCTACCTGTAAGCAACGAGAAACTCGGACAAATGTAAACAACATATCCAACAAAAAAAAATGACGTTCTACATAAAAAAAAATAATAATAATGTTTGGATTTTACCCAACATTACAATGTAATTATGTGGAGACAAAGCCTGCTTACGAATTAAAGAAGAATGGATGCCCTTGACAGCCAAGAACATAACAAAACGCTATTATTCTGTGGAAGAATTATATGCACACAACAGTGAGTGATGGCAATGTACTGAGAATGCATGCTTTTATTTCAATGCATTACACTAATTAGATCTCACAAATCATTTCAAGGGCAATTCATAATAAACTAATATCTTTTTTTGAAAATGAATAGACGCTGAATTACAGTAACCAGGGGAGAAGTAGTGTTGTGTTATTGCAATCACAGTTAAAAAAAAAACACAGAGACTATCTCTGCGTTTAAAGGGCAAGTAGGAAATTTAGCTTAACTAAAAAATGCAAATTTCTGTGGGTTTAGAAGGAAACAACCTGCAGAGGCTAGAACGGCTAAGTGCGAAAATATGTTACAAACTGAGGTGGCAGGGCAGGATTTTCTGGGAGCGGAGGACTTCTGAGGAGGCTCCTAGTAAAGTGACAGTGTGAGGAACTTCAAGAGAAAGTTACTTACCTTCGGTAACAGTATTTCTGGTGTATTTTATATCTTCCTGCACACATTCCTCCCGTTATGAACGCATATCCTCCAGACAACTGATGGGATCCGTAAACCTTTCACTACCAATATCTCTCCAGTGCTGCCACGTAGTGCCATGTATCTTCAACTTCACTCAACCAGGATGTGCCGTCAGTTCATGGTATTTTTTCGATGCATCACATAAGTGTACAGAGAGGAACCGAGAGAGCATAAACAAGAGTTGATGCATACCTTGTGATCCTATTAAGAGCAGCACTAGCTGATAGTGGAGGCAGGCTAGGTGTGTGCCTTTTCTTCACAATGCGTGGAATCCCATTAATATCATACTGAGTGTACTGACATGGGTTCCAAAGTTGAAGCTCGGATGTCTTGAAGACAGGTTGGTGGCTTATGGTCTAATTGGCCATCAAATTTCTTCTTCACTCGTGCCTTGTCCAGCATGTTGTGACTTGTCTTGGTTACTATGCATCCTCCCCAGAGTTCCAAGTCCCTGCTGCTCAGCCAGTGAGTGAGGGCATTGGATGGTTGGAATGTTAAGGTTGTGTGTGCTTGGATGAGTGGACAGTTGGATTGAGAAGGGCTGGGCAGCAGGGTGCTGCTCCTGGTGGGGCTAAACCTGATTTACTTGTAACCTGGTCTGAAACTAATAAATCTACTCTCTCTCTTGATGTCTCATACTTTCTCTTTCCTCTCAGACCCCTCCCTGTGCTGTACCACTCGCTCTCCGACACCTCCCCTGTCTTCTCTCTTGCTCTCAGCCCCTCCCTGTGCTCTCTCTCTCTCAACCCCGCCTGTGCTCTCTCTCCTCCTCTCTAATCCCTTCTTGTGCTCTACCTCTCTTGCCTTCAGGTCTGTGCTCTTTCTCTTGCCCTCAGAACCCTCTCTATTCCTCTCAGGCTCCTCACTGTGCTCCCAGACTCCTCCCCGTGCTCTCTGCTCCTCACAGACCCCATTCCTGTGCTCTTTCTTCCCTCCAGACCCCTCCCTGTACCAGCCGCGGCCGGTAGTGGGAGTACCGGCCGGGCGGTGCCATGGGGAGAGCGAGGGGCAGGGTGGGGGTAGTAATGTATGGATTACGGACTTTACAAGTTAAGTAAACATAAAAATAAATAAAACAAATGTCGTTGCACACACTGCATCGCATTTGGTGATGCAGTGTGTGCAACAAAATTCGTTTTATTTATTTTTATGTTTACTTACCTTTTAAAGTCCGTAATCCATACATTACTACCCCCCACCCCGCCCCTCCCCCTCCCCATGTCACCGCCCGGCCGGTACTCCCACTACAGGCCGCGGCTGCCCTGTACTCTCTCTTGCTCTGTCACTACCTCTCAGACCCCTCCCTGTGCTATCTCTCTTGATCTCAGACCCTTCCTGTGCTCTCCTTCTTACTCACTCTCTCACTCGCTCTCTTTCTCTCAGATCCCTCTCCCTGCTCTCTCTTTTTTCTCTCTCTTGCTCGGTTTCTTACTCTTCCTCACAGACCCCTCCCTGTGCTTTTTCTTGCTTGGTCTCTTCCTCTCAGACCCATCCCTGTGCTGTCCCTCTTGCTAAAGTGTGACCATGTTGTGACATGTTGGTCCTGGAGTGTGACCGTGTAGGTTGAGAGACATTGATGTGATGGGTGATTTTTACCACACTTCCTAAGATGTTAAGGGTGTAGGAGCAAGTGTTTAGCCCAGGGTTCACCACTTCCTAAAGGGCTAAGGGTGTAGGTGTTCAGTGACATTGTTGTGAAGTGTGAAGACCATGAACTTGGACTGTTTGTGCTGGAATGTTTGCTTTATCACCACTGAGCTTGGTAGTTTATTACTGAGTACTCCTTTCAATATGCTGTGTTCTGATGTTCGCCTACCATAATTATCTGCTAAGAGTATTTTGGTCATGGAGATCTGGATTTGCTACAGGAGTTTGTTTTTGCTTGTGTGTCAGGGTGTGGGCAAGTGTTTCAGTTCTGTTTGGTTAATGTGTCTTATACTGTATAAGGTTGACTAGTGAGGGACACCTAGTAACGACGAGTTGAACTGCAGCTTTTTGTAGAATTATTTTGATATTGGATACTATAATATTTACTGCCTACTGCTAATCTTGTCCCATAATGCTTTGCAGGGCCTTTGGTTGGATTGTATTTTTGCCCATAATAACTGTGCTTGGGGTGGTCCTAAGAGGATGGGACCATCACTGAATCGTTCAGCAAGATGTGCTCTTTGTTTTCAAGGCATCCGCTCTGTTCTCTCCCTAGGTTAGGGAGGATCCCAAAATCATCACCTCTCTCATTGCTTGCTAAATTATCACTTTCACTTTTGTGAAATACCTATATGCATTTTAGCATTTAAAGACAGATATACTTGCTATTTTACCAAAATAATATGAGGTCTCTGCTGGCGGAGCAAAGTTGTGAATTCACAGAGTTTTTGTTCAACTTCGTGGAGTTCTGCGTAGTAGTACTTCCCCAACTACGACCACCCTTAGTATTTATACCATAAGCCAGGGTGGTGGACATATAGTCTTTCAAAAACTATTCATCAGCAGTCCACGTGTCCATTAATATCAATGCAGAGGCAGCTCAACTTGGGGATTTACGAAGACAACTGCAGTAACTCCAGCATTATTTAATTGGTAGCTATACTGACAAGTGTACTATATGCTTCCTTCACTTACTGGATACAAGACTTCTCTAACTGTGTAGAGTCTCTTGCAATATATGACTTTTACTACATTACACTATATTGGCATTTCACTGCAATTTTTTTCAACCTTTAACATCTGTTAATAAGCCTCCAAGAAAGTGCGTCTCAACCCCCTGTATTTTTTGTCAGACTCATTATTACCCTGGAAACAATGGAAGAAGCTATAGGATTCATATCTTATTGCCATTGGTGGGCATACATTTTCACTCACCATCCAGAAAACAGGGCATTCACCTTCAGAATTTGGTATAAGCAGGAAATAACATTTATGAAAGTTTGGATGAACTTTCCCTAGCTAATGCTGAAGGTGAACCAAGAGACATATTTGGAATTACACTTCTAATACTATTCACATTAACGTTGTACTAACATATAATTCAAATCTCCCTGTGGAGCACTGATTAGATTAGGAAAAAACAAATAAAACAAACCTGTCAGAAAAACTAGTCGACTTAAATGAAAGATGTTGGTCAGGGAGCATCATGAAGAGCTCCCAGATCTCGCTTCGCTCTGCTTATTTTTAAGATGAAGCATGAGGTTTCCATCTTTACTTCAGGCCCAGTGAGCACCCAGAGCTCACATGAGAGAGCTAAGAGGATGATTGCTCATCTAGCAGAGGGGTCTTGTAGGACTGCTGCGCTATGACGACCCATCTCTCACTATAGAGTGGTGGTTCATTGCTGGTTGGAGCCCCCTCAAGATACACCGAACAAATACTCCTGCTGGAGCAAGCCTGGTTTTGAACTGGGGGCCCCTGGTATCGGTGTCCATTGCTGGGTGCCACACAACAGGCCCTGGAGACTTCAGGATCGCGGGCAGTCATTCTGGCAGACTGTGAAGCCACTCAATGCACAGGGGATTGTACCAATTGATGGCCAGCAGATGCCCCAATGGCAGCCACCAACCAGGCAGCTTATCCTGCTTCTCCCTCCCCTTTTTGTTTCCTGGCAATCCCACTCTACGCTTCCAGAGGCCGAGGAAGTTGAGGACTCATACTTAGAGGTGAGCAGGCCGTTACAGGCATGACGTGAGTTTCCACAAGCAGACATAGCAATATGATGGACAGAGTGCTGAAACCTTTCTAGCACTCACCCCCTGTCAAGAGATCTGGGTTTACTCCATCGTTCTTTTGCCGACTATGCAACCCCAGTTTGAACCCAGCCATATGCAAATCAGACTTGACCCTTCTTCTTATGGGAACAGTGCAGCCCAAACTGCCAGACTAGGCCCTCCCTGAACTGGAAACAAACATCCTGGGAAAGGTTTCGGGGTTTCACCCCTCATCAGCCAGGCTAGCTTGAATCCAATGGATGTACCCCTGACAACTCTTTTACTAGTGCCTCCCCCCGGTTGCTCCACAATGTTTCTCACTGCAGCCCTACCCCAGGTCGTCCTCTCAATAATACGATACTGACCTGAGGTCCGTACAGACAGATCTCCTGCCTGAGGTTACTCATGCCCCCATGTCAGCTGCGTCTTAACTGGCAGTATATGGGTGTTGTGGGCCTTTCAGACAGACTATTGCTATTAAATGATACCTCCTACTGACCTCAAGGAGGCATTACCTCCCTACTGCCTGGGCAAGCTGAAATGCACACACAGGCCTACAAGGGTCAAATCATTCAAAACCCCGACCTAGTTCTCCCAGGTCCAGACGCTGTGCGACCTGGCTCTGAAGCAGAAACAAATGGAATCCTCACTAAGCTTCACCTAGGGGTTACCCAACAATAAATCATAGGAGCCCTGTCCGGATAAGCTTTACATGACCCTAGCAGTGATTGCAGATTCCAGCATGGCATTTGAAGACAAATTTGACTCTTTGACTAATTACTTAACAATCCTCCAGGAAAATAAATGCAACTTATTGGAGAAGATTACTACAAACACTCTGGCTATTAATGAACTTTGCCCCAGAACATGTGACCTTTCTAAATAGACACAGACGATCTTGGAGTGGTTGCGCATTGCTGAGAAGAAACTGGACAATGCAGAAGAGCGCACACGCCGAAATAACATTCACATCATGAGTAATCCTAAGGAGCGGAGGGAGCAGACTGCACTACCTTTTTGTAGAACTGGTGGAAAAAGGACATCGCCTCCAAATCTTCCTCCCCCAATTTTATGATGGAAAGAACACACAAGATATAAGAGAAACACACACCCACTGGAGCACCGCCCAGGCCCATGGTAGCGAGGATCCTAGATTATCGAGACCGAGATGCTATCCCGATAGCGACACATGGAAAATGCTCCATCGCCTATGAAAATACATAAGTGATATTTTTCCTGGCCTATACCTTGGCGTTCAAGCGTCAGAGTGCGTCCTTTATCCGAGTCAAGAAGAAGCTCCACAACGTTATTAAATACGCCCTTCAATTCTTTTCATGACTCAGGATCTCAGATGGTCAACACTCACACTTCTTTACCCAGCCAGAAGCAGCGTTGAATTGGGCACAAACCTTTGACCAGGGCACCATCAACAGATCTCCCTCTCCTTCCCCTCTCCTGCTCCTCGGCTAGACCAGATGTAGGGCAATGTCCAGAAAGTACATCGCGAGAACAGTGTCTCCAAACATGCTCCAAACTAGGGGGAACAACTGGATACAAAGGCAGCAGCGGCTTCCTTGCCCAAACTCTTGGCGACACCACATCAATTTCCCTCTGACTCCAATTTATCTGCCGATGACCAGCTTTCCGGGGATTTTGGCACGGAATCACTAGTACTTCCAGTGGTTACATGCAGCACTATCAGTTGAAGACCCCAGTTTAAATTTCCGAGCTGTAAACTACATTTAATACACTCATGTTGACCGTTATTCTATTGTATGTGATTTAAAGTAAGCTATGCAAACACAGTTGTGAGGCCAAATCCTCCTAACCACTTTCTGTTTACACGCTTCTAGTGCCTCCCTTGGCGATCCACTGTCATGGCCTGGGACCCGATTGCTGGGCCTTACTATTATTCCAATATCACTGACAAGCCCAGTTTCATGTGCTACCCTGAATCCTCAGCGGGGTCAGAGCTCTTTCTCTGCAAATGCGCACCCCTCCATTTGCTCCTTCACGCCTATGCTTAGGGAACTGAATAGAGATGGTTTTGTTCATCTTTCCCTTTTTCACAGTTAAGGGTGCATTTCTTTTTTTCTTACTGGATGGATTAGTTGGGATCTGCCCTAAAGATGTTAGACGTCTTGATTCTGGTTGTTACTAATACATGTCCCTGCCTGCCACACTATCTTAACCCTATGCCCTACAGTGCCCTCAGCAACCACTTCTCATACTCATAACCCTCCATATTTACCTTGACCAGGTGCATATAATCTGTCCAGTTCGCTGTTCCCTACAACTTGATTATATGGATGGTGTAGATTCCCTGAAAAAAGTTTCAAAGTCCACGAAGCACAGATTCGCTGGCAGGCCCCGGTTTATGGTACAGGCTTAAGCCAGAGGAATGGCGCAGTGGATCCCGGTCAGTTGTCCCTTTCTGGGTAGCACAGGTGAAGTCTGACACTGAGGTACTTTTTGGCCATGTGAGGGGCAGTCTTGATGGCAAACCTCTGCCCTTAAGTGTAGTTTACACTCCTCAGATGGACCAATTAGACTTTTGGACCAGTCAATTGGACCTCCTCGTGGACTGGCCCAAAGCCCATTGGATTATTAGGGGGGATTTTAATGCATCCTTGATACCCATCTAGACAGATCAACATCTCCACTTCTTTAAGCTTCCATACATCTGAATGTGATCTATTTCCAGCACTGGTTGGCACATTGGAGTCTGGACAACACCTGGCTCCTAAAACAGCGGCTTGCCGCAAATACTTTCATTCACCAGCTCATAAAATGCACTAGTGGCTGGACAGGTTCATCTACTGTTCGACTCTTTAAACGCAAGTCATTTCCATCTCCTATCGACCCCGGGCTGTATTGGATCATAATCCTTTGACAATGACCATAAACTGGGGTAGGTTGTTTGCCCCAATCCTGACTTGGAGGCCTTCGGTCTCCACGTTAGATGATGCTGTTTTCGACAAATGATCCTTGTTCACATGGATACTATTTTCCAGGAAAATACAGGGCCTTCTTCCTCCCTATGACAGAATGGAAAACATTCAAGGTAATGACGATGGGACGATGCATTAACCAAAGTGACCTTTTGTTGGTCCTCAAGAGATATTCTTAAAGTTGAGTCTTATCTCCTTGATCTGGAACAGGCCGTATTATCCTTTCCATATAAATTAGATGAGTTGTGCGTAGCTGGAGCCACTTTTTTTTTGATAAAGTAGAATTGCTTCTACCCCACTCTTTATCAAGCTTGCATCAGGAGAGACAGCCAAAACACAGCCGGCCATTAACAGTGCGTCTTCCACACTTATTAAAGTACTCTATATGACTCCTTTCAGCCGATCCTGGACTCCATTATGGAAGACTTTGTTGCCCCTATTCAATTGCATTGCTTATCCCATGAAACCCAGCACTCTATGGGGGGTTCATATAGCCCCTCAAGAGAATAAAAGAACACTAGATGCCCTTCCCCAGGGGAAAGCCCCAGGATCGGATGGCTTACTGGCCGAATTTCAAACCCAGTTTGCTCAATCCTTAGCACCAGGGCTGACAACAATATATATAAGGCCATTTACATCTCAAGCTCTCTTTTCTCCACTCTTAACTAATCGCTCATCTCTACAATGCAGAAACCACACAAAGATCCATCTGACATGGCTTCTTTTAGAAACTGGGTTTTTGTTTGGGGGAGGAGAGGGTGAACCCTTCTCAAGCAACAACCACAGTCCCTGTGAGGATCAACCATAAAAAGTCGCTAAATAAGCCTGTGCTTAACCCTCTGGTAGCTTGGGACAAAAGCAGTCTGGCTTAACTTAGAGGCAATGGGTAAAGTAATTATGCAGCACACAAACAGTAATCAAGTGAAAGCAAAACACACAAGAAACCCAAACAAACCAATTTAAAAAAAAAAGAGTACATTTTAATAAATTTTAAAGGATATAATACTGAGGAGTGTGATAAAGTGACACTGCTTCAAAAGAAAGGATAAGATGTGGTATGAGTCTAATGTATTCAGGGTACTAAGAGTGATGTTTTAGTTATTGTTTGCACTTTGGAGGGTGTGTTTATGAAACAAGGGAGACATGCTACGTCTCGTGGGTATATATGAATGCTGTATTCTAAATTTCTTATGTCACCTGAGGAAAAGGTTTTGCAATTTAGGGGCTTTGAGAAGTTACTATTCTGACCTGCTAGATGGATCTGTTCCATGCTGTTGCATAAAGGAAACCTTCTGCTTATGAAGGCCTATTCAGTTGGCAAGCAACTGTCATTAGTTGCACAGGGGGGTGATTTTGTTTGAAGACGGTCTACCAACCGTTCAAGATGTTCTCCTGAAAATTAGTAATGAGAGTTAACTCCCATAGATTTGCACATGGTTCGTGCAGTGAATATTGGGCATTAAAAAGATTTTAATTTGGGTCTGAATGTAGATTCTCTAAGGGTGTGTGTTGCAGAATCACGATCCGTAAGAGAACCCTCTGTATCATTGTAAATCTTGGAAATGCATACCACCTCAGGCCACCAGTCATGATTAAAGCCATCTATCACACTAGCTTCCTGATCAGGCCTCCAACTGAAATATCTCTTAAGCTGAGTTGTCAACCTCCGCACATAACTATCCAGCTGCAACTGCACCCAAGGCTCCATCATCCATTCAAGAATCTCTTGCCTCATCCTCCTTATTTGTAATTTCTTAAACTTCTCTTGTTCCAACCAGCTACCCAATTCTCCAAACTCTGAATATGCTCTGCCCCGAGAGAAATCTTAGATCAAAGTTCCACAACTTCCTTGCTTACTCCAAAAGGCCTCTTGGATTGCTACCCCCAGCTGATTTGTATAATGAACAGCTGGCATATTATCAATACTTAAAAGTACCAAATATTTGTCTATCAAACTATCAAAAAATCTTGTCTTCATCTCCAAACAACACCCCAACCATACAAACTTGATTAGAGAGCAACATCTGGATACATCTCAAAAATCACCAGGCAATTCTTGGCTTCTAAATTTTCCATCCACCAAACTTACTCCTCTACTGCCTACTTCTTCAGCTACTGGAGTTCTCTGTAATGCAACAGACCAGGAAAACTACTTGAATAGAGTATATTTAAAGACCTATCACCAGAGGTAAACGCCCTTAATGAAAACCCCGCTCTGTTCATTAACCTTCTCAATTTAGAGCCGCTCATCCTTACCCTTCTCAGTGGCAACCTCAAGACAGAATTCACAGGGTCTACATGGAACAATTAAGGCAGAGTTCCGACTTCTCACAAAATATAAAGCTTTTTGACTCCATCCACATAACAGAGAACCATCAACCTTTATTCCTTACCAATGGGCTATCTCAAACATAAAACATGTAAGCCAATAGCCCTATAATGTCTCACAAAACTATCCTGGCAATGTTTAAGTACCTTCTCATTGCCCTTTCAAGGGTCCCAACCCAATCTGCACACAAAATCTATTAGATCCAGGTTGATATTAGGAGTCACAAGCCTTATTATCCAATATTGGTCTTGAGTATTCTGCCCTCACGACACTTCTAACCTCCTTCTCCTTTGGTACCAAAACCTGTTGATTTATCCAATCACTTACTTAGCCCACGGGCCACCACTTTGCGCTCCTTTGGTGATAAATCCCTTCAGGAGAAAACCTATTAACTCCAATTGATCTATTCTCAATTCCTAACTTACTCCATTCCCAAAACCATTATCACTGTAATTCATAACTCTTCCTTTATCCTCAAATGATCTAAAATATACTCATCAACATTCTTCCTTTCAGAGTGTTTCCCATTTTAAAGACCTTCATCCTCCATATCGTCAGTAAAGACCAGAACCTCATATGGTGGCACAAAGGATACTACTTCTCGTGTCACAAGTAGTAGTAATAATCTTTATTTGAATGCATAAAAGAAATCCAAAAAAGCATAACAAGCATTAAAATAACATTCTAAAATAGATCCAAGAGTATACATGACCTGCTATAATCAGTTAAAAATGCACAGAAAACTTAAAATACTATTTATATTGACCTATTATGGTTATATACACATCCTGACCCACTCTGTATACAGGTTTAATTGAGGTCATACCTGGCCATATTTGGTAAAGTGCCTGTGTGCTGAAAAGGAATTACAAATTATAGCTAGGAAGATGTTGCATTGCACAACTCTAAACCCCACCAAAAATTCATATAAAAACATAAAATGTCGTACAGCTAAGTCTGATCATATTGTTAAAATCATATTCTTTCGAATATAAAAAGCCGCCCATCAAAAAGACACCATTCTACAGCATATTTCCAAAGAAGGTAAAGATTGCAGGAATAAGTAAGCAGGCCGGCATTGAGTAAAGCCATGCTGTTTTAATATACGGACAATGTATCTTTCCCGTTGATTAGTGTACAACTTGCATGGAAGAACCACATACAATGTATCCTGGGCCAGGGGATATTACAAGGGCAGTGGTTCAAATGTGCTGCCCAGTCATTCATCGATGAAAAATATCCAATCTCAGGTGGGTTAAAATACATCTATGTCTAGCGTGCAGAACAGATCTAAGATAAGGTTGCATGTTAAACATAGTTATAATTAGTTGGTTCCTTGGCACACTAGGTTTCATGACTTCGAGCGTCCATCTAAGAGTCTCTAAATGTCTAAGGCCTTTCTCTCTTAGGCTTTTTTTTGCGGATGGTGCATAGTGTTTCAGGTCTCTCATAGAATTCATTACAGCCCATATCTTTAAGCGTCTGTTGTACGTACGTTAACCATGAAATCTCTTTATGCTGACTCAGTTTCAGGCAGTCCCTAATAATTGCTTGGTTAAGTACTGTGTACTCTGATGTCCAGATTTTGTGCCAAAGGAGTATTGGAAGTAACTTTATCACGTCTGTAACATATTGTGAAGACAATTCCGCATGCATGCCATAGGCAGAAGTGCTTTTAGAAACGGCGAGCAGATATCTAAAAAATGTATTTTCCGCCATTTGTAATTCGATATAATTTTTGAACCCCCACAGGCTTGTCCCATATGTCCCTATACTCAGGCACTTGGCTTTGTATATTTTCATCTTTACCTCTGGTGGGTTAGTGCCTAAACATTTTGCAAAGCATCTAAGTGCCATACATGTTTACTAAAGAGTAACTTTCTGATGGAAACATCTTTATTCCATAAGCAGTCTTGATCGAATAAGACTCCCAGATAGGAAATTGTCTTAGTGAAGCTAATTGAGGTATCCTCAATTTTAATCTCTCTACACTTATTAGCTGCCCTCCCACATTTCATAATGTATGTTTCCCTATATTAATTAAGAGTACAAAATCTTTCAGGTAATGTGCAAAATTAGACAACAAGGACTGTAGAGCTAAGGGGGTGCGAGCCATAAGAACGGCATCGTCAGCGTATAAGAGGGCTGGGATTGGGCGCGTTCCTATTTGTGGTAAATCTTTAGTTGACATTGCAAGTACCTCCCCAATGCTGTTAATATATCATGAAAACAGGAAGGGGGCTAGCACGCATCCCTGGCTCACTCCTCTGTTAACGCTGAAAGCTTTAGTGCATTCACCACATTACCATATCTAACCCTGGCCCTGCAGTCTGAGTAAAGGTCCCATAGTAAAATAATGATTGGTGCCTCCACTCCCAGATCCGTTAGTTTTTGCCACAGCTTTGAATGGGTGACACAGTCAAAAGCCGAGGTTAAATCGACAAAGGCCAGATATAAATTGCCTTCCTTAGCCTGGACGTACTTTCCGATTAACATGCTTAAGTTCAGGCTCTGCTCAATCGTGTCTATCCCTGGGCGGAAGCCATACAGTAAATCTGACAGTATGTTATTTAATTCTGACAAATCCTGCATCCTTTTTAAGATCACTCTCCCTTCTATCTTAACTTCTTAACAAGGGAGTCAAGGATTGAAATGGGTCTATAACCGGCTGGGTTATGCCGGTCTCCTTTTTTATATATTTGGATGATTATAGATTCTCCCCATGTTGGCAACTACCCTTCTAAACAGAAAGCCCTCAAAACCAAGGTTAACTAGGCCCCCATAAATCTATGTTTCCCCTATACATGTCGACCAGTATTGCATCCGGTCCTGGGGCCTTGCAATTTTTGCTCTCCGATATAGCTTTTTTAACTTCGTCCAAAGTGAAGGGTATAATGGGAGACGTTTGAAGTTGCTTGGCATTTTCAGAATAATTATAAAGAGGCTCTCTGGTTGATGGAGTGCCAGGAAGTGCGCACATTTTGGAAAAATGGCGAATCCCTTCTCCCTCCAATATTGCAAACTCCATCCTTGGAGCTTCAGGGTTTGCAATAGGCGTGGAATTAATGACCCTCCAAAAAGCTTTTGGTGCTTGCTTCCTGTAGTTGTTCCCACCATGCCTTCTCTCGGAGTTAATTTTCGTGATTTTACTTCCTGCTTATATTCAAGTCTACCGTTACGTACCTCTATTGGGTTACTTGTTTTTTTATGTAGATCCTCTTGTAGTTTTTTTTAGAGCATTAGTACACGCTGAATCAAACCATCCGTGTTCCTTAGGTTTAGCCTTGCAAACTGCAACCAATAGGCCTTCTTTAATGCCTGTTGCTATTGATAGCTAAGCAGTAGTAATTTCAATGTTTGAGCTTGACTCATCTAGGCAGCAATAAAAGTCTCTCCTTTTATTATTTACCAACTGAGAGTGAAGGCTGTCTTGGTTAATCTGGGCCCAGAGCAAGGAGTAAACATTGGACCTTGCAAGCTCAATCTCACTTATCTGTTTCTACATCCTACTACGTCGTTGCTTAACCCCTCCCATGCTCGTGACGCCTCCCCCTTAGCGTTGTGGCGGAATAGCCGCCGCAGCGAAGGGGTTACACTATAATGTCATATTGATATGTATACTCAATGGGAAGTGGTCACTAAGTGGCATTGAGTGCATAGTCAAGTCAAAGAGGTAGCCTGAACACCTGTGGCAGATCTAGATGTAATCAATGATGCTCTGACTAATCCTAGCGTGGAACATTGTTTTACGACCAGCAAATGGGGAGGCTTTTTGGTTTGCGAAAACCAAGTCAAGCTTAAATATTGTTTCGTTAAGCTTGTCCCCATAACACCCATTACAAAAATGGGACTGATTTTCACCCTCTTGGTCTACCAGACTACAGATTTTATCTATCTGAACAAGACATTGTTGCTTATTAAAGTCACCCCCCAGTAGGTAATAATTTGAGAGTTAATGCCTGATATAATGTGTTCCATTTCCCTACTCAAACTGTTCAGGGTGTCTATAATTTCCCCAGTTGTGGCGTCACAATGGAACGTTTCTTCTCCATGGATCTGAGACCACGCTCCTCCAATTTTGTTGAACACACCAACATTCTCGCACTCGCATCCTAACATTTAGTTTTTCTCTCTGTTTACCCCCTCCCTTTCCTTCTATAACATCGGTCTAGAGAGACCAGAACTCCTCATAATAGGCATCCTCTTATTTTGAATGCTGATTTTGTAGCCTCCTTTATCACTACTTGAAGTTTTTTCTGTTTCAGTTTCCTAAAAATATCCTCTAGCACTGCCACACCAGTGAGAAAGTCACCGGAATCACTCGTCTTAATACTCTCTTGTTCTTTTGTTGTCCTGTCACAGAAAAAAAACAAATGCAAACCTAAATAGTTCTTAGTCTCACAAACCTACATCCTCAGATATCATGGGGGTCTACACCCAATCTGACTGAAAAGAGCAAAGCAGTGCATATGTGCTAAGAATCAATTATGATGTCCATATGTGTATAGTGATCTACAGCTAGGGCTCTCCAAAGTCAATCTGGGAGCGCCAAATCAATGCCACATTTTTAGCATAACCACATTTAGATAAACGTGTAATCTTAAAAATCTGCCATGAATCCCGGCTTTCAGGACCGAGTTTGGAGAACCCTGATCCCAAATGGCACAAGTTTTAATGACAAGGCATTACAAGTATGCATGCCGAGCTACCAAAAGATGGCCATGCACCTCCTGTCTTTTCCCAACAGGGGGAGCTCTTTGACCCTGCCATGCTGATCCTGAGCTGGGGCCAATACTGCTTAAAATAAACTGTAATGTACAGTACAACCAACCCCTTTTGACCTTGCTCCCGCAAACAACCAAAATAACAGCTTCTTTTCATGCAACAGCTCACAAATCAAAATTTGCAAATATGAAATGAAAAATACAGTACTTATCTGTCCTGGATAAAAGAAGAATGAATGGACTCTGTGTTCTTGTTCTAGAGATTTGACCGTATCGTGTGAACGCCTTAAACTATTGTAGTATGTAGCAATAAACGCTATTTATGCATAACATTAGCCTATGCTCCTTACCATAAAAACGGACCGATGCTCAACAATGGACTGTAATTTGACCTGGCGAATTTGGGTCTCTCTGGTTCATCCACTTGGCAGGCCAGGTGGAACAATGGCCAATTTACCACTTACTGGTGTCCTGTAAACTATGCTATCTTGAGTACCTGACCCAAGAAAAAAATTACAACCAGGCAGTATTTCATATAGCGCTACCCACAGCTAGATAAGCCACACCTTGATCCTTCATGGCAACCAGTATCTAGTTGCCCAGTCTCATAAAAGGGTTGGAGTTGACTGGAAAAGGATAAAGTTTCTGTTTTTCCCCAGTTTCAGCCAGAGGTCTTGAAGAGAGCTTGATAGTACACAATATGGATTCGGATATTCTTTAGCAGACTTTGAGAATACAATTCTAAAATGACCGAGTAGTCACTTAATATGCGGAATCTAGAGACTCTTCCAAGGTAACCATACTGAACAAGCATTTACAATGCAATGGTTTTGCCTTTGTTAAAGTTAGAGCGATTGGCATTGCTCTTGACATTATTTTTATTTATGTTTTTTTTTAACATAAATAAATGGCATTGTCATTTACAATGCCACTAGCTTTATCTCTCGCAAATGACACACACCAACACCCACAGAGAGCCCCCCCAACACACACAAACACCCCCCCACACACACACCCACACAGAGCCCCCCCACACACAGCCACACAAAGCCCCCCACGCACACCCACACAGAGCCCCCCCACACACACACCTTCTGGCCCATTATCTTTTCTCCTCATCAAAATAACTGCCACACCCCTTTCTTTGTTCTGAAAATGGTAGGTAGCAAGCCATTTCAATGGAGAGCAAAGACTAAAATGAAACACCCATTCTCGCTGTTTTAGTATGTTGGAAATATTGCTTTTCTTGTCAAAAATCAATGCCTCCCCCAGTTACCCTACTCATGATATTTTTTTCAAATTGAGATAATACCTCTGCACTTACAATCCCTAACTATGGGCAATACATAACAATCACTAAAGACCCTAATGGTCATTTCGTCTTCAAATTTCACCGTCTCTGTACTGTCATCCACCATAGAATTATACCACTGCGATCTACTAAAATATTTTCAACCCAAAAGGCGTCCATCTTTCGTTACCCGTATGCACTCAACGGTTCTATAACCCAGGGGTGTCTTATCAATATTGGTCCATAAGAGTTCTATCCATGCCAGATTTTAAATAACAACCGCTATTTAAAAAATCCCAGCTTAGATTCAAGGTAGTTACATTTAGTCTATGTAGAAAATCTGACAATTGCGGCAACCATGGAACAACACTGGAAATCTCTGCTGTGGCCTATCAATGCAAATTCCTTATGGGGCTTGTTTTCAGACATTCCCCATCAAAACAGTACCCTGGACAGACTGTGTCAATTTCTTCAAAATCTAAACCGCAACAAAACTAATATCACAGTTATATGTTTTCCAGAATTAGATTCGGTTAAGCATTTGTTAGCAAACAAAAGGGTGGATAAAACTGAAATTTCTGAAAATACAAAAGCAAGAAGAACCTAGGCTTAAGCTTGTCTTGAGGCATGCATTGTACAGAAATGTTATCCTAACACTAAACCCGTATTGGAAATCCTAAATACAGGCCAACAGCAAATCATTAATAGCGGTACACTTGAAAAGACACAAACTGCAAATATATTTGTACATCAGGCTGGAAAATGGATGTCTGACTCAGTGAGGTGATACCCTACCCTAAGTTAGGGAGTGACTTGAGACAGAGAAATGGAAAAGAGCATGTGAAACGATAGAGGGTTCCTTCTGTACCGTCTCTAGAGAGCAGAAATACACCATAAGGTTCTTGCTGTCTCTGATGGTCAGCAGGGGATGTAGATGAGGTAATAGGGACACATTCACATCACATGCTGAAAAGGGTGTGCTGTGGCAGGTGCTGAAATTAAATATATCAGGCTTCTGTACTAGCGTACATGTTAAGACCACACAGGGAGCACCGCACCTTCCTTTCTCCCTCAATGCACAGGAAGAGAGATAGAGCGATGAAGACACCCACCTATCGCCAGGGTTCCTGCCAACAGTGACACTTGTACATTGGGAACTAATACTTCCTTGTCCGTTGAGACTAATATGCATCCCATGAAGCTCCCTCTTCCTAAACACCTAAAAGATGCCCATCAAGCAGATTGCCCTGTCTGATTTCCTTGGGTATTATACTAGAGATACCTGTGGTGGACACTGTGGTAATACCTACAGGGCTCAGGGATCTGGGCTTCACCCGAAGTAGCCTTCCAAACAGATTTCCTACCTACCCAAGGGGCTACCATGGCTGACGGCTGGGCCATCATTCATGGACGGTATATGGAGCGGCACATTAGCACAGACTGTCCTTCTCCAGGTGCTTGGTCTGATCCCTGATCCCTGTCAGCCTGTTAGCACTTTCATAAACCAGGGAGCAGCAAGGGTGTAGTGGCGGTCACTGATTTCATGCCCAGGTCAACATGGCAGATGTGTCTGCTGGATCCCTGTGTCATAGGGAGGAAAATGAGAGCTGTGGGAGAGGTGCCAGTGGCGGATAGAAGCCTCTTACCTCTTCAGAAGGAAAGGCTCCACAAGGGACCTCTAGGAGCTACTCTGCTACACTTGTGGAGAAATTAAATGCACATGAATTGTTTTATCCCATGTTTCTTTGAAGATGCCAAGCAGTTCGCTTGAAGAAAGGCAGTGTGCTATTGAATTGATAGTTCACATATTCCCTTTTGGAGCCATGGCCTTGAAACTACTTTGAGTTGCAGGAATGGATAATCCTAAGAAAAATGCAACTGGGTCACATGAAAAGACGTGACGTATGACTGTGAATAAAGTGACAAAGTAGGGCCAGATAGTACCCTGAGTGTGTGAATGATTAGCACGTGCAAAACTGAACAATTTTGGCAGTTCTAGTGGTCGACAATTACAGACTGGGCTGCAAGTAAGCTTCTTCCAAGCATTGTGCTTTATGGTAAAAGTAGCCATTAATCTTCTGCTTACTTCTTAACCCCAACCACCATTCACCGGTGGAAAGATAACTTTCTGTGGGTGAATTAATAATTGAAGTGAAAGAACAATGTTGTTCCACTTCCCATAGTAAAGACATTCTATTCAACCCAGTTCCTAGTAGACATAGTCTGAGAGGGGGTGGGAAAAGGGATTTTTAGCCCATGCCAGACTTCAAAAGAGCAATCAACTGGGTGAAAAAACTGAGGTTTATGATCAATGCTTCACTACGGATCATCCTGCTGGTTCAGCCAATGGAGGCCCTAGCTTCCCTGTATCTTCAGAATGCTTCCTGCACGTGATCAAAACATTATTTTGAGTTCCTATTACTTCTGTAACACATCAATGAGCAGCCGGCCCTCATGCGTTTCTAAACCTTAAGTCTTTAATCATCAGCACATTGCGTTATCCTAAAGGTCAAAGAAATATCATCTTAATGTGGCAATAGGTCTACACCTCCTCAGCTAAGGAAGAACATCGTAACACAAATGTTCGGCGCGTCTTGTCTTTACATAGGAAACTTTTGTTTCTCAGACAAGCCGTTTGTCACCCGTGGTTGTGCTGATGCACACAATGTAGTTTTCAAGGGCAACATTGCAAAATGGAAAAACTTATATACCCTGCACTGCTGCTCCCTGCACAGGACACCGCCTCCTGTAAGTACCTGCATACACACATTGTTCAAGCCAAGGCAGCTTCAGCTGTGACTTCCGTGGGTGACAACAGGAAAGCACGGTCACCAGCGGGAGGGGGGCGGGAACGGGGACGGGAGACGCTGCGAGCAGGAGAGGGGGTGGGAACAACGGAGACCAGGGGGAGGGGAGTCGGTCACCAGCGGGAGGGGGGCGGGAACGGGGACGGGAGCACAAATCGACTCACCTGCACCTCCTCCGCATCTCCCGGGGTTCTGAGTTCCTATTACTTCTGTAACACATCAATGAGCAGCCGGCCCTCATGCGTTTCTAAACCTTAAGTCTTTAATCATCAGCACATTGCGTTATCCTAAAGGTCAAAGAAATATCATCTTAATGTGGCAATAGGTCTACACCTCCTCAGCTAAGGAAGAACATCGTAACACAAATGTTCGGCGCGTCTTGTCTTTACATAGGAAACTTTTGTTTCTCAGACAAGCCGTTTGTCACCCGTGGTTGTGCTGATGCACACAATGTAGTTTTCAAGGGCAACATTGCAAAATGGAAAAACTTATATACCCTGCACTGCTGCTCCCTGCACAGGACACCGCCTCCTGTAAGTACCTGCATACACACATTGTTCAAGCCAAGGCAGCTTCAGCTGTGACTTCCGTGGGTGACAACAGGAAAGCACGGTCACCAGCGGGAGGGGGGCGGGAACGGGGACGGGAGACGCTGCGAGCAGGAGAGGGGGTGGGAACAACGGAGACCAGGGGGAGGGGAGTCGGTCACCAGCGGGAGGGGGGCGGGAACGGGGACGGGAGCACAAATCGACTCACCTGCACCTCCTCCGCATCTCCCGGGGTTCCCTCCAGGCCGCCATACTGCTTGCCGTCTTCCTTCTTCACCCAGGCCCCAGAATGTTTGCATAATTATATAAGAGAACATTATACGAATTTACCACTCCTTAAAAAAATACCATGGTTAGTCTGACCCAGGGTTTCAATGTCCATATGTGTCACGGAAAAAAACACGGAAATCTGAGGGGAAGTGGTTCAGCCCCGGGACCACCAATAAATGAAATTCTATAGCCGCGCTCTTGCGTTCTGCTGCCGAAAGCAAGAGTGATGTACCAGACTCTGGAGCAGTGGATTCTTTTACTGGTTTCTCTTTAGAACCATCAGCTGTGCCTTCATAACCACATAGTGAGAAAACCTGGCTCTACATGTATTTGTATTTTCTTTTGCACAACGCAACTCGACTTGAAGGTATTAGAGGTCTGTACATGGGTACCACTTATATTACACAAGGACACGTTATACATTTATTTATTGTGTTGGCACTGAGAGATAGATATATCATATAAGTGATTTGCCCAGCATCACATGATTGTGAGCCGACTCTGAAACTCGAAGCTGGTTGCCCAGTTCCAACATCGGCAGCTCTTGTCGGTAAGCCACATCGTCTCCAACTGAATAGTTTGGCATCATTTTCAAACAATATACCAAAGAGGAAGGGTGGATGTTGGGATACAAACCTAGAATACGTGGAGCTGCGCGCCGCAAATGCTTGAAGAATGTAGGTTCGGTGTGGAAATATTTCCTCGGAGAGTTTGTGGGCCTTGGTCCAGCAGTCCTTGTCTAACAGCGCCAAGACCTGCTCTGAAGCGACGGAAAGCAATGTTCGTCTCGTTTCTGTGTAAGAGGCTGCCGTAAAAGTGGACTGCCCTTGAATGAGGAGAAGCTCATTCTGTGAGTGTGGAGGGCTGGAGGTCCCCCGCAGCGGCTGCCGGCGGCGGGGAAAGGAGCAGGGGCGGAAGGGGTGGCAGGGGCCTTCTTCGGCGGCGGGGGTGACGGGGAGCGGGCGGCAGGGGGCTTCCGGGCCTGAGGGGGAGACTGGGAGCGGGCGGCGGGAGCCTTCCGCGCCGGGGGAGACTGCGAGCGGGCGGCAGGCGCCTTCTGGGCCTGCGGTGGGGACAGAGAGCGGGCGGCCGGTGCTCTGCGTGGCTGGGCGGGAGAAGGGGCGGGAACGGGGACGGGAGCACAAATCGACTCACCTGCACCTTCGGGAGCCCCGCGGGCGCCGCCATACTGCTTGCCGTCTTCCTTCTTGTTGCGGGGGGCGGGCACTTCCGGCCGGCCGCGCTAGGATTGGCCGGCCGGCCAGTCACGGGGTTAGGAGAGACGCAGAAGTGCCGGCAATGCCGGACCAGACACGGGGGCGTTCCCGGCGTCCCGTGACGTCGGCAAAAGCCAAAGAATGTCGGGAACGCCCCCGTGTCTGGTCCGGCATTGACGGACAGGCCCCTCGTCCAATGGCAAGGCTCCGTTTACGGAGCCAGCCAATCAAGGACGAGGGCCGAACCAAGCCACACTATGCAACTCATCAGGTTTTCGCCTGCGCCGAAAAGATGCGCAGAGCGCATCTTCGGCGAGGCAAAACCTAAAAAGTGTTTTCTAAGACTCCCCATTCCCAGGCTCTAATAGGCTCCCTCTTCCCTGCCATATAGAAAAAGAAAAGCATACGACACTTGCACTAAACATTTCTGATATATAATAAAAGAATTTTGTTTGACTTAACACTAGAGGTTAGACTTTGGGATAAGCACCCTAAATCATATGCTGATAAATACTTTTTGTGCAGTGTGATTTATTTTAGGCTGTTGATTCCTTTTTGGGTATTGTGTACTTGTATGTTCCATTGCGCCTGTCACTTTATTAATAGGAAGTCGAAAAATAGTAAGTGACTTTATACACAACCGAGCTATATATTTTTGAATATGCTTCACGTTAAAAAAATACTGTCACTTCTACGTAACATAATCTTGGGAAATTCACTTTTAAGTCACATGCCCATCCCAAGGGAACCTATATTTTATCAAGAAATGCAACCCATCCGGCTATATTAAGAGTTAAATATTTTGCGGCCTGCATTGTTTTTATGTGAACATCTTTTCTAGGTGGAAGGGTGAGAGCAGCAATTATCTTGGTCAGGCTGAAGGCAGAGATTGTTTCCATTTATCTTTTTCCTGACTGTTCACCTTTAAGATTTTGAGAAGATTCCAGCTGACCAAGGAGAGACCCTGTCAGTTGTGCTGAGTTAACAACCATCAGCCACGACGGCAAGATGCATGTTCGGTGGAGATGGAATGTCACAGAGGCGAGTGGAAGGAAAGGTGAGGAGCCTTGATGTTCGCAACGTGTCAGCGCGTGCCGCGTGCGTCGGGAGCCTGTGCGGGAGGGGAGCAGTGCAGCTAGATTTATACCTGGGAAAGGTCCAGGGCCAATCTCAAACGGTAGCAAGACAACTAACAGAAGATTGACAGGGGCTACTTCAAGGGGTGAACCTCGGTGAGGAAGAACAACTGAATGTGTGAGGATACTGACGGTTTCAATATGTGGCTTGGCTATCCTCGAGGAGCAAATAGTCACATTGATTACTACGGTCAACGGCTTGATGGCAGTTATGAACATTTAACCCTGAAGATTTATGAAACACAGGAGCGCCTATTTAGGTTTAACTACTCATACAAAATACATACGAATCGTTAAATAGTCCTGTTAGTAGAAACCGGCAAAACAGTTTATAAATACATCTAATAAAATAGTTAGACTCCTAATATGCACGAATGGCCAAGTGTTGGCATACAGGCTCAGATACAGATAGCAGTGCACAGGTCGTTTAACGAAAGACAACCACCTCCTGCTATTCCTTTCCCAAAAGGTTGTCCTAATTATAAAACGTGAGCCTCTCTGTCCCTCAAAGACAGATCAAAAGTGATCCGCCCAGCTCTGAAAGTGACAACAACAACAAGTCCCTTATTCAAGCCCATCTCCAAATCGGACCCTTCATTGTAGTCATCACCTCCATTCCATCCCCACCAGCACTACCACCAAGCACGGTATTCCCTTGAAGTCTATTTTCCTCATATGTATGGGTCTCTTCATGACCTGTAAAATTCCTTTCAGATTCGACCACGCCTTTTGATTAATACAAACATTTCTTGCTTTCTACTTGAAAGAAATATACTTTTAAAGCCACTTTTTAAACAAGTGCTTGGACTTTGTTGCATTTGTGTTCTTCTGACTAACCCTTCATCAGATGAGGAGTCCGCAAATTCAGAGAGACCCCAAGGTAGGTGCTCTTCAGAATCCTTATGGCCTAATTATTTTACCTTCTCTTCCTTCTCTCGTGCCTACGGCATGACAAAGATGAAAATGTAGCCACTAACGTAGGAGTTGTTTTGAGTGCTTACTCTTTACTATCTTTCTTAACGTGTTTTAACGTTTTTTTACCAGTGAAGTCTCAAATGAGCGGAAGGCTCCACATTAAAATAGTTTCCCGCATTTCCCATTCTCTGTTTTATATATTAATTCAATATTTATTAGTAATGTAATATCAATCACTTCTTTGGTCAAAATAGGAGTACGGTGTTGCACCACTTCAAATGTTTTTACCAAAAAAATAACTGCCACAGTTCAAGGAACTCAAAATTGCAGATTAAAACAAAAATGGCAGACATTTAATGTGGCAAGAGTGTGCTTAACATGCCTATCTGAATGCAACCTACAATTTAAAATACCCGATAAGCTACACAAGCGATACGATGGTCGCAGACATGACCAGTATCGATAAATAGTAGTTGGGCTGCACATTCAAGGCCAAGCTGAAGACAAAGAGCATCACATTGGCTCCCAGACAGCCCCATGCTAGAGAAAATGAAAACTCTGTCATCATGTTCACGCATGCAGGTGATGCCAATCACAACTTCCCCTCCTCACCTTCAACCCCAGATCAAGAGGTCACTTGCAACACAATAAGAAACTGTGTTCCTATTTCCACTATGCTAATGCTGAAGCCCATGGCCCCAAACAACAGCTGCGTGGAAAAGCTACTTTTGAATGAAATTAAGGATAAGACTCATAACATTAATTGTGCGTTAAAATTATTAATATATAAAGGAATTATCTACTATGACAATTCAATAAACGCAAATAGACTTAACACCCATGCTATAAAGTCTTAGTTAACCCCTAATCCATTTATCAACACTTGGGTTACTAAACTATTAAATATTATCAGAAAAAAATGTTATATCTGCCATAGAGATATGTCTGTAACTGAGCCGGGACATGACAGCGCAAGTATCATTGTAGAGCACTGGGGAAACTGGAGAGGTAGAGTCTGGATTGTGTGTTTCAGACCGCACAAAGCTGCCTTGTGACCCCCCCTGCCCCCCTTGATGTAAGGCAGGAAGGGAGTCCAGGCAAGAAGTGAGTTAAAAGGGCACTACATGATCTGTTATGTCGTGGCAACATCACTACTGTTTTAAGGGACTTTGCTACACATGAAACGATTGTGATTGGTTGGAAGTTTGCTCCCAGAGAAGTAACCACATGCCTTAGACTAGGTGAGGGGGCTTCTCCCTGGTTGAAGGATGCTCTCATAAGTTGAGTAGCAGAGAAGTAATTGCTGGAAGTTCGAGCTTAACCATCTTTAAGTTGCAAATATCGGATGTGTCACTGGCTTGAATGATTTTACGTCTTTCTAGATAGCCAATGCCAAGATCAGTGCATACTTGTTTGCACGCTATCTGTAGGTGGGAGCAATGGGTGACACAAGCTGATAAGAGGTATTTTTTGTAGAATGCCACTAATTTAGTTCTAAACCCACTGACTACCGTTCCTTGACACTTTGTGCCCTCTTGACGTGTTTATTCAATTGTTACAAGGGTGTCTTCTTGCAACAATTGAGTCACGTGGGGTCACTCAGTCCAGACTGACTTTTGAGTTTCCGCAGCCCTCACTTCCCATCCGTGCAGCTGCAGCACATAACTCAATTATCATCTTCGCTCCCTCCCACCGCAGAAGGTTCTCACCCCGGCTGCCGGCTTTTAAAGTGCATTCCTCTTCCCTACCCCTGTAATTCTCTGAAGCATATCCTAACCTAGCACACTGCTCTCCAGCATTAATTCAAAATTGTCAGCGATAGCCAGAAACCGGTCCTAGGATGCTTGATTCCGGTCCAGGAAAGACATGGCTTGGCAGTTCGGGCTGGACTGTTCCCATGAGGTACAGGGTCAAGGCTGATTTGCATATGGCCATGTCTGAACTGGGGTGGTGTGGAGTGCAAAAAAACGATGGATTTAGGCCCAGATCTCTGTACTGGGGTGAATGTATGACATTGTTCTGCATTCTGTCCATCAATTGTTTTTACATTTGTCACATTAGGTCTACATGCAACTTGACGGCAATACAATTCCAAGATGGCAAGCAGTCACTATTGGCTTTGCCAGTGCCAGATCAATTTTACTGTAGTCTTTTTTACCATCTCCTAAAGGGCAAGTGAAAGCTATGCAGCATCAAGCAAATGTTCTTGTGTCATCACTGGGATTGAGAACCTTGGTTCTAAATGTGGAGCACATTTTTCTTACGTAGTCCACTGTATAGTGCTTATTTATAAAATTATTTTGCTCTTCTCACAATGCAATGAGTAGGAAGTGCTAGCCATAACTTGAGTATTTAAAGACTGGATGCAAGGGACACAGGTGAGCAAACACCCATCTAAAAGGGTAGATGGGTCTTGCCATTATTACATATATTGAAAAATATCTATTGATCTCAAAATGTAAACCTAACATGTAAGCTCTAGAGTCAAGTGGAACAGGTACATTCCACGACAGACATACATTATTACTATGATTGGGGCTAAACAGTACTTGATGTGACAACTTTTTGCTGCTACCTATTTGAATTATATTGCATCACTGGGTACGGGCCGTAAGAACCAGCGCAATAACCTCAATTTCCTCTCCAAAGTTTATTGCTATTGGCAGTCCTTACTTTCGGCCATGAGTCACAAACTGGAAATTTAAAGATTGGGCTCAGGCTCCCCGATTTACTTAGGAGATTCACTGATAACCCCAGGTGTTGACCTATGACAGTTGAAAAGTAAAATTTAATTAATCAATGAAAGATAGCTATTGTTTTCAACAACTACTCCACTGGACCCAACAATCATATGTTTGAACAAGCAGTAGTAGGAGCAAGACCAGAACTGAACAAGTCTTTTGGCTGAGTACGGCAAATAAAGTTGTCTTGTGGTTGTACAATGCCCACTTATCAATTCAGCTGTAAATTGGATGTAGTTGCATGCCTGTTTGGAAACGTGAATTGGTCAATGAAATTATTGAGGGTTCATGGATGAATATATGGTCCAGGTTAGTGTCAATGACATTTTGCTTGCAGTTCGGGGAGATTGATTATAAAATCATTGATGTGGATCTTCACACCATCCTGAATTAAAACAGTCTTCTAATGCGAGATGTGGGCAAGGTCGGAATGTACTTGCTATATGAATCCCTAATGGACTACTCACTCAACTACTTCTGGTGGCACGAACAACTATTGCACACAAATTGTGCCCCCTGAAACATCTTTGAACACTATTTGATAGGTTAATATTTGGCACATCTACGCCATGGAAAAACTAATACCCACTGTAAAGGATAGGATGGGGAAATTTGAAATGGCATAGGGACTTTATCAAACCTCGGCCAAACAAAATCAGTGATCCATCACATGCCGAGCCTCTTCCTCCTTATTGATGACAGCAGTGCTGTGCTCTCCTCATTCCCAAAGCTCATAAATCTTTTCATCTGTGTTGCATATTTCTTCTTCAAAGGACAAGCAATATTCATATAGACTGCTTTATGCCACATTTTATAATGTGACTTGTACGTCGATAAGCCTTATAACTCTTACTGTGTCATTTTAATGTTTTTCTACAAATCTTTAACTTAATCTGTTCAAATAATGTTGCAAACAAATCTGCAAGAAGACCGATTGCATGTGGTCTAGCTCTTTCAATTTCTTCAATATGCCTTCGCATTTCAGAGCATTTAATTTTTTTACATTGTTAGAATGTGTTTGTTTCATTACAATAACATTGCCAGGGGTTTCTATAGTAGGATTCAAATTTAAACATTATGACCTGCAATATTATGTTAGAATTTTCTTTGGTAACCCAATATAGGCATCAAGGAAAGACTTGTGTGTGTGCAGCCTTTAAATAGAGGAGGTTTATACATTCATAAGAGTCTTTTGAGGAGTGGTAACAATAAAGAGAAATGTTAAATATTGTTTCCAATAAATGGAGATACAATGTGGTAGTGAAGAGGGGTGACATTCTGATCCTCCAGAGACCAAATTTGGGCATTATCAACAACTGTTTATTATGATACAGCTTTGGAGACCAAATGCAACCGGCCGGGATAGTAATATCTTTTTCAGAACTTGAAGACCTAACTGAGATTGCAGCATGTTCAACAATCTGCAATTTTTTGGGAGCAGACTACATGGAATGAGAACAGTAAGACAATGGCATACAATAATATTTCTGGATTATGGAATATTGTTGTTCTGGAGAGAAGCAGATCCTGCCAGCCTATGTGATTAGCTGCGTGTATCACTGATGTGTGCAATCCTGCAGTTAGGGCCTGATGAGTATGGGTTTGACAGCAGAGGATACATTCAAGAAAAGAAAAGGACTTGTATTCAGATGCATGCATGGTGGTTGGGATAACAAGAGGCATTCTCTAAATCATCCCATCAAGACCACAGAGTGATCAGCCAAAAAGTCTCAAGAGTGTTTCTGGCTTTCAAATAAACAGTGTACAGATAATTAGATATGCTAAAAAAATCCCAATAAATGTTGTACAGTGTAAAAATGATGATGAACCTGGAGAAGAGTGAGACAGCACCAATCAGTCAGAGATTTTACAATACAGAGTTTATGTATACTTTTTCCCTGACATAAGGAGACACCATCAGTGATAATAATAGCATAAAATAACTACCCACAATTACTATTTAGTTATTTAAAACAAGTAGGTTTGACTAAAACTTGCATTTGACCACAAGTCTAGAACTAGTGATCCAACACATTATATGACAAAATACAAAAGCAAAATCAACATGTTGAAATTACATCAGTAGGACAACAACAAAAAAAATACCAAGGGAAGGAGGAGCAAATGGTTAGATGTAAATTAAAAGCACTGACTAATGGTATGTTCTTAATCTGCCCTGTTGTTCAATTTCTTTGCTTTTGTCCACCATCACAGAGAGATGTTCAGTATATTAGACATAAAATATCTAAATCTCAAAGAAGAACACTGAAACAAAAGGATCACATTCTTGGCAAGCAGAATAGAAGATAAGCTTTAGGGCAGAGGGAATTATGTTCAGATTGCACTTGGAAACTCATTAACACAGTGGTTTACAATGTTTGTATCAGTACAGGCTAAATACTTTATTAGCAAAACTGGAAGCGTTAGAAGGATAAAATATTATTTTGTGTATAACAGCACAGATTCTGGAAACAGTAAAAAAATGATCATGATATCAGATCTTTTGGGTTCCAGGTGATTTCCCACGCTGACGGCACGCAGATCATTGTTTCCATCCCTCATGATCTGCAGTAGGTCGCCACGAAATGTAACCAGTGCATGGCCAGGAATATCAGATGGATGCAAATTAACTCCCTTAAGATCAATGCAGGAAAAACTGAGGTCCTAGTTTTTGGTCCTCAGACTTCAACCTGGTCAAATGGCTGTGTGGCCGGGAGATTGCAGTGCCTTCCTGTACCCGCCAAGGCAGTCAAAAACTTGGGGGTTATTTTTGACATGGGCCTGACCTTTGAGGCTCAGATCAGTCGCACTGTCAGCACTTGCTCTTACATTCTGAAGACTCTCAGAAAGGTGCTCCCGTATATCCCATCAGCACTCCATCGGCCCACGGCCATTGCACTAGTTACCTCCCGGCTTGACTATTTTAATGCCTTATATTTGAATATTAGTATGGCCTCCCTGAACAGGCTTTAGGTTGTACAAAACGCGGCTGCCAGGCTGATCCTTAATATCCTAAAAAGGCACTCAGCAAAGGAGGGGCTTTGTACTCTGCACTGGTTCCCTATTAGGAAGCAAATCTCCTTCAAAGCCTTGTGTACGGTTCATAAGGAGCTGCATAACATAGGTGCGCAGTAGCTGAAAACCATGTTCAAATGGTATATGCCTGGGAGGGCTCTGAGATCTTCCTCCCAGAGAAAATTGATCATCCCTAGAGTCCACAAAACAAGATGGGGTGGGCCGTTGCTTCTCGGTGGCGACTGCAAAACTTTGGAATACTGTACCCTCCTCGATTTCCCAGCTGGAATCCCTTCCAGTGTTAAAAAACTGCTGAAGACTTGACTTTTCTCAGTTTAGTCAGCAGCCTGTCACTCTCCTCTCTTCTTCTCTTCCGCCCAGCGTCTTGGCACCTTCAGGTTTTAGTGCACTTTATAAATCCTCACCCTATTCTATGATATCATTTGCACACTAGTATTTTATTTACAAATACCTTATCCTTAAATAAGTATTTGTTGTAAGCTCCACTCGGAATGCCAAGAAAGCAGACAATGAAATGTAAAATCAATACCACTGAACTACATCTAAAGTATCCTTAAATTTGACCAACTTACATCTTATTGTCTTATATACAAATTCCATAATCACTGGCTACCCTTAAATGTAATATAAAAAACTGAATGGGGCAAAACCAATTCCAAAGTGCACCCTCCAACCCTTTCACTAATTCTATCCTAGTGAAATTGGTCAAAAAGGTAGCCTCTAATTTGCCCCATACCGGATCAGCTGGATGAACCCATTCTACAGAAACATGGTGCAGTACTGGACTTATTACAAATCAGTGAGATTTTTAGTCTTTTAAACAAAAACGACAAAACTACAATTTAGATCAAAACAAATTCAATAGTATTACGGGCTTTTCTGATTCTGGGGAAAATTATTGAGAGTTGCTTAGTTAATATTTAACATGACCATAAGCCAGGTTTTTAGATGGAGCTGTAACACTCGGACAACTACGTCAAAAATAGTTGATAATGCACTACATATTCCAGACTGTGGTAAACCAGGAGTACTTTTCTCCCTGCATCTATCCACAGCTTTTTCTACACACTGAACCACAACACCTTTATTGAAATAAAAAAATATTGTATAATGCTAGATAAACTACTTTATTGACACCTATTCTAAGGAATCAATCAAACATTTAAAAAACTGGAAATGGTCCGGTCTCAAGTTGTAAAACATAGCGCTATCCTTGCATCCCATACTATTAAATCTTTACGTTGAACCCCACGGGTCACTTCCGGATACTTTAGTTAGATTCTGCCATCCTTTGTTGATGAAACTCTGCTTTACCTCTGTTCCCATAATGACATTTCTCTGCAAACTACTAAGAGTCTTCAGTAGTGGATGACCCAAGAACATCTGCAACTCAATCCTAGTAATACAGAATTTCAGCTGAATATAGCTAATATATTATGTTTCGCTGACAGCCGGACTCTTGGCAAATCCTGGCTGGACTATTCCTTCTGAAAGGGCCATCAAAATTACACCCTGCAAAGCAACCTTCAGGGCTGAGCTTCTAGACTTACCATAGGGAGCAGAAAACTGGCAATATTACTCCTTTTTTCATCATGTTACAATGGCCTCTGTAGATAGGTCTGAAACCAATTTAGCTACAGCAATATACAGCAATATATCAACAACCAAACAACAATAATAATAATATTAATACCAATAGTCATGATTTGTTTTTATACAACATTAAATACTGCAGTTTCCAAGCACTCCACTAACAAATCAAACCCATTCCCAATTTCCGGTAGTCAGTTTATCCAACTCAGAAAAATGGAAGTCTGGTCTATCATGGCAAGATTCAAACTCATGTTTTCAAGAACACCAAATTTGTCAGCAACAAGCTTCGAGTGCACGAGCCATCCGCTCAGCTTATAGTTTCCTCGATGTTAAGCCAACCTATGTTTTAATTTGTAGTTATTTCTGTCCGTCTTCCTTTAGGAATACCTGTAATTTCGTATCTACTTCTCTGTAAAATGCCCTAATGGATTGTTTATCTTTATTTGAGCTATAAAAAACTGCATAGTAAATAAAACTATAATAAAAGCTCAATATAATAATTTGTAAACATTTATACATTTAGCTATGAAATGAAACCCATCATTTATAGCTATCCAAAATAAGCCATGGAAAAATATACAACACTTGCATATTATTTTTGTCAGGGAATCATTGCGAGACACAAACAATCATAGCTATAGAAAGTGTCCCAGCACTGACCTCAGGAGACCGGTGCGGTGGCAAACAAGCCTGGAGCAAAAGGGAGCATCTCATTCACACCCACAAATATGCATAAGCACTATCATAACAGTGATCAAACATGCAGGGAAAGAATAAGTCCCAAAGCATCTGTCATGACCCAAAAAGTCCTTCAGCAATACAGAAATCGAGGGCCATGCAGTGAAAAAAGAACAATCAGACCATTAAAAAATACTTTCAATTGTGTGTCTTCCTCCCTATTACAACCACGGCGCCCTCGATGTTCCTTCCTTTGAATGATATCACGGCTAGATTGGGAAACAGTCCTTAAAAATGTTGTGATAGAAGCCACCCGACAGCAGACTGATGAGCAGAGTAAGCGGGGATCTCCTTATGCACACAAACGTTTGAAGAAAATGAACCAAACTACGTATCTTACAACACATTTTTGCACATATACAGACAAAAATATATAACCTCCTTATGATATGAATTCACCATGATCTCCAACTGTTCTGTCAACTGCAACAATGCCACCTGTTTAGGAACATTTCACAGAGTCCCCCCAATTGGTTGAGTGTGTAAAGTATTTGTTGCAAAAATAGAAATCTGTGATTCACAGAAAGCAGAAGGTGATCTCCTCTACCAAAAAATGGAGGAAAGCTCCCAGAGAAAAGGGAAGATACACATGAATACTGCACTACAGACAGATTCACGACCGAATTGTCACCAGGAATACCAGCAAGTGCACAGTTGAGTTCATAGTAACAATAATATTCAAATTCAGCACCTCCATCTAGTTTTCAAAATCTACACCCGGAGTCCAAGGCGCAACTTGCCTTGGAGGTGGGCACGCCCACTGAACAAAGCTAGTGTGAGCAGAAAACCCTGGCAGCTACAGGTTATTACAGACAAGCATGGGAACGAGTCGTTAAATTTCGCACAATTCAGGTTATTTTATTTTTTGCGTCATGTGCTTCCTGGGGCACATCCACTCCCAAGCGACCATCAGGTGCGCTCCAAGCCTCCGCACTTCCCTTCCACTGGACGGGATGCATGAAGGAGGAAGAGGGAGAGCAGTGGGGTTGGCTTGCTTTCTTTGTACTTAAGAAGTTTACCAGTCCGCTTTATTATTTACAGACCATTTGACTTCCATTCGTTTGTGTTGCCATTGATTGTGCTCTGAGCGACTGATCATCAGACCTGTGCAGCTGCATAACCAGTTGAGCTGATGCGCATCAGAAGCCTATCCCCCATTCATACTTTCTAATAACCAAAAAGGAGTCTTTTTATTGGTATAATGTCGACCACTTAAGACCGTTCAGAAATCCGATCACTTCCATTCTGAGAAAAGAGTTCCTGACATGAGTGACCTGAACACAAAGGAGAATAAAAGCGAGAGACTAAAAACATGGAACAAAGGGCTGCTGGCTGCTGTGTGCACGGATGCATTTCAGTCAAACATGAGATCAGAAGTCACTCCGAAGGATTGAAATACTTCACAGTACACAGATACTACCCCAAGACAAAAAAGACGGAAACGTCAATGGCCAAGATCTGAAAAATCGCATTATTTCATACGGGATTCGCCAAACAATGAGGGCTTCATAATGCATTAATAATTGTGTTAGTGACCTTACATCTGTGACGGGTCACTCAACATCACTCCAAGAAAAAGGAATTAGTGGCCTTTCCTAGTTGCTATAGCAGCCAGGCTGTGTCAGCAAGGGTTAAGCACCGCCAGAGTGTTCCATCTGGAAATGGACTGACCTCAAGAATGGCAAAGAATGCCAATATAAAAATGTTTACTCTGCGTTCAAAATCTCCAATGATGAATTTATGTTCGGATGTTCTCTTATGTGGGTCCTTTATGCGATACGATTAAAGTACACTGACAGGAGAGCGGTGCGATTGGCCAAAAAAACGAGTTTGGGGCTCTACATAAAACTGGCTTAGGCCCAAACCCGTTCAATTAGAACATTTCCTATTGTAATGTATGTTATGTACTGGTACATATATAGCGTGAACTTAGCTAGGGAACCACAGAGAACCGTGCATCTTTGCTGGGGGAGGGAGAGAATGTATGCATCTCGCATACATTTTCAGAACAAGGGAGAGGAATTCATTTGCCTGGAATGACACATTTTCTATGCAGCCAGTCCAGTAATCCTGTTCGGATATTACCATTATTGTTGCAGGCACCTGGACGGAGACAATGTCTAATTCCAGCATTTTTGTTGACAGCGCTCAGCACTAGACCTCCTTTTAGAGCACTGGGACGTAATTAAGGCGCTTGCATTCATTACTGCACCTAATCTGCAGTGACCATCTATAAGTACAGTGAATGAAATACTGCCACAGCACTGCTTTATGTGAAAGACAAATGTACATGTTTTCAATACACTTACAATGCTCCTTTCCTATCCCCCCTGCTTTTAATCATACCGACTAGAGGCTAGAATGAATGAGACACCTACTAGCCAGGTAGTTTTAAGATATACTAAAGCACAAACCCCCCACTCCTATTTTTTAACACCTTCTCTTTTATCATTGTATAGTCTTTTAAGTGCTCCTGCGTAGTCCGTAGGTTGTACCACGCGCGCTCCGCAGCGGTATGGGAAGGACCCGATGGAGAAGCATGCCACCAAGGGGTAACACTGGTGGGTGAGGGATTTATAAGAAAACTTTGTTTTCTCTTGTGGAGGGTTAGTCTCCTTAACATAACTGGGTTCTCATTTTGTGATGTAATAATTGTTGTGGAAGACGAACCTAGCATATCCTCTCTCCCGCCACACTTTTTTTAATACGTTTTTAAAGAGTCATACCACAGAATATGGGCAGTGCCGCTAGTGCCACACAGGACCTGGCACTGGAAGGCAGTCTCATTTATGAATGCCTACCCCCAGATCAGTCAGCGCTAAGGAGCCCATGACAAAATAATCATGATGTTTTAAGTTTTTCCAAGGCAAGCAAGTAACCTATCCAGTCATTATTAATTTTCATTAAATTCTGGTACTTGTAGTTTGTTCTCCATTATACAAGCAGGTAGACAAATACCAGAAGGCAATTGAAGGCCAGCAGTAAACAAGCTACTAAGGCCAGACACGAAACAACCCAGAATCATGGCATCCCTCCTTAAATGTGGAATGCTACCCATTTAAAAACAAACATATATATATATATATATATATATATATATATACATATACAGATATATATATATACACACACACACATAAATGCATATACATATATACACACATCTTTATGTATACACATATACATGTACATACTGGGACTGGCGCAGCACTGTGGAGGCGCAAGTATAGGAAAATGGAGAGCTGCTAGGGCAAGGAAAGGGATGGCACTAGAGAGATAGCGCCAGTGGCTGACAGAGCTGGCAGAGGCACTCTGGAAAATATTTTGAGGCACCAGGTAAAGGGGAATCTAAGTGTTGAAATTGAAACCGTAATATCAATCGGTGCCATACAGATTTTTTTAGTGAACTCCTTTCTTCCAGGATTTAAAAGAGTTACAACGCTTCACGAAGGTCATAAAGCGTAGATGTGGAAAGTGTAAATGAACTGTAGTACTCATCCAACCATTCAACTGGAAAGGACTGAAAATCATGTTTGATGCACTGGTAAGTATGTTAGAAATTTCAAGGTAAGGAGTAGAGGATGTTGATTATGTAGGCGAGGAATAGAAAAGTAAACGCATGTAACTAAAGAACAAGTTACTTACCTTCGGTAACGATGTATCTGTAAAAGACATACATTAGTTATAGATTCCTTACCTTAGAATTACACCCAGGCATCAGACTGGATCCGGAAAGTTTTTTGTCAGCAGTACTCCTTTGCATCGGAAGGGGGCATCGGTCAGCTCTGCATTTGTCATTGGCGTCGTGGTCGCAGGGATGACGTTGTGGTATCTACTTAGACGCCGCCCTCGCGTGCTGACGTCAGTTCTGTACACGACTTTCCACGCCAGAAGCGCAGAGCCATGCAAGACATTGACAACTGGTGCACAAAACCAGGGCCCTGAAAGGAAGTCCTTAAGCCTAGAAATCAGTTCGCAGAACGGGGAGGATGGGTGGGGCGATAAGGAATCTATAACCAATCTATGTCTCTTACAGATATATTATTAGCGACGGTAAACAACTTATCCATCTGAAAGAGACAATTAGTTAAAGATTCCTTACCTTAGACTAGATACCCCAGCAATAACAAACCCGGAGGTGGGTCTGCGAACCAAGTTCACACCAGAAAGTCCTGGAGAATAGAACGGCCAAAGAAGCCGTCTCTCCAGACTTGGCTGTCCAGGCAGTAGTGTTTGGTGAACGGGTGCAGCGATGCCCACGTAGCTGCCTGACAGATGTCATTGAGGGGGACTCCACGTCCCAAAGCAGTGGTAGCTGCCGTCGCCCTTGTGGAATGGGCGCGTAACCCCACTGGAGACTCCTTCTTTGCCAAGGAATAGCAAGCTTTGATGCACAAACCAACCCATCTAGAGATAGTCCGTTTGTGTAAGCCCAACTTTTTTTTAGCACCCACGTAGCCAACAAAAGGCTGGTCATCCAATTGCTTTGTGCAAGCTGAATAAAATGAAAGAACATGTTTTGGATCCAGACGGTGGAGCCTCTCTTCTTCTTTGGAAGGATGCAGAGGCGGAAAGAAGGTGGGCAAAGTGATGGTATGTCCAATGTGGAAAGCAGTAACCACTTTCGGAAGGAAGGATGGACGAGTTTGAAGGACAACCTTGTCTGAATGAACAGCCAGAAAAGGGGGCTTAGAAGAAAGTGCTTGAAGCTCACTCATCCTGCGCGCAGAGGTGATAGCCACCAGAAAGGCAGTTTTTAAGGGCAGAAGCTTTAGAGGATCTTATGTGTGCTCTAAGGGAGCACACATAAAATATGTAAGAACCATGTTCAAGTCCCACTGGGGCATTATGAAGGGAACAGGAGGAAAAAGATGAGTGATGCCCTTAAGGAAATGATTTACAACAGGGGACTTGAAAAGTGAAGGCTGATCACGAGGCCCAAGAAAGGCTGAGATGGCCGAGACGTAGCCCCTTAGAGTACCCAGAGCAGAGCCCTGCTGGGCCAAAGAAAAGAGGAACAAGAGAACCTCAGAAAGAGGGGTGGAAAAAGGATCCACAGCCTTTGCTGTGCACCATGCCACAAACTTGTTCCATCTGCAGGCCTATACCGTCTTAGTGGAGGGAAGCCTGGCTGCCAAGATAACATCACAAACTTCGGGAGGAAGGTCAAAAGCTGTAAACTATTGCTGCTCAATCACCATGCAAGAAGGCGGAGGCTGGACAAATTCTGGTGAAGAACCGTCCCCTGTTGTTGTGACAGAAGATCCTCCCGAAGAGGCAGTCAGATCAGAGGATCAATGGCCATGTGTAATAGCTTGGGATACAAGACCCTTCGTAGCACTCTGGGTAGAAGTGATATAGGTGTAAAGGCGTATAGAATACCACAACTCCACTCGCACCGAAAAGTGCAGCGCAAGCGATTGCTGCCTTGGAAATTCCAATGCGCAGAATTGCTGACATTGAACGTTCACTTCAGTGGCGAATAGATTTAACCAAGGCTCTTCCCACTGTTGAAAGAGACCTTGCACCCCCTCCGAGTGAAGACGCCATTCGTGATCCATCATGCACCTGCAGCTGAGTTCGTCTGCCCTGGCGTTCAGCGAACCTGCCAGGTGTTGAACCACCAGGGATATGCGCTGATGTTCCAGCTATGTCCCGATGCAGAGCCATCTTGACATAGGGTCCATTACCCCACCTGCCTTGTTTGTTGCAGAACCACATGGCGGTGGTGTTGTCCGTGAACACCTGCACTACTCTTACTCGGACAGAGGGAAAGAATGCTTTGAGTGCAAGACGAATCACCCGAAGTTCCAGAAGGTTGATGTGGAGATCGAACTCCGGCAGAGACCAGAGGCCTCTGATCTCCACCTCCCCCATGTGGCTGCCCCATCCCAGAAGTGATGCAACAGTCACCACTGTGAACTCTGGTTGGGGTAGGGAGAGGGATCTGCCGTTGACCCAATCTTGGTTGATTAGCCACCAATGCAATTGGTGTGCAGTGCCCTCGGAGATCTGGACGCAATCGGATAGACCTGAAACTGTGTTGTGTCCAGAACCGCTTTGATGAAGAGGAGCTTCAGAGAGGCAGTAAGGTGCGACTTCGGCCTGTTGATGGGGAACCCCAGCGAATGCAGGAGGTCAGCTGTAGACTGGAGGTGGGAGACGACAGCCTGTGGCGAGCCCGCCTTCAACAGCCGGTCGTCAAGATAGGGGAAGACTGGAACCCCTGATCTGCGCAGATGAGCTGCGACCACCGCCATCACCTTTGTGAACACCCAAGGAGCACTGGTAAGGCCAAAGGGGAGCACGGTAAACTGAAAATGCTCGCGGCCTACCGTGAACCGCAAGTAGCGCCGGAGGGCCAGAAGGACGAGGATGTGAAAATAGGCTTCCTGCTACCATCCAGTCTCCAGGGTCAAGGGCAGAGAGGACCTGAGCTATCATCAACATTTTGAACTTCTCCTTCTGGAGAAAGCAGTTGACGTTCCTGAGATCCAAGATAGGACGCAGGCCTTTGTCCTTCTTGGAACCAGAAAGTAGTGGGAGTAGCAACCACAACCTACTTCTGGGGCAGGAACTCACTTGATGGATCCCTTGGCCAAGAAAACCATAACCACCTGTTGGATAAGGGCCAGATGATCCTCCGACATGCAAAGGTACTGAGGTGGCATGGCTGTGGGGTAGTCTCGAAGGGGAGGGAGTAGCCTTTTCGGACTATCTCAAAACCCACTTGTCCGACGTGATGGTGCGGAAGTGATGGCGAATAATGCCGCCCACTGGCAATTGGTGGCCCTAAAATGTCAGACTAGGAGGGTTTGGAGGCTACTGCAGAGGGGAGTGGTGGTGGTGGACTGGCCCGCTTGCTGGTCCCCAGACCCACAACGGTGGGTCTCACGTCCCAGTTCGCGCTGGGGCTGAACAGCTTGCGCCAGCCTGTGGCCCTGGGTGCAACATGGTGGGGACACACCGTCCGTAGCCATGAAAGGGGCAAAAGCAGACTGCGCCGGGCGAGTGGTGGAGAGGCCCAAGGACTTAGCCGTAGTCTACGAGTCCGTCAAGCGCTCTAGTGCGCTGTCTGCCTTGTCGCCGAACAGGCAACGGCCATCAAAGGGTATGTCCATAAGGGTAGCTTGGACTTTCCCAGAAAAGCCAGTCAATCTCAGCCAAGCTTAGCGTCGAAGGGCTACCGACGTTAAAATCATCCTACCTAGCAAGTCGGTGGTGTCCAGTCCACAGCGTATGTTAAACTTTGCTGCATCTCTATCCTTGGCAACTGCACAGGAGAGCATGGCCTGGGTACCCTCCGGGCACTGGGGCAGTACCTGCCCCACTGTATCCTAGACAGAGTGGGTATAACGGCCCAACAGACATGCAGTATTTACCAACTGCAGTCCAACGCTGGCGGAAGAAAACAACTTCTTCCCAAGATGGTCCAGGTTTTTGGATTCCCTATCAGGTGGTGCATTAGGGAATGCACCCTTGGATGTGGAGACTGGGACTACCAAGCTCTCAGGGTGTTGGGAGAGGGAAGTGGAGTCGCCCGGGCCGATTGGTGGTGTCGGGCAATCATATCCGCAGGACCCCCTGTATTGGGCCAGGACCAGGTGCCTAAAAGGATGTCGGTTGGGGCTTCATTGAAAGGCAGCAGGGGCTTTGAAGACCTCGCTACTGGCTGAAGCACCTCTGTCAGGAGGTTAGTCCTGACTGCCCCCGTAGGAAGCTCGAGGTTGAGAGCCTCGGCCGCCCTAAGCAACACCACTGCATAAGAGGCTCCACCCACCGTTGCCACGGTAGAAGGAGAAAACATGCCAAGGTCTGGGGGAAGTATCTAGACCACTGGCTTTCACCAGTTCCTCTCTCCAGTCCAGGTGATACTCCAACTGTTCAGTTAGAGGGTCTCCTCTGGTTGTCTATCTGGCCTGATTGGAGCACCAGGGTAGAACAAGGACACAAAGGTCAGGGTCCGTGTCTAGTTCAGGGCAGAGGCTGGGGCCAACGCCGGCTGGGTACACAACCAGTGTCTGCTGCAGATGTGGCTCCGGTGGAATCGGCGCCGGGGGAGGTGTAATAAGGTCGACCGGCGCTGATTCGGATCCAGGCCTAGATCCAAGGGGACTCTGCGGTGCCGAGGCCGGATCCACCGGCATCGAAGGCCCAGGGCCCCCAGCAGTGTCCGCGGGGCCCGAAGGCGCGCCTGCGGAGTCGGGCTGCCCAAAGACGGCATGTATCGCTTCATAAAAGGTGCGGAGCTGGGCAGGGGTTGCTCTGGGTCCCAGGAAGGAAGGGAAACTCTAAATCGACCCTTCGGGCTCCGCACGCGGAGCCGGGGGAGGGCAACACCCGCATCCCTTGTTGCGTCGGCTGACCGAAGAGGAGAAGTCAAAGTGCGACGATGCTTCTTCGACTTCTTCTTGTGCTTTGACTTACCTGAGGAGTGCGAAGACTTGAAAGAGGACTTGTGGTGACTCCGCGACCGGTTCCTCGACCTCCCACGCGACTGCCGGGCCTCAAGAAGCTTTCGGGACTGTTCCCGCAAAGACTTCAGATTCATGGTCTGACAGTCGGAGCACGACTTGGAATCGTGGTCATGCTCCAGGCAAAACAGGCACACGCGGTGCAGATCCGTCACTGACATCAGCCGTCGGCAGGAGCTGCAAGCCTTGAAACCGGGCATCCCCAAAGTGCACCAGGAGTCGAAGACTCAAAAACGGTGTCGACAAAAGTCGCCAAAAAGTCAGTTAAAAAGTGGCTGGAGGTTCCGCTCTCTCCGGATCTGCGCTGGATGGCTCGGAAAAAGAAAGAACTGATGTCAGAGTGTAGCTACTGCGACGTCATCACGGCGACCACAACACCAAAGACGAACACAGAGCCAACTGACGCCACCTTTCGACGCGCAGGCAAACTGCTGACTAAAAACTTTACGGATCCAGTCTGATGCCTGGGGATAATTCTAAGTTGAGGAATCTATAACTAATTGGCACTTTCAGATGTTTGTATTTCAAAGGACAGGTTTTAGAATATCTCTGTGTATGATCGTATGAACTGAAATTATATTAATGAATGTTTTAAATAACCAACATGGAAAGCGGTACAAAAGGGGGTGGTAATGGACGGAGCATCTGAACCAATCAAACACTCACACTCAGACATGGCTTGGCAGTTCGGGCTGGACTGTTCCCATGAGGCACAGGGTCAGACTGATTTGCATATAGCCATGTCTGAACTGGGGTGGCAGAGTGGGCTAAAGAACGGTGATGGATTAAACCCAGATCTTTTGACTGGGTGTGAGTGTTTGATTGATTCAGATGCTCCGTCCATCACCACCCCCTTTTGTACCGCTTTTGGCCGCCATAAGTGTGGCAGGGTATGCTCAGATGTGAGTCCCTTGCTCACTTTGCCACTGGATTCAAGCAAGCCGGGCTGAAGACGTCTGGAATGCCAGAAACCGGTCCTCGGAAGCTTGTTTCCGGTCCAGGGAAGACATGGCTTGGCAATTCGGGCTGGACTGTTCCCATGAGGCACAGGGTCAGACTGGTTTGCATATAGCCATGTCTGAACTGGGGTGGCAGAGTGGGCTAAAGAACGGTGATGGATTAAACCCAGATCTTTTGACTGGGTTTGAGTGTTTGATTGATTCAGATGCTCCGTCAATCACCACCCCCTTTTGTCTCCTCCATATATTGGCAACTATCTTTCTTAACCTCATAAACTTTACTGATCAAGTCCCACTGGGGGAGGGATATGACGGGGTGAAAGGCCACGCGTGTCCGTAAACGTAAATAGCTTGCTATCTCAGATTATTAGGTTAGTGAAACTGTATGATTCCTACTCATGTGAGTGCTTTCGTGGCTTGGCAATGAAGCACTATAGACTTTTATTGTTAAGTTTGTTACTCTACGAAGGAAGAGGAGGCAATCCTCTTAGGAACTGCTCTGCATTTCCATATGCACTCTGTATGTTATGCTAACGTTAAGTGATCTGAAGATACCCTTACCTCATTTCGTACTTTTATTTTCAGTTCTTTTACAATTTTGTTGCTTCATACCCACTACATTTCGTAAGAGAATAGAAATATTTTGTAATATCATCAGGGATTTTCAGCCTACCATTGTAATGCCCTCGAGGGGGTGTATTTAGAGGGCTGAAAGCTATTTAAGAAAGAAAACGTGTAAAAATCACAACTGCTAGCTGGCAATCATCACAACTACAAGTCCAACTCTTCCATCTACGAGCGATAACTTGTGCAGTGCACCTACACCACAAAACAGGCATCCAAACACCTTCTAATTTGCTCCTCTTCGTTTTCTTCCACACCCACCACACCCACCAACCCACCATACTTTCCGAGACAATCCACAAAGACACTCCACAAAGAAAGCAACCGATAGACCCAGACCGTGAGTTCCCAAATCGGAAGGCAGGAAAGCAGCATATAGACGCACACTGAAGAGCTTGATTAGAGGCAAGACGATTATTGGTAAGTAATTGCGAAGTACTCGTTTTTGCAGATAAAACCAAGCAGATTTTGATGAGAAAAGACATACAAGAGATAGGTTTACTGATAACTAAGAACATGAGGTGCTGAAACAGAACCCCCAAAGAGGACATGCCTCAATACCGTGCGAAAGGACAAGATCCCAGAGCACCTGTCATACGAGGCGTTACAACCAAAGCTAAGGAAGGGCCAGAGAAAAACCATCCACCTTAAATGACCGACTGCAGTGAGTGGTACCGAAACCCCACTTATCTGAAGGAAAAACCAACAGACTAGAAGACAGCATACTAATGGAAAAGGTAGACATTATGATTACAATTGCTTTCTTTGTGAGCCATCTATCAGTTCACTACTAAATAATTTATGCCCAAGAAATGGAAGATGTAAATGCAGATAGATACCATAAACCAAACTCAAGTGCAGAACAGTCTCCATCACCATAATGCAAGTCAATCAAAGGTTTTTTCTAGACTACTGGGCATACTGATCAATGTTCTTGAGTAATGAAGACCCAGGCAGACTCAGTCGGAAGTGTAACAAAAGTACCTAGAATGGGTTGCACTGTATGTGGTCATTAAGGCAAGAGCAATGCTTTTTCATGTTTATCTTTACTGTTTACCAGGCATCCTTTTGCAGTACTAATAGAATACCAGATTCAGCCAATTTCCCAACCACAGACATTTAACAAAATCTTTGAAAATGGTAAAATCTCCAGATCCTACCATTTTGCTAAACAAACACAATGTTGCATATCCAGAGTAAGCAGAAGCACATCGGTGGTGGGGCTATAGTACTGACAATAAAGGTAGACAGTGTCGCTCCCCTAGAACACCCCTTGACATGTAATGTACCACCCACTTCAATAGGGGGCCAAGATCCTTCAATAGCTGGAGGCACAGGTTTCCACCCCGGAGCAGAAGGAAAGCCCAGGCCTACGCCTTGAAGTGTGATGAAGGCCGTTCTCACCCAGAAGCTGTAGAACTGCCGATAGAAACACTGAATGGATCTGCTCAACACAAAGGTTAGAGACTGCAGTGGACAAACTTCAAGCAGACTGCCTCTACTCAGGAGCAGATGCAAAAAAACACTTCTTAACCCTTTCGATGCTGATGACGAGCTCAGCTCGTCATCACCCACGGGTGTCGTGTGCTGATGACGAGCTGAGCTCGTCATGGTGCCACTAAAATGGCATTTTCCATCACAGGGGGGGGAAAACGCCCAGCAGCCATGTGGTTAAACGTGCTCATTAGGATCTGCTGCCTACAGTTTCACACTTGTAACTTCTCTATCCACCTTTACTGATGCTGCACCTACAAGGCTCCACCATCTTCTACTTCATCCATCAGTTTCTAGCACTCAAAGTAGACTTTGCAATTCTGTTGAAGACTTTTAAAGCCTTATTGTACCATAATTCTTTTGCGTTTGCCATAAGATTATAGTCTAAAACATCAATTTGACAACTTACTGTAATAGCGCTTTACATCCAACTCTACAATGAAATGACTAAAGAAATACTGAGTTACTTGCAACCAAATCTATTGAGGGAGCTTTCCACAAAGTGAGCCACAAAAATCACACAGAGGCTCTTGCAGCGACCCAGTGAACATTGCAGCGGACCGTGAGAAAAATAATATATCTTGCACAAAAACTGTTCCTGCAGTGTTTGAAGAGAGCCTTTCAAATAGCACCTTTTTAACAAAGGCAGCAGAATATTGAATTATCAGAGAGGGAAAACATGGGTGGGATAGTGGGGTTGAGTTTTCTTAAACAGTAAGTAGAAACCTAGTCTTCTGATCTGTATGACATACTGGCTGAAGTTCTTTTGTCCAATCGCCTCAAAAACCAGTAGGAAGTATGAGAGGGAAACTGTGTCATTCAAAATAAGGTTAAATACTGCTCCACTGCGATTGTTCTTGAAAAATACGCTCTGTTTCAAATTTCAATTTCAATAGTTCAATTCATGGCCTGTGAGAATCCTGTAGTGCACAACCAAGTGTGTCTTCTAAGCACAATCTCCCATTTCGGTTTAGAAAATATCGTTGGGAGCCTTCAACCCATCCCACAGCCATCTGGGTTACTTTCACATGATTAGGTGGATTTTTTAGGCTAATTTGGCTTTATATCTTGTGGTCGTACCAGGCCAAGAAGCAAGCAGATTCCATCATTCCAAGAGCTAGACTAATACAAGCAAATCAGTTCACTTAAATGAATACAAACTTTTTGAGGATCTATTAAATGAACATCACAAATAAACACTGGTTTGTGTTTTAAAAGAGGATGTCTGGACTGCAACGTTTTTAGGATAATGTTGAGTAAGTAAAATGTTACTTACCCTGTAAGCATCGGTTTGTGGTATGTAGTGCTGTAGATTAACATGCTGGGAGCACTTCTGCCAAACTGCCATCTATTGTTGGGCTCGGATGTGTGCAACTTGGTTTTGTTCGAAGAAATCTTTAGTCACACGGTGTGGTGACTCCACCTATTGTAGACAATGCGCATGGGAATCAGCTCCATAGTGAGATTGTTGTTCTTTCTCACAGGGGGCGAAGATGGAGCATACAGAAACAGAAGTGAAATAAAGAATTAAAATTAACAGTATTTGCAACTGACCTCAGGCAGCCCGGGAGGAGGGTGGGCACTGGTGAGTCTACAGCACTGCATGCTACTTACAGATGCTTACAGGGTAACTAACATTTTCCTCTCATGGCATGTGTAGCTGTAGACACACCTGCTGTGAATAGGATGCAACGCAGTCCACCTAAACAAAATGGTGGCTTAGCCTAAGGTTGTTGCAGAAGATTGAAACAGTGTGCATAATACAGCCTAGCCAACTCTAGCTTGTTGTCTAGCCAGGAAATCCACACATAGTAAAAGTGTGAGGACTAGACCAATTAGCTGCCTTATAGATGTCAGCTGGTGTTATATGCCCCAAGGAAGCCATCAAAGCACCTTTTGAGAGTGAAATGGGGTCTTGGAGGGATAAGTAGGGGCCTTTCAGATTTGGCATAACATGTTAGAATACACTTGACAAGCAAACAAGCAATTCCTGCTTTGGAAATAGCCTGCTTCTTGTGTGGCTCGGAGTAGGCCACAAAAAGTTGTTGTATCTTATGAAATGGTTTTGTTCTATCCACATAATACATTAATGCCCTTTTGACATCTAAGGTATGCAAGACGTGTTCCGCTACAGGGACGGGATGTGGAAAGAAAACTGGAAACTCAATGGTTTGATTTAGATGAGATGAGATAAATAGTGGAAACCACTTTTGGGAGAAATTTGATGTTGGTTCTGATGACCACCCTATACAGAACTTGGAAAAAGGCTCCTTTAAGGGGAGAGAGCCTCTCTACGGACTCGTCTAAGGGATGTAATGGCTATAAGGAAGGCTACCTTCCAAGAATGAAACACAAGCAGGCAAGAGTAAAGCCGCTCAAAAGGAGGGCTTAAGAGCCTCGTTAGGAAGATGTTGAGGTTCCATACTAGAGCAGGGGCCATCAGGGGAGGAATAGCCATAAGGCCTAAATAACTGGTACCCTAAAGCAGGAAGTGTGCTGCCTATTTTCTAGGTAAGCAGCCACAGCAGCCGAATGTAACTGAATGGATGTGTAGGCAAGAAGTGACTGTTGAAGGTGAAGCAGGTACTAGACATTGTCTTGTACTGATGTGAGAGGATTGATATGTTTTGGAAGGTAATAGCGCACAAAATGCATCATAGCCGGCCCTGGTAGTAGGCCTGCCTGCTTTGTAAAGAATGGACATACATTTATCAGATAGTTTGAGATCATCAAACCGTATCACATCAACAGCCAGATCACAAGATTGAGCTGCTGCGTATTGAGGTGCCAGTACCCAGTGATTTCGCGTGAGAAGGTCTGGCCTGTTGGGAAGCTTCTCGTGAGGAAACAGGAAGAGTTCCAGTAGAGTGGAGTACCAAGGCTGGTACACCCTGGTTGGGGCTACCCGGATGTGGGTGAGAGACGTCTGCCTCAGCTTGCGAACTATAAATGTTAGGAACGGGAGAGGCGGAAACGCGTAGGCAAATATTCACGACCAGTTCATCCATAGTGCATTGCCCCTGGACAGTAGGTGATGTAATCTGGCAGCAAAGTTTGGGCATTTTGCATTTTTGGCTGTGGCAAACAAGCCTATGTGAGGGAACCCACCGCTGATAGTAAATGAGTAAAGTCTAAGGGTGGAGTTTCCACTCTTGGACTTGTTGATACAACCTGCTGAAAAGGTCGTCGAAGTTGTTGTCCAGACCCAGAATGTACTCTATGACCAACTGCACCTCGTGAGGACTTGCCCACTAACAGGTGTTATGTGCTAGAGCGGACAGATGGGGTGAGTGTGTGCACCCTGTTTTTGTAGGTAACACATAGCTTTGGTGCTGCCCATGCGGACTAAAACCATCTTGTTGTGAATTAATGGAAGAAATACTCTAAGAGCAAACTGAATAGTCAGCAATTCTAGGTGGTTAATATAGAGGCCCTGTTGCTGCGAGTGTCCACAAGCCCTGGATTGTGTGATCTTGGAGATGTGCGCCCCACCTGGTGAGCAAGGCTTCTGTACGGATGGTCTCTTGCGGAACTGGGTCAAGTCAAGTCAACTTTATTTATAATAATGTACTCCGAAGAGGTACTCATAAAACATTAGCCAAAATACACACTTTCAAAGTAAACAAATGTTAGAAAACAGTTACATTCGGATCTTTGGAGAACATAGAAGGCAACAAAGCAATAATCTCAAATATCATATAAGCCATAAAATAAATACAAGTTTAAACACACTTGAAAAAGTTAAGAGATCTATCACTAAATATTTCATTAGGAGGTGCATAAAGTGACTATCGTCCATCTGGGCCTAAAATATAAACAGCAACAGGCAAATAAATTATATCTCAGCCAGTTTCAGTAGCAGCGTGGAAACACAGGACACACGTGAAAAACTAAATTCAAAATTTGGAAGCAATTTCATCATGGGTTTCATTCAGCCAGGAAACCCTTAGTACAATTTAAAAAAAACACGTTAAATACTCCGTAGCAAAATATTTGATTAGGAGGTTCATAAACTAACTGTAGTAGTTCTGAGGCAGAAAATATAAACTGTAAACAGATGGGTCGAAGCCACTTTCGACGACATAATAATAACGCAGGCAGAAAAAGAAAACATGGTTTAGATTTTGGATACTATTTTGACATAAGCTATATTCAGCCGAAATACCACACCATTTAGCCAAAATTGGATTGAGCGGGCGCATTCCCTTCCTTAAAAGAATCCAAAAACGTCTCAACCCATGAGGCACATTTCAAATAACATACGGCTTTACTTTATTTACTAAAAGGGAATCTACTATGTTCCGAAAACCCATTTTTTATTAAAGGTATGCTTCCTTGTCCATATGGAAGTTTAGAGACCATGTGGCTTGTTTTAAACTGGCTTTTAATTGATTGCTGTATTCTCAGGGCAAGGGGCAGGTTAGGATCTAGCTGAAGTCTATTAACAGCATAAGAAAACTTTCTACAGATTAGCGAGTTATTTTTGAAGTCAACCAGAATTTCTTTCTATATTTAGTCCCTTAGTGAATCATCGTCGCTCTCCACTAGACAGAAAACCCAACGAACCACCCCTGCCATGGCCTGAAAAAAAGCACTTCTCAAGCCCATTTCTAACCATAAGGCAGTCATAGAGATTGCAGAGCTAACAGAGGTTACGATGCTGAGGACTCGTCCTTCCATCAGGCCCAAGAAGCCCCACTTAGAGACTTCAATCAATTACAAGCCATAAAGGAAAGAGCCAGGGACTTTGGCACAAAAACTTCTAATGGAACTGGGTCTAGATGGGCTGTCCCTGTAAACGGGTTGTTGGCATTTTACCACTTCAGAAAGCAATGTGTACCACCCCAAATCAATACTACATGCTCCGAAAGACCCTCTGCTTGAGACCACTGTGCTGCTACGCACCGTTGTAAGGGACGCTTGAACAACCTTCAATGTGGTACAATTGTAATGCAGGATGCCATCATACCTATCAAATGCATTACTGTTCTTACCATTACCTGACGATCCGGCTGAAAAAGAGGCAGCAGATTTTGGAAAGCTTTGACCCTTGTTACGCTTGGGTAAGTCTTCCCCACCCCTGAGTCTAGGGTAGCCCAGAGGAATGGTTGTACTTGGAGGGGCTGAAGATGAGATTTGGCTATTTTTAATATAAAGCCCAGCTTGTGTGAAAGGTCTACGGTTGTTTGTGTGTGCGCCAAATATTGCTGCTGTGTGGATCTCTTGATCAGTCAGTCGTCAAGGTAAAGAAATACATGGATGCCATCCCTCCTGAGGCGAGCTGCTACCATGGCTAGACCTTTGGTGATGACTCTGAGAATGGTTGTAACCCGGAAAGGCAGGACCCTGAATTGATAATTTTGTCCACTCACAACATAAATCTTCTATTAGGTGGGGAGGGGATGGAAATATGGAGGTAGGTGTATTTCAAGTCGAGAGCGGTCATGAAATCCCTTTGTTGCAACAGAGGGATGACATCCTGAAGAGTGAACATGTGGAAATGTTCTAAAAGGATGTACCTGTTGAGGGGCCGTAGGTTGAGTACAGGCCTGGGGGAGCCACCTTTCTTGGGAACGAAAAGTACAGGGAGTACACCCATCTGCCACTATGTAGTGGCAGCACTGGCTCTATTGCGCTTTGGCAAGTATTGCAAGCACCTCATCTTGTAGTAGGTGTTGGTGTTCTGTGGATAACTTGTGTCTACGTGCAAGAATGTTGGATGGTGTTTGGGTAAGTTCTAAACAATAGCCCTCATCTATGATGTCTAGAACCCACCGGTCACATAGTGGTAGGAACCCCTGTAGTCTTCCCCCGACCGGTGGTTGGATGGTCGGGGGGAAGGAAGAAAGCTTTGCTATTTTGGAGCGGGAGCTCCTCTGGGAGCCGCCTCTTTACCTCTACCATTGTCCACACTCTTGTAGAAACCCCATGAAGATATTTGCTGCTGTTGTAGGAGATAAAAGTCTCTGGAGTTGCAGCTGTCTTGGCTGTGCCATGGTACTGGGGGTGGAAAAAGTAGCCTCAGAAACTAGGTATCTGCAGTGCACTCATGGCATAAGCTGTGTCAGTATCTTTATTTATTTTCTCGGACATCTCATCTACCTGTGGGCCGAAAAGATGCTTGCTATTGAACAGTAAATTAAGAGGGTATTGCTTTACCTCTGGTTTAAAATCAGAGGCACAGAACTATGCATGTTGACTTAGGAAGACGCTTGATTTAATGCAATGTGTAGATGTGTCTGCAGCATCCACAGTGCAGCAAATACTGGCGTTGGAGGTTATCTTCCCCTCTGCTATCAATTCCTGTCCCAGTTTGCAGTATTGCTCTGGAAGATATTTTATAAGATCCACCTCAATGGGTCTCAATGGGCTCGATCATACTGAGAGAGCAAGCCAATAGACTTAGCAATGCCCCACTGAGTGGCAGATTGCACTGCAAAATGCTTGCCAGTTGCAACTATTTTTGCTCTCCCTGTTGGGGGGAGGGGGGAAGGGAAGGGGAGGGGGAGCCACCATTGAATCAGAGGGTGGTTGATCTGTAATGTAGGGGGGGTCTGAAGGAGAAGCTTTAAACTTAGCAAACTGGGCGCAATGACACTAGCTTTTGAGGGTTCCTTGAAAATTTCTCTGGCAGGTTTTAGCATGCGTTTCAACATGAGCAGGTACTTGAGGGACCTTTCTATGGAAGAGAAGGCTTCTAGAAAGTCTCCTCTTGTATAGGATGGTGTCCTTGGGAGTCCCGATAGGCTTCGCCATGTTCCAGTCTGGTTGAATATGAATTCTCTGCTGCCCAGCATCGAGGAATTCCTGAAGCCGCTGCAGGATGGGCTGGTCACTTTCCTCTGATGATGGCCTGGAAGGTGCCGAAGCAGGTCTGGGCCCAGAATTTCCAGAGGTGGATCCTGGCTCAGAAGATTTTGACTCAGAGTATGACTACAAGGGCGTCTTTGGATCCGGAGCTGAAGCAGCAGTCTAAGTCGAGGGATGAGGCTTCAAAGCGGACTATGGAGTCAAAGATATTGCAGGAATCGGGTCTGGTTCGGTAGGCCGGTGCCAACCATGACCTAGAGGCAGTGGCAGTCCGGAGCCTTCCGATGAGGCATGGGAGCTTGAGGCTGGTGCCTCTGAGGGATGGGAGATAGTGCTACTCACTTCGGTCTTTGTTAACTGGTGTTGCCCTGGCAGAGAGCCTTCAGTCTCGACATCCTACTCAAAGTCTGCATTTTTTTATGAGAACGCCCCAAGGATTGTCATGCCAGACTCATTTGGATGCTGCAGGCCTTTTCCATCCCCTTCACCGAAAATGTCTTGGGCGTCCTCTTCTCCTCGACGCTGCACCATTAAAGTCAAGGCGATGTGGCATGCTCTTCAGTTCTGACACGTCTTTTTGTTGCAGAACACAAGGCATAACACACAGGATTCTTCTCAGGGATCCAGAGACAGGCACAAGTTACAGACTTCATGCAAATCTGTCCTTGGGACTTGGCATGGTAAGTTAGCAGAATCGAAAAGGAGACCGTTTCATCACGTGGACATTCTAAGCTGCCGAAGTGATGGGAAATGTGAGGGGCAGAGATTTTATTGACTGCAACAGGAAGTCGAAGCAACACCCGATGGTGGACACAGACGAACAGTGGGATCATTTGGCATGGGATGGCATCGAACTGGAGCTCCAGTGGATATATATGAGGGTTGCCTGCTCATTGCAGGGCCATTAACAGTAATGGGGTAGTCCTGTGTCCCTCAGAACGTGGGTATTGACACTAAATCTACAGATGGTTCTGTCGGATAAATCAATTTCTTAGCATCCCATAATTAAAAGATAGTAAGAAACCCATCAAGAACAATAATCCGTGGTTTAGATGTAATGTCTTTATCTTTTTCATGTATGGCTGTCACATGAGAATTTTCATCAACACAAACAAACAAGTGACTTTCGTGAGTACGTGAAAAAAAGTGACAAGGTGATGTCCTGAGTGCAATATATACAACAGGGATGAATTACAAACATGTATTGTATCAATCAAAAAGCGTTTGTCCTTTTACAATTTATTTCTCAAGCTTTCCCACGTGGCCTAGTGCTATTCTTATTCCTGGCTTTTGGCGTGAGGAAGCTGTAGGACATGAACTAGATACAAAGCGTTGACGTTTCGACCCAAGGTGTGTGCTATTTGAGCCAGCGTCATAGAGGGTCTTCTTCAAGACAATCAAATGGAAGTGGACAGCCAAAAGTGAATATCGTTTTGTTATCCCCACAGTGATTCTGGTAAGGAGATGGCACAACGCAGCAATTTTGCAGTAATACCTTTGACTGGGAGATAAGTGCTCAATATTGAGTAAGTTCCACAATATATACTTAACAACCTATCCAAAATACTCTATTATTTTTGTCAGTCTGAGCACCATGTGTTCCACCGAAATAATTGCAATGTCTATGACCTAAGTGGAATTTCACACAACTGAAGCAATGTAGGAAAACCTGAGATGTGTTAAAAAAACAGCCTTTTGTAAATCCACATACACGCTGGCATGGCTCATCAGAGGTGCTCATCCCCACATCCACTTCTTGGCCTGGGCATTATTGGCTGCTACTTGCACCCCTTGCTCAGGGCACTGCCACTGAGGATGCCATGCGTTGTGTGAAAAGAGACATGCTGCCAAGGACTCTGGCTATCAAATGCACTGCCCAGTTTTTACCCCGCAGCACAGTCAATGGTGTCCCAATACAGACACTCCAAAAGCTGGAAGTATATGCCCCACCTGAGTGGCAGGCAACAGAGGATTCAAGGATTACTGCACGATTTGGGATCTACAAAGCAGTTGAAGATCTACTAAGGAGTCATGGATCCTTGGATTTAAGGACCCACCAGTCTATAAAGGCTATACCAAGGGTATGACCAGGTTACTTTTTTAGGTCTCGCCTACTACTACAGAACATAATCTTCACAAAGGTTATTTACAAAAGTTTAAGCTATTGCCAATATAAATTACAATAGCTTTTATTTAAGTATTAATTATTAAAAAAATGTAAAGCCATTAACGTCACGTAAATACAACACATTGCATTACAAATGCTATATGTGTCACATTTGTGAAAGATAAAACTATTGACATTAAAAATATCAAAGCTATTAATTTCGCTATTTTCAAAACCAACACATAAATAAAAAAATTGTCATCTACAATACCAATAGATCAAACTTTCCTAATGCGAGACTAATTGCATTGCAAATGCTTGTTTCTGCCTGTCGATGAAAGGATGCCTCTGCTTGGGCACAGCTCTTCTTCAACTGTGTTTCTGGTTCTACAGTCAAGAATACATTCAACTACCTGGAATCAAGCTACATCTGACTGAAGAGATCCAAACAGGGCTTAACCCGCATTGGGTTGCTTGTGCTCTGGTCCAGAGAGTATCTGACTTAGTAGTATGGACTGAACTGTTCATATTACAGCACAGTCAAGACTGATTTGCATATATCTAAATCTGAGGCGGCATGATTGGCAAAAGAATGATAGGTTGGAATGCTAATCGGAGCGATCATTGCCAGTGGTTAGACTTAGTGCAAGCATCCTCCCATTACTTTTTGTGTGTTTGGTTAACATGAATACAGAACAGAGGACATGGAAGTCATGGCTATATTCATTTTCATGTAATTCATTTAAAAAAAGGACATTGGTGGAGTAATAGTAAAGTTAGAGAAATCTACAGGGATACATTTTCAGGAGTGAAAACATATCAGAAAACAGTTTACCTTTAACTTTAGGAACAGTTTCAATCTACTTGAAACTATTCACAATGATTACTACAGGCTTATACCTATACCAGATATAGCTCTGAAGATATTCCACCTTTTGAGCCATATCTTGGAGCCTATGTTACAACTAATATATGCCAGTGGAGCTTTATCGGATTAGGATTTTAGGAGGACAGACTATTTTGGGCTCATATTTTAACACATATATGTATTTTAATGTAGCCAAGTCTATCTGAAGTTGTATTTGACCAAGCAGGAGAAGTAAAGTAGTACTAGCATCTCTAATCAACGATAATAGACAATAATAAAACTATATGCAAAAGCTCCACAGGTAAACTGCAAAATAAATGTTTGATTGAACATATATATTCAACACTGCAAATCTCCATGCAGCTCCAGTACATTGTTTATCCTAAAATATTACCTTGATATACAATCAGTCCAGCCTCTCTATATTCTATTTGTTGTGCCCAACCTTTTACCCAGCCTTCTGAAGCCTAAAGATCTTGGAAAGATAAGACAACGTAGAACATTCATTAAATTGAGTGATGGTTTTGATTTTCATATTTGACTCAAACATTTTGCAGGACTTCTAAGCAAGACTGGCTGTGGACCCACTCGACTTTCACCTTGTCAAGCTCTTTATCTCTGAGAATAAATGTTAACTGATTTTTGTGCCCTTTGCAAAATGGAAGATACATTTCAGAAAACAGATAAAAAAGAAAAAATGTACTTACGAGACATATTACTGTCAACATACTGAGGTAAGTATGGAGCCCAGGAATCTATTGTTTCTTTACGCCCTGTCTGGCCAATCCTCCGCAGTTCTGCGAGTAATAAAGCTTGAGCTGCTTCTCTGACCTGCAATACCAGAATACAATGTCAAATTAGGAAATTTCATGTGTTTTTTTTTTAGTGTTAAATGTCCATTTCCATTATAACATAGGCTTAATTACTCGACAATGGCAATCTGTTAGAATGTAATGACATTAAAATAAAGCTGCAAACATCAACATGTTAATTGCTTGACTTTATTAATCTAATTTTTTTCAACTGTTAATTTGTCTGTTTAAATCAATTTAAATAGCATTTCAACAAGATCATTATTCCATAAATCAAGTATATGGAGACTGTGCAGTTGATTTATATTTGCAGTGTTCAAACAACATCCCTACCTATGTTGTAGGTGTGTATAGCTTCTGCTAGAAGCTATGCAAAAGTCATGGAACATTAGGTGTTAACACAGATTGACGACTTCCTTTTTGTTTGAAATCTGTTTATTGGCATTTTATAAACAAACAGAAAAATGGAGTGATGAAGACCAAAGCTGTCAAAAGCGTATGCATCCGTTCATAGCAGTGGTTCAACATTATACAATAGTGCAATAAATCTGGAGGGCATTAAAACCAACATGCATTATCTCAAGTGTACAATACAGACCCCATCAGTGCTGGGTATTTAAGGAATTTTGGCAGCTAAAGGCAGCGCGGAAGACGAAGGGAGAAATTCCCTTTTCTGAGTGGAAGGGAAGATAGGAGCAGAACAAACCTAAACAGAGGAAAGATCGTCTTGAAATATATATATATATATAACTATGCCTTGCCAGAGAGGTTTGTGTGCTCAGCGTAGGGAGTTGGGAGGGTTCAGGATGTGATTGGATTGGTATGAGTCGGGTGGGGGGCATGGGTATCTTACACGCCAATGAACACGTCTTCGATTGGGGCACTTAATCAAACAAACTGAGGGCTTTGAATCTAGGAGGAGTGAAGCACAAGTGTTCCCAGCAGGTGAAATAGGCTATCAAACGGCCGACACGTGGGTCCATTTATTGTCAGAATGGGACACCCTATGGCACAGCAGTTCCATGGTCATTACATGCCAGAGGTGTTGGAACCACGGAGCAATCACCTGGGCCAAGGCGTTATTCCAGCTGTCTGGCCACCCCTAGCATGTGAGCTATGAGCCATCAATCGGCGTGTGTCATGGCTTGTAGTGTCAGTGGGTGGATGCCCAGGATCACTATATTGAAGAAGTCATGTGGAGGAATTCACCAGTCGCTGAATTACACCTCCAGCATAGCAGAGAAACTGTTGGCTAGATAGTGTGCAAGCGGGCTGGGATATAGTACCACTGCGTCATCAATTTATATGGGGTTTCGCAATCAGATATACTCCTATTCACTTTTGGAATATCCTACAAAGCTGGTCCCACTACTTTGGAAAAATACTCTCAGTAGTATCTGCAGGCCACTGGGTTTGGTAGGGATGTGTCTTGGGCTTGGAAAAGTGTTGGAGTACTTTGTAGGTGAGAGAGATCAAGGCCCTCGTTGCGCTGAAGGACCAAACCATGGTCTCAAAGGGCCTGAGAGTTAGCGTTTCCCCCCTGGGCATTGGCAGGGAGGTCCACCAAATGTCTCAGATGATAGTATTGCAGTTGAGCTGACTCCAGGATCCTTAAGTCGTGCTTGGAGGTTTTTATCCAGTCACCTTCAAATAAGTCTCGGAGGGTGCCATATTCTCATCCCTTCAGTCTGCAAAGGAGTGGGCCTGTAATGAAGGGATGAACTCTGGGATGCGAGCTAGAGGAGTATTGGGAGAGGAGAAGGTGGTAAGATGTCTCTTGAGAGCAATTTTGCCCCAGATATCGAGTACCATTGTGGTGGGGATGGCTATGTAGGCGCTTCGGGTTTGAGCGTGTTTAGGAGACATGCCAAGTTCCAAAGAGGTCTACGAACCATGTGGAACCAGTGCTTCTCGCTCTCTCTAATCACCCGCTCCGAGATAAAATGGAGGTGGGCTGCTCAGTAATATTCGAGGAGACTGGGCCATGCCAGGCCTCCCCAGTTCCAAGGCATCATCAGGATGGAATTGGAAAGCCTCAGGCGTTTTCCCCCCAAATGAAGTGGCTGATGTCCCATTGCAGGTTAAGGATAGCATTGTGGGGGATAGGGTTGGGAACTGTCTGGAATAAGTAGAGTATTTTTGGCAAGATGGATATTTTGACTGCATTGAGTCGGCTCAGCAAGGAGACCTGTAGCGGGTTCCATCGACGACTGTCTTCCAGGTTTGAGCGCTGATACTCTGGCCAATTGGCACTCTCCCACGATGCGAGGTTCGGGGTAAGGTTTAGTCCCATATATTTTAGGGATTTGGGAACTCATAGGAAAAGGGTGAGGGCCATCACATGAGGTTGGTTGGCTTTAGGGATTGTCAAGTTGGAGTTCTGCGATTTAGTCATATTGACTTTGAAGTCAGAGACTTCGTCACATGCAGTTAGCACGGAAACCAGAGCGGGGAAGAGAACAGCCGGAGCAGAATAGAGTCAGCAAGAGATCACCTGCGAAAAGGGCTACCATGGGCTCATCCCAACCTGGCGAACACAAATCACGAGAGGTTCCACTGCCAGTACAAAGAGTAAAGTCGATAACAGGCTGCCCTGTCTAGTATCCCATGCCAGGTAGATCTTGAGACGGAGTGTCCATTGACACGGATAGTAGCAGTAGGCTTGGTGTAGGCCGCCAGGATTTTGGAGATCAAGCCTGGGCTCAGTCCATTCTTAACAAGGGTCGTTGTTAGAAAGCTCCAGTCAACTTAGTTGAAAGCCTTCTCAGCATCAAGTGAGAAAAGGCAGGTGAGGATGTTGTGCTGATGGGCTTTTTCTACCAAATGTGCAAGGCGGCGGATAATATCTACTCCCTTTTGGTGCTGGATAAACCCCACATAGGGCTTCAGTCGATTGGCAAGTGTCTTGGTATAGATCTTGGCGTACAAGTTCAAAAGAGCGATCAGTGGTAAGAAGTACACAGACTTGGATCCTTACCAGGTTTGGATATGAGTACAAACTCTGCTCCTGCCATAGTGGGCTTGTGTCTGCCATGAAAGAGGTGAAGGAAGCCAACAAGTGCTCCTGGCGTCGAGGGAGGAATTTATAGTAAAACAATACCTGGAAGCCATCAGGGTCAGTGTTTTTTCCCACTAGGTGGTCCCTAAGAGCACACAGAAGCTCAGCCGAGGTGATGGGAGTATTCAGGAGTTTCGAGTGCAGTGGATCTAGGGGCTACCAAGGGCAATAGTTAAGGTACATATCAATGCTCTCCAGCAGGGTATTATTCCCAATTTAGAGAGCTTCATAGAAGCTATGGAATGCCTGTTGTTTTACAGTCTCCTTAATAGCCCCTGTCCCGTCCTCCAACCTGATTTTAGAATTGTGTGTTCGTGCAGTTTGTTTGGGGCAGTCTGCTGGCAAGGAGGGATCCCACCTTGTCACCCCCTCGTAGTTCTTCTGCTTTAGAGCCAGCAACATTCGATCCTCCTTATTTGCTTGGAGAGCATGCAATTGACACCTAAGCATGGCTACTTGCCATTTGGTGCGTCTAGATGAGCAAAAGTGGTTAAGGTGTTCCAAGGCCTTAATGTCTGCCATGAGACAGGATTTAACCAGTCGGGCTTCCCGTGTACATGCAATGGCGATAGAGGAGATAGTCCCTCGTATTGAGGCCTTGAAGTCCTCCCTCAGGATATGACCTGAAATTTCCGCAAAGCTGTTGGTTTCAAAATACGCAATGATTTCTCTTTGGATGTGAGCGACATCAACAGAATCCCTAAATAAAAGAGTTGGAAGCCGCCAGCGGTGACATGTGGGCGCAGCAGGGCCTGGATTGGCTCGAGTAATTTCTAGGTGTGCATGGTCGGTGATGGAAACATCTGAGAGGCAAGCAGAGTCCAGGCTTCGCAGCCATGTGGGGGAAAGAAAGTGGTCATCAATGCGAGAGTAGGAAGAGAGGAGATGGGAGTAAAAGGAGTAATCATGAACCCCAGGGTGACAGTATCTCCAGGGGGAAACATCCATTACATTGCGGTGATTACACTGTAATGCAGCCGTTACAACGCAAGTCGTTACGTCCACTTGCGCTGGATGGCGTTATGACCTAAGGAATAGCAAGGTTTACTATTCCAGCGCCTTCCCTACTGTACGTAGACTGGTGTAGAAATAGTAAATCTTACGATTCCGAAGTCCAGCGCAAGTTGTTTTAACAACTTGAGTTGTAAAGACTGCGATGTAACATACCGTGATAATTTTGATTGCGATGTTACATCACATATTCATTTCAAGGTGTCCACCAGCTCCAAGTCCGTAACAACGCTTTTGAGGGTGGTGTAAAATGCCCTGGCACTGTGGACTAGCTCAGGGTCCCACACAAGATTCAAGTTGCCCCCAGCACCTTGTCCCCCCGACCTGTGTCGCATGATCCAGCAGGCTGATTCGGAGATGTTCATCCTGGGCTTGGTTAGGGGCATAGATATTGGTTAGGGTAAGAAATCGGGACGTCGCGTTGTACAGTGAGTTTTAGGAAACAGCCATTTTCGTCCCTCACGACTTTCCGTGTCTCGGAGCAGAAGGATGCCTTGCATAAGATAGCTACTCCAGGAGTTTTTGTCGTGGCGTGTGCCCAATAGCTGACGGGGTATTTTGGACTGGACAAGCGGGGAGCGTCCTGGAAGAGTAAATGGGTTTCCTGGAAAAAATAATGTTGGGGTCTTACATAAGGAGGTAGCCCCATATCTGGTGCTGTTTGTTAGGAGCGTTAAACCCCTGTGTATTAAGGGATACGATTTTAATCTGTGGGTTGGCTGCCATGGGAAGAAGAAAGTGTGTGTGCCTTCAGTGTGCGTGAACGTGCGAAGGGTATGTTGCAGAGGGGGACATACACCATCCCATTGAGTCAAGGGGTCGAGCGTTACTGTGAGTTGCTCCCTAAGAAGAGTAGACAAGAGAAATTATTGTGGCTCCAGGAAGAGGGGATCAAGAGGCCAGATCTCGCTGGCCCATCTGTGACATGGGTATACGTGAAGGGGTAAAGGCAGAGTCATAGTAGGACAAGACTTCCCAGTGTTCTGGACGACAAAAGAAGAAAAACGAATCTAGAGAAAAACACAATTTTAGCCATCAGGGCCGAAAAACTCTATTTAATCCTGGAATTAACCTGCAGGGGGGTCATTAAAGAGATGTCACTCCCCAATGGATTGAATAGAGGGGGGGCCATGTCGAAGTTCAAAGACTTTCAGCTCTTCTGCTAGCTGTGGCCGGGGACAAAAAACAGCCCAATAGGGCCTCCAGCTGTCCATGGTGGCCAGAGGTCAGTATCGCCTGGGGAAGTGCTGAAAGTTTAGTCGGCTCCAGAGGGTTCCAGCCCAATCCCGGGTGTGCCCAGCATGGATCATGAGATTGGCTATCTACTCCATGACCCCACCAGGGCCTATCAGGCCCTGGGGGACATTACCATCCGGCCAGCGTTGATTGAGAAATGACAAGATGCCTGTATTAGATAAAGCAAGAGGTTGAGGGGTTGTGAGAAGGGCCTCCTTCCAGATTCCGAATGTGCTGGAAGATATCCTGCTTGGCCTCTTGGAAAGCCATGTGTCTTTTGTGTTTGGTGAGGTAAGAGGGCTGCAACGAGCCCACCTTGGCTTCATAGGTGGCTGGATTGGGGGGCAAGGGAGGTGCAGATTATCTCCCTCCGAATCCAGTGACAAGCCTATTGATATTGAATGTTGAGATCTCTTAGTTTATCCGTGATGGACTTAAAGTCTCTGCGTCTTCACAGGGTGATGTGCGCGATGTCCTGGAAAAGTTGGTATGGCCACAGAAGTCAATATCTGCTTTCTTCCTCAAGGCCGGGACGATAGCCTCTTTTTCAGTAAAGAAGTGGACCATTGAAACAATGTCGGGAGCAACATTTGGGCAGCCTGGGGTGGAGGGGAAGCATCATCATCTCTCCTGATGGCGTGTAGAAGGTTGGCGGTGAAGGTCATTATGTCTGTGTCATCTGCTCCCCGCGGGAGGCCCCGGATTCCAATGTTGTTCCTCCTGCTCTTGTTGGTGTGTTCCAGGTCGTCCATGCACCCTCCAATTTCTGTGATTTCCTACTTGAGTTTGTGGGTACAGGTCTTAACCTCTGAGAGCCTATTTCAGCTCGGCTCTCTTGCAAGAAATTATCCATATGAGGCTATGCAATAGGTGCAGAAGGGCCGTCACCAGAACCAGTTCCCAGGGAGGGGGCACTAGAGGTGCCATTTTGGTTGCAGCTAATTTCTGCCACATCGAAGTGACCGGATTGTCCTTGCTTTGGCTGCAAGAGACGTCTTTTGCTGATCTACCTCATGTCATGGCAGGGAGAGGAGTAGCTTTCCGGTGGGCGCCTGAACTCAAGGGCCCAAAGGCTGTGGAGAGGTTTTGGGCAGCACAGAGGACTCATGCAATGCAGAGGACATGAGGCTAAGGTTTTCAGCTTGTCACCCCAACAAGGGAGCCCCAACCAAATATCTTCCAGCCACCTGGCAGCAGGTGTTCCACAGTCCTCAAAATGCACCAGGGTGCTTCGATCAAACAAGGGGGACCAGTAAATGGGCTGTCCATTGGGAGTCACAGGAAGGAAGCAGCACAGACAGGGGGAGTGGGGTTCAAATAGGGAAGGCAGCGCCGTTAGTGGCCCCAGCAGGGGGGGGGCAGATATCCAGAGATCAATCCAGCCTTTGCAGATTTCCCCAGGGAGATGACACTAACAGCAGGGGTAGACAGACTAAGAGTAGGAGGTCCGAGCTAGAGTCAAGCAACAGTTCACCAGCTAATAGGACTTCAGTGAGCGTGAGCACTGCAGTCGTGCAAGGGAGGTGCCCAGGGCACAAAGAGGCAGCACACCAGGTTGTGGGGCACTGCCTGGAAGTCAATAAGAAGACATGGGGGACACAGCTTGAGCACCGTCAACAGGTCTATCTGAGTGGAGTGGCGAGATGCACTCACAGTTCAGGTGATCCATGCTTGTGGCAAGCCTCTGCGTTGTCCTCTGGTTAGGGCCGAGTTGAGAGGGGCGAGGGCTCACAGGATGTCAATGTTCCATTCTCTGCAGGAGTGCAACTTTTCCCCGCTACACACCCGCGCTATCAGGCGTTGCAACCCCTGGGCCCCCTGCATAAAAGCGCAGCACTGCTCCAGCACCTACACGCCACAGTGTAACACGAGCAGGGACGGCAGCCAGCTCGCATCAGGCTAGTCACGCTGTGCTCCACCTACACCAAGGAGAGACATACCAGCCGGGGGAAGAGAAGTCAGTGGAGTAGGTGGGCCGCCCCACAAGATGTGGTTCAAAGGCTGCCCGGATTTGACCCTGCACTGGCTATCCAGGCTCTGAGTGGCTCACAGCTCAAGGCCTCAAGATGGCAGGCGAAGTGTTGCGGGCGCCGGCCGAGCGCCCCCAAAGTCGCATGGAGACGCTGTAGCTTGGCTGAGTCCTTAAGTGGCAGGCAGTGCCAATGGGCAAAGGATCCTCAGTCGATCTCCGCACTTCACTGCAGTGATCCCGCACCTCCTGTCAGGATGTTGGGAGGCGTGGGTGCAAAGTCTTAAAATGGAGGGCCGCGATCGTGATGTTCCAGCCGAGAGATATGGAGGCCGTCCTGATGCCGGGCCAACGGTCTCGCTCTCCGTGTGCCTATGGTTGTTGAGGTGTAGAGGCATCCGGTGAAGTCTTGCGGTCTCATCCCGGTCCTGAAAACATGTCTAAGCGGCTAACGGGATGCCGCAGACACAGAGACGCATCTCACTCAATCGCTAGTGAAGCCACTCCACCACAGTTTGACTTCTAAAATAATTCATACATTTTTGACAAAGAAGCCTGCATCTGAGATGATTAAAGTAACTTGTGATTAAGGAGTATAAAATTAAAGAAACAACGAAAATGCACTTTATGGTGCATTCTAGACATGTAGATAATAGGCATAGTTTTCATTCTCTCGTGTTTCCTAAATGTTTAAAATCATAGATAAATTTGCAGCTTTTTCTTTTCCTAAACATGCCCTCTGGTTTGGGATCACTTTGTCTCTATTCACTGCAGGCTGGAAGCAGACTATAGAGGTTATGCTGTATGTCTGGATTAAGCATCTGCTACATAATCCACGTGAAATACATTAAGAGTCTATAAGGCTTGTTAGGCTATCTGTGTCGAACATTGCATCCTATTCCTGATAAAAGTGAAGCTGTTATTTTGAAAAACAACTGTGAAAACAGTACTTTGATTGGTGGCCAGACACTATGACAATCAGTCGTAATCCTTTGTCAGTTATGGAAAAAAAGGTTAAAACTTGAGGCTTACCTGACTTGGAACCTCAGGGTAATGAGGAAACTTGGCAAAGAGCCAGTGTACACTGTTCACATGATTTAGAGAAAAAATCCAAATGTAAGCGAAGTTCTTAGAGAAATGATCAGCATTAACGGATACAGTAGCTCCACAGATTCTGTAAATGTACCTCTTTTTCCATGCTATAGACTGTATCCGTAAATTTAGAGGCAATGTCTGGTTATGGATGTTAAGTGGTCCAGTGTCCTGACCAATATTTGCGAGCCTAACAGATGGGTGATATCGGTTCTGTCTGAGTTTTCCATGCACTCACAGTAACAATTAGTGTAGAATAGGTTCCAACCAAAATAGAAAAGTGAAGGACAAAAACGACAGGAAAAATTAGGAAATGGAGGTGCTAAGGACAGCAAGCAATCGTCAGCCTCTGGCGTATCCATCAAGAAGGATATTAACAAAGGTAAGCAAATGTTTTCTTTTAATGGAAACTCAGTCCTGAAGATTCATAAATTATCTACTCCCATACCATCACTGGAAGAGACAGGCTGGAGATCTATCTGGAATTACAACAAAACGACTCTGCCAATCTGGGCCGGATAGCACTGTTCTGACACCAGAGTAATGGTTAGAGATAGAATGCACAAAAGACAATGCTCCAGCTTTATAATCCTAAAGATAGAGTCCCTACAAGATTAGGCGTTATTAAAAGGTAAGTAACCTGTTCATCTGAAATACACTTTTAGCTGCGGATCCTAAAAATAGAGTCTCTACAAGATTAGGCGTTATTAAAAGGTAAGTAACCTGTTCATCTGAGAGACACCTTTAGCTGCAGATTCCTTACCTCAGAATAGATATTCAAGCAACACCTCCCAGGAGGTGGAAGGCAAATTCAATTAGATGAGAAAGTCCTACAGGACTGAACGGGCAAAGTGTCCGTCACAACAGACCTGACTGTCCAGTCAGTAGTGCTTGGTGAACATGTGCAGTCAGGCCCACGTTGCTGCCTGACAGATATACAGGACTAGTACGCCAGGCGCTAACACAGTGGTTGCAGCCTGGACTAAGGTGGAGTGAGCCCACAAGCCCTTGTGGTGGTGCTTCTTGGCCAGTGCACAGTAGATCTTAATACATAGGACAATCCATCACAAGATGGTCCTTTTTTGTAGTGCCTTCCTTTTTTGCTCCCACATAGCTAACGAAGAGTTGATCCTCCACCCAGAATTCTTTGTGTGGTTAAGGTAGAACGACAACGCTCTTTTTAGGTGGAGTGTCTCCTCCTGTTTAGAAGGATAAGACAGAGCAAAGAAGGTAGGCAGGGTGATGTTCTGGCCTATAGAGAAGGGATCACAACCTTTGGAAGGAAGGAGGCACATGTCTGGAGAACCAGCTTGTTCTGACAAAAGGCGGTATATGTAAATGTAAATGTATTTGAGCTTATATAGCGCACAGCTACCCACAAAGGGTTTCCCAGCGCTTGCTTAGGGAACCCGTCCTGGTATTCCCCTGTGAGATAACCCCAGCAGGGTATCCACAAGGTGAAAGCCAGGCATCCCGCCGCGAGGGGCCGTTGTGGAGATTAAGCAAGCTATTGCCCAGAGTCGCAGAGTGTGAACCCGTGAGTTGAGAAGGCACCGGAGCGAGAATTATCGAGTCCGTGGAATTTTTGAGCCCAAGACCCGCCGAGGCGGGGAATTGAACCCTGGTCCAGGGCCGATCTCAGCTTCCGGGTCTGCCGCCTCTAACCCCTGAGCCACAATTTATAAGGAGGGTGAGTAGAGAGGGCTCGCAGTTTGCTGACCCTCCTGGTCGATGTTATGGGCACTAAAAAGGCAGTTTTTATAGTTAAGAGCGTAAGAGGACAATTGTGCAGAGGCTTTAGTAGTGCACACATGGGAAAGGTGAGGACCAGCTTGCGGTCCCACTGAGGCATGATGGATGGTGGAAACATATGTTGTAGGCCTTTAAGTAAAGTGTAAAGAACCTAGGACAACTAACAATAATTCATAAATGACATACTCAGACTTTCAATAATATGTGAGGCCAACACTAAAGTGGGTAAATGCAAGTATTTATTATTTAGAATATATAAAAACAGTATCAAAAGTGTTACATGTTACTTTGCATACATAACCCAATCATGTCTACATTCACACTCAATTCATCCTCATAAAAAAAAAAAAAGGAAAACGGGCCAAAACGGACCAAATTCTGAGGTATATGCTTATATCATATGATGCAATAATGTTACATAGAAACTGATTATGTATAACAAAACAGTATAAATTGTTTAATCAAGGAGCAATTGGTGGCTTATCAGTTAAACCTTCTTTTGTTATCAAGATTTCTATGTAACATTATTGTATCAGATGATATAAGATGAGCTACAACCACCGGCATCACTTCTGTGAACACTGGTAAGTCCGAACAAGAGCACAGCAAACTGAAAGTGCTCTTGACACACCGTGAACTACAAGTAACAACTGTGGGCAGGCAGTACGGGGATATGGAAATATGCTTTCTGGAAATCAAACACTACCATCCCGTCTTCCGGGTCAAGGGTAGACAGAACTTGGGTGAGATCATGCATTTTGAAGAATTTCTCCTTCTTCAAGAAGAAACTGAGAAGGCGGGGATCAAGAATAGAACAAAGTCCTCCATTTATTTATTTATTTATTTATTTATTGACATTTATTGAGCGCGGCGAATACCCGTAGGCGTCTCGGCGCTGGCGTAAGGGATGGATCAGTATTTTAGAAGACCTAACAAAAAGTGGAGCTATTGGTCAAATAACCAAGTCTTGAGTTGTTTGCGAAATATGAACAGGGAAGGGCTGGTCCTAATGTGTAGAGGAAGGGTGTTCCAGAGTTTGGGGGCGGCAACCAGAAAGCGCCTGTCACCCCAAGTGACTGTTCTAGTACGAGGCACTACTAGGTGATTGTGGTGAGAGGAGCGAAGGGAACGGGTTGGGGTATAGTGATGAAGATTATATTTAAGGAAGTGGGGGCCTTGGTTATTGAGTGCCTTGTAAAGAATACACAATGATTTAAATTTGATACGGCTACGTATCGGAAGCCAGTGAAGTTCCCTGATGGTGTTTGAGACCGATGCAAACTTGGGAAGTCCCGCCAGCATCCGGGCGGCAGCATTTTGAATGGACTGCATCTTGTTAGTCACCCGGGATTGTGCATTTAGGAATAGAGCATTACAATAGTCCAGTGCGGACAGGACTAGTGAGCTGACCAGAGTTCTCCCAGCAGTGTCCGGTAGGTATGGTAGTAATTTCCTGATCATTCTGAGTTTCATATGAGCAGTCGCCGCAGTCTTGTTAGCGTGTGCCATGAAATTTAGACCTGCATCAAAGGTGATACCCAGATTTCTGACTTTAAGAGCTGGGCTGGGAGGAGTTCCAAACGATGTTGGCCACCATTCTGGTGACCAAGCCGGAGAAAGGTGACCGAAGATGACCACTTCAGTTTTATCTGAATTAAGTTTGAGACAATTCGTGGCCATCCAGTCACCTATGGCCACCATTCCCCTGGTGAATAACTTGGCCACTTCATCCCCATCCCCTTTAATGGCCAGTACCAGTTGGGTGTCGTCGGCGTAGGAGGTCAGGCTCATCCCAAATGCTTTGATGACACTAGCAAGGTCCGACACGTATATGTTGAAGAGCGTCGGACTTAGGGACGAGCCTTGGGGGACCCCACACGGCAAGGACACCTTAGGAGATTGGTATGGTCCAAGGGATACCGCCTGAGTTCTGTTAGCCAGAAATGATACAAGTAGGTCCAGCGCTGTTTCCTGGACCCCTAATCGTTCGACACGGTCGGCCAGGATGTTGTGGTCGACCGTGTCGAAGGCTGCAGATAGATCCAGCAGGACCAAGACTGCTGTCCCCCCCTGATCTCGTATGGCTCGGATATCATCTGCCGCTTTTAGGAGGGCGGTTTCCGTGCCATGGCATTTGCGAAAACCGAACTGAGTATTGTCGAGCAACTGGTGCCGCTCAACAAACTCCGACAATTGTTGGTTCATACCTTTTTCTATGACCTTGGCCAGGAAGGGGAGACTAGCTATCGGCCGATAGTTTTTTAGTTCATCTTTGTTAAGATTGAATTTTTTTAGTAGGGGTTTAACCAACGTGTGTTTCAGTGAGGCAGGGAAAATGCCCGATCTAAACACAGCATTACAAACCTGTGTAATGACCGGAATCAGCGTGTCCATAACTGGTGTAAGCACTTTCAGCGGGCAAGGATCCAGTGCTGACCCTGATTTAATCCTTGAAGTGAGGCTCTGCGTCTGGTCCATCGTGAGGTCAGCAAAGCGTGTAAGTGTATTGTCACGCGGTGTAGAAGGAGGGGAATGAGGATCGCTGTTGGTATTTAGGGAGAATGCCTGGAAGATATCATTGACTTTCTTGAAGAAAAAATGGGATAGAGCATCACAAAGATGTTGTGAAGGAGGGGGAGTGAGATCCTGCGTACTACCTGACAAAAGCTTAGTTATATCAAATAGCTCCTTACATGAGTTTTTGCCTTGTCTATTTGTTCAGCATAGTAAGTTTTTTTTGCCTCCGCAATCATTTGTTTGTACCGAGTGAGTGACTCTTTATATAGCACTTTACTCTCGGGGTCATAGTGCTTTCGCCAATGTCTTTCTCTTTGTTTATTAGTTTGTTTCTGCTTTTTGAGTTCATCAGAGAACCAAGGAGCACTGGGAGAGGCTCGATTCTGGGAAACAGATTTTAGTGGCACTAGCTCCTGTGTGGCCTGACTGAGCCAGTTATGAAACTGATCTGTGGCGACACTAGGATCGTCGGACAACAGAGGCGATATTCTTACCAGGAGAGTATTAAGTGTCTCCGGGTGTAGGTCTTTCCAAGACCTCACCTGTTTGGGGGCATGGTTAACCACTCGCGTCTTGGGGATATCGGGAATGGCTAACTTGCTTGATATGACATGATGGTCGGTCCATGGCATAGGAAGGAGAGCTAGGATGTGTAATGTCTCCAGATTGGTAAATATGCCATCAAGGGTATGACCGGCCTCGTGGGTGGGGGCAGATATAAGTTGATGCAACCCTAACGTTTCCATGTCTGATAAAAGACAAGCTGTATCAACGTTGCTGGCCTTTTCAAGGTGGAAATTGAAATCCCCTAGCACCATGCAGTGATCATCAAGTGCTATGGATTCCAATATCGACCCCAAGGAAGATAAAAAGGGGGCGCGTGCTGGTTTAGTAGCAGAAAGTAGCAGAAATAACAATCACAACCTACTTCTGATGCAGGCCCCTTCTCAATGGCTTCCTTGGCCAAGAGAGCCTGCACTTCATGATGAGACAAGTAGAGATTGTCCTCCGTCAGCCAATCGCAAGTGGGTGACGTGGGTAGTGGGGTGGTCACAAAGTGGAGGGAGTAGCCCCTTTGGACGACCTACAGAACCCGTGGTGCAGGTCCTGCCTCTCACTGGAGGCCCACGATGATCAGAGCACTAATTAAAGATGTTTGGAGGCAGCGGCTACCGGGGGGAGGATTGGTAGTGAGGGCGAGAGGGTTGAATGACTTGAAATCTGGCCTCCTGTTCCGGTCTGCCTGAGTGACCCCACGCCATTGGTCACAAAAAGTGTGGGAAGCCTGTTGGCCATGGTGGCTGGGAAGGTATGGGCATGGTTTGAGACCCCTTCCGTGACCACGAACGGGTCAGATGGTGGATAGGGGTTGACGCAGAGCAGTAGTCAAGCTCGAGGATCTGGCAGTAGATCTGCTGTCTTTACAGCATTACAGTGCGGAATCTGCCTTCTCTCAAAGAGGCGAGAGCCATCGAAAGGCATGCCCATGAGGGAACACTTGACAATTAGCCAGGTATGACGTCACAAGGCCACGGACAAAGAAATTGCTCTGCCCAGTGAGTCGGTTGTGTTGAGTCCGGTATGGTGAACTTTGCTGCATCTCACCCATCAGCAACAGCCTGGGTGAGTATGGGTTGGACCCTCTCCAAGACTATGGGAAGCACTTGTGCAACCGAGTCCCATACTGTTCACCGATCACAGCGCTAGGCTAGTGAGAGAGAATATAGTCTTACCAAACCTGTCCAGCTTCTTGGATTTCCTAAACTGTGGAGTAGTAGGGAACGTGCCGGGGTTAATCCTGGACGTGGAGGCTTGGACTACCAAGTCCAAGTCAGGTGACAAGGAGCGTTAGAGACCACTGCCTCAAACACACCAAGTGGGAATCTGTCTCCAACATTTTCCTGTGACTGGCCCCACATGTTTTGAAGTCAGCTAGTTTCTAGGGTGACATACATGCACACCGGTAGCCAAAAAGCAGTCAAAAAGTGAATGAGGGATAGCTCAGATCGGATAAGCACTGAAGCTTGAACAATTTGGCTGTCTATTGCAGGAAGTTTAGGATGCTTGATCAGGAAGTCCGGGTCACCAGGGGCTGTTCTAGGTCACCTACCCATAGGTCGACTGACAGGCGGGCACGAGTATTGCTTGGACCATGTAGCCAGAAGGACGTTCGTAAGAGCTTAATTAAATAGCAATAATGGCTCAGATGAAGCTGGCCCTTGTTGAAGAATCACAAAATATTAATATTCGTCTCAATATTGGGCAATTACAATTCTATTGTTTAAGCTGCCCTCAAAACCATCTCCAAGCACTTTCTTCTGTTGGTAGTCCAAGAGGAAATTCAAGATCTGTTTCAGAAGTTGTGTCTAGCCCATAGATATCACCTATCATTAGCATGAAGAAGCGATAGCAATTTGTCGGCTACCTCATCGTCATCACTGTCCTAAGGGACACTGGCATTGTGCACTGGTCTGAATCAGAGATAAAAAGATGCTGAATACAGTTGCAGAAGCAGAGATCTGGGATTGGAATTAGAGTGTAATCACTGGTTGAGCTATCATTATTTCATAGTGTGACACAGGCCTATAGTAGGATGCCATTAGTTTGGGGTGCAAGAGAGGCTGGAGGACCAGATCATTGATTGGTGCAACTGGAGTCAGCATCTAGTACACAGAAGTGGTTACCAACTTGTGGTTCGGGGACCCATGGGGATGAGCAAAGCCTCCTCATGGGGTCGGTGACTACTTATAAAAACTAAATATTATTAACATATTAATAAAGTGTATATAAATAAAGAAGCTAAAAGTACAACTGAAAGTTTTACAATGTGCTGTAAATGTGAAGGAATTCGAAATTGGAGATGAAAAATTAAATTAGGATACTCAGATTGATTCGTGGGATCAGTGCTAGTGCATTAAAGTGAATTATAGTATGAACAATGAGTAGCCTCAAATGAATTTAGAAAAGCTCCAACCTACGTATAAATAAAAACATGTTATATGTGTTTGCGAATTAACTAAATGTGTGTATTTGTTTGAATGTTTTTTCAGAATTTTTCCTGTGTTGTTTTGCGGTTCAAATCATTGACCATCCTTAGGCTGGGGCCCATGGCTACCAGTCATTACTCAGTGGGGGGTCCCTGGATCACAATGATTCCTGGGGGAGTCCCCCGATTAATTGGAGGGTTCCCAGAAGTCAATAGATTAAGCGCCACTGGTATACAGTATAGGAGGAACCAGCATGTACCTTGGTGCCATAGTGGAAGTCCGTACTAGCGTATGTATGGACCCAGTAGCAGGTGTCTCAGGAACAAATGTCTTCAGGGGCAAACAGTCCTGTGGAAAACCAAATGTACACCCCCGCATCTCCCTGGGGCCAGAAGGAGCCAGAATCCCACCATAAATCTGTAGCACGGTCTCTTTGAAGGCTGCTGGCTGCTGTTTCCTGCAGGTTGATAATGACTCGGGCTCAACTGGGACCAATTTCGGAATGGTTTGAAACCAAAAGGAATTGAGGGAGTGGGACCTTTGTCATGACGCTTTCACACTAGACTGAGTGGTGGCATGATTTAAAGTCAAGTTTGGTTTTCTTAAGCTTGTCTACAAACAAAGGAGAACTATAGAGTGAAATGCACCAAGGATGCCATCCACTCAAACCATTCAATCATAACAATCGCTCTTCGTATGCCCAACACCTAATTATTATTAAATGGGATCCATCTCGTTTTCATTTAGGATGGGAATAGTTCTAGTATCTATCTAGGAACGCCCCCAGTGTGTGCGTGTTACATTTAAAAAGGCAAGGGGGTCCTATGTATTAAGAATTTGATGAGTTAGACATACTAAAGGCTATTGTTATGATTGAATTTCTTAAGCTTGTACCTAGATTATGAGTTACTTGAAGAATTCACGCGGGAAGTTGACGTTTTGTGAGAGCAGCCTCAAGAATCGGATGGAGACCGAGGCACTGAGCAGGCCTGTGACCTGAAATGAGAGCAGAATTGATGCTTTGACCATGATGACTTCTAATGCTCATTGATGTAGAGTTTTGCTTCCCAGATACGATTTGCCATAGGGTGCAGAAGGGCACATGTGTCGCACGATTTTAAATAGTGGTCAGTGGCCAATCACCATAGCAATACCATGTGCAAATCTGTGACTGACATATACTTCCAGCAGTCTCCGGACAGCTTGAATACAGTCATTGTCAGTGGAGATATTCTCTAGCACACTAAAAAAATTGGGCATAAATCTGTAGCTCAGCTTCCAAGGGCGCAGAAAGAAAGGAACCAACATCACAGCTCAGGGGTAGAATTATATCTGGCTCCATCTGTCACTTCCAGGGAAGTATGGAGTCACTGTGACGCATATTGCACCACAAACTGGAGCACTGAGATATTGCTGCAAGGGTTCTCCGGGTCGAGTCTGGCACCTAGGAATATAAAAGAGAAGTATCGGTGACTAGATGTATCAATCAGAAACCATCTCTTGGATATACTTCAATCGTTCCTTGAACGGAATGGCCTACTTTGAACAAACGTCCAGCTCTACCTTTATGAACTGTAGAGGTTGAACAGAGGTCAGAATGGATGTCTTCTAATTTAAAGAGACGCCAGGATCATGTCATTGAATAACAGTAGTTGCAAGATAGCCCACCAAAGTTTGCTGGGTGGTTGCTTTTAGAAGCCAGATGGAATGTGAATGCTAGTCGGCTGAGATGAGCCACTACTGCTGTAATCAGTTTTATAATAACTTAAGGGGCTATGACGACCTAGAGAGGTGCTGTTATGTGAGAAGGCATGTAGTCCACGATGATTTCAAAGCTTTATTGGAGAAATGAAGACTCCAACAGAGCACACCATTCTTCAATCCTTCTCCTCAGCAAACACAGTAAAGAATGCCGGTTGCCAAGGGGAAACAAGTGAAGAATGGGATCAACCGGTTGAATGAAAACATAACAGCGTGTAACATAAATACAATGCAATGCTTGTGCAGGAGCGCGAGGTGAGCAACAACATTAAAGAGAATTGCACCACATATACAAAACACAACACATCTTCCCCCTTAAAGAATATTACAAAAGAAAAGAAGGATCAACCAGAATGGTCATCACAAACAAAATCAGATAACCATTTTGGCTTAATGCGGTTGAGTACACAGCGACCACTTTCACCAACACCAAATTCTCTATTTCCAACACCATCAATATCCACACTACCACCAGCCATGACATCCTTTACAAAAGGAGGTTCTGAGGTAGTATGACTCTTTCTAGTGTCCATATCGATGGCTGGAGGAGTAAAATCGTCCCTATCAAAACAGTCACTATGAACAATATCATCATCCATGTAAAAAAACTATGAACTTTTCCTGGAGAGGGAACAACTTGGTTCCTCACTATTGCAATACAATTTAATGTTACTCTTTAGTACAGCGATGTATTTTAGATTCCATACCTTTCCATCACTCAACTGGACAGCATTGCGTAAGATTCTCACAACCTTCATAGGTTCGGAAAATTGACTCTCCCCTTTTTTTTTTTTTTTTTTTTTTTAACTTTCCACGGTTTCTCAACCTTGACCAAGGTCCCCACCCTATCGCCACAAATCTTCGCACCATGCTTGAGGACATAAACCTTTTTGTTCTTAAGGTGATTGTTCTCAATTCTTGCCCTCAAAACATCCATGGTACACAAGGTCTTGAAACATTAAATAACTACTCTGGATTACATTTGGTCCTGACAGCTCTTCTTCTCATCACTTAGAATGGTGGTAACCCTAAGGCGTCATGTGGAGTGGTTCTGTACAATGAAATGGTTTTAAATAATTGCATTTCCCAAACACATTTGTTGTGAATAGTGGATTTTATGGTATTTTTTAAAACCCTATTAAAACGCTCAATCATGCCATTTCCGCTAGGGTTGTATAAAGAGGTAGTAGTGCAGTGCTTTATGCTTACTTTTATAAAGTAATCTTTGGCAATCGTAGAAGTAAATTGGACACCATTACCACTTAAGAGAAGTCCTTCACCTACAAAAACACAATCAAGGAACTTTATAACTTCTTCAGAATTCACTTTTTCAACAATTTTAGGGACTGGCCACCTTGAGAAAATATCGATGAGAGCTAACACATATTTGTTTTGAGAATCAATAGGCCACAAAATGTCAAGTGCAACAGTATGCCATGGTAGTATGGGAATTATTGGTTCAGCCATGGCAGGTTTTAAGGTAATTAGAGTTTTTTCAGAATTTGCACAGTTTTTTATGGCCATTTTAACGGATAAATCCATTCCTGCCCATCAATACCACTGTTTTATTCTCCGTTTAGATTTAACTACCCCGGTATGACCTTCATGACACATTCTAATTATGTTCAACCTAAGTTGTGACGGCAGTATGATTTTTCACCTTTCATGATTTCACCATGTAGTATAGATAACTCATTGCGAACTTCCCAGAATTGCTTATATTCTTCTCTACACTGTTTCTTTGATGGCCACTCATTAGTAATAAATAGGATCAATTGCTGTAACACTATCATCTTTGTAAATCTTAACCCATTCATCCTTGTTAACAACAGATACACCGTGATCACGAACCAATGCCACTTGGACATTTTTCCATTCGTGGTCAGAGCTGTCTTGTAATTCGGTAGGCATGTGTGACAAAAATCAGCCACCACATTCTCTTTGCCTGTAACATGAACAATTTAGTAAATGTAGTCTTGTAATCTTAATGACATTCTGGCAATCCTAGGGGAATCAATGAACAATCCTTCAGTGGTCAATAGTCTTACTTAAGGTTTATGATCACTGCGAACAGTGCAAGGATTTCACAATACAAATGCTCTAAAATGCTCAAGAGCCCATATGCAAGCTAAGGTTTCCTTTTCAATTACAGAGAAGTTCTCTTCTGTGGGTGATAATGCTAGTGAAGTATAGGCAATTATATAAATTACTTCCCCTCTTGATTTATTTGAGAAAGTACCCCCCCTCAGTCTTTGTTACTGGCATCCACAGTAATACAATTGCTGAGGTCAGGGTCCAAACTGCTTAGAGCTGGAGCATCAGCGATAGCATTTTTAATATCTGCAAACTCATTATCACACTCAATACTCCCATTGAATTTGTTTCTATCTTTGAGTTATTGCCTTATATTGAAAATCCGGCTGGAGAACTGTTGTACAAATTTGAAGTAAAACTCCACTAAACCAACAGAAGATCGCACCTCATCCCTGTTTTTTGGGTGGGGAGCGTTAATAACGGAGTCAACTAATGTCGGTTTGGTAGATACACCAGCACCACTAATGACGTGTCCTAAGTTAGTTGTAGATTTTACACCAAATTTGTATTTTTGTATGTTCCACAGTTAAACCTTTTTGTTATGACACACTCAGTACTTCTATCAACACCATATTGTGTTCCTGTGTATTTTTCAAACACCAAAATATCATTTTGGAAGCACCGTACTTTATCATGTTTACCAAATAGTTGCTGCATTAGTCTTTGGAATATTTCGGCAGCAGAAGCAAGGCCAAAGGGTAAACACTTGTATTGGAAACATTCTGAGGGATTTATAAATGCAGTACGTGATTTGCTGTCTTCAGATAGAGGAATCTGATGATACCTGGCAGATAAATCAATAGTAGAAAACCAATTTGCATCTTTTATAAGAGTTAACATTCTGTAATCTTAGGCAATCGAAATCTATCCACAACAATGTATCTAAAATTTCCTTACATAGATTTGTATAATCATCTAATAACATGACAGGATCAGTGCTGTTAGGCTTCAGAATTATGCCAAGATTACCTTGAACCTTCCAACCCAGAACTGCTGGACATTTTTTAGCTATATATAGCTTTCCAAATAACTCTCTTGCTTTAAATCTGAATAATAAAGAACGGAAACTGACCATGTCAATCTTTTCACCAGAGAAACCTTACAGATGAATATCCGCTGGATGTAATTCCTTTCCTAGCTTGTTAGCAAACTTGTTCACCCAAGTATCCTAATCAATATTAGTGTAGGGCAGAGTTATTCAAATTAGGGGGGGGGGGCCTAGGGAGGCCACAAGTGATCCCAAGGGGTGGGGGAGAATGCTGTGACCAAAAAAGCATTAAACTCACAGCAGAGCTTTGTTTTAAACAGGAAACAAATTAGTGGCATCACTAACATCTGCTGTCATTTACATCTGGCTGGGAGAAGGTGTCAAAAGGGAAGGGACACCAAATATTTTTCTACACCCCCCATTTCTAATATTCACACTGTGGGTATTTCTACATGTTAGTAAGGCCTGCCTGACCAGAATAGTATGTTTGGCATTCATTTATTTGGTTGCATTTTTTAAACAGTATGATAATTTAACTGTAATGTTTGAATATGTCTCCTGTTAAAGTAAGTCGAAACATATTCAAACATTGCCAATATAATGGGATGATTAAAAAAATTCTGAGGGGGGGCTGATAAATTACAAATTTTCACTGGGGGGACGTGGGTTTAAAAAGTTTGAAGGTCCCTGGTGTAGGGTGATCCTGAATTAGCATACATCCTGAATCTTTTTGTCGATCACATTTAACAAAGAGCTCTTTTGAGTCAAAATCACTGGTCCAGGGATTTTCATTACTTGTAATAATTTTTTGATCAATTGTTCTTCATCACTGGAACTAATTTCATCATCAACACTTTTAACTTTAACATTCTTCTTTCTTCTACATACTTTAGCAAAATGTCCTGGAATGTTGCAGTTGGAACATTTTTGTTTCAACGCGGGGCAACATTTGCTAGATGCTAAATGTGAACTGCTATCACAGTGGTAGCATCTAAAGGTAACACTTTTTTAATAGATTCATATCTCTTAGGACTACCTCGCCTAGTTTTGTCAGAGGTCCTATTCTTAATCTTACTATTGGTAACCTCAGATTCCGTTTTTGAGTCCTTTTAAGTACTTTTGCACTACGACATGATAGTTCTGCCTTCCTTACAATTGCTAAAATATCCTTTAAATCTGCATCACCATTGATCCATAATCGATCTTGAATTGCTGGATCTCTGGTGTGCATGACAACCTGGTCTATGATAAATTGATCCAATTTGCATTCATCAGCTAAACCCCTGAGGGCAGAAACATATTCATCAATAGATTCATTGAGTTCTTGTTTTCTATGGAAAAACTTTTACCTAGTAATGCCTATGCAAACTTTAGGAGCAAAATGATGATCAAAATCTTTTAAAATAGCATTAAATACATTATTTTTGCCACTATTAACACTTTTTTGCATTTCTTCATAAGCCTTGAGTCCACCTGTACCAACAGAATGCAAAAATATAGTGTTAGAAGGTGGTTCTGACACTACGGGCCGCCCGGATTTTTTGCTTTTTGAGCACCTAATTGTTGAGCTTTTACTGTGGGGGAGCCTCATATGTTGGGACTCACCCACAGTGAACTCAGGATATAAGAGACTGCATGGGGATTTAACTGGTGTCCCCCTGGCTTGGCCAGGCCACTGCACAGCAGCAGGAGTAAGGGACACCGGGCTAGTTACATGCAGACACATGTGTACATGTGTGCACACACGTGTAGGGAGATTCCAACCGTGCGCAGCCAAGGAGCAGGTGCCGATAGACTGGTGTGGCAGGACTTATGCAGAATGGGGTGGTGACATGGAATAGGCTTTATACTCTGGGAAAAACATGCCAGGGAAAGTCAGTGTGTTTTACTGTTTTTCACTTCATTAATACCCTATGGGGATGTGGAGCCCATGGGCTAAAGTAACTTTCAAAAGGCCTACAGATTCCAGACACGTACTAAAGTCCACTGTAATGGATGTGAAAAGGAGTATTCTGCCGAGTCCAAAGTTATATTTGTACTGCTTTTGGGTCATCCAGGACTGTCATATTTATCTGAGCCATCCATTACTAGACTCTGGCTGGGGACTGACCTCCGCAGCATGGACTTATAACCTTTCTTCCACAAGCTAAGGCCTCCTCTCCACGAAGAGAAGAAGGGTGGGGCTACAGGCTCACCCATCAGCAGCCATCACTGGGTGCCAGGCACCAGGTTGCACCAAGGAGGGAAGGCAGTGAGGGAGAAAGGGTCTTATTTCAGAGACAATGTAGCCAGAAACCCTGGACGACAACATTTTGAACAGACCCAGAGGCTGGACAAGAAGGAGGGAGCAGGGGCAGGGAAGTGACGTGTCGCTGTTTGATAGGACAAGCAGACTTCCTGCCAGCCCCCTACTCAACTTTTAAAAAGTGCTTGCACAGAAAGAGAAGCTCTCTCTGGGGTGTGGTCTGCTGAGGCAGAAGGTGCTGAAGCCTGGCAATGGGCAGTTGGAAGGAGAGACCCCCAGGGCCCTAACAGCACCAGAAGAAGCAGGGGCCTCTGCTCAGGGAGAAGAGAGGCCCAGGAGGAGAGCCAGGCGAAAGGCTGGTGCAGGGAGCTAGTGAAGACCGCTCCATGCAGAATGTACCCTCTGAGACCCGGAGGGTGAAGCAGCTAGGGACTTCCTGTCGCCTGAATACTAATTTATCTAGGAAATCATGTTGTTTTCACAGAACTGGGTCTTTGAGTGACGTTATTAAGTCCAACCATACGTCAAACTCGGCACCTTCAAAGTATAAATATGCCTACATTTGCCCAGACAAACACACAGGGTTTGGAGCAGATCCACTAACTACTTGCCCGACGCCTGCAGCAGCAAGTGCCGAAGGAAGCCGACCCTCCAGCTGACGCACTGAGAGACGCTGTCTTTCTCTTGCCTAGAAATCCAGCTCCAGTGTTTCCAGACTACCCTTGCGGGTTGCTGGCAAATCACGTTCTGAGAGAGAGATACAAGACCTCCTTCATTCTAAAACCAAGGTACAGAGCTGATTAGACCCCTAGAGAATTCTTGTATAGATCCTTCGCATAGAAATACTAAACTTAAGCTACTCCTCACTTACTTCTTCCCTTGTACTAGACTTAGGTTAGGTACACCGGGGTAGGCTTTATTTTAGAAGCACCAGTTGAGTACTTTTAGTCATTATTTTATTACTGTATGTTTTTATACGTTTTAGGAAACTTATGGCTTAGAAACCATATCATGCTTTTACAGTACTACTTTATAATACTTTTCATATTATATGCCCTGGACTTTATAACCTATTCTAGAGAACAAAGGTCCTTAGGATAAACAATTCTGCAGTATATCCATTGTGACTAATTTTAATGCAGGAATTGTATGTCCGAACTTGCTTCATATAGTACTCAAGCGCAAGGGACAGTTGGCTCCCACGTCTCTCTTGCCTGATATTGTTTGTTTTCTTTGTCTCTATTCTTTTCTTGTATTGGGTGTCAGCTTACTTTTGGATAGGTACAGGCTTGTACCATATCAAATGTTGAATTTGACCCTCTCCGTGGTCTCTTAAACTCTTGCATATATATTGAAAAAAAATTCCAGGCCCGGCTGGGTACTGGAATAATCAGATATAGCACTGATTCAAGTCTATATATCTCATTGCACATGTTACTAAATTATCCTAAGGACCTTTGTTCTTTAGAATAGATTGTCTGCCCATGGTCCATAGGTATCAATTGGGTTCCCTTGTTATAGTTTAAAAGACTGTACTTTATAACCAGTATTACGATTGTAGCAGTACATTTCTTATGCTTGAGAAAGAAGACTGTTCAATAAATACCTTTTATTGAAAACGCCCATCTCTCTATTTTCTCAGCACCTCTGGTGAAACGAAGCATGCACGATTGACTGAGTAAAATAGTTATCTATTGTTTCCGCGAATCTAGAGATTGATTTCTTATTCTTGGGAAACAAAGTTGTCATGTTTATGCGGTTGCCTGAAACTAATCCCTTCTTGTTTATTCGAGAAAGTTTCTAGTGACCTCTGAGCTAGCTGGCACTCACAATTAAGTTTAATATATACGATAGAGACCTAGTCGACCTCAGTCTATAGTATATGTTATTCCAATGCGCAGAGCCTATTGGGAATATAGGAACTCCACTACATGGAGCCCAACATTTGGTAAGGCGATAATTTAACGCTAGATACTAGAGTAACTCCGTTGTGCTTTTCACACAGACCCCTTTTTCCCGTAAAATACTCCAATAGACGTCTGGAGTGGGTAAAAGGTTAATATCCGCCAAAACTGAGTAGGACGAAAATCCTAAGTATTAGTTCTTGGTTTATTCAACGTTGAAGGATACAGTGTTCCAAAATATTGTGCACCTAATCTTTGTTTCCTTGAAACTCGCTCTGCAAACTTTCAGTCAACAAAATGTCAGAGAGTGACGACGAAAGGGAGAGAGCTGCAGCAGCATCTCAAGCAGTCTTAGATGATGCAAATCTCCAACAAAATGACCCGGATGCAATAATGATCCCGGCAAATATAAGGAAATCCATAACTATAAAACGTATAGAAAATGGAATATCATCGAGAGGTGATAAAGTAATATTTGTAATGAAGGCACACGAATATCGGCAGACAGAGGTATTCTATTCATGGATTCTGTTTCCTACAGCAAATCCAGTAACACATGAGTTCCACTACTACAAAATAGAGGAACCTCCAGCGGAATACGTTCCTTTCGAGGACATTGAAATTCCACTAACTTACCTAGAGCATCAGCTCTGGTTTAAAGGCGCCCTAAAACATCAAAATCACAATACCAGGCTCGGTCCACTAGGTGGACCAGGAGTAACATGGCCGGAACTAGCCAGCTACACACCACATCCTGACATTAACGGAATGACAAGTCCAGAACTGTTACCTCAGCTGAAACAGTCAATTAAAATACACAGACAATTGGTTCAATATGTCATGAGGACTTTAACAGTCCAACCAGCTGTAAGGATTCCACAGCACACCCCTCACCAGGGGAATACTAACAAAATCACACCACAGACAATACAATCAGTCATTGGTAGATTGCCTGCAAAAAATGAATACATTCCGCTCTGGTTAGCTCAGAAAATTACTCAAATAGAGGCAGTATTCCCTGATAGTACACCTCATGAGAAACACAGAATTCTGACAATCTGTTCACCAATGGGGATAGTACCACATGTGGAGGACTGTGACACTTGGGGTACAATCTTTGCTTCAATCTACACAAAAACACATGGTGTACCGTCCATGGCGGTAATACCAGACGTTCTGAGAAGATTCAAAATGAATACGGTCCAGAACCAGCCTTAAATCTAGGTATGAAATTACTGAAAGATTTCATACAGGTCTCAGCTATATTATTAGCTAACATTAAAGGTGAAGCAGCATCAGTGGCAATCCGCCAAAAGTTAAAATAAACAGATATAACAGACCAACCTTATGAGCTTGCTAGAATTATTGAAAAATCATATGAAGAACTAGGTAGAGATAGTTTGGATGGGAAACCAGTAAAACCCAAATTAACAGAAAATCCTAAAAAAGTGTTTATTAAAAATAATCTCACTACTCCTAAAAAGAAGTGGGAAAATACTAAACAGACACTTCCTAAAGACAAACGTTCTCAGTCCAGAGGAAGATCTCCCCAACGGATTACAGACATTTAAACTCCTGTTGCAAAACATTTGCAGTACAAAATACACATAGTGCAGCATTGATGAATAACATCATGCAGAAAAAATATAAAACCACATTAGATATTTCGAATGGGGTTTTCTGTCAAAACATTGCACCTGAAAGCAGGCATTTGACCGTTTTCTCAATTATGGGGACACAGCGACAATTTTGCCGTGTCCTACAGGGATTCAAGAATAGTCCAGGGTTATTTTCAGCCAGAGTAACAGAGTTACTACAAACGTATGATGATGAGGCATTATCTTATGTCGATGACATCTATCTTACAGACGACGATTTGGATGTGCATTCGAAAAGAGTGAACACGATAATACTTGGGTTCGCATCTGAAGGGTATACAGTCAATTTTAAGAAATCGCGAATTGCCCACCTCAACGTCCTATTTCTAGGCTATGAGTTATCAAGTGAAGGCAAAAGCCTGGCAGCTAACTTTCTAGAAAAATGTGCGCTGCTGCAACTCCACAGACGCTGAAAAACTTACAGTCAATTCTAGGTTTCCTGAATTTCCGAAGAACTTATGTTCTGAATTACGCAGAAATGGTTAAACCTCTCTACGACTTAATCAAACCTGATTTCAAACCAACTACTTGGAGTCAAACACACATAAATTTTGCGTTCAGTGCAAACAGACACGTTAGCAAAAACACAGTTAGAAACACGCGACAATGTGCGCAACCTTGTGATCCGAATCATCCCAGGAAGATACGGATTCACATACTTAACCTTTAATGAAGCCGAAAATGTACCAATAGCATACAAATCACACTTGTACACACGAGCGGAAATAAAATTCACTTCTACAAAAAATATTCTGACAGCGGTTCAAACTGCAGTAGCAAAGGAGAGAGACCTAGCACAGGGAAAACGAATAATGATTGTTACACCTGTACATGCCTTAGAGGCAGTGAGGAAAGCAAGCATTCCAAATACAAAAGCTTTACATCCGAGATGGATACAATGGGTTAACTCTCTTGCTGCAACAGACGTTGTATACGTCTTTGAACTCTATTTGAAGACACAAGAATTTTTACAATACGAACACGAATGTCCTCTGCCGACCGAGATTCTGCCTCTAGAACATTGCGGATGTATAATATATACAGACGGATCAGCACAACCCGCAATTGGGGGTTAACAAGCCTATAGTGCTGCGTGCGCAATTGTTAAAGGTCGCTGGCGTGAAGGTAAATTCAGACCTATGGTCACAAAAACTCAATCACTCGAAGACTGTACAGCTCAGCGAGCTGAACTACAGGCTTTCAAGATGGCGCTTGAAAATACAGATCGCGAATTCCCCACACTAATAGTGTGAGATTCGTATTTTTGCGTTGAATCTAATAACGAACACTTGGAGAGCTGGGTTACAAACGGGTTCAAAAATTCAAAAGGTGGCACAATCAAGCATAAAATGCTTTGGGAACAAATAGTTCTTTTAAAGAAAGAACTACAAAAGACTCACGTGATTCATACACTGAGTCATCAGCGTAATGGCGTTCACGTTGCAGGGAATTCATTGGCTGATGAAGCAGCGAAGCTACTATCGCTCACTCAAGAAGAGTAATAGACGGTGAAACATTACTAGCAGTAAAAGCCTCAATGGAAGGCAATCATGTAGCGTTACCTCTAAACTATCCACTCAAGTATACATACATAATTGATGCAAACTCCGTTCCTTTTGCTCGAATCCCTGGAGTGGTGGACAGAGTAATTCCAAACAGGAAACGGAGAGCTTATTTGGTTCAAGAAGCACATATGGGAGAGGGTCTGACACATCAAGGGATCTTGAAATCTCTAATAGAATTAGAAGAGATGTAGTGGTAGCCAGGAATGAGCATTCCAAGTTTACGAATTTGGAATCAACTGTGATACCTGTTACAGATATCATAGCTTTGACAACCACCAGATACCTGACTACAGTGTAGCCAGCCCAGTTCAGATGCCTTTGTTAGACAGCATTAGACTATCTACACGCAGACGTCACCATGGACAGATGCGGTCCCACAACTACTAGGACAAGATTTATTTGGATGTGGCCCCAGCGCTCGGCTGACGCCAGAACTGTTATAAAGGATTTGCGAGTCTTTATTGGCACATACGCAATCGGCACGCAACATTCTGACCAGGGTCCTGCGTTTGGCTCTAGATCTTACAAAGAGGCCATGGCTAGCTTGGGCGTTGCATTGCAGTATTCTAGTCCCTTCCATCCTGTGGGTAATGCGGTAGTGGAAAGAAAAAGCTGTCACATAAAGCAATCCATAACAGCTAAGGTATTAGGTTCTGGTGATGGGTGGGTCAAACATCTAATAAGTGTCCAACGTAGTCTTAACAATCTGCCAAGAAATTCTCTGGGTGGAATCACTCCATATGAATTACTATTTGGTACTTAAATGATAATTGAAGACCTCGATTGTCAAACTTCAGTGGTGGAACAAAAAACCCTTTGATGTCAAAGACCGTTTGGCTGTTTAACAGGACTTAAATGAAACAAGAAGTCTGAGTAACACAACACAAAAGCCAACAGACACTGAAGAAAAACCACCTGTCCCAGCAAGGCCTGTCTGGATTCCAAAGGTTGGGGATCTAGTCAGGGAAAAGATTGCAGTAAAGAAGTAATTTGAGCCTTCTTACAGAAAAGCAGTACCTGTTTTGGCAACCGAAGGAACAAGATCAGCAGTACTACCGCCCCTTGCTGGTAAAAGGGAGAACAGAGTTGTGTCCATCGACCTGGTCAAACCACAACATGTGGCCAATAAGAAGTATTAGGCCCAGTGAACTCCCAAGATGTAGCAGAAGACCAAATCTTGCTACTATCCAAGAGGTTCAATCTGAAAGACTTATCACCTTTGATAAACCTGCAGTAAGAAAAGAAGGACTATGCAACAAAGCCATGGAACGTGTGCCTCTTGAGACCCAAATAACAGTTTCTCAAGAAACACCTGTCAATAATGATGTAGCCTCAGACTATTCTAATATGGCAAAGGAAGAAGCAGCTCCAAAGATTAATAACAATCCTGATGCAATTCCAACAATTGACAGAACTGCCTCTGGCTATTTTATCAACTTTGATACATTTTCTGAGGATCCCAGTGAACCTGAAGAAACGCCAGCAAATAAAACTTTCAAAGAAAAAATAACAGAACTCATCATCAACTTGAAAAAACATATCTGGTTTCACCATGGATTGAATTGTGGGTTGTGTTAGGTGTGCTTTTCCTTCTGCTCTGGCTCATTCTAGTTTTAAGCTTGGGAAAAATGATAGATGGAAAATACAGTACAATGGACACAGCAAGTCAGAAAATCAACTTGGTCCTGAAGCCTCACACATCATCTCATCGTGAACGAAGAGCTCTCTCATCAGTAAACATCACAGCCGTTCCTATACCTGGTGGTATAGCATTGGACAGAACTGATTATGACATCTATGGCCCGGTGGAGCTGCTGAAGATTCCACACCAATTCAAGGTTACTTTGAGTGACTTTGTATCACCCAGCAAATTTTCTGATGATTGGGACTTTGAGACTATTAATAATATGATGTCAGATTTAGAAATGTCTGCAAAATTAACAGAACATGAATACTTAGAAGGTTCATCAGATTACAAACAAATGTATTGTTTTAATCATTATGGTCACCATTATTTGCATAAATCTGCAAGCCCTAAGAATGTGTTTACTTATAATCAATGGGAACATTGTCCAACGCCACCAAAGGGCAGCTCAAAAACATTTTATGAAAAGTTTCCGTACTTCTCAGGGTATAATGTTACAAATCCAAAAAAGTTTTATTTCAAAAATGTAAATAAGACAGGAATGAAAACGATGTTGACCAATACTAAACAAATTTATTCTGTAAACTTTTATGCTCAGCTGTCTACATTAGGTTTTGACTTTTGGAAAGACAACATTGAGACAAAAACTGTCTGGGGCATGAAAGACTGGCAGGTGCAAGGTTTAGAAGCCCTGTTCAGAGCCTGCATTATACTAGAACAAATAATGTTTTTAAGTCACACTGTTCAACAATCTTCTTGTCTTGGCCTGGCTAAGATAAAAGATTTAAATAAACCGTCTATACCTAAACCCACATCTGAGAGTAATGATACTACAGAAAAGGAGGTAGACGTACCATATATTTTAAAACAAAACAGAACTAATCCTGATTGGAAAAAATGGTTAAAAATGGTTAATCTGGCCCACAGACACTAATACCTGTCGAGATAGATTCCTGAACAAAACACAGGGGTTCACAATGAACAGGCCAGATCAAAGATATTCCCAGAGACAACATCCAGGGATAGTAACAACATACAGTGTAGGAAAACTATGCCTTGAGTGGCTACAGACATCCACACTTCCAGAAAACAAACAACACTTATCTTTACTCAAAGAAGGCAATGACTTGCGAGATTTCTTAATGGGGACTCGCAAACCACGTCAAAAACGTTTCATATACGCCGGTATATTCGCTGCGTACAACGAAGCATGAAAAATAACGCAAATGGAAACTGCAGAAAGAATACGAGAAATGAATCGTATTAATTTAGAGAAATCTCTCTCTGTAGTGAACAATGGGTTTACGATTCTGTCCTCCAGAATATATTCGTTGGACAGCATTGTATCCTCTGCAATTGACATAATAGAGCAGGACTTGCTAATGTTACAACATGGCCAGTCTCAATTACGTTCTATAATGCAGTTAGGCTGGACGTTACAAAATCTTCGTTCATGCTACGTGCCATGGTGTCTAATCAACACAACGTCATTGTTTGCTCTATTTAACCTTACAGATAAACAAATCTCTTTGGCACAAAGAGGAGCAGACTATACGGTGCTGAGCATTGAAAAAACTGGAAAGATTACCATTGACAGTTTCTGAGACGCCAGTCATTGAATGGAAAATACATGGCACCATTACGATACCAGTGACGATTTTCCAATTTCAGTATTGTCTACAGCATATACCAGCGGGCCTGTATGAAAGGTTGGGTAAAGAATACATTAAGTCGACCTGAACTTTACCATACACACACAAATGTTGGAGTGGGGGAAAAGAGGTATTCCTTAGTGGTAAAAATTGTAAGAACTCACTAAGTGGTACACTTTTGTGCCAAGGTATTAATTTACATGGAGCCTGCAAAGGATCTGCAAATAACCTCTCTTGCCACCTGCAAGGTACACCCACCACAGTGATAGAACCATTTTTCAGGCTTCTATCCAATGGCAGCTACGTTATGCTCAAAGACCACAGCTGTTGTGGCATGTTGCCAGGAAAAACTTCTCGTTAGTGTGTCATCCAGGGTCACTTGTTGTATGCAACTATTGTATCCAAAGAGCAAGACAGACAGGGAGACGGAGTTAAGGCCTTCACTGAATATCTCTTCTATACGAATTGATACTTTAAGCAGAATGAAAGTCATTCTTTTGCAAGAAACTGTGCCACTGACCTAGTCTGCAAGTTGCAAGGACTTCTGCAGAGACACATGCATTATTATCAACAAACTGCCCAGTACATTTCGCAGAAATGTTAAGTCAAATCTTAAATATGTCTGATACCAGTGGCATCGCACATGTATTTAACATGATATCTTCGGGACTGTTAACATCATTTGAAGCAGTCCTCGGCATATTTCCAAATTTCGTGCACTTTGTGTTCGGCAGTCTGCCTCTCATTTCAGACTCGTAGCAGGAATTCTATTTTAATTCCTTCTGCTCCGATATGGCAAGTCCGATCACCAGCAATACCCAGAATACCATGGAACAATGCCTCCTTGCCATGAGGTATCGTGAGAGAATTACACAGATTCTTGGCTTGGCTCGTTTAAGATATCTGAACACAACTTGGTTTCTATCGTTCAGACCAATCTGGCAAGATTGCATCTTACCTGTTCTACGATGCCTGCTTTGCGGAGAGGATTGCATGTTGGACATTTATCTTACACTTCCATCAGTACTGCCATCGAATGTCAATGCCTTGCTAGGCTTGGTAACGACTCATGCATCGTGTTGTCCCCAACGGCTACCAATCCTGATGACGGCATTCATCGAGATCTCACCAGTAAGTCTAACTGAGGGTGAGATACGGGGATCAACAGGCACACAGGTACCATCTGATATGAACATTGCTAAAGCGCCACTTGGCGCTGACGGCAATACTTCTCATCTGTGCACATTTGATCTACTTGATGAAATAGTTCCACTTTCACCTACTATGGTAGACTATTTCTTTGCCACCCTAGCCGATCTGATGTTTTCTCCTGACACTGAGAATAACTCTGGATGCATGCACACAGCATTCCCTGAACTGTGGAATTCGGCCTTCACGTTTTCAAAACAAAGGCTTCTAACTTTGGAACTCCATTTTTTCTCAAACGATTGAATTTTTTCTTCAAAACATTAAACATTTTTTGGCACAGAGTAATCTGCTTAAAGTAGAAATTTTCTTAGAGAACAAGAAATTATTTTTGAACACTTACTAGAGAAAAGATTTGGCCTTGTCCTCAATACTATAAACTATTGATATGCTATGTTATGATATGAAATGGTGTCAACCTTTCTTCTGTATTTAAGAGCCATTTTCATAAATGTAATTACATGATTCATTCAGTTTGCATTTCAGATATCATACTTTATGCTTAGAATGACATCATCTCCTTAAATGCTTACTGTAGAAATGCTCATTTTTTCGTGTACAACCATTTCAAGTGCATTTTATGTATTTTGGGGTGGGATTATAAACACATGCCTTAGATATGTTCAGTGCTCATACATTTAGTTTATTAAACTTAATATTGTCGAGTGGGTGTTGTAAATGAATCTAGGATCCTAGTGTAATTTTCCCGATTCATGACCTTATATAGGTATAAATTACCCAATCCTTATATAGGCATAGAAATCATTACCATATTTAGACTGAGCCTATGCAGCCCAAATACGCATGGCTACTTCCACTGAGTTCCGAGAATCAACAACGATTTCTTAGAAAAACCCGCCTTCAGCAGCTAGGGACTTCCCCTCACTTGAATACTAATTTATCTAGGAAATCATGGAGTTTCCACAGAACTGGGACTTTGAGTGATGTTATTAAGTCCCATCATACGTCAAACTCGGCCCCTTCAAAGTATAAATATGCCTACATTTGCCCAGACAAACAAACAGTGGTTTGGAGCAGATCGACTAACTACTTGCCAGACGTCCTGCAGCAGCAAGTGCTGAAGGAAGCCGACCCTCCAGCTGACGCACTGAGAGACGCTGTCTTTTCTCTTGCCGAGAAATCCAGCTCCAGTGTTTCCAGGCTACCCATGCGGGTTGCTGGGAAATCGAGTCCTAAGAGAGAGATACAAGACCTCCTTCATTCTAAAACCAAGGTACGGAGCTGATTAGACCCTTAGAGAATTCTTGGATAGATCCTTGGCAGAGAAATACTAAACTTAAGCTACTCCTCACTTACTTCTTCCCTTGTACTAGACTTAGGTTAGGTACACCGGGGTAGGCGTATTTTAGAAGCACCAGTTAAGTACTTTTAGTCATTATTTTATTACTGTATGTATTTTATAATTTTTAGCAACTTATGGCTTAGAAACCATATCATGCTTTTACAGTACTACTTTATAATACTTTATGTATTATATGCCCTGTACTTTATAACCAGTATTACGATTGTAGCAGTACATTTCTTATGCTTGAGAAAGAAGACTGTTCAATAAATACCTTTTATTGAAAACGCCAGTCTCTCTATTTTCTCAGCACCTCTGGTGAAACGAAGCATGCACGATTGACTGAGTAAAATTGTTATCTATTGTTTCCACGACTCTAGAGATTGATTTCTTATTCTTTGGAAACAAAGTTGTCATGTTTATGCAGTTGTCAAGAACTAATCCCTTCTTGTTTATTCAAGAAAGTTTCTAGTGACCTCTGAGCTAGCTGGCACTCACAATTAAGTTTAATATATACGATAGAGACCTAGTAGACCTCAGTCCTACATCTAAACTATAGTATATGTTATTCCAATGCGCAGAGCCTATTGGGAATATAGGAACTACACTACAATACAATTGGTGCTCATCCCATTTACCTGCCTTTGAAAAGGGTTGGCTACACCAAAGTTAGTGCCAACTTGCAAACACTAAATATTGTGTCCCAGAGCAACTTTGTCTGTGGCCGAACCTGTATCATTTTGTGAAAACTTCTATGGCTAAGAGCTGCTGCCTGCAAAAATCTCTATATCCTGTAGATAGGTAGGTATGTATAGGTTTATGCAGGAGGGCCACATCACTTGCAGAGGAAGCCTGCCTTGCTCTTGAGTTGGGTGGTTATAGCACATAAGACTGTTCTTAACTCTGTTCTATCTGTGCACTCAGCCTTTCTCTCAAACATCCCTCAGAGAACCATCCTACACACTAGTCCTCTCCTGGCCTAAAAGCTGCTATTTCCCTTCTAGACACAAGCTATGCAGAAACGCTGAGGAATGGCGTTATCGGTCTGCACCAGTTTTGCCTCACCTGCGTTTTTTTCATGACAAAATACTGGTAGCATATTAAGGTCTTTAACTGATCTCTTTATTGCTGCTCACTAATTGCTATCAGAGCCGTACGTCTCGGTCACAAAGACTACATCCCTACATGAAAGTGTTGGGAGTGCAATTAACCATTTTCCTATTTCATTAAAAGGCTTGTATTAACTAGACTGCCTCCAAAACCCAAAAGAAAATAGAATACATCCACGAGTGCAAACATAAGCCTATATTGTGCTACTGAGGTTCTCAAAAACATGAATTGCTAAAAGGCACAACACATTAACACAACACATTCGACAAAATGTCAATCATGTACTCTAAACTGCCCACCCATGCCATACAGCTTGAGGTTCCGTGACTATTAAAAGTGATGTTTTCGACTCGCTCGAATATGGACGAGTTTGGTATCTATGAACCGCAAATGACGAGTTTAGTGGGTGTACGCGTTTTCGCTACGTTGACCTGAACCGTTCATCTTGTTCGTGGGTTTCTTCATCTGAACACACGGGTTCCATTTTAGATACAGCAGCCATTTTGTCTCTTGCCCTCAAGTAGCCTGCGAACGGACACTGTCCGCTTCGTGACCCTGGGATTCCCAAGCTCTTGCGGAAGACACGTGTTCCTTTGAGGGTGTCTTTATGACGAGGGGGATGACACTGCAGAGGCAGATGGCCCCGCCCGAGGCTCATCTTGCCGTGTCGGTCTATTGTTTCAGCCGTGCATTCATTAGGCATGTCTCCTTTGATCCTGCAATCGTGTTTCCGATATCACCCCCTTACACTCTTTTCAATCTGTTGACTATCTTTGTCTTCCCTTGCACCTGTTTCTGACTTCTTCCTTAACTCGTTTACAGCCAGAATGGAATGTACCAAATGGTAGGATAATGTACTTTTACAGTTGGGAACCGGCGATGCTACTGTAGTTATGTTCCGGGACCCTGAATACATGAAAGCAACCCTTTTGAAGTTTACTGTGGGAACTGAGTTGTAACCTGTTGTTTGCCATGTTGTTCTATGACAGAAATATGTATAAAAGGAGCGATCCACAGTTGCAATTTGAAACAGTCTCCTAGAACCTACATGCATTGTACTTCTTGTGACTTCTGTGTTCCCTGCAGTAAATAAACCTCGATCTTTGACGCCGAAGGAAGTGTCCCGTATCTCTGTCATTTGTACGCCGGAACAGGTAACCCACGAAGGTTTCAGGTGTTGTCCCCTGGCACCGCTGGGCCTTAGAAAAGCCCAGTCCTTCAGTTGGCGCCCAACGTCGGGCGACATCAGCGGTACCGGTCCAAAGCCCGACGATCGTGAGGAACTTCGTGTGAAATCTCCGAGGGAAGGTGCACCCCGCTTCATCGATCCTGTTGTCGAAACAAGTGGCCCGAAGACTTTTCCCGCGAAGATCCCCGCCTCCTGACAGCTGCGACGGACTGATGCCTTGACTGTCGACCTGTTTTGGCGCCTGGCGTAGTCCTTTGTACAGCGAGACGATTGACGGGCCTTCCTGGTGACGCCATTGCTCTTTCAGTTAAGTATTTGTGGGTCGCTCCCAGAGTCCTTAGTTGTTGTTGGTGCTTGGTTGTTTGCATGGTTCCATTGCATTTGTGGTTCTTAGTATTTGGTTCTTGGTTGTTTTATTTGACGATTGCAATTGCCAAAGACCAAGGGTCTTGCATTTTTGCGAGGATATCGTAAATCGATAACCCTTGACGTTTGTGAAACTCGGTTAGTGTGCACGATGCCTGGCCGTAGTACTTTGTTTAGTTGCTTTAAAGGTTGTGGTGCGGATTCCCGATTGGAGGACTCATGTCCGATACCTCCAGGTGGAACTCCGGTCTATGAGTTATATAGTCGACATGGAGTGGGTCCTATCGCATATAATGATTGCTGGGTCCGCTACACTAAAGATGACGGTGTCCTTAGTTGGCCACCTCATGGTAGTTTCAAAACAGCAATTTTGGATAATCTCGAAGCAAAATTGTTCAAAAGGAAAGCAAGGCCGGCCATGTTCGATTCCTTTCGGTTATGGCGTAAAGAGGCCAAGCAGAAAGAAATCAAACAGCTTAAACGAAATAAGAGGGAAGGTATCGTTACGACGATGAGAAATGCAGAGTAGTTTCAGCGAGACAAAGAAGAGAAGGAAAAGGAAGTTTTTGATAGATTACAACGCATGGCGGTGGATAAGTGTTATCCTGTTTTACCGTCGAGTACTGATAAGAAGGGAGAGGAAGTAGTAGAGGACCCTTTGTTGTCCTATCTACTGAAGTCGCCACCTCCATATGCACAGGATACTACAGCTCCTGTGGTTCCTCTTGTTCCTCAACCTGTCGTTCCGGCAGCTGCTGGTCAGCCTGTCGCTGGTCCTGTTCTTGCGAATCCTCTTGTCCCTATTCCTTTACCTGCTCCTGTTCCTACTGCTCCACTGCCTATACCTTCTCAGTCTGCTGTTCCCGCTATTTCTGCTCTTATGGCTACTCCTACTGCTCCTGCTGCTCCTGTATTTAGTCCTCATGTTGTTGCCCCTGTACTTCTCTCCTCTTCTCCGTCTGTTCGAAGACGCATTCCTAATACTGTTGCTAATTTCTACTCTCCTTTTGGTCCGATTCTTGGGTCCGATGTTTCTGATGTTTCCCAACGACGAAGTCAACTTCCTGGTGGTAGGGAATGTGATACGTTAAATAGGATGGCGCGTAATTGGATTAGGTATCCTGTTAAAAACACCCCGCGCATAATTTTTGAGACCTTCTCTCAATTCAATGAGCCCACACAGAGATTTGTGTTTGAGGAAATGTGTAAATGTTTACGTGAAGCGATAGATAACGATGAGGTAAACAATGTACCGCTCGACGTAACTGAACTTCAGCATCAGTTTTCGAGTGGTATGATTGTGGGTAGTAATGTTCGACGTGCTGTAGAACATCTTCTATCTTTTCGTCCTACTGTAATACCTCGAGCATTGTTTAAAGATGAAACGGAGTAGTGGATGGCAACGCCTGGTCAGTATCCCATGAGAGAAGTTCCCCCAGTGTATATGCCAGGTAACCCTGGTGCTGCCCCTCCGATCCTGCCGCACTTCCAGAGAGTTTGGATACACCTCCCATGGAAGCGATCGGAAGTCTTGCAGGTGAAACAATCTTTGCCTGACCCCTGCAAAAATCCTGCAGGATACTATAAAGAGTTGTCCCAATTAGTGGATGCTACTATCATGAATCTTGCCGACATCGACATGTTGTTCGGCAACGTAGTACCTCAACCGGTTTGGGCGAAAATACGTCAAGAAAATCACGCAGCTGAGTTAGGCGGTGATTGGCCTGCACTTGTAGCGGCCGACGCATTACAGGTTGGTGGGGCTAAGCCCGAGCAGTTAATTACGGCTCTGCCTCAAAGAATAATTACCCTTATGAAGACACTTATGCCAGCAATGAAAGTTAATTGGGATAAACTGTCTGCGTGTAAGCAAAAGAAGGACGAGGGAGTCTCCGATTTCTTTACGAGATTTGAGGAGGCATTCAACGATCACAGTGGTCAGGATATGAGCACTGAGGGAGGTCAGCGTTTATTTGTAGATAAATTTGTATCGAATTTGTTGCCTGACCTTAGCAACAAATTGAGAAATTCAGAGAGTTCGTGGGCTGTTTCTACCTCTGCTCAGATATTAGCCACGGCTCAATATTACGAAAATAGGGAGAAGGAGGAAAATGATCGTGCGGATAAGAAAACAAAAGATCTCCAAACGAACGAAAATTCTGTTACAGCAAGCGTATCCTCCGCGCTCAAATCAAAATGATTCTCAGCAGCGGAATAGACCGCAATCACAATCTGCTAGGTCACAGTCGCGGAATGACTCTTCCACGCAGAGATCTATGCTCGGGTATAATCAATGCGCATACTGTAGAGGTGAGGGCCATTTGAAGTTTGATTGTCCGGTTTTGCGCGACCAAAATAGTGGTGGTTCAGCTAGAGGAGTTCGAAGTGGTCCTCAAAAGGCTTCCCGAGGTAGAGGTCGTGGTGTTACTCAAAGTCAAAATGAGCGTTCTAATAATTTGTCTGATTCCAATAATTGCTTTGATCAGCGTGCTTCATCGTCAGGTAGATCTGCACAGTATCATGTGGATGATTATTACATCGAGCATGATATTGATGACGGTAATTACTAGGACAGCCACAGACAAAGAGAGGGAGTAGTATCAGTTCCGGTTGATCAGAGAGGGCCTTACGTCGCAGTTGCCACATCGGGCGTAGTTGAGCCTTTTCTGTTGGACACTGGTGCAGCGAAAAGTTCCATCATGCATTCAAAACTCCCTGGCGCACCTTTGTCTGGCTTAACGAATGTTTCCGTTGGATTCTCTGGCGCCCCCGTTAGCAATCCGGTTTCTAGCCCTTTGCCCCTTACAATTGGGCCTCGTGAGCTGAAAGCTCCTTTGATTTTAACTACTGGCTGTGGTGAAAATCTTTTGGGCCTGGATTTGCTGAAACGGTTATATGCGACCTTGTATTGTTCTCCTGCGGGAGTGGAGCTTACTTTGGGTCAGAGAGTGATCTCTCCTATGTACTTGTCAACTGATAAGCTACCACCGGAATTGAGTTCTCTTCCTGCATCTTTGTGGGCAACAGGTCCCAATGACGTGGGCCTGCTTGACATCTCTCCTTATGTTGTTCAACTGAAATCGAATGTGCGACTACCACGTATTCCCCAGTATCGTATCTCCCTTGATGGTGAGCGAGCGTTGTTAGCGATCATCTATGATTTGATCGAGAAAGGTGTTATCGAGGAAACTCAGGGAAACGTGTGTAATAGTCCTGTGTTACCTATCTTGAAACGCACTAATCCATCCAAGCCTCCTGTTTACCGTTTTGTTATTGATTTACGGGAGGTGAAAAAAATTGTGATTCCACAATTTCCTGTGGTGCCTGATATTACGGCCTTACTGACTCTGATTCCAGCTTCTGCTTCTTGGTTCTCAGTGATCGATCTGAAGAATGCTTTCTTTAGCATTCCGATTGCTGAGGAAAGCAGAGATCTATTCGGTTTCTCATTAGGTGGTCGCAGCTTTAGGTTTAAACGCGCTCCTCAGGGCTACTGTGAGAGTCCATCGATATACAGCCAAGCCCTGAAGAGTCAACTCGATGCGTTTGTGTTACCGGCTGGTGCGGCCTTGATCCAATATGTTGATGACTTGTTGGTGGCTGCTGACACAAAAGAGATCTGCAAAACTGCTACGGTGTCGCTGTTGCAGCATCTCTGCGACTTACATCATAAGGTGTCACCTTCTAAACTGCAATATTGTTGTCAAGAAGTAACCTATCTAGGTCACTTATTGTCAAAGGAGGGAAGAAGGTTGACCCCAGAGAGAATTGCAGCGATCACTCGAATGACTGTGCCAACAACTCAGAGATGTGCGTGCCTTTCTAGGTATCACGTCATACTGCAGGCAATGGATTCCAAATTTTTCATTGCTAGCGAAACCATTGGTAGCCCTCACGTGCAAGGATGTTCCAACTCCTTTGCCATGGACTGAAGAGTGTCAGAAAAGTTTTTCTGAATTGCGTGATGCGTTGTGTTCGGCTCCTGTGTTAGGTACTCCTGATTACAGTAAGCCGTTTACACTATACGTTCGCGAGAGAGAGGGTTGTGCGTTGAGTGTTTTGACGCAGCAATTTGGCGGTAAGCAGCGTCCATGTGCATATTTTTCCTCGACCTTGGACCCAGTAGCTAGAGCGTTGCCGAGTTGTCTAAGAGCGACAGCGGCGGCTGCGGTGTCCATTCGACAATCTGCAGGATTGGTCATGGATAATATGCTTACGGTAATGGTTCCGCATGCAGTTGACACTCTCTTAAATCGTACAAAAGCCCAACATTTGACGAGCGCAAGGTTGTCCGGTTACGAGTTGACGCTTTTGGCAAGTCATATTCAAATAAAGCTCTGTAATGTCTTAAACCCGGCGACGTTGTTGCCAACCAATATGGAATCAGATGATGTAACACCACATGATTGTTATTTGCGAACTGAGGAAGAAACGAAGGGTCGTGTTGACCTAAAAAACACTCCATTGGCAGATCCCGATGGTACCTTGTATGTTGATGGTTCGTGTTTTAAGTTGCCGAATGGTGATGTGACGACTGCGTATGCTGTGGTGACGTTGAGTACGCTTGTGGAAGCTGCGAGATTGAATCAGAATTCTGCGCAGGCGGCAGAGTTGATTGCGTTGACGAGAGCGTGTGTTTTGTCGAAGGGAAAGCGAGTGAATGTGTTTACCGATAGCCAGTACGCATTTGGCGTTGCACATAGCTTTGGTCGATTGTGGCGAGAAAGAGGCTTTATGACATCGCATGGCACGAAGATCCAAAACGGACAGCTCGTGAACGATCTTTTGGACGCACTTACATTACCCAAGCAGGTGGCGATTATTAAATGTAGTGCGCACCGTAAGGTGACGGATGATGTTGGTCGTGGTAACGCGTTTGCGGATGAGATTGCTAAAGAGACAGCTAGAAACCTTGCAACCCGAATGTATGTGACAAGTTCAATAAGGTGGCCTGCAGAGACTGGTATGTCTGAGGACACTGTCGAGAGCATGAAAGCGATTCAGAATGAGGCCACCGAAACTGAAAAGACCAAGTGGAAAGAAAGCACAGGAAAGTTGGATGCGCACGGATGTTGGATTGATTTGTCGGAGAGTCAGAAGTGGATGTTGCCGGATGCATATGTGCTAGCTGTTGTGACTATGGCGCACGGCTTGTCACATATTAGTGCGAAAGGTATATGCACGGTACTGTCCCCTGTATGGAAGAATGATGGTATCGCTAAGTGTGCTGAGAGAGTGGTTAAGAATTGTATGGTATGCATGATGTACAATCCCGGCAAAGGCACCCCTACACCACCTGGCCATTTCGCTCCTCCTACATGTCCCTTTGAGGTTATCCAACTGGACTTTATCCATATGGAGAGATGTAATAACCTGAAGTACGTTTTAGTTGTGGTTTGCGCATTCTCCAGATGGATCGAAGCCTATCCTCTCAAAGATAATACTGCCCTGCCCACAGCGAAAGTCCTACTGAAGGAATACTTTCCTCGGTATGGAATGCCACGGATTGTATGGTCAGATAACGGAAGTGAGTTTGTGGGGAGTGTGATGAAGAGTGTGTGTGTAAGGGCCTTGGAATTATACAAAAATTCCATAGTGCCAATCATCCCCAGTCAGCAGGTTTGGTTAAAGGGTACAATGGTACTCTAAAATTGAAACTTGCTAAGATTCAAGCTACGACTGGTCTGTCATGGCCTGATGCTTTGCCTCTGGCTCTCTTGTCAACCAGGGCGACTGTACACTCTCGAGTAGGGCTTAGCCCATATGAGATTGTGTTCGGCCGTCCTGCGAATGTTTGGGGGGTCCCTAGGCCTAAGGCCTTCGATAGTCTTGAGTACCCAATGTTAATTGATTATCTTCATGATCTGACTGCTAAATTGAGGTTAATTCATCAACAGGTCTTTGAAGCACTGCCGGAATAGACAGAGGGTCCTGGACATCGGCTCCAACCGGGTGACTGGGTTGTCACCCGTAATTTCGGTAGGAAGCTCAACTTGGAGCCGAGATTTGTGGGCCCTTTTCAGGTCCTCCTCGCCACGAGAACTGCAGTTCGTCTGGAAGGCCGGAAAAATTGGGTGCACGCCACCCACACCAAAAAGGTGCCTATACCTTTACCGGCAGATTCGTGGGTGAAGACAGGATTCCCAGCAACGGAGACTGAGACCCCGAAACAATTTGTGCCGTTCAGTGATGCTCAACTTGTAGGAGACACTTCATTGCAGTCAGACACATCTGTTGATCCTTCATCATTGGAAAATTCAAGACTTGAACTATCATCTGATCGACAGGACTCTGTTCCGCAACCTGAACAATTATTCGAAGAGCAGACTGGTCCTGGGAGAAGCAGATATTTTCTTCGTTCTCACAACAAAGACTAATAAAATACCTTTTTGCCTTTTTTCCCCTTTTTGAAATTCACGTTACCCCTTATTGTCATTTTGAACATCATGAACAATTGGATCTTCTATTAATTTTTGAGTTCTTTTCCACGTGTGTTTTTCCACAGCTAGGAGATTTTGTATTACCTTTGAATGCTTGATTAAAGAACCTCACATCCGGGTTGACCGTAGGGCCGTGCGGGTACTTCCTTCTATTTAGCAGGTTCCTGACACTAGGTCGGTACTTTTGTCGATTCCTATGAACTCCTGGGAATTGATAATCGCTACTCAGAACGAAGTGCGTCAAGAACGTTGCGGACGGTTTTTAGAGGATGGAATTCTCAAAGTTGTCGGAAGTGGAAAAGACTTTAGCGCAAAGATCAACACTACACAGGGTTGTACGAACTAAATGCTTTCTGTTTCAGGTGTTCCTGTTGTTCTTGACTGTTTCCATGTTATTGGTGGGTGGAGTATATTTGGGAATACAATCATTATTGCCTTCTGCTTTACCTACTTCTTCTTCTGAACCAAAATCTACTCCCACTTTTTCTCCACATTCCTTTCACCCTCTACCTCAACACGAACAGGTTAGACGTGCGGAATTCATGAATAACTCCTTTGTCCAGCTTCTTCATTAACATCAGTTGGTGATGAATACTACCAACTGTTGGGTGTGTGGGTTAATGCCACATACCATGGATAGGGGAATTCCGTATTTGGTTCTTCCTTATAGTTCCCAGGGGTCAGCTCGAGCATTCCAAACTATGTTTCGTAGCGCACTAGATTCCTACCCCCATCGAGAGCAACGCACTGCAGATCATGTTCCTGGCCCGTACCACAAGCCTTTGGCAAGAGCGATTGCCGATTTAGATAGAGATATTTTTGACGCATCGCTTATTCCAGAGGAAGAGGTGCGAGCATACAGAGATCTGAGTGAGGCTGAGTATAGTATGTCAGTGGGTGATAGGCAGCTTAAAAGCTCGTCTCCGATCTGGATCGTACCCCATCTCGGTAGCTTCTGTTTGAAAGGTCTTGGCCGAAGTCCGCGAGCTCAGCTTGGGAGGAGTGCTTGTACTGAAACGTATGTTTTACCAACGGCCTCTTCCCCTGTTCTTTTGACTGCCAAGGGTACATACTTTGTATGCTACGACCGCGCATATACATGGTTGCCCCGTGACTTCTCAGGCACCTGTTATATTGCGAATCTGTTGCCACCGACTTTCACAGTCGGGTCCGATTATCACAAGACTAGAGTTGTGAGAGGTGTTATTAGCGAAGAAGACACTGCCGGTCAAGAAGCAGGAGACTTCTTTAAGGGTTTCTTGCTGTTTTGGGGACCTATGATCAATAGTAGGAACCTGAGACAGTTGACTCGAGTGGTGGAATCGACTGCTAATATCACTGCAAGTGCCCTTGGTAATCTGACCGCAGAGCTTCAGGCGGACAGGCTTATGACGTTGCAAAACCGTATGGTTTTAGACGTTGTTCTTGCAGATAGAGGTGGTGTATGGAAGGTGATCCATTCGAGTTGCTGCATTTTCATCCCTGATAACGCTCCAACTGTCTATCAAGCCATCTCGAAGTTGCATAAGATCTCCGAGTCCATACACGTGGACGTAGGTGATTGGACGCTACTAGGATGGTTTTGGGGCCTGATGTCGACGTGGGGTTGGAAGATTCTGATGATCATTGGGGTTGTTGTAGCATTTCTGTTCACGTGTTGTCTTTGTGTACAGTGTGGTCCTGCCTTATGTGGCCTCTGTGCTACGACGTGTATAAGGCGGCCATCTGTTACCAAGGAAGCATTGATGGATAGAATGATGCTGCAGCAACATTTGGATGGTCTGATGAATATCGAGATCGATTCTGATATCGACTAGTGCTTGCCTACATGAGGGCAAAAGGAGCGTCTAAGGTTCCGTGACAATTAAAAGTGATATTTTCTACTCGCTCGAATATGGACGAGTTTGGTATCTATGAACCGCAAATGACGAGTTTAGTGGGTGTACGCGTTTTCGCTACGCTGACATGAACCGTTCATCTTGTTCGTGGGTTTCTTCATCTGAAGCCACGGGTTCCATTTTAGATACAGCAGCCATTTTGTCTCTTGCCCTCAAGTAGCCAGCGAACGGACACTGTCCGCTTCGTGACCCTGGGATTCCCAAGCTCTTGCGGAAGACACGTGTTCCTTTGAGGGTGTCTTAATGACGAGGGGGATGACACTGCAGAGGCAGATGGCCCCGCCCGAGGCTCATCTTGCCGTGTCGGTCTATTGTTTCAGCCGTGCATTCATTAGGCATGTCTCCTTTGATCCTGCAATCGTGTTTCGATATCACCCCCTTACACTCTTTTCAATCTGTTGACTATCTTTGTCTTCCCTTGCACCTGTTTCTGACTTCTTCCTTAACTCGTTTACAACCGGAATGGAATGTACCAAATGGTAGGATAATGTACTTTTACAGTTGGGAACCGGCGATGCTACAGTAATTATGTTCCGGGACCCTGAATACATGAAAGCGACCCTTTTGAAGTTTACTGTGGGAACTGAGTTGTAACCTTTTGTTCGCCATGTTGTTCTATGACAGAAATATGTATAAAAGGAGCGATCCACAGTTGCAATTTGAAACAGTCTCCTAGAACCTACATGCGTTGTACTTCTTGTGACTTCTGTGTTCCCTGCAGTAAATAAACCTCGATCTTTGACGCCGAAGGAAGTGTCCCGTGTCTCTGTCATTTGTACGCCGGAACAGGTAACCCACAAAGGTTTCAGGTGTTGTCCCCTGGCACCGCTGGGCCTTAGAAAAGCCCAGTCCTTCAAGCTGGATATCACAAAAGTGAATACAGCACTTCACATCATAAGACACCAAACACCAACATCCAGCACGACACAGTAAAAACATCTAGCATATGTAAGATGGCTGGAAATTACTAGATTGCTGGTTTTCATGGGAGTCAAAAAAACACTTGTCAGCAAGAAAACCTACACATTTCCATAGGCCATGTAATAAGCAGGTCTAACAACTGAAAACATGCATAAACAATGGCTTATGCATACAGCCCAGACATCAAAATTCACCCACCACACCCAATAAAATACCCGACAACAATACCGGTAAAACAAACCTCTGGACCATATTGCAAAGACAGTCAGAGTACTGCTTGTGCTTAGAGGCCACACACATGGCAAAAAGTGTGCTAATCAAACACCAGTGACATAACATATTATACCATACATGATATGCACATGTCTGCAAACAAAAGTGGCACATACAAATTCAGTAGAGAATAAACATTGGCAAAAACAGTCTGTGATGTCAGGCATGGCTAACATATTATTTTCATAGATCACGCCATAAATAAAACTAAATTGTAATAAAAAATGATTATACTATAGATCCTTTAATAAGAACAGAGAAGGTGAAATGGTAGGGAGTACTAGGTGCTTACAATCTAAATTACCAAATATGTTGATAATTTAGGGCTCATAACATATTGAAAGATTCCTCAACGAGAAATAACAATAATCAAACAATCACCCACAACATCTTAGTGACAATCTCCTTTCCATGAAAAATTAGTCATTATAATGAAACTATGGTTAAAACCTAAATTACCAAAAAATGTGTATAATCTCGAGCTTATAACCTACTAAAAGATCCCTCATTGAAGAACAATAGAAACACGCATCCAGTCTGAAATCAAAGCCTGTCATCTTTCTGGCGCATACGCCTTTTCCTGAAAAAGAAGTCATAGTAATGAAGCTATCAAGCTGCTCAGATTCCATCCTCCCACTATTGTTCCTCCTATAATTCAAAGAAAAGTGCAGATTCAGCATTTCATTTTCCAACTGCAGCATAGGTGTGATGTCAAGGCCAAGCAGTCATTTATCAAGTTGTAGGTGGCAATCCATTTACTGACTCTGCGGATTAGAACAATTCGACACTCCCTAATGAGAGCTGCTGTAAAACGCCCATGGTCAACATGAAATACACAGAAATAAATCTAGCCCTTTTCAGAATGATGGTTTTAGATTAATTCTAATACAGATAGAACAATAATCATGAAATAAGAAATAAAGAGAGACAATCTCGCTATCTGGCCAGGTTATGGTACACAAGTTGAATCAATTCAATAAAAAGATCTAAAAAAATAAAAGTTAGTGGCTTAATATACCCAGCGCTTCCTCTTCATGCAAGACACAACACCCAGGGTATAATAAAGGAAGAGAGGGAAGGGCCCAGTCCATCTTCGACCATATTTGCAAATGATATTCTCCTAGGACGTTGTTTTACGAAATGGCCAGGGGTAGCAGACATTACACGTCTTTATGCCCCCACGTGACATCTTAGGGTCGACCCCTTGTCTCACCCTCAAACATATCAACAAAAACTTATTTTCTGCTCAGCATCTAAGGGAAAGCCAAGGACTTTAAACTGGAGAAGGTAAACTAGGTTCTTAGAGACTCATACACTTAACTGTTGCTGCCACAAAACCAGTGCGATGGGTGATTAAAGGGCAAAGCAGGAGTAGCGGCTGCTATACTTGGCACCCCTGTTATTTAAGGATCAAATTATGCTGTCAACTGTATAACTATAGAAACTTGTTAAAGTGCAAAACAGAAACAAATAACATGAAAATTGGTATTGACCTGGAACTTATGTTGCCACAAGGTGTAAACTAACGATTACTGTTGATTACGAGTGGCCTGAAAAATATCCCACAATTTCACCTCCCACCCCCAGAACCTCTTATTCCGCGGATATTACTACCTACGGGGGATAGGTAGAACGCCTCGTATGGCAAGATGGATCCCACAAGTCTCCTAAGAAAGGATAATTTACCGAGTAAATCAATCAGGAACAAGAGACCTTAATTCTGTCCTTCTTCACCATTTTTCCACACTGTTTTGGTAAGATCTCATAAGCTGTAGTGTCTGGGTGAAAACCTCCGGGCCGAAGGAGTTACTACGGATTTAGGAAACCTAGTGGGCCGGTGCCTGTGGGATCACAGCTGGGCCAGTGATGAATCTGTCAAGAGTGGTCAATGCAGCCATGCTGATAAGTAAATACAACAGAAGTTTACTCTGCAGAACTTTGGCTTCAATTTAACCTGGACACAGCTTTAAATAAAAAAATGTACAAGTTGAAACTCAAATTTAAAGCAGCAAAGGAGTAAAACATATTAATTACTGTGCTCCCAAAAAGACATATTGATCAGAACATTTTGCTTGCATCGGATTTTACTGATATTACGAAATATGCTTTTAATAGAAACAGTTCACAAAAGTGTGTCAGAGGTTAACAGAATAGAAATAAGTATTCGTACAGTTACTCACTTGTTATCGCAGTGCTGTATGTAATGCATCAGACTGGCAGAAAGCTTAAAATTGTTGCTGATTACTTTATTCGTAGGAAAAAAATATTGTGTGTGCAATTAAGGGTCAAATTTACAAAGGACTTGTGAAAATGAATAAATAATGCAGGGGTCAAGAATGTACTTCAATTTCAAGCAAATGTATACGTTATATGGGATCCAAAAACAATTATTGTAGAACACCAGAAACGTTTTTTTTTTTTTTGTATGTTCTTATATAGCGCTCGAATCACCCGGAGGCATCTCGGCGCTTGCCTTGGGTACCCGTCCTGGCTTTTCCCTGTGAGATAGCCCCTAACGGGCATCCCCAAGGTGAAAGTCAGGCATCCCGCCGCAGGGGGCCGTTGTGGAGATTAAGCAAGCTTAATGCCCAGAGTTGCAGAGTGTGAACCCATGATTAGGTCAGGCACCGAAGCTACTGTTGCGGGTGATGCACTCCCAAGAATGGCCAGAAGCCTACCCCTAATGGTACCACTGCAAAAGCCATACTGGTTAATTTACCATATTCTAACTTGACAAAACAACTGGAAATTTGTTCCACTTCTGATTTAGGCAATAGGAGGCCCGGTGTTAGATTCACAAGGTGGCAATTTTACAAATCAACGTTCAAGTAAGGTGTGCAAAATGCAAAATGCTTTGAGACCGGACAAATAGTATTTCTGTTATTTCCCAATATGTGAATAACAAAAGAAAGGATACCTAAAAAGGGAAAGGAAGACAGCGTGGGACAGAGCGGTATCTACCAAAACGAAGAGAAATTTGGAAATTGGAAGTGAAACATGTAGGGGTTCAAAGCCTCAGTTACAGGAGCAAGGAGGGAAGGACATAACCACTCAGAAATATAAACAATACGGCAGGAATTGAGGTAAAAACAACATTTTGCACCATAAAGGTTTTTAATTCACCTGTGCACAGTGCATGAACTTACGGTGCTACAGGGGGCCAGATGTGCAAACTTTCTTACGTGACAGTCATTGGGAGATTTTGGATGGAAACAATAAGAATGGTTTTGTACGTAGAAACTTGAAGTATATTGAGACCTAGGGAGAGATATACAACCCTTTTTTGCGCTTGTAAACAGGAGATCCGTCCGTTTGTGACTGCAAAAAAGGGTCATGGCATGTACAAACGCTATTTTGCGAATCACTGATTCACAAAATGTTGTTTGCGACTCTCGCTATTAGGAAGGGGCGTCCCTTCCTAACAGCGAGAGTCAATGCCATTTACTGTTGATTTGCAACCGCATTTGCGGCCACAAAACACTCCCAGTTTACCACCTACTTCAAGTAGGTGGTAAACCACTTGCAAACGGGAAGGGGTCCTAAGGGGACCCCTTGTCCTTTGTGAATGGGTGCGTAAATATTTTTTAAGAGCAGGCAGTGGTCCCAGGGACAACTGCCTGCCCCTAAAAAATGAAACTGAAAAGTTTAATTTTTATTTTTTAAATGCATTCCGTTTTCCTTTAAGGAAAATGAGCAGCATTTAAACAAAATAAAACTGCTTTTTTTAAAAAGCAAGCCCATACAGGCCAGGTCTGAGACACTGTTGTACACTCAATTTCGACAGTCGCAAACTCTGAGTCGCAATTTGAGACTCGCAAAACTGAATGGCCGTACATCTTGCCCCCAGCCTTTCTGCTAGCTAAAAATCGTATAGCCTTTCAATTGAATTCACCTCAGGAACTCAAACATCTGTCTTGGCTATCTACGTAAATACAATGGTCAGCAGCAGAGGCCACCGTGGTAATTGCCCGGCAGCAGAGTGGCGAAAAACAAACATCATCACATGGGACATTATTCTGTTAGAACCAGTGAAAATATTGATTACAAACGGTATTGCATATCGCAAATGTGTTGACTTCGTATGATTCGACTCACTAGATGTTGTACAGGTCGCACACGGCCTTCTTTGATGGGCGAGCACCTAGGTGTTGACTGAAAGCAACTCCAAAACGAGTAGCCAACTGAATATCACCCAGCTATAATAATCTGCACAGATCAATGACCTGAAGGAAACCCATGGAACAATACTTCGGATGGTAAAGAGCTTCATTCATCATATTAATCAGCTAGAATTATGAGGTGTTGAAATGTGTTGTGTAGTGGAATTCTGCTGTGTGTCTTTGTGTGAAATTGCATGGCACTTAATTGAGTGGCACTGTAGGGAGAGGGTTCTGCGACTGAACCAAGCAGTAGTAAGTCAAATTACAGGTACTGTACCACATTATACCATACAACACCATACAATACTTCATAACACCATACCAGACTATGCAACACACCAGGTCACACATTGGAGAACCTAATCATAAAAAGCCACCCACACAATATGCAATTCTACACCAGGCCATACTACAACATCTAAAACCGTGAACTGTCTCTTTCTCACTACACGAGTCTCAGTATTGAACACCAGAACATACAGAATACTTCATGCAATAGATCATGCCACATTATCTCATATACCACTCCATCACGTCATTGTACATTGCAACACATAATACCATATAGCAAGAGACCCCACCACAGCATGGCATATTTACCCAGTAAACTTATACCTTAGACATGCAATACCATCAAATGCATAGATCACCATTCAAAAGCAAATAACACCGCAACACTTAAAATCACCTCATTCCATACCTGACCATAAGACATCAAAGCATTTAAGACACACCACACAAAACTACACTCTCTCTCATCATAGAACGACATGTCACTATCCAAAATCACATCATCCTACTTAACAAAACACACCACATCACACTATTCTAAGACATATACCACCGAATACCATACAATGTAACACAATAACACACCATACAAAACGACCCTTAATCACACTTCATCATACCGAACTCCACATTATACCAAACTGCACCACATAACATTACACCAGATAGTACAACAACATGCACACCACATCGTGCTACACAAAGCCACAGCATATCATCTCGAAGAATACAGCATTCCAGCAACATTACACCATCTTACTAAAATCACAACATCCAGCAATACATCATACTATTTAGTAGCACTGTAACCATAAAACACTATGTAACTCAACTGGCTTCCGGTTCCCACCACACAAAGCTGTAACAGATACCTGGAAGATGAGAGCAAGAAAAACAGAACTGATAACTTATGCAACTTCGCCAATGGAAAGCGGAGTTGTTATCCATTACTAAATTAAATTCAGAGTGTCGCAGAATAAACTTTTTGTCTCCTTCTTGTGCAGCCTCCGGAATTTAAAAATCAAGTTCAGTTTTGTGGCCCCTTCGTGTTACAGAATCAGAGTGATGAGTCTGGGTGGAAGCATGCTTGGAACTCCGCATTTCACCTATGTCTCTGTGGATTCACAGATTGTGCGCAAATCAGAGTTTTTTTCCTTGCCTTGTACTTTAACAGAAATAAATACATGGATTTGCCGTATTGTTACTTTTTGTTAGTCTATCAAATGTCCAGGGGGCCTGGAAACATCAGCAGCAGTAAGCTAGGCGCAGGGCAAATTTAAAGCGGCAGTACGCCGCATATGACTGCATACTGTTGTAAGTATCCACAGAGGGGAAAAGGGTTAACGGACCTGCACATGCCTCAGCCCAAGTAAACAAAGGCAGGCAAAGGGTGGGAGCTGCTGGTGGTGGTGGTGGGAGGAAGGAGTGGTGGGATCACAGTGAAAGGTCCTGGTGTCGGCTCTCCGCCAAATACTAAGAAATCCACAGCTGCATTTGTGTAAGAGAGGGGGTTCTTAACACAAGGAGGGAGGGGGAAAAGTAAGAAAAACAAAGAGGCAGCGACAAAGGGAAAGAGACAGCGGGCATAATATGAATGCAACAAATGGTGTCTAAACATGACGGAGGGAGTGCTAATACACAAGCAGAGGGAAATGACAATAAAAAGAGTCCGTGGGAACAAACATATCTTTAAAAAAATGTAATACCACATGTTACAGGGGCAATCACCTAGGATGGTCCAAAATGACAAAAGGCGGGACGCATGTAGCATACCCACCAAATAAAATTGGGGATTTAAGACGGGCACTAACAACAGCCTATAGAAAAGATGGGAGGTCCTTGCACCACATATACCAGCTACACCATGCCTCGCAGAGCAGCGCATGCATGCTACGCTAGGCTCGACCTAAAAAGGCAGTATTTTATTTCTAACTCCACACATGCAACAGAATAAGACATTCATAAACAGCACATTCCCCTTGAGATCAGGCTCTAGAAGTGGTCTGGCAAATCACTGTCTGACCCTCCTTCGCTTAACATGTTCAACGTGATTCCCCATTCACTGGTGGCCAGGGAACCCAAACTATTAGGCCAGACTCAAGAGTTCCCGGTGGTGCAACAGTTTTCAATGGTGCAGCGAGTGCCCTCTCCTCAGCGGCTGAAATTCGGATCCTGTACGGCGAAGTCAGGCTGCTTGCGATGAAATGCAGCAGAACCCGGCGGTGCAGGGTCTTCCTTACAAGCAGTGGTGCCGGTCAGTTTCCAGTTATTAGAGCTGGTCCTACTCAGTAGACACAAAAGGTAAGTTGCTCTTCTCCTAATAAAAGGCAAGGGAAGTTCTCTGGCACCTGACTGGAACACCGGCAAAGGTGCAACGTCCGCAGAGGCATCCACAATCCTCGGGGGAAACAAATGCAGTTGGTGGGCCACACCCACTAGTCACAGCAGTAATCCTCTCGTCTGAGCCATGACCCAAACTGTTGGTCACAGAGATACCCACAGCCCGTCCGGGTGTACGGGGTTGGGTTATAAAGAATAATTTCAGTAGCCAAGATGGAGATTAAGGATGAAGGTTTATTGTTCTTAGTTATTAAGATTATCTTGTAGTAGATCTGTATCTAGCCCCACCAGGAGCAGCCTCCCTGCTGCTCAGCCCATTCTCCAACTGACACTCCTGACACAGGCATCCTCACATTCCATTAAATCACCACGCACACCAACATTCCACACAGCACATTCACACTGGCTGAGTAGCAAAGGCAGAGAAACAGTAAAGATACAGTATACCATAAACCAGATACAACAGGTTGCCAAGTTGCTAACTATCGGGCACAGACTCTTCAAAGCGATCGCATGAAACAAAAGTTTCATGCCCCCTGCCCAATAAGGCTCACCGGTGCCCCCTTCTGGCATACAGGGTCACCACTGCGCTGCAGTGCGGGCCTGTTGCTTCCCGCAGGGCGCACTTCACACGGCTAAGATAACTGTGGCCCTCTCCTGGCATATGGGGGTCGTCGGACTGTTCCTGCACACAAGCAATGACCTGATCAGTGCGCAGCTGCTCCCCTAACACCTCGCTTGGGGATTCCTCTCGGCAGGGCTCCCCACTGAACCTCACTCCCTCCAGAGCTCTCCTTTTGCTCACAGAACACACTGGTCTTGGCAAGCAGGCAGGCGGTGGTGCTCCAGGATAGGTGATCTTGGTTTCCCTGGGTGATGTCCCCTCTCCCAGCAGGGAGACTAGCAGGCCTTGGCCCCCAGTCCTGGTCACAGGCAGATGTCTTGCAGATTCCCCTGCTCACACAGTCCATCTGGCTGCATGGCAGATGAACGATTTTTGGGGACTCGACCTCCGCTTCTTATAGTCCTTTTCCAGACACCAAATGGGATTTTGAGTCTGGGTCTTTGAAGTTTTATGTTGGGGTTTTGCTTCTTTTGAAGTGGGCACTTCTCTTCATCTTCCTTCATGAAAGAGGTCTGCTGGCATGACACCTACTAATTGTGTTGTGGGCAATCAGCTTCGGAGTGACCAGAGTTCACACCTGGATGAATAGGTTAATCCTAGACCCCCCAGCCCTACTCTCTAAGATGACCCCAGTGCCCCTCTTTGTGATTGATCATGGAATCAAAGAGCAGTCTTTTGAAATGTAAGGGGAGTCTTGTCCTTTTCCATCCAATGGGTCTTCATCCAGCACATAGGAATGCGGCAACCATAAATCTGCCTAGGAATTCTCTCCTCCTCATGTCTTCTCCAGGATGGCCTGGGCTTCCAAAAATGGAACCCATGGTCCTCCATGCTATGTACCATTGCAGGCACATTTACTCAGTGTACAGTCTCAGCACACTTATTACTGTCCAACACCAATACATCTATAAATTGTACATTTAGCTGTGCACTTGCACTGAGTATACACACCCAATCTGAGTGCACTGTTCAGTACTGAAGCTTTCCTATATTCTACCATGGTGCGCTTATTTTAAAACCCATGTACTGCCAGCACACACACACACTATGCGTGCACAGTAAAACTATTCACTCTTCATGTATTGTACTTCATGCAACCACACATACACCCAGCACATGCAGTCCATGCGCACGACCTGCACAGCACTACATCTCTAATTTAACGTATTCCAATCAGACATACATACACCCCACACATCTATTAACCACAAAAGAACTGTACAGTACTGCGCCATCCTTGTAATGTAGACTTTACAGGGAAACATATAACTAATTCAGAGTCACCACTTCACATCTACTGGACGTCGGCCAAGGGTGAGTTAAGCACATGGCATCAGATCTTTTTAGCTGGTGCGTACGCCTGTAGGCCTCACTGCAGTCATGCAGGGTAAAAAGGTCCTGTTCACTACTACTGATCACTACATGGTATTCTGTCACCACCACGCTCCTGCTGCTCAATTCCTGGTGAAAGCGGTAGCCTCCAACCACTATGAGGGTAGTGCTTTGGGCACCCGTCCTGGTTCAACAAGACCGCAATCCATGAGACAGGCCTATGTCATAGAGCACACACATGATCCCTGTTCACCTATGACAAAAAATCAGCATTAAGGATCCAGACAACAGTACATTTGGGCACTCAGGGCAGGGGGCATGTCTCTTACCATGCAGAGAACTGTTTCGTTCCAACAGTCCCTGTAATCCACTTGTTAACCATGTATAATTGTATTTTATATATGGCCCCCAAAATCAACTGCCCCCGCTTTAAACTGGTGCGCAGAGCGAAGGAGTACTGGGCAGCCATACAGAACATAAAATTACTTGTCATTCCTGACCCAAATGTAAAAAATAAATACCTTATCTGCCATCTTTGCCAGCCCCACCACTTTCCCAGTCTTCCTTCCCCCTTATACAACTGTGCTTTCTGCTTTCAGTGAAAGCAAACAGGCAGCGCTCTGCTGACAGGCTCTCAGGGACATCACAACAGTGGGTAACAAGTTTTATTAACTGTTGCTAGGTCAAAGCAGTGGGTAATGATGCAAGCACTAGAGGCTCTCTATGAGAGCCATACATAGCAATACTAAATAACACATTGGTTATCGCTTCATACCACACCTCTCCAATTTCTACTCACTGTAAATAACATGTTACCATAACCAAATTGATGGTATTAGCTACAGAAAGGATGGAAGGCTGAGTCTGACTTTGAAGTTGTGACCTCCAATCTCTGAGCTATCCAGTAGGCTCACTAACCTTACTGAAGTTTAGCTAAAATATTCATATATTCATATATATATATATATATATATATATATATATACATACATTACCTACTGGCGTCTCGCCAGTAGGTATATATAGTTAGGATTTTTTCCCTATGGGATTTCTGAAAATTCTATGCCTAATAACTTTGGCGTTTGTGGACGGAATCGGCTGAAATTTTCAGGAAAATGGCACATTTTGTTTCTGAGCAGCCCCTAAAAATTTGGGGGGGTTTCGTCAAGGGGGGCCTGAGAAAAAAGGGGGGTCCCAAAACGCGTTTTTCCCATTCATTTTTCCATAGGGCGGTTGGACTCACTTTTAGCTCGAACGGCTGAATGGATTTGCACGAAACTTTGCAAAATTGTAGGGACTGTTAGCCCGATGTGCCTTTGCTAGGTCTCAATATATGTGCTTCAGTGGATTTTGAGAAATTAACGTTTAAATCAAGATATATATCTGTAACAGCGCTCCGGGCAGCGATCCGGTCCGCTTACTTTTCGCTTATCGGAACTTTGCGCGCAGAAAGCTGATTGGCTCTCCGGTGTCTGTCAACATTCTAAACAGTCCGGAGCGGCCGCCATCTTGTCTCTCGGTAGGATCGAGAGAGAAGAAGAGGTGAAAAACGAAAGGGGAATTTAATGAAAGGGGGCAAGGTATCCCCCTCTTGACCCCCTAGGAATGTTGTTGGGGTTATTAAAGGGTCCCGTGGGGAAAATAAAAAAAAAATGATTTTTCACGGTAGAAGCGCTTCACGGGCCGCGAACTGGGCCGCAAACTGGTAGCGAAACGGGAATTCGCCATTTTGTGCTTCGTTAATTAAATTACTAGGTATAAGGGGGTGCGGGAGACGTATCCTAATCCCCTATGTTTCCTGAGGGTGGCTGAGGAGGCTGATATATGTTGATACATCTCTTCCAGCGGCTGCGCCATCTTGCCTTTTTTCCAATGCCACAATTTTGTCGTGCACGGCAGCCATTTTAGATGCCAGGCTGGTCCCATGCTATCACCTAACCCTGCGGATGTAGTTTATGGCCCCAGCTGTAGAGAATTCAGACATGCCAACCCTCCCGATTCAGGCGTGTGACTACTGATTTCAGTGCTAGTCTCCCGCCTCCCGATTTCTGCAAGCAAAAACCCGGGGGCATATTACGAACAACTAGCGATAATTTTTGTCTCTAACTTGTTTAGAGACAAAAATTATCGCCGTACATCGGCGATTTTTATCGCAGATAAACCTTGCTATTATCGCAGAAAAGTCAGCGATATTCATGTATTATCGAGCAAATGCTCTTAGCCATGTTATCCACCTCCCATTGGATAGCATGGCTAAGAACTGCTCAGGGCAGGTGTTAGATTTTGGAGATATCTCCAAAAGTTGGTAATAGAAGGTAGCGATGTTAGGGACTGTTTCCAGTCGCTAACATCTTGGCACGCCACTTTGCATGTCATTAGTGATAAGTATCACTGACATGCAAAGCGGGGCCCAAGATGGTCGCTATCTCCTTTTAGCTGTCACTAACTGGTGTTAGCGACAGCTTGGTAATAGGGAGATAATTTTATCTCCGCTTTCAAGGCTTTTAAAGCCAAAAAAGCGGAGATAAACCCCCTTGATAATATGCCCCACGATTCCTTGGGGGTTTCAGCTGACAGGGCTTGGTATTGTGTTACATGGTAATTTTTCCAGGAAACGTCAGAGGGTCGATGCAGGGGTTCTAGAAGAGGTGATAAACCATTTAAGCCTCATGAACAAGCGCATGGTCTTTTAAAGATTTGTGAAGTACTCGGAGCGGCGGTGTGTGTGTTTCCTCTTTCAGGAGCGGGCGGGGGGGCACTGCCAGCAACTTGCCAGGTCAGGTAGTGTTCAACACGTGCATCACCCTTTCTCTGCTTGCTATTGCGCTCCATGCTTCGGAAAGGTAAGAAAAAGAACGTGCATTTGAGTTTGAAATGTCCGATCCTGCAGCAGCACACTTCCAAAGCCCACACATGACAATAACCCGATTCAAGGCCCCATTCACCCGTTTTTAAAAAAATAGATAACACTCCAACAAAGTAAGGTTATAAAACTTTATTAACTATTAACTTTAACGAACGGAACAAAAACTAAAAACATTTAAACATTTCTCAACACAAAAAGCAACAATGGTTAGAAGCTGTCTTTTGTGCGAATAGTCCCAAGGCAGCACAACGTGCAGAGTTCTGGACGGCACCCAGGTGATGTCGCCTGGGTGCCGCACTGGTTTAGGGATCCTACAATGCTGCTCCGAAAATTGGCGTGGGGCGTCCCGGGTGGGGCGGGGGGAGGCCTCGTCAGTAGCGGTCTGTTGTGCGAATAGTCCCAAGGCAGCACAACGTGCAGAGTTCTGGACGGCACCCAGGTGATGTCGCCTGGGTGCCGCACTGGTTTAGGGATCCTACAATGCAGCACAGAAAAACAGCGTGGGGCGTCCCGGGTGGTGCGGGGGGAGGCCTCGTCAGTAGCGGTCTGTGTCCAGTGTCACATGGCTGACACAACATGTACGACAGGCACCCAGGTGATGTCCAGTAAACTGCCGCACTGGTTTTGGTATCCTACAATGCTGCTCCGAAAATTGGCGTGCGGCGGCCCGGGGGGGGGGCGTGGGGGAGGCGGCGTGAACGGGCCTCCCCAGGTGGCGGCCATCTAGCTGAGTTGCGCCCGCTCTTGCGGTTACAGCGTCTCGCTCACCATGTTGTTGAGTTGCTCCCACTCTTGCAGTGCAGCGATAGGCGGCTGCCACATGGCTCTTAAAATGGCGGACGGCTCCTCGGTTTTGGGCCTGGTCCACTGAAATGGCCCTGGGACACTTTGGAACTCGGACGCTTGCCTGCTAGGGCTTGGGCTCCATTCTCGAAAAGCGTCCCCTCAGCCGTGAAGATTGTACAAAAGTCTTGGGGGCCCCCGACTCCCGCAGGCTTCCGGTGGGGAGCGGCTGCCATGATTGCTCGCGGAATGACCACGACGGAGCCACGAGATGGTGGTGCTCTCATGCTGACGCCAGCTTCAGTCTGAATGATCCAGAAACAAGGTGGGGCTTTCATCGTTTGGGAAAAAAAAATGTTCTAAACCAATGAAAAGTGTTATTTTTAGGTCATATGACCAAGCCTTCCATCTTTAGGAAACCAAAAGTAAAATGAACCAATGAAAAGTTTTATAAACAAGTCACATGACCTGTTATGCGGCATAGGGCTACAAAAAGCGTAGAAAATCCGTTGGCACGTGAGGCGGCGTCAGTAGCGGACCGATGTGCGAATAGGCCGAAGGCAGCACAACGGGCCGAGATCCGGATGGTACCGAGGTGGTGTCCAGCAAATTGCCGCACTGGTGTGGCCATCCTACAATGCTGCGCCGAAAGACGGCGTGTCCAGCTGAGTTGCGGTCACTGTTGCGGTACAGTGACTCGAACGCGCCGAGATCCGGATGGCACCGAGGTGGTGTCCAGCAAATTGCCGCACTGGTGTGGCCATCCTACAATGCTGCGCCGAAAGACGGCGTGTCCAGCTGAGTTGCGGTCACTGTTGCGGTACAGTGACTCGAACGCGCCGAGATCCGGATGGCACCGAGGTGGTGTCCAGCAAATTGCCGCACTGGTGTGGCCATCCTACAATGCTGCGCCGAAAGACGGCGTGTCCAGCTGAATTGCGGTCACTGTTGCGGTACAGTGACTCTAACGCGCCGAGATCCGGATGGCACCGAGGTGGTGTCCAGCAAATTGCCGCACTGGTGTGGCCATCCTACAATGCTGCGCCGAAAGACGGCGTGTCCAGCTGAGTTGCGGTCACTGTTGCGGTACAGTGAGTCGAACGCGCCGAGATCTGGATGGCCCCGATGTTGTGTCCAGCAAGTTGCCGCACTGGTGTGGCCATCCTACAATGCTGCGCCGAAAGTCGGCGTGGGGTGCCCCGTTGGCTTATGAGGTGATGTCAGTAGTGGACCGATGTGTGAATAGGTCGGAACCAGCACAAGGCGCCAAGATCCGAATGGCAAGTCCTGGATGTTGAGTGCCTCAGTTGAGAGTTCTGAGCAGTGCTTGTAAGACTGTCTGAAGCTTATTTGCACCTGCTGCAGCTTCACTAGGTCCGGCGGAACTTTTTGCCTTTTCCTTTCTGCTTCTTTTCCTACAATCCGTTTCATCTGAAGACACGATCAGGTCCCTGAATGTGTGCAGGGGGACGCTATTGATTGAATGAAAATGGCGGCTTGACACAAAGCTGACTCAAGCGTTACTGTTGGTGCTATACAGACAAAAATTGGTTTTCAGTTTGTACATTCTTCAGGTTTTTTTTTTCCATCCAAGTCTGATTGAGAGTTTGTAGAAAAATGGCTTCAGATTTTCCACATACTACTCTTCAACATTCTTCCTAAATGTAACAATGTGAAACTCACTAGGAGAACGGCTGTTTCTGTTTCCTTTCAAAATGCTGCCAACAATATTTTCTGAATGGAAGACACCATTTTGTAGCATAAAGGGCCGAAAGGGGTTCTGGTCTGGCCGATGGTTGGTGGAGACATTTTGACTATATCTTGGACCTGCCCGGCCTCGCCCAAAATGGCGCCGGTATAAATGGGACTCGTAACTCCTTGCCCGCAAATGTATATCTAGAAAATGTTATTGTAAGTGGCCCTGTTCTATTTTAATTACAAAATGTATGTCCACCGATTCCGCAACTGTTAGACACCTTAGTTCTTGCAACCTAATGGCCCGCTCGTTACGTTCCTCTACAGTGTAAATGTCTCCTCATCATATACGATTTCAGTTTGCTCCGTGGCCGGCCCACGTGGTTATAGGCCCGTATTTGTATACTGACATTTTCACAATAAAGGTTTTTAAAACAAAACACGGTAGTAGTATTTACATTGGTAAAGTTTTTACTTTTAGTCACTGTTTTCGAATCAGTAAAAGGCAAGTGAAATAAAGCAGTCCAATTACATGACGGATAAAAGGTTTTATATGTAGGAACGCAGTAAAGATAAATGGTCAAGGGCAGTTGTGTTTTTCATGTCTGCAACATAAAGTGATCGATAAGAATCTGATAATCAGGCGTATCGGCGACTAAGACAGCAGGCCGAATCTCTTTTACTCAACGGCTCCGTCATGGAAGGAAGAAACGCCCTTTTTCTCGAAAAAGGAATATATTTTACTTGCAAGACAGTTGTAAATTTTCCGGGAAAGTACATTAGCCTGGAATATTATAACATATGTTTGAAAAAAAAATATTGTTCGAAAATAATAAAAAGCGTAATTTTTAGGTCATATGACCAAGCTTTTCATCATTAAATTAACAAAAGTAAAATGAACCAATGAAAAGTTTTATTAACAAGTCACATGACCTGTTATGCTTACGTTACGCGCTGCGCGCCGCGCCTCGGATCACTTCCGGGTGCGCTAACGCGGCGTGTCATAAAACGCATTACGCGACAACGTAGGTCAAGAATATAGTCTAAATGTCTCCACCAACCAGCGTTCAGAACACAACCCCTTTCAGCAGTCCAAAAAGTTCTGTTAAATGAGAACAGAGGGGACAGGCAACAAGAACCATCAGTCAAAGAGGGGAGGGCAAGTTCTTCTCTTCCGGGTCATGTTGGGGCGCTACCGGAACTGATCGAATTGGTAGTCTATAGTGTTTCTGGATGTTTCAGACTTAAGCAGGCGTCAGCATGAGACCACTACCATCTCGTAGCTCCGTCGTGGCCATTCCACGAGCAATCATGGCAGCCGCTCCCCACCAGAAGCCTGCGGGAGTCGGAGGCCCCCAAGACTTTTGTAGAATCTTCACGGCTGAGGGGACGCTTTTCGAGAATGGGACCCAAGCCCTATCAGGGAAGCGTCCGAGTTCCAAGGTGTCCCAGGGCCATTTTAGTGGACCAGGCCCAAAACCGAAGAGCCGGCCGCCATTTTGAGAGTCCTGTGGCAGCCGCCTATCGCTGCACCGCAAGAGCGGGCGCAACTCAACTACATGGTGAGCGAGACGCTGTAGTCGCAAGAGCGGGCGGTAAACAGCTGAATGGCGGAAGAGGCACAGTGTAGCAAAAGCGGGCGGAATGGCAACTAAAACGATAAAGGGGCGCCCCACTACAGCTTGTCTTCAGGTCAAACGGATTGTGGGACAAGGTCCAGAATTGAAGAGTCATCAAAAGGCAAAAAGTTCCGCCGGACCCCGGGAGCCGGCCGCCTATGTCGGGGGCGATCTCAGGCTACACCAGTGCTATAAGACTTGGGGAGGGTGTCGGAGCCATGCGTCTTCTCCGAGTCCATGGCCATCACACCGCCCCTCAGGGGCCTCCGTCAAGCTGTTTAGGAAGGTAACATATCACATTGTTTTCTAATGCAGTCAGGTCTACAAACGACACTCACTTACTTTGAGAATAGTGAAGCTGCAGTAGGCGGAAATAAGCTTCAGACAGTGTTACAAGCGCTGCTCAGAACTCTTAACTATGGCACCCAACATCCAGAACTTATGCTATTTGAGAATGGCAGTGACATCGAAGCATCTCAGGGACCAAAACCATTAACGTACTTTCACGTATGAAAATCTTACTTGGGGAGGGGGAGGGGGCAGGAGCGAAGCGCCCCCTCCCAGTCAGCGCCACCACACCGTATGTTGAAAATCTGAAGCCATCGTTCTACAAAGTCAACCAAACTTGGATTGAAAAATCTAGAAAAATGTACAAACTGAAAACCAGTTTTGGTCTGCATAGCATCAGTAGCTACGCTTGAGTCAGCTTTGTGTCAAGCCGCCATTTTGATTCAACAAAGCACAGGCATTGAAAAAGGCTGAAATTCTGAACTCTAAACTATGGCACCCAACATCCAGGAGCTTGCCATCCGGATCTTGGAGCCTTGTGCTGCTTTCGATCTATTCACACATCGGTCCACTACTGACATCATCTTATAAACCAACGTTATGTAAATAGTTTTTTAATAAAATGTTTTACCCTGTTTCTTTGCTGGTGTGTTGTCTATATTTTTAATATTTGCATAGGGTTTGTCGTTATTTTGTGCGGGATGGGTGATGGAGCCGAGCTGTCTTGCAGCCCTCATGGTGTGGAGCTCAGTTCATCTCACTATTTTCGTATTTCTCATGAAGGGTTGTTCCTAATATTTCTATTTTAGCGAGGTCAAAAAGAGATCCAATTAGTGGCCTACTGATTTTGCTCGATTACTTTTATTTTTTTACACGATTTTTCACTATCTGCAAAGACTAAACAGAGTATTGCGACTTTGTGCTTGTTTGTAAATAGAGAATGATTCAAAGAGAACCAATTCTAAAACAGTAAATGCTTGGACAACAATCAATCAAATGGAGAGACAAGGAGGCACGACGGATTACAACGGGGGTAAAGGCCTGCGTTAACTACCCTTCAGTATCTGCAAAGAGAGAGTACTACTAAGACAAAAGAGGGGAGGGGGGGGTGCAGCGTTCAAAGCACATCAGCGTGCATAAATACGAAAATGTTTTTATCTATCACGTACTTGACATTTTAAAGCTTTTCATATTTGCTATTAAAAAACCAATGAAATTCACAGAAAAAACCATAGGTTATAGTGGATATATAGTTAGGAATTTGCATTTACAAAACCTTGAAAATTCAATGAAAAAACCATTGGTTTTAGGCCATATATAGTTAGGAATTAGCATTTACAAAACCTTATTTTACTCGCATAAAACCATTGAAATTCCATATATAGTTAGAAGCGCTAACTATATATCGCGCACCCGCAATCCACTGCTGATGATGTCACATATTACATCATTCATGACATGGTCAGTGACATCACTGATGACATCACTGATGACATCTCAAATGACATCAATGATGACATCACTGATGACAACTCAAATGACATCACTGATGACATCTCAAATGACATCACTGATGACATCACTGATGACAACTCAAATGACATCACTGATGACATCTCATTTGTCATCACTGATCACATCACTCATGTGATAATACAATGAACCTCTTCAGACTCTAATATAACCTTACATACACTCAGTATAAACAGACACTCACAGACTGTCACTCATCCATGGAGTTACTCACACACCTAGTCAGTCATGCAAAGAATCAATCACACCTCCATTTCCTCAACTATACAGTTATACACATCTTACTTATTCAAACATATAATAACACATATTTACTCTCTTATATAATCCCTGATACAAGCTCACAGTGGTCGATACAGCCACTCACACATTCACTGGCTCTTATGTTCAGTTATTTATATATCTCAACTCTCACATGTATTGTGTTTTACATACGTACTTACTTGCACATGTAGCAATGAGAAATCCATTCACTCACCAACAGACCCATGCACAGTCAACCGCCCATATAGCTGTTTCCACATGCACTCTTGAACTCATACTCCTAGTGAATCAACTGCTTACACATCTATGCACAGAGTCACGCACCTCCCAGCCACCCACACACACACTCAGCCTCCCATTCAAATACTTGGGCAACCAATCAATAACCCATATGGCCACTCTTATAGCTACTGATCAACACATGCAGCAGCTTACACAACAACAAACATACTGATGCACATATTAAGACAGTTTAGTCACTAACCCATGCACTCAGTGAGACACATTTAATCACTCTTTCATACAGTCAGTCATGCACCTACTAAATTCTTCATCCAGACACTTATACATCCACTCATTCTTCAATATGTAAAACATATTTAAACTTTACAGACACATACAATCACTGGATGTTGTCATCAGTGATGTCATCAGTGATGTCATTTGAGATGTCATCAGTGATGTCATCAGTGATGTCACTGACCATGTCATGAATGATGTAATATGTGACATCATCAGCAGTGGATTGCGGGTGCGCGATATATAGTTAGCGCTTCTAACTATATATGGAATTTCAATGGTTTTATGCGAGTAAAATAAGGTTTTGTAAATGCTAATTCCTAACTATATATGGCCTAAAACCAATGGTTTTTTCATTGAATATATATATATATATGTATTATTGTAAACTAATAACAGGGTACTGAGGTTTCATTAGCCACTTGTATTTGAAGTATACCTATGACTAAGTGTCAGGGGTGAAGGGAACGGGACCAGCGACCCTTTGTCAAACAACCAAACATAGGAAGAATTAATAATGATGCAAAATACTGTTCACATGGATCTACTGGCATCGTAAACATGCTTTTCTCACTTTATAAACAATTTCACCAAAACAGTAGTAACTGACCAGGAAGCCTCGAATCAGCACTTGATATGTTTAATGAACGGTGGCTAATGTTCTCTGGTATGGCTAGCTGAGCTAAAGTATTATGGGAGACGTGTGGCGCAGCGGCTGACCCCGGAGCGCAGGGCCCACGGTTCGAGTCTCGGCACCATGAGACTCTGGGAAATAGCTAACTCCATCTCCCCGACAGCCCCGAGCGCCTTGAGACCCTTAGGGGTGAGTAGTTCGCGCTTTACAAATACCGGATTGAGACAAGGAGCAGGCTTGGAGCTAGATTAGGTCGTCTTCCTTCTGTGCAAGAGTCACTCTCCAGCTTTTCAAAACACTGTAGATTACTCTCTCCCAAATGTCTTTCAGCTTTTCTTTTTCAATGTACACGCGGCGGTGCTCGCTCTCTACCCCCTTTTACGTAGAAAGTCTGCTGAGTCTTTGCAAACCACCCTCTGCCGTGTCCATAACCGCTTTCCTATGTTTCCAGGCCGGAGGACCCTAACGCTGCTGCAATACTGAGCTACACAAGACAATGCATCCAATCAGAAAAGAGTCCTGACAGATGAAAGAGTCTGTTCAAGGTCATCTCAGTCATAACTTAAATCTGCGGTGGCAGTAGGTCAAGAGGGCACAGGACCTTGGTTTTAAAATGAGATCAGACCCTGAGCTCCAGGGAAGGAGGCTCAGATTCATAAACCTCCCTGTGGGGGGCAGGACCAGACTATATGACAGCTGTCTCCACCATTAATACATAGCACAGCCTTTTGTGGGGAAAAGCTAATCTTCCTTAGACTCTGCTGCAGCAGAACATTAACTAATGCTCAAAAGACAGCACCAGGTACCAGCTGCAGAAGTGATGGTCTCCCCCCACGAGCATGATCCCTGAGAACAGAGCGTATGGGGGCTTCCAGACTTAACCCTGTTAGTGAAGTACCGGTTGTACTGGTTTCATTATTGTACATGGGATGCTTGATGCAACATGGAGCTGTTCCGACAACAAAAACCCTTCGCAGAAATAGCATTGTAGCAGGAGCATCTCTGGCATGAGGTGCTGTACACACAACAGTGGGATCAAGTTACCTGTTCGGTCACTCTGTTCCTACTAGCATGCACAGTCTCCTAGTCTCAACTTCAGTTTCCTGTCGCCACCTACTGGTGGGAGAGGAAACATTCTCAAACGTGTTGATTATTGAAAGGTTTTGTATGAACAGTACCAAGCATGCATGTGCAGCAAAGCCCCTTCCCTTAAGTAGGTGAACAGCGTCTCACTTTCTTTTTAAGAGAAATACATTCTTGTTGATCGGTCTGGGCCGATTTTAGAGGCGTAGGAAGGAGTGGTGTAGGCAGGAACGAAGCAATTGACAAGCAGTCAGTCGATAAGCGTTATCCAATTTATGTTCCTTAGTTCTCTCTTATTCCTAACCTGTTGGTAAATGCCACATCGGAGCATACACGACAGAGAGGAAGCAAAATAAAATGTTAAGATCTCTTGCTCAAAATTTGGTAGAGCCACTTCTATTGAATGGTTATCGCACCACGATTTGTTAAGGTACAAACAGCAATGCACTGTTCGTAACTGCAAAATGGTGACCACCAGAGCAGAAGGCTTGGCAAAGATAGGCATGCCTGATTTTTCGCCAAAGGGCAGCATACCATATTGGTATACTGACTGCACACAATTAATTGGATAAGTTGTCTGAAGTCCTGGTAGGCTGGGAAATAAAAAAGAAACAGCCTACAGATCCAATTGCTATGCAAAACTAACACTAGCTTTAGCTCGTTCACTATCCTCATGTGGTCAAAAAACAAAACATAATAAAAATAAATGCAAATAGGAAGGTCTTTTAGTGAACCCTCTTTAATCACTGGGCTGCTGAAATGTCACTCAAATGATGCTGTCTCCCATTGCAGCATAGGACACCGGCCCAGCCTACTTCAGCCACTGGATACCTTCACTTCGAGGGACAGATTTTTGCTTGTATGCACATTACACTCGCATCCACCTAAAACATAGCCATTTTAGATTTTTGACAACACGTGTGACGGCTGGTGTCTGTTTGTAGTAGGGTTTGATCGTATACTTAAATAAAGATTTTTTAAAAAAAATAAAAATCAAGAAAGTTATTGAAATCTACAATATCAATTTATTATCAAAAAACGGCTTTGGCATGTTTACTTATCATTTGGAAAACAAGCACAAATCATTAAAATAGCGCGTGTATACGAATGTATAGGTGGAAGCCACATTCCCTTAACTTTGTGAAGGTTATTTCGGAGCTTGCATCTGAATCGAAAGGGACTCCAAATAACCAATTGAAGTGCGCAGTTTGTGTGAAACAATTCTGAGGATTTTGCATGTGACGTTAGAGGGACCGCTAGTAATTACAACATTAGCTCATTATCATACACAAGCATTGGCAAATTTATCCAATGAAAAGTAAGCGCAGATTATGAAAGAAACACAGTCATATGCACATTTTTATACTGTAGAATGCCCTCTCAGGTTTTTGACGGCCATGTGAAGCATATGATAACTCGAGAGGGACTTTTAGTAACAAGTGGAGGTACTACAACTTGGTGAAGACTAAAAGAAGTTGTATCGGACTCAAGAGGGATGCCTACTAACCACTTGAAAAACTACAGCATCCTGAAACACTTTTCAGGCTTTTGCATCTGACTTGAGAGGGGCATCTAACACCAATTTGACATATTGAAGGTTTGAGAATGTTGTGCCTGCCTCAAGAAAAATTGATAGTAAAAATGTATATGAATAAAAGGACCTTTCGTCATTTTTTTTCTATCAGCTTGCTCACCTGATACTGACATTTTGCATCCTCCTATCACAGCACACAGCAATGGTTCAAGACATAGGCCGACTTTATTATAAGCAACTGCAATTTAATGACATATGTATAGTGTCAGTCAAAAACAGTTTAAGAATAAGGTGTAAAGCACCTGAATGGACCAGTGACTGCTAGTACCTTTATATACTAGGCTGTCATCACAAGTATACCATAGCAATAAAAAAACATTTATCGACCATCACATTAAACTAGTGTTGACATATTTATTTATTCTAAAGAAAATGAGCACACATCATTAGGAGTAACAAAAGTACATATTTATGAATGCCACACCGCCTCAGCTTTGGAAGAACACTTGAAGCAGCAGCATCTGACTTGAGAAGGACATCTAGTAACAGCATGAGGAACTGCAGGTTTTTGTAGACTTCAAGCAACTGGATATGATATTTAGTAAAGACTTGACAGCAGCGGCTCGAACGCTAAGGCGACTCAGCGATGCAGCGAGCGCAAGGTAAGTGGTTTTATTTATTTAGTTTCCACTTTCCCTTCGTATGTCGAACTCCACTACCACCCCCCCCCCCCCCAACCTGGCCCACCACATCGCCGCCCCACAGCGTTACCTGTGTGAGCCGCCACTGCCAATGTTTCATGTGTAATGGGAAGGTACTGGAGCCCACTGAGATCTTTGCGACCTGTTGTACAACATCCATCACAGAGTAAGAGTAGAACTGGACTGTGGCGGAAGAAGAGGGGGAAGACATGACAGGAAAGGCTTGAACCGGTCTGAAGGCTTTCCATAAAAGTAGGCTGTCACTACTTTCAGTCCAACCTCATGCGATTCAGAGGCCAGGAATGTAGCTTAGTTTCTGACAAAAACCTCAGAAGGAAGGCATGCTCAGCACCCTGGAACAACTGCTTTTGATGCTAAAGGAGAGTTAAGTCTGATCCCATGCGCAATGAATTACTGAGACCTCCAACTTCAGACAGAGACAGGATTCAGATGGAATCAGTTATCGAGCAGCATAGGAAGGGTGGTACCAGAGATAATGATGATACAATGGAAAGTGATCCAGCCTTTTAAACCTCAAGGGCCTAAGACAGTGGACGCCACATAAGTGGGATAGGGTGCCTCATTTCCCCAGTGATCAGCCAGGTGCACAGACTTGCATACTGACTCTGCACAATTGAAGATCTCCTGCAGTCTTGGTCATATTTTCTCTGTATACCTAACGGCTCTTAAGACATGCTACAATGTTGCCCAGAGCGCGCAGGCATGCGCTGGATGGCTGTGTCAAAGGTAGGCTACAGAGGGGAATTCAGGTAACCTGCTGCCAATTCTGCTTTTGGCAGAAAGCAAGTGGCATGAATTCAGAGTGCTGGGCTAAAGGCTGCCAAAGCCGGAGAAGGTTGGTAAGGGGAGAGTTCACCACATTGGATGCCAAGAGACCTTTTAACTAAGGTAGTGTGTGCACATTACAAGTGTAGTCCCAGTCTGTTTCTAATCTCACCGGTGTGAGGCTGGGTACTCCCTGGCCCTGAAGATAAATGAGGACATGGTTTTGGAAAATTATTTACATGGTATTTCACTATTTTTGGGTCAAAAGCCTAAAACGAGATTAAAACATGTTTCCAAGCTCTAAATTGAGCTACTTAAACTACAAGAAAATATCTTCTACGAGCTTAATGTTGATCATTATTATGTGCAAATACTCTGAGCAGCCATATTTCAACTCTCGTGTTGTATACAAATTTTAAACATATTGTAAAGAGCCTGCAAAGGTTCATTAAAGTTACCATAAATAACTACAAAATGTCCAAAATACTAACATTTAATAAACGTGTAAGGAAAGGCATCATAAAGAAGCTCTGATAGTCTTAAGAGCTGTCATAAAAGTAAAAGCCAAAACACAAAAGGTAACAATGCATATGGATTGGAATGTTAAAACATCTCCTGTTAATACACAAGGGATTCAGAATACAATTAGCAAACCTCTACAGGGTGCAAAACGTTGAGCTACTTTAAGAATATTACCTCTAGGCACCGATCCTGCCACCTTCGAGCCAGCATCTCTAGAAGAGGGGGCCTAAACTTATCCAGCCCAAGCAGGTCCGGCAACATGACGCAGTGCATTGCAGCCAGTTGGCTCCATCCTGAAAGGATATGCAGAGAGAGCACAATAAATTGAAATATTGAAACCTAACTTTTCAGGATTAATGGAACAAGCAAGCAAAAGCCAGTGCAATATATATATGCATATATATATATATATATATGTATATATATATATATATATGTATATATATATATATATATATATATATATATATATATATATCCAAAATTAACACCAGTTCCCTTGGAGAAACCAAACACCGACACCGTTGATTCAGGTTGATTGTCCAACGTTTGTTAGCTAAGTTGCTGTGCTGTTACGAGTTTCCACAGGATCCCCGATCTTGCTTTATATATAAATATATAAAATCACTGGGTGAGACACTGAAGACTGATCCCAGTCATTCAGCAATAACTCTGGACTCACAAAATCATAGAACCCCTATTAGACTGAAGTACGAAGATTCAGAAATGCCACCGGCAGACAGTACTTGAGGATTTGACCCTACATGTCTGTCTGGTTAATGCCCTGCAACTTCCAAGCTCACATCCAAATAAGAAAAAACTCATGATTATCTCTCGACTTCCCGTGAAGAAGGAAATTTCAACTGTGAACAGCAGCTTGCCTTCTAAAAACAAGTTATTGTGTGGTGCCTGCAAACATTTTACAAAAATAACGATAAAACATTGGAAAAAACATTATCTACTCACTTATGTTTTGATATACTGTTGTTCAACAGGGTCAGAGCTCAAGATTATGCATGACTTTCTCACAATTACTGTTCATATCTACGTATGTGAAATGTGGATTTTGGTGATTTTGGTGATTTTGGTGTTTGTTTCTCTAAAGTGCCAACGTTTCTGGAGACAGACAGTTGTTTAGCAATCGCTCTAAATAATAGCATTCTGCATTTGGAAAACAACCTGAGAGACAAGATTAGTAGAATTGTAGCAGCATGGAAAAGCAAAAAAAAATATTTTAAGATGCCATTTTAGCAGCAGGTGTATAACAGCCGTCAATAATCTTCTTGTCCTCTTTCTCGATTCCCCCATACCCTGAACTGAGATCAAAAGCTCCCCTGCTCCAGTCAGGACTCTGCCATCTGGGTGCCAATCTCAAACAAAAACCCTGTCCTGCCTGTGTCACAGCAAGCAAAGATTGCAACCAATTTCTAAAATACTTTTTTCAAGAGCAAGATGCAGACTATGGGACATTATGCTTTTTAGGCAGTGAGTGCATATCTTTGAACTCAGGGTATAAATACAAAATCAATTTCTATGTCTGAAGGCCTCAACAAGGGGTAGATTTGACAATTGAGATCTTGTCGGTGAAGCTCTATTTAGGCACTTCCAATTTGATACAAACACATTTTGGGCAACTCTCCATTTTAAGATATCGATTCTGTTATGCTATTAAAAAAACTCGACAGTATTAAGGCAAAGATGGCTAAACCCTGTGGTCTGTGATGACTGACAATGGGATAAAGGACAAGTAGAGCTCATAAAAGAAGCTGGATTCGCTAACAATGGAGGTGCAACAGGGCGGGAGCACCGAGTCGTTTCTGTTGTTAACATTTTCTAAAATAATCTTTATTATGAAAACTGTGGAAATAAAAGGTAGAAACATGTTGCTTACAACAAAAAAGGTTCCTACACCTTGTGATAGAGGTCTGAATAAAAAACTGCCCCATCTCCTGTAAAAAAAAAAAACTGCCCATACTGCTGTAATTGCCACAGACTCACAAGAAGAGCAGTAAAAACACACAGCTCCACGCTGTGTAATGCCCATCAAGGGTTAGGGCAGAGTGTACACCACACACGCACACAAAGGGAAAACTGGCTTGACAACAAAGACGGAAGCACACAAGCTAGTCGACAGACAAAGAAATAAAAGTTCACCAGATCTGAGAGACAGAATACCTTCGTTAACTGAGAAACAGGAATGTAAAGCAGGAGCAGAGCCGGAGTGAGCGGCTTCAGTACTAGCAGAAACGGCAGGAGCAACAGCTGGCAGAGGAGATGAGAAAGAGAAAAGAGAAAAAAGAAAAACCAGAAAATGAGGTGCAGTAGCAGCTGCAAAAGTATCAGTTAGTGGAACAACAGATAGAAAAGACATGTAGAGCATAACAAAACAGTACTTGGGGGTCTGCTGAACGAGCAGCGGAAACAAGAACAGGAAAAAAAGCAACTTGCAGAAAACAGAAAGAAGCAAAACATGGGACTGCTTATTTATTTAGATGACATGCAACCCCAACAGATACAATAACAGATGCAATGGCCCTGTATTGGCACTTACTACGTATTCAAAACACGATACCTTTAACCAACAATCTTTGACATGGAAAACTGAATATGATGCGAAGAAATGTAAAGGCAAGTGCAGATCTTATGTTAGAAATCAATGCTAGTACAATGTAACGCTTTGCATTATGGGAAATAATATTCAAATTGAATAATGGTGAAGTGTGTGATCTATGGTGGCTACGCTGAAAAGAATACAGGTTCAAGATGCAAAAATGCTACATTAGTTGTGAGCATCAACAACGAGGCTGAAGAAACTTATTTGAAGAACCGCTCTTTCCAAGACCGTTGAGGGATCACAGCCGTAATGAACCATCCAGCCGTGCTAATGCGCCATGGCGTGAATTAGCATACGAAAGGCATGCAGTCCTTATGGCACACAAATTGTACAACTGGAGGTCAGTGGTAAGATTTAGAGGTCACTACTTGACACTTGCTTCCTTATAGAGAAATTGCCATGTGCCGGGCACACGCGGCCTCAAATTAATCCCCAGTCTTTATTCTGTTGCAGCTCAACAATAGGCGATGGATCACAAGCACATTACGCTTTGTCTCCTAAATGGTATGTTTGGTTTTCATGTCGTGAAGTCCCTTTGTAAGCATAACACATTTGCATGAAAGCTACTTTTTTCATAATTCACACAAACACATCATAATGTCATGGTGGCACGCGCATGGACACGGAAACCCGAAAGACAAATTACAGTTCATGCATAGGCCATGAATACTAGATACCACCAGCGGAACATACTTGCAACACCGCTACAATATAACATCAGCTTGGCCCATTTTTTTTTTTTTATGCAGAAAACAAATCTATTTTGCAGAAGACCACAGGCAATGATATATAACATTATCATGTTTTTATTCAATTGTTGTCGTCTCAGAATTGTATATTTTCATCCTCCTGGGTAAGCACTAACTGTACCAGCTGCCAATCAATATATATTTTTTTAACCCTTTCGATGCTGATGACGAGCTCAGCTCGTCATCACCCACGGGTGTCGTGTGCTGATGACGAGCTGAGCTCGTCCTAGTGCCACTAAAATGGCATTTTCCAGCACACAGCGGGAAAACGCCTAGCAGCCAAGAGGTTAAAACAACGGTAACCACTTCGATTTTACTGCATTTAAAAGCTGAACACTACAGAGACGGAGATTCAGGCTTCAAAAACGATTAGCACAATTAGGCTACTATTATTCTAGTGAACAGCCCAAAAGAAAAGCACTGGCTTGAGAAGGATACTTGGATTTATACCCTTTGAATTTTAGAAAGGCAAAAAGCTGTTTCTATACCAAATAAATAACGCTAACCTGTTTTTAAACAAAAAAAAAATTATATATATATATGAATTATGTTATTGCACTGAACAGCGTGTATATGGATTTATCCAGTAATTTAAATTTGCCAAACGGACTTTTACTGAATTAGACTGTTTTTTCAAATATTTTCCTGACGATATTTTACAATAAATTAAGCTTCCGTTTAAATTAATTTAATAGACGGAATCTATATTGTTGTAAGGATAATACTTCTAATGTTATAACGAATGTAAAGCATCAGTAATATTACACCGATTGTAGAAAAAGCATTCAGTCTGTTTGTTATGTCTATTACTAACTTGCCGAGCATGTGACCTGAGTGGGAAGGGCATATCATTTAAATGGCTTCAACCAGTTACAGCCTGTATGTGATCAAGGGCGCCTGAGCCCGAAACGCGTCATCTGTTGATTGCTGCTGAAGGTTGAAATAAAATAACATCTTGCCTGACAAAGAAGTGGTTCGCTTCTCCTTCTTCGCCGCCGAGGCTTTGGTGGAAGTGGTTGGAGTTTTGCCTGCGATATATATATATATATATATATATACATATTCCTGAAAAAACGGCGTTCCTCACGAGCACTCGGGCGTACAGACGTACAGACCACAATCCACGTATAAGTCCAGAAAAGGTTGATTTATTTAATTCATTGTGGATTTATGAATTAAATAAATCAACCTTTTCTGGACTTATAGGTGGATTGTGGTCTGTACGTCTGGCGCCTGAGTGCTCGTGAAGAACGCCGTTTTTTCAGGAATATTGATTCCGGCTGCTTCGGCGGTTCGAGCCACCCCAGCTAAAGTCGAGGGGTTGCCAGCAGGAGCGTTTGGTTCGGATATATATATATATATATATATATATATATATATATATGTTAATGAAGTCTTGATATCTTAAAAGGCATTTCTCTTTCAAACTTTTGAGTTAAAATTCGAGGCAAAAGCCTAACAACTGTCTGCAGACATATATGGCAATCTTGAGCCTTCTTTGCTCTGGCAGCTCGCTTTAAGGCCACGCACATCTTGCAAATGTGGGCAGAGTAGAATGGTGCCACTTATGGTTTGGGACAGATCGGTGAGGGCCTAGAAGACAACAGGTGGCATTAACATGGAGCTGCTTCAAATCGCACATCGCTTTAGCAATTACACTGTATGTATTGTATGCAAAAGTATGTATGTCTTAATTTACATTTTCTGCATAACATACCAGCGCTTCAGGGCTTCCAGTTGTACAAAGGACATTTACTGATTTACGAATCATTTAGGCCAGTAAACACTGTGGATTTCAGTGAAATAACAACAAGTACATTAGTGTTATTTACTCTTAACTTTTTCCTAAGTGGAACTTGTGGTCGACCCCCTGGGTGTGTTAGAGGAGTAGTCAAGGATTTCCCATCAAAAGGTGGCAAACACCCGTTTCGGTTATATATTTTGGGTTCTTCGCCAACATTTGTAAAAGCACCCCCACACTCACCTGGACAGAGTGATAGAAGGAGAGGGGCCCAATCAACACAGTTTTCACAAATCGGGGGAAGGAGGGAGGAAGAAGTATTTATGTGGTTCAAAAAGATGCAGGTGAGTGCAAATAAGTTTGGGCATCTAAAAGTGTGGAAGTCTGCATGGGAAGGGTACATTTTTTAAGTACTCTATAGGTGGCATTACACTGCAGCATGGTTCCTGGAGTGCTCAAAATCATACTAGTTTTGGAAAAGATGTGGCTGCAGGGGTGTGTTGTCTCACTTTCTTTCTGACTAGCCAAAAAGAGTGCAGTTTTATCCTTCAACACTGGTCAAAATAGATATCATACTTGGAAGCACTACCTGAAGGAAGCAGTGTATATTCTTTTGGACCGCCCCTACTGAAACAGTTACATTTGGAAATTCCTATGACCAATCTAGAAAGATATAAATAGCTATTGTTGTCCAAGTCCGGTACACCCTTCATCCGACTTAAGTAAAAGGGTATTGATGGACATGGGAGAGGATGCTGAGTTAACTCTCACACCCTATTTCTGGCAACCTGACTATCAATTGTGTAGTATGTCCTCAGAATTTAGGCCCATGAACAGAACTCTTCGGGAGGACTCCATCCGGATGGGATGTTTATGGGAATAATGTGGCACTATGAGATAAAAACGCAGTGCTAGGGTCTACGTGGGAGTCTTTGTAGCGAGTTGGGTTGGGGTTTTGGGATGGGTGACCTCATTTTGGACTTTTGCAGTATATGTTTCCATCTTAATAGTTTGTACACATATACTCACCAAATTAGGACTGCAGCTTTTTCACTAAAGAGGGTAAAAGGCCAGAGCATTAATCTTTTTGTATTATTGCAAATTCTCTTTTCGGATTAATAAAAAACACTGAAAATAGTGTTTAACTTTAACTTTCGCACCCAAGCAGCCATTACAATATCAACGTACGGTAATGTTGACGAATGTGTTCAGTTTCAAAGCAATTATAGCCCTTTGTCTGTACAAATGCGTTTGAGGGACAACACCTAATAATGTCGTCGCCTAATACCACCAAGGGTCACATTCCACCCTACAACCCACCCGTGATCTCTTTTTTTTACCACCACCAAGGGTCACATATTGACGTTCTAGAGCCCACCCAGGGTTTTTGTTTTGTAAGTATTTAGGAATATTGTTTATGGTACACTCGTTTGGAATTAAAAGAGTTGCTAATGTGTAGGGTACGTTCCGGTGACACAAACAGACTAAAGATACAATGTAACTGGGAAAGAAACAAAAATACATTAAAGCTTGGGACAGACTGACACTGTAGCTGTTCTTTGTACAAAATTGTAATCTGTGATAAAAAATAAATCCGTATTATTTCCTGTATAGTCTTACTTGTTATGTAATATTATACTCTCTGCGTACATTTAAAAAAAAAATCATATATAAAACCGTCCAAAATACAGTAAATTTGAAAAAAGTAACACGTGCAATAATCGCCATGAGTTAATGAGTCATCCAATCAGCACTGATCCTCCGCAATCCTGAAGCTAAACTGAAATGACTCCTGGCGCAGCGTGAAAACAATGGCGGCCCTGGTGTTATTTACCGCGCGCGCGCATTCTAAAACGGGATTGCGTCACGGTCTGCCTGCTGACAGGGCCACCAACACCGGGAAAATAACGGAGCCGGGATGTGGGTGTTAATTGTCACCGATAAAGACCCACGTGAAACGTACCAAGAATTACACTTGCAAATGTCATTGTGCCGACTATTTTTGCGGTTTTATAGGGCGCTAATGCGACCCGGGGGTACTGGAGCACCAGCTACAATACACATTCTTGTTTTTTGTTGTTGTGTTTTTTAAGGCACGGGGAGATTACGCGCTTTGCCCAGAATCATAAGATGATGAGCCCACGCCAAGGCTCGAACCTGGTTCCCCAGCTCCAAAGTTGGCAGCGGTGGCCGTACTGCGTTACCCCTATCACTCTAGTTGGCGTGGGTGGTGACCAAGGCAGGCCCATTGGTACCCAGCTGTGAATGTTTTAAAGGGGCCACTCATATAATAAATGATGATATAACAGCTCTCAGAACCCGTGGAGAAATGATCACACAATGGGCCATTCTGGAATGCCTATTGTGGGTGAATAGAAGCAGAACTGTGTGCAAAGATAACTGTGAATCTTCTCTGCTGTGGGCGACCCTTCCAATCGGATGGGTTCTGGGGGTACAGAGCACTTGCACTGATTTGGTTTCAAGGGGAGAGTACCGGCACGTCCCATAAGGAGTGCAACGCTGTTCATTGGGGGTGCTGGGCTGCTGGCTCTCTCAGTAGGAGGAAGATACCCTACTGTAGTGAGTACTTGCACTTTTACATTTGCACTTCAAGCAGAGTGCAAGCAAAATTGAGTGTGCAACTTGCGCCAACAGTGATGTACGCACATTGCACCAAGAATATGTGTGCTTAATTTTACACCGGAAGACTTCAGCCCATCAAGGGTGCTGTCCACATTCCACACACTACGACAGAATTTAGAAAGATCCGAAAGAACAAATATTCATTTAAAAATGTAATGTCATTTATCTTCTTTAATATTAGAGGAGCATAGCTCCCATTTGATAAATATTTATCACAGCTTTTTAAATTACGTGGAGAACAATAAGATTTTTCGTCCTAGGTTTCTATTTATTCAAAGACAAAGATGTTTCTAAACACATTCAATTTGTCTAGAAACGTGCAAGCAGTCTTTCCACTTTCTGCTTACATTATTTTAGAACATTTGCAATTTGGCATTAGGTATTCTCAATTTAGAGAAGTAATTGTGTGCTTTTACAAACCGTTTCTGAAATTCTTATATTGCCGTCATAATTTCTATTTGCAATCAAAGGAGAAGTACTATACACACTGCTATAATAAAAAGGTAAACAACGAAAACAGAAAAACAAAATGGTGAGGCTGAGACTCTGCACAGACATAGTAAATTGTAAGTTGCATTATAAATCAAATCTTACAGAAAGTAGCTACATGATTTCACTAATCTCATAACAGCAGGAAGTGACATCATAAGACTGACTGTGCTACAAAATAGCGACATGAAGAATATCGACATACATGAATATCAAGGGCAGAATATCGAAGGGAAGTACATATAGCTAAGTACAGATTTACTCTTCCTAACTCCACATCTACGTACCTTGAATATATAAGTACCACATGGGAACATATGTATTGAGTTAGGTATAGCAAATCTAGACTTACCTGTCAATAATATTTTATTTTATATTTTGTCCTTGATATTTAGTATCATCAATATTCTGACTTCGATAGTTAGTCTGTACACTCATAAGACCTTTAACTCTGAGAACAGGCCGTTGCATCTTTAAATACCCCTTTTAATTTAAAATATGAGCATGGTAACACACAAAGATTGTTCAAAAGCACAAACACTAAGTACTAAAATCACCAACATCGACAGGCATAATCACTTTTAAAAGAGAAAGTCAGATTTGGTTAATCGCAAGGGTTGAAAGCGTCAGTATATATGGGTGCGATAAGACCTACTTCTTTTGCTGCCTTTAATGACAAATATTCAGTGAAGCATCAATACTAAAAAGGTCTATATTTAAAAGCAATATGTTGTTAAATCAGCATTTGTATAGTGCCTTCCACCATCAGTAAGAAAACGCATTTTAACAGTTACACATGATAAAACACTGAATGCATAAAATACAATGGTTTTTGATTTTTCATTACAGAATGAAATCATAACTTTTTTAACAGAATGGAAGCCCTAATAGCAAGAAAAAACTATAAAATGCACTAAAATGTGATGAACTGAGGCACAGTAAAATAGAATTACTCGATTTGCCCAAGATCACTCAATGTCATTTTTTATTTTATTTATTTTGTGAGATGTATATAGCCCGCAACTACCCTGGGGTGTCTCAGCGCTGTGGAGTTAAAGAAGAGCAGCAGAAATTAGATGACTACTGGTTGAAGAGCCAGGTTTTTACTTGTTTCCTAAAGGTCGAGAGGGTGGGACTGGTTTTGATGTGAAGGGGGAGGGTATTCCACAGTTTAACTGTGAATCGCCTATCTCCCCAGGATGTTTTCTTTGTACCAGGGATAGTCATAAGGTGGGCTGAGGAGGAGCGCAAGGGTCTGTTGGGGGTGTAGGGGCAAACTACTTTTTTGAGGAACTCGGGTCCAATGTTTTTGATTGCTTTATATGCGATGCACAGTGCCTTAAATTTAGTTCAACTACTGATAGGCAACCAGCGAAGCTGACGTACCACGCGAGAGTTCGACTTGAACTTGGAGGTGCCGGACAGAAACCTGGCAGCTGAGTTCTGAACTAGTTGCAATTTGTTGAGGACTTTCTCCTGGGCGTTTAGGAGGAGTCCATTGCAATAATTAGCTTTTGACATCATCAATGTGCACATGAGAGTCTTACCGGCGCTGGGGGGAGAAATGGTATTAGTTTCCTTATCATTTTAAGGACGTAGAAAGATGAAGAGACGACCGTGTTCGCGTGGTGGATGAACGACAGCTTGTCGTCGAACATTACGCCCAGATTCCTGACCTTTGTGACAGGTCCAGGAGGAGATCTCAAATCGGTTGGCCACCAAGTGGGGGACCAACTGGGGGCCAGGCTGCCAAAGATCATTACTTTCGTTTTATCGGAGTTCAACTTTAGGCAATTGTTTGTCATCCAGGAGCTGATGGCTAGCAATTCCTCCTGGAAACTGGCCGCAACTGCTCCTCCATCGTTGTGTACTGCTAGCACCAATTGGGTGTCGTCAGCGTATGAAGTTAATTTCATCCTGTGTGCTTTGATGACCCTGGCCAAGTCCGACACATAGATGTTAAATAAGGTCCGACTTAGAGAGGATCCTTGGGGCACACCACAGGGAAGGGTGAATACTGGGGAGAAGAAGTCGCCGAGTTTAACTGATTGGGTGCGGTTGGAGAGGAAGGAGGTTAGAAGGGTTCTGGCCCTATGATTAATGCCGCTGGAGGAGACACGGACGAACAGGATGGCGTGATCGATCGTGTCAAAGGCCGCTGACAGATCCAGTAGTACCAGGACTCAGTGGCAGCTGGTGACATTTGAAAGTGGTGCGGCGTAAAATGATAACCACACTGCACCATAACGAGCTGCGCACACTTCTCTGTTATTTTTTTTTTTTAATTATACTTTGGGTAATTTTGGCACAGGAAAGGCCACCGAGGTTCAGAGCTTCTCCTGTTCTTTGGTGCATGATGCTTCTAACGTGAGTTTGCAATGTTCGAGGGTCAGTGGGCAAGCGTTTTGTAAGAGGAGGCCAATGTCAAGCCATGGATTACCAAAATGTGCCAGAATTTTGCCACCAACATGAGAGGGTCAGCATTTTGCCAGAGGCGGGCTGATGGGCACCATCACACTGACAGAGCATATTCTGCATGCGCACAATATTGTGGCCCATGCATTTATTTGACACTTCATTAACGTGACTTGCGTTTCCTCTGGGCCAACACAGAAGCCCTCCATCTATTTCTTAGCCTCTTCATCCTACTTTTTCTTCTCTCACTCTTAGTCTGAGAGGAACTGGGACCTACACAATGAGACTGGAAATAAGAAGACAGCCTGCCTAATGTGTGGCCCATGTAGCAGACTTAGAAAAGTTAAGGCCGTAGGAGTACTGCTTGATGTGTGTGGGGTGGAGGGGGGGGGGGGGATGTAGGGGGGACACAGTGGTCATGTCTTGTGCAAGGAGGTATGAGGGTGACCCAATGCCAGTCCTGGTATTTCACCAACAGCGCCAAGGCTGCATGAGTTGTTGTTTCATATTTACCCTGTTGAGCAACAGCCTACAAGATTAGAGAGATGTAATGAAAAATAAAATGTTTACGACTATGAGGAAGAAAGCAAGGCAGTCACTGTCCAGTGAAGCTGACACACAGAAGTAGCCCTAGCCAATGAGTATACACAAACGAAAACCGCAGAGCAGACGCAAAAGCAAAGCAATCACAGAGCAGAGTGCAGACATACAAGTAGGCGCACAGCGGTTGTCACAGAGCAGAAGCACGCAAGCAGGTACACATGCAAATAAGCAGCACCCGCGGAGACAGTGACATTGCAGAACTTAGCAATTTCCGATTGCTCTTTAGAGAGCAAGCGGTACAGACATCACAGCAGGGGTGGCTGCGAAGATCGTATTTGACGCCGACGGTCCAAAGCTCAAGCAATTATACACAAACTCATTGACACTGTACTAATGACACTAGAGACTAGAGTGAGCAGGAAGGAAACATGGTGGTGTGGTGTCGCTTTCGTCACAAACATGTCGAGCCGGGGTTGTGCAGGGAAAGGCCCACACAAGCATCGGACAATGGAGGGGAGCCGGAAAGGAACATAATGTCTCTTTCCACAGAAGCCTGTTGGACGGGGACCGGGTTATGCGCCATAAAAAACAATGACGACATCAGACACTACAGGTGGCGGGAATGGGCTGGAAACAAACATCAACATGGAACACCATGAATCATGGTGATGTGATTTCAACACAAACGTGCCGGGTCTGGGTTGTGCGGTGTGACACGAGTGACGAGGTTTCGACTCAGACACAATACAATACACAAACCTTGTGCTAAGCAGCTTTGTGCTCACAGTCACTCAGTCTTTTGAGTTCTGACTTCTTCTCAGTTGTTCTATGCGTCGTTGTCACTGACAGTTACACAGAGAGTCGCTGTCTATCGAAGGATCTCGAGTCGACTACACGTGCTCTCGTGCAGAGAGGAGGAGGAAGGGTGACTGGCCAGCCCGATGTGCGCAGCAACAACAGAATGACCAATCACTGCATGGCTTAACAATAAGCCATAACAGTTATTGGGCATTGCTACATTGGACGCTGGGCGGACCCTCCCACCACCACGGACGCGGTGCCTCTCCAAGTCAAGACTAGACTGGCAACCAAACAAACAGGCAGACTGACTACATACGGGTCAGGAGGCAGCAAAAGTAGCCAATCCTGACGCTGCTCTCTTCGGAGGAGAGATGCTCTCTGAAGAGCGCAGCGTCAGGATTGGAGTGAGCAGGCAAACTTGCTGCTCATTTTGTAACCACTGGGGTCTGTGGTTTTGGGCAAACCCCCAGTCACCCTGTGCTTGCTTTCCAACAGCCACTGTGCGACTGCTGGGTTCCTGGCTACAAAAAGGCAGCCGGTCAAACCCAACATGCGCAGTGTGCACAGCCGCAAATATTGTGCATTGGCAACATTATTTCCAACAACAAAGCTTATGGGCCTTGACAGACAGACAGGGCAGGCTGACGGTAATGTCACGTGATGTGACGACGCCGAGCGACGGAGCGCCGCTTTAAATTAATAATTTTAAGATTGAAAGTGTATTAATTTAAAGCAGCGCGCTCAATAAATGAATTGACCAATAATTATTAGTGGGGCAACGCCCAAACAGTAAAACCGCCACTACAAGGACTGCAGTGCCGCCTTGGTCCAGGATCATCCTGATTTTTTCAGATGCCTTAATAAGGGCAGTCTCTGTACCGTGGCCCTTGCTAAAACCAAATTGGGTTTTATCCAAAAGGTTATTATGGTCAATGAACTTTGATAATAGAATGTTCATGATTTTTTCAAAACTCTTAGAAGGGAATGGGAGACATGAGATAGGTCTGTAGTTTTTGGACTCTGAGGGGTCGAGATTGGATTTTTTTAGCAGGGGTTTGAAATTGACCTTTTTCCAAACTGAAGGGTAGGAGCCTGTGTGGAACATTGAGTTGCAGATGTTGGTAAGGATGGGGCCTATCGAGTCAGGGATAAGTTTTAGAATGGAAGGGGGCAAGGCTCAAGGGGGGATCCTGATTTAATAGTGGAGATTAGCTCCGTTATCTGCTGAGGAGAAACCTGACTGAATTCGGGGAACATCGTAGTCGAGTCGTCGGTGCAAAAAGTGTGGTCGGAATTCACCTGGGTTGAGAAGTTGGAGTAGATTTGATTGACCTTATCTTCGAAGAAGTTGGCAAGGGAGTAGCAGAGTGATTGAGAGGCATCTATGGGCGAGCTGGTCAGTGGACTGGATAGTTTAGTTACCACCTGGAACAACAGTTTAGTGGAGTTTTGGGCCGATTCTATTTGTGCGAGGTAGAATTTGCTTTTCTCTGCGATGATAAGATGTTTATAGTTGGCTATTGCGTCCTTATATAGCGTTCCGTCATTGTTGTTATAGTATTTGCGCCAATGCCTTTCTAAATTTCTGCAGCGTTGTCTCTCAAGTCTGAGTGTCTCTGAGAACCAGGAGGCAGAGGGAGCACTTCGATTAGTGGAGACATTCTCAAGTGGTACTAGGTTGCTGAAGGCATTATGAAACCAGTCTGAGTAATTGTTGGAGGCAAGATCGGGTTCTGGTTTGGAGTCGTGTTGAGATGAGGAGAGCTTTATTTTTAGAAGATGGGTGTCAATGTTTCTCCATGCTCGAAACTGTTTGGAAGAGCGGGTACTGGTGTGCGGGAGGTTGGTTTTCCTGATCTAAATCATAAACAATACTGCCGAGTGGTCGGTCCAGGTCAAGGGAATAACGGTGGATAGGGAGATGTGGCTGTTGTTGGTAAAAAGACCATCAAGTGTGTGACCCGCCATATGAGTGGGTTTTGTCACTAGCTGTCATAGGCCCGCTGACAGTAGGTCTGTTGTAAGGGAGGAGGAGTCTTGTCATCAAGAGATTCTAGGTAAAAATTGAAATCTCCCAGGATAGTATAGTCTGGAGCTCCTGCTACTGGCTCTATCAAGCTACCTAAAGCTGTAAGAAAATCAGCTTGGGAGACAGGTGGACAGTAGAGGAGGGTTCCTTTGAACGATTGGATACTTGGGAAACCTGTGAATAGAACTTACCTTTGCTTGCCCCACCTGGGACCATCTTAACACTAGGCCACAACTTCAAACTGCTGCTATCAATTTCTAATTCTTGGAGGCGCACTTCAGGAGGAGGCGGCCCGCATATGGTTATATTAATAAGTACATCTCATAAAAAAGGAAATGCATTTAATATTACCTTGCTTAATTTGTCCTTGCACTGCACCGCTTGTGCTTGTACTGGCTGTCTGTGGACTCTTCGCTTTCTCCGGAGTGCCTGGTTTGGGAGGCCTAAAACATAAAACCAGCCTTTAATGAAACCAACAAAGGCACAAAAATCCAGTGTGCGGTATAAACTAGATCAACTTGATTAGCACTAACCTGTTTGCTACTGAAAATATACTGTCAGTGGTGAAACTAAGATCATTGCTAGGTTGAACCTACGAGAAAGAGTAAGCTGTACAGTTGCAAAAGACCTCTTGTACGATTACCAAGAATGTACAGTGGGCTCAAAGTCCACCCATTGCTCAGAATTTGTTGGCTTTACTACCAGTTTCATTTGCTTGCTTCTTATTCGATGGCTTGCCTTATCCATCTTGTGCTAGTCCCTCCCCTGGGCCAAAGCCTCTTTAACTATGTCCTTTCACTGCTCACTTATAGGTAACTACTTTTCTCTTTTTACTTAAGCACTCCATGAGAGGGCATGTGTTTTCCAGCTGCCTCCTTTGTGTGCTTCTCTGTCTTCCACGATCCAGGTTTCTCTCTGTCTCGTCCATGTGCTTCCTTCTCCCGCTCCATGTGTTCTCTCTGGCTCTTCTCCCCCCTACGCTCCTAGGCCTAGTTGGGATGCACACTCCGGCAGATGTGCTGAGGTTGGGCTCTCGCTCATAACGCTTAGAGACCAGTAGGTGATTATGCGCTCTAGAAATCCCAATTAACAATAACAACGTTACTCACACCCATGTGTGTCTCCCGTCGAGTCCATGTTGTTCTCTCTCATCTCCTTGCTCTGCCAACATGAAGTACTTTTTTCCCTACCCCACTCACTACCCCAACTGTCTCCTCTGTTGTCCCATTCCCACCCAGCAGTCTTTTGTTTTTTAATTTTCGCTTTTTTTCTCTGTAGCGCCCACACAAAATTGCTGCTGGCTCTCGCATTTATAAATGTGCTGCATACTCCAACTCATAAGCAGCCTTCCTTGTTTCTCCTTCACTCAACTCTCAACATACTCCTCAGTTGCCCATCTACCACCCACGCTGCTGTAATAGAATATTTAAATTTTTCTTTCTTTCTTTTTTTTTGGATGGCCTAGTTGGTGCCATTAGTTTTGGAGGGCCCGGAAACTGTACATTTGCTTCTGGGTGCTCCGCTGCCTGAAAAAGGCTTTCACACACTTCAAGTTTCATTTTTTGTGTCTTATTTACTGATCAAAGGTGGTGTCTGGCATCTTAAATCGGTAAATAAAAAAAATAAAAAAATGTCATCTGCGTCATTCCGGAGGGCTCACTTGCATGGTGACACCACCAGCTCATCAGGGCCGCCAAGAGGACCGCTTTCAAGAACCGCCTAGACAACAACGCACACAGCAGCGAAGAGCTCTCCAACATCGTGAAAGAACTCTCTAACCCCGGCTCCAACACTAACGACATTCCCCCTCTCAAGACCTGTGTGACTCACTGGCCGACTTCTTCCACCGCAAGATCGCCGACATCGACAACAGCTTCAACGCCACGACCCCCACATCTACCGCAGAGCCCACCAACCCTGTGACCACCATGCGCACCAGCCGCCTGACCGCCTGGTCCAACATCAGCGACAAATACACCATCAAGACCATGAACTCCATCCACTCCGGATCCCCATCTGACCCCATGCCCACATCACATTTTCAACGAAGCCAGCACAGCCATCGGCCCCCATCTACGGAAAACGATCAACATCTCCTTAGAGACAGCAGCCTTCCCGGAAAGCTGGAAGCACGCCGAGATCAACGCCTTACTGAAAAAACCCAAGGCGGACCCTAAGGACCTCAAGAACTTCAGGCCCTTCTCCCTGCTCCCGTTCCCGGCGAAAGTCATAAAGAAAATTGTCAACAGACAACTGATCCGATACCTCGAAGACCACAACATCCTGGACCCATCCCAGTCAGGCTTCCGCAGCAACCACAGCACCGAAACCTCCCTCATCGCCACCACTGATGACATCAGGACCCTAATGGACAAAGGAGAAACAGCTGCCCTCATCCTCCTGGACCTCTCAGACACGGTCTGCCACCGCACCCTAACATCTCGCCTCCACGACGCCGGAATCCAAGAGGAAGCCCTGGCCTGGACCACATCCTTCCTCTCTGGCAGAACACAGAGCGTCCGCCTCCCATCCTTCTGCTCCAAGACCACCGAGATCATCTGCGGGTACAGCAAGGATCCTCTCTCAGCCCTACGCTGTTCAATATCTACATGGCTCCACTCGCCCACGTCGCCCACCAGCACAGCCTCAACATCATATCCTACGCCGACAACACCCTACTGATCACCTCCCTCACCGAAGACCCTCTCTCCGCCAAAGCCAACCTCCACAGGGGAATGAAGGCCGTCACCGAATGGATGAAGGACAGCAGGCTGAAGCTGAATTCTGACAAGACGGAGGTCCTCATCCTCGGATCCACCCCCTCAGCCTGGGACGAATCCTGGTGGCCCACCACGCTGGGACCAGCCCCAGCACACACCAACCACGCACGCAACCTGGGGGGTCATCCTCGACTCCACCCTCTCCATGACCAAGTAGGTCAACGCCGTTTCCGCATCCTGCTTCAACACCCTCAGAATGCTCCGCAGGATCTTCAAGTGGATCCCCTCCGAAATGAGAAGAAACGTCACCCAGGCCGTAGTCACCAGCAGGCTGGACTACAGTATCGCCCTCTACGCAGGAACAACAACCAAGCTCCTGAGACGACTACAATGCATCCAGAAACGCCTCAGCATGACTGGTCCTCGACATCCTGAAGAAAAGTGTTTTTCTGATCAGCATCATCTGTACCGGGACTCCATTGTTTTTTTATTGCCATCTCGTGTCAAACAATTCCACACGACCCACCTGGTCATTTCTGCTGATGCCTGAGAAAAATCTAAATTGACACGACAAAAACCATCTTGCAGCCTGCATTTCTGCCCAGGAACTGTCGCACACCCAACCCCCTGTTCTTTGCAGTTCAACAGAAAGCCATGAGACACCCACGCCCTGTGTAAACAAGCTTGTTTTCCATCTCCTGCTCCCAGCCTGGTAAACATCCTTGACAACGTGATCAGGTTATCTAGACAATGGTCTGACTGTTAGGCCCTGATCAGGGTGATTAAACAATGACTTGAAGGACCGGGCTTTGATCAAGGCAATTAAACAATGACCTGAAAAACTGAGCCTTGATCAAAGCAGAGTGAACAATGATCTGTGTACCAAGCCTTGACCAGGTCACTAACTACAAATATCGTCTGGATCTGGTTATCAACTGTAAACACTGCCCTGATTAAAAAATGGTCTGACAGCCAAAAGACTGGGATGAAAAAAGTATAAAAAGGCTTGTAAGCTACAGAGTGAAGTAGCAGCCTCCTGGGTTTTGTCTCTGACTAGCTTGGGACTCTGTTCCATAGCCCGGGCTATTGAAATAAATCTGGGTTCCTCCTGCAGACCAAGGCTCCTGTGTCTCCGTTTACTAAGTATGGAAGATATGGAAGATTTGGGCGGTTCCCCCCGCCACGAGCCCCAGTAAGTGGGTTATCCCGGTTCTTCAAACATCCCCCGACACAGCCACATCACCCCCCACTTGAGAGACCTACACTGGCTCCCCATCAACAAGAGGATAACCTTCAAACTCCTCATCCAGGCACACAAAGCCCTACACAACGCCGGACCAGCATACCTCAACAAACGACTCAGCTTGTACACCCCCACCCGCAGCCTCCGTTCAGCCAGCCACGCCCTCGCCACGGTCCCACGCATCCGGAAAACGACCGCCGGCGGCAGATGCTTCTCTCACCTCGCCGCCAAGACCTGGAACACCCTCCCAAACAACCTTCGACAAACCCAAGACCTGCTGACCTTCAGAAGACTTCTCACAACCTGGCTCTTCGATCAGTAGCGGCGTCCCCCCTTCCCCATCGCCTTGAGACCCTAACGGGTATGTAGTGCACTTTACAAATTCCTTGATTGATTGATTGATGCATGCATGCAGCTACAGTATGGAGCAAGGAACAGAGACTGCATCTTCATGTACTTAGAAGGCCCTGACATAGCCATAGGTCTGCAACGCGCAGCCTACTGGCTTCGCCCCCGCTTGCCATTTCATAATTGTATAATTCTTTTGCCAGAAGCGAAGGACACCAATGTAACAAGACAGTGTAGAAAAAAATGCTTTGTTACATGAAATAGGTAGGTGTGTACATTATACAAACACGAACGACAGACAAAACACTTAGCCTGGTCATACACAAAATATTAATTGCAAAGAATATAGTAGAGAGTGATGACACCTGCTCCCTAAAGCTGCTGACGAGTAGGCAAGAGGTGCTATCAAGGCGCACTAAAAAGACATGGGAATATAGTGCAGATCTGGGTAGGACGTCCACTTCTAGAAAAGGTTGTATATTAATCGCAAAAGGGCGCAGGACTTGGTTTGCACATTAAAATAGTTGAAGTTAATAAGGAAGCAGATTGGAAACAGAATGTGATTAAACAGAGGTAGGAGGTTCATACTGAAGTGTGGGGTCTCCGTTTACATCGGGTGCTATCTTTGCTGACAGCCAATGTAGAGAGGTAGATCACGGCCTGTATTTGTGACCTTGTCATGCAAGGACGAGTGATGGCAAGTCCAATTAATAGACTTGTACAATATTCTAATTTACTCAATTCTATTTTTATGTCCACTGATTCTGCTTGACACTACAGCACCGCTTTTTTCTCTCTCTCAACTACGGGGGGGAGGGGGTTCTGTGGATTAAGGTACAGTATACTGCTTAAGGTTTGGATTATTACTGTATTGAAATATAGGGGCATTTAAAAAGGAGACAAATTAATGAACTATTTTGCCAAGCAAACCAAAAATAGCAGTGTTTTCTAACTGCATTTTGGGGCACCTGGTCCCATTTCTACTATTATATCCCAAACAGCTTATATTTCACATTTCCATGTTGCCCTGATGTCTTTGACTTTATATGTTGTGCACCACACAACTTATTCGTAGATTAACCCCTTCAATGCTCATGACGGAACGATTCCGTCATGAGCATCGGTTGAGCTGTGCTCATGACGGAACCGTTCCGTCATGACCACACCCAATTCTGAGGATCCAGCACGGGGGGAAAATCTCCGTAGCAGTGATGAGGTTAAGCAATCATTGTATCATGGCGGTCTCTTCTCCGTAGTATCCTGGCACATGCGGATCGGCATGACATGCAAATCCCCAGCATGCTAGATCTCTCTTCGCCCAATAACACTGTGGATGATACATTGCTGTTGGATCACCCTGTCTCAGTAAACCTTAAAATGGCTTCACTTCTCTTGGGCAGGGAGTAAAGACAAAATTAACATGGGCCTTTTTTGCCTACCTCTGTTCAAGAAAAAGGAAGAGTTCCAAGAGCGTAGCAGCTGTAACGTTTTTTTCAAAATCTATGAGACATCACTTAAAAGGATGCTGAGAAAGAAGAGGCCCAATCTTCATTCTCATGAAGACGGCACGCGGCGAGACATATTCGAGCTGTGGCAGTGCACGCAGAGGTTACTGGGCTCCAACTGTAATAATGGGAGTCATCTACAGTGTTGTTTTCAGGCCATAGTAATATTGCCCCTCATACTGGATTGGTTGTATGATATAACGCATTCCGTTGCAACCAATGCCTTTACCATGTACGCGTTACAATGTGAAAGCCATTACCAGGCACAACCTTTATCACGTATTGTTTAATAACGAATATGCCTTTAGCAAGCATGCCTTTTCAAAAATCTTTTGTAGTAAAAGCATGAATGTTAAAGGTATATGTGTGGCAAAAGGTCTTCCATGACCCCTGACCTGAGCCCTAAAACAGGTCCCTGGTGCGCTCCCCAGGCCAATTTAAAAATACCCCTCCCTGAGCCCTAAAAGCAGACCCCAATGCAACCCACCGGCTCCAAGCCCTTGTAAATAATACCCCTCCCCACAGCCCTAAAAGCAGATCTCCCCTGGCCCACAGCCCTTCTGAAAATACCCCTCCCCGATCACTAAAAGTAGACCCCTGCGCGACCCCCCCACGGCCCTCAGCCCTTTTAAAAATACCCTTTGCCTGAGCACTAAAAGCGGACCTTGGTACAACACCCCCACCTTTTTTTTAAAATACCCACACCAGCCCAAAACCCTAAAACTGTAGCCTCCAGGCCAAATTCCCCTTACCTCTCCATGATGACCAGGCAGCTCCTCTGGGGCGCAGTGCACGTCATAAACAGGAAGCAGAAGGGTCTCTTTGTTTCCGCTAATGACGCGATAGGCTTCACCCCCTTGCCACATATATAAGCCTTACCACCAGTACCACACATATACCTTTACCATATATACCTTTGCAACGTAAATCGATGTAATGGTATGCGTGGTATAGTCATATGCTCTGTAAAAAATGCATGTTTAAGGCTATGCGTAGTAACGGTGCCTTTGTTGCAGTGCATGTCTGGTAAAGGCTATGTATGTTAACAGCCATGTTGTAATGGCAGTTTTCCTACTGGATTACCACCCTTTTTCACTTCAGTCCCAGGATAGTTAAATATAGCAGTCCACGTGGGAACTCCTTCGATTTTGCGAATGGCTCACCATTCCAACTTGCAGTTGGTAAATTTGCAGTGTGCTACAACACGATTTTGATTGGAAAACACTAATACATCTAGTAAAGGATGGCTATTTGGAAGCCAAGCCTACAACCTGCCCCTTCCAAATAGTGATTACTCATGGAGTCGCAACCCATTTTTAGAAATCAATAGAAGCAAAGATCCAAAGGCGGACTCCAAGTGCCGCACAAGCCTCAGTATAGTAACCCCAGGTGTGATCCAATATTATTAGGTTGGGTGGTGTGCACAAACTGCTCCAGCAACCGCCCTTGAGGGCTGCAACCCATCTGCTCGGGAACCAAAACTAGTGAAGCAATGGAGCGGTGCACTACCAAGGTATACAGGTATTCAATAATGAAGCACTTTCAGTTACTTCGTTGGTGCCATCTTTATTTAAGCAGATCCAAATCAACAGAAAACAGATATCAGCCAACGCATTTCATTCAAGAAAATGAACTTCGTCAGGCAATGTGAGTGTATGTCGAAAGCCTTCACAAGTGGTGAAAAGTAAGGTCCAATCAACCTCAATTTGTGGTGGTCGATGCAATAGTAGCGTAGGCCTCCTTGATAAGGGCCAACAGCGAGAAGCCTTAGACGGGCGGTCTGAGCGTAACCACACTCCTGTTATTCATTTACTGACTCCTACAATGATGCAAACAGTCACAATCTCTGTTTGAGACTGTACATTTTTTTGTATATCAGGCCCTTAGGCATTTGCTCAACTGCACAGGTGTACAGCTATCTCCTTGGTTAGTGAGGGAATCCAGATTGGACTTGATCCGGAAAACAGCCATGTGTAGTCATAGGCAATAGGTTAGGTTATAGTCACGCAGCTTCACTGAAAATGGCACTGTGGCTCTATAAAGGGTGCCAAGCTGCCAGAGGAAACTGTCCGCCATGTTTTCCTCACATTCCCACATAAACATAGTCAAATAAAAACAAATAGCAAAGGTAAATGATGTATTCATCCTAAAGAAGAGAGGAGAGTGGGTTGCAAGAAATCAGCCAAGCTGTCAGTCGTACCCACCAGAAAGACCACATTACCAAAGGTAAGTAACTTGTTCTTATAAAGAATACTCGCTCCCGAAGATTCCTTTCATGGATCACTCTCAAAGAACTCTTGAAGGAGTAGGGTGGAGGATATCCACAATGGAGTGCTAAATACATACCCCAGGAAGACGCCTGTTAAACAAAACAAAAACGAATGGAGAATCACTCCCCAATTGAGATTATGCTCGGTCATCCACATCAAGACATAAAATGCTTCGAAAAGAATGGTAGTGGAACAAGAAGCAGCCCGACAAACCACTTGCATTGAAATTCCTCCCATAAAGGCTAAGGTAGCCACCAAATGCCTCTCTGAATGGGCACTAAATGCACCCATTGGTGACTGCTTTACCAACCTCACTTCCTTCAAAGCCTTTCAGAAGTTTATCATTAACTCTGAAACTTCTCTTTTGTGTATACATTTTCTGGCAGCTGTTCTGGGATCAAACCTGTGCCACCCTCTCTTTTTTGGAAGAATGGATGATGTAAAAAGAAGGTAATAACAGTTCTTAGGCAATGTGGAGAACTGTAACCCACTATTGAGGAAAGAAGGCTTGAACCAAAGAACACTCGTTCTTGAAAACCCAGCAAAAGGAGCAGAAGCTAAAAGGTCTTACAAACATCTCGCTCGCCTGATGAAGGTTCTATATATCAGGAAGACCACCTTCTAAATGAAGAATTTCTGGGGGGCTGAAATATGTAGCCTCAAAAGAAGAAGAGGGCCCCTATCAAAAATACATTTACTAAATAACGATCCCAGAGCAAGACCTGATAAAACTAGGAAGTAGTTTGTTCTACAATCCCTTTAAAAATCTTCACCTAACAGGCATTTTAAATAAAGAACTCCGATCTGCAGAATAGATGCATCACTACAATACTTGGACAATTCTCTGCTAAGAACACTGACATTTAAATTATTTAAACAATCTCTGCTTAAAAAGGTTTTGCAGATTTGCTATGGCACCGGCAACAGGCTACCTATTTGAATAGACCATGCTGATTAACAGCTGCCTAGATGCCACAAATACTTTCACTGCTTCAGCAGGTAGTTCATTATTTGCCAAAGCTAGTCTCTCAAGTTCCACATATGTAGGTGTTATATTTAAGGTATAATATAGGTATATATGTCGAACATTGGGGTGAAACATCCAACCAAAGCTCTTTGTCAATTAAACGGTTCCAACTGGAAACAGCAGGGTTGTCTTTATAAACGTCAGTCAATATTGAAGAGTCACTGGAGTACACTTGGAATTTCAGACCATATGAAGCAGTTACACCTGACAGTATGTGCCCGTAGGTGTAGTGGAAAAAGAACCCAGCCCTGGGGGACTCTTATCTGAAGTTAGCGTTCTTCGATAGAAATGGACTGAGCTTAACACATTGTTTCTTGCTTGAAAGAAAAGATTGTAACCAGAGGTGGTACTTTTCCTAGAATACTAAAGTGTTTGCCTCTCATCTCTCCCTGCCCGTGGTCTGACCCCTTTATTATTACGTTTTGCCTGGCCTTTTCCCCCCATACCAGCCAAACACCTACGGGGAACCTTCTGGCCAGGAACTGGAACAGGGTTGATCTTGATAAATTTTGCTCCTTACTCAGCGCCTCTTCCCCCATCGAACAGGACTCCCTGAACACCCAGGCTGCCAGTGTGAGGCACTGGCTTTATTCAGCTAGTAACACTGTGGCACCTCTTAGACGCCTTAAATTAAAGCGTCGCCACGAAGCCCAGAGATGGTTCTCGGATGAACTAAAAGCTAAAAAACTTACACTTCGACGGGCCGAACGTAGTTGGAGGCGTAATTACGCCCCTGAGAAAAAAGTGCTATTCATGGCCCAGCTCAAAGACTATAAACTGTCCATCCTCCACGCTAAAACCTTGTATTTTTCTAAGAGGATTACTGACTCCGCTTCCAAGGCAAAAGATATTTTTTCCATAGTGGAAGAACTTTCACACCCTGACAGACTTACTATTAAACCTTCCCCTTCCCAAGATTTATGTGACTCCCTTAATTTTTTTTTGTAGAAAAAATTGCAAAAATCAAAGAGAGTATTCCCCGTCACACACCATCCTCTACACTCACAGTTGCCCCAACATTTAATATTAGCAACTTTCATACAGTGGACCAGCTACCCCCAATTTCTGAGGAAGAATTTCTAGCCTTACTAAAAAAGGTGAGCTCTGGCTCACCTACGGATTGTTGCCCCCCCATATTCTGCGTGACGTTTTTACTGTTTGTCCCAAACCACCCCTGGCACTTCTTAATAAATCCCTCCGGCTTGGTCTGGTCCCTGACTCCGTCAAAACACTTGAAGTGATACCCATTTTAAAGAAACCTACCGCAGACCCCTCTCTTATGAGCAATTTCCGTCCCATCTCCCTGCTCCCCTACCTCAGTAAAGTACTTGAGACTCATGTCACCAACTTCTTGAGCTCGTTCATTGAACGCACCCAGTTCCTCGACCCACGTCAGGCTGGGTTCCGACCGGCCCATTCAACAGAGTCAGTCATCTTGTGAGTGATGGAGGAGCAGAGGAGAGGAGTGGACCTTGGGATCAACCAGGCCTTGGTGCTCCTGGATTTGTCGGCTGCCTTCGACACGGTCGACCATGATATTTTGGTCGACCGTGTCGGCGCTCGCCGGCGTCCGGTGGCCGGCTCTTGGCTGGATTCGCTTTTTCTGAGCAACCGTCATCAGGCTGTGCGTCTTTCCAACTTTTCAGCGGATAAGGTCAAGCTGTCATGTGGCGTCCCCAGGGTTCCTTCCTTCCCCCCTTCTTTTCAATCTATACCTGACTCCCCTCATTCGGGCTCTGCAGGGGTGTAATGTCACTGCATTCAACTACGCTGACGATATCCAGCTGGTCTTTGATATTGACTCCTCCAAACAATCTATACATAATTTCCAGTCCACCTTATGTCTTATCAGTAACTGGATGGAAAATAACCACCTAAAGCTTAACCCCGACAAGACCGAGTTGGTCTTCTTTGGAGGTACTTCTAATCCCTGGAACCCTAATTTTTGGCCTTCTGGCCTTGGTTCCCAGCCTTGCCCTGTTAATTCAGTAAAAAGCTTAGGTGTCATCATTAGTAAGGACCTCTACATGAAGCCTCAGATTAGTGCCGTGGTATCCCCCTGTTTTTTTCATCTTCGGAAAATCCGGAAGATCTCTCGATTTCTAACTACGGAGGCCCTGACCCTGGCTTTGCTGGCCCTGGTAGTCTCTAGGATTGACTATGCCAACTCCCTCTATGTTGGCATCCCAGCATACCAGCTGAATCGCCTTCAGCTGGTGCAAAATCAGGCCGCAAGACTAGTCTTCCATCAGCCCAGACACTGCCATGTTCGTCCCTTACTCAAATCCCTTCATTTTCTCTCAGTGGCCAAACGCAGTGAATTCAAACTTGGCTGCACTAATTTTAAAGCCCTGGCCGGCCTCGGTCCTGTTTTTATATCCTCTCTTCTCTATCGTTACTCTCCTCCGCGTCATCTCCACTCTTCTCACTTGGCCCTTCTCACCACCCCCACTTTTAACCATAAAAAACACAGCGGTCTCAGATTTTCATTTCTTGCCCCGTCTCAGTGGAATGCACTGCCCTTGGAGCTGAGACTCACTCCTTCTTATCCCCATTTTAGATCCCTTCTGAAAACTTTATTGTTCTGTCAAGCTTATGTATAAACATTTCCCTTTCTGATCCTTCTTAAATCCACTACACTGTCTTAATGTTTTGGTCACTAAGGGCCAGATGTAGGTAAATCCGATTTACCGACTTTTAAATACCGAGTCATACCGATTCGGTATTTAAAAGTCGGTAAATTGGAAGGAGGCAGATGTAGGTAAAAAATTACCGAATCTGTCAGAGTCGGTATTTACAGATTCTGTAAATACCGATTCTGTATTTCCCATTGATTCCTATGGGCCTTGAAGCCCATAGGAATCAATGTGAAATACAGATTCGGTATTTACAGAATCGGTAAATACCGAATCCTGCAAGGGTGCAGGGGGTGTCACTTTGACACCCTCTAGCACCCCAATTCTGGACTTGTGTGCAATGTGGCACACAGACATGCCCTAAGGGCATGTCTGTGTGTCACAGTGCACAGGTGTGCATGCACAGATGTGCATGCACACCTGAATTCGGTATTTTACCACCCAATAGGATTGGGTGGTAAAATACCGATTTTTAAGGGCCTGTGGCACTCTTAGGAGTGCCACCTACATATGGTTGTTCCGAATCGGTAAATATACCGATTCGGTATTTTACAGATTCTGTAAATTTACCGATTCGGTAACTTTACAGAATCGGTAAAATATAGGCCCCCTACATCTGGAAACCCAAATACCAGTCGGTAATGGCCAAATTCGGCCGTTACCGACCGGTATTAGGGCTCCTACATCTGGCCCTTAGTGTTCACAGCGCCATGGAACCGTTCGGTGTAAGTGCGCTACAAAAATATTTTTAACATAACATAACAGGCAAGTGCATAGTAGCTGGAGGTCAATTATGTCAAAAGCTGCAAAGAAATCTAACAATATCAGTGCCGCTGAACAGTTTTTCTCTAATTTGAAGATTGCGGTTTCTGTGCAACTGTCACTCGAACCCAGAACAGCAGTGGCAAAGTAAATGCCTGGATCCTGGAAAGTTTTTCAATTGGGAAGTTGCTATGCATTTAATGAAAGGCAGCAAATAGCTGGCTCTGAAGTTAGATTGCACTGGCTCTAGGCTATTTCAGTAGAAGGATTGTAATTGAGTCCTCAGGGTAAATCCCTCGCTGTTTTGAGACACTGATAATTTGAGAGATATTGTCGGCCAAGTTACACATATGCAATTACTTTAAATGGTGGGTTAAGGTGGCATATCTCAAGTCGGTGTGGGGAAGTTTACTTGCCCATGATGGGAAGTCATTACGTGATATGCGTTCACACTGAAAAGGTGGCTAAGTGTGATATTTGGTGTCAGGTGATTAGTTTCACCTACTTAGGTCTCCTAAAGGTGTAAACGGAGGAGCTTTTTATGATATACTTTCTAATGTGAAATAACTTTGGAATAAAAATAGTTGCCGAGTTGCCCACATCGGTCTTGGATTGTCATAATAAGAGCTGAAGTTCATTAAGGAATCTTATTTTTTTGTGTATCACAAAAGGTTCATAGGTGGAGATCTTTCCAATAGCAATATATTCTTTGCAGTGCACTTTCGTAACAGGCATAATTTCTCTTTTATTGTCCGTTAGAATGTAAATTGTCATCCCCTGTAAGTGAGAAAGGAAGACATTTAGGGTTACTTTAACTGCACTAATTTCTAGAAAGTTGATGTTACACGTAGTCTCCTGAGGAGACCAGAGACCCCTGAGTGGGAGTTCTTCAAGGTGAACACCCCAAACCACAAGAGAAACCCTCACCACAACCATTAATCACAGCCAGCGCCAGACTGGGAACCAAAACCGGCCCTGGCAAAGTGCTGCCCCCCCCCCCCCCCCCCCGCAAGGGGTTGGGGGTGCCACCAAGCTCTTTCCAGGGCCGGTTTTCTGCCGATTTTGGTACAGGGACTATTTTGCAGCAATGCTGCACAATCGGCCCTGTAACAAAAACGGGCCACAGGGGCCCAAAACCGGCCCCCACCAGTGCGGCGTACCGGGGGATTGCCCGGTGCCCGCTACGGCCAGTCCGGCCCTGGTCGCAGCCAAAGCAGTCTGAAGGCTTTCCTGTTATAAGTGTGAAGGAAGACACCCAGCATTGCAGGCTGTGAAAAGAGCAACTGGTGACACTAGATAAGGTCGCTCAATCATCGCAAACCTGCTTTCACTGCTGGAGTAAACATCTGGGAAGTGGATCCAGGTGTGTCCCTATGATGAGGCACTAGTACTGCTGGTGACAAGACAACTCCAGCTCGAGATGTCATTTGATCACTGAAGGGGTGAAACATAACCCATAAAAGCACATAGGGCGGTACCTAGGCACAACATGGAACCGAGGCTAGGGCTTTACATGGTTAAAAAGTGCACAAAGGGAAAGGCTCCGAGGGACATCAGGGCATGTAAGCTCATTCTTTCACTGTCATTTGAGGCTTAGCATGCTGCAGACAGTAACGTGCAAAAACGGCTTGGCCATGATAGCAAATGCATAAGATGACTAAGCCAAAGAGTAAGGACAACATGAAGAAAGATGCTTCAGAAAAGATTTAAGCCCACAAAGCCACCATAGGAGAGGCCCATTTCAAGATCCACTTAAATACTCTGTCATCAAGGCAAGCATATGCAACTGATGCTTAAAAAAATCACATAATAACAAACATCATGTTAACTGGGAAGTGATAAAAAGAAATGAAAATGTTCCACAAGATAAGACATAGTAAAGATAAAACGTGTCACAAACTAAGTTTATAGACACACTAAGCAAGAGCCATGCAAAGTGATAACCAAGAAGATAGGTCTCTGCATGGATAATGTTGTCGCCCAGCGAAATGTCTTAAACTTGCACTTACATATGTGAATCCACGACCTGGGAACAGAGGTGATTTTTATTGCAGGATGAAGAAATGGCATGAAAAACTGTGCATGAAGGATCCCACCACCTCTATTGGAAGGTCTTCCTCTACGGTTCACCAATTTGGAACAGGATAGCCATTCGCCATTCCAAAAGGGTCCTAAGAAAATGCTCCAATATGGTGAGAAACTGTATAAAGTTACCTCAAAAGCCAACTTCAGGGGGGTCTGGGTAGCAATTAGTCAATCTTAAGCATTCAAAGCAGTGTTGGTGCAGGGTTAGTATTTGGGTTCTCTGCAAAAGAAGAGTACTGCTACTGACACCCAGCCATTGGTAATACGAGGGCACAAAACCTCACATTAAAATACTGGTTGTAAAAAGTGTTCGAAATTTGCGACGAGTATTGACTTTCACAAACTGACTTATGAGCCAATAGATCAGTATGCGAAATTTTAAATCCGAGTGAGTCGAAATGCAATGCACCACTTTAATATTCATAAGGTAGGTCGCAAACTAGGACTCATTCAGATTGTTGGCAATCTCACCAATGACAGCCTGCAAGGGTCAGAGGTCTGGGATTGTTTTTTGATAAAGATTTTTTTTTTTTAAACAGCCTGATTTTCTCAAAGGAAATAGGGCCGCATTAAAAAAATTCCTGTAAAAGTTTGCCCCAGAAACTTTTTCCACAATTCACAAGAGGTCCAAAATTAAGCTTTTCCCTTCTGCGAATGGGTTACCACCACAACTTGGCAGTTGATAACTTTTCAATGGTTTGCGACTGGAACTCTGGTGGTACACCAATAATATATTTGAACCCCGTTTGGTATTTGGAAGGGATGCCCAGACCATATCCATTCTAAATAGCGAATTAGTATCTAGTCGCAGTTCTATTTAAGAAGCCGGTAAAAAGTCACAGTTCAAATAAAATACACTGTGCTTGCATCAAAATAATTTTACACATGTAAAATTGTTGGAGCTTTCAACATTTTCTGTCACTGAAAGCAAAGGATTAATGTTTCTGACCGTCAATAAACATACAGTAGAAACATTGATCCATCCGCAGAATTTAAAAGCACTACATCTACAGGCCATTATATAATTCAGTACAAAATACATCAAAGGCAACAATAATGACTAATTTAACAATTGTTATTTGAGGAAGGGAATGTATATGAATTGATTTTGTCTACTAAAAACGTATGCATATGAAGTGATACCTGGCCGGAGCTTTCTTCATGTGGTCCCCAATGAAGGTGGCATTGGTCATACTCATCAGAGTATTTGCCAAGGAGATGAGAGAGAGCAGATGCTGAGTGGTGACTGCACGCGACACTCCGTATGTGCCTTTCCCTAGCCCTTCGGTGATGGCCATCTTCCGTTCCATTTCCAGAGTGCCAAGAGCCTTTTTCATAATGGCATGGCTAAACCCAGGAAGCATCAGTGACATGTGGCCTCCTCTGGAGAGCAACCCAAAGGACACGGGGCAGTGCGGCTTGAGCATCCCCAAACGCTCTAGGCAAACCTCATCAAGCGTCTCGTTGAGACCCCAAGCATGAAGACAAGACATGAAAAGTTTTGCAGTGTCCATAGTCAGATTATATTCCAGTAAAGTTAAAGGTTTAGATTTGCTTGAGCGGTATTCCGGGTCACTTTCTTCCCTCTTCTGTCTCATGGTCTCTTCATCCTCGTCCTCATCATCAAGAAGATGTTCCTTAATGTTCTCTTTGATGGTTTCCTTGACCTGCTGGAAGAGAACGGCTGCTCGTTTGCCGGCAAGAAAAGAACTGCTTTTGTCAACAGCACCGGAGGCTTTCTGCAGACTCTCTGGGGACGTCAGCGTAGTGTTGGGCCTGGAGGCTTCTTCCGTCAGCAGCTGAATAATCAAGGCTTCCACGTCAAAGAACAGAAGGTGGATATCAGGGTCTGTTAAATTAGTCTTTATTGCTTGAACCATAAGAGAATTATGAGAATATTTCGGCAGATTCCCCTGCAGAAGAGAAAGTCAAAATGTATAGATTGAGTGCGTGACATTTTATTTGCTAAATTTTTTACATAAATCAATCATACTTTAAAGGAAAAAAATATATAAAATAGAAGAATACATCTCCAATGTATTTCAAAAGAAGCACCGTAAACACACATAGCATTACTCATGTGAAATCTCCATATGCTTGGATTTCTGGAAAATACATTTATGTTATTGAAGATCATAAAAAAGCAATCTATTACAATGCAGGTTTTACAAATCAAAAAAGTATTTACCCATGTATCTAATATAGTTACTCGTCACCTGCAGTTTAGTGTTCTGCATTTCCCAAATGAAAGCTTTAATCCTTCACATTGTAAATATAAAACAGTCTACAAGGTTTTTGTAATATGAAATCAAAAGTAATAAAGGACTTGCCTATAAATTCCCTCATTAGTTCTAAAGTCCATCTGGGTGAACTCATTAGCATAGGAATGCATAAAAAAATGTTATGTTATGTTATGTTAAAATGCGTTTATATAGCGCTCGGCTACTCTAAAAGAGTGTCCCGGCGCTTTCCACAGGCAGCTACAGTGTATAACAACATAACAAGAAAGACAGAACCCAAAAGAAAAAGAAAGAAACCCACCTAAACAGAGAGATTAAAAAGCCAAGTCTTCAAATTCTCCCTGAATTGAAGCAAATTGGGAGTACTGCGAAGTACCAGTGGGAGCGAGTTCCACAGCTGGGAGGCCTTAAGGCTGAAGGAGCACCCCCCAATGCGAGCCTTCCTCATGCGTGGAACCACAGCAGTGAAAAGGGATTCCGAACGCAGTGAGCGAGCAGGGCGATAGAAAGCCAATCTCTTCTGCAGATATCCTGCGCCTGAGCCAAACAGAGCTTTGTGCACCAGCGTCAGGGATTTGAACATAATCCGCTTCTGAATCGGGAGCCAATGAAGCGTCTGCAGAAGCCCAGAAGCCTGTGCGCGTCTATGCAAACCAAAGATCGCGCGGGCTGCAGAGTTCTGTGCCACCTGCAAACGCTGGACCAAGTAGTCTGGAAGGCCTAGAAAAAGGGCATTGGCATAGTCTAGCCTGGATCCAATGAGCGCCTGCACCGTAATCCGTCTGTGCTCCGCAGATAGTAGAGGAAGAAACTTGCGGAGCATTTTCAGAATGCCGAAACAGGTGCCGGCCAGGCCAAGAACATGCGCTCTCAGAGAGAGCTTGTTATCAAGCTTAACACCAAGATTTTTGGCCACCAAGGAGGATTGTGCAGGAGGACACATGGCAGCCGGCCACCACGGCCGCCACTCGGGATCGATGGCACAGCCGAAGAATAGCACCTCCGACTTACTGGAGTTGGCCTTCAGACTATTCCGCTGGACCCAGCCAAAGACCATATCCAGGCAGTCCCGAATTCTCTCCCCATCAAATGGCTGGTCTTTTGCACATGTGAAGAGGAGTTGCGTGTCGTCGGCGTAGGACACGATCTGGGCTCCGTAAGCCTCCACCGCAGCCGCAAGGGGGGACATAAAGATGTTGAACAATGTCGGGCTCAACACAGAACCCTGTGGAACCCCGACTCCCAATGGCGGCATCTCATAGACTAATAAAATGCTTGTTTTCGATATAGGGAGGACCTGGCCTGGCAGTTTGGACAGGACTGTTCTCATTGGGCGCAGGGTCGACTGATTTGCATTTGGCTTGGTCCAAACTGGAATGGCATGTGAGCTAAAAAACGGATGAGTTTAGGCCCAGATCTCTGTACTGGGGTTGAATATTTGACATTTGGGATTGTGTCTTCCGAGGGTAGTCTCACAGAACATTTATCTATTTTTATTGATCAATTTGCTATTTGACTTGGTGAAAGAGTTGCCATCATATATAAAGGACTCTAGAGACTTTTTATGTCTTATGGAGGAGTTATCATGGCAAGATGAATATAAGATGATTGTGCTAGATATAACCAGTTTATATGCCTCAATAGATCATGAACAGGGTTTGCGGGCGATATCTCACTTCCTGGCTAAAAGGGCTGTGAGATTTTAAATGCACAATGAAATGTTGCTACAGTTCGTGGAATTTTGTTTGAAAAACAGTGTGTTGCAACTTGGCACTTGGTATCTTCCACTCTCCTCTGTTTCCCCCCTCCCTTCTCCTGCCCACTTGGTATGACCTGTAGCTGTCTCTGGAGGCAGCTTTAGAATGTGGTGAGTTTTGGTCCTGTCAAGCTGGGAGCACCTTTAGTGATTGATACCGAATAAAGTTCTGGAAATTAATCCACGTGTGGACAATCTTCACTACATTTGTGGCGACGAGGGTAACGGAGCTGAGCCAGGGTCAGTGGGGTGCTCTCCCCTGGAATAAGTTAAGCTTGGACATGGATAACGTGACGAAGAATTGAGTTAATGAGCTGCGTCGGGCGTTCTTGTGTGAAAAAGAAACAGAAGAGGAGTAAGTCCCGAGTGGATGAATTTTAAAGTAAGCAAAAGTTCATCAGGTGAGCAGCTGAAGCCAATGAGGAAGGCTGAGCGGAGCGGGAGACAAAATTGCAGTTAATTGTTCCCACCGCGTTGTGAAGTGATATTAAAAGCCTTGGTGAAGAAGTTGAGAAATCGGCTCTGTAGGAGAAGATCCGTGAAATTAGCGGCAGAAGCATTTGGAGAGATGATCTACATCGGGCGTTCTTATGAAAAGTGAGTTTGTGAGGAGAAGTAAGACCCGAGTTGAAGAGCTGTGACAGAGACGAAAGCTCGTGTGGTGAGCAGTTGTAACTGACGAAGTAATATAAACCAGTTAAAGAAGGGGAAAAGAAAACAAGACGGATTGAAGCGTCGGAAAATAAAGCGGCGTGAGGTGAGAAGGGAGCTGACCCCAATTGATCTTCTAGTAAGAGGTTTTACAGTCACCACCTCCCTGCGCGTCAGCCCCTGATAGATCCCCCAAGTGAGGTGGAGAAAGATAATCGGGTGTCGGGCCGGGCACCGTGAATTCCTATCACCCACTCAAAGTAAAGCCTTTGGGGTATCAGCGCGCTGGTGCAAAGTCGTGTGTCATTTCGGGCACAGGGAAGGCGTGTATGCTGAGCTCGAAGGCGAGGACGGCTCCTGAAAGGAATCAAAGAAAAAAAAAAAAAAAACAGTAAAGGATACGCGCTGCGCTCTGCGCTTTGAGGAACACTATACTGATGGCGCGTAGGCGAAAGTAAATATTGACTCTCTGTCAGGTCTCCGGCGTTAGGCGGCGTGTTTGCCTTGAGGTTGTCTTTCATCGAGCAACACACAGCCTGACACCTTTCCCGCTCCTGAGCTAGATGAAGAGAGCAATGGACATTCTGTGAGGAGAAGCTCTCTAAGCTAATCCGAGTTGTGAGTTTTGAAGGAGGCGGAAGTCCGTAAAGTGAGCAGCTGGAATCCAAAAGAGAGCTTAGCGGATGAGGAACGGAAGTATTATAAAATCGTTCTCACCGCATTGGGAAGTTAACCTCATGAGCATAGGAGGAAAGGAAGGTAATTTAACCCCGGTATAAGTGAAAGACCCTACCTGAGGTGAGAATCCCTGCCTGTCAGCACGTCGCTATTCTCCCTGGCAGTGCGTCACCATAATGCAGCGGGAAGCTGATCTGAGTTGAGGAGGAAGAAGCGACTTTGGTAAACACCCCGGAGGGTGCCTCAGGCGGAGCCCGAGCAGGCGCAGGTGCGGGGAATTCCTGGGTGTGTGAAAAGGAAAATCAAAGAAGTGGAGATTCGTCATCGCGGGAGGAAGCGTCAAGAAGAGGTGAGAGGTGATAAGTAAAGAAGTGCCAAAGGCAAGCTGTCACACGTCTCCAGCCGTGAGCTGCACTGAGGAGACAGATTGTTCGGCGTTTCACCCAGAGACATATTCAGGCAGAAAACGTCCCAAGTTTAGCAGTTGTTGGCGGTACTATTCCCCCCGATGAAGTTGAGGTACGATATCGTGAAACGTTTGGCTTTCACAAGAGGAAGATATGTGTTAAGAAAAGAAAGGTCGTAAAGTGAAGTTTAAGTGAAATATTTACAAACGTCCTTGAAGTATAAAATAACGCTGCTTGTTATGAGATTTACTGAGGAACCGGGGGAGTTCTCGGGGGGTGAAGCGTGAGATAGAAAGATTGCTCAACCGGGCACTGAGACTGTTCCCTGACTCACAGAGGTGTGCTCCTAGGATATTGAGCGTGAGGAGCATCCGAGAGTGGGTTTTGTAATAACTATCCTCTTTCTCAGTAGAGTAAAGCCGTGAAGCTTTACAGGCGCCAGTGTCACCCCTACAGCCTGTAAATGGTACAGACGCCACATTGTACTGCCACCCAGTGGGCTATTCTGCCCAATGCACTCACGTTAACAAACCTGCAGTGGGGAATAAGGAATAAGGTCTTAGACATTTAAAATACGTCAAGAGTAAAAAATTATAAATAAACAAAGGGGTTTACTTATAATCACATGAGCACGTTTGTGAAGAGTATTATTCTAAGAGAAAATTCGGCGAGGCTGAAGGGGGCAGTAGAGCTTGTCAGGGAAGACTGCGTTCCTGTTTCATTGGGAACAAAGGAGGAGGAGGAACCCGCTACTCGCAGGCCTGAAAGTGCGATCTTACCGAGCGGGACTTTCCCTATCAGCACATTCCTTTTAACCATCTGGGGCAAAGGAGCACGCAACGAGGCACTCTCGTTCCGACATCTGTTGGCGGGAGGTGAACATTGCACCTTCATGAGCTATCATAGATACAACAGCACGGGCAACATGGAATGGGGCCAGAAGTACAATTTTCCGCCACCCGTGCCGTTTATGGAGGAGGATGAGCAAAATGTCGCTGATTGGAGTGTGTGGAAAGAGTATTTCGAGAATTACATTTCAATTTTTGAGGAAGAGGCAGGATCCTTTTTACCTAAGGAAAAGGCTGAAATATTGCTTTACAGCTTAGGAACTGGGGGACGGAAAAAGTACCGAGAAATGGAAAAGGCATTCATGATAGGTACGATCAGGAATATTTATGAGGACATCTTGAGTGTATTGGATGAATATTATGTACATGACTCGTTGGAAAAAATACAAAGCGAAGAAGTTAAGAAGGAAAGGAGGGGTGGCCACGAGGAAGTTAATCTAAGTAAAATAAACCCGGGGTGTACCATCTGTATAGGCGGAGTGATGACAGATGTGATAACAGATTCAGGTTCCCGTCATAGTTTGATGAGCAAGAGGGAATGGAACCGAAAATTAGTTAAAAAATATGGAAACGTATTGAAAGAGGCAAACATTTCCCCAAAGTCTAATACAGGAGAGGACATTAAAGTAATAGGATACCAAGTCATGGATTTAATGTACATGGGAAATCAGTCCAGGAGCACCATTTACATAACAGAAAGTGGACCCACCATGCTGGGGTGGGAGGATCAAATGAAACTGAGAATATCACACAAAGGAAGAAGAAGAGAACAAATGAGGGAGCAGGCACAGAAACAAAGCATGAGTGTAACAAAGGGAGGTGCGTCGAAGATCTCTACGCCGCCCCCCAAGGGTGCTGAAGTTTTTGAAGGGGCTGCCAGTATTAAAGTACAAAGGGAAATTACTACCATAAGCAACTTGAAAGGAAAACGAGAATCTTACCGATGTATGGTGGATGAGAGAGAAATACGTAAGAAACAAGAGTGCAAAAGTAGAGAAAGTTTAGTAGGAGAAGAAGAAGTATTCGAAAGGAAGGGAGAACACACTAGGGCAATAGAAAATGAGCGTAAAAAGACTAAATGTAAGGGTAATCCTTTCAATAGCAAAGAGATGGGGCAAATGACCACGCCATCTGAACTCGAGACTAAAGTGAGGGAGGAGTATGAGGTCAATAGTCAAAAGGAAAGAGAAGTGGTCTCAAGTTTGAAGAGGGAGAAGAAAGGAGAATACCCTCAAAGGCCCTACAGTGGGACGGTGAAGAGAGAGAGCAAGGTAATGCAAAGAACTATACTAAAAGATTTCCAGCCAAATGTCCAGTCAGGACTGAAGGGTTCACGCTATGATGATAGGAGCAAGCATAAGTTTCAGGATCTAGAAAACACCTCTGAGTTCTCCAAGGGAAGATGCAGGATGAAACAGGAGGACGGAACTAGGGCAGTGGTGGATCAGGTCGTTCAGCGCGAGCTATTTGAAAAGGAAGTCAAGAGAGTATTGGTTGCTGGTAGTGGCCAAGGGAGGAAGGACAAAAGAGCGCCGAGACCAGTCACCGTTGATGTTACTGCAATAGAGACATAGTGTGCCAGAAGGAGTTGCCGGGCACTGCCCGGGTTCAAGTTTCTGCTTAAAGAAGTAATATGAGCGTCACCTCCTGGAACATCCCTCTAGTGGGGGATGGAAGGACTGGTAGGAGTAGTGCAGAACTCTATTTCGTTGATGTCCATCAATTAGAATGCATAGAGAAGGGGGGGAGGTGTCTGAGGACGCGCCATAGGGAGGGGAAGTTCCTGCAACCCCCACTGTGACACCTATCTGCTTACCCCATTGCGTCACAAGCCAGTATATCGCGTGGGACCTAGTGGTACAGGGTCCCCTGCCCCGACCTGGCCCCCCTCTCCTCCGCAAGTTCTTGATAGAGGTTGTTAAAATTTCTCCTCTACAGTTACCTTTATACAGTTCTACCCCGTTGGGACAGCCTCTGCTGGCTCTGGGTTTGAGGTGCCTCCCCTTTCCCCTTATCTCATTTCTCGGTTTCTTCTCCTCTGTTGTTCCTCTCATCGAGCCCTTTTCCCTCTCTCCTATCTTCCTCTTTTCATTTCCTCCTTGCCTCACCTTTCACCCTTCTCTCCTCTTCACCTAACCCGCTCTCCTTGCTGTCCTATCTTTTCTCCCCTTGTCTCCCTAGGGGGGATGATGTGTTGCAACTTGGCACTTGGTATCTTCCACTCTCCTCTGTTTCCCCCCTCCCTTCTCCTGCCCACTTGGTATGACCTGTAGCTGTCTCTGGAGGCAGCTTTAGAATGTTGTGAGTTTTGGTCCTGTCAAGCTGGGAGCACCTTTAGTGATTGATACCGAATAAAGTTCTGGAAATTAATCCACGTGTGGACAATCTTCACTACACAGTGTTTTCCTATTTGGGGAGGAATACGTCTGGCAAACTTCTCGGACAGCTATGGGTACCTGCTTTGTCCCCAGCTACGCAAATTTATGCGTGGGCTGGTGGGAAAAGCAGGTGTCTAACTCGCCGCAAGGGAAGATCTGGATGTCCAAGGTTATAGCCTGGTACCGCTATAAAGATGATTTGTGCATAATTTAGAATGGGTCAGAGGAATCTGCCATAGATTTTATCATCTATCTAAATGAGAACACAGTCAATCTAAGATTTACAGGAGACATTAGCAATGACGGTAAATTTTCTAGATTTGTAAATCAATGTTAGTGAGGGGAAACCACATATGTCCCTTTATCATAAACCCACTGCGGGCAATTCGATTTTGCACGCCGGTAGCAGTCATCCTCCACGACTGATAAAGATTATCCCCTATGGTTAATTCTTGTGCATCAAGAGGAACAGCACTAAATAGAGTGACTTTGAAAGGGCAGTAGGAGAAAGTAAACTACGGTTCCAAAAAAAGAGGCTATGATGCACATCTGTTGGAAAGAGCTCTGGATAGAGTCAATAACATTTCTAGAAAAGAACTGTTAAAACCCAAGGCAAAGAAAGTGACACAAGATGAAAACATTTTTTTTCGACTAATCACACTGTTTTCTGATAATGCCAATTGTCTCAGGAGGATTCTTAGAAAGAAATAGCATATTTTAAAAACTGACTGTGTGATAGGTCAGGATATACCCGCACAGCCACTGATCACCTTCAAAAAGGCCAGATCTTTGAAAGATACTCTGGTGCATAGCCACTTGGAACCCGTCTTGAAAACAGGGGGACCACTCAAAGAAATGAGGGGATTTTACCCCTGTGGTAAATGTAAGGCATGTGTGAGCAGTAGGAGAACACTCCCATGCGAAGTACCAGGACGTAAAACACTGAGATTCATAAACAACTTTCTGACATGCAATTCCTCCCATGCAGTATACTGTCTAGTATGCCCATGTGGGCAGAAGTACATTGGGAGCACCATCCATCCATTGAAAATTCGAATCTCAGAGCATATGAGAGCGATTGCCAAGAATGATGCAGCTATCCTGTGGACAGGCATTTCGCGGAACATCACCAAGTTAATAGGGATCTATTGTGATTCTTTGGATTGGATCAGGTGCCGCCAAGTGTACGTGGAGGGGACAGAATAAAAAAACTGAGGAGGCAAGAGTTGCGATTCATCATCGATCTAGAAACAAAAACCCCCAAAGGGATGAACAGTGGGGAAGAATTGGCAATACATATAGGAAAATAGAGTAGAACAGTGGAAACTCCGATTACTGATGTAAGAACAGATAGGAAATTCGAATAATGTTGGTTTTATATAAAAAGAGTTAAAAACAACAATTTAACGAACACAGTTGAGGTAGATTGTTCGCCAAGAGATAATCATTAGAGATATGCTGATCCATGGCGATATTATATCCTCCTCTGGAGGGCTTGTGCTACAAAGATGGGTGGCCGATATACGGCTTAATTTACGAGTCACTAGAAATCAAGGGTAATGATGGAAGGGTAAACAACGAGAGTTGTAGGCACCATAGCCGATATACGGCTGTAAAAAACAAATCAACAAAGGTAGAACAAAGATTGGGCATGAATCTGCTAAAATGCAGTGTAAATATGTATATATGACAATTGTAAAAAAGTGGTGTCAATATATGAAGTGACATATTATCTGTAATGTAAAGATCGTAACTATTCCAATATGGCTGGGACACTTAAGTCCACTTTTACTTTTCATGCCTGAGCAAATCACGTGATTGGAAAGTATGGTTGTTGACAAAACGTATAAAAATATGCCGGCTTTATGGCACACAAGTAAAACATCAGATAAAGGCAGATGCTGAAACAAGTTATGTGTTGCTGCCAAAAAAACGGATGAGCAAAAATGACCACCGTGAGGGTCTATCTTCGAAAGTGAATGACGGAGAGAGAGCGATATTTGTTGACGTGGTTGCACTGCCGCGACGAAGGCACCCGCCCGAGAGTGCATTCACTCGGTGCAAGCGAGCGGAAAACGTTTATATGTATTGGCTATCCAAATGCCCTTGCACTCAGGAATGCAAATGACAATGCTCCCACAGTGATTGCCTCGATGCAGAACGCATTCCCTCTGTCCATAATTGAAAACCATGCCCGACGTGTTTCGAGGCCAATGCCTCTTAATCATGAGCTTTAAAAAGAGGCATAGAAAGGGTCACCTGTTTCTCACTCAAATTTATTACGAGAAACCGCCCTTCGTGGGCGTGGCTTACAGTACTGCCCTGATGAAGATGCAGCCCAAACCGGCCTTGCATTGAAACGCGCGTTGGCGTGACCCACATGGATGGCCTCAAGTGTAGCTTACGATAATCTACTGCACTCCTCCTTTTTTTGCCTCCATGTTGTTTCTCTAGTCCTAGCAACTTTTGAATTTGTCTTTTGCAGGCCCCCATGTCCCTTTATGACTGCATGTGTATGACTGTATTATTCCTATAGAGAGTGAGACTGAGAAGTGTATGTATGTTTAGCGAATGACTGTGGGAGTGTGTGGGACGCGAACAAACACATTTTTCTGCCTGAATTTTAATTATGACACTAATCAAGTTTAATATTTTTTCTGTGTTTATATATATGCCCTAAAGTTTTCTCATGGATTCCATTTATGAATTGCTATTTAATCAATAAATTATTTCTATTTTCAAAAACAAGATGTTTTGAATCTGTATGATATATCACTGGCTCTGAAGCGTAGAATTGTGTCACCACCTTCCTTACCCTTTGGATCCTTTGAGGGGACCATATAATTAACCCTGGCAGGGTAGTTCTTGCTTTCTATTCTACTGCTCTTCCCCCTGTTTTTCCAGCCAGCATCCTAAAAAAAGATCCCCTTGGGGAACCCCCTTCTATTTTGTTGTTTGTTGTGGCTTACAGTAAACGCCACATTGTATGCTGGTTAATGCAGTCCAACAGGTAAGTACAGTGTACATCCTTTAGAAGGCTCCATGCCTCTGAGTAGATTAGCAGCTTTTGTAGGTAAGAACTTCTGGCATCGCGCACTTCCTTCTGCAACAGAACATTGTGCCTCGTGGAAAGGAAATATTGTCCTCCACAGCCTATCACTCAAACTGGAAATGGTACACCTCCTGTTTTATATGTGTGTATTTAGCTCAGCGGAAGTTCTACCAATGGAAGATGTTTGCAGATTGTTTAGGTATTGGTATGTGAGGTTCAATTTCTTGACTTGAAGAAGGGTCGTCCTTGATTCTCAAGTTCAGATTCTATTCCTGTTTTTACTTGAATACATGAAGATGCCAATTCAGAAAGATTAATAGTTGGGTAGTTCACATGATTGATCACATTTGCAATTCATACAGGAACATAAGTTTCATTTGAGCCAAGAAAAGGAAAACAATCAGAATGATCAGGAATTAGCAAAAAGGGGTGCAAATGCACTAACCCGTAGGAGAACAGAACAGACAAAGTTGTGGAGAATAACTGTATACACATGTGTCAGCGCAAGGAATAGAGAGAATATTCAGTCAAGAGCATGAGGCGGAGGACAAGAGTCATGAATGCACGTGTCAGCAGAGATGAGAAGGGCCAGGCAGTCCTCTTGATTCAGACATAAGAACTAAAGGTAAAATCCAAGTGAAGTCTTCAGAAACACATGTTCTTGTCCCTACGACTTGCTGGGATCCTTGTGGCTCCATACTATTCTAAATTGCTGATCGAAATCCTACCAAGCCTGGATTATGTTTGCACATAGGTTTGCTCCAGCAGCTCAATACTGGACAGGACCAGGCAATCAGATACATGATGAAGAAGTAGAGCTGGAGACAACCTTTGTTGCTGGTTTAATATTTATTGCTTGAACTTACCTCAAGGCAATGGCCGGGCACACTCCTCACCCCGCCCTTCAAATGTGTTCAAAAGGCAATGATACGTCAGAACAGACTATTAGCCCAAACACATGGATATGAGAAAAACCCAGCTCCCATACACCTCCATCAGTGGTAACCAGCCCACATGTGCCACACTGAATTCCAAAGTGCCATCTACTCAAAGCCCTAATCCTGGTTAATGGAAAAGCCACAACATTGCTCGTCTGGCTTATATCACATTCAGTAACGCAATCCGGCTAGAGTTGTCAAATCATGGACAAAACAGCATTGACAACACAACACCTGATCTGGGGTGTCTACACCGTGCCACAGCTTCCATCTACTGCCCAGTCCTACATGGAGCAATCTGGAGCAGCAGCAGTAAACCATCAGTACTTACAGGCGTGTGCGCGGTTTCATAGACATATAGCACAATTTTTAACTTCCTTAGAAGAATCACCCTAAGCTACAGACAGTTATTGCTCCAATGTAACAGTGTAATCATTAAACTAGAGATGAGCACTAAAAGCAAGTGGTGACAAAGTACTGGTCTGCTCGAAAAGAGAACAACTGGCATTAAATACTTTCTAAAAAATAATTTACAAGGAGACAGGAGGGACATACAGCAGTATCAATTGTGCCGGATCACTGTTAGGCATGAATACAAAATGCCAAAAAAATTTCAACAATTTAACCCCTCCCCTGCTGGTGACGGAACCGCTCTGTCACCACCCGCGGTCGCGCTGATGACGGAGCGGCACGCCTGCACGGCGCGGATTCCGCGCCTGCGCTGAACGTTCGATTAAGCGGGCGGGGCCGTAACGGAACCGCTCCGTCATGAGCACAGCGCGACCGCGGCTGGTGATGGAGCGGTTCCGTCACTAGCATGGGCGTGCCGTGCGACCCCCCCCCCCCCCCCACCCCCTTAGCGCTGAGGTGGAATAGCCGCCGCAGCGAAGGGGTTAAAGAAGAATAAGTGTAACATTAGAGACCTATTCCTATATTATTGGTTTGTTTCAAGTGCAAAAATATTATTGGAGACAGACTTCCTGCACAATGACTTTCCTAATGTGGATACTCATTCCTAATCAGACTGTGCTGATATCAAGAGCACACACAATACTGCATGATCTGTGGAGGTTGATGTGCACAGTAAGTGTGTCATTGTGTGAGGACGTTCACTCTTCTAGTGAACCAACAGAGGAGTCAATTGGAGTCCTCTTATAAGGCTGAAAGTAGGGCAGAGAGGAAAGAGGCTGACAGGATCTAGAGTCCCAGGTTCTGAAGGATCCGGTAGTCGGGGACTGATGAGGCGAAGGCTTTCACCAGGGGTCTCCTATTGGGAGTTAGAGCAGGGAAGGCTCCAGGTCTGTTTAGCCACAGTGGCCTTAAAAACTGACATCTGACAAGTTGCAAAAATGCACACGACTATTCGGAAATCACAATGACTGTCCGAGTGAAAGGAAGAATTTATTTTCAACGAATAAAGCCCAAATTCCAAGTTAGCCTAAGGAAGGTCAGGAAACCAAATATTACTGCATGATCTACAGGCTAAGAGTACATTATTTTATGATACAATTAGATAGACATGTGGCTTTCGGTTAAACACCAGCATGATATATTTCAGGCATTATCCTTTCTTGGTGGATGCATTATGAATTTAATTAATATGTCACACAAGTACTTGGTTTACAGCCGAAGCACCATCATTTGTGTAATTTGGGAAAACCCTACCTTCTCATGGCGTAGGATCTCTATTGTATTGGGTTTATTAAGATCTACAAAGACAGGCACATTGTCTATATCCCTTCTTGATGTGAGGGTAAAACAGAAGCAAGAGTTGCAGGTGCCTCTTAAAAGAGCAGCAGGACTGGGGCATCCCAGTTTGCCTTTTGATGGAATACTAGATGTTCCTCTGTGAGCTTGGACAGAAAGGGATGCAGATTTAGTGCACATTTGTTTTTGCAATACTTGTTCAATTTCCCATTGTGGTTCTCAAACAAATGTCGGAGACCTCTTGAAGAGGGATTATGCCAATACGTTTATTACTAGCACGTTTATTAAAACAATTGTCCCTGTGAGGCTCAAGTTGGCCACCTGCAACGTCGTTAAGCACAAAAAATCTACTAAAACTGTACATCTCTGGAGCTATCAAAATAAACGATATGGACATTATTTGACACGCAACCACAATAGCTACATATTCTAAGTGGATTCATAGATTGGACTTAAATGGCCATCTTCGGCAACTACCACGGATGATTGTGGTGTGTATGTGACTGACTACACTCATTAAAAAGCCAGGCTAGAACCCATCCTCCTTTTACTGAGTATCAATGCTGACGTGCCACAAAAAAGCCATTTGATAAAACAAATGCATTCAAAATTGCCAATAGAATCCCCACCCAACTGACAGAGAAGTCGGGAAAGAATCCTAAAGCACAACAATATGCTCACTTTAGAATGGTACTCTGAAATGTGAGTGGAGGAAAGTAAAGATGTAACTTTACAGGGCTTGATGGCAGCCTTACACCACCACCAAGGACGGTTACACCATGCATTTTACTCTCTGTCTTAACATTCACAGTTCCGTTTACAGGGGATAAAGGGCTTCGGGTTGCTTAACGATTTTACAGTGGAATGGCAGCACATTCGTGTGTGCACTATGACAACATCAACTTGCAAGCTAACATATTTGCTGGCAAACATTGAACGAGCTAGAGCAGAAGGCCCACCACTACCAATTGTGGAAGCTCTGATGAAACCAATAGGCATGCTTCTGCCAGCCTGCTCCCCACTAGATTCTTCCCATCTGAATGGGCACAATGAAATGTGTAGAAACAATGCATTATTAAGGACACATAGTAGGACGAAGACCCAACCGATTCATTACCTAAGAGCGGTGTAGGTTACTTTTGACAGCACCCCCCTATGTGTGTATGTAGAATAATGAAACAGCGCAAGGTCTGCTACAAGACCATGAACCTGTAGACGAGCAAGAGTTACACTGCGAGTTCACTTATCATAGCAAGCATACAAAAGAGAAAACTGAAGACAAGCAAGGTGAGGAAAATGAAGAGTGGCCGCCATAAGGTAGGGCAACTTGAAAAACGTTATTGGTTTGGCCAGCACCTTCTGTGTAAGTATCTACTTACTCCACTCATCGCCTATTGAACCATCTGCTGCATAATTTGCGAACTTTAATAAAAAAAAGTATATAATTAAAACAGACCAGAAGCTATTGAAATGCTACACACTGAGTGCAACACAGCAACAGATACAGCACAAGTCAAAAGTCAACTGCCAAGAGGGGCCAATTTGTCTCGAGTAGTGCAAACAATCAAACCTGATGGACTGAGGGGAAGTGCTTTTAAATGCGGCAGGAAACACAAACCTTAAGCACTTAATCCACAATTCAAACAGAGAGGATGAATCGGCCATGAAACTGTTTTGTGTCACTATTGAAACAAATTCATGCCTACTGAAAGAGTCCTTTCTGTAAGCAGCAGTTGTTTTGGGCATCGTTATGTAAGTACCAACTAATTAAAGAGGGCACTTAGATTTTAGAAGAATCCGAAACGTGTTGCATCTCTTTTAAATGCCCGAGGTCTTGAATCCTAAAGCACCTCCCAGTGGGACAAGTAAATAATACACAGAGAATACACTGCACGGGTCTGCATGTCTGATGCTTACAGAGGCTTCTAGTGCAAACACCTGGTCAACCTCAAACTGAAGACAACTTTTAGAACATATTTGGGGTTCACCGAATAAATGGGCAACTCCATTCATCGCAAGTGTTCTCATGTAAGCGTATTTTCTATTCAGTGTGCCATTGTATACATTTTACATAATCTTTCCCTGGTAGGTAAAAAGGATGGTGTTACTAAAATGACATTCCTGTTCTTCCATGAAACGCAAAATTACTTCCTGGTGGACAACATTTAGAACTGGAACTGCTGAACGTGTATGGTTTTATTTCTTAATAAAACTGATTATTTTATAGCACTCAAATTCCTTTATCAGTGTGTTAAACAGCAAACTAGCTAAACAGCACCACAGAATGTGTTGCATAATTTGACCTTTTTTGCCACACATTTTTCCTTTCCTTGACTTTTTATTCTTGTGGCATTGCATACAAGGTAAACAATATTTTGTCACATGATTGGCATTTGTTCTGCGGAGCGATATGCTTCTAATAATAATAATAATACTGAATTTTATAAAGCGCGAACAGCTACCTCTCGAGGAAGTGTCCCGGCGCTAGAAGAGTACTGCAGCAGGGCAAGATGCATGGTGAATTGCTTAGGCTTCTGCTCACGCCTTTAATTATGAACATCCAGAGGTTTGTATGGAGTGATATCACTGTACATAAAAGGCAACATGCAAATGCACAGTCAACTCTACAGAAAGTAGGTTAGTGATAACACTTAAATACCATGGTGCTGGGGTCATCAGAGCCGACAAAATGTCGATACGACTTTAAGGAAGTCTGAAGTAAATCACTAGAGGGTTTTTTAACTTAAGCTGGAAAAACTGAAGAGTTGCAGGTAGATGCACACCTAGTGAATAAGGTTTCCAAGATTCCCACAGAGTGTTGTGGAAAAGGAGCATGGCCAGGCCATCATATTTAATTGTGTATTTAAGAGCCAAGTGAGGTCACCATATTAAGAGTGGTGAAATACACAAAGGCAATGGTGGTGGCTGCCTCTCCTCTCAAGTGCGATAGACACGGTTGAGGAGGCAACTGATGTAGGACTAATACATTCAGTGGACAAGATAGTGACTGCGGTTTCTACCAGGTAGAACTAAATATGTGTACAACCCTGCTAAGTGCTAAACATCAGGGGTTAGACTTACGCATCTTAATGCTGGGGTTCGCATCATCGCACTAAAATGTATTAGTCACGCATACCATAGGACCTACGATCAACATGATGATGCAAGATGAGACGCTGTATAACAAAAGCAGCCGGCATGCCTCAGCTTCCTCTGTGCTGCTGCCTCAATGCCTATTTTCACTGAGCATCATGAGCTCACTCAGGAGAGGCGACATTTGCTGAGCAACAAAGTGTCAAACTGCTTCCACAGAGTTTCGAGTTTTCTGAATGAATAACACTCACATTTCTGGGAAAAGTTCTGGTGCCTTCTGTTTTACGGCATGCAACGGCCAGTGGTCGAAGTGGGGGGGATCTGAGGGGCACAGCGTGCCCTTACTTTTTTAATTTTTGGAAAACAGTTCCCCTACTTCTTGTCAAAAGTCAACCGTCCCAGGACGGTGAACTCTGGAGCTGAAAAGCTTCAGCAAAAGTGTCATTCAGGTAGCCTCCTGAGCTGTGAAATCGAGGGAGGTGAAGACAGCTAAACAAGCCTTCTTGGCAAGTTGGCAGGGTGCCTGGTTGCCAGAAAGAAGCGTAAATGTGCCAAATGCTGAATCTGCAAATGTAAGGGCGTCTGGAAGCCGGTATTGGCTTTAACTAATGGAATCACTTGAAACTTCCTGGTGATACACAATTATTCAGTTTGAGAGGTACTGTAAGGGAGCTACCTGCTAAGATGTGAAGTGTGCTCTTTTAAAACACAGTTACCATAAATAATTGCCTCCTGATGACACACATGCATTCATTTTGAGGGGTATGGTAAGGGAGTAACACGCTAAGCTGTGAATTATGTGCTTTTAAAATACAACTATATATAAAATAATAAAAATGCACTTTGTACACCCTGCAAAAAATCTATATTTTGGAAACACTTTTTATCGTAAACCTTTTTGCGGAGTCTGTAGCAGCCTATCTTATACTGTGTGTAATGTAAGTTTGAAATAATGTCTTGCATGTTCGCAGTGCTTTCTGTCACAGACTGGGACCCTGTAGCACTAAACATACACAAGTCACTATTCATATCAGGCCATTGTATTTAATGTTGTTGACTAAAAGTCAATAGGCTCTAGCCCTCACCTGCCCTCCAGTCATATGCATGCATGGGGTGGTCCTTGTAGCAATCGTGGCTGGTGTCATGGCAAAGTGGCGGGGAATAAGGGGGCAGGTTGGAGACCAAACAAAAAACATTTTTAAAACATTAAAAAACCATACCTGAATGCTGTTGCATCATCACTCTTCTGGCTCCATTGCAGGCACAGGCTCCCACACTACCCCTCGCCCAATCCTGACACTGCTCTCACAGCAGGAGCGCAGCGTCAGGAGTGGCCTGAGCGCCCTCAATTTGCACCCCCAAAGAGACTGGGAGTCAGTGCCTGCTGTCTCCAACCCGGCAACGTAGCTCGGGTTGGAGACAGCTTCAGTGCGCATGACTGTTTGGCTGGCATGAGACAGCCAGCCAAACCATCATGCACACTGATAACAGTGCCCACCACTCCCCCTCAGTGCTACTCATCTCCTGGCCCCACCCTCAAATCTCCATCATAGGAGAAAAATGAAACAATAATAAACCTGGTTTATTATCGTTTTATTTTTCAAGTTTTGCAGCTGCTGCTGCAGGGGGTGGGTGGGATTGGGGGGGGGGGGGGTCAGAGGCAGCGCCGCTGCGCTGCCTTATAATTCGGTCTGGTAATGGCCGAGCATACACTTAAAATCGCCAGCCGGTTTCCTTCTAGTCATTGGCCGGTGGACTCCTCTGACCGACGCCACTGCGACTTGGACACATTCACAGTGAAATCAGAGCCTGCCCAATGCGATGCGGCAGCCAGCAAAAACCACAGAGACAAGCTGCACAGCTGGCCTCTCGGAGGACCGCAGTGAGACTCAAAACGGCTTGCAGTCCTACTGCATTCAGGGGAGCACCACCCAAAAACAAGAGTAGTCCGGCCTGACATGCGCCTCAGCCTGCAATCAGCCTAGCACCTAGTCTGCAGCCTGGTAGCCCACATTACTACCACACTTCAAAGCCGTGCTCTACTGGCTCACCCACCTGTGTGCAGTCACTTCTAGTTTGCACAAGTGAGCTGAGCAGAGCACTGTGAAATAAGAGCAATGGGGGCAATGTCAGCAAGTGGAGGTGGGGCAAATATGTGGCTGAAAAAGGACAAAATATTATTATATTTTAGCTGGTGCTCCATTTTGAGATAGCTGCATATAAAATAACGCAGCACTCATCTTAAAATGAAAGATACATGAAAGTACTCAATAGGAAATACACTCTTACAATATGGAGCCTCATTGGTTAATGCAATCACTGCAGGTGTGTGTGTGTGTGTGTTTGTGTGCGTGTGTGTTTGTGTGCGTGTGTGTTTGTGTTTGTGTGCGTGTGTGTGTGAGAGAGAGAGCGAGAGAGAGCGAGAGAGAGAGAGAGAGAGAGAGAGAGAGAGAGAGAGAGACACACGGATGGTGAGAGAAACACAGAACTCAATCACGGTTGGTGAAAGGGAAGACAATCTTGTATATTTTTACTGCTTTCTAAAGATGTGTTTATTGTTAAAGATTATGGTGTCACAATTGCTTTATAATAGGATCATCATTGAAAAGGGCACTAGGTTAGTGGCTTCTAAATCAGGGGGTTCGCAGCAGTTTCAAGATATTTTCAGAGCTTCTCGTTGCTCAAAAGGATGTCATTTCTGATATTTATCTCCTTCGGGGACTTCATTGCCAAGTTTGCTTGCAAGAAAGTGTCACGCTAGTGTCACACATTTGGTCATTGAGTGTCATTACTAAGTATACTGAAACCATGAACATGTCACACATTCGCCATCTGAAAACTTGGCAGCCACGAATAGTACAGCAAAAAGGGCCCTGACTGTACTCAGATGGTTCGGGTTTTGATTTTCTTCCATGAAGAGGTTGCTGGTTAAACACATGACAGCGCCACAGCAAAGCAGAGAAACTTGAACTGTCACTGTCTGAATGCACCGCGCGCCTAAAGAGTAATGGTCTGGCTGCAAGGAACTCAGACTGAGACAATGCCTGCCATAGGGGCTGATCACAAGCCCCACCTATTTATGCCTCCCTAGCCCCAGTAGGGCAACCAGCAGACACCACTCCACTGACAGAAGCAGCTGACTACAATAATATAGGAGGCCCCCTCAAATAACAGTACGCGAGTAGCAATTACAGGAACAGATTGTCATCACTCCGTGCACGTGTTTAAAGGAATGGTTTGTCTTATTGATTTAAAATGTGGCCAGAACAACTTATGTTAAATTAAATTAAATATTTAGAAAAGAGATGCATTTTACGCACAGTGCTACACGATTTCTATAGGAAGAAATTAATGTAAAGATTCTTTATTAAGTATCCTTGCCAAAGGCTTGCCGAGCGCACGTCAAGGAGAAATATCCTCTTGTGCCTGACCAGCGGTCGAAGTGCATTAAAAAGATTATGGGAACTGTGATTCTGTGGGCGAGGTGGTGCGGAGTCAAAGGCGTGACTGAAAAAACTAAATATTCTGTGGCTTTTTTCTTTCTTTCACCTTCAGGTAACTACATATAAAATAAGGCAGAGCTTAAATGAAAAATAAATGCAAGTGAACCGGTGGAAAATGCGCTATAATACGATAGGAAACCTCTATGAGTTAGTGCACTGAAGGGGTCTGTGTCTGCAACCAGAAAGCCACTGAACTGAACCCTGTTTGGTGCAGTGGAGAATCGTGACTGTGTATGTTTAGTGCTACAAGGTTTCAGTCTGTAACAGAAAGCACTCTAAATATGGGAGTCATTATTTTAAACTTGCATTGCGCACAGTATAAAATAGGCTGCTGCAAAAAGCTTCAAGACAAAAAAAGCTCCTAAAACATCGATTTTAACAATACTCAGATGTATATAGTGCATTTTTTTGTAAACAACTGTCCTTTACAAGCGCACACGCACAGCTAGTAACTAACGCCCTTGCAATACCACTGAAAAAGAATACATCTGTGTCATCAGGAAGCTTCAAGTGGTTCCATCAATTAAAGCCACTACCAGCTTCCAACCACCCTTTGCATCTACAGATTAACCAGTTGTACACAAATTCATTCCTTTCAGGCAATCCGGCACCCTGCAAGAACGCGTGCTTAGCTGTCTGCCCCTCCCTCGGTATCACAACGCATGAGACAACCTGCCTTACACTTCAGCTGAAGCCCCCGGCACAGTTGTCTTTTTACAAAACGTAGGGCAAAAAGTATGGGCACTTTGTGCACCTCAGATCCCGACCACTGGAAACAGCAGTCACAAAATAGGTCATTGTTAAATATTTTTTTCACAAGTTATATTTAGGCTAAAGTTTCGTAGCAATTCTTTTCACCCCACTTCTGTTGTGAGATGAAACCCTCGATTTAACGCTGCGAGGGGTTTCTTTAGCCAAATGCAGTAGTAGAGTCGCCGTGACTTGAGTATCTGCTGCCATCTGCTGGACAAGTATCAGTTTGGCGAATCACTACAAAATTGTACACGATTAATTGGACCCCAGGGATTCACAGACCGGAAGCAAACTAAATGATGTACTCGTGAGGCTGCCAAATTACTACACGGCCAAAATACAAAAACATTGCATTAGTGCAAGTAAATAAATAAACAAAAACAAAAAAGAAGGAAAACTCTATTTGCATCATTTTGCTGCTCGAGTAATAAGGAACAGAGAAAAAAAACGTATTTCACATTATTTTCTATAACTTTCAAATCCGAAAGATGGATTGTCCTAGAGGCAAAATTATTTCGAGCCACTGTTATTAGACATTGGTAACTCGCTCAATCTTTAAAGGGTTCTTCCTGTACTAGTATTTCTTTATTAAAATCTCTGCGACGGTCGGAAATTATTTATAAGCAGCAGGGTGTTTTATGAACGTTTAACAATGGTTCCAAATTTCAGACGCTCGTTTTCTGTTTAGTGAAAAATCCGCCCTGCATTGGTTTCATTCCACACATCATAATTATCAAATTAATACACAATGTTTTTTTAAGCAAGTGCCGAGTTTCTATCATAAGGTCCCGTAATTCTGGCTTTGGGATTTCATGTAATAAATCCGTGACTGATAGGAGGTGTAGTATTTTTTTGTTTTACTTAAACTAACTTGCCTAATACACTTATTAGAGTTGATATGTTAAGGCACAGGCCAGAGCTGAACATGCTGGATGCAGCTCACAAGGACACTGGCCACTCCATCTGTAATCAGAGATTGAACTGAAATAATACGCAATCTGCAAGCAATAACATTTTTAGCATGCTTTCAACGGAGTACTCTTTAAAAAAAAGTTACATTGAGAACCTGTCGTGAGAAAGTGGAATATTAGGTGGGGTGGATGTTAGTCCACTACAAGTAATAATGGCACTATTCTTGTTCAGGCCATTAAAGGTATCAGTAACTTATGGTTCAATTATTTTATTAACATTTTAGCAAAACAAACAATGCCAGCAGCAGATTCACAAACCACCGCAGGTACTCGACCTCAGGTGGGGCATGACATATAAATGCTAGTTCCGTGCTGGCAATAAATTCCCCAAGATTCCCAAACCTCCCTCCCTCCCTCACCGGCACATAGGGACATTATAGATGCACAGTCTTAAGTTCGTTCAGTGATCTGAGGTTAATGGCGGCAGGGTAACCTCTGTTAGATGCAGTCATTGGAGATATTTTGGGCAAGTCAACTGCAGTGACACGTAGGGACACCAAAGATCCCTGAATGCGGCTCCCTTCCCAGCCAAGGGCATTGTGATCTTTTCCATTCCCAGAATGTGCCATGGCTTGTGTAGCCATTTATTTGTGCGATAATGAAAGACTAGGGATAAAATCATAACTCTCTAATCTATACCTTCTAGTTTGCATGCAGCTCTTTCATGACAGTTATTAGCTCACTGGTATACATTAGGATTTTAACTTTTAAACTTCAAGTAACAATAGGATGGCTCTGACAAAAGCAGGAATACGGACTCATTTACATTATATGCTCTTTGTGATGTGCATGGTACACATCCTTTGCAGCAGGCACATCAACCCTCAGTGCTACCTTAGGATGAATCAAAACGTCTGCTAAACAATGCTCCGATCTCCCTCTCCAGAAAGAACATTAATCACCGCATTTATCATGACATGTTTATTGTTGCCTGAAAATTGCTGGAGGCAAAGTATGCAGCAGCAGGTGCTTTACCAGAATATATGTTCCTCTGCTAGAGAGTTTCCCCTGCCTACAACTTACTTTGTTTAAATTCACAAATTAAAGTGAATTGCACAAAGTTGAGCTGACATAGAATGTCTCTGATAATGAGGGAAGTAAGTAGACATAATGATCATGTGAGTAGAGCGGAGCTCGGCTCTGTGTGCCTAGATCAATTAAATGAAATCCCTGAACGTTCATGAGTAACCTTTTATTTTATTTTCTGACTCATAAGCAAAGCAAATATTTCACTGCAGCGAATGGGTGGGCATAAAAGCGTGCCTCTGGATCTGTTTTAACATTGTTATCTTGCTTGTATTTCTGCTAATATTAACATCGTGGGAAATAAAGAGGGACAACAGTGTTCAACAGTGCAGGCTTTTGGGAAATGCGACTGGCGTCGATTTCAGACCACAAATGACGGCCCCCTGACCTTGGCACCTGGTGCGGTGGCACTGCTCGCACCGCCCAAAAGCAGGCACTGATCAGGATGGACGTAGCTCAGGGTTTTCTTCAAACGTGGCTTCTTGCCGTGCCAGATGAACTGTGATATCTCGGCTCGTAGTTTGGCAATCATGCCAGACGGCGGAGTGTTGGGAAGAGATATAGTATCCCTGGGAGGACAGTCATTTTGGTTGTTGCTATCCTCCCTAGAAATGAGGGAGGGCGGGGACAAGGAGCTGGATCTGGGTTCAGTGACTTGTGCTCCTGAAAAACAGTATTGTCACTGAGGGGAGTCACAGTTCCTAAGGAGGAGTAGGGAAGAGAGAGAAGTGTGCCGTTCTTATTCAATAGTGGCAAGGGACAGTGTGTCCTTTTCCTGATGCCCTCAAACACCCTAAGGATGTCATGCTTCATCATGCGGCAGTGCTCCTCGTCAGGCCGGCGCTGCAATGCCCTACGGGTCCCCCGAAGGTTACTTTGTTGGAGATCTTTTGAATGATCTAGCCGTATTTGTGTATGTGGGACTGAATAGGAAGTGGTGTCAAGTGCAGTGTTAAAAGATGGCTAGAGGGGAGTAAGGGTAGAACAGTTTAATAGAAAAAGTCCCTCTGTCATCATTAAAAAAGAACAGAAGGTTGTGTGCTGCTCAATGGTGATAATGGCCCTCAGTAGCTAGACGAGTGTGAAATCTGTTAAGAACAGGGATAGGGTTGACATGTTTCGCGCAGTGATGTGGTCTCAGGAGGAGATTTGTTGTGCTTCTTCAGGACAAGAAAGGTCAACCTTAGTCAGCACAGTGTGTTTTGAGGTCTTTCCATCAATGGGTAACCATATGCGTAACTTCACCCTAGATACCTTCACGAGCCACAGATGGCATCTGGGGCACTATAACGCGCTCTCTTTACCTACCATGCAACGTTTTGAGAGTAATATGCTGCATCTACTGCAATATGTGTCTTATGATACCATTAAAACTCTAATCAGAACAACAATTATCTGCCTGTTTACAGAATAACAATGCGTTAATAGTCACTGATGCCATTACCTACTTACATTACCAATTGCAATTTACCTATATGTTTTGTTCGTTATGCTCTCACCTTTTTATTATACAAGTCCACACCTCTCACCCGGCAACAGAATGATTGGGTGCGATGAGTAGTTGGCTGCACTGTGAGCTTACGTTTGACTGATGGGTGACCTGTGCCTCACGCAGTGATAATGCCCCATGATTGGGTTTCTTTTCATTTACTGAATGTTTTTCTCTTTATTTCTTTGTCATTCTAGATAAAATCATTCTTCAAATCCTATGAGTGGCACTACTACATTTTACTAGGCCACTATACTACACTAGCACTCACTTCACTCCCTTTCTGGTCCTAAAGAAGTGCAACGGATCTCCTTCTGAGACCACAACACTGCGCAAAACATGTTGAACCTATCCATGTTCCAAACGGATTTCACACTTGTGTAGCTACTGAGGGCCATTATCACCCTCGAGTAGCACACAACCTTCTTGTTTTTTAATGATGACAGAGGGACTTTTTTCTATTAAACTGTTCTACCTTTACTGACCTCTAGCCATCTTTTAACCCTGTACTTGACACCACTTTATATTCAGACCCGCACACACCCATACAGCTAGGTCATTCAAAAGATATCCAACAAAGTGACCCTTCGGGGGACCCTTAAGGCATTGCCGCGCCGGCCTGAGGAGGAGCACCGCTCCATGATGAAGCACACTATCCCCCCTAGTCAGAAAATCTGAAGGTGTTTCCACCTTCCCAAGTCGTTACGAATTTGCCTGACCAGTGTTTGATAGTTGTTAGCAGCTGTTGCCTGGGTGGTGGTGGGGAGGTTGATCCCTAAGTAGGGGATCGTCTCTGCGTCCCATGGAATGGGGTATAGATTCGCTAGCTGCTCCATTACCTGATTCGGTAGGGAAAGAATAAGGGCCTGTGACTTCCCTGCATTGATCTGAAAACTTGAAGAGGCCCAAAGGTCTCGAGCCCTCCCAAGAAGGCAGGTAAGGATGTGGATCGTTTTTCTAGTGTCACTAGGAAGTCATCTGCAAACAAGCTGATGAGGTGGCGATCGCCTACAAATGGCATCCTGGTAATTTCTGGGTGGTCGCGTATTTTCTTGGCCATTGGCTCCATGTAGAGAGCAAGACGTAGGGGAGACAGGGGGCATCCCGGGCGAGTACCCTTATTGATCGAAAAAAATCGTGGAACCCTTATTGATCGAAAAAAGGCGTGGATGTGTAGCCGAACCATCGCCGAGGGCGCATGAGAACAGTTGAGGATTCGTGTCCTGCACTTTTTCCTGAACCCAAAACGTATGGGGACCTGTTCAAGGTAAGGCCAGTGAACCCTGTCAAAGGCCTTTTCTGCTTTGATCCCCAGCAGCACATATTCCCCTTGAGCCCGGGCAGCCTTCTCAATGATATGCTGGATGCGCTTAGTATTATCAATAGTTTGTCTCTTTGGAATAAAGCCTGCTTGATCTGGGTCCACCATTGAGGGCATGTGTGTGTTAGGCCTGTGTGCTATGATACTCGTAAAGAGTTTCAGATCTATATTTAGGAGTGAGATAGGTCTATACGAGCTACATTGTGATTTCTCTTTGCCCGGTTTAGGGAGGACTATTATAGAGGCTGTTAATGTAGAGGCAGGGATAGCCCCGGGGTCAACAAAAGGAATTAAATTGTTGTATCAAGATTGGCGCTAAAACAGGGCAAAATGTCTTGCAGAAGGCTGCTGAGTATCCATCTGGGCCTGGTGACTTTGTAAGCTTTAGCCAGGAAATGGCAGATGTGACCTCCTCTATACAGATGTCTCCATCTAGGGATGCTAATTAGTACTGGGTAAGGGGTGTTGTGCACGATGATTGGAGATATTGAGCTTCAACAGTGGAGTCCCTTGTTTGATTTGAGTAAAGACGCGGATAAAAATCTTTGAAGGCGTTCGCTATGTCCTTGTCATCTAGTACGCAGCCGCCCCCTACTGTGCAGATTGAATGGACGCACTGTTCTTGCCTTTTGACACATAGCGTATTAGCTAGGTGCTGCACGCATTTATCCCCCGACCAAATAATAAGAGTATCGGAGGCAAAGAGCGAAATACTCCGCCCTATCCATATCTTTAGCTGCTAGCTGAGCGCAGGTGTTAGAAATTTGATGCCATATCAGTGGGGCGCCTGTGCGTTGAGGTATGCGTTCTAACTCTTTGATTCATTTTGTGAGATCTACTCTCTTCTCTTTGTAAATACTATTGTCCGCTGCTGAGATTGCTATAAGCTCCACCCTTATAACTACTTTAAGCGTCTCCCACAACACGGCCGGTTAGATCTCAAGGTGTCATTGTGTGTAAGATAGTCTTTGATTGCTTGCTGAATCTACACTGTGACCTGTTGGCGGCGTAGCATGGTGTCGTGTAGGCGCCAGTGTCTGGAGGGGGGCTTCGTTGGTGGGAGGGACATCGAGATCGTTACATCCTTGTGGTCTGAGAGCGATGCTGTGTGTATTTCTATGTCTTTTGTAAGCATCTGTTTTCCCTTTGTGCCCAAGAAGTAGCCTAGTTTAAAGAAAAAGGGGTAACCCTGTGTCCCTCAGAACCTGGGTGATTGTGGTTAAATACAAAAGTGGTTCTGTTGGGTAAGGCAAATCACTTTGACAATGCTAATTAATGCAAAACAAACGTATGAACAAAATCTCTGAAACACATATGCAATGAGATAATGAATACTCAAGCAATCTAATAATCAATTTCTAAAAGCCAAGGGGTGATTTGCAACGAATTTATATTATAATTCAATCATGTTACATTTGAATTGATTCATTCAATAAGGACATTAGATACTATTGAGCAGACTGTTAAACAAAAGTGAAAATGATGTGACAATTGGTGACAAGTGCTTGGTGCATGAAGCAATGTACAGTAAGATTGAAAATTACAAATATACAATTATGTACATGGGTAAAGTTGGCCAGAATCTATTTCACATCCAAGGAATCCTAACATTCATTTCAAGGATCCTGGAGTTTCTGGACCATAGGTGAGCGTCGTCGTTTCGACTCTAATGCGCCCCAGTTGGTGGTCGCGTCGGGTCTTTATCAAGACAGGAGGGGTGGGGGTGGACAGTTTGGTAATCAGGAGGAGGGATCTCTGCCTGATCTGGAGCCACACAGTCAGATCCGATCTTAATGGAGGTGGAGACACGGTCAATATCTGGAGAGTCGCTCCAGATATTGACCACACTGTCCACCCCCACCCCTCCTGTCTTGATAAAGACCCGACGCGACGACCAACTGGGGCGCATTAGGGTCGGAACGTCGACGCTCACCTATGGTCCAGAAACTCCAGGATCCTTGAAATGAATGCTAGGATTCCTTGGATGTGAAATAGATTCTGGCCAACTTTACCCCTGTACATAATTGTATATATGTAATTTTCAATTTTACTGTACATTGCTCCATGCACCAAGCACTGGTCACCAATTGTCACCTAATTTTCACTTATGTTTAACAGTCTGCTCAATAGTATCTAATGTCATCATTAAATGAATCGATTCAAATGTAACATGATTGAATTACAATATAAATTTGTAACAAATCACCCCTTGGCTTTAAGAAATTGATTATTAGATTGCTTGAGTTTTCATTATCTCATTGCATATGTGTTTCAGAGATTTTGTTCATACGTTTGTTTTGCATTAATTACTATTGTCAAAGTGATTTGCCTTACCCAACAGAACCACTTTTGTATTTAACCAAGAAGTAGCCTAGCCTGGCGTAGGTCTTGTGTTCGTTGGAATAAAAAAGTATTCCCTGGAGTGTGGGTGATTAATCCTCCAGATATTTATCAGCCCCATATCTTCTAGCCATGCATGCCCCTTGCTGGAAATAGCTCCAGCCCGTCCATGTCTCTGAGCTGATCTGTCCAAAGAGTTATCAAACACCAGGTTAAGTTACACTCCTAGCAGCACCAGGTTATCATTAGTCTTCAATGCTCTCTCTATTACGGTATGCAGGAACATCTCCTGCCTCTCATTTGGGGCATACATTGCACCTATCATCAGGGACCTTCCCGCTAAGGTGTAGCGGTATATGAGAAGTCTACCTCTGATCTCGCCAACTTTCTGATCCACCTTTCCCCGGAAGGATTTTGCCACCAAAATGGTCTCTCTGGTTATTTTGGATAAAGTTGATGAAAAAAATTGTTGGGGGAAGGCCCTGGACCAAAGTCGAAAGCAGTCTCTTGCAAGGAGGTGGGACTCCTGCAGGAGGCAGATATCCACTCTTGAGTTCTCAAGATATGCAAGTACTGCCCTTTGTTTAGTTGGGTTGTTAAGATCTCGCAGATTGCGTGTGACTATTCTAAGAAAGGTGTCTGTCATGGATCCTTAGAGGAGGCTGCGTGCTCCCTACATTGTCGCTGCCCCTCTTCCGGGAAAGTGGAGATAGGTCGGGTTAAGACTGTCCTCACCCAAACATGTGATCGTTGGTGTACCCTATATGAAGTTGAGTGCCTACCCCCATGTAACCTAAACAATACAAATAAACCGAATGCACATACAACTTAGAACATTGTCTTATGTTCAGTCCTGCAACCAGATAAGGCTGCATAGTCAATCCAATGGGGTCTTGTGTGTGGCAAAAGGTCTAGTCTCCCCCTGCCGCTACCCAACCCAAATACTCTGTGTGATGCTATAGAGTGTCCCGAGCCTCGGGACCCATCTGATCTCACGAGGGATGATGGCATTACCTCCAAAGCAGCTTGTTGGCCCTTCGCGATCTCCACCGGATCGGGCCTAATCGTTGTCCACCGCTGTTCCGGTCTTCTCCATCCTGTTAGTCGCTCCTTCTGTGAGAGGGGCTCCGAGCTTGATGTTCTCCGTGTGGTTCTAGCCCCAGCACTCGACAGGTCTCAGTAAATGATCGTAGTTGATAGAGCTTCCCTTGCCAGTGGAAAACAAGTACAAAGGGAGAATATGCCATGGCTACATAGATGTGCGGTAGCTAGGCGGGACACTGATTGTTTCTGTAGAGTAAGGGCTGCCAGGTGCTGGAAAAGGGTTGGTGTTTGTCCTTGGAAAGTGATAGGATGCATGTTGCGTGCTTTACATAGGATCTCCTCTTTGTCTTGGAAGTCATGCACACAAACCAGGATATCCGGGGATGAGGGGAGGAGGCTTGGTTGCGTTCCCTCTGGGCTGACCCACACAATGGGGCTGATCGATTTGAATGGTACTGTCCATGGGGCCACCAAGAATGTGACGGAAGAGGTCCCTGGTGTATTCGAAGAGGTCGTCTCACTCTGCCTTGGACATCACGCCTCTTTACGTATGTTGTTCCGTCTGGACCTATTTTCTAAGTCCACCAGGTGGACTGCAAGTCTATATACTGCTCCCGGAGACAGAGGACCTCCTGTTGTAGGGCCTTAGTCTCCTCTTCCCGACCCCCCCTCTTTGTCCTCCAGTTCTACAACACTATCACCCAGCGCATCCACGTCCATCCGGACCTCCCTGTTGTTTTGTGAGAGTTCACGCTTCATGGATTGAAGGTCTTCCCGGAGAGTCGCGAATAGCACCTCCAGAAAGGTGTGAGTAACTGGCTCTTCAGTTGTCTGTTCGGACTGATCCCCTGTTTGTTCTAGTTGTGGGTATGGTTCCCCCACAGGACCTGCCGCTGGTCGGGAAAGCATCTCTTTAAGAGTGCAGTCCTTTTTGGGGCGGCCAGTTGCCATTTGGAATATGTCCCGTGGGGAGCTCTCTCACTTGGTGCTAGTTATGCCCTGGGCGGGGGATTGAGCCAACGGGTGCTTCTGTGGGCTGGTTTGCAGGTGCCGGCCTCTGTCCCTTGTTTGTGGAGGATTTATATGGCTGAGCTCTTTCTCCAGGGGGTGTCTGGTGCCGAACTCCCCCCGCCCTCCAGTAGCGGCACAGGACACCTAGGGACCCTGATGTTGCACTGTTGCTACAAGGCCCGTGCCGATCTGCCCGGCGGTGCCAGACTCCACTTGCTAGCGGGCCCCCACTGCTGCTACAGAGATAGTTTGTTGCACCAGCGAGAGGTCGCCAACTCTCCCAAGGCCTCTTGCTACGCGGGGCGGGGGGGCTTCCGCTCTCAGGGGCCTAGTTAATGTGCTTTATGTAGGTAGCCCACGTCCTTAGCTGAGGGTGCTTGAGCTCCTTTTGGCTCCGTGCAATGTCCCTCCCAGGCATACCACTTCAATGTTTGAGAGGCCTCTGCTCCTCCCGAGGCCTCCAGCTGACGGTTTGCCTCCTCTTTTTCACCCAGGCCCAGTCGCATAGGCACTCCATGCACTCCCTTCTTGTGCCCCAGTTGCGAGCCAGGCCCGATCTGCCTGGTGGAGTCGGGGTAGGAAGGGCCCAGTTCCACTTGTCTGTGGTCCCCCACATGCTGCTGGCTCTGTTCATCGCTACGCCCTCGGAGAGCGGAGCCCCTTGCGGGGCCTCCCACCCTGCTCTGGGGTTGTTCCTCACCTGAGGGACCCGGACTGGTACCCTCTCACGGCCTGTACGCATTGCCAGCAAGGGTCTTCCGAATCGCTCTCTCTCCCTCTGACTCTCGCGGTGCCAGAACCCCCTCTTCTGCTGTAGGAAACCCAGGTCAATCAGGCTCCGCCCAGGCAGCTGTGCACATTTATGTGGCCTTAATGTCGGTGCCACACAGAGTTCCGTGCTGCCGCTCTCTGGCGCTGCACCCCACCCGAGGCGTGGTGCCCCCGGCAAAGCGATGCTGCTCCCGGTGTTTCAAGCCATTCCGGACTGCTAGGTGGGGCCCGGGACATGATCTAAGTTGATGGCGGGCAGGAGAGACAGCGAGGCACGTCCTACCTCAGCACCATCTTGGCCACGCTCCAGGTTTCAGTAATTTAAACCTGAGCTCAACACCTGTAGCTATGGCACAGAGCAGACAGGCTTAAACTAAGAAAACAGTTAAAAAGCTGAAAATAAAACACAATAAATAAAAACGGAGAATATTTTCAAGGAACATAATGACACCAGAACAACAAAAGTCCAATGAAGGGTACTGGAGATATTAATTTTAAGGGGTACCAAAAAGGTAAAGCACCAACCACTGGCAACTTGTCACACTAGACAAGGACACGGATAAGGTTTAACCCTTTCGCTGTGCCCGTCGGCAAACGGCCGTCGCGAGCACCGCCCACTCAATCAAACCGCCGCACCACAACAGAATTGCCGCCGCAGTTCAGCAGTTAAGGATGAGCGCCGGTCGATATGAGGATCAGGTTGGTCGCAGACAAAGAGTTACCTTTGGAATTAGTAATTTTCTGAGAAGGTGGAGTTTTAAGCAGGGCAAGACAGCAATTTGGATCCAAAGACAACAAAGTTTGCCACCGTCTGAAGTCCCGTGAAGCTGTCTGCAAAGACAGGAAAAATTCAGGATGGGACAAATCTAGATTTTGATCCCAGGAAGTTATGGACATCGATTGGCTACTTCTCTGCATCAAGCCTTATAAGGCATTCTATTTCCGGGTTCATAGGTTTTTTCGAAGTCAGATTGCTTCAGCGGGACAAAGTTGCAGGCTGTAGCCAAAGATGGTTCTAAGTACTCTGATGCTGGTTGGAGGCACGCTGAAACAGATTTGCTGCTGTGGAAAAAATGTAGCTGGAGCTATGGCGAAATTGGGTCCACCGGCAATGCATTCTCAGTGTATCAGCTTGGCTGATTGGTCCTGGTCTACTTTTGGTTCTCCAGGCAAAAAGTCTTGAAAAAGTTTCTAAGACTTAGGGTTATGCAGGAGGGGTACACGGACACCAACCTGGGGATCCAGGACCTCAGGAACAACACTTTGGATTGTAGTTCACTCCAACAGAAGTCACCAGCAGGGTCCAAGGTTTGTTTAGTGGAAACTGGTCAGCTAGGGTCTTCCAGGAAAGTGAGCTTCTTTCAGCTTTTGTGTCCCTGTAGCTCAACAGCAGGCCCACCCCATAGGGTTCTCCTCACAGGTCTCAACATCAGGTGCAGTACTTCTCCTGTCTTCTACAGGTCCAGCAGTGATCTAAAAAGAGTGCCTAGGGAGCCACATTTTTGGTTGTCCCTAGCCTGTGGATGGGGGATGACTCCTGTCCCCTCCATAACCAATAGGGGGAAAAGTTTCCAGGAGTAACCCTATCCACTTTTGCAACTGTTCCTGTTTACTCTACAGCAAACAATTCCACAGTGACCCTCTCTACATAAAACCTTGCCTTCCAAGTAGTAAATCTCTCTCACAGGAGTCTACAAGCTCATATGGTTCGTATGTAAACATGAGCAAGGCCAGATTCAAGTTCAACTGAGAAGCAGGATAGAACGTTCTAGATAAAGAATAACATAATGGTGTCTTACTAAGTCAATCTTCAAGGGAAAATCTTCAGAATGTGAATTTAATTATACCAAAATGTCCAACAAGTAATGCAAATTTTACTCTTTTGCAGCCAAGTAAACATGGAAATCAGATGATCACTTAGACAAATCCATAGAGGGTTAAAACGTCTCTCCCAGTGACAAAATGTAATTATTTTACTGTTACACTGCTTCCTGGCTAAATACTACCAAGCCTCACACAATATGCCTACGTTTTCTTCTCCAATCGCGAGTTACCAGGTGTTTCTGAAAATAACCTCTCACGTTCAGCAATGGTCTGTTAAGGACGTAGAATCATCCACCCTGCTGAACCAGTAGATCCAGTACCTGAGAAACAAACAGCTTCCTCTGTGAAATTAGAAGCAGTTTCCGTAGCTTAGAGGCCTATAATAGGCTAGCCTGGAAGTCAAGAACTTCTTGAACCTCGGAGAATTATTTGGAACTAGGGTCAGCAGGGGAATCGCATACAAGAACTTTCCTTGATCAGTTAACAATACAAATATCTGCCAAGGACTTTTACCACACTCCCAAAAGCGATCAACATTCCAAACAGAGAGTGTTGTGTTTTTGGTCACTATAAAAAGTTCCCCGTTTTTTAACACAGTAAAATATTGTCTCAAATGAACTTCCACTCCTTTGGAACATAATGTAGTGAGCTAACTCACATGTCTCTTCTGCTGAAGCTGACACACCTGTGTTAACATTTTGCTGTGGTAGGGGGGGAGCAGTCCCAAATCTGACAGGCTAGGTTGCATAAAGAGTGATACCACGTCTTCACACACTTGTTTAAAAACAGTGCAGTTGAGCCATTGGTAAGGACATATATAACTTTCAACTTTTGAGTGAGAAGAAAGAGCGATTTCAGGTGCAAAATAATGGCTTTGGACGCTAGATGACTGATGTAAAAACCTCTGTCAATGACACTCCAGATGCCATGAGGTTGATAGTGCCTGTAGTGAGCCCTGCTGCCATACGAGAAGTTACCTATGTGCAGTAAAATAGGAATTAAAGTAAGGGAGAGGGCTTGGTTCCCAAGTATTAGGATTCTGAAGTTCACCAAAAGAGACTCACAAAGGACTTCAAGTTTCAGCTTAGGAGTGGGTGGCCTATGGTCTACACGACGAAGGACCAGCATACCTGAACCAGCGCCTTACATTCCACCTATCCACCAGAGAACTCCGCTCAGTCTAACTCACCCTAGCCTCCATCCCCAGGATCCACACAACCAGAACTAAAGGAAGTCTGTTCTCCCACCTCACTGCCAAGACCTGGAAAACCCTGCCCCTCCACCTCAGGCAATCCGCATCGCTGACCCAATTCAATAAAGACCTCAAGACCTGGCTCTTCAAATGATCCTCCACCCAGTCTGACCAGCAGCCTCCCCCAGCACCTTGAGACCCTCACAGGTGAGTAGCCGGGCTATACAAGCCCCTGATTGATTGACTGATTGATAATAGTCAAGTTCTGTCAAGATGAAGTTGTAGAACTCATACTTAAAGCCAAGGCTGCAACAAAAAAGACGACACGTATGCGAGAGGCCATGAAACTCAATAGCTTCACAAAGCTTATGTCCCAAGACAGTTAAAATGTTTCTGTGTCTGGTTTAAGGAGATTAATCTCTTTAGAATAGAAATGCTTTATCTATTGAAAAGTCGATCATCTCTCCCCAAAAATTGGAGTTTTTAGGATGGAATCAGATAAGACAACTAGAAAAATCCAGAAACGTAGAATGTGGTAAACACGCAGATGGGTCCTCTGGAAAACAGTGGAAAACAAGACCATAATAAGCAAGGCATCTACATAAGGGTACAGATAAGCACTCCGAAGATGAGCAGTTTCTATGGACAGAACCTTTATGTACATCCTGGGAGTACTGAAAGCAGACATGAGCAGACAATGAGCAGACATCTGCACTGGTAGTGAATAAGGAAGTAGGCATCTTGATATCTACAGATATCATACTGAGCTACATGGCCTCGTAAGTCTGAGGAAGTTTAATTAGATAGATGGAGAAAAAAATGTAGGTGAGAAAGATATGAGTCCGGCAGTGCTGGGGCCGTTTCATAAACACCAAATACAGGCAGAGAACACAGGTGTGCCCTGGTTTTCCATAAAAAAGCACTTTCTATAACATGTTAACTGGTGAGCCACACCACTCCACTAGTGGAGTGGCTTGGCTCACTGGTTAGAGGCGTCAGACCCGGGAGCAGAGGACAGGCCAGGACCAGCGTTCAATTCCCGACGCGGTAGGGTCGTGAACCAGGGTCAGCGGACTCAATAATTCTCGCCTCGGTGCCTACTCTAACCAGGGGTCACACTCGGCAACTCTGGGCATTAGCTTGCCTCATCTCCACAACGGCCCCCCACAAACGCCGGGGATGCCAGGAGGGAACATCTCACAGGGAAAGCCAGGACGGGTTCCCCAGCGGTCTATAGCGCCAGGATGCCTCCGGGTAGCAGTGCGCTTTACAAGACACACACATTTACATTTACATTTACTTGGACTCACTACGAGTTGAATGAATGAATGAATGGGAGTATATTGAGCGCGCGGCTACTCCGGGGAATGTCACGACGCTAACGGGCAGAGCTCATATTACGCACCCAGCAAAACAGGACCTTACAGTCCCACAGGGCCAGGCAAGTTTTACATTTTCTACAGAATGTGGTCTCAGAGGAGATCAGGCGTAGTTCACATGGGAGCTCATTACACGATTTGGCAGCATGAAAGGAAAAAGCTTTCCGAACACTTTGGATACGCTTGAAGCGAAAGGATTGACAGGAGTGAAACAGAAGCAGAGTGCAGCGCTCTAGCGGGAAGGTTCTGGACAAATGAGCATACACAGCAGTGGATGCCAAGATGGACATGCAGAGAGACAGATGTCATTGATGCAGAGACATACAAAACCATAACTACAAGAGGGTACGTGTATGTGGATAGTATGGATACACATAGGCAGACTGTATGAACCGTGGAGCCACACCACACATATGCAAAAGCCTGTGAAACATAGCGTCGACAGCACAGATGCATCGGCAAAATAACACCGAACGTATCACCAGGTAGTCATACTGACCAACCATACGCAGAATACATTGGTGAAAGGATACTCGCAGAAGACGGACACACACACAAGGCTCACTCCCATAAAAAGGGAGAGAGAAAAAAGAGAGAGAGACAGACAGAATCTGGGGTAAAGAAACCCAAGATACTGTAACAAGGAAAAAACATAGAATGTGTGCACTCTCGCAGTGTGTATACACATACATATATTTTTGTTTCTTTTCCTCTTTAAAAAAAAAAAAGCAAGAGGCATTGGATTCTACAAGAGCATGCCCCAGATGAGTAAGTATTTATTTATTTAAAAGGTTTTATATAGCGCTCGCTGGACCCAAGAGTATCAGAGCACTTTACAGGAGTTACACATCAAGAACAGAGCAATATAGGGCAATTTAGTAACATAGAATGAGGCATTTGAGTCTATCGAGTGGATAAGGATAAAGAATAATTCAGAGATCATGTAAAGAAAGTGAGGACTATTGAATAAGAAGATAGAGAAGGGTTGAGTAGTTAGATTGAGGATGAAAATAGGAGAGAGATTATAGGAACGGTAGTAGGAAGGAGTCAGTAGAGGTAATGCAAAGAGTAAATGGACAGAGTTCAATATATTTAAGGGCCCCAATATTTGTTGAGAAGAAGCAGCTTGAGTTTTTTTGAAGAGGGGGTAAGAAGGGTTGCAACAAAGATCTTTGGGAAGAGAATTCCATATAGAGGGGGCCTTACCACAGAATGAACGAGATTGAGTATTTTTATTTTTGAGCTGAGGAGGGATTAGGACATGGGTGTTAGTGCTCCTCAGAGATCTAGTACATCCTGCTTTTTGGAGTTTGTCTGAAAGGTACGAAGGGGTGTTTTGGTGAAGGGCTTTGTGAGTGATGCAGGCAATCTTCTAGGTGGATCTGCCTTCGATTGGAAGCCATTTGAGGTTTTTGAGGAAAGGGGAGATGTGATCATGTCGTTTACAGTCAGAGAGAAGTCTGGCTGACAGGTTGTGAACAGATTTAATCAGGGCAAGTTGGACTTTGATGGAGCCAGCAAGGGTGGTGTTGCCATAGTCAATTCTGGAAAGGACAAGTGATTGTACAACAGATTTGAAATCGTCAGCTGGAATAAAGGGTTTCATTTTTTTAAGGTGTAGTAGAGTGAAGAGAGCACCTTTAGCCGAGTTTTTCACATGAGGGACGAGATTGAGATTCTGATCGATGTTAATGCCGAGGGATTTGACCGAGTTGGATGTGGTGAGAGAGCAGTTGATTGCTTTAATATCAGTAATCCAGTGTTGGATAGGCATTGAGTTATTTGTTAGAGCGCATAGGATGATTTCAGTTTATTGGGGATTTAGTTTGAGGCGGTTAAGGTGAAACCAGGCTTGGATTTTAGTCAGGGCATCATTGAGATGTAAGATGTCATTGTGGGATTTGATCTTATAATATAAATGAGTATCATTGGCATAAAGGTGGTAACTGATTTTAGATTGTTTAAAAATAAGGGTGAGGGGTTCCATGAGGAGGTTGAAAAGAGTTGGGGAGAGGATAGAGCCTTGTGGGACGCCCAGTGAGATAGGTTGAGGTTTGGGGAGGCAGCCGCTAAGTTTAATTTGTTGGGTTCTATTTTGGAGATAAGAGGTGAACCACTTGAGGACATAGCCGGCAAAACCAAAGAGGTCTTTGAGAGTCTTGAGTAGGGTGACATGATTAACAGTATAAAAGGCAGCGGAGAGGTCAAGGAGGATGAGGAGGGAGGATTCGCCTTTATCCAAAGAGCGATGAATGTTGTCAGTAATGTTGAGCATCACAGTTTCCGTGCTGCATCCCTTTCTAAAACCAGATTGGAATACGTCAATGAGTTTGAATGTGTCGCTGTGATTATCCAGTTGTGTCAGAATGCATTTTTCAAGGGCTTTGGAAAGGAAAGGAAGGTTAGAGATAGGGCGCAAATTGTTTAAGTCGTTAGACTGCCGTGTTTTTGAGGATGGGGGTGATTTGGCCTAGTTGGAGGGAAGCCGGAACACTACCTGTAGCAAAGGAAGAGTTGATAATGTTGGTCCATAGTGGGGCAATGATTTGCTTAAGTTCCTGAACCAAATGAGCGGGAAGAGGATCTTTGGTTTGCGAGGATGGTTTGATTTTGGTGATGATGTTGAGAACAGTGCACAATAGGTACCAACGGCACCGGAGTGAACCATAATAGGACATAACATATGTCAAACAGAGTATATACATTAAATATAAACAGAGAAGCACACACACACATATATATATATATATATATATATATATATATATATATATATATAATATATATATATATATATACACACACACATATACATACATATGTATAACCGCCTACAGTTGTATGAAGGACAAAGAGCAGCTAAGGAGCAAAGAGCATAGCAACCTGATCCTCTGCTTGTGAAGTGCATATGAAAAGTGAGGCCCAAGACAATGTACACCAACAATGGCTCTTGCACAGAACCAACTGCCGTCAAGGAGGAAACAAGACAGGTCAGAGTTCTGACGGAAGACCAAGGACAGAAGCACTTCCTAGCACCCAAAAGTAAAGAGTACACAATACCACCAGAGTCAAACACAGCCAACGCTGTGGCACAAGTTGGATCAGCAGGTACCCAGTGATTGTGAACGTGCTCAGTGTGTGGTAATATACCATGCCGAAACTGGATACAGAAAGAAACTGTCTGTGAATTGGAACTGAAAAACACTCACAAGAGACAGGCCATGGCTTACGACGAAGACGGCCAACATAGGCAAAATGGCGGACACACAGCGAAACGCTTGAAAAGACAGACAAGGCAAGAAAAGTGGTATACATGAACAAGCTGGGGCGAGCGAAACATTGCACAAACCAAACAATATTCTAGAGAGGTCTGCATCTTCAGAGACAGGAGAGAGCATCGAACCAATTGTAAGTACTAACATGTAAACCCAGAAGAGAGCTACGCTACTCATGTGGGCTTGTCCAGAGGAGAAGTCTCACAACAGCTGGTAGTGCGGGAAGAAGCGAAAAACACATCACTATAAGTCTATAGCATGAACTATAGTAAATCTCCCCATGTAGGAGATAGATAACAATCCTAAGAAGACCCGCCAGATCCTCAGTAAGGACCTGCACCACCCAGGAAGAACATTTCTGGGAGTAACGCATTCACACCACCCAGGAATACTTATCCAGTGGCAAGTTAGAATGGCTACACAATAACCAACGAATACCCCACATAGGGTATGTTACAGCCCTATAAAATGCAAGGGAACGCCTCTTGAGACTAGCTCTTAGACAGAGGAATTATAAAGACAGAAACAGCTGCATAGCTGAACAGTCCGTCTGGGAAATAACAGCTTGAACCCAGAGACTGACACCAGAAAAAGGTAGTTGCAATAGACCAATGCAAACAAAACAAGAAGTCCGTAACAATGGACTAGAAAGAATGCCACTCACTGCAAACCAGACATGAGGCACTAATCGCTGAGTCAGCATGACTGTTAAAAAGATGGGCCCCATCAAAGGGCAAGTCCCGAAAACGCTCGTGAACATGGTCAGGAAAACTGCAATCACGCAGCCAAGCATGGCGACGCAGAGCAACTGACCTGGCCATCGCCCGACGCACAGAATCGTGGTGTCCATGGCTGATCGAATTGAAATCGAGCTCACGACCTTAGTATCCGCGCCAGGCCAGTCCGAGGGTCTTCCGGAAGAGAGGGAAGGAATCGCTCAACCAAGTCCAAGAGGGCAAAAGTAGCCTGTGTAAACACGCAGGACGTGTTCAAGGACTGGAGGGCCGAGCTCGTGGACGCAAACATTTGCCGACCACAGGTCTCCAACCAACGAGATTCCCTAGTGGGTGCAAGCATTGGAGGAGAGGACGAAGGTCACAATGCTGAGGCTGTCTGGACAACTAGACCTTGAGCCATAGGGTGTAGGGACAAACAGACTAGGTCATTTGGAGCTGGGCGATGACAATGTGCCTCACTCAAAATGTTAGCAACTGTGCAAAAGACGGTTGCAAACGCAGCACTAGCCTTCGTTGCCAGTAAATCATAGCTAGGGGACAGTTACAGGCTAGCATGCCACAAAAAACTAAAGGCCCTTCAGTTTGAGGATGACCAGCGACCTGCAATTGCTCCACATCAACATGCTCCGAAAAACGTTCAAGCAACACTGGGCGGGGGGTGAGGGGGCAAAGTGAACCCCCAGGGGCCTCATCTTCCCTTTGAAAAGGAGTAGTAAACACATCCCTGGCATCAATGAGCATCTGAGGAGGCTCCACCGATCGGTGTCGGGACGGCGTCGACTCGACATCCACCGCGATGGGAGACTGCGGTGTGGGACGGCGATGACTCGGAGACAAGTCCTCTGCTGTGACTGCAGCAAATGTCATTCCAGGGAGCCCCACCGGGCTGTCCCCAGACACAGGATGTGGACTGTGGCTTGATGTTGGAATGGGAAGCCCCACTGGGCTGACTCCCAACGTTGCTGTGACGCCGGAGCTGGTGAGCTCCCAAACAGAGTCCCTACCACCTATGTGGAACCCGAAGGCATGCCAGGGAGAGGGGTCAGCCCAAAGAGGGGCCACAAAGCCAGGTAATAGGTTTCCATCTGGGTCCTAGTCGCCCCAACAGTAGTAAATGGTGGGTAGGTGGGGGTCGACTGCTGAGTGACCGTGTATGGTAAAGACCAGGAACGACAGGCATCGTCATCACGACTACGTGAGGCAGAGTGACTTCACTGGTGCTTATCTGAGGAAGGCGAGCGACGTCCTCGGGAACAACTCGGTGACCTGCCCCGAACCGGAGCCACAGCTGGACAGGGAGACCGACGACGCCTCGACTCCGAACCAAACATCCGGGCGGTTAACAATTTCATCTCATGTTCCCGAAGGGACTTTGGCTACAGCTTCTGACAGGCATTGTACTCCTTGGAGTTGTGGTGCTCGACCAAGCACCACATACAAATTGCTTGCGGATCCGTCGCCGACATCTGCCGCGTAGAGGACTCTCACCATTTAAAGCCCAAAGACTTCAACACACTATTCCCGGACACAAAAAGGCGTCTGTGAGGCCAAAACAAAAAACAGGCCAGAGGAACCACTTCTCCTGGATCCACGTTGCAGCGCGAAAAAGAAGAAAACTGACGTCAGCGCGCCAGAAAGGACTTATATGGCTCCACTGACGTCATATCCATTGACGATGTCAGAGCTTAGCCATGCAAAGTTGTCCCTCGGCGCGCAGAGGTAATATTGAAAAATCTTTGGATCCAGACTGGCACCTGAGGGATATTCTAAGTTGAGGAATCTGTGGCTAGATGCCTTCATCAGATATTTAACAAAATAGAGGTGATTAATGGAATGGAAGTCTGTAGTGAGGCCCAGAAGTATGAGCGGATCACTTCTGATTTTGCCTTTTTACTCCTGCCTGGCTTGATGATTGATCGCGGTCTAAAATAAGTGGAGCTACCCTGAAGGAACTGGATATATGCAAGAGCCTTTTGGAGCTGATCATAAATACACCAAGGTGGCCATACTGCAAACTACCTGTAGGATCCAGGCATTCAGCCATCTACAAAGCCGGGGAACTCACTGAACTTTATTCATTTATTTTGGAATCTCGCATTCCAAAGCATTAGCCAGGAAAAGTCCTCTCTCAAATTCACAACATGCATAACCATCGAATTTCTTTTTTTGCAGTATTAATTAAATAGGCATTTATTTTTGTAGTCTGTGTGTTAATGAACGTAGTCCTTTGCAACAGTAGGCTCTACGGGTAACACAAAAGCCCACATTACAAACAGGCACTTACTGCAAATTGTGGCAGAAAACAATCAGTATAAGGAGGTCAGTGGCGATTCCTCATGTGGTATTATTGCAGGGCAAGGTTCTATGATTAATACAGGGACAAAGCCACCAAGTCAAACTTGGTGTAATTTCTCCCCACAAAAAATCCAAGAATTCCGGTTGACATGCGGGAGAGGTAACACTGATTTCCTAGTTTACTGCCGGTCCATGTGAGATCTATATGGGATTAAATGCATTCCAGAAATGTCTGATATCCACGTTATCAGGATCGCCAGTGCAAAATGAGCACACCAGTACTGTAGCTGACATAATGTGCTCCGGTCATGGTTCATTCGTGAATAGTGAACAACAGTAGTCTACAGTCTTTACTAACGCCTCATTATACGTTTAGAAAACCCCAAGACCATACTAAGGTCACTGTCTAACCTTGAAGGTATAAAGGTTAGATAATTGCTTGAGGGTATGGGTACAGATCAATAACGGGAATTTGATAATTTTAAGAAATAAAAATATTTTACCAGCAATGAGGTAGGGAAAGAAAGAGTTCTCAAACCTAATAGGGAGGTCCATGGGATGGGAGTGAGTATCTAGTTGGACTGCTCAGGATAAGGGCTGCTTGGGGTGTAGGATTATAAATTAAACCGATCTGAGGTGGGGGAGCAGATGACCTTGTGAAGCGTGATGGTCCTTCTCAAAGGATTAAAATGACAAAGCTATTAGAATATAAAAGTAGTGGATATTCTGCAAGGATATAGTTGGCTTAGAAGGAGTAGGCCCCTAGCAAGTAGTGAGCGGATGGTTGGAGAATGGGAGGCTTCTATGAATCTGTGCATATGGTGTGTGGCCATCCTGTCTAGGTGGGGCTCCCCATGAAGGGGAAATTGCCTGTTATGGGGACAGGAAAAAGTTGTAAGAGTGCTGGAGATCATCAAGGTATTAACACGATTGCTTGAGTGAGATATTAGCTCCTTCTGGGGGATAGGACATCCTTGTTGGCTTCTCTAGGGATTATTTGGTACTCATTAGAAGCAGTCCACAATGAAGTGGAGTTGAACAAGAATACTTGTTTTGGAAAGGTTACTTCCTAAGAATCAGTAGTATGATTTGCATAGAAATTATTCTTGTAAATTGCCTAATCCTGCTCTACTTTTGACTTTGTGGATAGGGAACCCATTCAGTTTTGAGGGCGCTATACCTACATTTGGATGGGACCATGTTTGTTTTACTGCAAATACATACACTAACCATCACACCTTTGTGTTGATTTGGGCTATATTGAGTGCATTCCTAGAGTTGTGCAGAAATAAATGTTGTGATGGTAAATTGAATTATACCAGATAGAAAAGGAAGAATGCTTAATTATTTTTCTTAGTTTTACATTAAATGGATTATAATCCTATATGAAATATTAACCATTCCCTTACAGCGCTTCCAACAATAAACCTAAATATTATTTATAATTCTGATCTTGGCCATAAGATTCAACTTTTCTCATTAATGTAACACTGGTGTGTTCAAAAACATCACCGGTATGTTGTTTCAGAGTGTGTATTTTTTCATCATTTCTTACCTTGAAAAAGATTTCTTAATATAAACATTTCATTTGGGATTTGTCATTAGGTTATTTTTTAGGCACCCAGCAACTTTCAAATTCTTCTGACAAGCCACGGCAACATAACCAGCATTCAAAACTGCATTCAAAACTGGATGAAAAAATAAACTAACATCCTAACGGAGCCAGGTCTATTATTCTAGTAGTATGGCAGGGGTGTGGAATTTAATAAAATATCTAGTTGTCCATGGGGCAGGTTTATTCAGAAATCTACTTGTCCTGTAGCAAAATCCACTTGTCCCTTTGGTGCCATGTAGCGTGGCGACAAATTATGGTAGCAATCTCATTATATGAGAGTTCTGATATAGTCTCTCTGATTATGCCAGGGCTCAAACCATAGTAGTGTTTGAAAACTAGAAATTCCCTTGTGTTGCCACGTTTCCGCAGTAGTGGTAAGCATTCTTCCCTTTGAGTCTGTGCAAACCAACTAACTTGTATGTTTTAAAGGTTTTCAACAACTCTTCTCTAATCTTTTCCCATACTGAGAAATGCTGCAAATTACTTTCATATTTCACTATACTAATTCAACACTAATCCTTTAATGGGTTCCAGAGTAGCGTGCTACTCGCCAAAAAAGCGATCAATACCCCATTGGCGGTAACAAGCGCTACATAAATGCAAACCTTTTTCCTTCTTCTATCCCTCCGCTATCCTTCTCAATCCAAATAACTGACTAATATCCACCACCTAAAATACTTTCATATTTCACTATACTCATTCACCACTAATCCTTATGTGTTCCGAGCAGTGTGCTAGTCGACAAAAAAGTGCTTCAACACACCATTAGGAGTAACAAGCGCTATATTATTGCAAACCTTTTTTTGCTCTTCTATCCCTCTACTATCCTACTCAATCCAAATAACTGACTAATATCCACCACTTAAATTACTTTCATATTTCACTATACTAAGTCACCACTAATCCTATAAGGGGTCCGGAGTAGCGTGCTACTCGCCAAAAAAAGCACCTCAACACCCCATCAGGGGTAGAAAGCACTATATAAATGCAATTACAATGAGTTCCTTCCACCTGGAAATCAGCTCATGTTGTGTGGTTACCTGCAGATTTTTAGATCTCTATGTCCCAGGAGAGGAAACCCAGCTGTTGTTCATTTCTGAAGCCAGCTGAAACATGGTTATGTTGTGCGCTCCCTTTGCCAGTTTTGATATTATGTCATATTAGAACGTTGCAATACCCGTTTTGATAATATTGGTGCTTAATTCATTCTCAATCAAGGGCATGGAAGACCTAATAAAGTCACTCACAATCAACTACATACATTTTGGGGATGACTATTATTAGATCGTTTAGGCCCTATCTGATTTAACTTGAATAGGAAGAACACTGACATAAAGCAATGTTTATATACTCTTTTAAATTCTAATAAACTTATTGAACAGCAAAGCTGTATCAACGTTTAGGACTTTTCGAAACTGGTGCATTCACAGTTTTCCTTATTGAAATTGGGCCTTACGTTGTTTGCAGACCTACAGATGATTGTTTGTATCATTTTGACAAACTAAACACTCTAGAGATAGAATCAGGACACTGCTGCCATGCAAAGTGGTTCGAAAGTGTGTCTTCACTTCTCAAACTGTGAAAGACGGCCTAATTTTCACAAATGTTCTGAATACTTGGTCATCTGGTAACCCACATTATTCTTCTATTGGAAACTGGCCTAATAACATTGATGCAACAGACCTAACTGATCTTTTTTTCTGCTTACGTCCACTTAGTGATAATGGTGTTCCTACATCTCATAGTTTTGGTACTAATTGATTCTGTCTTTGAGACAACAGGAGATTTCTTTAACTCACGTTATGAGAGAAGATAAATCGTTTGAAAGGTATCTTGACCTGGATTTTAAGCCAAGGCATTTATCTAGCTGATATGTTGGATACTATATCAGAATGCTTTAGAGCGAGCTAGACATTGCGAATAATCACGTTCAGATTAGTAGAGTACAACCCAGCATTTACAAAAGAAAAGTGGAAGGAGTGCTTTTTGGGAGTGCTAGGATCAATGATATCTGCCGGTTTTACATGGTTAATTAATTGCAAACGACTGTCACATCAAACTAATTAAGTGCAGCTCCAATAGTTCCTTTATAATTCATTGATTTAAGATAATAGTGGGAAGAACCAATCATTTTGCTAATTTAAAGTCCTATAAGGTGTACATTTTGTAAGGTGTAGGCATGTTCAAATTCCATCTGGAAATACTGAGATTCAGTTTACGTAGATCCACTGCCTTATAGAAGAAGACCAGAATAAAACAATATGATTTAATAACTCCCAGTCTGAACTGCATGTCCCATACTCAACGTGAGTATACTGTAGCAATTAGCATCAGACAAGAAAACTCATTTTATATCTATTAAATCATAGCCTGTGTGCATGGTAACTCACATTTGTAACACTGTCAAACAAACAATCTCACACTCTCTGAGCGATATGGTGTTCACTTGTGGCAATTTGCTTAAAACTTTTGAAATTTGTAAAACTATGATTTAGCCCGGATTGTATGCAAGTGCCCTCCGAACTGAATAAGAATCAGCCCTCCAGGACGAGTTCCAAACATTCATCTTGACTTCTGGAGACACTCCACAGCCTCAGCTGAAAGGACCACATGACAAGGAACAGAACTTTGGAACTACCAATTACACCCACTAGATTATTTCCCAAGACTAAAACTATGTAAAAAGTTATGCTTCAGTGACCTGCTCTGTAAGAAGAAAAACAGTACTGCCCATTGAGTGAAACTTCTGTGGACACCCCCTGAAAGACTCCTCACTTTGTGGGTATTAGTATGACAGAAAAGGACATCTTTTTAAACGTTTACTCTAGGTTTTAGGGTAGTCCCCCCACTAGATAAACGCTGTTCAACTACAGACAGGTCTAGCAAATCTCCTTGCCTTACAGTTCCAGAGATACTGTGGTTAATAGGTGTAGCTTGACACTAATCCCAAATTCCAGTTTCACTGATGCAAGTAGGAACTAGTGGAACACAGCATGCCCATTTATGGGGTGGAATGGAGGGGGGAGGGCACAGACACATGAATCGTGATCATGTACCAGTCCCAAAGTTTGAATATCACTGGAAATCTATCGCTGGTGCCAAATGTAATCCCAGCACCAGCCACTTCCCTATATGATCACTTATTTATGAGGCTAGTTGGAGCTTTAAGTGATCTCACCTTCAACTGTGTTCAGCACCTCCACCTTCATTAATATCACTGGATCCCCAGTTAACATTACGAATTTGGGTTCAGCTTAATTTTACCAACTTGTCAGCCCAGTATCCACAGATCTGGGAATGGGACCTGTTGGGGACAAGCTAGAGAAATGAGAGAATCTAAGCTATTCTCCATTTTTTGCTTGACACCTGCGTAAAGAGGCAAACATGCTGAAACATGCCCTAGGTAATGGCCTTCACCCCACATCTCGGTCAGTCATAAAAAATGTGGGGTGGGAGAGTTCTCTTACTTAAGTGAACGAAGGCTGTTACATGACCACTTTAGAACTGATCACAGGAAGAAAAGCCTTTAGGCCCCAGAACGCCATTATAAGCTTTGGGGCATATATATTGATGATGAACCAAATCTGTCCCAAAATGCACTGCTGGAGAAAAACACACACTGAGACCCTCACAGAATCAGTGGATTTATTGGACAGTACTGTGTTCTGTGCCTACGCAAGACGAATGAGGCACCGTACAAGAAGGTAGAGAGCCTAGGCTCACCATGCCAGAAGTAAATTGATATATGTAAATTGATACTTGTATAGCGCACTACTCACCCGCAAGGGTCTGAAGGCGCTTGTACGAATACCGCTGTGGAACCCATCCTGGCTTTCCCTGTGAGGCGTCCACTCCTGGGCACCCCGAAGGTGGAGGCCAGGCTCTGAGGTTCCGTGACAATTGCAAGTGGTGTTTTCGACTCGCACGAATATGGTCGAGTCTGGTATCTACGAACCGCAAATGACGAGTTTAGTAAGTGTGCGCAGTTTCGCTGTGCTAACTTAAACCGTTCGTTTGTTACGTGGGTTTTTCATCTGTACCCACGGGTTCCATCTTAGATACGGCATCCATTTTGTCTCTTGCCCTCAAGTAGCCAGCGAACGGACGTTGTCCGCTTCGCGACCCTGGGGCTCCCAAGATATTTGCGGAAGACACATGTCCTTTGTAAGTGTCTTTATGATGAGGGGGATGATACTGTAAGGCAGATGGCCCCGCTCGAGGCTCATCTCGCCGTGCCGGTTTATTGTCTCAGCCGTGCATCTCATTAGGCACGTCCCTTTGATGCCTGTAGCTCGTGTTTCCTGATACCTCCCCTTTTACACCCTTTTCCAATCTCCCCACTGTTTCCATCTTCCTCCACACCTGTCCTTGTTCCTTTTTCGATCTGTTTTACTGCTGATTGGAATGTACTAATGGTGGGAAGATGGGTTTTTACAGTTGGGAACCGCCAAATGTTTCCGCACTTATGTTCCGGACCTTGTGTGTATCAAAGCGACCAAAGCGACCCCTCTCGGGGATAATTGTGGGAACTGGGTTGTAAACCTTTGTGTGCTATGTAAACCTATGGGAGAATTTTGTATAAAAGGAGCGATCCACAGAACCAATTTGAAGCAGTCTCCCCAAACTACACTCGTTGTACTTCCTGTGATTTCTGTGTTTCCCTGCAGTAAATAAACCTTGAATCTTTGACGCCGAAGGAAGTGTCCCGTGTCTCTGTGATTCGTACGCCGGAGCAGGTTACCCACGAAGGTTTCAGGTGTTGTCCCCTGGCACCGCTGGGTCTTAAAGAACCCAGTCCTTCAGTTGGCGCCCAACGTGGGGCTGCATCAGTGGTACCGGTCCAAGCCCGACGATCGCGAGGAACTTCGTGTGAAATCTCCGAGGGAAGGTGCACTCCGCTTCATCGATCCTGTTGTCGAAACAAGTGGCCCGAAGACTTTTCCCGCGAAGATTCCCGCCTCCTGACGGCTGCGACGGACTGCTGCCCTGACTGTAGACCTGTTTTGGTGCCTGGCGTAGACCTTGGTAGAGCGAGACGATTGACGGGCCTTCCTGGTGACGCCATCGATCTTTGAGTTAAGTATTTGTGGGTCGCTCCCAGAGTTCTTGGTTGTGGTTGCTTAGTGGTTGCATGGTTCCATTGCATTTGTGGTTCTTGGTACTTTGTTGTGTTGTTTGACGACTGCAGCCGCCAAAAACCGAGGGTTTTTGCTCTTTGCTGGGACTTGGTAAATCCCGTAACCCTTGACGTTTGTGAAACTCGGCTAGTGTGCAAGATGCCTGGTCGCAGTACTTTGTTTAGCTGTTTCAGACGTTGTGGTACGGATTCCCGACTGGAGGACTCATGTCCGATACCTCCGGTTGGAACTCCGACTTATGAACTGTACAGTAAACATGGGCTAGGCCCGATTACTTTTAATGATTATTGGATTCGCTATACTAAGAAGGACGGTGTCCTTAGTTGGCCACCTCATGGTAGCTTTGAGACCCCGATCTTAGATAATCTAGAGGCTAAATTGTTCGAGAAAAAGTCAAGGCCGGCCATGTTTGATGCCTTTCGGTTGTGGCGTAAAGAAGCCCGACAGAAAGAAATCAGACAGACTAAACGAAATCAGAGAGATGGTGTTGCTACCATTGTAAAGAAAGCAGAGCAATTTCAGCGTGACAAGGAGGTTAAGGAAAAGGAAGTGTTTGATAGGCTACAGCGTATGACTATAGATAAATGCTATCCTGCTTTGCCTACGGAGTCGGAAAAGAAGGAAGAAGCAGTTGAGGATCCTTTAATGTCCTATCTTATGAAGTCGCCACCTCCGTATGTACAGGGTACCGCAGCTCCTGTGGTTCCCCCTGTACCTATTCTTCCACCTATTCTTCCTCCGCCTGTTCCTCAACCTGCACCCGTTCTTCCGACTGTTCCTGCTCCATTGCCTGTTGCCATCCCTACTGCTCCTCCGCTTCCACATACTCCTGCTCCCGCTACTGCTCCTGCTCTGTTAACTCCTGCTGTTGCTTCTGTCTCTACTCCTTCGCTTGTTAGTCCTGTGTCCTATACTTCTCCCTCTACTCGTAGTCGTTCTTCTCCTCTTGCGGCTAGCTTCTTCCATTCTCTCGGACCTGTTCTTGGGTCCGCTGGTTCAGATGGTCCTCAGAGACGTAGTCAGCTTCCCGGTAACAGGGAACGCGCTTCGCTATATAATATGGCGATAGGTTGGATGACACATCCCCTTAGAAATCCACCACGTGTTGTACTCGATACGTTCTGTCAATTCAATGAACCTACACAAAGATTTGTGTTCGAAGAAATGTGTAAGGTCCTTCGCGATCAGATATAGGCCGATGCACCTGACGAGGTGCTGACCGCTTTGTCTGATCTACAGCTTCAGTTCTCGACTGGACTGATAGTGGATACTAATGTTCGACGTGCTGTTGAGCGGTTGTTATCTTTCCGTCCCACTCCTATACCTCAAGCCCTGTTCGTTGAGGATGTTGAGAGTCAGTTCGATGCGACCGGTCAGTTTCCCATGCGGGAAGTTCCACCGGTGTGGATGCCAGGTAATCCTGCAGCTGCTCCTCCGATCTTGCCGTACTTCCAGAGAGTATGGATACATCTCCCATGGAAGCGCTCTGAAGTGTTACAGGTGAAGCAATCTTTGCCTGACCCTCGCAAAAATCCTGCAGGGTATTATAAAGAATTATCGCAGCTTGTAGACGCTACGATAATGAATCTTGCCGATAGCGATATGCTGTTCGGCAATATTGTACCGCAACCGGTATGGGCTAAGATTCGTCAGGAGAATCATCCGAACGAATTAGGTGGTGATTGGGCTGCCATTGTAGCGGCGGATGGGTTGCAAACTGGTGGTGCTAAACCCGAGCAGTTGATTACTGCTCTCCCTCAAAGAATAATAACGCTAATGAAAACACTTATGCCAGCTATGAGAGTGAACTGGGACAAATTGTCAGCTTGCAAACAGAAAAAGGACGAGAGTGTCTCTGACTTCTTTACGAGATTCGAGGAGGCATTCATCGACCATAGTGGTCAGGATATGGGTACTGAGGGTGGTCAGCGGTTGTTCGTGGACAAATTTGTTTAGAATTTATTGCCCGATTTGAGCAATAAATTAAAGAATTCAGAAAGTGCGTGGGCCGTTTCTACCTCAGCTCAGATATTGGCCACAGCACAATATTATGAGAATAGAGAGAAAGAGGAGAACGATCGTGCTGATAAAAAGACGAAAGAACTCAAAACTAAAGTGTTGTTACAGCAAGCGTATCCTCCGCGTTCGAATCAGAATGCTCCCCAACAAAATAGATCGCAGTCGCAATCGAACCGATCACAATCTCGAAATGACTCCTCTTCCCAAAGATCTTCGCTGGGGTACAATCAATGTGCTTATTGTAGACAGGAGGGTCATTTAAAATTCAATTGTCCTGTTCTAAACGATCGTAATAGCGGTAATTCATCTAGAGGAGGTCGTGGTGGTTCACAGCAGACATCACGCGGTAGGGGTCGTGGTGCTCAAAATGATCGTTCAGATAACTCATCCAATTCCGATAATTGTTTTGATCAACGTGGATCATCGCAAGGACGATCTGCGCAGTACAATGTAGACGATTATTACGTCAATCAGGGAACTGACGACAGTAATTACTAGGACAGCCATAGACAAGGAGAGGGAGTGGTATCAGTTCCGGTTGATCAGAGAGGGCCTTACGTCGCAGTTGCTACATCGGGCGTCGTTGAGCCTTTTCTGTTGGACACTGGTGCAGCGAAAAGTTCTATTATGCATTCGAAACTCCCTGGCGCATCTTTGTCTGGCTTAACAAATGTTTCCGTTGGATTCTCTGGCGCCCCCGTTAGCAATCCAGTTTCGCGCCCTCTGCCCCTTACAATTGGGCCTCGTGAACTAGAAGCTCTGTTGATTTTGACCACGGGTTGTGGTGAAAATCTTTTGGGCCTGGATTTGCTAAAACGTTTGTATGCAACTCTGTATTGTTCTCCTGCGGGTGTAAAGCTTACGTTAGGAGAGAGGGTTGTCTCTCCTATGTACTTGTCTCTTGATAAGCTTCCACCGGAATTGAGTTCTCTTCCTGCATCTTTGTGGGCAACAGGTCCCAATGACGTGGGCCTGCTTGACATCTCCCCTTATGTTGTTCAGTTGAAATCTAATGTGCGATTGCCACGTATTCCCCAGTATCGTATCTCTCTTGATGGTGAACGAGCATTGTTAGCGATCATCTATGATCTGATCGAGAAAGATGTAATTGAAGAAACACGGGGAAACGTGTGCAACAGCCCTGTACTGCCCATTCTAAAACGTACTGATCCTTCAAAACCACCTGTTTATCGTTTTGTTATCGATTTACGGGAGGTGAATAAAATTGTAATTCCTCAGTTCCCCGTTGTGCCTGACATCACGGCACTACTGACTCTGATCCCAGCTTCTGCATCTTGGTTTTCGGTGATTGATTTAAAGAATGCGTTCTTCAGCATTCCCATTGTAGAAGAGAGCAGAGACCTTTTCGGTTTCTCTCTTGGTGGACGCAGCTTCCGGTTCAAACGCGCTCCTCAGGGCTACTGTGAAAGTCCATCGATTTACAGTCAAGCCTTGAAGGGTCAATTGGATGCGTTTTCATTGCCGGCTGGTGCGGCCTTAATCCAATATGTCGACGACTTATTGGTAGCTGCAGATACTCAGGACATTTGCAAAATTGCTACGGTGTCGCTGCTGCAACATCTCTGCGAGTTAAATCACAAGGTGTCACCTTCTAAACTCCAATATTGTTGTCAAGAAGTAACCTATCTAGGTCACTTATTGTCAAAGGAGGGAAGGCGGTTGACCCCAGAGAGAATTGCAGCAATTGCGCGAATGGCTGTGCCAACAACCCAAAGAGATGTGCGTGCCTTTCTAGGTATCACGTCGTATTGCAGGCAATGGATTCCAAATTTTTCATTGCTAGCGAAACCATTGGTGGCTCTTACGTGTAAGGATGTTTCAACTCCTTTACCATGGACGGAAGAATGTCAGAAAAGTTTTTCTGAATTGCGTGATTCATTGTGTTCGGCTCCTGTGTTAGGTACTCCTGACTACAGTAAGCCGTTTACATTATATGTTCACGAGAGGGAAGGTTGTGCTTTGAGTGTCTTAACGCAACCTTTTGGTGGTAAGCAACGTCCATGTGCATATTTTTCCTCGACCTTGGACCCGGTAGCTAGAGCATTGCCGAGTTGTTTGAGAGCAACAGCGGCAGCTGCGGTGTCCATCCGACAGTCAGCAGGACTGGTCATGGAAAATATGCTTACGGTGATGGTTCCGCATGCAGTCGACACTCTTTTAAATCGTACGAAAACTCAGCACTTGACGAGTGCAAGGTTGTCTGGGTACGAGTTGACGCTGTTGGCAAGCCACATTCAGATAAAACGTTGCAATGTTCTGAATCCGGCGACCTTGTTACCAATTAGCTCAGAGTCAGATGAAATAACAGAACACGACTGTTATTTGAGGACAGAGGAAGAAACAAAAGGTCGAGTGGACCTTAAAAACACTCCTTTGGAAGACCCAGATGGAACGCTGTATGTGGATGGTTCATGTTTTAAATTACCGAATGGCGATGTGACTACTGCATATGCTGTTGTAACATTGAATACTGTTGTTGAGGCTGCAAGATTAAATCAGAATTCTGCCCAAGCTGCAGAACTGATCGCTCTAACTAGAACGTGTGTGTTAGCGAAAGGGAAACGTGTGAATGTGTTTACCGACAGCCAATATGCTTTTGGCGTCGCCCATAGCTTTGGACGGTTGTGGAGAGAGAGAGGTTTTCTGACATCGCATGGCACGAAGATTCAGCATGGCCAGCTTGTGAATGATCTTTTGGATGCACTTACGTTGCCTAAGCAGGTGGCGATTGTTAAATGTAGTGCGCATCGTAAGGTGACGGATGATGTTGGTCGTGGTAATGCGTTTGCGGATGAGACTGCTAAGGAGACTGCCCGGAATCTTAGTACTCGAATGTATGTGACAAGTTCGGTTAGGTGGCCTACAGAATCGAGTATGTGTGAGGACACTATCGAGAGTGTGAAAGCAATTCAGAATGAGGCCACCGAGACTGAAAAGACGAAGTGGAAAGAAAGTACGGGAAAGTTGGATGTAAATGGTTGTTGGATTGATTTATCGGACCAGAAAAGATGGATGCTGCCTGATGCGTATGTGCTGGCTGTTGTGACAATGGCACATGGGTTAGCACATATTAGCGCGAAAGGTATTTGTAAGTTGTTGTCTCCTGTGTGGAAGAATGATGGTATCACGAAATGTGCTGAACGCTTGGTTAAGAACTGTATGGTATGTATGTTGTACAATCCTGGTAAGGGAACCCCAACTCCTCCTGGTAGTTTTGCTCCCCCTTCCTGTCCCTTTGAGGTGATTCAATTAGACTTCATCCATATGGAGCGATGCAATAACCTGAAATACGTTTTAGTTGTGGTTTGCACATTCTCCCGATGGATTGAAGCCTACCCTCTTAAGGACAACACTGCTTTGTCAACTGCGAAAATCCTACTGAAGGAATACTTTCCTCAGTACGGAATGCCTAGGATTGTATGGTCGGATAACGGAAGTGAGTTTGTGGGGAGTGTGATGAAGAGTGTGTGTAAGGGCCTTGGAATTAATCAAAAATTCCATAGCGCCAATCATCCTCAGTCAGCTGGTTTGGTTGAGGGGTACAATGGCACCCTTAAACTGAAGCTAGCGAAGATTCAGGCTACGACTGGTCTCTCGTGGCCTGACGCTTTACCCTTAGCATTACTGTCAACAAGGGCAACCGTACACTCCCGAGTAGGGCTCAGTCCCTATGAAATAGTGTTCGGTCGTCCTGCAAATGTTTGGGGGGTCCCTAGACCGGGTGTGTTCTGTGATCTTGAGTATCCAATGTTGATTGACTATCTTCATGACTTGACTGCTAAACTGAGGTTAATTCACCAACAGGTTTACGAAGCATTGCCGACGCAGACGGAGGGTCCAGGCCACCAGCTCCAGCCCGGAGACTGGGTGGTGACGCAAAATTTCTCGCGCAAGAAGAATTTGGAGCCCAGATTCACTGGACCCTTCCAGGTCCTCCTTGCCACGAGAACTGCTGTTCGTCTAGAGGGTCGGAAAAACTGGGTGCATGCCACCCATACCAAAAAAGTCCCTATTCCGTTGCCGGCAGACTCGTGGGTGAGGAGAGGCATTGCATCAACTGAAACCGAAGGATTGCCGGCGTTTGTACCTTTCAGCGACACACAACCTGTCGGAGAATCCTCAGTGCAGCAGAAAGACACTGTTGAACATTTGTCATCAAAAGACTCAAGACCAGAACATTCAACTGATCAACAGGACGCTGTCTCTTCAACGGATCCTTTGTTTGACGAACAGACACGTCCTGGGAAAACCCGATACTTTTTGCGATCCAGCACTAAAGACTAATAAAAGATCCTGTTTTGTCCCTCGACAATTGCATTATCCCGTTTTCCACGATCAGTTTGAACACTCGTATCATTGTAATTATTCTTGTATATATACATTGAGTTTTGTTCCTCATATTTTTGCTTCCACAGCTGAGAGACACTTTGCATACACATAATTGTGAATAAAGGCCGTAGGGCCACGCGTGTACTTCCTTCTGGTTAGTAGGTCTTAACACAAGGTTAAAGACCGTCGGTTCCTGGGAACTCCTAGGGATTGACTACTGCTACACAGAACGAAGTGCGTCAAGAAACGTTGCGGACGGTCGTAGGGGATGGCATTTTCGAAGCTGATGGACTTGGAAGAAGCTCAGGCGCAAAGGTTCAAGTTGCAACAACTTAGTCGTACCAAATGTTTTATGTTCCAAATATTCGTATTGCTTTTGACTGTTTTTGCATTATTGGCGGGTGGGGTGTATTACATGATGTCCTGTTTCTTATCTCCTGCCATACCTACTCCTACCTCTGATCCTAAACCTACCACTGTTGCATCTCCCCATTCTTTTCACTTCTTACCCGAACACGAGCAGGCTAGACGTGCAGAATTCCGCAACAATTCCTTTATTCAGCTCCTTCACCAGCACCAGTTAGTGGTTAACACTACTAATTGTTGGGTGTGTGGGTTGATGCCACATACCACGGATAAGGGAATTCCATATCTGGTGTTACCGTATAGTTCCCAAGGGTCTGCTCGAGCATTTCAAACAATGTTTCGAAGCGCACTAGATTCTCACCCCAATCGAGAGCCACGTTCTCCCTACCTTGGCCCTGGCTCGTACTATAAGCCTTTGTCCATAGCGATAGAAGACTTAGATAGAGATATCTATGAGCCGTCGCTCATTCCAGTTGAAGAGGTACAAGCCTATAGGGTCCTGAGTAAGGTCGAGTACAGTGCGCTCACGAGTGATAAGCAGCTTAAAAGCTCGCCTCCGATATGGGTCGTACCCCACATTGGTAACTTTTGTCTAATGGGTCGTGGCCGAAGACCGAAAGCCCGACTTGGAGAGAGTGCTTGCACTGAAAATTACATGCTGCCGATGATCTCGTCCCCTGTCTTTCTGGCTGCCAAGGGTACCTACTTTGTCTGTCATGATCGTGCGTATGCATGGTTGCCCTCTGATTTCATTGGCTCATGTTTTATTGCAAACTTGTTGCCTCCGACGTTTACTATAGATGCAGATTATCACAAGACTAGAGTTGTGAGAGGCGTAATTAGCGAAGAGGATACTGCCGGTCAAGAGGCGGGAGACTTTTTCAAGGGTTTCCTCCCGTTTTGGGGGCCTATGGTTAATAGTAGGAACCTGAGACAGTTGACTCGAGTGGTAGAATCGACAGCTAATATTACTGCCAGTGCCCTTGGTAATATCACCACAGAACTTCAGGCGGATAGACTTATGACGTTACAAAACCGTATGGTTTTAGACGTGATCTTAGCAGATCGAGGTGGGGTATGTAAGGTGATCCATTCGAGCTGCTGTATTTTCATTCCTGATAACGCTCCGACTGTCTATCAAGCCATCTCAAAGTTGCATAAGATCTCTGAATCCATACATGTGGATGTAGGGGATTGGACGCTACTTGGGTGGTTTTGGGGCCTGATGTCGACTTGGGGTTGGAAGATTCTGATGATCATCGGAGTTGTTGTGGCGTTCCTGTTCACGTGTTGCCTTTGTGTGCAGTGCGGTCCTGCCTTATGTGGCCTCTGCGCTACAACGTGTATGAGACAGCCGCCTGTTACCAATGGAACTCGGTTGGACAGAGCTATGCTACAGCAACATCTAGATGGTCTGATGAATATCGAGTATGATTCCGACTAGTGCTTGCCTACATGAGGGCAAAAGGAGCGTCTGAGGTTCCGTGACAATTGCAAGTGGTGTTTTCGACTCGCACGAATATGGTCGAGTCTGGTATCTACGAACCGCAAATGACGAGTTTAGTAAGTGTGCGCAGTTTCGCTGTGCTAACTTAAACCGTTCGTTTGTTACGTGGGTTTTTCATCTGTACCCACGGGTTCCATCTTAGATACGGCATCCATTTTGTCTCTTGCCCTCAAGTAGCCAGCGAACGGACGTTGTCCGCTTCGCGACCCTGGGGCTCCCAAGATATTTGCGGAAGACACATGTCCTTTGTAAGTGTCTTTATGATGAGGGGGATGATACTGTAAGGCAGATGGCCCCGCTCGAGGCTCATCTCGCCGTGCCGGTTTATTGTCTCAGCCGTGCATCTCATTAGGCACGTCCCTTTGATGCCTGTAGCTCGTGTTTCCTGATACCTCCCCTTTTACACCCTTTTCCAATCTCCCCACTGTTTCCATCTTCCTCCACACCTGTCCTTGTTCCTTTTTCGATCTGTTTTACTGCTGATTGGAATGTACTAATGGTGGGAAGATGGGTTTTTACAGTTGGGAACCGCCAAATGTTTCCGCACTTATGTTCCGGACCTTGTGTGTATCAAAGCGACCAAAGCGACCCCTCTCGGGGATAATTGTGGGAACTGGGTTGTAAACCTTTGTGTGCTATGTAAACCTATGGGAGAATTTTGTATAAAAGGAGCGATCCACAGAACCAATTTGAAGCAGTCTCCCCGAACTACACTCGTTGTACTTCCTGTGATTTCTGTGTTTCCCTGCAGTAAATAAACCTTGAATCTTTGACGCCGAAGGAAGTGTCCCGTGTCTCTGTGATTCGTACGCCGGAGCAGGTTACCCACGAAGGTTTCAGGTGTTGTCCCCTGGCACCGCTGGGTCTTAAAGAACCCAGTCCTTCAGCATCCTTAGTGTTGTGGGGGCCGTTGTGGAGATTAAGCAAGCTATTGCCCAGAGTTGCAGAGTGGGACCCATGATTGGAATAGGCACCGAGGCGAGAATTATCAGGTCCGTGGAATTTTGAGCCCAAGACCCGCCGAGGCGGGGAATTGAACCCTGGTCTCGGGCTAGACCTCTGCATCAGGGTCTGCCGCTCTAACCATTCAGGGTCTGCCGCTCTAACCATAAGTGCTTACAGTTTAGCTATGATTTATGTTTTATGTATTTTTCTCTCCAATCTCATAAGCTTGCTCTTCAGGCTTGTTTTAAACTCACTAGGCGAAGGGCAGGTTTAAGTAGCAGGAGACTGCGTGTTCCAGTAATGGGAGCCACACAGATAGACTGAGTGACATCTGGATGACGCACACTTTGATTTTGGGAGGCCAAGATGTTCTGTTTCATGGATCTCCTGTTCTTGGAGGTGTGTAGTAGGTCAGAATATCAATGAGGGAAATACAATGAATTATTTTCAATACAGCGATCAACAGCTTGAAGGGGGCCCTCTTTTTCGCTGACAACCACTCAGCTTAATGATGAAGGCGAATGGTGTGTGGTTGCCTGGGCAAGTTTTAAAAAGTTCTGTCTGGTTGAAAAATTCAATACCCTGTCCTTTGGGGAGGAGCACTGAGGGGGGTTCATTAGTAAGCTACTACACCAGTCTATTTTGCTAAGTACTAGGGAACTAATTAGTGCTTGCGTGCTATAAATGGGAAACGTGGCATTTTTGTTTGTAAATTACTTCATGTGGTGCTGGCGAAGAAGTGGCATCCACACTAATTGAAGTGTTGAACAGTTAACCAGGGTTTCTATTTCTCAGTGGAGAGTCAAAGGTCAAGATGTTACGGCAAAGTGGGCAGAGGTGGGAGATCAAATACAGACGGCTGGTATTTGTTGCCTGCACTGGTAAAACATTCAGCTTTAAACGAGGTTCCTCTCAGATGCTGTACTACACGGACGGACAGCACAGAAAGGGAGAAACTGGTGTAACCCTCATGAGTTTTCTTTATCAAGCATCTTTTATGGCACTAAATGTTTCATGAAGGAGATGGCAGCAAGGATGTCACTGTGGCTGCGAGTGTGATCACACGAATCTTGGCTTTGGCAATAGGGGTGAGAATCTTCTCACATAAGGTGAAATCTTACAGATAAAAATTGAAGAAGTTAATCCTATATACGTTCATAAAACTCAGACAATTTCAGAACTACGCATGAAAAAAATGTGAAGAGAGGTGTCAGAACTTGAAATGCGCTAGTGTTTTCCAACTTCAATCTAGATAGACTTCATGCGGCTTCATTTTGTGTTTAAATGCAGTACACAGTGCAGCGTTGGGGCTATACTGCCGACACTGCAGATGATCTCTGTAGTACATGCAAGTTACATGCAGTTCTCATTCTAGTCTTTCTTAGTAGTGCCTACACTCTCTGTTCTATATTCTATGTTCCACTCTGCCTTCTCCTTGTAAGTTCCACTCTCTGGCAGTTGACCGGTTGTTGCTGCTGTGGGTGGTCTGCTCTTACGCTGTCTCTTCATCTAAATAAAGAAACCTACAAGAACCACCTGCTGTCTCTGCATCGTATTTACCACAGCATTTTGGCGACGCTACTTTGGACCCTGCGTTCTTCCGCCACCTTCTGGACTCTCGATATGTGACAGTTATTAAAGAGCAGACCGTGTCGAGCTGAATCCCGCTCACGTCTCTACATACTGCTGGAGGGGACCTGACTTCGGACTTTCTACGAACTGGCAAGTCCTTACCTGCTTCCGCCTCTGTTTTCCGTCATTTGTCCTCCTACCGTCTCTCTCCTGGTAGTCTCCTGCTGCTGCGGCGTCCCCTTGACTCTGATGACGTCTTAGAACTCTCCGTGGGAGTCAGCGATTTCCTCTGTGACGCTTGCATGCGTCCCTCTCACTCTGCGTGACTCGTTCAACGCGCCGTCTCTTCCAGACAGCCAGCGCGTTTGTACGTCCACGTCATCACGCCGAGCGGCCATTTTGGATTGTCATGGCAACGGATTCAACTCCAGCAACGACGATGCGCTCGTCTTTTGCGCATTCGTAAAGCGAAGCTTCTTGACAAGTAAAACTTCGTTTTTATTCTTGTTTGTAGCGTTTCTCCTTGGGATAGGTTGCCTCATTTAACTATTTGTCTACATTTCCTGACATCTCCGTGTTCAGTTTTTGTGGTGTATGACGATTTACAATCTTAACCTCACTCTGTGCTTTTCACCACAATTTTTAATATGTCTGAGCAAACACCATTTCCATCTGGCTCTGTAGTTTTACCTCCCAGTTTTCTATCTTCACCTGGCCAGCCCAGCATATCGTGGGAAGACTGGTTTCCCATGTTTGAGAATTACCTTGATGCACTGGATGCTCAGGAATTCCCTGCCAAACGCAAAAAAGCACTTCTGCTGGGTTCTCTTGGTAAAGAAGGACAACGTGTGTTCAGGTTCTTGCCGCAAGTTCTTTTGGCTGGTGCACAAGCCCCGTTGGATGAGTATAAGGAGGCTGTGTCTCGCCTTGAGGTCAGGTATGCCAAGGAGGAAAACCTTGTCATGAACAGGTATAAATTTTACACCAAAAGTCAAAAAACTGGTGAGAGCATAGATGACTTTGTTTCTAGACTGCGCGAAATGTCAGTGAAATGCAAATTTGGCAACATGACTGATGAGCTGATCAGGGATCAGCTTATAGTACAGTGCAATAACAAAAAAATTCAGGAACGTCTTTGGGCAGCGAAGAATCCCAATCTGCAAACAGCAATTGACTTGGCGAAGGTTGTTGAACAGTCCCAAGGGTGTATGAAAGAGTTAGAAAAAAGGGCAACTTCAAGTGACGTTGGTGAGGTGTCTTGTCATTCGTATATGTCCTCAAGTCAAGAGGATGATGACCGAGACGAAGTTGCACTTCTCAAACAGAGAAAGTTCTTCAACAAAAAGTCTGTTAATGTTAAGCCTAATAACACTGTTAAACCTTTCTCTTCTAGGCAATGTCTTAGATGTGGTAGTCTTGCACATGCTTCTGATTCGAAGTTTTGCTTCGCAGCCAAACAGGAATGCATGAAATGTGGTAAATTGGGACATTATGCTCGTGTTTGCAGAGGCAAAGCACGTCCTTCTGTTTCATATGTTAGTGATATTACAGTAGTTGAAGATGACACTGACAAAATTTTGGTGGTTGGTGATAACAGTGATCTTCAACATGAAGACCACAAACGTAGGAATAGGCCTAAGGCTCTCTTCATTATTGATGAAAAGGAAGTTTACTTGATGGTGGACACTGGTTCGCGATACACAATTATTCCCAATTCACTTTTTGTTGATTTGTGGGGTATGGGTCCTCTTTTTCCTACGGATATTTCCCCTGGTGGGTATCAGGGGGAACCTCTGAGCATTCTTGGGTATTTTGAGGCCGACATTGTGTTCTCTACCAGACAAATTTTTGGTAAGGTATATGTCTCAGAGTCTGGCCCCGCCATACTTGGATGGATACACCAATATGACCTTTGCATTGTCGTGAATCCCCGAGCTGATCCACAGGTCATGGTTGTGGAAGACTCTGATCTATCTTCTTTACTCTCTAGATTTAAAAATGTCTTTGGTGAGAGTTTGGGTCGGCTCAAGGGCTATTCACATAAAATTATAATCAAACCCAACTCTGTTCCCGTACAACACAAGGTAAGACGCATTCCTATCATCATTAGGGATGAAGTCAAGGGTCTCCTTGATGACATGTTGAGTTCTGGGGTTATTGAGCCTGTTGAGGCCTCCCCTTGGGTTTCGCCCATTGTCGTCACCAAGAAGTCTGACGGCAAGCTCCGTTTCTGTGTCGACCTCAGGTCTCTCAACCACTGTGTTGTTGCCGACACCTTCCCACTACCTAATATAGCTGAATTAGTTACCACTCTTAATGGCGCGAAGTTCTTCTCAAAGTTGGACCTCAGGAGTGCATACCATCAAATTGACCTTCACAAAGACTCCAAGTCCCTGACAGCCTTCATCACTCCCTGGGGTACCTTCCAATTTACTCGTCTGCCATTTGGTCTCAAGTCAGCAGCCAGCGTTTTTCAGCGCATGGTCTCGGGCATCTTCGAAGGTGTGCCCAAGGTAGTCTACTTTCAGGATGACATCCTGATTTATGGTCAAACTGAATCCCAGCACAATTTCACCCTGAATGTTGTTCTTGAGAAGTTGTCTGATGCTGGTCTGACTTTACGGAAGGACAAATGTTTGTTTGGTGTGTGTGAAGTAGACTATCTGGGCTACACCATCACTTCCTCTGGTATTAAACCCAAAAGAAATCTATGTGAAGCTATTCGCTCTGCACCCTCACCCTCTGACAAAGACCAGCTTCGTTCCTTCTTAGGATTGATAGAGTATTACTCTAAGTTTGTACAAAATTTTTCTGACAAGACTGTGTCTATTAGATCTTTGCTTAAACGGGGTGTAAGTTTCATTTGGGGGTCTGAGCAAGAGAAATGTTTTGTGAACATCAAAAATGAAATTTGCAATGCTAAAATGTTATTCCCCTTTGATGTACGCAACAGATCTATCGTAACTGTTGATGCTAGTGCACATGGTCTGGGGGCTATGTTATCTCAATTGTGTGGGGGATCAGAAGTCACCATCGCCTTTGCCTCCAGGACCCTCACTGATACGGAAAAGAACTATTCCGTTATCGAAAGGGAGGCGTTGGCGGCCTCTTGGGCGGTTGAATACTTTCGTACTTATTTGTGGGGCATGAAGTTCACTCTGCGATCTGACCATAAGCCCCTGATCAAAGTTCTTTCACCTGGTGGGGCAGGTAAGGGTTCTGCCCGCCTTATGAAGCTTGCGGCCAGACTACAAGAGTTTCAGTATTCGGTAGAATACATCCCAGGTTGGAGGAATGTCCAAGCCGATTGTCTCTCGAGACTATCTATGGATTGGCGTTCTCCTCACAATTCAGTTGTTTCACTTGACTCAGATGACATAGCTGTGGCCTCGGTGGAGGATGCTGTTTTTGTAGGCGAGGGTATTTTCTCTCCCAGTGACTGGTCTAGAGAAATGTCTGCTGATGCCACTCTTCAGGAGGACATACAACTTATAAGGTTGGGGCCTAGACGAGAGAGTGCTGTCCCTGTCGCTGTTCGGCCTTACGTTAAGGTCCTAGATGATCTTTCTATTGTTGGGGACATTATTTTTAAAGGTGAGAAATTTGTACCCCCCTTTGGGATAAGAACTAAGTTGCTGGCTTTGGCACATGAGGGGCACATGGGCCAGACCCTTACCCAAAGGCGTTTAAAAGATCACTTTTGGTGGCCTGGTGTTGACTCCCAAGTTGTAGAATGGGTTGAGAATTGTTCTCTCTGCAGGGAAGGGGAGAAACGATTGAAGACTGGTCCAAAGCTTGTTGATGGTGCACATGTCCTTTCACCAAATTTGCCCTGGCATACTATTGCCCTGGATTTTATTGGCCCAATGGGTGAGTTAGGGGAAAGTGATAGATTTGCCATTGTTGTCATTGATGTTTTCACCAAGTGGTTGGTTGTTCATTTTACCAATGATATCACTTCTTCCTACTCCATCAGATTTTTGGGGAATCTCTTTAAGGATGAGGGCCTGCCTTCCGTCTTAATCACTGATAATGGTCCACAACTCACCTCCAAGGACATGGAGATCTTCTTGAAGGAGTGTGGCGTTTCCCATCATCTTACATCCTTATACAACCCTCAGGGCAATGCTGTTTGCGAAAGAGTCAATAAAGTTGTTAAGGGTATCATACAGATGGCATCCAGTGGTGGTCACATTGTCAGGAAAATGGTGAATGAAATGTTATGGGCATATCGCACCACTCCTTTGGCTAGTGGCGATTTGTCTCCATTTCAATTGATGAGAGGACGTGATCCTGGTTTAAAGTTAGTCCCGTCATGGATGAAGGATGTTGTTACTCTGCAGGCTCAGGGTAATTTTCCAGATGATCTTCAAACTAGTGTTGCTGAGTCTACTCCAAATGTCACTCCTTCTCCTCCTTTCCTTGTGGGAGATTTGGTCAAGATCAAATTGGGCAGGTTACAAAAAGGTTTGTCCAAGTTTAAGGGCCCATTTAAGGTCAAGAAGGTGCTTGACCATTGTGTCATTTTAAATAATGGCGAGTGCTGGAACTTCAGGAGAGTTGCCCTCTACAAGAGAGAAAAGGGTTCTTCCTCTGTGTTTCCTGTGCACTCTGATGTTTCTGCTTCTCCCACTTCTTGTTCTGATGATTCTGCCACTAGTGGATTTTTGTTGGCCAATGAATCTGATGTCTCCTTACCCTCTAATGGTGCGCCTCTTGCTTCTCATGTACAAGATTATGTCATTGTTTCTGGTGGGGGTGATGCACCTGCTCTGTTGCTTGGCCCTACCCTTGTTCCAAGTTCTTCTCTTTCTGCACGTCCTCTTAGGCCTCGGCGGCCTCCTACTTACCTACAGGATTTTGTTCGTTAAGTTTCATTTGTTTTTTTTGTTTTTTTTTGTTCTCAAACAACAGAAAGGAAGAAGATGTGTAGTACATGCAAGTTACATGCAGTTCTCATTCTAGTCTTTCTTAGTAGTGCCTACACTCTCTGTTCTATATTCTATGTTCCACTCTGCCTTCTCCTTGTAAGTTCCACTCTCTGGCAGTTGACCGGTTGTTGCTGCTGTGGGTGGTCTGCTCTTACGCTGTCTCTTCATCTAAATAAAGAAACCTACAAGAACCACCTGCTGTCTCTGCATCGTATTTACCACAATCTCCTACGCATTGAGGTCCAACAGGGTCAGTACGGTGCTCCCCTGTGAGGGCGCTAGGAGACACCTGAAGCAACTAGTGAGACGACTTCGAGATCAAAAGTGACCTGGCTGTGATCAATGGAATGTATCAGAAACACAAAGAAGCATGACCTTTTTGGAGGAAATGTGGAGAGGGATGGCAGCGTACAATTGATTATTGCTTCTGGACTTGGCGCTATCGAGTCTGATCTGCTTGGAGTTTTCTCCCTAGAGTCACCAGCTGGATAGAAAGGAAGAGTTAAAAAGAGCCCGCTTTTCTTCTCCGGTCTTCTTCCCAGGGAAGGGAGTCAAGGGATTGCCCTCTGTTTGAACAATAAATCATGACAATGGTATTCAAGAAGTATAGAGATCCCGGCTGAAATTCTAAAAGCATCAAATGCTGTCATTTTATAGCCTAACGAGAAATGAATGATTTTACATTATAGCGTTGTGTCAGGCGCCCCAAAGAGAAACAAGAAAAAACAAACGGACTCGGTTTGTTGAAACACAGAGGGTAGAAATGCAAGTGTGTCAAGTCGGGTTTCATTGTGCCTGTTACTAAAACATTTGAGCAAACTATGATATTGTTCAAAATACCACTTTTCCGCAGCAGCTCCAGATTAAGGCACTATTTTATAATCTAATTTTAACCACCTACATGAACACCCCCAAAGGCATTCGCAGCTGTATTTTTTAAGAATAAATATAGTACGGCCTCCGTGGGGAGGAGACATTTTTTACAATTAAAACCAGCACACTGCACTGGTGTTCTTTCTCGCATTCACAAGGTCAATAATACCTGTGTGGAGCACCATAACATGCCCGAGGTGCGTAGGTTATGTTGTACGAAAGCAAGGATATTGAGATTGATTTTATGACTAAGAACCATCTCAAGGAAAAGAGAAAGAACTTCGAAATTTCCGTCATTTCAATAGAATATTCCTTCAACAGAGGACAGAATGCTTTAAAGCTTCCAAAGAGGTTGTTAGTACATCACACACTAATCTACCTCGGTAATAAATTATTAGACATGTTGGAAAACATTTGGAAGACCATAGGTTGCCTATAACCACCCTATTTAGCAATGAAAGCATATACTCTTAGTATAAAGCCCAACAGTAAAAGCCTCTGTTGCCACGATATGCACAGCGTGTAGTAATATAGTATTTATTTATGCATGCATACACTATCCCATTTCAAGCTTTCATCTTTCCGCCATTTTTGCGGTCCACGTCTACTCGGTGCTCGCTCCGCGTCCAGGCCCAGAAACCGATATCATTACCATGGTGGTTTTTTGCGATGAATATTCTCGAAGAGATCTGCCACCGCGGCACAGGAGCCCAGCGAACGAAATCCCTAATGATCCTGTCAGCATACATATTTCATAAAGTGATTATCCCCTGCAACCTCAGCTTCTTCAGATTTTTTCCTGCTATAATTGTTTTCCTTCTAGACTAAGCAACAATTACCAATGCTGGAGGAGGGAGCAGGATCACAAGCAATATATTTGACAATACATAAACAGGAGCGCGGTGATATCTGCAGCTATTATCACTAATTGCTCTATAAAATATGCTATTAAAACCAGGACTAAATAGGGCTGTAAAATCATATAATGGCCCGCGTCCATTTGGAAACGACTTTCACGAATGTCAAAGAACAGTTTAGGTTCCACATGGTCTGCAACGCAAACTTATTTGCAAAGACCTCATTCAGCATTTGACTGGAACCAGGCATTCTATTACAGGACACCACCACATCAATCACTGTGCCGCAAGATGAATCCGTGTCTACAACAATTATCGACAAACCTGATTGTTGTGGTGTTTGTTACAAGCGTCACTGGCTGCACAGGGCAGATATTGGCTGGCCAGCATTAGTACAGATGCACAGACCAGCAGGCAGCAGTGGCAGTGCACCCTCGCACAGACCCTCCCTCGCACACTGCCTAGACAGGTTCTAAGCCCCATTAGGCTCCAGGTGGCACCGGCAGCAGGAGGTGAATAACAGCTGTCACATACAATGGTATTAAATGTATAGACCTCGGAAGGTAGGAAGAATGAGCCAGATTCGAACCCAGGCCCTCCACGTTAAAAGAGCTCAGCTACATGCACTCACCTGGCAAAGCCGTTCATACTTCAAACTAGAAACACATTTGTTACAGAATCAGTAAAAAACACTTTGGCACTCAAAAAACCTTTAGAATTGGGGTGTGTTCTGATTATTTCGAACCATCTCTAATCCTCGCTAACCAAGAGAGGCTTTCACTGTGATTCGACCATCAAGGAAACCGATTCCCAACCAACAGCCTTTGGACAGAAAGTGCTCAAGATCAGAGCATACAGTTTCATCTACAGACGGTGTCGCCATTTTATTGGTACACATTTCTCAAGGCAGGAGATGGTGCTGCTGGGATTCATACAAACTTATGAACTGTGGTTCACATTTGACACAATCACTCAACTTGATTCACTACGTTCCATGGGCATAAACACTCCATGGCACAGCCTCTGCACAATCAAACACCATTAGATTAAAACAATGGCTGATAACTCAAAGATGACTACTTTATTATAACACCACACTGATATGGTTTGTGTGATGGTGATCTTGCATGCTGTTATACCTTGATTAATCTCCTCCTCAGCTGCTCAGCCAGAATGAATGTAATGTCTGCGTGGAATGTTGGAATGCTTGATGACAGAGAGTGGGATGTGAGTGTGCCTGCTTGTGTGTGGAGAGTGACAGTTGAAGAGAGTGGGCTGAGCAGCAACCATGCAGCTCCTGGTGGGACCTTCACAAGATTACTTCAATAACTACTTAAGACTTCTGTGGAACCTGTAACAAATAATCAGTACACCAATCTTACATGGAAAATACCGCCTGGCTACCTGTGATCATCATTAGAATCTATCTTACAACACATGCCCTGATCTCATGATCCAGCAAGCAAGGTAGAACAATCTGAAAACCCAAGTACTCGAGGCATGCTGTTTGGGGATGCAGTGATTGGCCATACATGCCCTGCTTTTCTATTCCGCTGCACCATGATTGGGTGATAATCGGGCAGTGGCCATTAACCATGTGGAGATGAAACTTCACACTAGGTTGAAGGAGAACTGCAGGGAGTTGTCAGCTATATCCATAACCAAATAGCATGGATAAACTGCAGCTGGGAGGCTAGGCCGCCAGTTTACATATAGCATGCATAGGAAGAAGACACGATAAAGAGGAGCATAAGGAACTTAGTACCATGAGGGTGAAGAGAAATCAGGCAAGGGGATAAGACAGAGCACCAAGTGGGAGGAGAGGGAAGCATAAGCAAGCAGCTCTATCAAACAGTGACAAAAAGATGTGCATCCCATTTTAGGTCAAAGATATACTGTAGCACACTGACATTATATGTAGAGCAATTTTGAAGGAAATACACTTTGCTTGAGGTCAATCATCTGTGAAATTGAGTGGCTCTACCAGACAGCAGCAAAACATTAACAAGCACTGGCAAAGTCAATATTTCTTGGCTTTGGGACCTTTTGGCTTTGTCAATGGTTTTTAGCCAAGTTGCACAGAATCCATGATGCTATGCAGCATGAATAAAGTACAAAAAAAGCTGTTTTGCGCTGCTGGCAGCATTCTTTTGTAAGCTTGTGCACTATGCATGTGCATGCCTACAAATGATACAGCAGCTTTTTCTTTTTAGATACCCATCCAAGTTACTGATCTGAACTAAATCAGTAAATAAAAAGAAATAAAAGGCGTGAAAGTATCTTTTTTAAAAGCAGGTGGAAGTGGCAACACAGAGGTTGGAAGCACACAAGGCAGGTCTGGGGGAAGAAGCAACCCAACAGCCGTAGGTTTGTGGGAAGCAATTCGGAAGCAGCTGCATAAGCAACACACATGGAGTGGGTGGGTAAAGCAACACGCAAGGCGGGGCACAACACAGGCCCCCGCATCCCCTGCGGTGCGCGGGCCCCCCTAGCTGCAGGGGTCCCCCTCAGCACAGTACTCAGGTCTGAACGCTCTGGATAAATTCCGGAGCGGGGCCTCTCCGTGTACGTTGCAGGGGGGCCCTTAAACCTTCGTTACGCCACTGATGGTGTAGGTGGTAGAAAAGCAAACAGGTGAAAGAGCAGCGAGGGGCTGGCAGAGAGAAGCATACATGCGAGAGAGAAAAACATGGAGTACTGCAGAGAAGGGTAGAGAACTACACAAGGGAGACCACTGGAAACTCCTGGAATGCTTAAAAAAAATAAAAAAGTAGTGCTTGGAAAGTGAGGAGGGGAAGGTCACATGTAATGTGTCCAGGCTCCAGTGGAGGGGCAAATACAAGAAGAGGAAGGAAAGCCCACACAATGTGACGAATAAGAAGCAATACATCTTGCAACAGGAAACTCATGCTCTGCCTAGTAAGAGAGACCTAAAATGACATATGGCATGTAAACCAAAACAGAACAAAAGAAAGGATAGCAACGTCAGGATAGAGGCCCGGTGTGCATCATCCAAATCCTAGCCACCATAACGATTGATTATTCTGCTGCTTATTTACATCTTCATAAACTCTCATTTGTTTATTAATTTAATTGATGCTCAAATTTGTGAATAATATGCTGTTTGTAGACATCACCCTCACACATGCCCATTCCATTTTTATTAGACATACCTTTGCCATTTACGGATATATTGGTGGCTTGTCAGTCAAAATTTCTTTATTCGGTTAAAATTTAAAACCATCAAAGCACGAATCACATCACAACTACCTATTATATATTATACATTGTAAATGCTACGAACATTAGAACATAGATCGGATTTAAAAGACCATTTACCAACCACCTGTACGCCCCCAACCACAAACACCCTTGGCTTCCAAATAAATACATTAAAAAGTTTGTCACATACAAAGGCACGCAAATTTAAAAATCTCAATTTTCATAAAAAACTTAAAATGAAAAAGAGAAACGGTACTATAATTGGAGTCTATTTCTTCGCCTGATTGCCCCAGTGATGTAACTAGGAACCCCAAAACAGACGGCCGGGGAGCCGAGCATTTTCAAATAAGCTAATGCTGGCCTGACTTGCATAAAATTAGCCCCTCTTAACAATGGCAAAATAAAATTCTTTCCTGCGCAATGTTACATAAAAATCACAGAAGAAAATCATATGGAGAGTATTCTGCTCTGAAAAGTTATCACAAGGGCATTGACACAGAGACCCCTCTTTCGAAAAGCCTTTTGGGAATGACAACAGCCAGGGAAGCATATTATAATTGAACCTAGTTAACACAAACAGGTAATAGGGTTTGTTTATGTGAGTTAGGTATGGCTGTATTTTTCCTACTCAAACTCAACATGACAAAACTCCTCACCGAAGGTTTTACTAGTTCCGCCTCCTCTCTAGTTGATTTACCCTGTTTAGGAACTGGGTCTTTAGGTCTCTAATAGCTGCTTTGCTAAGAGCTCTAGGTTTAGAAAATAACTCAGGACAGCCCATTAAATCCAGTTGTGTCTTAACATAGCGAATCCAAGGACTATCAGAACCTCTATCTAAAGACACACAATCCTGGATAATCAGCTGATTCAGGTTCGGTGGTTGCTGTGCCCAGATTCTTAACCAGCATAGTAATGGGGCAACAGCAATCTGGTCTGAGACATATCCGGCACCTAGGTCCTCATGAAGGTTAGAAATAGGAGTGGAGGCTGGGAGTGATAGCAGCCAACGAAAAAAATACCTTTCTGCTTTCTGTATTTCACCTGTCTCCATATAACCCCATATGTCACTCCAATATGTGACCCTTGTAAGACACTTAGCATTGTAAATGTTCATGAGCGCAAGAGGCAGTTTAGAACCTATCCTCTTTGCAAATCCGAATAGTGACCCAGACGCTCTAACTAAAGTATTCTTTTTAAGAGCACGCTGCATAACCCATGAGAGCTTTTCATCAAAAAGTACACCTAGATATGGGAAGGTAGGGACTTTTGTAAGTTCAGTGTCCTTACAATAAAACTTTGTTTTTTTAGCCCGTCCCCTTCCGATAGTCATGGAGTGTGACTTCTTGAGGTTAGTAATTAAATCCAGAGAGTCCATAAAATCAATAAAACTATCTAAAATTCATTGCAACCCCAGCGATGTTCTAGCCACCAAAATAGCATCGTCTGCATACAATAATGCCAGAATCATTTTGGAACCTGCCCTAGGAATGTCCTTGCAGGAAGAGATCAATGCGTCACCCAATTTATCAATATAGAGTGTGAACAGCAGGGGTGCAAGTATGCACCCCTGTCGTACTCCTCGTTTCACTAGCCATTCTCAGTTAAACTTCCATTTTCATCGTAGCGAACGGCCGCCGATGTACTTTCCTGGATGGCTGCCAAGAAGGAAATCAGCGCTGGAACAAGCCCAATGCAGTGAAGGGATGTCCAAAGTTTTTGTCTATTTACAAGGTCGAAAGCGGTGGATAGATCCATAAAGTCTAGGTGGATATCCCCCTGCTTAGCGACCGTGTACTTCTCTATAACTAGATGTAAATTAAGGCATTGTCCTGTCGTGCCCTTTCCCTGCCTAAACCCATACTGCTGGTCCGATAAAATGCTGTTTTTGTCCAACCAATCTGTTAAGCGGGTGAGTACGGCCTTCCCCATTATCTTGGCTGCAGAGTCCAGAAGAGAGATCGGCCTATAACAGGACGGATCATCTTTTGAACCAGTTTTAAAAATTGGAATTATGACAGCTTTAGCCCAGGACTTGGGGAAACCGACCTTGGTCGCAGCATTAAAAACAAATGTCAAAATTCTGGCCCAGACACTGGGGTTGGCCCTATAGAGGTCTGCCGCTACGCCATCTGGGACTGGCGCTTTGCCCTTTGCTGTCGACATGATTGCCTCAGTCACTTCCTCCTCTGTAAAACGCACACTTAAAACCTGAATATTATCCCCTTGAAAAGTTCTGACCTCCTGACTCACTTCAATATGCCACTAAAATGTTCAACTCACTTTTCTGGGGGAATGAGACAGTCCATAACTGAATTGGATGTTTCGCTGAACATTGGGCTGTTAACCACTTTCCAGAATCTGGAACTGTTAGACAGGACGCTTGCTTGGCTAAGTTCTTCCCAGGCCATTTCTTTTAGCTGTAATTTTCTTTTTTTAACTGCGAATTTATAGGCCTTTCTAGCCTGCTTGACCATGTTTACATCCCTTGTAGAATCCTACAGAACCCCTAGAAGTGCAGTGTGCGCAGTAGCGCACACTGAGTAGAACCAATTTTTATGTTTTTTGGGCCTTGCTTTGCAACGTAGTGTCAAATTGGTAGCTACCTGCTTCGTAATGCGATCAAAGGCACCTAACATTTCGACTGGGTCAGAATCCGGATTTGAGCATATACCAAAATCCTCTGGTAGCCCTCTACATAAATTTTCAAGCAAATTATCAGGTGTAATCCTTAGTGGCAATAGTGGAATTTGAAATAAGGACATGCATATTCCCCATTTCAAAAGCCCAAATATGAAGAATCAGGGTAAGAGGATTATGGTCAATCAAACAGCTACACGTGACACAAAATGTGCCCAATAATTCAATCAACGGGCATGATACTAAAATATAATCAATAATGCTTCCATGTCCCTGTCTTGTGTAGGTCGGGACTGGAGGGGAAGTGTCTGCTTGTTCCTGGCAGAATAAATTAAAAACACATAAAAAACTCTCTAGATAGGACCCGCACTTCGTATGTTCAAAATGAATTGTCCCCTGGGGTCTGTGTTCCTCTTCAATACCTTGCATACAATTGGATGGACAGACGGGAGTATTAAAATCACCAAGGATTAATAATTGGTAAGGAGCGTCATTTATGGCCTCATAATCATTCAGAAAGGTAGTTAGAGATTCCAAATGCTCCAAGTCATCTACTCTAGTATGAGAATTGTAAAAATTCACCACTAATAAACCAGGTACATTTTCGCCTAAAAGTTAAACCGCTAAGATATTAGGGGTATACGTCGCTATCAGCTTGGGCCTGTAAAACAATTTAAGGGTAATCAATATTAAAAGTCCCCCCCTCGATCTCCCCATAGACGATGGCACAGCATTTTGACCATAAGAGCAATACCCGTCCAGATGGCATGAATCATGTGAATCTCAGGTTTCCTGGAGTGCAATAATGTGGCGCTTTCGAAGTAATTACTCCCAATTTATATCCCCCCTTTTTTAACGCAAACCGGCTATATTCCTTGACAGAATTTTTATTTCAGATCCAGTTTCGAGCCGGCTCACTTCATTACCTTCAGTTTCTATTGGTGGGATGGAAACGGGAAATGTGTTATGGATGGGGGTCACCGGTGCGTGGTCAGGCAATGATAGATAGAGTTCCTGTACAGACTTTGTACTCTCTGGTGGGGGTGCCTCTATGTGTGCATTACCTACTTTTAGTCAACCCTGGTCATCTAGGTTGGACAGGGCCTCAAATCTATTCGATACTGCAATGGGCGGGAAAAACTCCCCATATGATCTCCATGGAGGCCGATAAAAATACCCCAATGGTAAAGCAACAATGGAGGTGACGGGGGAAAAGTGGTCTTGTGGTTCGAGGATCAATTGTGCCACTCTAGGGCTTCGAAAATGTACAATGACACAGTCCCCCCCTATCTTTTTCTGGGATCTCCCAAGCCATGCAACTCTGCGCACCATCAGGATGTTACTAGCTAATGAAGGCCTAAACCCTTTATGTTTGGCCAGCCAATCCACAGTTTTATTTTTTAACTGCATCCATGATTCCTGTTGGTCCGATCTTAAAGGAGGGACATTTGCCAAAACTACAACAAGGGGACTTGCGGCTGGTGGTAAATCTATACCATCTTTCGAATGTTTTAACAGTACATTTACTGCCAGATTATGTGTTGGAGTTTGGCCTCCTCCAGGCCCCAGTGATGGATCATTCAATGAACCAGCAAGATTATTCAATGTTTGTGAGTCAATAAAACTTGTAAAAAGGGGTTGTGTCTGCCACCCACATCCCTGCTGAGAAATACCAGCTAGCTTGCTCTGCCCCACCAATTCAGTCCTCCCTACTGGGGTCTAAGGAGTTGATGCATGATTTGTGCCATTTATACTATCTACAACAGTATGGGTTAAATGATCCGCCATAGTCTTGTCTGATTCTGAGCCCCCTGGATGAGTTATTAAAAGACTACTTCCCCCAAGGGCTTTCACCGCATTTTTATCTTTATTCCCTTCTGCAGATTTTGCCAAACGGGCAACTTTCTCCTCAATTTCCCCTAATTTGGTCCAGAAGGGTTCAAGAATTGTTAACATTAGCATTTCCATTCCTTCCCAGTATGCCTGATTGTCCCCTACACCTTGATGGTCCGTCATATTTTCAGTATGAGCCGTCCCAGATTTGAATAGCTGTGGTAATTTATCTTTCTGATGGTTGCCTCGCCCTTTATCTTTATATTGGGCTCTCACTGCTAAGCTGACCCTTGTTTGTTTCGCTAAAGGTTCCCCCACACCACCTACAGCCCCAATACTTTCTCTGGACGGTCTCTTTGACCTAGTGACCCGATTATCTTGGGCTTCCCCTTCATCAGTATGGGAAGTGTTCTCTGTATGGGGTGTGAGTAGAACCGTAATAGCGTCAGGAATATGTGGGGTGGTGGGGACCGTCATAGGTCCGTGTACAGTATCATGTACAGACATATCCAACAATGAGCACTCCGGGGCCAATTCCAGACACTCCTGAGATATACTCTGGTGTGTCTCAGCAATACCCCACTGTCTGTATTCGGGTGGACCAATATTTGGGTGGCTAACAGAGGTTGCAGCTACCACGGGTGACTTAGCCTAGCTTATTGCTCCCATGGACGATCTTTTTTGTGCTACATAGGCACCCAATGAAAGCCTTTTTTCCGTGAGCTGTAGCTCATGCTGGAGTACAGATTCAGCCCTACTCAAAAAGGCATCCAATGTACCTACCACCCCACCCCCAACTTTCTGGCCCCCAAGCTTCCGTTTTGTAGCCATAAACCCTCTCCTATGGGATATTCACCACTCCACCACAAAATGGGGCGCTTATCCTCTGAAACCTTGCCAACAGTTAGTCTAAACTCAAAAACAAGAGTCCCGCTTACTTATAGTCCAGGTACAGGTGCAGATGTTAGAGGTATGGCCCAGCCCAGCCTCCTCCTGGCTACGACGGGCTTGTCATTAATCACTTATCGAAAGACCTTGTGCTATGAAAGTGTCAAAAACCTTGTCATCTTGCCAGAGCAACCACATATACTTGATACACTATCGCAGCAAAGTGAAATGGAGAATGGCATGCTGCATGTAAGGCAATCGCCCAAATTCTGGTATATCGACTGGCACGCACTATGAATATTTCGCACATTAAGAAGATTTCTGTATTGTTTGCCTGCATTTTACATTCCCATAGCAAGTTAGTGAAATAAAATAGGATGAGAGGAGGTGTCGACATGCAGCATATAATTTAGGCATGACATCTATTTTGGAGCAGTGTACAAGCAGCACTCCCTGTATTCATTTTCAAGGATCAGTTAATGATTTTTTAAGTGCCAGACCCAAAGGATAAGTCTAATTCTGGTTGTCTTTTCTGCTTCAGAACCTTATGCAATTTTTCAACCAGGAGAGAATAACTAGAGAAGCAATCTATAATTTCTTCCAACCTTTACACCAGAGTTCCATTTAAATCGATTTGTTTTCTTTGGCAGTATTCTCTAAAAATCAACGTTCACATCCTAAACCAACTTTGCAGAAGATGCACAGCGATGGAAGTCCCTCCCTCTCACAATTCTAGGCCGGGCGGCCATGTTTAAAATTATCACTTTGCCCAGTATCCTTTATGCGCTGTAGAATGCGTATTTCTCCCTCTCCAGACAGACTTTTCGAGCAATCTACGCGGAACTACGTTCCCTCCTGTGGCTTGAGAAACACTTAAGGATCGCTCTGACTACGTTGTACCGTAATCAATATAATGGAGACATTTTTCTGCCAGATATAGATGCCTACTATTGGGCAGAACAACTAACCTCGGTGAATGACTGGATACATGTGACGGCAGATCATCCCACCTACAGGTTGGAAAGGGAAACCATGGCGCGTCGTACCTGCCTTCGTTATCTCTACTGGGGACGGGGCAGAGGGCGACTTCTCCCGGCCACCCAAACCTCGATAGAAGCTTGGGAGAGAGCAACGAGGGTCATGAGAAGGGATCGTAAACCCACAAAGCAGACAACCCTTTGGCACTGTCCCTGGTTAAAAGAACTCCAAAAACTGAGGGGCTTCGAGGGGTGAGATGCCATAGGTATCTCTATTATAGGTGACATCATGGTCAAGGGTAAGCTCAAGAGCTTCTGCTCGCTTCAGATGGAGTTTGCGCTACATACCTCCCAGTTTTTTTAAGTATGCCCAACTACGGCACGCCTGGAGGGTGGAGACCTCACTCTCCTTACCGTTACCAGAGTATGCTCCGCTGGAAAGGCACCTGTTACAGAAACATGTGCTTACCAAGGCAGTATCACTCACATACCTGACTTTGAATAATAATACTCCAGACAGACTGGGTAAACTGAGGGAGACCTGCGAGCTGAACTTGGGCGCACTTTAGAACATAGACTGGGAAGCAGCCCTGATGCATCCTCAGGAGGTGGCTATTAAATCCAGTCTGCGCCTAATCCAATATAAAATACTCCAGAGTCTATTATAAAGGGTTTGACTCCACCGGATGGGCCGTGCTAACAACGCAAGTTGCCAGAGACGTGGCTATGAACTGGGAGATTTCTATCATGTCCTGTGGGATTGCATCGAAATACAGACCTATTGGGAGGGGGTGCTGGAGGAACTGAGCAAGAACCTTGACATGATACTACCACTTGACCCTAAATTCATATTGTTAGGTGTACCTGGGGATGTAGATTTGGGCTGACTGCACCTCATATTCGCTCAGTTGGCCCTGGTGGTGGCAAAACAGGATGTAGCACAAACTCAAGGGGCTGCAATTGCGACCCAATTCTGAAAGTGGAAGGCAGGGATGGATGTGTACATGGTGGCAGATAGGGTCCCCTATAAGGAAATAGGGTGCCTGAGGAAATTCAGCAGAGTGTGGGGCAAATGGAGGAATTATAGTGGCTAAGACAGGGGTCTGGGGGATGGTTAGAGGGCACCGTGGGGGCCCCTGCGTGTAACTCTAAACATAAGCCCCGGACCTCTAGCACAACAGCACTCCAGGTGGTGAAGAAACATGTGACACTACAGCGGAAAGATGTGCACAGTGGGACTTTCAGGTTCACAAGGTCCTAAGGGGATGTGTCTTGGAACTGTAGGGGGGGTAATCTATGCACACCTATTTATTTGTAAATCAATGTTTAAACTCTTTCTATTGATCAGTGTGCTATGTCTGAATGGGTGTACCTAACACTTTAAATTTAAGCAAGTGGGGGCTAACTAGCTCAATTGCCTGCTAGACTCAGACATGCACAACTATTATTTGATTTACCACAAATTTACCACAAATTTGATTTACCACAAATTATTTGATTTACCACAAATTTACACAAAATTAAACATTTTCCTCAACATTTCACCATGAATTATGTTCAATTTTATTTTCAAAAAGCATTCCTTTCAATTATCTTGTAATAGCAAAAATTTCATAAATCAAAACAACTTCATTCTAATTCACACTAATTGTGAATTAGAATGAAGTGGTTTTGATTTAGCCCTTTCAACAAGAACTAAGACAGCTACTTCTTCCGGTTGATCGCTTTTTTCTTCAAACGGGGAACTAACATCAAACTAAGATTGTGCCTGTATATTTGGCTCTCACTTTGAGACCAGTGATATTGATAATGATGGTAGGCATGTTTCTGGGATTGGTCAGTTTTACATTTATCATGCTATCAAGATGGCGGCTGCATACACTGTCTGCACTCTTGAAACAATTATATGTATATCTTGCTGGCAGTGTGTTATGATATATATATGTATGTATGTATGTATGTATGTATAGCATACTTATATAGCGCGTACTGTCACCCAAAGGGTATCCTGGCGCTTTGACTCAAAATCACGGCATAAGCAGAGGAGGATCACACAGCCCTAGGAAAGAGATGGGACTTCAGACCCTTTTTAAAAAGAGACAACTCATTCAACTCCCTTAAAGAAAGCGGAAGAGCATTCCATAATTTAGCGGCAGTGAAGCTGAAAGAACGGACACCCATTTGTGTTCTCTGAATTCGGGGGACCGCAACCAAGAAAGCAGAGGAGGAACGTTGGGGCCTGGCTGCCGAGTACCATTTGAATATATTCTGAAGGGCAATAGGCCGCAGTCCATGAAGTGCTCTAAAAACAATGCAGGAAGCCTTAAAGCAGATCCGCTGAAGGTCTCTAAGTGCCAAAGATGACGAAGCAGAGCGCGCACGTGAGCGAGCCAACTTGGCTGCCATATTCTGGATCCGCTGCAATTGTCTAATCAGAGAACTAGGGCCACCTAGAAGTAGTGTGTTACAGTAGTCTAACCTACTGAGTATGATACTGCGCACTACCTCGGGTCTTACCAGCACAGGTAACATGGGGAGAATTTTACGCAGCATTCTTAACAACATCATGCAGGTGCCAATGGTCTTATTCACATAGGCGTCCAGTTGTAGTTGCGGACCAAAGATTACTCCCAGATTGCGAGCAGCATCCGCTGACTCGATGGTAACCGTAGTGGTGTGGGGCCAGAAATCAGCGGGCAGAGGACGCAGGATTTTATCTAGTGAGCAATGTAGAACCTCTGTCTTGGATCCATTAAACTGGAGGGAATTTTCCCTCAACCATTCCGCCGTGGCCAGCATACAGCGGTGAAAGGTCTCTGTAGAGACAGCATCCTTACCTTTAAGAGAGAAGATAAGTTGCGTGTCATCTGCATAATTTATTACTGTGATACCAAAAGATTTATTCAGCTTGAGCAGGGGGCAGAGGTAGAGGTTAAACAAAATGGGGCTAATCGCTGTGCCCTGGGGAACGCCTCGCCCTACCATTCTAGTACCAGACATAAAAGGGGCAGAGTCACTACTTGATGTCTATTGTGGAGGTATGAGACTAACCAGTCCCGAGCTGAACCGACCACCCCACTATCTTCCAATCTCCTGATCAGTATAGAGTGGTTCACAGTGTCGAACGCGGCCGACATATCAAGTAGAACCAAAAATGCTGCTCGACCACTGTCGACTCGCGAACGTGAGTCATCCAGGACAACCACCAGAGCCGATTCTGTACCATGTGCTGGTCAGAAACCGAACTGGGCCACATCTAAGCAGTCATTTGCCTCAATAAAGTGGGATAGAGACTTAGTAACACGTTTTTCCAAGATTTTAATTGGAAAAGGCAGTAAGGAGATGGGCCTTTAGTTCGCGGGGCAGAGAGGATCCAAAGAGGCTTTTTTTAATAGAGGGGATACCACCACCAGTTTCCAGCTCTCAGGAACAGTGGCAGTTCTTAGAGACTGACAGCAGATTGAATACAAAAAAGGGAAAAGCTCAGTCTGAAACAGCTTCCAAAACTTATGAGGTAGTGGATCAAGTGGAGAGCCTGATGATACGCTGTTGGCCATGATACAAAAGTCCTCATATGAAGGGGGGTAAAACTGGACAGCACAGTACAATACCCCCTATCAGGTGAAATCTGTGTAGGTAATGACTCTGCAATAGCCTGAGTATTAAGGACACTTGATGCAGAGAGACCAGTTAGGATGGCAGCGATCTTGTCCTCAAAAGTAGAGGCCAGGGAATCACATAGTGCCTGTGAAGCTGGGATGCTGTTAGTGGTGCAGGCAGGGTTGGAGAGATTATTAACAATTTTAAAGAGGGTTGGGGACTTATTAACCGACTGAACTAACATGTCCTCTAAATATTTAGCTTTAGCGTTTTTTATCTGTGCTTTATAGGCCTGGAGCGACTGCTTTAAATGGATTTAATCCGACTCAGTATAGTGCTTCCTCCAGATTCTTTCAGCTTGTCTACAGCACAGTTTCAACTGGCATAGTTCTTTGGAGTACCAGGGAGCAGAGCACTTGGATCTATCCTTCACTTTCCTTAGAGGAATCGTTAGGTCTAAGGACTCTGATATCAGTGAGCAGAGGCTCCGATAATTATCTTCCACCCCCTTCTCCAAAGTAAATCCACTTGGTATCAGGTAGTGTAGGACATTTCAGGAGCTTGGACCACTGTTGCCTAAATCGTGTGTTAACTAAACTATTGTCGGTGTAAGGGTCATTGGGGAATTGCAGCGAGAACTGAATAAGGGCATGATCGGTCCAGCATTGTACAGTTATATCCTTGACCTTGACCCATGTTTCATCCGCAAAGATAAGATCCAGGATATGACCCCTCGAATGTGTCGGGGAAAGCACCAACTGGTGAAGATGAATGTTACTGCAGGCCTGGCACAGTTCTTTATAGGCTGAATCAAGGGGGCCATTTAACCAAAGATTAAAGTCCCCTAAGATCACAAGCCTAGCATGAGAGTTAGAGAGATCATAAATAAGATCCACCAGTTTGTGCGAGATTGTCGTGGCACTGCCAGGGGGTCTATAGCAGGTCTACATACATGAATCAATTTCTTCTTCCAATGGGGAACTTTAAGTAAACTAAGATGGTACTCGTAGATTTGATTTTCACCTTGAAACTAGATGTTTCGATAATGACAGATGGGGTATTGTATAAGCACAAAGGGGATTCAATTCTCATCCTCGGGGGGGGGGGGTGATAATAGCTCTATGTGGGACATACTTATGGATTGTTAGTGGTCCATTTTTCTCAGATTTCTATGGTGGTACCTTTTAAAATTATTTGGGTAAAGAGATTATTGTTGAGACTTGTATGTTTCACATGCATAATAGTGCATCTTATGACTTTCATTTACGTGCAAATACACACTAATATGACACATTCAATTTCAATTGGCGAATTGTGACTTATGTATGGTTAAAAATGTTTTTGGAGGAGCCTAAAGAATATGAATTAGGTTGTTTACCTAATGGTATGTGGAATTATGTTCATATTACTGATTTTTTTACAGAGCTGTGCGGTTTTTATTTTTGATGCACGAGGATCGGTAAAACTTAAATACCATTTTGTATTTTAGTTTTGTGTCTTTTCTTCTATCCTTTCTATTGTCCTTTTAATCTTTTTTTACAGCTTTTCTATTTCATTCTGAGCATTTGTGGGATGTTAATGAATTTGTATACCTTAATTGTCTGTTATTCTCACAATAATTATTAGTGTTCTAAATATGTATTTGGAGTTTTGATTTTAGCTTGTGCTTGGTCTGTTATATGACTAAACATGTACTATGATGAGTTAGATTATAGGGGATTCATTAAATTTGTGTATGTATGCAATTGTGTATGCATTTTTAAATAATGAATATATATTTGTTGTCGTTTACAGCCCTGAGGAAATTATTGTGAAAGAAACACGTTGGCTGCATTGGTTATAAATAGGAACGAAAATAAAGACAGTTGTTATACTACATCAAAACTGTTTCCTTTCGTATATTGGACCAATCAAGGGATACTACTGAAAATTGACTATATCTAGTCGGGAGCCTGAGGATTAGGTAATACAAGAAATATGTGTGTGAATGTCCTTTATAAGTACAACTATAGGGCTAAACTAAGAAAGATACCACAAACAGACACTTCATTCTAACAGAACAATTTGGCAGAGAATCAAGAATTTGAACCCTTTATCTGTTTCCTGAACACCCTTCAGATAGTTAACAAATTCGGACTAGTGGGTATCACTTTGGAAATGACTCAAGATTCTAGGCACAAGATGGCGTCTGAGAGATAACATCAACGCGATGCGCCTCGATTCACCTCCAGGGAAAAATGCTTTTTAACCATGGATGACTGTGTTTAAATCGACAAAAAAGTAGACAGAACCCAGCGCTGTACGGGATGTCGAAAGTAAGAAGAGCAGGATTATCAGGAAACTTCTTACCTGCTCGGACTACAGCAGTACAGCAAGGAAAAGCCTGCATGTGAAACCCAGCATTGACAGAGCAGCCAGGAGTCGGCGTTCCCTGATGTCTATCGGCCTGCGGCGCTACTTTCCATCGGTGAAGACACGGATCGGGAATCAGGTGGTGAGTTTTAAAAACCGGCATCTTGCAGGGGGAACTTTCTTAGTCTGTCAGCGGCTCGGACAGTTTAATGTCCTGCTGGCCGCTCGCTGCCTTGTCAGAGGGATTTGCTGGCGGCGTTAGTTGCGCTGGATGCGCGAGACCGCTAACTCTGAAATGACTGGCAGAGGGCTGAAGGGGACTAGAGCTAGGAATGCACAGAGAGGCTCCCAGTTGCAAATCAACCGGCAGGCAGGTTTACTAACTACGAAGAGCCAACAGAAGAAAACAGAAAATCGCGGGGGCAAAAACAAAATTCGGAGAAAGGGGAGAGGGAAGTGATTTCAGAGCAAGAGGCAAAGCTAAACCAGGATGGAAAAAGCTTGAAAAAGAAAAATTTAACTAAAATGCAAATGGCTCCTGGGCACCGTCAGCCTCTATTAACATGTAGCTTTGGTCTAACAGGAGGGGCAGGATTATAGGCAGATACAACTATAAAAGAAAGGAAAACAGTAGAAACTAAAGCCAAGAAAGCAAGTGGGGAGAATGCAGATATCAGCACTGAGAAGCAGCCTGCTTCCTCTCCCTCCGAACAAAAGAACATGGCAACTACCAAGCTGCACTCTAACCCTCTGGAAACCTCCTTAACGAACCAAGAAGCTGGGCAGGCTGAGCATCAACATGAAACGCCCGAATGGGAACCCCCTCCCAGCTCATTTAACTTCATGACTGAAGAAACTATTGGCGTTGAAGAAACAAACAATAGTTCAACACCTGTCTAGAGGGAGCCGCAGGGACAGATAGTCAAAATACCTATGGTACTCCCCACAACAGGAACTGTGATGTGCTCATGACGCCGGATACTCTTTTGCAACAGTATTACTCTTTAGCTGAAGACTCAGAAACATAAGTATATAAGATATAAGTATTTCTGCCTCGGCAACAGCGTCAAGCGATGAAGATGGGCTAAATGCAAATAACAGTTCATATGTAGAGCAGCCTAAGAACAATCACGGCAGGGGGAAAGTTAAAACAAAGAAGCAGGGAGGCCGACCTAGGAATTGGGATACAACTGAAAGAGACAGCTCTGCTGAGCTAAGATGGGACTACTCCGCCACCCAACTAGCTGGTATCTCTGATACAACCGCCACATCAGGTGGCAATCACAAAATCATTGATAGCAGTAGTAGAAACAATGATGGTAAAGCCGGAGCAAAGCTGGAGCATGCACTGGCAACAGTATTACAGACTAGCAAAAGCTTTCAGGAAGAAGCCAAAGCCGACAGTTGCAGGTCACGTCTACCGCTAAAAAACTCCAAGGAACTGTGAGGAAGGTTGACAAAACCTGTGCAGAGATTGCCGAAAGGATGGCTTCTGTAGAAACAAGGACAGAAAATCTCGAGAAAGACATGGCGGTACTAAAAACCCAAGGTGAGCAACAGGCATTGTTAAAGATTTCATATGGCAGATGGAAGAGCAGGAAAACAGACAACGATCCAATAACCTTCGCTTTTTAGGCATTCCGGAAAAGATGGAAGGGAATGATCCGAGAGGCTAAATGGTTTCGCTGCTTAAAGGCGCCTTTCCAGAGCTACTTACATGGGACTGGGAAAAAGAAATGCAACGGCCACATAGATTTCCACTAATACTCTCTAAATGCTCCTCAGATACCCCTCAGCACCCTTGTACTATGCTTCTGTACTTTGGGAACTTCCTACTCCGCCAAGCCATGTATGATCTGGCCAGACCAACAAGCAAAAAACTTTTAATGGTGTAACTTTCTTCACAAGACCGGACTTCGCACAGGCTACAGTTAAGCGTAGATGGCGACTCAGGCAGCTCTTCATCCCTTTTCAACAACAAGGGGCTGAAGTATATCTGCAAAATCAGGCATGCCTAAAAATTGTATATAAAGGGTCTACTCGCAGATTTATCTCTGAGATTTGGCTACAGCATACCTACAGGAAATTACTGGGAAAACTGGTAGCAAGAAATAGTAGTCACTAAGATCCAAATTGAATGCTCTAAAATCTTCTGTTGTCCTTTTTTTGCAATATTTCCTTTTTTTTCTTCTTGCTTCTCTTATTTCTTTTCTGATGTCTTTTGTATTTGTTTGGCGCCTGGTACCTGCATTAGTACAAAGAGGTTGAATATGTTTGTTTTGTGTAGGTTAACTTAGAGTATATTATGGTTTATGGTTAATAAGCTTCTCAGAAGCTTTTAATTAAGAGGTCAAAAATGGGAGGATCGCAGGGAATGCGTGATTTTCTCTCTCGAATGCCATTAACTGGGCCTTGCAAAGGCCAGGTAACCTCAATTTGGGCGGTGGTGGAGTGGAGGGCAGAGGAGAAGGGTTGGGGGTTGGTCTAAAGAATGGGAAATCACTAGTAAAAAGCATCCTCTCTCTTGGGTGGACACAGGTTGGATCCTTTCTTTTTTAGGTCTCCGCCTGCGAAAGACTGCGCACATGCGCAGTCTCACTGGCGAGACTTAATGGGGTAGAGTGAACATCACTAGCGAGGTTAAGCCCCACCCCTCTTCTCCATTGGCTGGCCTCCTAAACGGTGGCCAGCCATTGGAGAAGAGGTCCTAGTTTCGTTCTTCTTTCGATGTAAGCCCCGTCCTTTTCAGACTGGTGTGGTTTTTTACTTTCTTTCTAGGCTGTAAACAACGGTCAAAAACACGCCCCCCAGTCATAAAAGGACGGGGCTTAGAGACAAATGGCGAGTGCTTGTTAGATAGCGTGAACTCGACCCGAGGGTATCCGAGCGCGCTTTCTGGTTCTAGTGGGTAAGACTCCCTTTTAAAACAACTAGGGACCTTTTGTGTAATCTGCGAAGACATTAAAACGATGAGTGGGTTGTCTTTTTATTACTACTTTTGTCGAGGCTAATTTTAGCTCTTATATCTCCTTCGTGGCATGTGAGCTCGTGCCAGGGAGGACGTGAAGAGAGACAGTAACTCGAACACTAGTCGTTGACCCTAACAAATACAGATTTTGTAACATTGAAAGAGTACTAAAGTACGCCTGGTGGTTGGCGTAGCGCACCCTTGACCGTGGGACGAGGAGCGCTCCAAGCGTCGCTCCGCTCTCTCACGTGACGCCAATACGAATTCGTAGCCTAACAAGACACTGATTTACAGGTGGCTCTAGGTCGGTATTTCCCGTGTTCCCACTCCAAGGACACTCACTGCAGCTAAACATAGCTTCAGTCTGCTCAGTCGTCGTGTGCAAGGAGTCTGCAAAACGGCTGCCAGCTTCCAGAGGGAACCTCGGGTCTCCTGTTGTCACCAGGCGACGGGAGGCTTCGGTGATTGGAGGGAGAGGCGTGCGCTGGATGGACCCCGATGGGAACAATCCTGAGCCCTGCACCGCCTCATTACAGCGTTGTCTGCTTTCATAATTGCATTGTTACTCAAGTTTGCTTTTCTATTTGTAGGTCTACAATGCAACAGTAAAAGAAAACACTGCTTTTCGTCTAAAGCTATTGCAAGTAAATGGAAATAAGCATGCAACATACAGATTGTTACAGCCACTGAACTATGCCAGTACGTTTAAATAAGTTATTTTGTTTTTTTTTATGTGACCACTTCAGACCAAAGTATGAGCAGGTAAAGTTCTCCACAATCGTGACACTGTATTCTTGACAAGGAACTGAGAAATATTGGAGAATCTGACGTTGCTAACAGCACCTTTCACCGAGTGGACTGCCTTTAGTGCCTTACCGTCATATCGAAATGCTGAGTGTGGCCGACGTGCACATTTGTATGTGAAATATCTGCCAAAAGCAGCCTGATTAATCAATGATTAATCGAACTGCAAGGGAGTCATTTACGCCTGACGAAAAGCTTACTCCAAATTATGTTAGTGATACATGGACAATCTTTTCCCAGACAAAATACTCTCTTCTGCTTCTCCTTCCATACAAGCTTCCAGAGAAGTGTATTCACTGTGCTGGTATAAATAACCATTCTACACTGGGTTAGACTCTTATTTAATCATAAACTGTTGAAGATAGTTGTTGTAGTCGTGTCCATAAAATGCGAACAGGATTCCGAAGCATTTGAAACAGTTCATCTGCCAAGTCCGGGTCTTTGGTTTAGTTTTCATCCTGAGAGGGTAGCTTGGGCAAAGCATGTCCGGTGAATTGCATTTTCTTGAATTACTGCAGTGTTCACACCCAGCTCAGTTTTTTGGGAATATGAAATGCCAAGTGTCTATAGATGCTTTAATTAACCCTTCACAATTCTTCAAATGTTAACTTTCTGACCAATACATTTTTTATTGTACTTGAGTGAGACACAAATAGTGGGTGCACTAAATTTGTGAAAAAACAGCTTTTGAAAACGGGAACAGAGACGCTTTTGTGTGCTGACAATCTGACTGACAACGTGATGTGCAAAAAGAAATAATACGATTGAAGAAAATTGCTTGAATTAAAATATGCAGGGTTCATCGGTTTTACGGTCCGGGCATTCCCCACTGGCCCTATTCACCACAGTACCAACACGGGAAGGGGGTTTTCATAGGCTGTTGTACAGTAAAAAAATGTACAGCGCCAGACTTCATCCTCAGCTTTCTCATGGTAACGCGGAAAGAAAACTCAACTGGTGGGTGTGCCCTTGCACTGCGAAGTTGGAGAGATCACCTTGGGATCTCCGTTCATTGCGATTTCTCTTGGTTTTGATTCAGGCGACCTCTGCTGTACATCATCTTGAACGTATAAAGGTGTAAAACAATCACAAATAGCTGCCAATTCTTAAATTAGCGTAGTGTGACATTGCTATGCCTGAAGAGAGCTGTGTCGCTCTGGGTGTGGCTCTGTGTGTGTGTGTGGCTCTGTGTGTGTGTGTGTGTGTGTGTGTGTGTGGCTCTGTGTGTGTGTGTGTCTGTGTGTGTGTGTGGCTCTCAGTGTGTGTTTGTGTGCAAATGTAATAGGTCTCGCATTTGCGAGAGATTAAGCTATTGGCATTGTAAATGACAATGCCATTTATTTATCTGTTTTCAAAAACAAAACACATAAATAAAAAGTTTGTCATTTACAATGCCAATAGCTATAACTTTTGCAAAGGAGAGACCGTTGCATTGTAAATGCTTGTTAGTCTAGAGAAGTAAGCTACGCGTTGCCACAATTAAGATTTGAGGCTTGAATAATTAGAAGAAAAGACTGAACACAACAGTTGCCTTAAGGCTACTGAACGCGGATATAATCTGCATACAGGAAACGCACATTGAAGCTGCACAAAGACACCTACTAGAGACACTTGGGTATGTTTCGGTGGGGGCCACAATGCAGAATTCATACACACGAGGGGTTGCAATATTGGCCTTAAATAACACGCTACAATTTAGCCGTACATCAGTAGACCAGCTAGGGAGATGGGTTATCACTCAGTTACACAGACAGTCAGGAGACCCACTCACAATCTGCTCCATATACGGCAGCAATCTTGATGATACAAACTGTAATTCAGCATATTAATAATGAACTAGCCAATTGCCCACTACCGATAATAGTTTTTGGGACTTATAAATCTACCAGCAGAATGGAATCTGAAACAGGACACTGGAGGGATATATAAGGGCAGTAAACCAAAAGTGTGTAAGGCACTGAAGACACTTTGTCAGGAGCATGCACTTACGGATGTGTGGAACTGGCAAAGCCCTAAGAATCCTGGATACACTTATTTCTCTCATCCTCACAGCAAGCTTGTCAGAATAGATTACATTTTAGCCTCCTACTCTATACTCAGAGATTGCAGAATAGAATAAAACCTCGAATATTAGCTGACAATAACCCACTAATTTTGGAGATCAAGATGGAAAGGATTTGTGGTGGTACAATACCAACATGGAGCTTTGAAAGAGCTCTTCTTTTTAACGAGGAATATTGCGAGATTATGAAGGGGTGGATACCTCAATTCATTAAAGAGAATATAGACAGCACCAGCATTGATATCGTTTGGGATGCACTAAAGGCAGGGCTTCAGGGGGAGACACTACGCTTTTCTGCCAAAATGAATTAAAAAAAACAAGCAATAATGAAAGATAGCTTAACAAAATTAGCAGCCGCAGAGGAAGAGCTGGTTACTATAGTTCAAAATGGAGGAGAGCATAATGAAGCACTATTGGGGGTTATGGCGGCTAAATCTGGTAGATGGGGATAATAGCCAAAGGGGTGGCTGATAAACTAGCTGTTCGGCGTAAGGAGGCCTATGAATGCAGTGAGCAGGTGGGCCATCATCTTGCTGTTAGAACCAGACAAAAGGCAACCTGGAATTTAATCACAGAGTGAAGATCCAGTTAAAGGAATAACCACGGATTCGGATGAGATCCGAAAAGTTTTTTATTCCTATTATCAAAAACTTTACCATGAAGAATCACAAAGAGATGAGAATGAAATAGTGATATATCTTAATCAGATCCCTAAAGAAAGATTTACACGGGAGGAAAAACTACAGTTGGAAGAGACTCCCCAGTGGCTAGAGATACTGCTATGTATTAGCAGTATTCTAAGTGGCAAAGCAAAGGGCTCTGATAATATACCCCTTGAATTCAATAAAACAAAATTCAACCCAACTTAAAGAATGCATGACACAACTGATTATACATGTTTTTAAGGGTGGCAGGCCCCCAGAGGCATGGACACAAGCCAAAATTATAATATTTCTGAAAAAAAAGTACCGACTGATCCAGGGTCATATCGTCCCATCACACTAATGAACTCAACACCAAGATTTATTCTAAAGTGTTGGCTATGAGCCTTGCCCGCCCCGATTATTCATACGGTTATCTCCCCTAGACAACATGGCTTCATACCTGGCCGCGGGACGACTGACCATATCCACAGAGCCATTTCTCTTCTAGATGCAAAGAATGTCACAAAAGAACTAATAGCATTGATTTTATTGGATGCGGAGAAGGCCTTTGACAGAGTCTCCTGGGCTTTTCTCTGGGAGGCTCCGTCAACGGTCGGGATAGGAGACTGTTTTCTGCAAGTATTTAAAATGCTATATGTTTATCCCACTGCTAAGACAATGGTGAACGGAGGCCTAACCGATAGCTTTGATATAACGAGAGGTACTAGACAGGGCTGCCCAAGTTTGCCATTGTTATTTGCAATATATATCGATTCTTTTCTGCAAAAGATAGAGCATAACCCTATCATTAAACCAATTAATACAAACGGCTGGGAAACGAAAACCTTGGAGTACAACGATGATGTCGCTATCGTAACCCCTGAACCGGCAATTGAGGAAATCGAAATAGAGGCGATAAGATTTGGGAGACTATCTGGGTATTCTCTTAATCGCAATAAAACTCAAATTATCGGTAATGCACATGCCAAGATTAATGATGCACAAGTGGTGGAAAAAGCAACTTACTTAGAAATAGAAATTACCTCAAACATCGATTGTATAGTGGAAAATAGTACTGAACCATTAATTATCAAAAGTAGATTAAATATGGCTAGACTACATAATTTACACTTATCCATAATTGGGAGATGCAATTGCATCAAAATGTTGTTGTCCCCAAAATTCCTCTACCTCCTGTGGGCGATCCCGCTAGAATTTGATGGTTAAGTGTCTGAAAAAAATTGAAGACCTATTTTCAAGATTTATCTGGGGTATGCCAGACCTAGAAGAGCCTTTAAATATCTTTCACTATCAAAAGAAAGGGGAGGGTTGGCCCTACTGAATATCAAATCATATTACTGGGCCACTACCATATTGTATAATTTAACCCGGATTCAAGAAAAACCAGGCGCAGGCAGGACCGAGGAGATACCATCACCAATTGAGCTTATAATGGGTACGGTGGAAGAGGTGTGGCGCAGCGGCCACGGTGACTGACGCAGGAATCTGGGGCTCACGGTTCGATCCCCGCAACCGGCAGCAGATCAGCCTAGCACCATGTGACTCTGGGCAATACCTCGCTTAATCTTCCCGAGGGCCCCCAGGACCGGGACACCACTTCGGAGGTAATGCGCTTTACAAATACTGCTATTTTTTTTTTTTTTTTTACAGAGGCATGGGGCTGGGTATGGGGACATATGAACGACAATAACTACAAGAAAGTGTGCTTTAAGGTATTACAAAGCAGGTGCAAGGTTATGAAATGTATGTTGAAGCTGATCGGGCTTGGTCGCCTGAATTATTATACACCACTATGTAACAATCCTAGGCTGCCGGATATTTTTAGGGGCCAAATCACAGAAAGATGGAGAGAGGCAGGCATGAGTAAACTTGGCAATCTTTGTTCCGTAAATGGGCTGGTAACGTTTGAAAACTTCTGAGAGCAATTTGGGTTGGAGAACAGAGACTTTTAACACTTTTTACAAATCAGAGACTTTTTGTCGAAAAAAGTGGGAGGACCGAACGGGTTTTTAAACATAGACATTATGGATGAATTCAGAAAAATAGAGATTTATCTATTGGTTTTCTAGATAAATTTGTTTAATTCTTTGATGATAGACGATTTGGATGATCGAGCAACAAAATGGAAAATACAAATCGGTGTTACTGAATAACTGTTTTTTCACTCATTTAATTTAGCTCAGAACACTGTAGTCCCTGCAAGGCTATAAGCGCTATATTATAAAACATGTTTTTCTTTTTACTATATCCCGAAAAAGATTGCTAAGTGGGGTACGGGGAAAGGAACCACCTGCCCGCGCTGTGATTTATATCAGGCTGACCGTAGCCATATATTTGCTACATTTTAACTTGGGAGGGACATTGGTTAAAGCAGAAAATAATTATTTGTGGAATTTGAAAAAAGAGTGACACAATTTCCTACAGTTTATACAGAAGAAGTGGATGCCTGGTTTTTCCAGATGATTTCAAGATGTCATAGGAATGATTGGGACCAGAATGGAAGAAGGTGTGTGGAGCCTCATCTGGAAAAAGTTAATGAGCAGGATAACATGACAATTATGTAAATGTTGAGTTCCAAAGTGATAAAGTTGAGGTAGAGAACCTGAACAGGCAAATGTTTTTCCGCTCAAATTTTAAGATTTTGCTGTGAATTAGGAACTATCTTCCTACAGCAGTTCAGGAAGATATGAAAACATGAACGGTATTTGTTTTTTCAAGTTTGTACCTTATTTCTGCGAAACTGTTTTTGCAATATATATATATATATGCATTGTAATTGCGCCTCGAACATTTCCTCTACAAGCTCGTTATCTTGTATATTAAGTTGTGGTTGTGTGTCTTCAGTATTAGGATTCTTTTATTGTTGTTGTCCCATCCTGCTGGAAACAGATCTTTGGAATTTTGTCAGTACAGAAAGCTCGGACCTCGCTGCTTAATTTCAGAGAGCAGTTATTCTGTCATTGCTCTTGAGTCCAGTGGATGCAGGACAGACTTCAAAGGTCAATAAACCTAACCTTTATTCTGGTTACATGAGACATGTCTTCTTCACACTGGTGTTGACGTTCTACCTCTGTGGACTGCAAAAGGTCTCATCTGCTATGGAAAGAGCCTTCAGTCTAAGACACGACTTTGTTTTGTAGTTAACTATTTCAGTTGTTACCAGCAGTGGTGGCTGGTGACATTTGAAAGTGATGGGCGTAAAATTTCTGTCGTAGTGCACCATGGCAAGCGAGCGCACGGAGCGAGCCTGAACATCATAAGTGTACATCATAAGTGATTAAGTGAACGTCACTGTATTGATGGAAAATTTGCTATTTCTTTAGTGTTAGACAACAATATGAGGGTGTCTGGAAGAGAGTGACAAGTGCGCAATCCATCATGAAGACAAGGGGCCTATCGCACATAGGAGGTTCTTAAAGAGTCCTGGTACCCTAAAATAATTGCCAGTGGGCCAGGGGTGCCCACTGGCAACTATCAACAAATATGCCCAGTTCTGACGAGGGTGGTGCAGGGAGTCCACAGTAACAGGATACAGGTCCGGGGAAGGTTTGCAGACATGCAGCAAGTGAGGTGCAGGATGTGCGTATATATGGTATCACAATAGTAGTCCATCTGTCCTTTTTAAAATATACTCAGAACAATCAACTTCTCCTACATCTTCCTCCACCCACCTCTCTCCCTACACATCCAGGCCAGACCAGTGCAGTGTGGGCAGTCCTAAGTGGAAAAGTGCACATGAAGTAGCATCTGTTCCTACAGTGGGAGGAAATTAAAAGTTTAGAGACACGCAGAAGGGAGTTTATCAGATGTATCCCTCCTCACAATCCGTGTTCTGGTGCTTAAGATTCCGTTACTGTCACTGCCTCGGTTTTCCCTATTTCTCCCCTAAGTAAGGTTCGCCCCTGCACCTCCCCTCCCTACACCTTCTGCACACAATTGTTCTCATAAGACTCCGTCTAAACAAAGAATGCAATACCGCCCTGTGCAGCAAACATATCAAGAAATAAATAAATTGGCTAACCTCTTTTATTTTCCGCTAGTTTCGCTACGAATAACTCAGGATACTTTCGAAAGAGTGTCTGCGTGAATTCAAAGGCAGACAGTAAAATAAGCGCTCAACTGATCAATATAATATTACAAGAAAAGAGGTTTTAGATTCAGTTCCAGAACACCTACTGTAATCTCGGGTTGGGGGGTGGAAGATTAAAATATAATGCAGCATCCGGTGGAGCTGTTACTAAAGATTCACATTTTGGGGTAAATGTAGGACGCTAAAGGCGGGGGTGCGGAGGCTGTATACTCATTACTATGGGAAACAAAGGCATAATTTGGATGTTTTGCGTAACAACTTTTTAAAATTAATTCCTTCTTGTGTCTTGCATACTAGCCCCGGATAAGGCTTGGGATCTCGACTGTGCTAATTAAAGGTCACCACAAATAATCAGGCAAGAAAACTCCTATGCTCATTAGCTTTCTAGAATTACAGGATTTCAATGTGAAAGCAGCCGCGGCCGGCATGTCCCTACCTTACACCCGGGTACCGCGCCACCTCCTACTCGACCCATATCCCACTCCCCCGTGTTCTCACAGGAAGCTCCGAAGCAACCAGCAGGCAAGCTCCCTCCTTACCCTAGCCAATCACAACACTGCAGCAGCGTTGTGATTGGTGAGGCTGCTGCCCCAGCCGGGCCATTTTCTCTCTGTATGCTGCAGCATACAGAGAGAACAGAGAGAGTGGGCGGTGTTACTCGAGGGCAGGGGGGAGCGGCTTGTCCACTGTTGTTGATACTGACTGTTTGGGCGGCCTCAGGCTGCGCAAGCATTCAGTATGCACAACAGTGGGCAAGCCACTCCCCCCTACCCTCGAGAAACACCGCCCACCCCCAACCAGAAACTACTGCTTTCTCGCCGTGCGAGAAGGAAGAAACAAATTATTATTATTATTATTATTAACGAATTTTGTACCGCGCACGGTTACCCAGGGGCATCCCAGCGCTTATAGAGACCTAGAGCAGGCTACTAATAGGGAACGGAAATAGCTACAATTATTCTGGAAAAAGATAAGTTTTCAGATGTTTCCGGAACCTGAGAAGATTTGGTTCAGAACGTAGTGAGAATGGGAGGGAGTTCCAAGCGCGCGCTGTATAGATGGAGAAACTCCTGCCACCTGAACGGGCTCTCCTAATTCTCTTTATCTGAAGGAGGTGTTTGTTGTCAGAGCGTAGAGCTCTTGTGGGCTTATAGGGCCGAATCATGTCCTTCAGAATGGCTGGTCCTTTCCCCTGTATGCTCTTGTGGGCGATGCAGAGGGCCTTGAAGGTAACTCTCTCTCTGACGGGGAGCCAGTGGAGTGCTTTTAAAGCAGGCCTGGCTGACTGCCTGGCCGGAACGTTCCGCAGCAGCCTTGCTAATGGTAGTTCTTACGGTATTACCTACCATTTATTTCTGCCTTCTCGCACGGTGGTGCCTAAACGCCCCTATAGAGGAGCCGCCACTGGTTACCAGCTGTCAATACCTTCTTAACGCATTCCATGAGAGCTCTGCTGAGTTATTCAGCCATACTACTGGTTTCGGGATTACAGAACAAACCCATATAATGGTCTAATCCATTTCTATCCAATACCTCTTCTATATACAAAAAAGGTCAGCTGCACTCCACTATTGCTCAATAATACCCTAAGAAGACCTAATCCCTGAAATGCTGTTCATAATATTAACAACGCTATTAGGAGGACAACTATACTTTAATCACAAGCCTAGCCATCTGGAGTAATGTCACATAACTACAACTAGAAACAAAGGTACCTCCCACCACAGGTGAAAATAGGTCAGCGTAAATCCAGGCTGACACTCTTCCAGGGCACCAATCGAAGGGTTGGGTGGCAACTTTTTGAATATTGTCATTCAATGCACATACCCTCCAATCTCTCTTGCATGACTCACTGAATCTTCAATAAAACGTGGCACCAGTAACCTACTTGCATTCTTTTTGGTGAGGGTGAACCCTATGGGCTAAACCTACAGCACGCTCTTGCACCACATTCCTGAAGAGATGCGAGTCAAAAGTGAAGACTTGCACTGACAGCTCAGCTTGTCTTCATAATGCTCCTTCTAGGCTGGTCTTATTACGTCAATGTCTCTTAATGCTCCCACCTCCTCAACAAAAATCACAATACTTAAGGAATTTCTCACCGCCAATAATAGGTTTTTCAAAATATGAACCATTTTCCAGATTACGCCTTAAGAAGAATATAGATACATATACAGCAGACAGGAGGTACAGCAAAAGTGTTTTAAGCAAAGTAACAGCAAATGTACGGCTGCCAGATAAGAGGGGATCGACGTCTGAGTCAGAACTGGTATTAAAATGTTAACACATGAACAAAGCATTTCTTTTGGTCTTCGAGTGATCCCTTGTATTCAGTTTTGGCCATATTCAGGAAGTTGATTTTTATCTGAGCTATTAAGATTGGACTCTTAAAGTAACATTGCTCTTACGCTTATTGTTGAGTAGCTGAAAATAAAACAGTTTCATGTATTAAATTTGACTTTGTGCAACTTACTTTGTCAGAGGCCTCTGAAGCAAGCAGATTTGTGGCAAGAGTCTGGAGCTTCTGGTGTGCCATATTCTTGAGAGCTGCAAGGCTTCGTCGAGTCATGGCTTGTTTTAAATTCACAGCAGGGTGGCTAAGAGAATCTACTGCAGCAGGGACCGCCTCATCGCAGGCATTTAAAATCTCAACGGCTGTGATCCCCATCACACAACGGTCCAAGGCACCTTCAGATTACAAAATTAAAATTAAGCCAATATTTTCATAAATGTGAGCTCAATTAATAGCAATACATGAAAACGATAACTAAAAGTGCACTTCTAACAAGAAGGCACTTTGTTTTACTATTGACATTGTTTTAACTTGTTTATGAAGTTGACATTAAATTCCGATACATTATGTAGAAAGGTGATGTATTATGTGGTGATGCTGGTTAGTTTTCACCATGCAATACTCTCACAGAACCTAAAGATGGTCCTTGGTTTCACAATAGTACATCCATAGCTCATTCCTGGTAGTGTGGCAAAGATAGCCAAATGTTACTAGAGGAACAGAGTCACAACATGGATGAAAAGTTATTGACATGACTTTAGATAAATCCCACACAAATTTACAAATGTAAAACCAATTTTTATCTTAATTTAGACACCAACGTGAATGGAATAGAGTACAAATAACCAGAGTTATAGATTTTAGAAGCAATATAAAATAGGTGCAAAAGAATAAAATGAGATTTCAACATTGCGGTCAATGAAAAACCCACCAGTGACAATCTGTCACTTTCAGGTTGAGTTGCGTGGAACACTAGAGGGGATGGGTGATGTGGGTCCCAGGACTAGGTCACGACAGTCAGTTCAAATTTCATCGCCTGTTGAGTCCGGGGACAAAATTGTCCTGCCTGTCCCTGGTGCTTATTGGGAGCTGCAGGAGAGCTGCTTTTCTGCTTACACTGTGCTGCAGGGAACAAGATGCAAAAAAACACAACAAGGTGGTTGCTGACGTCAGTCGAAGGTTGGATGGATTCTCCCTCTAGGTGCAGCATTGAGTGTAGGGGTCGGATGCCGGACTGGCGACCAACAAACCTTGGCCGCTGTAATCCTTGCGAAAAGGTATTTCGACGTCTGGTAGTGCCAGGGAACACAGTAGCTTGCAACTTTGTAGGAGGGAGGACTACATTTCTCACACTGCCCTAGTTCATCTGGATTTGGTTGATCCCTCGACAGGCCAGATGGACAGTGATTCTTTGGATCCGGAGCATTGTTTTACCTGCAATTTGCAGGGGACTAGTGCCACTAATCCAGGGGAGTCGGAGGGTGTGTCAGGCTCTCACAGGAGTCGCACTGTCTGGAGGAAACAAAGGTTAGCCTATGATGAGTTTGGCAGTTCCAGGAGCAATGCCACAGTATGCCTCTTTTGCTTGGTGCAAGTCCTGTTGTCGCACACACAGGTATCTTCTTTGTCCTCTTCGATTCAGGTTGTTCAGAACTGAGGTACTGGTGTCAGGGGTAGCCCTTACATCCTAGATGTAGGAGTGTTAGGGGTGTGGATGCAAGTGGCCAATGGAATGCTTGCACCAGCGGCTAATCCGCTCGAGGTAAACACATCCAGGATGTGGGACAGCTTTTCAACCCAGAACTCGCTATTTCTACCACTTAAAAAACAATTTCCCAAATACCTGGGTGCAAATGTTCCTGGGGTAGGGGGAGGGCTGTTTCCTCCTCTGGGAGTCAGGTCTGATGCATATCAGAGGTGGTGTAGCCTTTGAAGCTCACCGCCTTGATGTGCCACTTCACTAGCCTTCCTGGGAAGCAGGAGGTGTGACCTTCTTCCTGCCCAGGGGTTTGTTCCTGACTCCTGGGAGTGATCACACTGCCTGCAAGGAGGCCAGAATCCTGTCTTGGGTAGCAAGCGTGGGAGATCAGCCAGAGCACAGAGAAGCTGGGGCAACCAGGTGGGCAACCTCTAAGGTACCCCTTAAAATACCCTAAGGAAAAGGTTGGGAGGATTCAGAGGCCCCTGCCTATGGAGGGGCTGGACAAGGGGGAGGATACTCCAAGTGTTCCCTGCACGCAGACTATGTGGCGCTGGCAAGCGCCCCCACCATGCCCTAATACACTAAACCCTGTCTGGGAAGTGGTCACACCTGTGACAGGATACCTATTTTTCTGTCTTTCCCTGCCCGAGCTTGACTCAGGAGCAGAAGGGCAGAAACGTGTCTGGCCGGTAGCAGCCTTAGCTTGCTGTCCAGGCCTGGAAGACTGGTACAGGGAGCGCCAAGAGCCTCCCCAAGGAGCTTTACGGTGCATGGAATCATCCCTCCCACACATTGAATCATCCTCTCACACCATTTACGGTGTGGGGGGTATATTTCCAACTTTTTGGATACCAAAAATGGTAGGATTCGTTACAGCCAGTTTCGGAGATGATAATCGCGTAATGAAGCGGTGCCCCTCTTTATGTTATATGGCTGGCTCACTTACAACCCGGGAGAATGGACTCCTTAGGCTGTAGGGGTGTCCTGCTCATGCAGGGGCACCTTCACACTTCGAACCGAGCACCCTGCCTTCAGGATTGAGAGGCCTATCTTAGGGGTGTCTCTAGATCTTACTTTCCTACATTAAGTAACAAAAATGCATGTTCTTTTGGTGGGCTATATAAATCATTATTAGTGTATGACCCACTTGCTGCCTGGCCAGACAATGGGACCACATCCTAAAGTATCTAAGTAATTTAGAAATCTTGAAATTACCATGGAATCCAAGCTGTCAATGAATGCCAAAGTGGACAAAATAGCAAGATCAAGCTTCATTACTATGAAAACTATGCAACACATCTTTCCCTCACTAAGGATTTCCTCACAAAGTCCAGGCTACTATCTCTCATGTACTGTCTATACTGGATTACGCCAGTGGCCTCTACCATGAATCATCTTTATCAACTATGAAAAGACTACAATGGATTCAAAACTCTGCTGCCGGAGTACTCCTACATGTAAAGCTACAAGCCCTACATTAGTAACCGGTTGCCAAAACATCCATATTCAAGTTGCTTTATATCACCCACAAAGCAATACTTTTAACAGGGCCATTGTTCATTGGGAACAAAATCACCAAACACATTCGACATAGAAACATCAGCTTCAAATTAGCAGCTCGCCTCAAAATCACACCATGGAAAATAAACATAGATGGCACATTCTTCATTGTTCAAGCAGTCAAGCTATGAAACTCACTACCCTCAAACATAAGATCCACGGATAACTATCTTGTCTTCAGAACACTACTCAAGAGTTGGCTCTTCCCTTCATAACCCACCATAGTCAAACAAAAATGTATAGCATACCCCTGTGTATATAAGCATTTCAATTGGTTATATGTATGTATCTAGGTATGTGTATTGCTTTGTATAAATATGTCTAATAATTATGTTTATTTAATTAAAATGTTTTGTATAGAGCAAACTAGACCCCGAAGGCTATCAGAGTGCTTCACAGTAGAGGAAAGGGGAACAAAGTAGGGGAACTTAGAAGTTAGAGAGCCTAACATGTTGAGCTACTAAAATTATACATAAATTCAGGCAAGATATAACTTAATAAGGTGAGGCACAACGCTACTTAATAGGTAAGGCAAGAATCATAGACAATTAACAGTTGATTAAAAAAAACAAAAAAACGGACATTTCTAAAACTGACGATCCATGGTCCAATTAAGGCAGGAACTTGGTCATTAGGATTGTTTTTACTTCCTGTTTGAACTCCGCAGTGTAGGGGATTCTGCAAATTTCCGGTGGGAGAGAGTTCTAGATCTTGGGTGCCGCGCCCGAGCAGGCTCGGAGTCTCATTTTCTTTTTTGCGAAAAGTCTTTGGTTTGAGTAGCAATGAGTTAGCACTTCTGGAAGGTCCGCTACCACCTGATAAGTTCTGTTTTTAAGCCAGGTATCCAGGTGTTTTGAAGTGGAGGGATTTGTGCGTCAAACAAGCAATCTTTAATTGTATTCTTGCTTCGTAGGGTAACAACTTGAGAGATCTTAAGGCTGGGGAAATGTGCTCATTTCTTTTAGTGTCAGTGATCAGTCTGGCAGCGGCATTCAGGGAGGTTCTAAGTGGGGCGAAGGTATATTTGGGGAGGCCATAGAGCGCTGCACTTACATAGTCTAGCCTAGGTAGGACAAGTGCTTGTACCACCTGCTTGAAATCCTCTTGCAGGAGGAAAGGTTTTAGGTTTCTAAAAGTCTTTATTTGGTGATTCGCACCCTTGCACATCTTACTAATATTTTTCTTCATGTTCAGGTGTGAGTCCAGGGTGATTCCAAGAAATTTAGCTGAGTCGATGATAACCGTGGAGCAGTTGAAGTTAGTGAGGTGATTCATCCAGAGGTCAATCTTGAGGGTGTGCTCAAGAGGGGAATTGAGAAGGAATTCTATTTTGGCGGTGTTCAGCAGGAGATGGCTTTCAGTTAGCCAGTTTTGGATAATCGTCAAGGATGAGTTGAGCGAGATGAGGTCTTCAGAAGAATTGATTTTCAGATTAAGTTGCGGGTCATCCGCATACATATAGAAACGAATGTTCATGGAAGATAGAACATTCGCTAGTGGTTCCAGGAAAAGATAAAGAGTACAGGAGAAACTGCAGAGCATTGCGGGACTGCCATGGAAACTGCAGATGGATGGGATAAGGTATGATTCACCTTAACTCTTTGGGATCTATTATCTATTGTTTATAAATATATAGGAATTCTTTAGGTCTTCTTAACAAAGGTACATATTACTTATGGTTATATTATTCTATGTTTAAGATGTATATATGTCACTGCACAGTTTTCATACAAGTTATTTGATTAGATGCCTTTGGTTCTCCGTTTATTGATCGATCAAAATGTGTAAATTTTATCATTACTATTTATTTGCTTTTGCTTCACTACAGAATTATTGAAAAGAAAAAAAACACACACAAGTACTTTAGCATAAACTACAGCAATGCTTCAAAATCTGTTTATTAAGTACATCTTAAATAATGATGTATTACTCTCCTTATACATGTATATCTTTCATGTACTTATATATCTATATATTTATTACTTCACACATTCTAGGCTCTTCCTTCCTCTATCTTTCCCTGCATCACCCTAAACCTCATTTTACTACTAAGATCTCCCAAACAACCTTTTCCAAATTATTTCTTCATGTATCCCTCCTTAGACCCATCCAACACCTCATTTTACTACTATGATCTCTCTAATCAATTTCTAGAGGCTTTTCCCTCCTCCATCTCATTTTTACTCATTCCAAACCTCCTCCTACTACTACGATCTTTCAATAAACACTTTCTAGACTCTTCTCTCTTCTATCCCTCAATTCTCCTTCTCAATCCAACTAACAGACTCACATGACCATCGCCTAAATTAATTAATATTTCCCTATACTAATTCACCACTAATCTTTTTGAATTCTGAAGTGGCGTACTACTTGCAGAAAAGTGCTTTGACACCGCATCAGGGGTACTAGTGTTATATAAATACAATTACTTTTACACATGGCTTAACCTGCTACTTCGACTGAGCAGGAAAGCAAAGTACCGGACACAGAGGCCTAAGAAAGTCAAGCTCACTTTAAACTCTCCAGTTATCTCTTAGCAAAACAGCATGGGCTGCTGGGTGCTGCAAATGCCTTAAAACAGCTTCTAGCCAGGACACTACTGAGACAATAAGGGTTAGAGTGCCCATGCAGTGTAGGGTGACCAACCGTCCATAAATTTCACGGACCGTCCGTTATTTTAGTATTCCATCCGTTGTCCATCATCATTTCTTTTACAGACACCTTTTATCTGTAATTTTGGGGTTACAAGAATCTATGCTCTTACCCTGCGAGAGCCTCCATGTGTTTGAAAATGTTCACTCTGGACAGCTCGCCCATATCTTTTAAACTGTGGAGGCTGCCTGCAGCAACCCCTCCCGCACTTCGCACAGACTGTGGACTGACCCATTGCCATTCTGAGACTGTAGCCGATTATCACTTATAGAATGACAATGGGCCCTATTACAATGAAAGCATGTGGGGTGCCTTTTCCTGCATCAGACTAGGGCAAGGCATTCTGCTTTGTCTTTTAGCCATGCTGGAGAAACTTAAAAAAATAAAAATAAAATAACTAACTGTCGGCTGCATAGGAATCATTTGTGCAAGACATCCATCTATAGGTCATTTTCCATATTGTCAATGTGGATATTTGTAAATGGAAGAAGTGATAACTACTTTTAAATTAGTTTTCAGTTCAGTCTCTGATGTCCCTGAAAATGTTATCCCTTTTACAAATATAAGGAGCCAATTAAAAGAATTCTGAGTAAACATGAATACAATTGGCTTTTCAGTGAAGTGGTTCTTAATCTCATGGGACTGGAACCGCGTTTTCACTGTACATTTAAAAGTTTGATTTAAACATCAACATTTAAACATCAAAATAAAAAAATACTATTTAATGTTGATTGTTACATTAGCACAAATCTCGATTGCAGAAAGAGCCTGATGTCGCTTTGCAAGAGATAGAAATATACATGTTTCCGTTGCAGGATTGATTTCGCGTCCTAGTCTTCTAAAATAGGAATTCATATTGCTGCATATTTGTTAACTCACGGCACACAATTATTTTCAACTAATAAGATATTTGTCAAATAGTGGAAACATTTTTGCTCTAATATTTTTTCTCATCTATCGGCCAGACTCCTAATCTAGTGCTTAGCTCACCAGCATGCATTCATTTCAATGTTTGCTATGGATCTTATCCATCACGCAGTACTATACCAGCCCCTAATCAGCCATTACCAGTTGAACAGACATGGAATACCTACTGCACTCTAGGCCAGCACTAAAGGCCCCAACTAGCTGAATCCTATGCGTGCCGCTTTACATCTCACAATGGCACTCCGATAAGAGATGCTAGTAACAAAGTCAATCCAAGCAGATCTTCCGACCAATTCTCTCACCAAACATGCCTGCTCAGGACCATGAACTGTAAATAAAATATATGACTAGACAACCTAGTGCAGTAACCAAATAAATAGATTATGATCATATGAAATACCACAAAAGGACCTGCACAGTTGGTCAAAGTTGTGCGCATAATGAAAAACTGTGAAGTGCACGATTTGTCTTAACCCAATATAAACTTCTTTTGACTTCTCCTTAACCCCTTCGCTGTGGGGGTTATTCCCCCGCTGTGCTGGTGGGGAGGGGGCGCGCATAGCGCCCGCATGCTCATGACGAGCTGAGCTCGTCATGAGCTACAGTGCTCCTGTGCTCATGACGAGCTCAGCTCGTCACAGGTGCATTGGCTCTGTGGAACGTTCTGCACAGCGGGGGAATTATCCCCGCGTGTGAGCGTTCCACGGGTCATGATGAGCTGAGCTCGTGATGAGCACCGGAGCACCGTGGCTCATGACGAGCTCAGCTCGTCATGAGCATGGAAGAGGTTAATTTGGTTTTCTATTTACTTACTTATTTATACAATTGTGCGACCTCCTCTGATATGTGTGTAAAAGGTATGTTTTGTCCCCAAGTTTGTGTCCTGAATTTTGACCTTCTGTCCTGAATTTTTGTCTGAATGTTGACCCTTTGTCCTGAATTTGCAAGCATGCCAGTTGGTCACCCTAATGCAGTGAGAAGCAGTGGCCATTGAGCGGAGCCCAACGAATGTGTCCTTGGCCTTGCTGTAAACTGTAGTTTCGGCGCCCTGGAGGCCTTTGCCTCATCTACAGCTGTGCAGCAAGTAGTGCCAGCTGCGCCGTTTAGACCTTTTACAGCTGCACAGCAAGTTGTGCCAGCTGCACCGTTTAGGCCACTAACAGCTGTGCAGCAAGTAGTGCCAGCTGCATTGTGCAGGCCTTTTACAGCTGTGCAGCAAGTAGTGTCAGCTGCACCGTTTGGCCATTTACAGCTACGCAGCAAGTAGTGGCAGCTGCACCGTTTAGGACTTTTACAGCTGGGCAGCAAGTAGTACCAGCTGCACCTTTTAGGCAACTTTATCCGTGGGGACAGTTCTGATTGAGTTAGGACTCCCGCTGCATTGGCAGCACTATTGACACTATGGATTCAGGGCATTTGAGTCCCCCTCTGAGATGTCGAGGTGGCCAGGGAGACTGAGGTTTGTAGGGCACCAGGCCCTTGTACGTATATGTGGTGCTAGGAAATGTTTTTCATGTAATATGATTTCCGCACACTGTTCTGAGTACCTCTACAGGTGGTCTTAAGATGACGAGGTTGTTGTGCATATCTAGATTTTGCTAGTCAGATTTTGCTCCACCCTATGCTCTTTGCCCCTAACGTTAGTGGTTCTCAGGAGCTTAGGGTCCAATAGTAGTCTGTTGAGATCATGGGCGTGCAATGCGGTTGGTGCCGATTGTGGTTCTGTTAACAGGCTGGAGTTAAGTACAGTGTTCACCAATGGTCACTGGGTGTTCGTTTACATTCTGTTCTACTTCGACTATATTTGCTTTGTGAAGGTTCTGAAAGTGGTCAAGTTGGTCCTATCGTACATAAACAATTCCCATGTAAATATTATCTAGTGCCAGGTGCCATCATGCATTTCTAGATGAAGGCCCCAACAAATACCCACCTCACTTCCCGGACAGCACATTCATTCTGATATCTTCACCCAACGTCTGGAATATGTGCCCCCTTTATGCCCTTTTACTTCTCCTCACCACCGCTTTCCCAATAACACCATTCTCATATCCCCCCCACCCTCCTCCGCCTCCACTTTAGTGGAGAAGTGTGGCTCAGGGGTTAGAGGCGGCAGACCCGGAAGCTGAGAGCGGCCCTGGACCAGGGTTCAATTCCCCGCCTCGACGGGGGTTGGGCTCAATAATTCCACGGACTCGATAATTCTCGCTCCGGTGCCTACTCGACTCATGGGTTCACACTCTGCGACTCTGGGAAATAGCTTGCTTAATCTCCACAACGGCCCCTCGCAGCGGGATGCCTGGCTTTCACCTTGTGGATACCCTGCCGGGGTTATCTCACAGGGGAATACCAGGACGGGTTCCCTAAGCAAGCGCATAGATGCCTGCGATGTGGGCGATTTGCGCTATATAAATACATGTACATTTACATTTACATTTACTTTCCCAACATGGCCACCACTCGAGTTAAGGCTGGAATTAATTGCTACAAAATCAATTATCCTCCCAACCAGACTAAAGCTGCAATAAAACGATAGAAGCATAACACTATTGAACGTTTCCCGGATTCCCTCTTTGTTGATCAATTTTACAATGGTCGCTTTGGGAGGCTCAAAAATGATTTAATTTTCGTCACTCACGACACCCCCTCTTGGTCCACCAGCTTATATAATTCTCTTAACGTCACCTCCTCCTCCTCTATCCCTCATGGAAAACAACTAAAAATGTCCCCCTCTGCGTGTTTCAACAGCTACCTCAATATCTCACTCTATAACAACGGTACAGCCATGATCCAAGGCAAAGACACCTGTCTCTCACTCTTTGACCACCTCTTCCCCTCCCTACTACCCTCCTCTGCGACCGGGTTTTCCCCTGACTCTCCTTCTAGCTCCACCCATTACTCCCTTTCTCCTCCTCTGAGCCACCTACACTCCAATTGGCTGCACTCTCGAGAAGCACCGGTCGGCCCTCTTCCCTCCCCCTCCCCTGTGACCTCCTCCCTTATTCCTCCCCCTCACAGTATGACCCCGGCATCACTTCAGCCTTACCTCTAGCTAATACGCTCCTCGTCCAATCTGCACCATCCCGGTACTCCAATCTCTTCTCCTCCCCATATTCCTTCCGGTCACTTCCCTTTCCCTACGCTCCCCTTATTCCCCCCCTCTTTTCTACCCCCTCCTCCCCTCGTTATTCACCCCGATTTCTCCACAAACCCACTGCATCTCTCTCCTCCCTCCCACTCCTCCAGCAACGCTATGCTACTCCCTTTCCCCCCTAGGTAACCCTTTCCATTTCCCTCCCTCGGGCTGAGCAGAGCCATTTCCTTTCCTCAACTTCCCTTTCTCTCAACCCCCCTCACTCTACCAGATGCCCGTTCCCTCACAGCCACCTCTCCTAGCTGACAGGACCTCTACAACCACCTCGCCTCTTCTCGCCTCTTCTCCTCCCAAACCTCCTACATTCTCATGACTCCACACAGTCCTCCCCTCTCCTTCCACCTTACCCCCTTGTTCCGCACCCATCTCCCCCTAAATATATCCTTAATTCCTCTCCCTCTTGCAACGCCAACAAAGTCAACTCTCCCTTCACCTCCGATTCACCAACTCTCGCTCTCAACCTCCACCTTTCCCCACTCTTGAACCCCATACCCCAACTCACCTCCTGTCCCCCCCACCTCTCCCTGCCTTCCACCACCAATTACAACCCCTCCTGTTTCCATCGAGCCACCCAACTTCTGTGCTCTGCCTTACTCTCTCTGGAAAATAAGCTCGGCTCTCTTATCACCTCCATCTCCCAGCTCGTAGCTGCCATTTCACTTTTAAGCTCCAAGATTTCCACCTTTCCATGCACCTCTACTCCTTCCCAACTTCCCACGAGATGCAACTCGCCCACTCACCCCAATACAGTCAAGCTCAACCTGTCGTCCGCAAACTTTGCTAACTCACACAAACCCTTGAACTCCACCATTCTTCAACCTGCATCCCCTAGTAACCCTACTATCTACACTATTCCGACAATCTCCCCTGTCAGAACCAGGCATCCATCTAAACCCTCCCGAGCACCCCCGCATAAGTACAATATCCCGATCACCCTTAAGAGCCCAAGTGCCCCCGTCACCAAAACCGTCTTGACAGAGCTGCGCTGCCTGCTCCACAACTGCAGATCTGCAGTAAAACACAAACTTGAAATCTCCGATACCATCACCTTTCACAATATTGACATGATCTTCCTCACAGAAACCTGGTTCAATGATACCTCTCACTCTGTAATCTCCTATTACCCACAGGCTATTCTATATTTAGGAATGACAGAACTGACAACATTGGGGGAGGTGTTGCAGTCATCTTTAGAAACTCCCTTCAACTTAAGGCTTCTCCTATCAGGTCCTTCCACACCTTTGAATGCCTTTCTGTTGAGCTTCAATTGCACCACCGCTCACCCCTCGGATTCCATGTCATTTACTGCGCGCCTGGTAGTGGCCCTCCGTTTATGGAAAAACTCCCTGACTTCAACAGCGACCAATACTCGAAGTGACAATCAGACCTTCGTGGGTGACTTCAATCTCCACTGGGGCGTACCGCATGACTCTTCTGCGAACTCGCTAGCCACCTTCCTCTCTGCAAACGATCTTATTCAACACTGCACAGAATCAACACACTCTAAGGGCTCAATCCTGGACCTTGTTATTTCTAAAGCAGGCATTCTCTCTATCACTACTCCTATTCATGTAGACTGGTCCGACCACCTCCTCATCCCATTCTCTCTTCCTCTATCACACTCTACAACTCTTGGCCAACCTAAGAGGGCTACCTCCTGGTTCCGTGATGCTAAAAATATTAATCGTCAAGAAGGAGGGAGGGTGATCAATTGATCAATCGGACACTATTTACCACTCAGGAGGGTGGAAAGTCCAGTATCAGCGTGTGCCCATGTCAAGTACAGGTAAAGCAAAAAGGGGGTTGCTGAACTGTTCCTTTGGAAAAGAGGAATTAAGTGTAACTGGCGTGACCGGAGGTGTAGATGTAACACCTTTGGGCATCCATTTTGTTGGATGTATTTGCCTCACACACCCATAAGGGTGTCATGCTTCATCATAGGCGTTGCTCCTCGTCGGGGAGGCGGTGCAATCCCCGACGGGCTCACCTCTAAGAGGGGCTCTTTGGCGGAGATCTTTTGTATCCAACTGCCTTATGGTGAAGTGGGGTGTGTGGGTGGGGTAGCAAGTTGCCTAGAGGAGTGATTTAAAATGTAGCAGGGGGTGCCGGAAACCACTTTATTCTGGGGGTCCCCCTACTGCAATTAAAAACGTGAATCTAGCTTGCTAGGTGTCAACAAGTTAGGTATAGTGACCCTAGATGAGACTAGAGGAAAGATTGGTCGACATGTTTCTCGCGTGTGGCAGTTCGCCCGCGATTCATCAGGACCTATTAATGGTGAAAACTAAATTTAATCAACAACATGCTGGTGTCATGTGTGTAGTGTGGGTGTAGTTTACCTCTGTGGTTCAATCCTATGCCTAATGGTCAGGGATTAAATGCCACATGAACGTTCGGCGGGTCGGTACATCGGGGTTGGACCTTTGGATATGGCTCAAACTTCCTGTGTCCACGCGAATTCACCTCCCCATCACCGCCGAGCTCGAATAGGTCAACAAAATGGATGCCCAAAGGTGTTACATCTACACCTCCGGTCACGCCAGTTACACTTAATTCCTCTTTTCCAAAGGAACAGTTCAGCAACCCCCTTTTTGCTTTACATGCTAAAAATATTGACATCGGTCCCCTCTGTGAATCAGCTTTGTTATCACTTCCAAGGCTAGACCCGAACCTAGATGTTGACGAACTCACCTACCAATGCCTCACAGTCCTTGCAGCCGAAATCAATAACGTCGCTCCACTCAAAAGCAAAAAGATAAGGCCCACTCCCTCAGCACCTTGGTTCAACAAATCCCTCCATGATGAAAGGAAGCAGCTAAGATTCCTGGAGAAACAATGGAGGCAAGTGCCCTCCACCGATAATTTGGCCACGCTTCGTTCAGCAAGATCCAAGTACCACAAGCACAACTTCCTTGGGAAAGCATCGCACTTCAAAACCCTTTTTGACTCAGCCAAAAATAGACCCAAAAAACTATTTGATCTCATCAAGATTCCTAACTGTTCTCCCCCAACCTCCAAGTTGGAGGATTCTACAAAGAAAGCAGCGGATTTCGCTATATTCTTTGATGAAAAAAGTGAAATCACTTGTGGATCAGGTCGCTCATCCTACCCCTCCAGAGGAGCGCAAATCCTCAGCCATTTTGCAGAACTTTGAGCCCATATCTGAAGATGCCCTCCTCAAGTGCATCCGCGAAACAAAGCCCTCCAACCATTCTCTGGACCCCATCCCCAGTGCCATTTACTTCTATACCCATTCCCTTTCCTATTGGACCACTCTGGTCAACCTCTCCCTCTGTCAAGTCTCCCTTCCTGTCTCCTTCAAAACTGGGCAGGTCACCCTTCTGCTTAAAAAACCCACTGCTGATGCGAATGACCTCAACAACTTCCGCCCCATCACTAATCTACCCTTTCTTGCGAAGATCACAGAAAGATGTGTAGCGAAACAACTCTCTTGTCATATCAAGGACAATGATCTTCTTGACAATTGTCAGTCCGGCTTCATCCAAAACTGCAGCACTGAAACAGCCCTACTGAAAGTGGTTGATGGCGGGATGAGGATACTCGATTCGGGGGGGGGGGGGGGTCCTGTCTTCTAATTCTCCTAGACCTTTCTGCAGCCTTTGACACTGTCAATCACAACACCCTCCTCAACACTCTTCAACAGAGAATGGGCATGGAGGGCACTGTCCTTAAATGGTTTGCCTCCTTCCTCTCAGATAGATCCCAAATGATCACAATAGCGAACAGTCTTTCCTCTCCTGTGGCGGTAGGTCAAGGTGTTCCTCAAGGCTCTATACTTGAACCCACATTGTTCAATCTCTATTTAGAACCACTGGGAAATCTCCTAAGTAAATCCAGGATCCACTATCATCTCTATGCAGACGACACTCAAATCTACCTCAAGGTTGCCTCCACTCATGATCTCTCAATCCTAAGCTCTACTCTCGACTCCATTCAAAACTGGATGTCAACTCATCAACTGATTCTGAATCCCTCCAAAACTGAATTCCTCCTCCTCTCATCCTCACTCTCTCCTCCCCGGTTCAATCATGGATGGATCAGATGAATCTACTTAACAATAAACCCATCATTGTCGACAGCTCAAAATCCCTTGGTGTCATACTCGACAAAAAACTCAATCTAATCTCCCACATCAATTCCATTGCAAAGTCTGCTTGATACCAACTGCGCCTTCTTAGGGGTATTCGTCGCTTTTTCACGGAGCAGGACCTTAAAACCCTGGTGCAATCGCTGGTCCTCTCCAGATTGAACTACTGCAACTCTCTTCTTACTGGCCTCCCCTAATCCCACTTGTCCCCCCTTAGATCTGTTCTCCATCCAACAGCTCGTTTCATTTATGGGGCCAAAAGAAGCGACCACATCACACCAATGTTATCCACCCTCCGCTGGCTTCCCATCGAGGCTAGAGCTATCTACAAGACTGCCTGTATCACCCACAAAGCCTTGCACTCCTCCTCTCCTCGCTACCTGGCGAATAAACTGAAACTCTCTGGAGGCTCTAGACCAGAGGTCTTCAATGTGTGGGGCGCGACCCCCAGGTGGGTCGTGGAGTCCTGGGAAGGGGGTCGCAGAACAGATTCTGCCAGTTTGCCTTAGTGGCGTCGGGCTGATTGAGGGTGCTCAATTCGGAGGCCTAATTCACACCGAGGGGTGAAAAACATCAAAGCCTCATTAACAAGTAAAAGGTCTTTTAAAGACCTGTGTAGTACTCAGGTGTGGCTTTGTGTGTGTTTAGTGAAGCTGTTTCAGCCGGGCTCACATACACGAGGGGAGGGGAGGGGTGAGGTGGCTGGGCGAGGAGGCTGTAACCCTTTGAGTTCAATGGGCGTTGCGCACCTGGAGCTGTGGGTCTCGACAGTAAAGCACGTGAAAGGTCCTCATTGGTTCAAGTCCCAGGAGCCCTCATACCTGGTGCCTGTGCGGGAGAAATGTACCTGAGAGTCTGTTCTTCATGGTGAGATGTTGTTCCAGCCTGTCTGTTCCCCCCACCCCCCAACTCCACCTCAAGCAGGGAGGCACAGAGATGCCCTCCCATGAGAGAGGAAGAAGAAGGAAGAAGACACAGAGAGATACTGACACCCCCCCGCTCCCCTATGAGAGAGGCACAGAAAAGGTGGGTGAATTAATGATGGATGGATGGATGAAAGGGTGGATGGATGAAGGATGGATGGATGTAAGGATGAAACGGTGGATGGATGAAGGATGGATGGATGAAGGATGTATGTTTGGATGGACGGATGAAAGGGTAGATGGATGAAGGATGGATGTATGGATTGATAAAAGGTTGCATGGATGGATGTATGTGTGAAAAGGTGGGTTGATAAATGATGCGTGGATGGTGAAAGGGTGGATGGCTGAAGGATGGATAGATAAAGGGTGGATGAATGAAGGGTGTATGTATGGATGGAAGGACGAAAGGGTGGATGGATGAAGGATTGATGTATGGAAGGATGAAAGGGTGAACGGGTGAAAGATAGAAGGAAGAAAGGGTGGATGGATGAAGAATGTATGTATGGATGGAAGGATGAAAGGGTGGATGGATGAAGGATGGATGTGTGAAAGTGTGAGTGGACGAATGATGGATGGATGGATGTGATGAGGTCTAACAGGCGCATTTATGGTTGTCGATAGTTGTTGATGATGAGGAGTACCAGTTTCTAGAAACTTTTGTCGGAAGGGGGTCCTTACGCCTAAAAAGGTTTTACAAGGGGGTCTCGGCATCAAAAAGTTTGAAGGCCTCTGCTCTAGACCATCTCGTAATGCGGAAAATCTACTGCTTGAACCTCCCACTTTCTAAAAGGAAAGATGGATGGCCCAATCCTTTTCAGGCAACGCAGTGAGAATCTGGAACTCACTTCCGCCTCAGCTCCAGACCGCCACCTCCTCCCAGATCTTCAAAACGGACCTCACAGTTCTCCTCCGCCAAAGACACCTCCGAAAGTAATTCACGCCCTCTCTATTATCTGAAGAAAGACCTCCCATTACTGAAAACTCTATTCTCCATGACTACGGAAGTGCTTTCCCAGTGTGTTCGTGTGGTATGTGTTTGCCATTTATTGCAGTATTATCCTTGTACCTGTGTTTGGTACTCTTTTATAACATGCACACGGCACTTTTCTCTTGTAACACACTGTTTGCTACCTCTCACATTTTGTTTGCTTTTGATACTTGTACAAGTGCCACCATTGTCTATGTAACGTTTTTTCTTGTGCCTGAGTGTCTAGCATATTACCTCTAATTGTACTTTGTTTTCTCTTGTAACCTGCACACTTGTCACTCTTTCTTCCTGTAATGCACTGTTTGCTACCTCATGTATTTTGTTTGCTCACAATTGTCACTTTTACCTCATGTACCTTATCGTCTGCTTTTGTTATGTTATGTTATGTTATGTTATTGGTTCATTTTTATAGCGCACGGCTACTCAAAAAGAGTGTCCCGGCGCTTTTATTGGAGAAAGCAAGAAAACTGCAACATAATAACATAACACCAGATAAAAGACTAAAAGAGTAGTGAGCCAGAAATACCAAAAAAAACGGCTACTGAGTAAAAAGCCACGTCTTAAGGCCTTTCCTAAAAGCCAATAAGCTAGTGGCACCCCGCAGGGCCAGCGGCAGAGAGTTCCAAAGCTGAGATGCCAGCAATCCAAAAGAGCGCCCACCAAGGCGCGCTTTCTTTACCCGAGGGACGACAGCAAGGTGCAGGGATTCCGACCTCAGAGACCTGGTCGGATGATAAAAGACCATTCTCTTTTGGAGGTACTTAGCCCCCCCCTTGTGAAGAGCTTTATAGACCAAGGTCAAAGCCTTAAAGGCGATCCTCTTGCGAATGGGCAACCAATGTAACGTTACCAGCAAGCCCGAGGTACTGGAGCGCCTACTAAGGCCGAAGATAGCCCTGGCCGCGGCGTTCTGCACCACTTGAAGGCGCTGCAGCAGGTACTCTGGAAGGCCCAGGTAGAGAATGTTGGAATAATCCAACCTGGACCCAATCAGAGCCTGAACTGTCAGCGTCCTATGTTCCACGGATAACAAAGGAAGAAACCTCCGCAGCATCCTAAGGATGCCAAAGCACATGCCAGACACCCCCAGGATCTGTGATTTCAAGGTTAACCTGTTATCCAGCTTCACCCCCAGATTCTTTGCAACCTGAGAGGAGCAGGATGGAGGGAACATATCCTGTGGCCACCAAGTCTGCCAATCAGGCTCGGTGTCGCACCCAAAGAAAAGTACTTCGGACTTGTCGGAATTGCACTTGAGGCTGTTTAGATGGAACCAATGAAAAACAGCCCCAAGGCAATCCCGAATACTCTCCCCATCAAAGTCGCCTCCTCTCGTACAAGAGAAGAGGAGCTGGGTGTCATCCGCATAGGACACGATCTGGGCACCATGCGACTCCACTAGTGCCGCCAACGGGGTCATAATGATGTTAAAGAGGGTCGGGCTCAGAATAGAGCCCTGAGGGACCCCGACTCCCAGAGGCGGCATCACGGCGGAATCAGGCGGCGCCCAGATCGTTTGCCGGCGGCCGGCAAGAAAGGAAGAAAACCAATCGAACACCGTCCCCCGTATGCCTATCTCGCGAAGTCTTGCGAGGAGACCATCATGGGGAACGGTGTCGAAAGCCGCCGACAGGTCTAGCATCACCAGCATGACTTTGCCCCCAGAGTCCAGAACCCCTTTAATGGTTTCCGAAACCTCCAGGAGCGCAGTCTCAGTGCTAAGATGGGGACGAAAGCCCGATTGGGTGGGGTGCAAGATCTCATTAGATTCAAGGAAATTGGAGAGCACGCCTTGAACGTGCTTTTCCAGAATCTTCGTGAGGGCCGGCAGCAAAGAGATGGGCCTATAATTAACTGGGGCCTTCGGGTCTAGGCCAGATTTTTTAAGCAAGGGGATCACCATCGCCTGCTTCCAGGTTTGCGGGACCACACCTAGCCTCAGCGAAAGATTCAAAAGCGGATTAGCCAGCGGGTTGATCACCTCCGCGACTTTCGCTAAAAATTTAGCCGGGCATGGGTCAAGGGGAGAACCCGATTTTAAATTGCCCATTAGAGCCAGGGAGTCCGGAGCAGAGATCGGAGGAAACACACTCAACGTCGCCCTTGGCCCGGTCTGTGGCAGTGTGGTGATATCACGTTCAGTTAGGCCCACAGACATTGGTACCAGGAATGACTCCTGGATGCGTTGGATCTTGCTCGTAAAGAAGTCAGCAAGATCCGCAGCCCAGGTACCAGATGGTTTTTGGTCCGAGGTGTTCGACCAGGGTGAGGTGAATTCTCTCACGATGGAGAATATCTCCTTACAGGAGTTGGAAGCAGCATCAATTCTCCTGGCAAGATACGCTTTTTTTTCCAGGCGAATGTCCCGGTGATAAGCCTTGACCACCGTTTTATAGGTCAGCTTGGCAACAGTGTCATATTGTGCCCGCCAAGCTCTTTCGGCTACCTTGCACTGCTGCCGCGTAGCCGACAGTGCAACGGTAAACCAGGGCGCGGAGACCCGTTTCGGTGTCGGGCGAGATGTTACTTCCGGGGCGAGATCGTTTAACCTGTCCAGAAACCAATCCTGCATGGTCTGCAAGTCCCTGTCTAGGTCGCCTGATAGGAGGCAGGGCAGATTTTGTAATTTGTTCACTTGTAATTTTCTGTTCCTATTGTGAAGAGCTCTGACGCCTTCGGGTAAAGTCCGCGCTATATAAAAACGCATAAATAAATAAAGATCAGCACACTCCGGGGCGGAGGGGGGTGAATTCGTTTCAGCCCAAGGTTAGCTTAGCTGCTGGCTTCACACCCGCTGGCTCCCGTCCTCTCAGTTCTGAATGTTCGTTTCCCTAAAAAACACCTGAAATAATAAATCCAACCGTTCTCCGGTCTATGATGAGACGTTCAAAATCAGGGACAGTACACAAGCTATGTAAAAACCTTTTGTATAACATAAAAATGGCTACTAATTTAAAAAAAAAATCTATTTCAGTTCTCAGAAATGAATAGTAGGACATCAACCTCGAACTGTTCGGAGATTTCCAAAACACTTACATTTTCCATAAAGGTCAGATAAACTATGAATGTGAAACTAGCTTCAGAGTTCTAATGATGAATCTAAGGTAGCCATTTTGACTCCGTGCTTCCCGCCATCATAAGAGGAGTGGGGCTCGTCCAGACAGCTGGAAGACGGACAAAATAAAACCTACAAAAAGGATGACCGATTTGCAACATGTTTGTCTCCTTTTGAAGGAGCTACTCGCGGATATTGCGAAAGGAATGGCATGAAATGAAATATCAAAAATTCGCAAGGAAAAATAACCAAAAGCTGTCCACCAGTGCCATCTACTGTCTCCAGAAGGAAACAACGCTGTTGTAAAATCAAACAAGCAATGGCAACCACAGAAGGTCCCGCCTTGCCAGGGGTTCGCCCCTGTCTGCCAGGACTTAAAAAAAAAACAAGCATTGGCATAGCCAATAGGTCTCGCCTTTGGAACCTTATATGTGCTCAGTTATCCATCACAATATCCTTGGTGAAACAACATCCACTGTTGCATGGCTGAACACTTATAAGGTCCCAAAGGCGAGACCTATTGGCTATGCAATAGACCTAGTGGAATAGCAATTATATTTAATAGAGCGCTAAAATGCACTCTGGAACCAGTAGCTATTCCAGACTGCGAAGCGGGCCTTTTCAAAATTTCCTTGAACCCGAACTTCACGATGTCAGGCCTTTTGATTTACCGACCCCCAGGAAATCCCTCTCAATGGGTATCTAACTTAGCTAATCTTATCACTCCTCATTATATTACTCTAAGTAATTTTTCCCTGCTGGGTGATTTGAACTTGCACCTAGAGGATCCCACCATCCCCTCCTGTTCTAACCTACTTGACGACCTGAAGGCCTTAAATCTGTCCTTGATCAACTCTAGCCCTACTCATATAGCTGGCCACTTGCTGGACCCTATTTTCTCCAACATCAGTGAACTCAATTGCACTGCCACCACGCCCATATGCTGGTCTGACCACCACTTAATAAAATTTAGCATTACTTTTCCACCCTCCCCCAACTTACAACATGACTTTCAAGACTCATCCAGAAAAAATTGGAAACTAGTGAACTTAGAACTGCTAAACTCGACATTACAAGACAACCCCCCAAGCTGTAGCTCTAACATGGACTGCCGAGCAACCGTAGCACATAATTGGCTTAACAACGCAGCTAACAAATGCTTGCCCTCTTCTTGCATCAAAGGGAGTAGACATTGCCTCCCGGCGCCATGGTACAATGATAGCCTAAAAATCGAAAAATCCAAATGCAAAGCGCTCAAACGCAAATGGCGTAAGAACTACGCCCCTGACGATAAAAAAAGCTGCCAGGAACCTTTACCACACGGCCTGCGCAAGAGCACGAGCTGCTTTCGTCTCAAAAACTATCATGGAAGCCACCAATATGCCAAAAACCCTTTCAACAAAGTTAAAGAATTGGCTGGTGCCCACACCACACCTGCAGCACCCCCATTAAACACTCAACAATGTCAGGCGTTAGCATGCTTCTTCTCTGAAAAAATTGACAAAATCATCTTAGATATCAAGGCTAATAATACAGAACCATCCTCTTCCCCTGACTCAGAATCTACTCCCCCTTGTGCCAACTTACTGGAATCCTGGCCTGCTCTTTCTGTAGACAAACTGAAATTAATTCTTAAGACCATCAAATCCGGCTCCCCCAGGGACCCCATTCCTATTAAAATCATTAAGCAACTTGGTGACAGCTCATTGGAGATCCTTACAAACCTTCTGAACTCCTCTCTTGACCTTACCACTGTCCCAGCCTTATGGAAACACGCCATGGTCACGCCCCTTCTAAAAAAAAACGACTGCAAACCCGGAATTTCTCGCCAACTACAGACCCATATCCCTGCTCCTGGCATTCTCCAAATGTTTGGAGAGGCACGTGCACTCTGCTCTAGCTACCTTCGCAGAAGAAAACTCTCTACTGCACCCCTCACAATCCGGCTTCAGGGCTGGTTTCTCTACAGAAAACGCCCTGCTTGGAGTCACTGAATACATCCGAAAGCTACTTGATCAAGGTCAGACGGTCGCGCTCGTGCTATTAGACCTGAGCGCGGCTTTCGACACCATTTCCCATGAAACACTCGTCAAAGAATTGCACAAAAATGGTGTACGCGGTAAGGCACTGGATTGGATCCTTCCTGACTAACCGTACCTTCCAGATTACCTCTTCACAAGCCTCTTCGGACATCCTGCCGGCACCCCATGGAGTGCCTCAGGGGTCTATTCTTAGTCCGCTGTTTTTTAACTTATACATCAGACCCCTGGCTGACCTTGTTGAACAATCGGGTCTCACTCTCATGAACTATGCCGACGACTCCCAAATCATTTTTTCCCTATCCGAATCCTGTCCTAGCTCCCCTTCTCTACTCAAAGAAGGACTCCTAAACATCCTGAACTGGATGACGAAAAACCAGTTAAAGCTCAACGGTGACAAGACGGAGATTCTGGTCCTGGGAAAACATCAAGATCTGTGGAATCCCGTACACTGGCCTGACCAGATGGGCGCTTTCCCTACTCCAGTGACCCATGTTCGAAATCTGGGATTCATTCTGGATAATTCCTTATCCATGAATTAACAGGCCAGTAAAGTAACTGGTCTATGCCTCACCATAGTCAAATGGTTGAGGAAAATCCTCTGGATGCTGCCTCCTTCCACGCAAAAGACCGTAGTCAATGCCCTCATTACATCAAGGCTTGACTACGGCAACATTCTGTACCTGGGCGCAAACAAATCAGTAGTAGGCCGACTACAGGTGGTGCAAAATGCAGCAGTTCGTCTACTGTGCAATATTCCCAAAAACTCCGGAGTCTCGAACCACCGCCGGGAACTCCACTGGCTCAAGATTGAAAACAGAATCCGCTTTAAAGCCCTGAACTATATGTTCAGAATTAAAGCGGGTATAGCACCTAAATATTTGCAAACCCTCGCCCACCCCTACACTCCCAAGCGTAACCTTCGGTCGCAGACGGCAGCCTTTTTCTGTGTGCCGAGATTCAAAAGGGCGAGAGTAGGTGGCAGATCCTTCGCCCATCTGGGACCATCCCTCTGGAACACACTCCCTCCCTTCATCCGAAAGGAAGAAAATTATGCCAAGTTCAGAAATCTTGTTAAGACCTGGCTATTTGAATAAAAATACTCAACAGGCATTACCCGTTTTCTGTCCTCTAACTAGCTGTGTCTAGGCGCCGGGAAACCCTTTTTGGGTAGCTGTTGCGCCCTACAAATTGAAAAAATAAATAAATAAAATAAATATGCCAATGATTGTTTTAAAAAAAAAAAACATTTTATACAGCACAAACTCGACCCGAAGGTATTGGAGCGCTTTACACCAGTTACGTTGCACAAGAACACTCTTTTTTTTTAAATCCAGAGCCAAGAGAGGCTCTGTTCAGTAAAACATTTGTATTGACTAGGTCTCTATTAGTACATGCTGCAGGGGCCTAGCAGTTTAGGAAGCCTGTCAAGTTTATGTAAAAGATCCACAGTATAATGACAAAGACAACACGTTTGGTGGAACCGGGCTGATGTCATTCGCTGTAGTAGAGTCTTTTACGTTGCTTTTGTTTGGTTGTTTAAAGCGAGGCTGGGACGGGCATGTCAGAGTTTACTTTGAGCCCTGGGCTTGTATAACGTGATCTATAATTATTAACTATTAAATGCCGAAAATTGTAATACTTTTTTTGATATTTTGATATGCGTCCCTACTTGGGTCTGATTGATACAGCGCTCCATGAGTGCAAGTCATCATCGTGCCCCTTAGATCATCAAATAATGAACCTCTCTGCACTGGGAGATATTCGCTGGGGCCACAGTTCTAAATTGTGCCCTGCAAACGTCCTATAGGATTGAAAGTGCACACTCTAGATCAAGATTCTTAAGTCAGTATGATGGCTTTACCTGTTCAAGCCATGTGCCGGTTAATTTTGTGGTAGTTTCAAACAAATATGATTGAAAAACTAAATCAGTCATGTCTGAACACACTACTGTGGCATGTCTAGTTGATTGTATGACGTCCATTACACGACACACACTTAAAATGTAGTTTATTAATAACCATAAACGTACACCATACAACCAATAACTATCACGTCCATATAAAGGAAATAACAAACGCAAACTTTAGTACACATAAAATCAAGTTCACCGTGACCGGGCTGGGGAGCCTAGAACAGCACCATACTGAAATTGTTCTATAAAGCGCCTATTGCAAGGAGCCACAAAGGATGATAGACGCACGGATGTAAGCAAATATAAAATCAATATAGCCATAGCATCAAAAGAGCAGCACATTTAAAAAAAATCACATAATGACTCCAAACGAACATTTTAAAAGCTCCTATAGGTTTTATCTTTCACAGTAGCAGAGAGTTTTAAAGTATAGAAGATAGCCAAAAATATATCATACTGTAAAGTGCGAAGAGCCACAAAACTTGATATAGGGACAGGCATCAGCATATATAAATTTGTGTGACAATAACAACCTGTGGAAAGCACAGCACACTGGGCTCACCAGGTACAAGAGATTCTATAATGGCATAGACACTGCACGTAAGCATGAACAAATCTCATGCGGATGCCTCCCCCCAGAATACAACAAGTTGTAATGTGAAATACAGCCACATCGACTCCTAGTGAATAACAAAGTGTGAAGTGCAACCGTGTCCTCGCCTGACTCTGATCTACTTGTGTCAGACAAAATAGTGCTCTGTCGTGGTGAATACTAATTTCCATAACACTGCCATTAGGATCGGATACGTGAAGGGTACATGAGATGCGATTATCAGGAATGATTCCTTTTTATTTGCAAAAAAACACAACACCCAAGTATAGTTGAATAGAGTGTCGAAATACATATTATTTCAGGCTTTGGGGCAGGAACATCATTAAGCACTTCAAAGTGCATTACCTATAGAAAGTTACAATGTTTGTGTGTTAAAGTGACGTCTGTTTTGAAAAACATCTTGCCTGGGTATGAGGTAATCTACTTTGGCAAGTGGTTCAGCTTGTATTCTGATTCAAATGAAGCCATCTACCTGGCTAGCACAGCAAGCAAACCATTTTTAAAACTGCAGCAAAAATAACAACGGAAAAGTTAACAAACTGAATGTAAGGCCGAACGTGATGCTCACAAGTTCACTTGTCAGGAGTGGGGGGAAATGACACCGCCTCCAATATCTACAAGCATTCCGTGAGTCACACCTTTAGGTAAGCTACAACAAGAAAATTAATCCCCACCCCACACTGGTCAAACAATACTGTATCAGCATTAGCCAGAAAAGCCCAGATAGGATTTGAAAGAACAATGCTCGGAAAGCATTCATAACAGTCAAAATTACCTGAAGCAAGCCCAGTTGAATATCACTGAAGTATTCAGATCCGAAGTAGTCACGTTACTCGCCTAAGCAGAGCTATCTACGCAGATACCAACCAGCTTATGCAGGCACAACAGAAAACTGCACACCAATTCTGAATACTTTTATACAGCTGGAACTCTGCCACACAAATGAAGCTGTTCGCTACTTTGTAGGTTAAAACCCCCTGTCTGAATGGAATACAAGCCTGCAAAATAATAAGCAAGCACTGGTCACATGCCGCACCCGGCACACTAAAAATAAAAGAAAACAAGAGCGTGCCTCGCGAAAGTAGGGGGTTGGAGGTAGTGCGGCCAAGAGCAGGCAGAGTTTCCCTTGCAGGAGCGAGCATGATAATTGCTACCATATGGTGTCGCTCGATCCTGCAAGGGAATCTCCAGACGTGCACGCGTTGCCATTGGAAGCAATGCAACGTGTGCACGTTTTTGCCAGCAAAGCTGTGCCGATGACTGAAGGTCTCTTTACTATGCAGCGCATGCGCGCTGATTAAGTGAGACCTAAAAAAAAGGCATGTGCAGCCGCCTGCCTCATTTTGTGGGCACATACAAAACGCATACTTGCGCCTACAAAATGTTTTTTTTGGCTGGCCGTATTGCGACGGCCAGCAGCACATGCACACTTTAAACATCTCTAACCCAGCTGGTTAGAGCAAGTGCAGGCCTCCAGAGCGCTGTGGAGCACCAAGTGAGGCTGACCCCTCCAATCAGGTTGCTGCTCTAATGCTGCATGAGAGCAGCACCAGGATTGTTCAAGGGAGTTTCCTGGTGGGCGGGCTACAGTTAAAGCAAGAAGATGTCCGGTGTGGAGGACTCTAAGTGTTTAATTTAATTATTTTTTAAATTTTCTTTGCATTTGTGTTCGCCCACCCCCCTTTCCCGTAGTTCATGGATGAAAGTTTAAAATAAATTGCAGCAGTCTTGTAACATGTCTGAAAACAAATTGACAATGCCAATAACTCTCATAAGCAAGAACTATTGGCTTTGCCAATGCTGGTTATTTTTGCCTAAACAGCCTACCAGAGTATATATTGGCTACAATCTGCTCTGCAAGATATCTGAAAATAAAAAAGAAATTAAAAGAAAAAAGTGCTATGATGCATAACATTGCTGCATCATGGCGTTTCAGATATGTTGCACAGCAGCCATGTCTAAAAGAAATTGACAAAGCCAATAGATCTCTCAAAACCGAGACAGATAGGCTTTGCCAATGCTTTTTCCCATGCACTTTGACAGCTGCATATACTATGTTTTTAACAAAAAGCCTACGAAACGGCATTGACACAAGCGTAATACATTTTGTGTCCCCATAACAATCTTAGTTGGGTTCGGAGAAGTCAACAGGAGTAGTGCATAAGGGCACACTCGGAGCTTGAACACTATCTAATACACTTAACACCAGAGTTTATTTATATATGAGGTTAAATTGAATGACTAACAACTGCAACAACGTAACAGGGTTAAACCACAGACTGCCTGACAGCTTAGCTTCAGCCTTCAACATGCATGCTAAATTAAACCTGGCTGGCTTCAGAATAATTCAGAATAATTGGGTAAAAAGCATTTCCAGACGTCAGCCTGCTGCTCCATAAGGCAGAGCGCTCGTTTGCCCTTCTCTAGACACAGTCGATGGACAGAGCTTTTATTTTACCTGAAACAAAACTAAGGGCTCACTGCAAAATAAGGTGCTTAACCTCGCCAGGTTCACCAAATAAAAACCTTCGCTTCAATTCCCCATAAAATAGTTTACAGTGATACTCAGAGGTGCGTTCATTGAAACGCTGGAGAATGACATGCCTGCAGTGGCGGCGACTCCGCTGTGGCGGAGGAGCGTCTCCCCGCAGCTTTCAAGCAGTGGAAAGGAAAGGAAATATATAATGCTAATAACCTTACATTTTCATCATTTTATGTTTCCTTTGCGGGTGGGCGGGGCTGCTCTGCTCTCGGAGCAAACCAGTCTTGCGCACTTTCCCCGTTCTCCATGCAGGCTGCCATACAGCCTGCATGGAGAACATGCCCACCCCTCCAGCCCCTGGCTGAGCGCCATGTCACAGCGCTCAGACCAATCACAACACTGCATTGCAGCGTTGTTATTGGCTTGATGGAGGGAGCCTAGCTGCCTGCTTCCTGTGCCCGAAGTCGGAAGCAGGAGAGCAGGAGCAGGCCCAGAGACGCGGGACCTGGCGGAAAGGTATGTTATTTAAACATTGTTTTTTTAGAAGCTTCCTCCCGCAATTGCGACCCCTACAGCGTGATTCCCCCCCGTGCCAGCAGGCCATGCCGGCCGCCACTGCAAGCCTGAATCAGATTCTTCTGAAAAAGCAGAAGCTTAGCTCCAACAAGCATTGAGAAACCCAAAAGGTCTTGGCTACATGAGAGCTATTGGCTTCGGCTATGCGATATCTATTGGCTTTGTCAAATCCTTTTAGCCCTATTGGCTTTGTCAATGCCTTTTAGCCCTGCTGTACAGCAGCTTGGCTGTGCAGCATGACTAAAATTAAAGTTAAAAAAAAAAACGCTATGGCGCGGCTAGTGCGGGTGCCGCATCACAGTGTTTATTTTTGGGTGGAAGAGCAGGACGGGTAAGCAAGGATTGGGGAGGGGAAGGGGTATGGGCAAGCAAGAGCAGCGAGGTTGGGACAAAGGAGACAGCAACATGGAGAAGCGATGAGCGACAGGGGAAAGCATCAACACGTGTAAAAAAAAAGCACTTCAATCAAGGCGGAGCAACAGACAGACACCAATTAAATGTAATAAATCTGTGCTTGGTCCAGAAAAAGAACCGGAAGTGACGTAAGGCTTCTCCTGGTGATTAAGTATGCAGCAAAGCAAACTCTGATTCTAACAAATGGTAAGCAATGGGCAGGTTGCAAGCCCTTTACTGTATACAACAGAGTATCGCTAGCAAGAGTGTATATTCATGAGCTGTTGCAGGTTGACCCTAAAAAGTAGCACCAGAGAACACAGCAGCGGAAGGACACAAGGAAGGGGTCCTTTCTCCAGGGGAGGGGCAAATGGTAAAACTTGTACTTGTTTTGAGCAACACCCATAATTACACCTGCAATGCCTCTTAGAAAGGATGTATGTTCTTTTTTGGCCACATCACGTTTTGTTTTATCCCAACTTAAAGCAGTGTATTGTACAAAACCATTGTTAGCCAAGTAAAAAGTTTTCTTAATGCAACACGTCTTTTAATACGTTAAGGTAACAGGCACTTCAAGTCATGTGCAATGAACGCCACAGGGTGGTTCTAGGAGATAACACTTGTAACTACCACCAAAAGAGTTGCACTGATATACTAGTACGCAGCATGTTCTATGGAAAAGAAAAGCCAATACATTTTCTACTGTGAACGGACCAACGTGCTTCTAAAAATATGTTTTTTCCGTTCTTCCCACAAGAAATAAGATATCGATGAACACATGTTTGCAGACAAGAAACGGTGGGCACTTATTTTTAACACATTTACTCTCACACAGTGACAAGCCCCGCTTCGGAGCATCTACTAGCTGGAAGCCTGTGGGTTATGATTAGAGCATGTGCCGTATAAACCATACCAGCACATGGGTCAGAGAAGCACCGTGCTGTGGAAGAGCACCTTGGCAGGGACCAAAAGAGCTGGTTTAGATGGCAAGAAAAAAATAAGCTGCAGGAGATGTGTCACTACTCACTGCAAGGCGCCTGAGGCAGGCGGACCGCGCTAGGTCTTGCAAGACTTAGGTGGGGCTGCAAGGCCATAGCTCTAGTTACGGTTCCCAGCACGACTACTCTGGGAGGACTGGGAGCTAGACAAAGAAGACAGACTACCCATTGCACCTTGGTCGATGTTTCTGTGCATATAAGGACCATACCTTAGCTTGCTTGCAACCATTTTTGGTACCCCTTCAGATCGCCCTTCCAAAATGCTAAATGTTTCCACAGAATTAGTGTGCCACTCTCCAAAGTAGATGCTCAAAGTCGAAGAGTCGCCCTCATATAAAAGCATCATGGACCATCTTAGGTGAGAGCGGCTGCAGAACCGGAAACAGTAGTCCAATGAATGTATTTGCCCCGATTGAATAAATTAATGTCCCCCATTAGACCTGGCTAACGCATAAGGTGCGCATGTGCTGCCGTAAACTTTACATGCTAAACAAATGTTGCTCTCCAGTGGCATTTCAGTGTACAGCACCAGCACATGTTTGCTATTTAGCGAAAACACATGCACAAAAGGTATGGCTCGGACATATGCTGAGAGGCGAATGCGCCTCTAATAAACAAACTGCGTCTAAATACATTTTGAGGAAAGAAATTAAGGGAATTGAAAATTAGAAAAAGAAAAAATGAGGTGTGAGGGGAGGAGAGCAGAAAGGCTGTGCCCAGGTGTTGTTAGCTGTCAATGCTGCCACGCTATCCCCCACACGCCTCATGCCTGGTGTCGGGTGTCTGCTGCAGAGGCAGGAGTGGACTCTCACACACCATTGACCTTGTGACTGGAGGCGTCACAGCAGCTCTGATGGATCACAACAGATGGTGTTTTCTGGCTTGGGAGGGCTAGTCATTTTTAAAATACAGTTTGTACAAATGGAAAGCGGGCAGACGTGAAGCTGTGCCGTGCTGAGGCAGGGAAACACAAGAAGAAGAAAAGAAGTCATCAAAGGAAGACCAAAATTTTTACTTGTTAACCGCAGTGGCAATTCCGCCGCAGTGCGGCCGTTTAGCGGAGTGGGTGGGCTGCGTCGGCCAACGGACGTGCGCAGCACTACGGAGGTAGTGCTGGTGACGGCCGTTGGCTGAGAAACGCTCGCAAAGGGTTAAGCGTAAAAAATACAGTACTTGGTCAGTGCTGCATCGAAGGAAACCAGAAACGCAAAGGAGGGACAAAGAGAAACAACTGCTCATTCGCAAGCAAGGAATTGTAAAGGACGTTGACAGAGACAAATGGAAAAAAATGGGAGGAGTTTAACTCCCACAGCATATACAACAGGTCGCAAAGCGGCTGCACAAGCACAGTCTAGGCCAGACTTATTGATCACAATGGTAGGTTGGTTTAGACAGTTAGCGGCCAATTTAATCCAAGTCCGTTTCAGTACTAACAGTCAGTAATTGTATTTGTAAAACTCACAAGTCTCACAATTCAAAGAAAACAAGCATTTACAATGCAACAGGTCTAGCATTTACTCGAGTTTGAGCTATTGGCATTGTAAATGGTGATGTCTTTTATTTGTGTTTTAGTTTTTGAAACATGAATAAAACGCATTGTCATTTACAATGCCAATAGCTTAAACTCGTGTAAATGCCAGACCTATTGCGTAGCAAATGCTTGTTCTATCCAGGCTTTCTAGTCTCATACACAGGATGAAGGCAGTTCTACATTCACAAAATTCACCCTCTCCTGCCTTTCCAAGCATCTAAACCCCTCCTCCACGCCCTTGTTTTAGCATGCTTTGATAACCAGCGTTCTCTTCTTTGGTACTGCACTTTTCACACTTACTCCTTTTCAGTTTATGTTCACCTCTCGCCTACCTAGCCTCGCTAACTTGGCTTGCTTTTCAGTTACATTGTGTAGGTGCTTGCCACAATGCAATGATGGGGGTGTTGCGTTTGAACAGTTTGACTAACTGAATTGCTGGGGTATTGATGAGTGCAGATGGGAAGACTGACCTCCTTCTAGCAGTTCACAGTGTTTCTTACATGTTTTGCTTATTTCGATTAGCAGCCATTCATTTTAGCCATTATGGAGTTATCATTTTAATATGCCATTCATGTTGTTTTTTTATACCTTACATCGACATAGGTAAAGCTCTTGTGCATAGGCACTATATCAATGTGATAAATAGAGTTTAACCCGAATTAAATATTGCTATCCCACATTTTACAGTGATCAACGTTAATGCATAAATAAAGGTGCAAATTGAAAATGACAGACATTTTGATAACGTCCCAACCTTCCCTCAGCTGATGACACAGCTGAAAAGACTTTTCCTGTCCACAAAGTGGCCAGCTGTATGATGCCTATAACTGTGAGTTGCTTCCTTGGTAGACTCCTCAGAACCAAGACCATGGCTAGTTACCTAGTGCCCATCTGAAGGGTGGCTCCCTGCCTCCCCATGGGGTGCTTCTCAGATGAAATGCCATGGGTGGCTGTAAAATGCAGATTACTACGGACTGCTTGTGTACAGCTCCTAGGTGGATGCCGCAGTGAAAATACCATAAAAGATGTAAACTGCACCTTTCGAAAAGGGTAGAAGCATTGGCCATTTGGAAGATTTTGTCTGTTCAATAACCGATATTAAATGATTTTAAGTCATCACTGCAAAGATGGATGTTATACACATCCACAACCGGGTAAATGCTCACACTTTTCGCCTTCTCCCATACTTATGTGAAGCTACACATTTGCTGAAACACAATATGAGTAGCCTGCAATGCATGCAGGAGACTAAAACACCTTCCATATGGGCCATACTGCACTCACATATTTATTTATCCATTCATCGATTAGCATCTAATGCGTGAAAATCCGCTTACTTACTTTTGCTTCATTCAAAGCCAAAGTACAGCAACAAATATATTGGCCCTTACGCAAGACAATGAACAGCTACCAATAAGCCACACAGCAGACACGTAATCTTCCATCTAAAGCCCTCCCAGTGATTAGCATGCTACTTGTCTGTGAATGCACTTCAGTGAAGGGACACTCAGGGCTTGAAAGCTGCATATAAATGCAATAAAAATACACCAAGGCCAATATTTGACAGACACAATGGCATTTTCCCAATTTCCAAAAAACAGGAATGTCGGAGTCAAGAGTGATTTGTCCCGCCTTCTTAGGGAACAACAATGCCATATATGCACTCCCTTCAAATCTCAGAAGGGGCAAGCCCTCTTTAAGAACCTACAATTAGCCCATTACTACATCTTTGGCACAATATATAATTAAAGGGTGGGGCATGCCCCCCCCTTCCAAATTGAAAAAGTGTTCGGTGGAACGCATTTCACGTACTGCATGCATACATGCCAGTTAGCTGCACCCATCTCCTGTGCCAGGGTACCCATCTATCTCATAGGCCTGTCATCGTCGTGCTGGTCGAGGATCATAGGGTCTCATTCTTAGAAGGGCTTGGGACTGAATGGGCCGGTGAGCTAAGCCTGGAATGCTGCTGCAGTCCGGTGCCAGGCAGCCTGTACCTTCCGCGCAGCAGACCTGCACTCAGCAGTGGGGTTTCCTGAACATGCCTTGCAAACATACAGCAGGTTTGGCTGGGGCAACACGGGCCCTGTTGGACTTGGCCCTTCTAGCAAGTTCACCGCTTAACTTTTTGCCTTTTAGTGTTACATAATTATAATGATTTCTGGTCTTTGCGCACTTCAGCACTGTGGCGCAGTGTAAAGTGCGTGCGCTCTCCGAGTGCTTGTGTGAGATTGACCTGCCCTCCCATAGGAATGAATGGGGAATGTGTGTCCATGGTAATTCCTGATGCGTGGGGAGTGCAGGTACGAGTTTGGTATGTGCGGACTCGTGTGATTAAATGCTTTGCGATGATGTGTGCGGCTTTATTGTGTCTAGTGTGGAAGTGCCACTTCTAGAAGTTGGCCTGTCTGTACAGTGAATGTGCTGGCTTGTGATTGGCTGGGGCTGGCTGGTGTGCCAGGCTCCTGGAGTCAGGATGGGTCTGCCCCGGTGGTGAATGGGAGATCTGCATGTTGAAGCCTGGGGAGGAGTGCACCTGGGACCTGAATAGGGTTGGGCTTTCCCTCCACAATGCTGGCTCCACCCCCTGTGGTGTGTCTGATTTCCCTGACCCATCCTGTGAATATTTATAACAAGGGGTGGTGAGGGACAGAGTCTCTGAATTAAACAGAATACTCTCACCCAGTCAAGAGATCAGGGCTAGATCCAACACCGTTTTTTAGCTCACTGCACCATCCCAGTTTCAGAACCTGGCTGTATGCAACTTAGTCTGTTCCTGTCCCAGTGCATGATGGGAACAGGGCAAACCAAACTACAAAAGCCAATTCTTACACTGGGAAGGAAACAAGCTACCGGGGACCGGTTTCTGGCATTTCAGCCGTCTTCGGCCCGGCTTGCTTGAATCCTGATGGTGCAATGAGCAAGGGACTCATGTCTGAGTATACCCTGCCACACCTATAGTGGCCAAAAACGATTCAGAAAAGGGGGTGGTGATGAACAGAGTGTCTGAATTAAGCAGACCACTCTTACCCAGTCCAAAGATCAGGGCTTGATCCATCACCGTTATTTAGCTCACTGCACCATCCCAGCTCAGAACCTGGCTATATGCAAATTAGTCTGTCCCTGGCCCAGTGCATCATGGGAACAGGGCAGACCACACTACCAAGCCAATTCTTCACCAGAAAGGAGACAAGCTTCCGGGGACCGGTTTCTGGCATTTCAGCCGTCGTCGGCCCGGCTTGCTTGAATCCTGATGGTGCAGTGAGCAAGGGACTCATGTCTGAGTATACCCTGCCACACCTATAGTGGCCAAAAACGATTCAGAAAAGGGGGTGGTGATGAACAGAGTGTCTGAATTAAGCAGACCACTCTTACCCAGTCCAAAGATCAGGGCTTGATCCATCACCGTTATTTAGCTCACTGCACCATCCCAGCTCAGAACCTGGCTATATGCAAATTAGTCTGTCCCTGGCCCAGTGCATCATGGGAACAGGGCAGACCAAACTACCAAGCCAATTCTTCACCAGAAAGGAGACAAGCTTCCGGGGACCGGTTTCTGGCATTTCAGCCGTCGTCGGCCCGGCTTGCTTGAATCCTGATGGTGCAGTGAGCAAGGGACTCATGTCTGAGTATACCCTGCCACACCTATAGTGGCCAAAAACGATTCAGAAAAGAGGGTGGTGATGAACAGAGTGTCTGAATTAGGCAGACCACTCTTACCCAGTCCAAAGATCAGGGCTTGATCCATCACCGTTATTTAGCTCACTGCACCATCCCAGCTCAGAACCTGGCTATATGCAAATTAGTCTGTCCCTGGCCCAGTGCATCATGGGAACAGGGCAGACCAAACTACCAAGCCAATTCTTCACCAGAAAGGAGACAAGCTTCCGGGGACCGGTTTCTGGCATTTCAGCCGTCGTCGGCCCGGCTTGCTTGAATCCTGATGGTGCAGTGAGCAAGGGACTCATGTCTGAGTATACCCTGCCACATCTATAGTGGCCAAAAACGATTCAGAAAAGGGGGTGGTGATGAACAGAGTGTCTGAATTAAGCAGACCACTCTTACCCAGTCCAAAGATCAGGGCTTGATCCATCACCAATATTTAGCTCACTGCACCATCCCAGCTCAGAACCTGGCTATATTCAAATTAGTCTGTCCCTGGCCCAGTGCATCATGGGAACAGGGCAGACCAAGCTACCAAGCCAATTCTTCACCAGAAAGGAGTCAAGCTTCCGGGGACCGGTTTCTGGCATTTCAGCCGTCGTCGGCCCGGCTTGCTTGAATCCTGATGGTGCAGTGAGCAAGGGACTCATGTCTGAGTATACCCTGCCACACCTACAGTGGCCAAAAACGATTCAGAAAAGGGGGTGGTGATGAACACAGTGTCTGAATTAAGCAGACCACTCTTACCCAGTCCAAAGATCAGGGCTTGATCCATCACCGTTATTTAGCTACCTGCACCATCCCAGCTCAGAACCTGGCTATATGCAAATTAGTCTGTCCCTGGCCCAGTGCATCATGGGAACAGGGCAGACCAAACTACCAAGCCAATTCTTCACCAGAAAGGAGACAAGCTTCCGGGGACCGGTTTCTGGCATTTCAGCCGTCGTCGGCCCGGCTTCGGAATCGTTTTGTCCACCATAAGCGTGGAAGGGTATACTCAGATGTGAGTCCCTTGCTCATTGCACCATCAGGATTCAAGCAAGCCGGGCCGAAGACGGCTGTAATGCCAGAAACCGGTCCCCGGAAGCTTGTTTCCTTCCCAGTATAAGAATTGGCTTGGTAGTTTGGTCTGCCCTGTTCCCATGATGCACTGGGCCAGGGACAGACTAATTTGCATATAGCCAGGTTCTGAGCTGGGATGGTGCAGTGAGCTAAAAAACGGTGATGGATCAAGCCCTGATCTGTTGACTGGGTATGAGTGTTCAGTTTAATTCAGATACTCTGTCCATCACCACCCCCTTTTCGGAATTGTTTTGTCCACCATAAGCGTGGAAGGGTATACTCAGATGTGAGTCCCTTGCTCATTGCACCATCAGGATTCAAGCAAGCCGGGCCGAAGACGGCTGTAATGCCAGAAACCGGTCCCCGGAAGCTTGTTTCCTTCCCAGTATAAGAATTGGCTTGGTAGTTTGGTCTGCCCTGTTCCCATGATGCACTGGGCCAGGGACAGACTAATTTGCATATAGCCAGGTTCTGAGCTGGGATGGTGCAGTGAGCTAAAAAACGGTGATGGATCAAGCCCTGATCTGTTGACTGGGTATGAGTGTTCTGTTTAATTAAGATACTCTGTCCATCACCACCCCCTTTTCGGAATCGTTTTGTCCACCATAAGCGTGGAAGGGTATACTCAGATGTGAGTCCCTTGCTCATTGCACCATCAGGATTCAAGCAAGCCGGGCCGAAGACGGCTGTAATGCCAGAAACCGGTCCCCGGAAGCTTGTTTCCTTCCCAGTATAAGAATTGGCTTGGTAGTTTGGTCTGCCCTGTTCCCATGATGCACTGGGCCAGGGACAGACTAATTTGCATATAGCCAGGTTCTGAGCTGGGATGGTGCAGTGAGCTAAAAAACGGTGATGGATCAAGCCCTGATCTGTTGACTGGGTATGAGTGTTCTGTTTAATTCAGATACTCTGTCCATCACCACCCCCTTTTCGGAAACGTTTAGGTTTAGGCGCAGTGGCGCAACCTGGACCCTAATGTGATTTATGCGCCAACGCTTTGGGTGTTAGGAAATGTACTGTGTGTAGTATGTTATGCGCACCCTGTGTCTTACCTACACCGCTGAATGTGTTCTTATGCATCATGTGTTTTGCCTACACCGCTGAATGTGTTTTTATGCGTCATGTGTCTTACCTACACCGCTGAATGTGTTTTCATGCATCATGTGTCATACCTACACCGCTGAAGGTGTTTTCATGTATCCTGTGTGAAGCTTTTGGGCCTAAAACTATCTCCAAGGGCTTGATACTGAGCTCGCCCCCTGACCAGAGTCCCAGGACCAGTGGACTCTATTGTGCCTTCCCTGCCAAGTTGCCGGGACTTGTCTGATCCCCTTGGGCCGCTGGGGCCCCGCCTGAAGTGTGCCTCACTCACCCCCCTTTTGCAGCCCATGCCTGGCCGCCCTCCTGCCTCGAGCCGCGCCGCTCTCCTCTGAGCCGTGTCCGCTTCGCTGGGCTGCCCGCACCCTGTCCCCCTCCTCCTCTGAGCCGCACACTTTGGTTGCCCGGCCACTGAAAATAGCCCGGTGCCTTTGGGAGGAGAGAAACGCCCGCACGCTTGTAGCGTGCCGGCTGCCTCCCGCCCGCTCCGGCCTACTGAGCAGATCACCCGCATTGTCCCGCGCAACCTTAACGGAAGGTACGGTCCGTACCCGCCGCCAGTTATTATAGCCTTATAGCCCCCCGTAGCGGGCTATACCGGCTATTAAAGGCCCGCTGAATCGTTAAAGGCCCAGCCGAGGGTGAGGGAATTTAACGAGACAGCAGGACTTTAATTGCCGGTATAGCCCTGCTACGAAGGACTATAAGGCTATTAGAACATTATGCCACTAGAGGGCAGAATGTTCTAACAAATTAAACAAAGGGTTCTCGAAGCTCGAGGGGATATAAATCCCCTCGAGCTTTGAGAAGCCTTTGTAGAACATTGGAATGTTGCTCTGCGGGCCTTTACCGGCCCATAGAAGCAGGGAGCACTCCATTGTCTGCAATGTTGCTCCCAACATTCCAATGTTCTAACATAGGTTATAAGTTCTAAAAGTGTTACCTCTACAAAGTGCTAATTCTACCAAAGGTTAGTTCTAAAAGTGCTTATTCCTGACAGTGGTCCATGTGGCCCTGTCCCATGTATATAATTCCCTGTAAATTCTGCCCGTGCCTATGGCACATTGTAAAGTGTGTATTTCTTATCCAATGTGTCTGATATAATACAAGGCTATTTTTATATATAACCTTGTGTGGAGTTCCTTTTGTGGGGGACCTGGGATGTTGTTGCTTGGGGTGCGTGCGCAAAGACAATCTATATTGCCTCTGGGATTAGCCTTACTGCTCGTGTCACGTTACCTAGAGGGGAAGGGGAAGATGTTTATTTCGTGTGTGCCCATGTTAGTTCTCGTGTGTACACGCGCCTGTGCTGCTATGTGCACATCGCACATGTGCCTGGCTTTGCGTGTGCTTAGGGAAAGGCGGACTCCTGGGATTCAAAAAGACAGGATAACAGAAGACAGGGCCTGCCGGTGCCCACGAGGTGCCTTCCCCGGGAGAGTCCAGTCCTGTCACAGAACACAAACACAGAAAGTGGCAGAAACAAAGCACAGTGTACGAGCTGGGAAGCCCTTGTGCTTTCCAGACCCGCTTCTTGTGCCCCCACCCCCCATGCAGCTGGTTCAACAATGCTGTCTTTTAGGAACGACAGTGGTGGCCAGATTACTGAGTTCCTGATTGTAAATCAAAGCTTTTGTTTGCTGGAGCCCGAAGGGGACCCATTTCAACCCCTCTCTCGGTTAACTGGAAATACTTTAGATGAAGAGCGTTTTCTCAATGCTTTCCCGGGGACATCAACAAGCTGTCACCAATGCGCAAATGCAGCCGTGTGTTTATTTTTGAATCGCGCTTTCACTTTAACAATAGCAATTAAAGTGAAAGAACGATACAAAAATAAACAAGCGGCTGCCTTTGCCAAAGCCAAATCAAAAAAATAAGTGCTCACAGGCTAATTGAAGGAGACCATGTCAGTCCGCAAGTAAAAGATCCAGTCCGGATAGGCGGTCCTAGAAGGAGACAGGGCGGTTAACAAGGAGGGACTAGAAAGCCAACTTTACAATCAAAAGCCAGCGTTTCGCATGAATGATGTCCGCAGCCAATGAGAATGATGGGTGGGGCTTCAACTCCACTTCTGAAATCTCCTCGATTACAATAAGCCGCGCGGAGCTAGCAGCACATGCACACTGCAACGGAGGTTTGCAAGACCTAAAAATGGATTGAATAAGCTTCTCATACTAGGACCTGAGAAACTTGAGAGCTTCTTGAAAACGGAACAAGTTTGTTTCCGGTGACTGTACAAGGTCAACGTAGGTCCATCAAACACTTGAGGCATGGTGGACTTCGGGCCTGTAGAAATGCCCTTGTGAGTGAATACATTGCCAGGGTCGGACTGGCCTATAGGTCAATCAGGCAGTGCCAAATGGGCTGGTCAGACAGATCAGTGTGTGGGTGGTTTCTAAGCAGTTTGTGGACCTGTTTTAAAGCCAATTTGGCCTGTTTTCACTTTTGTATTGCCTGATAATACCACAAACATTGCATGAAGTCACCCATACCATAAAAAAAAACATACAGCGTGTCATTACAAGTTCAAAACTTGTCTGATTTGCAAATGTGGACCACTTATTTTAAATCTAGCTGGTTCGCTAATGTGGGATACTTTTATTTTAGTGCTTAGACTGATGTATTGTTCGGGTGCGACCCTGTACAGAGTGCACCAGGGTTTCAAAGCGGGGGAGTGGGTCAGAACTTTAACAAACAAACCGCAAAAAAGAAAGCTCCTCCATTCTGTATATATCGACAAGTAAACTTCTATCTCCATGCCAACAGATCCAATACAGGCGGGGCACTACCGATTTTTTAAAGTTAAATAACTGCTTTGTTTTAGCTGTGCCCCTCCTAAAATTGCATTTGTTTCAATGTACATCAATGAGAAAAATAAAGTCCTTGTTTTTTCTTTTCCAATCTCCCTCTTTCTTGTTTTAACCAAATAATGTACTACAAATCACCCAAAAAGGAAAGGGGTGTTTTCTGCCGCAGACTACACATTTCTACAAACCATGGATAACAAACAGCAGAGATGCTGAAATTCACATACATAAACAAGGATGCCAGATTCCAGCTGCGTCGAGGAGGATGGGAAATGCCACAATCCAGAGCGACAAACCAAGGACCGAAACGGTCATTTGAGAGTGCTCCAATTCGAGAGTTTGTAAAAGTTAACACTGCAGAGTTGCCTTGAATTGAAGTATAAATAATAACCTGCAACCGTGCTCAGAAATATTTGTATTCATTTCTGGGAGGGTCAAGTGTCCATGCGCGGACTGTGACAGGAGTGTATGCCTTGAAATTCACAAAACGTGCCATGAAGAAACAAGACCTACAGTTTTGGGAAAAGCTCAAGTAAATATTCACCACGCCCCTTCTCATTATCCAGCATTAGGTGCATCTTCCATACAATAAAATACTTCACTGCCGTCGGTAAATTCAATACTTACAAAAGCAAAACACTTTGTTAGATCTATCCTTCAGAATTACAAACAACAATATATTTTGTGTAAAAAACGCAAGAGAAACCAAGCATGCATTAACGTCTTCAACGAGATCAGATCCAAAATGACACGCACTATCGTTCAGAGACATTTTTGCCTACTATTCCACAACAGAGCAGAAAATGCGCCTCCCTACACCCGCCCCCCCCTCACCCCACATCCTGGGTTCATGATGTGATCAGGATTCTACCGGATCGGACAATAGTCATTGGTCTTGGGCTCCGCTGAGGCCATCTGAAGTTGTGTGCCCGATTTGCCAGTCCACGGTCCCTTTGAACAGAGGGAAAGTGACCCCGACCTGTGTCACTGAGTCACACAAGGCAGGTAAGGAAACCAGATATCCTTTCACAATATGAGTTGCCCATCATCGCTCACCATGTCAGAGCCTGGCTTTTTCATGTGGGCAGAAAGGCTGAATAGCCAGTGCCAATTCATGCCAGGTGTGGAGGTACAGGCCAAGCAGGCATGCAGCATTAGCAGTGCACAGAGCTACGCTGCCTGATGCAGATACTAGTCAACCCAGGATGACGAATCTTTCAGAATTATGGACTGAAGGAATGGTGTATGGTTTTAATTTGGCAGATCACACTCGGTCACCAAATTCTCTGTGGCAACAAGAACTTTGGGTCAAAAGGCGCAGGCACACGTCACCAGGAAGTGAAAACTGGCTCCTAGAGCCCTCCTGTGAATGCAGCTAGTGTTCCGAAGACACTGAAGCGGACTGCAGGATTCCAGTCCAGATGCCGGACTTTGATTTAGCAGGAGGCTAGGGGAATTCAAGCACTTCTGCTGCTCTCTGTACTACAGAGGAAACGGAGTAGACCTCCAAAGAAAGAACATTAGAGGGATAAAGGATGTCCACTTCTGCTTCGTGATTTGGTCAATGCTAACATTAGTATTATGAAAAGACAGGAGGGTGTCCGCCTTCAAATCATCTTCCTCCATGGACGCCCTAGCCCTTTGTTAGTCATTGTTCTACCACCAGATCCAGTGAAGTCACAAAGTAGTAATGTTGGCTTCGAGAAGTTCTACAGTGTAGTCCTCTTGCTACAATGTCTACGGTCTATCATTCCATGTCAACTCACTACTACTGATGTGGAGCACTGTCACACCAGTCTAAACCTGATCCAAGGTGAAGTCTGTGTCTCCATGCAGTGCGAGTGTCAGGGGGCACGCATGCCATGCAGGGCACAAGTCCTAAAAAAGAAGTGGGGGGGGACACTGACATCACGTGACGTCACAAAAGGTGGCTTGCACCATCAGACTCATTGCCTCCCCTCACTCACCCCTTAGATGCAATTGCATCAGAGAAGCCAGCGCGTGAGCAGCGTTCTGAATGGGCTCCGATCTCGCCCCAGAGAGGCCAAAGAGTGAATGTGTGGCTCAATTTGCTCCAATGATCAAGTTCCCGGTAAAATAAGTGGGGAGACGCCGTCAACCCGAGTGGTACCCCGACTCGAGCCCTGGTGCCATGACTTGTGTCACAAGCCTGTAAATGAAACTAGATTTTTAAGGAAAACATGGCATAATATTCTGTACGTAACACTGAATGACAGGAGAGTAAATAGCATGTGATCTATCTATAACAACACTGGCATAAACAAAAGCGACGTTGTTTTGCACAATATAAACAAATAAACATAAAGGCGCTCAAATGTGTTATAAACCCCAAATTGTGTTCCGATACTGTTATGGGTAAATGATCAAATAAAAAAAATGTTTTCACACATAATTTTAGGTGTCGATTTGTAAGATACATGCCCCATAAAACCACAAGAGAATGATTAATCAGGAAGACCTTATTGACAATAGAGAGGCAGCAACAACAGCACCTTTAGCAGTAATTGGGATCAGGAAGTAGTAATAATGTTATGTTATGTTATGAGCTATTTATAAAGCATGCAGCTACTCAGGAGAGTGTCCGGGCAGTAACGGCAAAGAAGAGAGCGAAACATCTGGCTACTGGACAGAGAACCAGGTTTTAAGCATTTTCCTGAACAGTCAGATGATCTGTAAGGAACAAATTAGAAATCAAGATTATTTTCCAAATGGAACTTCTGTTTTTAAGACTGTCAAATGAAGAAAGGAAAAGTAATGAAAGACTTGGACTAACAATAAATATGAATGAATACATTTCTCACACCACCTACTTTTTTCATCACCACCAGAAGATCAGCTACTATCTATTACTTATAACATAATGATGGAGGTATTGAAAAAACGTTGCAAAATTCGGAATTTAGTTCGAGACTCCGTGATCAGGACTATGAGGATGATGAAATAACTCAAGAAATGTATGCAATCCTCAAAACCCAGAGATGGTTCGGTACAAAAGAGCACAATGTCAGTCCAGGAGGGGCAGGCCCATGCCAGATATTAGGGATAACCACTTAAACTAACTGAATATAAATGTATATGTGGCTATACTAAAAACAAGCTTAGTTCCAGCATTCCAAGAACTAAGTTTGGACACCTTTGGTTTAGAGTGTGTGTTATGTTAACCTTTCCATCATATCATGAACAAACTACTCTGGGGAACATCCAACGTCATACATCCCACTACTCTTCCTTTCGACTGACTTGCTGATCTCCTTCGATCAATTCATGTCTAGACTCAAACGTGTTCTGTCTCAGTGGGTATGGGGACGCTTAACAACTTAGATGCGGCGCAAATATCCCTCCCCAGTGATGCGCTGTCCATTGGAACTAGTGCTGAATGGACGTCCAATGGTCGTGCGCAGCACCTGGGAGGTAGTGCTGCCGTCGGCCAATGCCCCGACGCAGCACTTGAGAGGTTAAACGCCGTGAGGGGAACTGCCCGGGGAGAGACTACACCCCCCCCCTAGCAGCACCCTGCAGCCAGCGACACAGCCCGGACGCTGCACTTGCACCCGGAGGTGCTTCAAAAGCACAGATCGCCCCCGCATCGCGGGACGCGCGCTGGCGGCGCCAGGGCGAAGCGCGGGCCATCCTTGCCAGGAAGAGGCAGGGCAGGGCCACCCCCCTTTTACTCGAGGACGTGGTCTTTTCTCTTGTTTAGCGTTTGGAGCCCGCCTGCAGGTACAGAACTTACTGTTTAAACCATTTACTGAACTCGTTGACATCTTTGATGTTCCATTGTCATCTGCATAATTTTTATGTATCATGCTTAAACTGACTAGGCGTCACTAATCTCTCTACACAAAATGTAGCCAATTTGGACATTTGGGCTCAGACTTTGGCCTCTGAACCAAGGCCCGGTACTGTACGTTGTTCTGCCAAACAATATAGATGCTTTTTTAATGTTATTATAAGTTCTTGTTGTGCTCTAATACATGGTATTTTTATGGATTAGTTTAGTATTGTATTCTCCTTATCATAGATTGCACACTGCACTTTGTCTTAAACTCGGACTACCATCTTATCAGGGATTCGAGAACTTATTTGATATACAATATGAGCAAGTGGAAGCCTAACCTAGGGAAAAGTGTGTCCGGAACCCTAGATGCCTTTATATTAAGGGCAGAATCAGCCCCGGTTATTAACAGCGCCCCGGTGCTGATGACAAGCTCAGCTCGTCATCAGCCTCAGTGCTCGTGTACTGATGACGGCCACGCCCGTTCCTTAGAACGCTCAGCACAACAAGGGAATTAGCCCCGCGTGTGAGTGTTCTAACGGCCATGACGAGCTCAGCTTGTCATCAGCACACGAGCACCGTGGCTGATGACGAGCTGAGCTCGTCATCAGCATGGGAGTGGTTAATGAAATAAAGCTTACTGAACGTAGACTATCTCTCGAGCCCCATTCTACGCAAGGAAGACTCTCTCTAACACCTACCATCTCTGACTCTTTGGTGGTATCTCACCAGGGTGTATCGCCATCCCGGTTGAGTCAGTCCCCAATTGCCCCAGATTTAGTGGCAAACACTGTCTCTTGCACATCCTCTGAACAAGAACCTAGTCTTTTTAAATCTAAAGCCACAACCAGAGGGCAGAAAGCAAAGTCGAAGTTAAATTGTATTAATAAATCCCGCCTACAAAAAGGAAGAATCAGGGATTATTGAAATCAAATAAACCTGCCCAGGGTGTAACCGGAAGGAAATCACATCATCATGCAGTTTTTAAAGAGGGTCACTCTGCAACTACGATCCAGACTGTGATAGGGCAGCTTACCAAAAGTACGCAGGAGGGGAACTTTTGGCGCAGACTCGAAACCATGATGACCACCTTATTGGACCCTATTATTCAGAAAATAAGTTTAGTAGAGGATAGACTACAGAAACTAGCGGGGATGGCTAGCTGTAAACTGCTGACCGTATCAACAACCAGCACAAACGCTAGCAGAGAATATACAGATACAGGGGGCATAGGAGCAGGGGTAGGCTTATTTTCGAGGCCTGCAGCTAATAGTGAAGCGATAGACAAGAGTAGCTCCAATAAGATCACGCCATGTTGTGCAGATATTCCAGCACACCCATGCCAGAACTCTACAAGTTAGGGGACCTGAGAGCCTTCTAGGGTAAGGAGGCCAGAAGGAAGGGACTTATAGTTGAGAAGTCTCCCAGTTATTGACCTCCCCCCTGAATCCACCAGTTATGTAGTAGCTTTGGGGAGTGTTCCATCGCTCCAATTAGGGGCCACCAAAGATTATGGGCAGTTGATGAACAAATTAACTCACTGTTTCTCACACAATACCACTTTGGGTGCCCACGTGGCTAAAAACATTCTTATGGCACACAGGGTTAGTTGGATCAGGAGCTCACGCAAAAGGGGAACAGGAGACTGTGTTATCGAAAAATGTGATAATCCTTACTCTGCGGGCAGTATTTTACCTGGGAATACCTGCCTCTCCTCCTAACCGGGATCGTCAATTAGGGTTTTACCATTGGGTTTTTTCTATAAGCCAGCCCCTCATAGGGACATGTCTGCTAATGTCCACAGGGCACCGTTCCGAGGTAGGTGGTCAAACAGACTAGTACCTAGGCAACAGCCTATCCCTAGGGTCTACCCATCTCTTGACTCAGACGGGCAGTTTGGCGCGGATTCTACACCGGTGCGAAACAGATTTGCGGCCCTTTCTGGTATGGAGTACTGTGACTGACTAAGGGACCGCTCATCCCTAGAGCTGGAGCCCGGTGTTTCTAACCAGGCCCCAGCAGAGGTAGCAGTGAGGCTCTCTGGAGAGAGATCGAATAATTTTTTATCCTGGAATATTGCAGGGCTGGCCAATACGTTTCATGACCCACTGTGGGTACAAAACCTGAAGCAATTCTTGGTAATTAGCTTCCAAGAAACATGGTCAGTGGATTGTGATCTATTTTTGGAGGGCTATAAGGCTTTTTTGTTCCGGCCACCCCGTCGGTGAGCGGAAGACCAAAGGCTGGTTTAGTTGTATACATCTCTGTAGCTATCGATTGCCAGATCCACATGATGCAAACTACAAACCCTGGAATTCTGGCACTGTCAGCCAAAAGGGGGAACACCAGATGGGGTATTATTAATTTTTATAATTTGGTGGCTTGCGTAAATGAGTCCTGTAACATTACTACTCTGGGAGCGTTCATAAGACAATCTTTTGGCCCATTATACACAGTCTTGTGGTGTCCGGGGATTTTAACATACACCCTTGTGGTAACCCATCAATATTCTGTATTTCTGAGTTGGGCTGTCCCCGTATGAGGCGTTTCAACTTTGAAAATCACGCCCAGGGGGACCTGTTAAATAATATGATAAACAAACTGGATATGGTGGCTTTGATGTCTCTATCTGCACCAGTAACTATGTTCCAAGTGCCAACCTTTAAAAGGCATGGCAGGGGGTCATTTATTGACTTTATTTTAATTTCTTCATCTTTGCAATCTTTTTTTTATGGTTTTAATATAGCGGAGAGTGAATTTAGTGATCATAACCCACTTTCAGTCCATATGATGGGCCCATTATCAGTAAAAACTTTGTGAAGCATCATCCAGAGGTGCCCTGAGACCACCGGACGGCAAACGTAGATTAAAATGGTCCCAGGTGTCCCCAGATAAATTCTATAGGGAAGTTAACGTATCTTGTGCCCCAGAGATCACTATATGTACAACCGTGGGCACCCCCCGATCAAGATTCTCGGAGCTTACGAAACAATAGTGCACAAAGTGGGCGAAATCTCAAGTGTCCCAGCTCGTAGAAACCCCTCTTACAGCCCTAGATGGTTTGACTCTCACTGCTCAAAAGAAGTAAAGAGGCTGAGGGAAGCCCTGTCAGCTAGGCCAAGAATTCGCTCTGTGGTATGTGCCTATCGAAAGGAATACAAGCTAGCCCTGGCCAAACGAAAGGGTGCACTAAAGGAAGAGAAAATTGAGAGAGCTGATAGACTCAAGTACCCTTAGGAATAGCTCGAGGTTTTGGAGCGTGGTGAATCGGCCCCTTTTTGATCAAGAAGGAGGGGGGCCTTAGACTCACACATTAATGAGGAGGAGTGGGTGCTTCACTTCAAATCTATGTTTGACTGTCCTTGGAAGCCTATTTGTCAAGTAAGCCGGGATATAAAGGACCCCGTTATAATTTTTGAAAGCGGTGAGGTCAAGGCGGGAATTTTAAGGCAAACTAAAAGAATGGCTGCCCCCAGTCTTTGGCCTCTTCCACTATAGTCCCTGTTTTTAAGAAGGGTAACAGAAACAGCACCTACTGTTACAGACCGCTCTCGCTCATTGATTCGGTGGTCAAAGTGGTAGGGCGTATTCTCTTACAGAGATTGTCAACATGGGCAGAGGAACATGACAATTTATCAGTTGTCCAGTACAGATTCCGTCCGGTACGCTCTACTGTTGATCAGTGTCTTAATTTATCTATGATACTGAGCAAGTATACTGTTGCCCGCCCGGAAACTATTCATCTTGCCTTCATGGATCTGCTATCCGCATTCAACTGTGTCAACAGGGTCAGGCTGTGGCAGTCCATGAGGGCAATGGGGGTTGAAAATAGCATTATTAATTTTCTTGAGGACCTGCATAAATCAACTAAAGCTAATGTCAGTTTCTCTCAGGATTTGCAGGTCACTAGGAACTTTGAGATTAAGAGGGGAGTCCGGCAAGGCTGCATTTTGGCGCCTTTTTTATTTAACTTTTATATAAATGAACTGGACAGTGCACTAAGAGCAACTGGAGTTGATTTCCCCTACGTAGGGCGGCGCGGTATCCCCATCCTGCTTTATGCGGATGATGCCGTCCTCATATCCAGGACTGAATTGGGTTTGCAATCCCTCTTGACTACCTTTTCTAGATTTATGAGTGATCGGGACCTGTCAATTAACAACTCCAAGTCCTATATCATGAAGATGGGGCAACATTAGAAAAAGAGCTTAATTTTAGTGTTGGCCCTGCCAAGATCCCTCGTACAAATGTATTTTCTTACTTAGGGGTTCTTTTTGACGACCAGCTTAAATGGGGTCCTCTAATCTTAGAAAAAAGGGGACCTGGTTCGGGCAAATACAGCAACTTTTAACTTTGCCTCTAAAATAGGGAAGAAACCAACAGGAGCTATGTTGCAGGTTTATCAAGCTAAAAGCTTGGCCGTAGCTACCTACGGCAGTGAAATTTGGGGATATACTGCTGCAGACCTCCTTCAGATCGTGGAAAACGATTTCTTGAAACGTTTTTTGTGTGATCCGAGAGGAACATCTAATTTAGCGGTCCACAAGGAACTGGGGGTCCTCTATTTATCTGATGCCCTTGCTTTGTGACCCCTGATTTTTTGGTTAAAGTGGTGGTTGACCAAAGATCTAACGCTCAATCATCTGATTTTAAGAGAGTGCATGTCTCTTGATAACTCCTTGCGTATTCCCTGCCTCAGGTACATTCAAAATAGCTTTGAAGGGTTAGGGCAGGGAGACCTGTTTTTTAAACCTGATGTGATTGTCAAGAAGGATGTGGAATTAACCAAGACAGCCTTTTAGAGCTTAAGGAAAATGGCCAGGGAAGCCGAGGAAGTGATGAAACCAAGTGTTCGTACGTTTTTAACGCTTAAAATAAGCTTGGCCACGGAACCTTATCTCATAGGGTCTTTCACAGCACAAGAGAAGTTTTTATTAACCAGGTTCCGGATGAATCGCTTTCACTTTTTGCTAGCTAGACCAAAGGGATACAATAGAGGCCAAGTGTTAGCTCCCTGTGGCTGCAACGGACAGTCGCTGCAGGATTTGCTACACTTCTTGTTTTTTATGTAAATTGTATGAAATACCCCGCAGGCATTTCCTGGTTCCTATTTTAAAAAGCATGAATTTTAGACAGGCTTGTCCTGCCCTTATGTATCTTCAATTACTGAAAGAGGACTGTATATTTTTTATAGTAGGGTTTTTAAAAGCCACTCTAAATGCCAGGTTGTGTATGGATCAGTAAAGTTCGTTGATTTTGGCATGTTTATTAGTTTGGCATGCTTTTGTTTGTGGAACATGATAATTTTTTTATTATGTTTTAATATATAACTGCTTTTATGAAATGGCATCTGTGTAACTTTTATGGTTTTATGAACTAAAACCGTATAGAGTTTATTTGAATGAATGGGTATAAAGTTCAACGGTCCTGCGTTGTGACCTCAGATTTTGCAAGGTAGACTAGATGGGACAGTGCTCCAAATTGTTTTTACCAGCAAATGTTGTTCTTGATCTACAGCACATTCTCTTTCTGAATGCAACAAAAATGTTGCTGCCTGGAGCATACTCAGAAACCACCGGATAAGCAGAACACATTAAAATAATTTTGTATTGTACCAACATGCGAATAAAGCAGTTAACTGTGACAGAAAACAAGAAAGTAAGCTGGCAATAACCTTTCACAAGTTTCTGAGGAAAAAGTACGCAGAATCTAAACAAATTCCACTCTAAAAAGTGGAGCAGCAAAAACGCTCACCAAACTGCTGCATTTTTCAACGCTATAAATAAAACAAAAGGCACTAGCAGATTAAGGGAAACACTTATTTTGAAAAAAAAAATAGTCATGCACATATCTGTGGGACTGTATGAAAAAAAAGATAGGCAGCTATTTATTACAGGGTTATTATCCACCGAGTGACATCAAATACACAATGAAAGCAACGCTCAAGTTGTCTATGAAATTACACCAGACGTTTCACACAGAAACAGAGCTGGGAAATGAAGTGTTACTCATCACACTCTGAAACTTTGGCAAATAGCTCCACCAATAGAGCTTCTGATCTGACACTAGTGTTGAAAGAGTAATGATTTAGAGGAAATCCAGGAGAAGTGAATACGATTCAAGGACCCACATCTAAGGTAGGCTGGAGTTAGAGTTTCTCTTAGAGGAATGAGGCCCACTTCTGTCCAAAGCTCTTTACCAGCCAGCGCCCAAACTCTTTTATACTTAGAGTGATACATCTGGAAGTAGTTTGCCTTCTCACGACTTTATCCTGTTTTGTTTTAACAAAACCCACAACCTCCTCACAGGAGGTGGACATGAATACAAAGCTGGTAGAGCTATTTTAGAGAAATATGGAATGCTGACACCAACGTAGTTAGGGATGTCTGCTTTACTTTTACCAGTATCTTGCCATCAAGATAGTATAAGATGTACATAATGAAAGTGCTTGCAATTCTCCCTTTCTACTTGAAGGTGCAATCACACTTAAGAAGGAAGTTTTGTTCAATAGATGTAGCATAAAGAAAAAAACAAGTTTAAATGATAGTTTTCTAGGGAAATCAGCTTTAAATTCGGGTTATAAGCCAACAAAAGGAATGGGTGGAAACATTCGTGCCCACAAATTAAGTAATCTGACCGATATTGTTAGTCTAAACAAACAACCTTTCTCGGGTGTGCTTAGAAATGAATGCTGATATAGTACCCTGGTAGTTCTATGCAGTGCTGCTGCTCAAACCAATTCAGGCCTAGAAGTTTGCAATTTGCATAGTATTAAGATGTTCAATGTTGTAGGATTGACAGAGCCATTTCGAAACCATCCTGACAAAGCTCCATATTGCTGATGTGGATTGCTTTTGAAACCTAGCTTGCTTGACAATATCTAGGATGTCCACTGGCTAAGTCTTCTACTCTAAAGTAGAACATTTGCTGGTTCAGCATCTGGAGTCAAGGAAGAAGCACCGGCCTGGTCTGTTCAGACAGAATGTCCTCACCTGCCAGATGCAGCTATATAGAAGCTCTTTGTACAGGTCTATTAAGTCCAAGTACAAGTAGCTGCAATACTAGTCTTTTGTGATAAATTTGACATACAATGCAAGACTGATCTTCTGAATCACCTTCAATATCAAAGGTATTGCAATAACACACAGCTACCAAGCCTTCCTAAAAGTATTCCCCAATAGCCCCTTTTGCAGGAACTGCAGAAAACAGAACAATTGGAATTTCTTCTTTATAGCAATTGAAACAAATCCCACTTCTGGAAATCCCTATAACACAAATATCTCTTAAAGAACAGTCATCAGTATCGCTCATTCGAGTTTGCTTTCAGATTGAAACTCCTCTGCCTGAGGAGCAGCTGACATACCTATTTCTTGGTCTATGGCTGACAGCTACAGAATCAACGTCTTCTTCCAGATCTATTTTAAACCTTTTCCCTCCATTCTTTGGGTGTAGAACACCAAGGAGAGCGGAAAATCCTACTGGGTAGACAGAATGTCCTTCGTTTGAGTTAGTTTGTGTGTTGCTTCCTCTTCTGAAAAGACCATATGGTGATGATGGTACACATTATGTGATGGATCATTCATGACTATCAATAAATAAACACATATGTCTGAATAGCTACTCTTCCACAAAGGTGTTTAGTTGGCAAATCACAAAAAGTTTGAACAACAGATATGAGGGTAATTATAAATTGTTTTTCATGACTCTGAAAAACGACTCCTGCTTCATACGAAAATTCCACTGCAGGGGCCTCATTTTCATATGAACACGAAGCAACACAAAAATGCAAGAGGTCACAAGGCCCAGTAGCTTCCACTCTGCACTTTCCAGCGGGATGGGTTTTGAAGAGAATGTGAAATGTGCTAAACTCACTCCAACAGTGGATAGGCTGGTTCCCAGCCAGTACAGTACTGTTGCTATAAAATTCGATCACTGAATATAAATTCCAAGCTGTGCACTGTAGAGACTTGGCTCTATATGTCTCTCATGTTAATACGGCCACACATACAGTCCTTATAGTTTGTATGGGTGAAGCAGCATGTTTGCCTAGGAGTTCCATGCAGAGAAACACTACTATAAGCTGATTTGCGTTTGTGCATTCCAGAATGTAATTTCCTCCCGTCTGGTGGGAACCATAAGTGCGTTGATGGTTACTGGACTAATTGCAGGAACGGCTAAATGTGTCTGTGTAGCCTGAACAGCCTTCGCTGGGGTTGTTGTTATTGTTTGCATAACAAACTATGGTAAACACCTCTAAATCTAATTAGACCTGGGTAAAGAGCACAGAGCTCTGGAACATTTGGTAGTGCTAATGTTGGATTTGGAGTATAGCCAGCTAGGAATGACCAAGTTGCTCCCTCATTGCTGAGGGGACCTAGTCTTACATCGATGACTGGATGTGGTATGGCTCCTTGGAACCAATTTTTATGTTACTGATATTTTAATGGTATTTCTAAATGTTCATAGGCTCTGTATTAGCCTGATAATGCTGCCTGAGTGTATGTGTGAAATGACTGTGTATTGGCATATGCTGCAGTAAAAGTGACACATGAGTAGAATATCTTTGTTCTGTATGCTTTGTGGGCCTCTACCACAAAGGTAACATCTCCTCTGTCAGAGGAAGCCCTTGTTGTAATATTGGTGTTACAGCTTGTCTGAAATTAACAGGAATAACTGCTACTTGTGCCATATTTAGTGACTGGAAGCCAGTAAGGGGAATAAACTATAGTGAGGTAATCATTTTTAAAGGTTCAAGCTTGAAGCGCCTACAGATAGACATAGGTGTTTCCTATTTAGCTGAGGAGGATTAATCCCTAACAGCATGGGGGTCTCTGTATAAGGTTATTGGGTACACGCAAGAACTACTCTGGAGACCCTTTAAATAAGTACCTGACCTAGAATGTTGGTGGCGCCATGTAATACAGTTCAACAAATTAAGTAGGACTGTGTATCCGGACAACATAACCATCAGAATATGGGGACTGAGTCCATACATATCAGAGTACGTTGGCCTAATTCCTAGCTAGCTCACAGTGTGCCACCTGGACCCCTAATCTTAACAGGGTACCACAGGCCCTTTCAGACTGGACCGAATACTCATGGATATTAGGGGGGGTTTTAACGCGGTATTTTAATATACACTTAGATGGGTCATACCCTCACCTAAGGAATACTAACGCTACCACTCAGACTACTAATCTAACTAGGTGGGTGCAGGGATGGGGCCTGCTAGATATTTGAGATTACTAAATGTAAATATGCAGGAATATTATGGACGGCGGGATTATCGCACCGGCTGTCGGACGGGAAGGGTGCCGAGAATGGGACACTAATTATGAGGATGTATGGGACGAGTTGAAGGATAATTTTTAGCGTGAGACTTTATGAACATGAAATGGTTACAGATACCAACAAGGGACTAGTACAATAATAATTGTAGAATGCAAGGAGAAACAGTGTCCTGGGATTAATACAGGGGGTGATATGAACTTGGAAGTGAAGCCATAAAAATGTTTACAATTGAACAAGAAGTAGCGTTGTAAATATGGGAGCGAGTTGGCTATAAAGGGGAAATTGAGTAATGAGTCTTGAGAAACAATAGAACCAGATGAAATCATTGAGAAACATTGGAATTAACCTGAGAACAACAAAACAATTTTTCCAAGCCCTGATGATGTCCCAGATGGGACGAAACGCGTAGGCTGGCTGTAACTGTTGAAAAGTTTTATCATTTGAAAAGTTAATTTAACAAATGAAAATTGGCTCTTCGATACAAATGGATATGATGAAGAAATGAAAATAAAAAGACTTTTTGATGAAGTGATGAAGCGAGCCTGCTTGGAGCTTTCTTTCTTCGAATGAAGAGCAGAAATATATGCTTTGAAATATTTGAATGTTAATTTTGACACTCCTTGGGTCAAACTGTACATGCAGGAATATTCCTATTATTCAAATCCGCACATTTTCATACCGGTCTTGATCACTTCCTTTGTACTCCAGACTTAGTTCCAACGATCATGCAGAGTTCTTATTTGGGTAAAACCATATCTGACCATAATCCAATAGAGTTATCATTAAGCTGGGGCAGGGTACCCACACCTATTCCAACGTGGCGTCTGCAGCCCTCACAATTAGAAGACCAAGTATTTTGTGCTACACTAGCGGAGGCTATAACTACATATTTTGAAGAAAATGAGGGAACAGCCATGACTAGATCACTAGAATGGGAACGGGAAAATTATTGGGCGCCAGGAGGGAGGAAACCCAAGACATAATTGAATTAGAGAATAACTTGCAAGCAGTGGAATTAGCAACCCGGACAGACAAGACAGGACCGGAAGAACTACAAGAGGCAAGAATATAGTACGCTGAATTACTAGAACGCCTACGAACGATTGATCTAAATACATACACCTTACGCACTCACGCTGAGGCAGATAGAGCCAGCACATTATTAGCGCAATTGATTAAACCGCGAACATCACCCACACCGATTCTAGCAGTCCATGACAGCCAACATACCATGGTTAACTCCCGTGCAGACATAACTGGGCATTTCAAGAATACTATACAAAGCTCTACGCAGCTCCTCCCCTTGACACCACAGAGGCAACCACATTGTTTCTTGAAACAGTAGAACTCCCAACTATTTCAGACACCAATGCCGAAGACTTGGCAGCGCCGCTTACCCTAGCAGAGCTATGTGGTGCTATGAAGGCCCTGGCCCGTAATAAAACTCCAGATTAAGATGGGCTCCCCATTGAATTCTACTCAACTTTTGCAACACCACTAGTTCTAAAATTATTACAATTCTACACAGAGGGCACACTACCTCCCACAACTAAAGAGGCAATAGTGACTTCCTCACTGAAACCTGATAAGCCCCAGACTGATCTTACCTCGTATAGGCCTCTGCCCATTCTTAACACCGAGTATAAAATTCTCAGCAAAATATTAGGGTCAAGATTGCTTCTTCTGCTACCTAAACTGATACATGTAGATCAATGTGGGTTCATACCTAAACGTAACACCTCACTAAATATCCACCATCTTCATGCCCTGATACATTTAGCATATATACTAGACCCACAAGCGGGATGTCTGTCCTTAGATCTACGGCAAGCGTTTGATACCCTGAGCTTGCCATATATGATTGCCGTATTAACTAAGTTTGGGTTACCCCCTGAATACTGCGATTAGGTGAAATTGCTCTACACTGCTTTTACAGCTCGTAGCAGGACTGGCACCACTATTTCTCCCTCATATCATATCTACAGTGGGATGCGGCAGGGTTGCCCTTTGTCGCCTTTATCGTTTGTGTTAGCATTTGGAGCCCTCAGCACAACATCTGCGAAGTATTATGACCCCATATGGCATCCCAACAGGTACGGCAATGCACTCGGTATCACTCAATGCCGACTACATGTTATTATATTTAAAAGATCTGAATATAGACATGCAACCTATAGCTTCCTTATTTTCATAGTTTGGGGAGATATCGGGCTTACATCCTAATGCCTCAAAGTCTGTGGCATATTCCTTTTCTGATACACACAATGGGCGCAATCTGCAATTTGGTCTATCGCATTTTAGAATGGAACCCACTACTTTTAAATACCTTGAAATATACATTTGTAGGACCGGCACGGACTCCATAGATGGAAATGTGGTCAGGACTATTAATTCCCTTCGGTCTCAGGTTGCGTTCTGGAATACCTTACCATTCACAATAGCAGGCCGCCTTACAGTCTAAAATTGTCAAGCTGCCCAGACTCCTATATCAATTAGTGAATCTTCCTGCAGCCCTTCCGGTGTGGATTTATAAAGCACTTGATACCTTATGATCATCTTTACTCTGGGGGACTGGTCGACATAGATCAGCCGTGTCCAAGATGCAATTGCCGACCTCCACGGCAGGTATGGGTTCACCAGATCTAAAGGCATATTGCTTTATCGGGCAACTACAATGGCTGGTATACTGGTTGGCAGGCCACAACCAATTTGAAATTGGTTACTCCCCAGAGTGACTACAACTTGGAACACTGCAGTCACTGTTATGTCCCGGGGCCAACAGGGGGAGAGATCCTCCTTTTCTTCTACACATAGCACTCCCTTACTAGAAACAGGCATTAAGACACGCAAAATACCTACTGCATATGCCCCAAATATCCCACTCTGTGGCTTGCCCTCCAGGCGCGGAATGCTATCGTCTACTAGATTATTTTTGAAACATGCAGCTATCACACAGTTTATTCGCAAGCATTGGTTAGTAGACCAAAGGGAACCCCCTAACTCATTTATTTAAAGCAATCCACATAATGGGGCATTGGAGTCACTTGGTCCGGTGGCTATAGAGTGGGCTGAGGTAACATCTGCATACCCCATTACTTGCCCTCCGTCAAAAATGTGAGGTAGCGATAGCTAGGGAATTGAATGACAGATAGTGGGCTCAGACACTAGAACACCCCAGACGAGTCTCTCGTAATTATCGACTGAAAAAAATACAGCTGTTAATGTTACATAGGGCTGACCTCACACAGCAGATAATACAGAAAATATACCATACCGCCTCCTCGGACTGTCGGCGTTGTCCTGGATCAAACGCAGACTTTAAAAAAGTTTTTGTGGAGTTCCCTGAGCACAAATAAACGTATCTTGAAAAATTCACAAAGAATGTCCATTCAAACAATGATTGTCCATATCTGTATAGCAAAGTTGTGAAATCAATCCTTATTTTATTGTCCAATCCAGATGACCACGTGGACTTGTAAAAACAGCAATGCAGTCTTGAAATAGTTTTACAACAGCCAAAACGTCAGAACGCCAACACGTGTTTCGTCAAGGGTATTAACCCAATGACTTCCTCAGGGCATAATATGGTAATCACTTTTAGTACATAATATTTTCCAAGATGATAGCTAGTACTGTAGTCAGTCAGTACACCTTTAATTGAATTTGTGAGAGTTGATGACTAGTTTCTTCAATAATATATTCCTTTCGCCTGCGAGCAAATAGGCAATATTAAGCCTATAATTCCGGAAACATCATGTGTAGCTCCGGTTCCCGTGTAAAAGCGTGGTCTCAATCCCCCATGTCGGTATGGCGTGCTGCCTTACAACTCTCACAAATTGATTACCATATTATGCCCTGAGGAAGTCATTGGGTTAATACCCTTGACGAAACACGTGTTGGCGTTCTGACGTTTTGGCTGTTGTAAAACTATTTCAAGACTGCATTGCTGTTTTTACAAGTCCACGTGGTCATCTGGATTGGACAATAAAATAAGGATTGATTTCACAACTTTGCTATACAGATATGGACAATCATTGTTTGAATGGACATTCTTTGTGAATTTTTCAAGATACGTTTATTTGTGCTCATGGAACTCCACAAAAACTTTTGCGATTGTGACAACAATTACTTTGTAATTTGCTGTCCCTTGACAGCTGTGGGTGTCAGCTGTCTTTGGTTCCCTTGATGCCCCCTGTTTTTGTATAATAATCATTCACAGATTTATTGCTGCATAGGCTATGCGCTGTTGATACCTCACCACCCATCCATTAAAGTGTACAAACGCAGACTTTATTCACATGTTATGGGCTTGTCCCTCCTTGAAAGAGTTCTGGTCTGAGATTGCACACAATCTTACCCAGATCACTGAGCGCTCCCCTTGGACCACAATAGAGGCCTGCCTTTTGGGCCTATTCCCTCTCCCCAAAAAAGTGGCATTGCTGCTCCACTTTGTGGCACTAGCCCGTATACTCGCCAAAAGGCTAATTACACAACGTTGGAAATCCCGCACCGCACCCAGTATAGGAAGGTGGAGGGAAGAAGTTATTAAATGGGCCACAGCAGAAAGGGATTCAGAAAAGGGGGTGGTGATGAACAGAGTGTCTGAATTAAGCAGACCACTCTTACCCAGTCCAAAGATCAGGGCTTGATCCATCACCGTTTTTTAGCTCACTGCACCATCCCAGCTCAGAACTTGGCTATATGCAAATTAGTCTGACCCTGGCCCAGTGCATCATGGGAACAGGGCAGACCAAACTACCAAGCCAATTCTTATACTGGGAAGGAAACAAGCTACCGGGGACCAGTTTCTGGCATTTCAGCCGTGAGTCCCTAGCTCATTGCACCATCAGGATTCAAGCAAGCCGGGCCGAAGGCGGCTGAAATGCCAGAAACCGGTCCCCGGTAGCTTGTCTCCTTTCTGGTGAAGAATTGGCTTGGTAGTTTAGTCTGCCCTGTTCCCATGATGCACTGGGCCACTGGGTAAGAGTGGTCTGCTTAATTCAGACACTCTGTTCATCACCACCCCCTTTTCTGAACAGCAGAAAGGGAAGCATAACAATGCAAAGAATATAAGGGTTTAAGTAAAAAAACGATTTCCATGGAATGGGCCCAGTAGCTAGAACAATTCAGGCTGCATTACAGTCTGCAGTTTCTGAAGGATTTGCTAATGCTTACCATCTAGAAATTCTGCTTCCTCCGAAAATTGCAGAAAAAACACAAACCTAATGTGTGATATATGTCAGATATTTTTTGGGGATTACAAAACATGTGGAATAACATTTTCCCATTCAATGAAGTGCACTTGTTCTATTGCTCCTTTTTGCAAAAGAGGCTGAGGGCCTGATTTAGATCTTGACGGATTAGAACTATTGCTCTACCACTCCCATGCTTCGGAATACTACTAAACGGGAACCGTACCTCTTCAAAGAAGCTTGGAAAAGCAAAGTTATCCATCTTTCACAAAGCAGTGCTAGTATTTGGCCAAGTGTTGGAAAGTTGGTTTATAGTACTATTAATTGTATATCTACCTCTGGCAGTAAGGCCACCAACACAATATAGGGCTCAGTAGAGATCTTGGAAAATTATTCCCATGCTCAACTCTTGGTAGCTTGGCTGTGAGCAGACAGGCTTAACTTCAAAGACAGGTATGTAAAGTATTTAAAAACACCTATTCAATAAATAATTAAGACACAACTCACCAATTTATAAAAAAAAGGACATATTTTTATCTTTAAAATGACACCAAAACGAAAAAATCCAATGTACGAGATATGAATTTTTAAAGATTTAGCACTATATAGCACATAGAAACCTAAAGCGCCTATTGGGACATCTGGTCACGCTAGACCGGGTCAAATTAAAAGTTTCAGGTCGACAGCGATGGAGCCCTGTGTGGTTACCCCGGGTGGTAGGTCTCAGTTAAAGTTTTTACCCTCGGACTTAGAAACTTTTCTGGAGCTTTTCTTCCCGGGGTCCTTAGAGGTTCGCCGGCTTGCCACAAGACAAGCAAATGGTCAAACTTGCAGAAGTCTAACCTCCGCAGCTTTCCAGTGGGACGAACCAGGGCTCCAGGACGGCTCGGGGTTGAAGATGGACGGCTTGGCTCTCGCAGTTGGTCCCGGTCACCTTTCCTACATTTGGACTTAGAAACTTTTACAGAGCTTTTTCTTCAGAGGTCCCTCAATGCTCTTCAACAGGCTGGCTTTGGTGAGGGTTTGCCGGTTTGGGTTTCAGCTTACTCCCGGTCAAACTCTGGAAATCAGACATCAGTAGATTTTCAGCGGGATGAACCTGGATAGCAGGTTGGTTCGCAGTTGCGGGTGGCTGGCTTGGCTGGCTGGGTTGAGTCGGTCCACTTATGGAGCTTTTTTACAAAGTTGCTCCAAACTTTTCCAAACTTCTGGAACATCTTCCCGAAGTTCCTCAAAGTATCCCAAAGTGTCCAAAACTTACTCCAGGTCCAGAAGCTCAAAGATGGTCCTTGAAAGTTTGGGACTTCAGTTCCCACAATCCACTTGGACAAAACACTTACATATCCACTGGTAGTACTCCAGGCTGAGGATTCTTGGTGGTGGTGTTCCAGGTGAGCTGTTACCTTTAGCTTGCAGGGAGTCCACTTTTTAGTCCTTTTGAAGCAAATTGGGTCCACAGGGCTGTAGTTCAGGTTCTGCAGCAGGCACAGTCTTCAGAGTGCAAGGCCTGGTTGTGCCAATCAAGCTCCCACTTCTCTCTTACGTTTCAAGCAGCAGATCTGCGAGGCTCTGCCTATCTCAGATGCATATTCCAAGTTCTCTGGGTCAAGCAGGAGGGCCTTGTAATCCTCATTAAAAACAGAGCAAAAGCAGCTTGCAAAAAATAAATGTTGCTTTAAAATCTGGTCGACATGTTTCAACCAACTGGACTCGTAGTCCTTGGCTTTCTTCAGGACCTATCTAGAATCAACTTTGCTACTGCATTAAAAACTGGGTTTTCAATGCAGTAGCAAATTTGACGAGTCCAGTAGGCTGAAACATGTCAACCGGATTTTGAAGCATCATTTGTTTTTTGTAAGCTGCTTTTGCACTGTTTTTAATGAGGATTACAAGGGATATCCCAATAAAGTTTTTTTTCTCCCTTCTAAATCCTCTTTTAGCATCACTTTCACACATCTGCACTCCACATAATTTTTTCACTTACTTACTGTGATCACTATGAACTGAGAGTCTATTGCTTTCTCATTTTTTATTCCTCTACGACATGGTTGAGATACATTCCACTAGATTATCCTCCATGATCAAGAGGTACAGTGGATGGTAGGAAGGATACCCAAATGATGAGACTGATCACTGTGGTGAGTGATGGGAATCCAATCTCTCGCAAGGGTTTTTTCCCTCTGTTTATTGGCCTTTTGTAGTACTCTTCTTGTTATAGGTGTTTGTAGTCCCCTTCCCACTGTACAGACCACTGTATTTGTTTGTTGTTTCAACTATGAGCAAGTATCTTTTTTAAGTTAAAAACTAATTTGAAACACGCCGACATACAAAAATTGACACGGGAAAATACAGTGTGCAGTAAATTCCTTGAAATCAACCATGAATGGTAGCATGGTACAGTCCTGAATTGCCAACCTTAATTGACCCTCGGATGTACTTTGAATTTACAAAAATCTATTTTAGCATTATAGGTCAGTGCCATCGCTGGAAAATCTGAACCTCATAGACCCCCCCAATCTTACTGACCAAGCTACAACCCTGAATTTATCACTCAAAGGAGTTTTTGACATAGCCAATAGGTCTCGCTTTGGGGCCTTATAAGTGTTTAGCCATGCACCACATTCTCCTGGGTGTTACAATATCTACTTTTAAGAGTCTGCATTATTGTATAGGAGGTGGCAGATTATACCCCACACATTGTGGAGTGCTCCCACTTCCTGCTGTTCAATGGGCATAGGCTTGCCTTACCAGTGTGTTGGTGCACTTCCCACAGAGTTGTGTCTTATTAGCAAATTTCAGGATTGAAAAATGGAGTGGAGTCAGCTTAAATGCCACGTGCAAAATTCACTCAGAGTTAGTTCGCTGCAAAGAACGCAGAAAACAATGTACTATATCCCCATCAACGAAGCAAAGGAAAAATACTTTTGCATCTAAAAAAACAACTGTATAAAAGGAAAATCTTTCCTTGAGACACATCTGATAAAAACAATATATAAAATATCATCGGAGATCTTCAAAGCCACATCTTTTGATTAAAGCTCCGCTGAAAAGACAAACAACGCTAAAAAGAAAATGTAGTGGAGATTGTGAAAAAACAAATTACAAAAGTGCCACAAAGAAAAACAAAAACACGCTGGAAACAATAATGAAATACGTATTTAATTATAAAGAATTGTATGTTCAAAAAAGTGAAATCATGTCATTAAATCGACAGTAGTCTCGAAAGCCACATTCGCATAGGTAAACACAATATTCACATGGCTAAACACAATTTGGTCTCAAAGGCGAGACCTATGCCAAAGTTTGTATTAATTGGGTAAAGCATAAATCGCTATGAGCATCTCGGAAAAAATCTGCTCTTGAAGTCCCAGGGAACACCTGGATGGCGGTGGTATTAACTCGCTGCCTTAGACCCCCAATTCTTCTGCGCCAACAACGCCACTCTTTTACATTGTCGGTGCTTCAGTCTTCATGAAATGAAATAGATCGGGCGCCTATGAACTTTTCCACTCCCAGCATGAGAGGGAGCAAACCATTTATTAATGCATGGAGGGGAAGGAAACCAACAAACCTTAAATGTGGAAAAGGTGGATCGAGAACCGATCTCCCAGGACCATTGTGACTTGTTGAACAGGAAACCTTTGCGTGTGTGTGTGTGGGTTGGTTGAATTAAATTTTCTTGCAAAACCACTATTTAAAAGATACATAAAATGTTGGCCTTGTTCGTTTGCTGGTGTAAGCCAATGGATGACACCCCCCATACCTGCAATGTCTTAAGCCTAAGGCCACTATGCTGCTCTCCGCCACGCCTATCCATACTGCGGCTACCACACTTTTCGATCACAGTTCCTGGAGCATTTGTAACTTTGTTTCCTGTTACCGTCAGAAACACGATGGGGAGTTGAACCGCGCCCACCACTCACAGCTACATAAATGTTGCCAAAGACAATAAATAGAGGTAGGCAAGTAGCGCAAAACAAAACAAAGGCGAGCTGGTGCCATGCTAAAAGACGATTTTTTTTGAGAGAACAAGGGGAACCCAATAAATGGCCTGGGACCATGGGTATCAAATATTTCAAGGAAAACAATATATCTATATATTATTTTTGCAAAATAATATATAGACCACAATGGGCTGCTATATAGTACAAAAAATCCCTTGTCCAGCCGGGCAGGGAATGTTTATTCAGGTAATGATTTGTCTAGATGTACGAATAAAACAGGTAACCAAAGACATCAAGGTTACTGTAAGGCACAGTCCTGTGCCATACATGAAGGAGGAAGTGAAAGAGGACAGTGAGTGCAGACAATATCAGGCAAACAAAGTGAGCTAGCAGGCCACTGACACAAATTGCAATCAACAGTCTTTGGTTACCTGTTTTATTCGTACATCTAGACAAATCATTACCTGAATAAACATTCCCTGCCCGGCTGGACAAGGGATTTTTTGTACTATATAGCAGCCCATTGTGGTCTATATATTATTTTGCTAAAATTATTTTGTTTATGCTGGGGACCACTTGTTTTCCTTGAAATGCTAAAAGACGAAGCAGGGTGTGCCGCGCTGACAAAAAAAGACTAGAATGTTGCTAAAGTAAATAAATAGAAGTGAGTGAGCTGTGTAGTACAAAAGATAGGAGCAAGATAGAACAAATAAGCGTTCCCTTAGATCCCGAGAGGGAGCAATGGAGCTTTAGGTGCAGAGCGGCCACTGGGAAATGCAGGCTACGTTTTGGCCTGAATTTCCCTGCTTCCATTGTTAAAGCACTCAGTGAGGCTGGTGCCTGTGTTTTTCTAAACAAAAAAATATAACGGCGCTGTTAGTGCTCTGAGCCTTAGAAGTTATCGGCTTGGTATCTCAGACAGCAAAGAAGACATATACCTATCTGAACAAGCGTGCAGAGAGGCCCCAGCTCTACTCAACCCCCTCCTCTAAAGAGCGTAACCACAGAGCCAGAGAAGAAGCAGCAACAGGGGAAAGAGGGGGTGGGAGGAAACTGAACACGCACAGCTTAATCCACAAGATAAAGGATCGCATGTGTGAAGAGCCAAGTGAATAAAGAAAAATAGTGCGCCGCAAACCACATAAATGTCCGAAAGGGGAAGGCCACATGTAGTCGGGGCAGTCTCCATGGGAGGGAACAAACCATCACAAGGAGGAAAAAATAAAACAGATGCACCTATGAAAAGCACCGATTTATACACGGATTTATACAAGTGATGGGCGTGGTCAAACCCCTAGAGCAGATAAAGCATGTCTCGAAAGACAGTGCATGCGCTACCTAGGCTCGATCTGAAAAACAATGATTTGGGATGTGCTCCGAGTGATTGCCAATGGGTGACATACATTTAAGAATTCCTTTCATCAACATGTAGTGTGTTGCAAACCATATGCTATTCAGTCTTGCTCCTGCTTCAACAGAACAGTCTAGCCAGATCTGATAGGTCATATCTTCCATGAATGGGAACATTAACCTCAGATCAGTTTTTACCTTGCTGGGTGTCATTATTAAGGTGCAGCTTGAATCTCACATGACTTGTAACTGGGCATTTATGCTGCATTTAGGACCTGTCAATAAGGCAATCAAGGAAAGTATAAACAAACCATGAGAGTGAACTATCTTCATAGGTTCCTAGGTGTCATGAAATCATGGGATGAAAACTCCTCTGTGGTTAAAAATATTATTATGGCTGTCTCTGCTGTATGGGATGTTATACCAAGGTTACGGATATGCATGAACGCAACATTAAGCACACTTGTCTGCAGCTCTTTTTCATTACTTTGGATGGCAGTCTTACCAGTATCCATCTGCCAGACATACACAGAGCCATCTGAACATCCAACCACCAGGTAGTCATCTGACGGCCTCCATTTTATAACTTGGATAGGAAAGAGGTGGCGAGAAGCTAACATGATGCATTTCCTTTCCCGCAGACTTAGAAGTCCCACTGAGTGATCGCTGGCCACTGAGCAAATGCAATGCTGGACTCTTGCCTGGAAAGACAACAAAGTACATTTACAAATAATAAAGACCATTTTCAAATTACAGTTGAAAAAGAAAACATTAATCAACAGCATTTTCTTCTAATCAAAATCAACTGCAAATTGGCAAAACGCCCAAGCCCTGCCAGATACAGATCAGAATGTTCCCACAACAAAAATGAAACATTATTTGCTGACAGTAATCTTAATAAAATGTTCTTTATAATCGTGCACACCCAACAAATGCCTTAAAGGCTGGGAGCAGCAGAAGACCACGGAACCCACAACCTCAACCTCCAGATTAAAGCCACAGAACCCACTACCTCACCCTCCAGAATAAGGCCACAGAACACACTACCTCACCCTCCAGACTAAGGTCACAGACTCACTACCTAACACTCCAAAATAAGTGTCACAGACCTACTGCCTCTCTCTCCCTACTAACGTAACAGACACAATACCTCTCCCTACAGACTAAAGTCACAGAACCCACTACCTCTCCCTCCAGGCTAAGGCCACAAAAACCACTACCTCTCCCTCCAGGCTAAATCCACAAAACCCACTAGCTCTAACTCCAGGCTAAGGCCACAAAACCCACTACCTCTCCCTCCAGGATAAGGCCACAAAACCCACTAGCTCTCCCTCCAGGCTAAGGGAAAAAAATATACTAGCTCTCCCTCCAGACATAGGCCACAGAACCCACTACCTCTCCCTCCAGACTAGGGCCACAAAACCCCTACCTCTCCCTCCAGACTTAGGTCATCCAACCCACTATCGCTCCTTCTAGGCTAAGTCAACAAACCCCACTTCCTCTCCCTCCAGAGTAAGGCCCAGAACCCACTACCTCTGCCTCCAGACTAAGACCACAGAACCCCCTACCTCTCCCTCCTAACTAAGGCCACATAACCTACTAATTCTCCTTCTTCAGGCTCACTAACCATCTCTCAAAAACAATCACATTAAATGCCATGTCACCTTATATAGATCCTCCTTATGTATATTTAACCAGATGTAAGTGTCAATCTGATCTACAGAGTAGCATCAGGTTGTAGTTGGCTTTGGTACAGAGCAAACTGAACGGATTACAAGCACCTGCATAACTGCAGCTGAGTAACATCATGTTACCCGCTTTTAGATCTGTGTACTAATGAGCCACTTTTATCATAAGCTTATCACAGTTCATCAAAGAAAATTGTAGAAAACTACAATTTCTAGTAAGCTACCTTCTGTTTTTCTCATCTGGATAGAAAACCGCTGTTCTTCTGGGCAAGGGAATAGGATATTATCTAAGGCATAAATGACGGGTGCACATCAAGTACCCACAATTCTCTTTATAAGACTATAAGCACCAAAAAAGAACGCCTAACAACTACCATCCTAAAGAGTTGAGCCAAAGACTTCTAGCAGACCATTTTCCCAAAAGCAGATTCACAGGTATCGCTGGACTCAATCTGGCGTTCTGGCAACCGAACAGACCAATAAACTAATCTTAACTGGAATCTACATTTCTAAATGGTCGCGGTCGGAGGATAGTACCAAAAAAAAACCTGTAAGGTACACTATTCTGCGAATAATTTACTACACTTCATTACCATATCTGTTGTGCTGGCTTACCATAATTATTTCTAGGACGGCTGGGATACTTGCTAGCACTGTTGGAATGGTGTAGTTTGCAGTCTAGGTGTATAAAATTGGCTTGATCGGTTATAGTAGTGAAACTGTATTGGTCAAACATTTCAATGTTACTGGGGCTGATATAAATATAAGTCTGTCCACATACCCTAACCATTGTGTATAGCAAGTGTTTACCCATTAAAAGGCATTCCATCATCAACAGAAGATAATTTAGGTTTACTTCCTTGATCAGGCCCAGTGGAAGTCTTCAAGCCACATAGTTTTGCACTGAAAACTAATGGGGCCAATCTAGCCTTTGGTAAATTATTCAAGCAGGATATGGATAGAGTCAGTTGAGCAAATCCTAAATCCACACGAAGGCAAATATAAGAAGAATGTCTGTCTCCTGCAATGCAAAGCCTGGCCTCAGCCGAAAAGTCAGAACTCAACTGTTTGACCACAAAAGTACTAGCACAACACGGTCACACAAAAGCAAGAAGAATCAAAGAGAATATTGGCAGTCCCTAAACGTCTGCACAAATGTTGTAAATGGAAGGAAACCATGAACCATACGTACTGCAAGAGGAGCTTTAGCTTGCTACAAATGGTTAAATGGGGACTGGCCTCCGACCACAAATATCACTGAATAATCACAAACTTGACCAATGTGAATTGATGATTTTTCACACATACACAGATGAAGGAATGCCCTGCAGCTCTTTCTTTCCTCACTGTCCCATCATCTGCTGGCACATGGAAAAGAGGAGTGTATGCACCCTACTTCATAATATCAGACACAGTGGCATACAAGAATATCAAACCAAAAGTATCTAAATGTTACAAGTTCGCTGTTAGAAATAGGGTTTCTGGTTGGCAGAGGTATACACCCTGTCCAGGAACCATCACTATAGTCAGTTTAAGCTAAATACACACTAAAAGATAACTCCAATCTTTATTCAACAAATGGAGTACCACACAGCCTATGTGGTACTCCATTTGTTGAATAAAGATTGGAAATCCAAAAAAGAAAATCATCGCCTGCGATTCTTTGTAAAATATACTTTGACACACTATTGTTTGTGGTGCACCTTGGCTGATGTAAAAATAAGCTTAAGAGTTGTAGAAGTCTTTGATAGCCCTGAGGCTTCAGAACAGGGGGCAAGGCAGTAAGCCCTTGGAGTCACTCTGGGTTCAAGTGAGATGGGTCGAGTCCTTTTCCTCAGCAGGGCAGAGGGTAGCAAGAAGCAGGCAAAAGGCAGCACATTAGAGCAGAAACACAGTTTTTCCAGAAGCGCAATCCCACAGACTGGCAGTCCTTTTTGCAGCAAAGCAGTCCTTCTTAGCAGAGTTCTTCACAAGTCCAGAAGTGTACCGCCTTGGTAGGGTCAGTGACCCAGTACTTATACCCAGTTGTGGCTTTGAAGTATGGTGACTTCAAAGAAGGGTCTTTGAAGTGCACACAGGTCCTATCTTCCCAGCAATGGCTCCAAACTACAAGTAGAGGGTAATCAGCCCTTTGTGTGGGAAACAGGTCATTACCTATTCAGGAGTAAGTCTCGGCTCCCGCTCTCTTCCTGCCCAGAAATAGCTATCAAAATGCAGATGAGTACTCAAACACACCTACCCTTCCTGTGTTTGTGGCGGTCTAGAGCAGGGGTCTCCAAACCGTTCCTGGAGGGCCGGATCCATGCCAGATTATTTGGATATCCCCATTTAGATACATGTAGTTATTTTAAAAAATCTGGCATGGATCTGGCCCTCCAGGACCGGTTTGGAGACCCCTGGTCTAGAGGAAATGCACAAAGTGCAGCTGACACCCACCCCAGGTGTGTAATGAGGACAGGCTGCAAGGCACGCAGAGCAGTAAGAGCAGAGAAATGTCCACTTTCTAAAACTGGCATTTCTAAAACAGTAATGTTAAATCCAATCTACCAGTAAAGTTGATTTATCATTCCATTCCAAAGATATGAAACATGAAGCAGCTACTCTTTTCTAGTCAGGAATTATAGCTTAAAGGTGTATTAGGGAATTCCCAAAGCTAGCCCATAAGAGGAGTAGGGCTCAAAGCAGGGAAAAACGACTTTGGGTGTTTGTCATTACTATCAGGATATGCAAAACTTAAAAGGACATGTCCTACCTTTTATTTACACTTCACCCTGCCCTATGGGCTAAATAGAGCCTACTTTAAGGGCGACTTATGTGCAATAAAAGGGGAGTTTAAGACACTGGTGCCTGGTGAACTTTGAAAGTGGTGTTGCAAAAATATATCACTTTATATTATAAAAAGGAGTGAGCGAAGGGAGCAAGGCTGACTCACAGTGGGAATTGGCAGGGAGTTCTAACACTGAAAACATTTATTTTTAAATTGTGGTATATTGATTTAACTGTCATCTACTACATTTTTCTATGTAATACTTTTATAGCAATACTCATCAAAGTGTAGGGTGTCAGAGTGCTTTCATCACACAGAGAGGCACAATAAAGTATACAAGTGTGTAAATGTACAGGAAATGTTACACAAGACATTGAGTCTTACAAGATGTAGGAATCACATATCATCCAAACTTCTAGACGTTATATGTGAAGAGTTAATGACTGGGAGGGACATAAAGTTAGAATATAAAACGTAACATAGTTGATTGTTATTGTCTATACTAACAAGACTTTATCACTTCTCAAAGGAACTCTACTGTGCAATCTTAGAATATCAACAGATTGAGAAAAAATAAGGATGTAAACCCATCACTTACAGTTTGCATGCAGCACCTTCATACAAGTAAATAGATCACTGTACAATATTAGAATGGTTCAAATTAAGAACTGGAAGTAACAAAATGACCTCAGTGTCAGAAGCAGTTGCCCACTCACCTAGCTAAATATTCTGTGATGTGCATTTTACATAGTGCGCCTTACCACAGGCACATTAATCCTCTATACTACTTTAGGAGTTAAAACTGTGAATGGGCAAAACAAATAACTCTCCCAGAGCTGTGTTAATCACTAGAGTCATCATTTCCAGTACAATTCCCTCAAAATTGCAGGGCGGACATAGACTTCTGCATCAGGTGTCTTAACCCTGTAAAATAGTTTGAAATGCAGCCTCGTTGTGACCAGTTAGGTAATCTGGAACAGATTTACTGTCAAATATGCGCTTGATGCCGATTTCATTGCAGCTGATTTATTTTGAAATACATTGCTAAATTGACTTTCACTCTAGTTTTCAAGCTCTGGCCCTCATGACCTAAAACCCCTTTCCTTTGCCACACATTGGAGTGTTTTTTTTCCAAATTCAGCAATTAAAGCAAACAAAGACAAAACAATGAGTACAGAATAAGTTTATAAAACGTGTACAAAAGCGCTATTGTCAAGTATGGTGAAAAGTTATAAGAAACGTTTTCAAATGAATCCTTACTGTAGGCAACATTGGCAATTGTGTCAGGCTTCATTTTAAGGCAGTTTTGATCTCAGTAGGTGATGTGCCCGTTATACTGGAATTCTGCTCTGGAAGGATTCCTTTCCATAGTTTACTTACCTGTGCGTTTCTGCACGTCTTGAATGGCTCCATTTGGTCTTTCAAATGCAGCGCCAGGAACGTGCTGATCACAGACCTATCAGGAATCAAGTTAGAGCCAAGTGTTAACCCTCTTTTCACTCCTGCTCCATTCGAACTCCTGATCGGCCTGGGGTGATTTTGCCTCACAGTCCGTGCATGCATCGATTCACAGACAAGCTGCACTGCAAAGAGCATACGCAGTATATGGGTTGCAAATGAGTTAAGAGGGCTGAAATAAAAAGCGCTCTTCACACATGCGCAATACATGGAGCTTAATCATACATAGGTTTGCTCCTCTGTGCACTTCCGTTGACACCTGCACAGAAATGAAAGAACTGACAAATCTGTTGGTTCATCCGTTTGCATTTCTGGAGGCTGGAAATGCTTTTCTCTCCTTGTGCCTGCTGTTGATGGGAGGTCTCCAACCTTGCGCCCCCCCCCTATAGACCAGCCGCCACTGGTTTAAGGCATGCCAAGTCGAAGTAGCAGTAAATTGGACACACAGGCCGTTCAATGGCAGACAAGTTTCAAAGGCTACCTGCGTGGGTGGTAGAATTATTGCTGCAGCCCCACCAATAGCATTTAGGTTACAGGCCTTATGTATATGGCATAACACTTTTCAAGGGACTTACAAGTAAACTAAATATGCCAATTGTGTATACGCCAATGTTACCATATTCAGGGGAGAAGCACATGCACTTAAGCACTGGTCAGCAGTGATACAGTGCTCTGGGTCGTACTGAAAAAAAAAGAATCAGCAAAAGAGGAGGTATGTAGGCAAAACGTTTGGGGGAAACCAACCTAAGGAAGATTGGTCTAATCACTCTATTCCTTTCAATTATTTAATAACAGGGAAGAATCAGGCAGGAGTTGTGAGAAATAATACATGTGAGGAAAGGAATGGGGGGAGAACAGAGTGTGCAGTAAGAGAGAGTGTTTATGAAACGGAGGAGTTAATAGTGGCACAGGGAAGTTTTATAGCAAGGGCAGAGCCTGAAAATGAAACAGTTGATCATGTGGATGGAGGTGAGAAGGGAAAAGCAAGAAGCAACAGAGTGGAAGCACCCGGAACAGAGACTGATAAGGCACGGCATTGAGCAGTTTGATGGCAGAACAGTATATTACCGGTAACACTGGAAACAGCTTAAAGTAGGAAGGAGTAGTAGTGAGAGGATACCGGTAGAAAAGTAAGATGTGGTAAGAGTCTTACCCTGTCTTCTGAATGACAGACCATGTCAGTGGTTACATTTATTGCAAGCAATCTTCCCATCACCATCTGTGCATTCGATATAATGCCTCAGGTGGAAATGGTATGCCCCGACATAGGTCCTTTGCTCACTGTGCACAGAATCCCAATCATGGTGAAAATGGTCTTTGGTTGCGTACAATCCGATTCAGGAAGGACCTGGCTCGGCACTTCAGGCCGGACTGTTCTACAGTAGCAGTGTCAAGCGTGATTTGCATATGGCTGGGTCCAAACTGAGATGGCATGGTGGGCAAAACAACAATGGATGTGATTGCTACCCTGAGCGACTGTCAGTGCAAATTGCAAGCAGTCCTCCCACTATCTTTTGTGTGTTTAAGGGACACACAGTGCCAGAGGAAGGTGGGCCATGGGCAGTATTCTCATCTCATAAAAATAGTAGTAAATAAAGTAACTGAGCCAGACTGTCTATTTGCTTAGCTACTTAATTTTCAACCAAAGTCTTGGGTTGTAATCCTTTTTTTAATTTGTATTTTATCTGCATTTCCAAACCAAAAGGAAAACAAAAACATAACGAGCATGTCACATCCAAATAGTCATCACCTCCTACCCTCCTTCCACCCGCATCCCACCTATCCCCGCATACCACTAAACAAAGCAATGCATCTATATTGAAAATCCCACCCTCCATCCCGGTAAGTTGCTGCCCCCGGGTCCTTCTTGTGTACAGTAAAACATCCAGAGGAGCCCACCCTACTCCTTCAAAGCCCCTCATCCAGGCCATAGAAGCGTCTCCATTTCCCCCACACTCTACGGAACTTCTTCGGGCAGCCTCTCGCTTTATAAGTAACTCTTTCAGCCGCCATATATATCTCCATACCCTTCCTCCAGTCCGCAACCCTCGGTGGATTTGGGGCTCCCCATTCCTTCGCCAAATCCCTCTTGGCCACCACTAATGCTAATGTAAAAAAAATGAGATCAGGTCGAGTCAGGGCTACCTCGTTCGTTATCCCCAATTAGATGAGTTTAGGCTCCAGCGGTATGGTCACTTCGAGTATTTCTCCAAGTTCTCTCAGTATTCTAGCCCAGTAACTTTGGAGGACCCCACATTCCCAGATGGTGTGATAGAAGTCACCCTCGACATGACCACACCTCAGGCAACTAGGGTCAGCAGCCCGCCCCATCCGTTGTAAACGGTGTCAGTCATAATAGACTCTGTGTAAAATTTTGAGTTGAATAAGTCGGAGACGAGATTTTATGGCCCCCTCCCTAGGATGCATCAGTGCTGCCTCCCAGTCAAGCGTGTCCATCTCCCCTAGGTTCGACTCCCACACAGTTTTCATTTTCATTAGGCCTTCCGGCATGTTGTTGAGAAGAGTTTTATAGGTCAGTGAAACTAACTTGGCTTGCACCTGCTCCTGCAGCAGGCGGCCCTCCAGCGGAGCATATTCCGGTAATGGCTCCGAAAGCGCCCCCTCCGCCTGCCACGCATGCCGCAGTTGCGCATATTTAAAAAATTGAGAGCGGTGCAAACCATATTCTAACCTCAAGTCCTGGAAGGACATCAGGGCTCCCCGCCTCTGAAGGTCACGCAACCCGGAGATGCCTATATCGTCCCACCGTTTGAAGCCTTTCAGCTTATGTAATTCTCTCAACCATGCGCACTGCCAAATCGGGGTTTGTGCCGACGGTTTGTGCCGACAGCCGATCCGTCGTGTCGCCCTATCCCATATGTCTACGGTCACCCTAGTCGCTGGTAGTAGTGCAGTTTTCCCTTTCCCTCCATATATGTAATGTAAGCATGTATGACGGCCCAATTTTTCCCTTTCCAGTCTATACGTGGGGTGATCTGCCGGGGCGTGTATCCAGAGCCCCGGCAGATCGGAGCAAGATGTTGCGCCCAATAGTATGCCTCAATGTTGAGGAGGGAAATCCCTCCATTGTATTGGTTTCTCTGTAGTGTCTCCATTGCTATCCTTGACTGTTTCCCTAGCCAAAGCAATTCTCTAAGTCCCTCATTCATCTCTGTAAAAACCTGATGTGAAAGGGGAAAGTATTAGTTTTGCAGTGCATATAAGAACCTCGGCAGAGTGATCATTTTATACATCGCCACCCGTCCTAACATTTTAAGTGGGAGGGTCTTCCATCGGCTTGCATCCTCTTTAAAATTAAGAAGAACTCGTTGTATGTTTTTTTTGTACGAGACGGAACTATTAGTCGTTATGTAGATTCCTAAATATAAAAACCCTTCAGTCGTCACCCGTAATGCCTCAGGTAATGCCGGCCCTACGCTTCCCTCCCCAGGGTTGTACAGGACCGATTTGTGCTAATTAATGGTATATCCAGAACGCGACCGATAAGGGTTCAGTAGGGAGAACAGACGCAGTATCGAGACCTCCGGAGAGGTAACATTGAGCAGAATGTCATCCGCGTAACGAGATATTTTATCATCATACCCTTCTACTTGTTGGAATCCAAAACCAGTTATCGGTCTATCTTGCCGCACTTCGCATGCTACTATTTCAATGGTGAGGGTGAACAGTAGCGGGAACAGGGGGCAACCCTGGCGGGTCCCCCTCCTTATGGGAAAGTCCTCAGAAAGCAACCCATTGACCTTAACCCTCGCCCGTGGGTCTGTATAGAGAAGCGTGATCCACCTCCGAAACTTCGGGCCAAACCCAAACTTTATTAATACGCTGTCTAAAAAGGGCCAGTGTACCACGTCAAACGCTTTCTCAGCGTCTAGGGAGAGAAAGACATGGGGCTCCTCGCGCGCACATACCTCCATCAACCAGTTGTGTGTCCTCCGCAGGTTATGCCTAGTCGCCCTGTCTGGCAAGAAACCAGTCTGATCCAGATAATTCAGGCCTGTAATTACCGGTCTTAGACGAAGGGCCAGGATTGTCGCTAAGAGCTTTGTCTCCAAATTCAACAGTGATATGGGATGGTACGACGCGCATTCCCCTGGCGGCTTGCCCTGCTTATATATAGGTACTATAGTGGCCATACGGAGGTCCGGTGGAAGCATCCCTTTCTCCATTGCCCCGTTGAATAATGCCAGCATATGGGTGTTAAGGAGGTCCGCCGTTTTTTTAAAGAATTCCGCCGGAAACCCATTAGGGCCCGGCGATTTCCCCGGGCGCAGTTTGGCAATTGCTGCCCGCACCTCTCCTGTGGTAATCTCTGCCTCCAAGCTTTCTCTTTCCACCTCTTCTAGGCTGGGGGTCTCAACACCCTCTAGATACTGATTGATCTCAGCCACCGAGCCTAGGTCCTTATCCCTATAGAATTGCTCATAGTAATCTGCAAATGTCTGCACTATCGCCGCGTCTGTTCTACGATGACGGCCATCCGCACCCACCACCCGGTCTACCCATCTCTCCTCTTGTTCCCTGCGACTCAACCATTCCAACAGTCTCCCAGACTTGTCCCCAATATTGTACAATCTATGTAATGTCACCTGCGCCTGTGTCGTGGCCTCATTATTCGGCAAGTCCTTGTACTGCTGCTGGGCATCCAGCATACGACGTAGAGCAGGTACTCCTCCATTCAGCACATGTGTCTTTCAAGGTCCATTATGCGTGTCTCAAGGGCCCGAGCTCCCCCTGCCACCTCCTCCTGTCCTCAGCTATCCTGTTTTGTATTCTATCGTGGAGTACCGCCTTCAGGGCCTCCCATATCGTCACCCCCGACTGAACGGAGTCCAAATTATCTGCCAGGTAGACCTTCACGTCCGCCCTAAATCCCCGCAACAGTTCCTGTAGATCCCATGATGCCAGACTCCACCGTCCAGTTTTCGTCCCTATTTTCATGCCGAACGTCACCATCAGCGGCGAGTGGTCCGAGATGTCACGTGCTAGGAATTCTGCCCGGCTCGCCACATCCAGCACCGGGCGAGGTAGGAAGACATAATCCAATCTGCAATACACCTTATGTGCCCCTGAGAAATGAGAGTACATCCTAGTCTCTGGATGGAGCCATCTCCAAGTGTCCGTCAGCCCTACCATGTCACAAAAACGTGCCAGGGAGGACTGTACCGAGGGGTTTAGCCGTTCCCCGGACCTATCCATCGAGGGGTGAACCACATCATTGAAGTCTTCACCCACCATGTGCAGGGAGTCCGGTGTGTTTAAGATAATATCCGTCACCCGTTCGAGGGTTCTGGCCTGTAGTCTAGGGGGTGCATATACTGAGACCACCGTCAGCTTCTGGTGTCTCCATGTCCCTGTCACATCGACATAAGTACCTTACGGATTCGTCCAGGTGTCAGTAACTAAGAAAGGGCGGACATCCTAACAAGTATGGCCACCCCTCTGGAGCCTGTCGTGTAACCCGAGTGGGCCATAACCTTGTACGCCCCTCTAGCCAAGAAACCGCATCCTGTTCCCTGTAGATGCATCTCCTGCAGTAGCACTATGTCGGGAGCCATCCTTTTGACTAGGGCCATGACCAGCCCCCTTTTTATCTTAGTGCCCAGGCTGTTTACATTCCAAGTAAGAATTTTGATTTGTCCACACTCTCGCGCCCCAACCTCGGGGTCACCTACCTCCTCAGAAGACATCAAACTGGGTCAGGACATGTCTCGGCGGGTTCCCAGTAGAGGGCCTACGGATGCAATGAACCATCCCGTCTGCAACATGCTTAAAAAGGATAACCAGAACCCCAAATTCTTCCCAGTCAAGATCCCTCTGCCCCCCCAACCTTCCCCAACTGATGCACCCCAGAAACATCCCCCACCCACCCCCTCTTCCGTCCAGACCCATCGCCATCCTAGTGACAGAGATGCAGCTGTTCAGGTGAAGGAGGTCTGTCGCCCACCCTCTATCTTCCCCTCTACAAAACCTGCCTGCGTCACCCCTCTTTGGGATAGCTGTGCAAGATCAAAAACCACCAACATACAACCAAATAAACAACAGAACAATAAAAAGCAATCCACTACTATCAAAATCGACAGTTATAAAAGGAAAGCAGTGAAAAAAAAAGGGGTGGGGTGGGGTCAACAACTTGCGTGCTCTCGGCTACATTGTCCGCAACAGGTCGACCCCTCTGGAACTTTTCTCACGAGTTAGAGTCCTGTGGTTCCCCCTGCGAGGTCTGAGTGTCCTGCCTATGTCCCTGCTCCATGTCTTTTATGGCCGCCACTAGGGGATGCATCGAGCGCCCTTCAAAGTCCTCTCCTTCCGATGTGGTGTCCTCGGGCTCATCTTCGTCCTCCGATGTGGCTTTGTATGTATTTTTGTATTTTATTGCTTATTGAGCGCAGCTGTCACCCAAAGGGTATCCTGGCGCTGAGACCTATCCATACATCTGTTACATAAGCTACATTACTCTGGGGAACAAGTAAGTTTTAAGGTCCTTTTTAAAAGTAAGCAGATCAGGGCAACTCCTCAATGCCAGAGGGAGAGTATTCCACAGCGTGGCAGCCGTAAAACTAAAAGCGCGACCACCCATTCTCATTCTGTTGATTTTAGGGATTTTTACCAGGAACGCCGAAGACGATCTTAGAGGTCTGGCTGCCTGATACCAGAGGAAGAGATTCTGAAGAGGTATTGGTCCCAGTCCATGCAGGGCCCTAAAGACAAGGCAGAGAGCTTTAAACGCAATTCTCTGCTGGACTGGGAGCCAATGCAAATCGGCCAAAGCTGCCGATGAAGAGGCGGACCGCGGTCGAGACAAGGCCAATTTGGCGGCCATATTCTGGATCCTTTGGAGCTTTAGGACCAGAATCTTCGGGGCACCCAGAAGTAGTGCGTTGCAGTAGTCGATCCTACTGAGAATGGAACTACGCACTACCTCAGCTCTGGAGCCCCGTGGGAGAAGTGGCAAGATTTTCCGTAGAGCACGGAGCAAACCCATACACGTTGCTGCCGTCTTGTTTACGGAGGCATCAAGCTGCAAATTGGGTTCGAATAGAACTCCCAGGTTGCGAGCTGACTCTGCCGCCTCCACCGAGCCCGGGATGGACACTGGCCAAAAATCGGCCGGTAGTGTACAGGGAGTTCGGTCCAAGGAGCAGTAGAGTACCTCTGTTTTTGACCCATTGAATTGCAACGCATTAGCTCGCAACCATGCTGCTGTGGCTGCCATACAACGGTGAAAGGCATCCCTTGAAATGGTCTCTGATCCCTCAAATGAAAAAATCAACTGAGTGTCATCGGCATAGTTGACAACAAATATGCCGAATGACTTTATCAGTGCTATCAAGGGGCGGAGATATATATTAAACAGGATCGGACTAATTGCCGATCCTTGAGGGACTCCCTGTTTCACCTGCCTAGTGGCTGATCGAAATGGTGGTAATGCCACGGCTTGTTGTCGGTTATCCAAATAGGAAGTGAGCCAGTCTAGGGCCAGACCGCTCACTCCTGCACTCCGAAGACGGCCAAGTAGTACTTCATGGTCCACCGTGTCGAACGCGGCCGACATGTCAAGTAGCACCAAAAATGCAGACTTGCCCTTGTCGACTCGCGTTCGCAGATCATCCAACACGGTGACCAAGGCAGTCTCGGTGCCGTGCGCTGGCCTGAAGCCAAATTGTGCAGCATCCAGACAGAGATTTGTTTCCAGGAAGTTGGATAAGGCTCTTGTGACCCATCTCTCGAGAATTTTTATCGCAAATGGTAATAGCGAAATTGGCCTGTAATTAGCCGAACAGAGAGGGTCCAGAGAAGCCTTTTTCAACAAAGTTGTTACAATAGCCATCTTCCAGCTGTCTGGGACTGACGCTGTGGTCAATGATTGACAGCAGATGGAGTGCAACGGAGGGAAAAGCTCATCTTGAAAAGCCTTCCAGATCTTATGAGGCATTGGATCCAGCGGTGATCCGGACGATACACTACTTGCCAGGATAACAAATTCCTCTAACGAGGGAACAGGAAAGCTGGACAACTGAGGCATACCTTCCTTGCTAGGTGCCCATTTGGAGCCCAGGTTGTCAGAAGGGTCCAAAAAAGAGACTGCAGATGTTACAGATTGTTCAGAACTTTTGGAGTCCAGTCAGGATGGTCCTGATTTTCTCCTCAAATGCAAGGGCCAGCGAGTCGCACAGTGCCTGCGAGGCCGGGATAGTAGACGCCGTGCAAGGCGGGTCAGACAAAGTCTTAACCAATCTGAACAGGGTCTGAGATTTGTTAGAGGCCTTCGCCAAAGTGTCTTCCAAAAACTTAGCTTTTGCGATTCTTAACTGGGCCTTGTATTCGTGCAGGGCTGCTTTATAAGCCGCCTTGTCCTGCTCCCTATATCCTCTCCTCCATGTACGCTCCGCCTGTTTGCAGCGAAGTTTAAAGTGCCCAAGCTCTTCGCTGAACCAGGCATTTAGGCCTCTGGGCCTGTCTCTCACCTTACGCAAAGGGGCCAGGTCATCAAGAGATGATACAATATGCCGGCAGAGAGAAGCATAGCTCTTGTCCACGTTCTCCTCCATCTGAAAGGTTCCCGGTAGCAGTGTGGGTCGAATCGGCTCCCTAAGGAGACGATTCCATTGCCGATTCAACTTCCTGCCGGCCGGTTTATTGGGTCTCCATGGGGTAGGCATGAGGAGGGACAAAACAATCAGTGAATGATCGGTCCAACCCTGAGCCTCGACCTTATCTACCACAACTAAGTTCTTATCAGCAAATACCAAGTCTAGTATGTGTCCCCTATCATGGGTGGGTACCTGGACCAGTTGAGCAAGTTGGATATTGCTACAGGCTTGACACAGTTCTCGAAAGGCCAGGTCATGGGGGCCAGAAGGCCACAGGTTGAAGTCACCCAGTACTAGAAAATTGGTATGCGAGTTGAAAAGGTCGTAGATCAAATCAATCAGAGATTGAAGGGCTGTCGTGGGCAGAGAGGGCGGTCTGTAGCATAGAAGACCTGCTACTAAAGTACCTCCCTGAGCCACGATGGAAAAGCCCATAAGCTCAAACCCTGCTACCTCCGTAACCACCAATTCGGTCAAGGAGATAGAGTCTCTGAAGATGTAGCCTACCCCACCACCCCTGTCCGAGGTGCGGGGAGTATGCCTTATCAAATAGCCTGGCGGGCAAGCCCAGCCCAGTTCCATGCCACAGTCTTTCGTGGCCCACGTTTCAGTCACGAACAGTATATCCAGCTGTGACGATTCAATTAATAGAGCAGTCTCAGCGTGGTGATCCTCGAGTGCTTCCCCCCGGGTGATCCCGCTCCATCGGTCTCCGTTCCCCGGTCTGCTGCCGCCCCATAGGTGGGCGCTCATTCAACCATTGCCAAGCCTCCTCTGGGGATTGTAAAAAGTAGGCCTTCTCCTGTAGTGTAGTTCCTATATTCCCAATAGGCTCTGCGCATTGAAATAATATATACTGTAGTTTAGACATAGGACTGAGGTCTACTAGGTCTCTACCGAATATATTAAACTTAATAGTGAGTGCCAGATAGCTCAGAGGTCACTAGAAACTTTCTCGAATTCACAAGAAGGGATTAGTTTCTGACAACCACATAAACATGAGAACTTTGTTTCCCAAGAATAAGAAATCAATCTCTAGAGTTGCAGAAACAATAGACAAATATTTTACTCAGTCAATCGTGCATGCTTCGTTTCACCAGAGATGCATAGAAATAGAGAGACGGGCGTTTTCAATAAAAGTATTTATTGAACAGTCTTCTTTCTCAAGCATTGGAAATGAACTGCTACAATCGTAATACTGGTTATAAAGTACAAGGCATATAATACACACAGTATTATAAAGTAGTACTGTAAAAGCATGATATGGTTTCTAAGTCATAAAAGTGCATAAAATGTATAAAATACATACAGAAATAAATAATGACTAAAAGTACTCAACTGGTGCTTCTAAAATACGCCTACCCCGGTGTACCTAACCTAAGTCTAGTACGAGGGATGAAGTAAGTGAGGAGTAGCCTAAGTTTAGTAGTTCTCTGCCAGGAATCTATTCCAAGAATTCTCTAAGAGGTCTAATCAGCTCCGTACCTTGGTTTTAGATTGAAGGAGGTTTTGTATCTCTCTCTCAGGACTCGATTTCCCAGATACCCGCAAGGGTAGCCCGGAAACACTGGAGCTGGATTTCTCGGCAGGAGAAAAAACAGAGTCTCGCAGTGCGTCAGCTGGAGGGTCGGCTTCCTTCGGCACTTGCTGCTGCAGGCAAGTAGATAGTCGATCTGCTCCAAACCACCTTGTGTTTGTCTGGGTAAACCTAGGCATATTTATACCTTGAAGATGCAGAGTTTGACGCATGTTTGGACTTAATAATGTCACTCAAAGGCTAATTTCTTGGAAAATGCCAGGAGTTCTTGGAGCAGGGGGAAGTCCCTAGCTGCTGAAGGCAGGTTTTTCCAACAAATCGTTGTTGATTCTCGGAACTTAGTGGAAGTAGCCATGCCGTATTTGGGCTGCAAGGCACAGGCCAATTATGGTAGTGATTTCTATGCCTATATAAGTATATGATAAAGTATACCTATATAAGGGCATAAATCGGGAAAATTACACTAGGGTCCCAGATTCATTTACAACACTCCTTGTAGATCACCTTCAGCTTTGCAGGGAATAACAGCATGTATTGTATTCGAAGTGCTCTCAACTTGGCTTTCACTGAATCAAAGGATCGTCGCTGCTTTTGTACCTCTTGGCTGTAGTCCGGGAAGATGATTATACGCCCATTTTCGTGCTGGATGTCGCCCAGTTTCCTTGCCTCCCGCAGGATCATATCTTGGTCTAGGAAGTTTAAGAAGCGAGCAATGACTGGCCTCGGTCGCTCCCCGACCGGAGATCTCTCCATCAGTGCTCTGTGTGCCCTCTCAAATATAAAGCAAGTGGAGAATTTGTCCTTTGGGAATGTGCTAAACAGCCATGAGTGGAGAAACTCCGACATAATTGGTCCCTCAATTCCTTCTCTAAAGCCTACAAAGCGGAGGTTGTTACGTCTCGCTCTGTTTTCCGCATCGTCCACCTTCCAGAGAAGCTGCTTATGAGAAGCTCGGGGAGCCACTAGGTCTTTCTTCAAGTCCTGCACAATGTCTTCCGCCTCCCCTATTCTGGTCTCTGTGTTCGTCATCCGTTCAGGCAGGTTGTGGAGATCTTGTCGCAGGAGCATCACCTCCGTCCCCACCTCTCCGATCTTGTTCTCGAGGGCCTTGCGGGACGCCTGTATCGCACTCATTAGAAGGGCCATGTCCGAACTCGCCCCACTCGGTTCCGCTGCCGCCGCCGGCGGGACCATGGCATACCTGTCTAAGGTGCCCTGTTTGGGGGGATTGGGATCTAGTGTTTTCTTGCCCATCGTAGGCAGCGCTACTGTTGTTCCCTCGCCTGGCTTTCTGACCTCCGAGCCGCAATTCCGCGGAATCCTCGGTGTTCTCGCCGTCATCCACCCTCGCGTCGCAGCACTCCTCACCTCTCAGTCAGTTGGGACTCAGGCGCTAGTTCCCAGGCTTGTGTGGCTCGACCCAGCCCCCGTCCAGTGCCGTCAACCAGGACTTCTTCCGCGCTATCTGGCTTTCACGTGCCTACTTCCGGGGATGGGGGGAGGCCTTACCACCACTCCTCCATTCAATATCTATTTCTGGCCAGCACTCTGGGCACCACTCGCCCTCCATGACCTCCACTGAGCTCCCTAGTTGTTCTCCTCAAAGGCAGGGTTGCGGTACCCTCAATAAGAGGGAGTGTCTCCACCAGCCTCCCGGCCCGGGCGATGCCGTGTACAATGGGTCTAGAGTCCTTGGGCTGCAGGACATGCGATGTGCGGACTTCCGCCAACCTCATCCATCAAGGACCTGCACGCATAGGGCCATGCCGGTTTCGGACCTCAGCGGTCCCTGTCGCAATGCAGATGGGGGAAGGGAGGTCCCAATCCAGTGATTTCCTCAAGACGGTCCCCAGGGTCCACAGGCCTGCAGCGGGAGGATCCCAGAGGGAAGCTCACCTCCAGCCTACCAGATGCCTCAACGCCGCCGGCTCTTCTGCCCTGCCGGGCCGCCGTCACTCTCAGGGCGCCCACCGCTCGAAGGCTGCACTCCAGGAGGGCCGCACCGCACCAGGCCCTTTCCGTCTCTGGCCCACAGCTGCACTCAGCAAGCGCCGCCTCGCGTCCGCATACCCCTGGTCGGGGACCTCCCAGTAGCGCACAGCGGGGTCCTGCTCTGCAACGCCGAGCCCCGGCACTCACGTAGACCCTCGCCACTGTCTCCTCACTTGTTAGAAGGGGTGGGTGACCCAATATACCCTTGCGGGCTCGGGCAAACAATATGTATTCAGAAAGGTACTAGCAAGGATTTTATTTTGAGATTCAAAACTTACAGCGTAGTAAGGTCTATGTTGCTAGAGCTCCTAAACTGAAATAATCAGTCACTGTAATAATTATTGTCACAATTTAAGATCGTTGAAAAGACCTCAAGTAGCTACCACACTAGCCCTGAGGAGATCAAACAATTCAAAAATGACAATTCTGTTCACCAAATGAAATTCAGAAGAAAGAATAATGAAAAGCAACACAAGAATTATTTATTTCAAAGAAACTTATTATTTGTATCTTCAAATCAAATTCACCTTTGACCCGACCCATGCGGCTGCTTGCTTCCGGTTTAGTTCGAATCTCGATTCATAAAGAACGTTTCCGGTTTTAAGTATCGTGAAATACAACCTGGCTTGGTATCTTTGATTGAATGCCATCTAAGGGACATGTTTATGAATCCCTAAGGGGTCATCCATACTGCACTAAACTCTCCGTCCTGATGATGGTCTTTGGATAAAACCACATAAGACCGAAACGTCGACACACCAGTCCATGTCTACATTCGACATCTGACTTACTGGTTATTCCAACAAGGAGTCATTCTTTCATTTAGTATATAGACTGGATTGTTTATCTTGTGTATTTATGGAATGATTTTTTCGTTTCCTTATTCCTAAGATTTACCTACAATTAATTTGATTATGTTACCTTGTAAAATATGAATTTGATTTGAAGATACAAATAATAAGTTTCTTTGAAATATAATTCTTGTGTTGCTTTTCATTATTCTTTCTTCTGAATTTCAGTTGGTGAACAAAATTGTCATTTTTGAATTGTTTGATCTCCTCAGGGCTAGTGTGGTAGCTACTTGAGGTCTTTTCAACGATCTTAAATTGTGACAATAATTATTACAGTGACTGATTATTTCAGTTTAGGAGCTCTAGCAACATAGACCTTACTACGCTGTAAGTTTTGAGTCTCCTCACTTGAGCCTTGGGGCCGAAGGCGGAGTCTCGCCGTCCCCGTCCGACTTTGTCGAGGTCGCGTTACTCCCCTGCAGCCCTCACCAGCCCGGTCCAGCGAGCGGGCGGTCGCACTCCAAGCAGCTGCAGATTGTGTCTTTTGCCGGGTCTGGTCCGCAGCGCCGGCTTCAGAGACACGGAGCCTGTGCTATTTTAGGCCGCGCGTCTGCTCTCCAAATCCGTTGCAGTTTCCACTGCAAGAGCGGAGCGCCCACAATCCCGGCAGGCACCTATCTATAGACACGGGATGCAGGAACCTTTAAGAAGCTGTAAGACGCCTTTATCAGGGTCCCCTATATAGTCATCGGATCACTGCCGATAGCCGGAGCTGTGGAGCTCACGTCCTACTCGGCCATGTGTCTAGCCACGCCCCCCCTTGGGTTGTAATCCTTGATGCATCATCAGATATAAAAAATATAGTTTTTGGAAGATTGTTCCATCTAATTTTGCCTCAAACTGTAAATATCTGTATTTTGATATAAATGTGTACAATCTATAATTATGTGTGAGACAAAAAAAAATAACTGTGATGTAATTACCTGTTTCAGCGCCTCTCAGATTCTCTGGTTGCTGTAATCTGGTTTTTAGGACCCCCAATGGAATACTGGCTGTTTGGAAGCTCTCGCTACAATAATACATTCTATGTAAATCGCCCGCTGCACCCTGTGTCTATACTTACACTATCACAAAAGAAAAATAGTAAGAGACAAACATTTTGACCAAAATAAATACCACACCCTAGACCTAGATGCATACTGCACATAGGGGAGAAGGGAATCCTAGCATCCATGTCGTCCACATTTTCCAGACTGCGAATTCATGCGAAATGGGGAGGAAACAGCAATAAAGTTCCTTTATTTAGTCCCACTTACTGATCAAAAAATATCAATGTAATACTTGGGAGATTTAACTATAGGTAGTGTTAAAAAAAGGAATGATGCCCTCTTTGCCTATTTTTGTATAGTGCTCATATGCAAAGACTCCTTGATTCTGAATGCACGATTTGCTGTTTATGGACTTTTGGTTAAATGTAGTACTAAACGTAAAGGTTTAAATTAGCCTGCTAAGAAGCTAGATTTAAAAAAGTAGGACTCGTTTACTGGAGGTGCACATTGCATTGCTCTCCCAGTGAAGATCATTATAATAAACATTTCGTATATACTACTTGTTAGAATAGTTTAGACATTTTGTAACATTGTGACTGTGGGTGTAAATATTAGCCAAGTTATTGTACCTGAACATGTCAGAATAGGGACGTAGTCCTGGCAAAGTTGTACAGGAACGCAACCATGTGATATTCAGGAAACAAAGAAATTACAGAAGTGAGTGCTTTAATCGCTGAGTTATCCTAATTTATTTGAGCTTTCAGTAAAGTTGTAAAGGAGGCCCACACCTGGGAGGAAAGAAGACCTGTATGTCATTCCGTGCTGCAAAATGTTCACAGCCGAGTTAAAATCATTCATACCCCACTACACATTCATGTAGGTTTGTGAGGCAGTGCCCTCTCGTGTTCCTGGCCAAAGGGGACTTGACAGTTCGGGCTGGATTGTTGTTTTTGGAGCAGGACAAATACTGATTTGCATATGGGTGGTCTCTGTCTGGATTGGCATAGTGGGCAAAATACAATGGTCTGGGTTCCTGTCTGGAGCAATCATCAGTGGCTGAGATGATTTCAAGAATTACATCCATCACCTTGTGTAAGAACTGGGGGTCTATAATTGGCAGAGGTAGGTAACTTTGTCCAAGTAGGGACCCTTGATTTTAGACAGGGTAAGGGGGATACACACTTCAGATAACCCCTGCTCACCCCCTTGGTAGCTTAGCACAAGCAGACAGGCTTATCCCAAAGGCAATGAGTGGAGTATTTGTACTCAAAACACAGTGATACAGTGATAACACAACAAATGAACAGCACACAAGTTTAGAAAAATGAAGCATCTTTATCTAAACTCAAGAAGACCAAAACCACAAAAATCCAACATACGTTTAGTGAAATAGCACTCAAAAAGTAATTTCCAAGATAAAGCTTGTAGAAAACAAATAGCTCTACCTAGGTCTATTACGTAGTCGTAACAGAAATAAATCCAAAGAGCGGTGCCGACCGCGAGGTGTGCGATGTCTATCACGGAGTCACACAGACTCACAAACAAACAGTACCTTGGAAACGAAGTCTATGATGATATACAGAGTGGTGGTGGTGAGGCGTTGTGCCACGGTTGAAGCCAACTCCCAGGCTACCATAGGGAGGAGAGGCTACGTGTCGAATCCACGACAGGGGAAGTCGGGTGCGTCGGAAGTGAGGTGTCGGTTCTGGTGTGGCAATGTGAAGTTGGCGAGTTCATGGAGTCACCTCTGCAGTCATCAGTGCCGCGATAACAGGATGCAGACGCTTGCGATGATGGAGTCAATGCAAGCGCTGGCATCAATAATGCCGATAACTGCAGGCATTGGCAGGCATCAGATCTGATATGCAAGCCGGGCGGTGCAAAGTGACTTCACGAGCGGTGCCCCTGGCCTTAGTGCAGGTCGCGGTGTAACAGCAGTGCTACTGACGGCATCAGATATTGCTTTTCTTGCTTCTTTCAAGTTGCTTTCAGGTCACAGCAGCAGGAACAACCTCCAGTGGCCCAAAACTGAATAGGCACCTCATGGCAGGTCATAACTCTCATCAACAGAGTACAGGGGAGCTGGGGGTAAAGTCTTTGTGCACCTGAGACTTCAGAACAGGAGTCCAGCACACACAGGCCCTTGGAGATTTTTCTTCAATGAGGTTTTTCAGCAAAGTTCCAGTCTTTGTCCTTTTCTTGGCAGAAGCAGCAACGGCAGGCCAACAGCATACATCAAAAAAGGGGCAGTAATCCTAGTCACAGCTCTCCAGCTTTTCTCCTTGGCAAAGGTTCCTCTTGAGTTAAGAAGTGATCTAAAGTTCTGCAGTTTAAGGTGCACAATTTATACACCATTTTGCCTTTGTTTTTCTTTGTGCAAGGGTTTCTGAGCCCAGTCCAACCCAGTTAAATCCTCAATGCTGCGGTATGACCATAGGGGGTGGAGACAGCATTGCGCAAGGGAGACAGGGAGCAAGGAAATCTTCTCCCACTACTCTAAATGCAGCCAAGTTCCATTCATCCCAGCTCTGAGTCGTCCCCTTCCCCCCAGTGGCTTTCTACAGTGAATGAGCATCCCCAGCCCCTGTCACTCTAAAACCAGACAGTCAGTCAACAAAGAATGGTTAAACAAGAAAATACCTACTTTCTAAAAGTGGCATTTTCAAACACAATTAAAAAACTATCTTTACTATAAGATGTGTAATTAAATTCTTAGTTCAGAGAGCCTAAACTTCTCTATCTTGTACAAATAGGAAGCTATACTTGTAAGATGTTACACAGTATCTCCCATGTTATCCTCTAGGACAGATAGCTTTTCAATAATGAAAAACGAAAATGGCAGTATCTCAGAACATGTCACAAACACCAGGACATGTCGTACCCTTCACATACACTGCACCCTGCCCATGGGGGTACCTTGTGCCTACTTACGGGGTGCTTTACATGTAAGAAAAGGGAAGGTTAAGGCCTGGCAAGTGAATGCAGTTGCCAGGTAGACATGGCAGCTTAAACCAGCGCAGACACACTGCAGTGGCAGGTCTAAGATACCTTTTCAGGGCTACTCATGTGGGTGGCACAATCAGTCCTGTAGGCCCACTAGTAGTATTCGATTTACAGGTCCTGGCACACTCAGTGCACTTTACCAGGGACTTACCAGTAAATCAAATATGCCAATCAGGGAGAACCAATTGTAATGACAATTTACACAGGGAGCACTTGCACTTTGACACTGATCAGCAGTGGCAAAGTGCCCAAAGCATCTAAGCCATCACAAACGAATCCAGCACATCATCAAAAATACAGGAGGTAGAGGCAAAAATTCTGGGGAAACCACGCCAAAGATGCCAAGTCTCACACCTTGTTTTTTTTAGTTCTCACGACAGTAGCATCAACATTCCCACATTCCTCAGAAATGCGTACTTAACTATGGTAGGCTTTTATTACCATTTAAGAGGACTAAGCATCAGATTCCAAGTGATTTACCTGTTCCAAGATGGCAGCCGTACTCACCATGGAGTCCCAGCAGAGGCCCTCAAAGGGGGAAGTGGGATACCCAGCAAGTACTAGCCTCTAGAACTTGAAATAAGATGTGTCTGATTGGCTAAAAGCACTTTTTAAAATGTAACTGACTGTCTTATCTAGGATAGAGTGAGGATAAAGAGGAACACATTTCAAATTGGGAAATGGGGGCTCATGGCATATACCTAGGAACATATTAGCGCAGTTACAACTTCGTACATAAAATAATGAGTAATTACCTACTCAAGCATCTAGATAGCACTTAAATTGTTGTATGGAGTATTGAAGGTGCTACGCAAACACAATGCAATGCAATATGCCAAGGTCAAATATCAGCTGTAAAGGCACTAGTAATATAGTGTAACATAATACTTTGGTAGAGACAGTTCCTTTCTTTTCCCTTTGTCACTCGACTTTCTATTTCGTTATTAATTTTGCATAACTTTGCTTATCTCTTTCAATTGCATGCACTCCTGGTTACTCAAAATTTTCCTCTCCCACATGCTTTTCCTCAGTCTCCGTCTTACACAATTGAGTTGCTGCAACACCCTCCTCGTCTCTTTTTTCGTATTTTATTCCAATACCCTCCTGCAAAAAATCCCCTATCAAAGCCATTTCTCTGGCTTTTGAATAAACAAGACATTAAATTATGGGCCTTCCATGAACTCTTTATCTGTTTGGTGGGCGGACAAGACCATTGATGGAAAATTAATTCGGCTGAACATACAGGTCTGGCTGACAGTGTCATCAATGGTATGAAAGTACTCCACAGTTACTCTCAAGAATTTTCATTTGTGCCAAATAAAAATTCTTATTAACATTAGACAGTTGAGTAAAACTTTAAAAAACAAAAACAATGCGTTTCCGAATCTGGAGAGTGAAGACTTATCTTTCAAATGGAGATATCCATATTCTCTTGCGCAAATGCTTTCTATTAGTACTTTATGAAGGCCTTCTTCTGAAAGGAGTAACTTGAACTCCTATCCTAGCCCGTTCCATGATGCGCAATTCACTGAAGCAGTAAAACTAAGAAAACACAGAAAGGCAGCAAATCACGGTCTTAACTGAACCTGAATTACATGAAGGGCGCAAGCACCTTAGGTGGTGTCCAAAGGAAGCTGCGAATGCTGCCTCTGTGGCTCTCGCCATCCATAAATAGCATTCTACATTCTTAATAAAGAGTGAACACACGGGGCCAAATTCATAAAATCTAATAGTAGGGACAGAAATTTGCACTTCTGCCTGAACAGATTACTCATTTTTCATATTCACAAACATTCCTAGACGTACACCTTAAGAGCTGCACTAGGTCCAGGGTTCTATTCGTATTTGTGCAATCTCCTGCAGGGTCATATTCCAGAGTGTGAACTTCTGCAGTGCCTACAATCCTGCATAGGTGCAATAACTCCCCTTTGCAAATGCACACTTTCTTTCTTCCTGGGTAAAATATCTTCCCTCATGCAGACAGCTTCCCCTACACCCTCATCAAATGTGGGGGTGATCCGTTTCGATTCCCATCCAGGCAGGAGGCTACTCCAGCCACTGTCTATTGGCTGGATACCTTAATGCCCAAGGACATCTGAAGTATTTTGAGCCAAACATTTTAAGAGGGCCCCTGTTTGGAACTGCTTTAAATTTATGATCCAATTTCAACTCTTTCATGCCCTCGTTGGCCAGGTCACCGACAGTGCACAGGCACTCTTATCCAAATTCTAAATATGTTTATATCTAATATTCAGTGACAATGATATGTGTTTTCAATATTGTAACACATCAGCAACTCTCTAAATTTGCAAATAATCTCTGTGACACCCTCCTATTTCTCATATGTGAGGTCCTGTTTTGATCTTGTTGATGGGTGTTGCATGAATCTTCAACACAAAATTTCTCTGCAAAGTGTCCCTAATAGACTCGGACACATCACCTAAGATCAAAACAAATTAAAGGAAAATTGTATTTATAACAATCTGTTTAAGAAGTATTCAGGGTCATCAGGGCAAGACTCAGCAGAACAGAGCTGGCTCTATCAGGGGGCCCCCTGAAAGGCTGGGGCCCTTGGCCAGAGCCCACTTTGCCCATGCTTTAACAGTCTCTGTTAATGTCCAGTGTCAGAGGAAGAAAGGCTCAGGCTTGTAAAAGTCCATAAGTAACTGTTTCCAAACTTCGGAGGCACACCATGCCTTGGAGCGCCCCTTCCCCACCCTCTGAGTGGGGCTTCGGACTTATGCGCATTGTTACGGGATAAATATTCAGTACTGAATCAAATGAATCGTGCCAAGAATCCTTGACTGCACTCCTGGCACAGGTCAATGGAGGTATTTCCGGCCAGAAACATATGTTTGAAAATTCCTGTATGAATAGGATGCACTCTTACTCCTTCATGAATGGGGCCAGCTTTGACTAGCTCACCCGCCCCAGACGTTGGGGTCCTTTTGGCTGAACGAGAGGAAAAGCCCTGAGGCTGCCCCCGAGTGCACCTAAAAAGTGAAGATTAGGAATGCCTCAACCTTAATCAAGTCTTCAAATTAGATTTTTACGTTTTGTTGCAGCTTTCTGACAAAAGGAATAAGGTGCATTGAAAAATATAATTAAACTAATTAGCAAAAATATTTCAGAATGCTACTGAAAGACTATTTCAGTTCTTCTTTAAATTATTATATTCATGACAACCAAAACTATGCTATGCCGATGCGCTTTACTGGAAGAGCAGAAACATGCATACCAGAATGCATTGACTGCATTATCCCTCACTCATATCACATGAAATACAGGTTTAAATTGGTCTTTCGCTAACTAATAAGTCAGTCAAGCAGTGGGAATGCAATCTGTTTAAATACCGGAAAGGGAGAAAAAAAAATCTGAACAGAAAGGCTGCCAGATCTCAAGAGACTTAGAACAAAACCTCTCGGTAAGAGAAGGCTGCTGCCTCGCTGTATGCCATCTGGCTTGAATATGCATCCACAGTATATTAAATCAAACTCCCCCGGTCAAAGGGTAAGTGGGAGTTATTGAACCAGCTAAGCAAATATATTATGATTTAATCATCGGTGCATAACGTGGTTAGCTCTCCATGCAGCATCTAATGGATGTTTGCTGGGCGTGCAGGCGGGATCCACGGACACCTCCGCTCCGCCCACTGGCCTGTCTTCCAATTAGGCCACTGGTCTTTAAGCGCGTATATTGATAGGCGCTAAGCTAGCTGCACGAGCTGTGGGGTCATTAAATTGGGAGCTATTCTAGACCCGGACAAATAACGCTTCGTCTTCAACTGAAAGCAGATCCTGATCAATATGTGATGAGCTAGGGGAGGAAAGTCAATGCTGCAAACACCGCTTATTAAAGGTTTACATGATCACAAGGTGCTTGCGCTACAAACGGTTGCACTGGCATATTCATAGGTCTTGAAAATACATGGGATGAACAGTGGCGGCTCGTCCGCTAAGGTGGAGGAGCGGCGCCCCACTCCTCAAAAGGTCAAATAAAATAACTATCATTATTATCAATTTTTTTTCCTGTTGAAGTCAGTGGTTCGTGGTGCAGGGCCGGGCTGGCCAGAGCAGGAAGAGGAGTGGTTTGCAGCAGCCAAACAGTACTGCGCACTTTACACAGCCTGTTGAGGAACATGCAAAGCCTCCAAGTCCCTGTCTGAGTGCCGAACAACGGCAATCAGACCAATCACAACGCTGCATTGTAGTGTTGTGATTTTCTATGGGGAGAGGGGGTGCTTCCTGCTGCTTACTGCTACCAGCAGAGACAGGAAGGAGAGGAGGGCAGCAGGCCGGCCCAGGTAAGTGGTTCTTCTTTCCATTTCATTTTCTTCCTGCCCCCACCCGCCTCACCACTCACGATCGGTAGCAGCCGCTACTGGATATGAATGCACTGTATAATGCATCTTACACAACAATGCGGACGATGAGAAGCAATTTATAATGTTTCATCCAGGGTTTGAGTCAGGGTACCACACAGGTGGACGGCGTCCCCACACTTATTTTTACCAGGAGCTCGATAGCTGGAGCAAAAAAAAAAATGCCACTACTTTTAAAACACAGAGCATGTAAAGCAAGAGTATACACCTGTTTCTTACTCCAAAGGAATTAGAATAAAATCACATCTAAAGGGTGAGCGAGGGGAGGCAATGAGTCAGATTGTGCAAGCCACCTTTCGTGACGCCACTTCCTGTTGTGACGTCAGCATCCACCCACTTTTTTTAGGACTTGTGCCCGGGTTTCATCTTCTTAATGATAGGGGTGTGCGACAGACTGACTTGAATGGGTAGAGATGACTTTAAATGTGTGGAACTGGAGGGTTGAGAGACTGAGTGAGGTATTAGGGGCTGGTGGAGTGAGTTTGTGTGTTCCCCTTTTTTTGATGGCTTGCAGACCTGAAGCATCTCATTAACCCCTTCGCTTCAGCTCGTCATCAGCCACGGTGGTCGTGTGGGGATGACGAGCTGAGCTCGTCATGTAACGCGGCTTTTAGAAAAAAGCCGCACAGGGGAAAAATAACCGCCGCAGCGATGCGGTTAAAAAAGCTTCCAACTGGACCAGAGGTCTTCAAACGGTGGGACGCCCCTACCTAGGGGTCCCTGGTGGAATCACCAGGATGAAAGGGAGGGGTGGTTAGGTTAGGGCATGGGTCTCCAACCTTTTCTGTACTGAAAGTTAATTCTGCTAAAGGAAAGTCATCACGAGCTATTAGCATATTTTAAAATAATGAGCACATATGACACTACCTAAGCAAGATTATCAGTAGTGACCACCCAAGCAATACATGTGAAGATAATTAATGAAATAACATCCAAAGCATCACAGGTCCTGCAGCACAAAGGTCGCCTCAACTCAAGCTTGAATTATCTTTCAACTCACAGGCATTGCCATTTTTTATTTATGAGAGGGGTTGCCACTATTGTCAGGGATGGCTACAAGTGGACTAGTCATGCTCTTAATAGGCCAATGATGGCTTCCAGAACGCCATAGCTAGACCAAGAATGCCAAAAATGGACAAGGATAACCATTATTATGCCATACGCACTATTAAACATGAACAAACACAACTGTGCCAGAGATTAACTCACTGCACTGTCCGTTGTGCTGTTCCACTGGGGAACACACACCTGCATGATTGTTGACATTTAGTGTCCCAGTGATGGTAGCAATGGTTTCGCTGGAATCTCATAATATATTAATAATTGTTATTTCAATCTGCGGCGCAGCTGTTTAATGGGCTCTGCATGCTATGTGGTGTCTGTCAGCAAACAACAATGATGACTCAGGCAGTGAGTGTTAATGTTACACATCTGAGCGAGCCCCTTGCCTGTGTTGCTAATTTTCTCGCAAAGCGCGTGCCTGCCCCACTGTCACCCGGCACTTTGTGTTTACATGGATCCGGCGGGCCGGCTGCATGTCGCCTCTGTTATTTTGCGGCAACTGCAAGGCAGGGGGGATTGGTCTAGGGTTGAGATCAGGGACGTCAGCTATACTCCCTTGACGAGCACCACCTGGATAGTACAGTAAGACTGTTATTGGCGCATTATGATCGCAGCTGAGGTCCTCTCAGAACGACTTTAGAGGATGTTACGCTCTCTTTGCCTGGCAGGATCAAGATTTTTTTTTTTACTTTCCTGACCTGCACAGTTCCAGAGCCTTGCACCTCAAGGAATATGCAGTCTGATGGATGTGGCGATCCCGCCGAATTAAAACAAGTTTAGCCCAGACCTCTTTGGCTCCACATGTATGTTGGGGGCACCGGGTGCTCATCATGCATACTCTGTGGTGTCCGGTCACACAGCCGTGCAGTCAGGGCCAGATTAAGACCTTTAAAGGCCCTAAACTCTTAAACGATTTTGGTGCCCCCATATATATCTAATTCAACATATAAACAATTATAAGCCATAAAATAAAATAGAATTTTTCGAAATGAAACAAAACTTACAGTAAGATGGAAAATAATGCTATTTTTGTATACTTCCACTTCATTTATAGGTCCAACTGCATCAGTTTTGGACCATATGGCCTATGGTAAATCCGGCAATGGAAACTTTCTATGGTTCCCACCTTCCCTTGATGCCCTAAGCACATGCCTATTTTGCTAAATGGTTAATCCAGCCCTGCGTGTGGGGCACGGTCTGTATTTTTAAAAAGCAGCCACACTCACCTGTAGACAGACAATAGCACTGTGGCACATGACATTGCGACTGACTCTAGGCCGCAGCATTGAATTTGAGCCCAAGAGAGAGCCTCGGCCAGCACACTACAGCGCCAGCATTACAGGCCCCAGCTTAAAGCACTAAGGCAGTGAGTGAAGGCAGCTGAAATTGTCTTATCATCTTGGCAGCCAGCACTTTTGGAGACTCTGCCTGGATACCAATGATCAAACTGTCGACCACTTCTGCCATTGAGCAGCAGTGAGCTCCTCAGAGAGAGAGACCAATTACTTCCAGGACCAAAATGCCAGTACAAGGCCAAATTTAGCAGATCCGGCAGTGGCTGAACACAGCTGGGGAGAAGTGGCTAGCAGTACCAGATCAGTCCATAATCAGGTAGCTCAGAGTCTGGTGTAGGAAGACCATATAGCCAAGACAGGCCAGTAGGACCCTGGTGTCATGGAGGTCATATATTGAGGAGGGGGACTGGAGAGAGGAATCTGATTTGCTGATTGAGTACCATTGATGCAGTACGTGGCCAGGTCTGGACATCTAAATTGTGGTGGCAAGGAGCAGTTGTTATGCAGAGCAGCACTTCTGGCTACCCAGTGAGTGTAGTGTGGCCACTCCAACCACCTGAATGTTGTTATCATTGAAGTGGGAAGCATGAACTTCATTGCTTGGTTTTACTTGCGACAAGTGTTACACATTTTGTTGTTGAATATTACTCATAAGCACACTGAAGCCATGTAAATATCACACATAAGTCATCTGAAAACGTGGCAGCTAGGCACTCTACCCATCACCTTGGTTGGGGCAGTTTTTGCCACATGTGGTACATCAAAAAAGTCCTAACCATTTAGACAACACAAGGATCTATCCGGGGATTTCTAGATTATCTTAAAAAAAAACAAGCAGGTTAAGGAGCATTAACTTAAAATCCAAGACTCAAGGCCATTTGGCAGCTTTGAAAGAAAAGATCACAAAACATCATGTACGTATTTGTCAGCGGTTCAGTGTAAAGCCAACCTTCTCATTTAGTGCTAGTTGAAAGGAGCATTATTGAAAATGTCCAGACTAGAAGTCATAATAATGTATGTATAAACAAATTCCACAGGACATATTGTCTCCCATTCAAAACCCTATATTGTTGAATATTAATCCGGGACAATTATGCTGCAGCCGATTTGATACATTGGAGCTAATCTGCCTTCACCACACAAAAATGTTTAGCCTGTGAACTGTAGAAACTTGCCTCATAAGTCAGCCGATGGGGGTAAAGGTTTCTGGGGGCCTACCCTACCCACTTTGAGCATTTTCAAGATGGCAAAAGTCTTTGGCCACACTAAACATAGCCTCTGAGGGCCAAGTGTGCCTGTGGGGAGTTACTTGGCTAATCCTAGTGTTCGCCCACATCGAACATTAAAATTCAGCTTGGAGCAGAGACTGTACCCTCAACAAACTCAGAGACAGAAGTCTGGTAAGACAAAAGTCCTTCAGCAACCACACAGTAGGTACACGAGAATTGTCTTGGAATACTTTTCATTACCCCTTCAAGTGTCCCCCAAGGCGTATATGTAAACCCAGAGATACAAGTATGGTAGGACAAAAGCGGAGTTCTTCGGCAACCAGAGAGTATATCCACAAGAATGTCTTGGCATCCTGTTCTCTCACTTAAGAGTGTCCCTCAAGTATCACATGTGAACCCAACAGACCTATACAGCACAATTTGACAGTGCAGTGTATAAAGCACGAGTTGACACTGTAGTGTCAAAAAGGATGCCCTCACCCAGCATAGTGTCAAAAAGGATGCCCACAGACCCTACCCTGCATATTCAGAGGAGTCATCTCTGCCCATTCAGGTCAGCCTATTGCTTGCTCCTGAGAAGCATTTCACAACTATTCAAGGCAAATTCCTGGCTGGCAGAATCTAGAGAGCAAATGCAAATTAGCCTCCAGCAAAGCATGATTGGACACACAAGGATCCCACAAACTTGAATGGTCTGTGTAACAATGTTCTCTGAATTGTCCAACAAAATCAAATAGACTATCAGAAGAAATTGGTGCATTGTCACATAGTTGACCAAAATTAAGTTGACAAGTTGACAATAAACAAAGACTGTCTTTTCATTCAAGGTGGGCTAAAGTATTTGAGATCAAGTGGCCATACTAAATGTGGAAAACTAACAGACACGAATACCCAAAATACCCTGTGGAATCTTTCTAAGGTAGCAGGCCATTTCCCTTGCAGGTTCTGTAATGGTTGTCCACACACTACACACTCAAAAACATTGGCATTTTGGACTTGAGATACAGTTGGACTGTCAGATCTACAATTGCGCGGATGATACACAGCTTATCATCCAGATTGATAATTCATCAGCTGCCCAAGTGAAGACCCAAAACATTCTTAAATTCATTACCAACTGGATGACGTCTAACTTTTTGAAAATCAATCTGGACAAGACTGAGGTCTTGACCATTGCCACCGCGCTTAATCCGTCGAGTAACCTTTTTTGGCCGCAGGAGCTGGGCGCAAACCCAGCAGTCCCAGCCTTGGTCGTAAAGAGCCTTGGAATTAAGATAGATGCTGATCTGTCTATGTCCCAGCAGGTGTCTGCAGTAGTGGGAGCCTGCACAGGCCTGATGAGACAGTTCCGCAAGCTGCCCCCCTTCTGAGTTTCTCCACTCTTAGACTGATCGTGTCAGCGATGATCATTTCTCGCTTGGACTATGGTAACGCCCTTTACATTGGCCTTCCGGAGAAACTACTGAGTCGGCTCCAGGTTACCATGAACGATGCGGCCAGGCTGATTTTTAAATTGCCCAGGAAAGCTCATGCCACCCCTCTACTGCAGCACCTGCACTGGCTCCCGGTGAGGTAGAGAGCTAAGTTTAAGGGCCTTTGCATTGCCCATAAGGCCATTCATGGCCAAGCCCCACAGTATCTAAAAGATCGCCTAGTTCTGTACACTCCCATTCGGACGCTACGGTCCTCAGAGGCTTGCCTGCTGAAGTGTCAGCGTTTTAGGCTGGCTACCAAAGGGGGCAGAGCTTTTTCAACTGTCATCGCCCCTTTATGGAACAAACTACCAGGGATCGTGCGTAAAGAGCTCACTCTTCTTCCATTCAGGAAGAAGTTGAAAACGGTTCTCTGCCAAGAGGCATGGGGGTCAGATTAATTTCTGTCCCTGGGCTGGGTGGCTAGGTTACGTTTTTTTTTCTGTCCTTTTACAGCGCTTAGAGACCTGCAGGTGATAATTGCGCTCTATAAATATAAATGCCAATACCAATACCAATTGGTACAGGGGACACATACCAAACTGTAACAGCCCAAATGTTGGAAATATGCTTGTATACTCATGTAACCTCAAGTACATAGGCATGACGACACCTAAAGAAAATAAATCAGGATTCTAAAACCGATATTGAGCATCAGATGTGCAAAGTTAACAACCAAATTAAAGACACATTTTAAAAAGATACAGCACACCGCCAATTACAAACAATGAATTGTGATAGAGATGTTGAACCGAGGATAATAATAGAGCTTCTCTAATAGGAAAAAGGTGGATTTTTAAATTGTGCTCTAACATCAGTGGATTTAACTACAAGATTAACAGGAACATTGATGTATAACCCACACAAACAATTGTGTGTGTTGCACTGGTAACACACATCATATGGTGTCTACACTAATCAAGAAACCATGTCCAATGACAAGGTATCTGAAATACTTCACCGAATTAAACAAAAGCTCTACTTCGCCCTACATACACTGTCATTATACATGAGGTTTTGTGGAGTGTCTAACAAAGAAACAGATGTTTGCCTGTAGCAAGATGCTCCAATCTTCAAATGTCTAGTGTCCCATCAAGGCCCTTCATAGATAGCAATAACTCACCAGAGCTTATGTAGACCCTATGTGCCTAAATCTCACATGACCTGGAATTGGTTAACTACCCAATTTCTTTAGAAAAAAGAACTTTAGCATATGTGTAGTTACTCTCTAACACATCTAATTTTTAATATGGCTTATCCGTTGAATCAACAATTCTCATCATATTTATTATCCACATCCTGAAGGCAGGCTAGACTCCTGTCCGGGACTATATTTTCCAAAAACGCAAAGCCAACATGTCTGTGATGATGCAACACACCACAAACATGGCATTTAAAGCTTACCTTCCCCCCGCTTTCCTGTCTGATGGCGACCGGCAGAGACAGCGTCAGGGTGAAGACCGAAGAGGTGCTCATTAAAGGTAGGAGAAGAACTTGCCTTCTTCTGGAGTGAAAGCAAACTTTCATTTTTCATGTTCTCGTTCTTGTCTCTATATAGGTTATTTACAATGAGAATTCTAGTCTATGTATGCCCTGCTCATGGTGCATAACAATAAATGTTCCTAGATTAAGTTTTAGAAAATAAAACTGTTCAACTGCTGTTTGTAAACTAACACTAATATGGTCTTTGGATTGGTTCACACAGGATATTTGCCTAGTGAGAAGACAAATCCTTTAGTTCCATTACCTACAGTTTGATCTTATTTACCTCTACATTACACGGCGCACATAATAGACAATAAGAGGATAGCAAGATATAGAGGTCCTTTTGGTTCTGAAAAATGCCCTGCAACCAGAAGGCAAGCAGAGACAGGGCAGTAACGTATATCTTCAAAGTAGGGAGGGAGCTTTGCAAATGCAAATTAGCCTCCAGCAAAGCATGATTGGACACACAATAACTCACCAGAGCTTATGTAGACCCTATGTGCTTAAATCTCACATGACCCGGAATTGGTTAACTACCCAATTCTTTACAAAAAAGAACTTCAGCATATGTGTAGTTACTCTCTAACACATCTAATTTTTAATATGGCTTATCCGTTGAATCAACAATTCTCATCATATTTATTATTCACATCCTGAAGGCAGGCTAGACTCTTGTCCGGGACTATATTTTCCAAAATCGCAAAGCCAACATGTCTGTGATGATGCAACACACCACAAACATGGCATTTAAAGCTTACCTTCCCCCCGCTTTCCTGTCTGATGGCGACCGGCAGAGACAGCGTCAGGGTGAAGACCGAAGAGGTGCTCATTAAAGGTAGGAGAAGAACTTGCCTTCTTCTGGAGTGAAAGCAGACTTTCATTTTTCATGTTCTCATTCTTGTCTCTATATATTTTATTTACAGTGATATTCTAGTCTATGTATGCCCTGCTCAGAGTGCATAACAATAAATGTTCCTAGATTAAGTTTTAGAAAATAGAACTGCTCAACTGCTGTTTGTAAACTAACACTAATATTGTCTTTGGATTGGTCCACACAGGATATTTGCCTATTGACAAGACAAATCCTTTAGTTCCATTACCTACAGTTTGATCTTATTTACCTCTACATCACACGGCGCACATAATAGACAACAAGAGGATAGCAAGATATAGAGGTCCCTTCGGTTCTGAAAAATGCCCTGCAACCAGAAGGCAAGCAGAGACAGGGCAGTAATGTATATCTTCAAAGTAGGGAGGGAGCTTTGAGGAGGTTTCCTAAATAACGAGGTGCTTTCTTTTATGTTTTTAATCTTGTATGAGTGAGATAAAAAGTGTTTTCGCTTAATAAAAATTCACAGTTAAGGAGTCCATGAGCTCACATACATGTCAATTGCTCATACCAGGTGGTCATGATGAGCCTGCCTAGCATGAAGGCTAGTGGAGGGGAGGAGCTATGATGGTGATCAAGTAGGAAGTCTTAGGCGATTGAAGGTTCAACATCCTTTTCTTACTGTAAAACTCTCGCAAGTGTCACCATGAATATTTGTATTACCGTAACTGTTTAGGTCACATTATTACAGAGCATTTCTTAAAATAGAGGGGAAAACTAAACTTGATATTTACCTCTTTTAGTCACTATGATTTTATTAGTCTTCCCGTACTGTAGGGGTTAAAGGCCATGAGATTTTACTTCTTGTGAAGTCATATTGTGGGCGTGTCAAGGGCCACATGCCATCACCTTCACTACCATTGGCATTTTGGTGAATTGGCATCCATGTTCGTGCTCCTAACTCTATAACACCATCTGGCCAGTTCTGAGATGCGAGCCACTAAAGCTGGATATCCATGGGGACATGGTTGTGGGTGCCCCCCTCGTGTAGCACCCAGTCCCCTTCAAGTGACTTTAGACTAGTTGAGCCCCTTACTGGTTTCACATCCTGTGACTGAGACCCACAAACAATGTCTGGCGTTTGCTCCCTGACTTTTTGCTTTGCCAATGTATGCTCGGTTTAGTCATGTTTTTTGTAAAAAAAAAAAAAAAGAAAAGTTGTTGAGGGAGATGACAGGCCCACAATATTATATAAAAAATTACCTAAAATCAAAAATGTCTTTGGGCCTCAAAGAAATTACAGATTGTCATAATAGCCCATGGAACGGAAGCGGGCTTACGTGCCTGGATGCGCTCCTGAAAGTACAGAAGGCCATCATTCCCAGTGAAATAAGCCAATGGCTGGAGGGGCTTGATCATGCGTCTCAGGCTGTAGACTGTAGTGGGCGAAAATGAAAAGTGAATGACACAGCAACAGACAAATAGTGAAAGTGGCTGATTGAAAGCCCCTTATAAGTAATAACATTAAAGAGATAGTTTTAGTAAAATAAAAAAGGTGTTGGCTAGCATCAGAGCTACAAATGATTAGACTCTGCAAAACGCTCATTCAATGCATACAATCTACAAAACAAGTGCAATCATTTTGTTCAGTATCAAAAAGTGCACATAAAATACAAGAAGTTCGGTTATGTTTTATATTTAGGGAGTTTGCAGGAGCTGCCAATGGTATCTTATATCCCAGAATCCATTGGGCAGGATTCAAGCTGGGCTTATATTGAGATACCGTTCCAGTAGACCCAGGTGGTCTCTGATTGGGGGAACTGAGTTTCACCTGGTGGTCTCAGGGCACCTGTGCAAACTGTCAGCAAGGATTATGTAAAACTTAACTAGTAAGAGTGAGATCATCCGCTGCTATGTCTAACGTTTGTTGATTGGTTGAACGTCTGCGCATTCCTCCTTAGACAAGTAGAATGAACCGAGCTGCCTGATCTGATTAAACATGTAATTGGGATACAGGGTCTGTCAATCTCTATGGTGCTAGTTTTCATATTTAAGTGAGTTCAAGAGATGACAATTTTGTGAGGAGGGTACAAATTGACAGTTGCTGAGTTTAGTATGAATATGCGCGAAAGGGATTCAGTGAGGATTAGACTGCCTAGGAGATAGGGGGTTTATCTATAAGAGAAAAAGAAAGCAATTCTGAGAGACATATAAACAAGCATTTGCTATGCAATAGGTCTTGCATTTGCGAAATTTTAAGCTATTGGCATTGTAAGTGACAATGCCTTTTATTTATCTGTTTTTAAAATCAACACATAGACAAAAGCTTTGTCATTACCAATGCCAGTAGCTGAAAGTTTCGCAAATGCGAGAACTATTGCATTGCAAATGCTTGTTTTGTATTGCACAGCTTCCCTTCCATGTTTGCCTCGCCATGCCCTCGGTCGTGCTTTGGGTTCTCGTGGACTGATTCGTTAATGGAGGTTATCAGGGAGTTCACATAATCATCTGATCATAGATGATCTTTAAAGCATTAATAATAATAATGTAGATATTGTTTGGTGCTGCACTCAGATTCCTCGTTCCAAAAAGTGGGATATACCCCCCACTTGGGCTTTACATTCGGCTCATATTATCCTGCTGGTTGTAACCCGATTTAGACTTTTGACACCGCAAATTCCGCCCAATACAGGATTACAAAGCGAACGCAAATCAGCACATCAGAATGCCACTGTTGCCACGTATGCCCCATTTGAACTTGCTCAATTTGGAACGGGGGCGCAGGGTGCGCACCTCCCATTAACTCAAATAAGTGGGTGTGCAATTTGCACCCCTATTTTACAGCCTCTTCGTAATCAGGGACTTAATACGGTAAACAGTGCCACAAAGCCTTGGGAGGCAGCTGAAATATGACTTAACTGCAGCCCACTTCTGTATTTTTGCCTATCCGCTGAGTAGCCCCTTCCAGCACCGCAATTAGAGAATGCGGGATGGGTAGAAGCCATCGCTGGGCTGGTCTATATCCAAAGAAGACGTGTGCAGATGGCGCCATGGGCCCGAACATAAGCATGCGAAACAGGCCTCCACCATCTGGTTTAGTAGCACAAAATGATCATAATGGGGCACAGTGTAGCCCTGACACCCCAAGTACTACTGCACCGTTGGTAGCTGCAGCCCTGGTGCGCTGAAGCGCCATGGACGCCTCGCTAATTCCGTGCGCTTGGCCTGGCTGTAAACACAGCGGGGCACAAGGCGAGGCAGTTGCATGAGGCCCGGGGCCGAGGGCTTCAGACTTGGCATCGTGTGGTATTCTGTGCAGGTGGGAGGCAGAGGGGTCCCTCGTGTGCTCGTCTGGGGAGAGAGCCGGGCTAGGGTGGCGAACAAAAAGAAGCAGAGATTGTTTAGAGGAAACGAGAACATCAAAGTGGAGAGTAGCGAGGAGGTTGCTGGGGAGGAGGGAGGGGCGTTGGCAGCAGTGGCTGGGGGAAGGGCAGTCAGAGGCCGCCTCGGCTCCGTTTCTGGGAGCGTAAACATGTGATTAGCAGGAGCTGGGGCTCCTTGGTAGCAGAGCGGCCCATGGACACTTACACAGACGCACAAAGTGGCATACAGCAGACCATAAGTGCCCCCTCATCCACTGCTACATGCTGCCAGGAGAAGGCCTTGGTATCCACCGCCCATTCTGCACAAAGTGCTGTGCAACCTCAAAGCACAATGAGCAGGCAAAGCAGAGGTTTTCACCCCTTCCTGTACGCCGGGACAGGGCCACAATATATTGCGATAAGGCTTGCAGTGTCCAAAGCCTAAGACTGGAAATGTTTATTTAGAGATTGCTTCAGAAGAGACCAACCTCCCCTTCAACAGATATGCCTATGGTCACTCCCAGTGCTTCTTTGTTACCGCCCTTTCTTCTTTTAGGACGGCGCATCCGGACTGGATCCTCTGCTGCACAGCTTGTTTATGTAACACACCTCCTTTAGATAAGAAATTGCTTCACGACAGCCGTGAAGCAAACGATCCAGTCCGGATGGGTTGTCCCAAATGGAGAAAGGGCAGTGACAAAGAAGCCTCATTTTCAATCGGAGGCCACCGTTTACCATAAACGATGACGCCATCCAATGAAAATGAGGGGCGGGGCTTCGAGCCCCCTTCTGAAATCTCCTCCCTAACAATTTGTCTCGAGCGGGCAGCGCAGGCGTGCTGCAACGCAAGGATAGACCTAAAAAGTTATTGGCAGAAAGCTGGACTTAATCTCCAGCCACTGGATTTTTTTTGGGCTCCAAATTCTTGTATTTGTCCTACTACAACCAGAAAAGTCCTCTCCAAACTGCTGGACCAGGTCCCTTTCAGAAATAGCACGTTAACAAAGAGAGAGTAAGGGTATTATAGTTCACTCTTTTACCCCTAATGAATATTTAATAAACAACAGAAGAGTGAAAGTACCAAAACACCACTTCAAAAGAAAAGATATTACTTTTGACTTGTTAGGGAGAGACAAGTGATGAAGGGAAACAAAAAACTGGTTAAATAAGAAACCTCACTCACCAACCTAGTGGTGACATGCTTCATCACTGGGTTCCCACTGGAAAGACCCAGCGTCTTTCCAGTGTGCTACAACGCCTGTTTACAGCGGAGCTGGTTCTTGTGTGTGTTGAGGGTGCAAAAAAGGAAAGCCTAATTGTGCTAGGTGAGTGCAAAAGGAGGTTTAAAAAGTGCGTAGTTGTGACTGTCAACTATTTTATTAATAGTCCAACCTGCACTAGTTAAAAACAATTTAAAGTGGAAACATAGGGTAGGTCTCAACAATTAGAGACACCTAGTCCACAATGTGAAAAAAAGGATCAGGTCGACATGTTTCTGCTTTATATCAGCCCGAGTCGCTCAGCTTTCGTCAGGACCAAATTATGTGATCCTCCGGTGGTGTACACGCACTAAGGTGCACCCTGCCGTGAGGAATTGAGTGTGAAAAAGGCAAAAAGGATAAGTTTATCCAAAATACTTACGGCTTAAAGCCGATTGGGACCCGTATAGCTATTCGCTGGGGTCAATACCTGTAAAGAATAAATGTTTTTAAGTTAAAAACAGATTTTTCAGTTACAGCGTATTACCAGTGCTTTCAATCAGAAATCCTTCCCCAAAATTAACCACCAGAGTAGTGAGAAATCGGCAGGTGGTATTTATTAGTTTGAAAGCAGCAAGCATTTCTTGAAGCTTATATTGAGTCGGCGAGGTAAAACAGTGTAATTACTTTTACTGCTATCCTTCAGATGGCATCCCCCTGATTTAGTATATCAATAAAATACGGAGGGTATATTCTAATACTGGCTATTAGCCAAATGTGCACTCAATTGAAAGGAAAACATATTCTAACTGCACTAGAGACTGGGGTATACTGATTATAAAAACAGCACTACATCTCTCTGAAACTCTTCTGTTGGAAATTCAAACCACCGAATCCCAATTCAAAGCCACACTGACAGGTTTTAAGAAAAAGTTAGAAGAGCTAAATAAGGAACAGAATGAGTATAAAGAGAATTTAGCTCAGTCTAAGGCTCAGAAACTGCAGAAGGACCTAAAACGCTGGTCTTACACCCATGTCTATCCCTATGCCAGCCCTGATTATGTCCAGCCAACAACAACCGACTATAGTTCAGATTCCTCAGCAGATTCAAACACGAGTGGTTTGAGTGGTGGAAATACGAGGAGAGGGAATAGAGGCAGAGGCCGTGGACGTGGTCGTGGGAATCAAACTTTCCCTCCTCCCTATCAAGGATGGCCCTCTTTTTTTCAACACCCCGGCCTACTGCCCTACCAAAACAGTCCCTTCCAAGCTCCTACACCACCAATGATGGGGTGGAATCCACATTTTGCTCCCCCACAATTTCAACAAAATACTTTTCGCCAGCCTTTTTTTTAGACCAGGGACGGCGAGGCTGGGGGAAACGCAAGGGATCCAATCAAGTTCACTGGGATCAAACGGAAACAGTGGGGGACAACACCCGAAGCAAAACCGGGGAGCAGAGAGCAGGCCCAAGCAACAAATAAGTTTAATAAAAAACTTATCAGCCTACAATTTGAACGATGCTGAAAAGGCCGTTTTGGAAAAAGGCCTAGGCTTTGTACTTACCCCACGATGTGACAAATTCAAGCTACTTTGTGAGCTCAATGAGTTCTTTAGAAAACTAAGACTAAAAAGTTTTTTCGAAAAAAGTAAGGACACTGAACTCACAGATTTGACGAAAAATTATACCCCTTTTAGAGTAAAATCAAATTTTACACCCCCTACTCACCTTGTACCACCAGAAATCTTGACTTTTGAACAAGCCGTTCTATCTGAAGTGGAAGCACTAAACAGTCCTCCTGTCTTTAAAAATCTAAAAACATCAGAACATCAAGCAATTCAATCACTGAAGAAAAATACTAACATTGTGATTAAAAGTGCCGACAAGGGCGGAGGCATAGTGATTCAGGATAAACAATCATATGATGCTGAGTGCAGAAGGCTATTGAGCAACACCAACAATTACACCGCCCTCAGGGTGGATCCTACTGAGAGCCTCCGGGATGAGATTTTGGATTTGGTCTCCACAGCTGAGTCTGATGGATGGCTTTCAAAACAAGAAGCCGACTACTTAACATCTTCAACAGGCAAGGTACCATACTTTTATACTTTGCCAAAAACCCATAAGAACATCTCACCTCCTCCTGGACGCCCAATAGTTTCTGGGATTGGTTCATTATTGGAATCCCTTTCGCAATATTGCGATTTCTTTCTAAAACCCATCATACAATCCACTGAGACCTACATTAAAGACACTAAAAGCCTGTTGGCCATGCTCAAAACCATCAAGTTACCAGAGGAACCCACCAGAGGATCACATAATTTGGTCCTGACGAAAGCTGAGCGACTCTGGCTCATCTAAAGCAGAAACATGTCGACCTGATCCTTTTTTTCACATTGTGGACTAGGTGTCTCTAATTGTTGAGACCTACCCTATGTTTCCACTTTAAATTGTTTTTAACCAGTGCAGGTTGGACTATTAATGAAATAGTTGACAGTCACAACTACGCACTTTTTAAACCTCCTTTTGCACTCACGTAGCACAATTTGGCTTTCCTTTTTTGCACCCTCAACACACACAAGAACCAGCTCCGCTGTAAACAGGCATTGTAGCACACTGGAAAGACGCTAGGTCTTTCCAGTGGGAACCCAGTGATGAAGCATGTCACCACTAGGTGGGTGAGTGAGGGTTCTTATTTAACCAGTTTTTTGTTTCCCTTCATCACTTGTCTCTCCCTAACACGTCAAAAGTAATATCTTTTCTTTTGAAGTGGTGTTTTGGTACTTTCACTCCCCTTTCAGAAATAAGCACATGCAACCCGCAACCAATTTCAGTCTTTTGTGCCTCGTCAGTGAGATGCACCTTCCAATGGCCCAGGAAGCAGAGACACACGGCCGGGAATACCCACTGCTCTCATGGCACTTGCGCTCTTACTTAGAAAAACAAAAAAGGGATAGGGGGGGAATGATTTAATGAATCTCACCCATTGATAATTGCTTACGGGTGCACTTCAAATTATCATTTGCCACTCTAGACAGAGACTAGCCATACACAAATCAGTCACTTTTCGTTTTTCTAAACCCACATACAGTCAAGACAACGGTTCTCAGAGCAAGCACTGGCAAAGCCAATAGGTCTCTGGGGAAGAGTGGGTGTAACAGTTAAAACAAAAAAACACCACAGACAAATCCAGGTGGGGCAGGGGAAGCAAAGGACAAGTTTTGAGTGGAAGGGGAGAGCAACACAGGGGGCGTGGATTTCAGAGAAGAAGCACACAAAGGAGAGACCAAGAAAACACATGTGCTAGCATGGAGTGCTAAAGCAAAAAGAAAAAAAAGTAAGTCCCAGAATGGAAACAGTGGAAGGATAAAAGTAATCCAATTAAAAGGATAGGAAGAAAAGCTATGCTACAGGAAAAAACAAACACAGGTGGAAGAAAAGTGATCAAATAATTAGTACTGTCTGCAGTAAGTCTTCGACAACAGACAGCTAAAAGCAGTAGGGAGGTGAGATCTAAGGAGAAGGAGCTTTCTGAGGAGTCGCTTTGGTCCCAAATTACATTTTGTTCAATGTTCCTATGCTGCAGCTTGCTACTGCACATTTCTTCTAGATTATTCTTTGATAAAGCAGGTATGTTGGCTTAATGGCTCACCCAACCCAGCATAAATGGGAGAAATGTATCTGGTTTTGAGTTGGAGTACATTTCTCCCAGTTCTAAAACCACTAAGGCAGATGGAGGGGCTTACATCTCCTTTTCTTTACTACTGGTATAGTTATATCGATTAAGAGGCACAGAGCAGAATAATGGGTTTTTAAAATAGTGCTTCGTCCAATATTTTGCTCTTGTATATGCAGTTTGTTTAATGGTTTTCAATTTACTAACCTTGAAAGGGTGGAGGCTGACTTGGTCTTGCTATGATTCAAAGCTGTAACCTCCTGGCTACAGAAGAAGTCAGCTGCGAACCTGTAACTCACTGAGTCACGTTACCAGCTTAAAAATGTTTGTCCCTGGTGATTCTCTGGGTTACATCTACTTCTCGTAAAACATCTCAGATGCTCAACTCACCGGACCAAAGTCTAGAGTACACCCTAGACAAACAATATTCTGACCAGGACTCGGTAATGTACAAATCAAAATGTTCAATATTGGAATGGTCACTACAACCTCCAAAAGACATATTCTGTTACTTCTATTAATACAGATTCATGTTGCTCGATACAGAAACACAAATTTTGGCATTAGCACTACACAAAAGAGAAAGAAACGAACAGTTCTATCAAGCAAAAGCCTATTTGCATTACAAGACTAAATAGTCATGTAAGGAACATTCACTTTTAAAATGTTGCTTATTTACAACTAAAGTATGAGATGCAAATGTCCACATATCCCTTTAGGGCGTCACACCGGCATCTCACCGGTTGTTGAGCACTTCTATTTTTGAAGATACAAGAAGCGAGGGAACAGAATGATGAGGTAATTGGCCCAAGATCACGTATCGTGGTTCAGTTGAAAAGTCAAGATTTTGAGTAGGTCTCCTGAATACTCGGACAAGAAGAGTTCGTCTAAACATCTTCATCCAATAACAAACTAACTCAAAATCTTTTTTATTTTTTTAATATCAGTGACATTTTAGCATTGATCAAGATCAACTTTCATACAACTATAAATAAAGAAGTACATATTTTTTTCAAACAACAAGGGTCGACCATCATTGAAATATTCAACAGGAAACCAACAATCTTCATTCTGATGAAGATCGAAAGTAGCATTACCACACGATAGGAATACTGCCACAGATAACTGGGAACTATTTGATGGAACCTGCTATCCGCCATCTTCCCAATTAATGCCAAATCTTTTAAAACATCTTATCTGATCCCACTCTTTTTGCGTACAAATAAACTAACTCATACTCAATAAAACTCATCTCAGGTGAATGGCTAAGTGCCTTTAACTTATCACTTCCTCAAAATTCTAACTGCATAAAGAAATGCATGGTAAGGTAAAGTGAATAGAAGCTGTGTAGTTACAGAGAGCCATTAGAATGCACATGTAAAGGGTAATTTTGTCCTAGAAATGTAATTCCTTGCTAAAATCCTGATCGCTGCCTCTTGTGCAACTAATATCCAAGTTGCTAGGAACAAGAAAAGACATTCACATCACTTATGCTTAATTTCATGCTTTTATTTGTAACCGAGTGATACAAAATGAAGCCGTAAGAAATCGGAAAATAAATGAAGTCCACTTACGCTACAGTTTTCAGGTGGGACTAGAAGCTGAGTAATCTCTCCACCATGTACGCAGAAAATGTGTTTCATTTCGCCCGAAAAAATGTCCCAGACAATGACCGAGAAATCCACGCCTCCTGAGATCAAGTATTTTTGGTCATAACGAGCAGACACTTGGTGGGGATACAGCAAGCAAGTCACTTTATTACGATGGCCACGCAGTGTCCTGTGAGGAGGCCAACCTGTAAAGTAAGCAAAGCAAAAGTCTGAGAAGACAGAGGTCAGAGAAGTGTTTTCAGTACTAAGAACAGGGTTCAAAAGAAGACTTCTTCAGGGTGAGCTCACAATGAGATAGTGAGCGAAGGTAAAAGTCCATGCTCAAACTCCAAACTAAGATTAGTTTGGAGTTTGAGCATGTTGTACAGGCCCTGGTCTTGTGCCCCTACAGAAAGTAGAGCTTTATGACTCCTGTTCATACACATTTTGTAATCCTCTATCACTGGCTGAACATGATGGGAGTGGAAACAGTTCCTTGACTGAAAGTACAAAATCTGTTTTCAGCACTCAATAATACAGAGGTAATGGTGGTAACGAGTAGTGCAATGGTGACAGCACTGATCGTGTGGCATTACACAAGTGTCTAGGGTACAGTGCTAAGCGTTCTGACAAACAGTGTGGGCTTTTAGGGAGAGGCACTCCACTGCACCCGCTCTTTCTTAAGAAGGAGAAGTCAAGGAAACCATCAACTTCCACTAACTAAGCTATGACTGCACTACACGCTGGCCAGACTAAGCAATATTTCAAGATCGATGGACAACAAAACATACACTTGTCGACCACTGTCTTTGGTTCAAGATGTTCAGAATATGTTCAAAAGAGGGTGCCTGACTCCGGACCACAGGGTTCACAGTTCGATCCCCGGTGCCAGCGGCAGGTCAGCCCAACACCACGTGACTCTGGGCATTAGCTCGCCTAATCTTCCTGACTGCCCACAACAGTGGTAGCTGTGCGCTTTACAAATGCTGGCATTTCATTTATTTCCTTTCAAATCAGCAGTATTGCGCTACTGTTCAAATGACTCAATAGTGGTTGCGCAAAGACTTAATGAACACCACTGAATTCACTCCCCAATATAGTATTCTCAAGCACATCAGAAATCACTCAACAAAGCGGACTATAAAGCAAAGCTGTACCTCGTCTTAACATATGCTCGCCTTGAAGAAGCTGCACAATGGCCGTCTGAGTGGCTGGCACAATAACAATGCTGCCGTCTTCACGACCACAAACCAGGCGCCCGTGGGATGGGATATACACACTAGCAGTCACTTTGAGGGGTGCACTGCTGTTTGGGATCATGCTCAGTTGGTCGATAATTCCCGCAGGACAAGGTACAAGTTTATCAAAGGCTTCCTGCAGGCAGATTGACGTCTTCATTTTAAGTCCTGTGAAATACACAAATATTTAATGGAAAAACACATTTGTTAAAAAAAAATCTTTGACAGCAGGTCAACAGCCCAGCACAAGACATTTTAGGGTGTAAATAAAAAAAACACCAAGCAATGTATGCCCAAAGAAATTTTGGACAAAAATACGACTTGGAATACAATTTCTAAAATGACGTTTATTTTGCATCTGAAGGTCAGAATATGGAAATGACTGGACAAATCGGGTCAAAAATACAAAAAAAGGTCTATAGAACAAAATGGGAATGAACCATGCACTGGTCTTTTTAAGTTTATCGAAATATTGGAAGAAGACAAATAAAAATGGACAAAAAGCTCAATTTCTAGCACTCAATATGATACGAAATCTACATAGAATAATTGAAAAAGCCAGTAGAATTAAGGGCATAAGGAGATCCACCTTAGTACAATATGAATGCATGTGAAAGGCAAACACAATTGGAGCTAAAGCCACCTGAAAGATTGGGAACTCTGGTATATGAGATGAAGCCCTCCTTTAAGCACTCCTCCCCCAAACAAAAGTAAGAATACAGTGCAATATTATGTATATATATATATGTATATATATATATATATATATATATATATATATATATATATATCCTACTGGCGGTCGCCAGTAGTTAGTTATAGTTAGGATTTTTTTCAATGTTAAATCTCAAAATTCTATTTGGAATAACTTTGGCGCCGGTTGACGAATCTGCCTGAAAATTTCCTCAAAATGGCCTTGCGGCGGCCCGGTCCTTCCCTGAAAGTTTGGGGGGGATTCGTCAAGCGGGGGCCGAGATAAAAGGAGGATCCCAAAACGTGTTTTCCCCATGTTAATTTCCATAGGGCGGTCGACCTCACTTTTAGCCCGAACGGCTGAATGGATTTACACCAAACTTGGCAAAATTGTAGGGACTGGTAGCCCGATGTGCCTTTGCTATGTCTCAAGATATGTGCTCCAGTGGATTTTGAGTAATTTAGGTTCAAAAAAATATATATATCTGTGACAGCGCCCCGGTACGCGCACCGGGGAGCGCTCCGGGCGCGCCACGCGACTTGCGCGCAGAAAGCTGATTGGTTCTCGGGTGTCTGTAAACATTCGAAACAGTCCGGAGCGGCCGCCATATTGTGTCTCGGTAGGATCGAGACACAAGAGGTGGCCAAAACAAAGGGGGAAATGACCATAAGGGGGCAGGGTAGACTCACCCTGACCCCCTAGGTTTGATGTCGGGGCTATAAAAGGGCCTCGCGGGGCAAAAAAAAATTTTATTATTTTTTCCGATTCTCGCGGAGGGAGCGCCCGGTACGCGTGCCGGGGAGCGCACCGGGAAGCGCACAAAAGAGAAAAAAGAATGCCAGAGTTTAACATTTTTGGCAATATTTTATAAATGGGAGGTAGTTCTAAAAATAACTTTTTTTAAAATTCTTTTTGTTGTTTTATATTTTTATTATTTTTCTGAACATTTTTTTATTTTTTTGTATTTTTGAACAATTTAATTTTTTTTTTTTTTAAGGGAACAAACAAAAAACAGGGAATTGGAAATGGCTCAACAGGAGTAAAAAAAAAAAAGAAAAGAATTACTGTTTTCTTTTCTTGCTGCATTGGTGGTTGTCTACAGCATTATTTATTAAGGTGACGCTAAGTTCACCATAGCATAATGTTTTGCCACAGAAAATGCAAACAAATTTGAGGTTGCCAAATTTTTGCTGAATATTTGGCACCATTTGGCGTTCTTCAGGACCAGAAAGTGAGGGTACAGAAGAGGAAGTGCTGGCCACAGGGGGTGGGTTGTTTCGAAGTTCCTGGACTTCAGCCTGGGCTAAATTATTGGGATGCCACCTCTCCATGTGGCGGATCATGGTAAAATTACCAAAAGAATATTTCTTTGTGAGATTGCCCCTGGAGAGAACTTTGTCACAAATAAGACAGGTGACTTTGGGGGCGTTCACCTTTTTTTGGTCATCGGGAAAAGAGAAGAATTGCCAAATGAAGAGCACTTTAACGTGCCTTTGTCTTGGTTCTTCAGGGAGGAAGCGCCTTGGTTGTTGATCCTCCTCCTCTTCTTCTTGTCCTCCAAGAAACTGTGGTGGTGGACCTTCTTTTCTTGGTGGTGGGGGTGCACCACCTGCAGCAACAAGTGATGCCATTGTTTGCTGAAAAATAGCTCTTGCTCTCTCAATGAAGAAAGTAAGAATGAGGAAAAAAGGAGGGGGCTTTCATTATTTGGAGAAAAAAAATGATCAGAACCAATGAAAAGTGTTATTTTTTAGTAACATGACCCGATGCGCTTACGTTACACGCTCCGGCGCGCTTACGTTACGCGCTCCGGGCCGCGCCACGCAGCGCTTCCGAGTGCGTTTACGCAGCACGTCATAAGACACATCGCGCGGTTACGCGATACGTCACGCTTACGCGACGCGTCACGATGTTGTTTTCGATCGCGACATTGGTGCTAACGGGACGCTTCCCGGTTCGCGCACCGGGGCGCTTCAAAATACTACGCTTTCCGGGGCGCTCACCGGGGCACGCACCGGGAGCGCTCCAGGGCAAATTTTTTTTAAAAAATACAAAAAATAAAAAATTGAAAAATTGTAAGGACTGGTAGCCCGATGTGCGTTTGCTATGTCTCAAGATATATGCTCCAGTTGTTTTTAATAAAATTAACTTTTAAAAAATATATATTGGGCTACATTGGGCTATATATATGTTAGAGCCCAAATGTAGCCCAATGTAACCCAATGTAGCCCAAAGATGGCCACCAGAGACAAAAAAATAAAAATGTAGCCCAAATATCAGCCAGATGTAGCGCAACTATAGCCCAATGACAGTATGTACCAGAGTGTTCTAAAGAACAACTAGAGCGCTAACAGTCTTACTTATAAAGTGAGACTTTTAGTTAGGAATTAGCATTAAAAAAAAAATTTGAAATTCACTGAAAAAACCATAGGTTTCACACCAGTTATAGTTAGGAATTAGCATTTAAAAAACCTATTAAATTCACTGAAAAAACCATAGGTTTCACACCAGTTATAGTTACCTGGAAATTTTACTGACATAAAACCATTGAAATTCCCACGTTATAGTTAGTTGGACTCACTATAACTTGCGCGTGTAATGCACTGCTGATGACATCACATATTACATCACTCATGACATCGCGCTATTTGAGTCACCGGACTAATTCCATCTTCAGGTACATTTTCCCACTCATGCGCCTTATTTCTTCTGAATTTACCTAAGCCTACCTCTCCTTTGCAGCATTACGCGATTGAACGGTTAGCTCTCATTCCTCCACTTCCCTTCCTCACTGTGTGCCTGTATATAAAGTCACGACATCTGTAGAACTTGGTCTGAACTTGCCCATTTGTTGCTTTTAAATTGCTTTATCTTTTTCTCCCATATTTCTTCCTGTAACTTGTTGAAATGTTAAATTACCTCTATGTAAGGGTCGCAATAATTTTGTTCCAAGACAGGCATGTTCATTATTACTGTCCTGAAGATGATCCCATTTATCTGAGTTAAGGGATCGAAACGTCGACACCTATGTACCATATGGCACTTGATATTGTGAATGTAAAGCACAATGGTACTAACGCACAATCAAGTCTGTCTTCAGATCACTGAAAAACAGACCTTTCCTCTCCTTGCCTGAACCCCCTCCCTTCTATTTTGTTTCCTGTTTTGTATGTGTGTGTCGCAGGTTGAGCTCCACTTAAATATCTCTCTGACTAAAAAGCTTTGCTTAAATAAATTCTGTCCGGCTGGACAAAGAACATACTGTCTATTTAGCTTATGTTGATCACCCTACGCATAATCGTTGTTTAGGGACCCCTGTCTTTAGTAACAATAACTCTACAGCCCCATGGCAGACAGGACTAAAATTTAGGGGGGGCATCTGTGGTTCAAAGGGAAATCCTCTCAATCACCCCCCACTTCAAAGGCACACTACAGTAGAACTATTGGTGCCGTACTTCTGCAGGGTGGATAAGCACTTCTGAGGAAGTGGCACTGGAGATCCTGGAACTATGTGGTGCACATTGCCAGAGGAATCTGTTTTGCACAAGGAGGATTACTGGCGTTGGAAGGGCCATGCATCCTTCCTGAATAGTGGCTGGCCTGGGCTGACTACCTGCTGCAGTGTGGAATCCTGAAGATTGCTCTCAAAGGACTTGTTGGCTTGTCCCTTGTTCTCTTGTAGAGGTCTCTGGGACATCAAAGATCTCCAGCAAACGACCCACAACGCCTACTTGTGACACCTGGAGAGCGGTGCCCTCTTAAATGCCAAAATCGTCTGCTGGATCCCAACTATTGGGGGCAGAAAACAAAAGACACACAATTGATGGTTGGAATGCATAGCAAATCAAAACATTCACCTCCAGTCAAGAAATCGGAGTTAAATCCATCACTCTTTTGCTCACCATGCCACCCCAGTTTAGACCTGGCCATATGCAAATCAGTCTTGACTCTATGCCTCATGGGAACCATCCAGCCTAAACTGCCAAGCCAGATCCTCCCTGGACCCGAAACAAGCATCCTAGGACCGGTTTCAGGGTTTCTCCCCTCATCAGCTAGGATAGTTTGAATCCAGTGGCACAGTGATCCCAACTACTAGTGCAGCCTGAACGTGGAATTAAGTATTGTGCATGAATAACAGATTGCCTTGTGCGGAGGCCTAAAAGTACTGTCCTCATCTGAGGAGCATGGCTCCTGCATTGTGGGGCCTTTACAAGCATAAGCGTCTTGTTGATGGTGTGCGGATTCACCAGTCAATCCGTGTGGCCCACATTATCGATCGAACTGCATCTTTCTTGTGCGACACGCCTACTGCAAGCTCATTGCATATGCTGTGCGATTCACAGGTTGCGACCCTGGGTGGTGAGGGCGTGCCCGTAGTAGTGCCTCATTCTACCTCATGGGACATAACTGAACTTGCGCCTGTGTTTGTGACCGGAATTGTCTGGTGCGACCCATATCAACACGCATCAGATACTGTGCCTCATTTCCAGGGAGGTACGGAATCTTGAACACTTAGTTGTGTGTGACCAGAACAGTCAGGTGCAACTCGGATCAACATGCACCAGACGTGGTGCCCCATTTCCAGGGAGGTACTGAGTTTGCGAGACTTCATAGTGTCTGACCGGAATTGTCTGGCGGGACTTGTATCAACGCCCACCAGACATTGTGCCTCATTTCCAGGGAGGTGCATAGGAGCGGATTCGTATTCCATTGTGCCATGATTGCCTGGGTGCTACTTTGATCCACGTGTGTCTGACTGGGTGCCTCCTGCTTCGGAGAGTCTCCTCTGCTCATCCCCAATTCATCAATTGTTCCTTTTTTGCCCTCAGTGCGGTGGACCAACTGACCTCTTCTCACCCAGCGTGATGACTATGTTGCAAGGTTGTATTGCACGGACCTGGCCTGGGTGGTGAGAGTAATTGTCTGGGCTAAGGAAAGCTTTTAAGAACAAATGGAATTGGGTCAAAAGACTGACTGATCCCCCCATGCTTCGCAGAACTGATCTAGCGCTAGAAAGAACACCGTGGAGTCCTTTGATTGAACGTCTATCGCCCTCAGCCCGCTTGTGCTCTGCATTTCGTGGGTAAAATTCCACAGTAGTGGCCAAACCATTTGTCGACTGCCGCCTAATTAATCCCAGGGAAGGTTTTATTTATCTCCAGGCCGAGTGTGTAGGGTAGTCAGGGTTAGCTGAATGGTGGAGGACAGCTTGGGCCATGGGGTCTGCATGTGCATTATCAACTGGCCTGCTGGATATCAGTTGCACCGCATTACGGTGCTGTGTGTGAGTGTGAGTGCACTCCATACGGAGCTGCCCAGTATCTGTGGCACCGCGTATCGGTGCTGAGTGTGTGTGTGTGTGGGAGAGGCCGCCTGTTATTAATTACAATGCAAAGCAGTGTTGCTTTACAAGACGGTTCCTTGCTAAAAGAATACTATGTTTGACATTGGTTTTTATCCGTGCAGCCTTGGCCCACGGTGTCTTTGCTGTATGGCCAAGGTGTTGTTAAAAGTGTTGTAATTATGTGTATCTATACATTTCTGACATCATTGTAACTCTATAACTGTGTGGTATTGAATAATAATAATTGCCAGGATGTGCCTAGTTCTGCCAACGTTTCGCACTACGTCAGGCGGCCTGGGGGTAAAGTAGGATCTTTCCCGAGTGTGCACATTATTGAAGTCATTTTAACATTGTTGGGCCAAGTACTGCGAGTAATATTTCCAAATGAGATTTATGTCCAGAAATACATGATGTTCATCTTGTGATAATTATTCTGTGTGTTGAATACAAACTTTATTTACATATACCACGAGTGAAGTCTCTTTTGTGACTCTCAATGTATTTATTGTTTGAGAGGCCAGCTCCTTTGTTAAAGGCCCTCGCCGACCACAGCACCAGCCCTTTCTCCTTGGGGATTCCATCCCCTAGCAAGCACAGTGACAGGAGGCACCAACGCGTTTGTTCCTTGTGCCAGAAGGCACATAAAGGCAGTCTCTGCTTCCAGCAGCGCGGGACACGATCCCCAGAATGCTCCCGGGCAAAGTGCAGGCCCATCTGTGCCCGTCAGCTGCAGGAAGAGGCAGGGCTGGGCCCCCCTCTTTCAACTGCAAAAAACACAATTGATGGACAGAATCAGAACAATGTCATATATTCACCCCAGTACAGAGATCTGGGCCTAAATCCATCGTGTTTTTTGCTCACCATACCATTCTAGTTTGGACCCAGCCATATGCAAATCAGTCTTGACCCTGCGCCCAATGGGAACAGTCCAGCCGAACTACCAGGCCAGGTCCTCCTTAGACTGGAAACAAGCATCCGAGGACCTGTTTCGGGCTTTCAGCCCTCATCAGTCAGGATAGCTGGACTCCAGTGGCATGAAGAGCACAGGACCCACGTCTAGGAATACCTGTCCCACTCCGGGTGAAAAATGCAAAAATAATAATTGGTGGACAGAATGCAGAACAATGTCTTGACTGGGGGTGAATGTTTTGATTTGTTCTGCATTCCGTCCATCAATTGTGTGTCTTTTGCTTTCTCGCCCTAAGTGCGTGGTTATGGATTTGATAACATAAATGGCATTTGTTTGGGGGGCCACTTCAATGCCAAGATCCCCAGGGGAAAAAAACTGCACCTATAGGGTTCAGCAGTAGAGTGCAAACCTGTAATAGGGGTGAGGAACTAATGAAACATCTGCGAATTCACAATCTAATTAATGTTATGGAAAGTGCTGCAACATCCAACAACAATAACCTCCCAGAGCCAACATGTAGAGGCAGTGCCACTATTATAGATTATGTTTTTATCTCACCCACTCGAGGATTGTCTAGTGCAAGCTGAGGTTGTCCCTCCTAACCATGGCGACCATAACCCAATTAAAATAGTGTTGAGATTCTCCCCTAATGCGACATAAAAATGAATGCAGCGCTAGGAATCTGACTCTTACTACTGATAATTTAAGATTGGTCTGGTGCGGCGTCAATAACACTGACTTGTTTTATACGATAGCAAGGGACTACCCGAGACTTACTGACTTATGCCTGTCATCACAGAACCATAACCCGAGTTATTCTATTCTATTCTAAGTTTGGTGAAGCGCAACAGCTACCCCAGCAATGGGGCGTCCTGGCGCTGAGAGACAAAACACACACCTTATTGGACAGGTTGAAAGATGGCCTATGGGGCGAGGAAGAGAAGGGTCTTAATTGCCTTACGGAAGACAGAAAGAGAATCTATGGAGCGTATGCTGAGAGGTTAATTGGCGCCTTTATTAAATTTGCGAGGCAATTAAATCTACACTATCAAAACCAATTGTCGGAGCACAACAGGGCCAAAGATGGTTCAACAGTGAATGTTAAACGATAAACAGACAGCTCTCAACCAACCCTAGATGTCATTCTCCTATTAAATCACTTAGGCAAAAGTATAAGTCCGTTATTTCCCAAAAGAAGGAAGAACAAGTGAAAGAATGCTGAGATGCCCTTGCCTTTGCTGCCACTCTAAAGAACGAGAATGGTTTTTGGGCTGCGGTCAAAGACATGAGATCTATGGGACAATCATTGACCCCGATAAGTAGTAATATGACTAGTGAGACATGGGAGGTCCATTTCTCAATGATTTACACAGCCCCAGTACTTAACGAGGATCCCTTTGAGCACCAGGGCCCCATTGGGATCCCAATATTTCTGTAGTTAAAGAAGGCATTCAACAGAGCTTGGGAAACAAAGCTCCAGGGCCTGACGGGTTCCCCATTGATCTCATTAAGCACAAACCTGGTTTCTGGGCGCCACTCTTACTAAATGTTTTTAATAACCTAACTAATTCCCCGTTACCAAGTACTTGATCAACTAGTATTATTGTCCCAATTTTTAAAAAGGGCGACCACTCCCAACCAAGTTGCTATAGACCGATTTCCCTGATAGATAATATTCTGAAAATTTTAGGGAGGATTTGTTCCAATAAGATTAAAACATGGACTGAGGAAGATTGCATTTTACAACCATGCTAGTTAGGTTTTAGGAGTAAAATAGGTACAATCGAACTGTGCCTGAAACCTAATCTAATTATCGGGAAGTACAGCATAGCCCAGCGATACCCAATATACCTGCCTTCTATGGACCTCACCTCAGCTTTCGATTTTGTCAATCGGTCCAGTTTATGGTCCATTCTTTTAGAATACGGTTTAGATGAGGTTTTAATCCATTTTTTTTGCCTTCCTGCACAAAGATCTGAAAGCTCGGGGGAGGATTAATAAGGGTGGGGAGGTTTCTAATGACAGAGTTTGTAGAGGGGTCAGACAGGGCCCCCCTCTTTTTTATCTTATACATCAACTGACTACATAAGTCATTGATTGTACTCAATCATGATGCCCCTAAAATAAATTGTAACATACTCCCCGCCCTATTGAATGCAGACAATGCGGTTTTAATGGGCTGTACACCCAATGCCCTACACATCTTGGTGCATAGTTTTGTGGATTTTATGGCTAGTTTAGACCTGTGCACCAATTAAAAAAAATATTTTATAATGGCCTGGGGGCCGAGAATGTATCTTTTAAACTCCACTACTGTGGACAATCAAAGTTTACAATGCACTTGCACTTTTCCTTATTTCGGGCTAGTTTTTGCTGCTAATGGTTCCTGGTCTGACCATGTGGTGCACAGCAGGAACACGCTCCCTAAGGCTATTAACTCGATTTGTGATCTTCCTCAACCAAAAAGGAGAGGGGTAATTTTAGCAATCATGACGTTTTTTTAAATCTCAGTGCATACCAACAGCTACATATGGCGCAGAGGTCTGGGGTTTCACTAAGAGCAACAGCATTCAGTGTGAAGAAAACAGATACTGTTGAAAACTCCTAGGAGCACCGATCTCAGCGTCCCAATATGTTTGCCATAGCGAACTAAAATTGCACTTCATTGAAGACTATATAAAGGCTTGCCGCTCTATTGTGGTTAGCCATGTGGAAAAACCCAGCAGTGTCCCTTACAAGAGAGATAATTGGAGATTGAGTCCAGGGCGAGAAGGAAAGGGAAATACCCTGGCTTACCACAGTGAGAGAGAGTTTAAGTAGTGTCAATCATGAACAGCTATTTTTAAACCCAACAGAAATAGATAGTGTGAATAAAAAAGACCTTCGGATGGTTGCATGTGCATACTATAGCAAAGCAAGACACGAAAGAGAGATCAAGAAAACAATTGTTGTAACTTACATGACTATTGAGAGCGTTTTACATATGCCATCTAGTTATCTCCTAAAACCAATAGGCTGCTGGGAGAGGGGACTCCCTTTTCGCTTAAGGGCAGGCACGGTTTCAGCCTTGGGTACAATGCTAATCTAGACCACATGCAATGCCCGTGCGATGGCCGGAGTGGGCAAACGATACTCCATTTTTAGGTTTGGCCCTGGCCGTAGCACCTGCGAAGCAGCTGCTCCGCCCAGGGCGAAATCTTATGATCTCCAGTATGGGGCTTCGTCCCGCCTCTGTCTTCCATTGGCTAGCTCCATAAATGGAGGCTAGAGATTGGCTGTCAATCACGCTTTCCCTGTGAAAACGCGATTCGGGGGCGCTTCTGGGTCTTTTTGTAAGTCCCACCCTCTCCTCTTCCCATTGGCTGGAATTTTACCTTCCAGCCAATGGGAAGGGGAGAGCACGAAAAACACGCCCCCGAATCCCTACAGGGCGCGCTGTGCTTTCAGTCGATGCACGTAGCTTTCCTGTCTCCCTCTTGCCCTCCCATGGTATCACTTCTCACCACGGTGTTCCATTGTTGATATAACCCTCGCTCTGGCCTTCCTTTTAAACAACAAAATATTCTCTCTCCCCCCCACTCTCATTACTTCCTTCACAGTACACCCTCCCTCTGTTTGAGGTCGTGCCCCTTCTGCTCTCACTTTGTTTATTGCCCCTCCTTGTCCATGCGCGGCTCTGTCCCGACCCCCACGCACTCCCATCCCAACCCCGTCCATTCATTCCCCTGTCCTCGCCCTTCCTCTCTCCCTTGGCCTTGCCCTCTCTCCAAAGGCCTCGGCTGCCTCCCTCTTCACAGGCCTCTGCTGTCACCTCCCCCAGGCCCTCCGTCGCCTCCTCCCCCTCCGCCCTGTCACTTCCTGTTTCCTTGGGACCGGCCGGCTCTTGCGTACAGCGTCTCCGCCGAGTGTCCTGTTTACCTCTGCCGGCTGCCCCTGCTTCCTGGCCGGCCACGGCGGCTCCGCAAGCCCGCGGCTTCACTGTTCCGAGCAGGCCTCACTGATGGATTTCACATAGCGCCAGCCCGGCCGCCCCGCCATGGCTTCAACGACCCCCGCCCCGGTGGGTGTCTGCTGCTGTCGCCGCCGGAGCCTGGTGCCCCCTGCCCCCGCCGCCCCCGGCCCTCCGCTGCCGGCGGACGTGGCCTCGGCCTCCAGCTTCCACCTCTTCCGGCTGCAGCACTTCCACCTGGGGCTGGAGCTGCGGCCCGAGAGCTGGGAGCTGGCCGGGGCGCTGGTGTTGGAGCTGAGCGCCCTGCAGGGCTCTCCGGGTGCCCTGGTGCTGGACACCCACCCGGCCCTGAGTGTGCAGGCCGTCCGCTGCCAGACGGGGCCAGCCCGGGAGCAGTCCCTGCCCTGCTTCCCCCGCTCCCCCCTGCGGGGTCAGGGGGGGGGGGGATCTGCCCCAACCATGGGAGGCACCCTTCTGCCTGACCCTTCTGCATTTTCCGGTGGTCGCTGCCGCTCACCTGCCTCCACCAACAGTAATTGCCCCTTACCTGCATTATCCATGAGAAATTGCACCTCACCTGCTCCCCCCAGCAGCAATTGCTTCTCTTCTAGCGCCTCTTGCCCCTCATCTACCCCTTCCAGAAGCTGTGGGCTCTCCTCTGAAAACTACAGCTCATCTCGTATCAAGTATTGCCCCACATCTGCTTCCCCCAGTTCCACTCACCACTCACCTGGCTCCTCCAGCAACTCCTGCCCCTCATCTTCTAATGTTTGCCCTTCACCTGGTCCTTCTTGCCCATCGCCTGCCCCATTCAGTGCCACCTCTTTCTCATCTGCCCCTCTGCCAGTTTGTCCCCCTTCTGGCACTTCCAATCCTTCTGATTCATCCTTTCCTTCCTCACTTCTCTCCCCTGATTCCACCCCACTTTCATTCCACTCAACAGCTTCTACCCCACTCTCTGCCCCATTAATAGACTGCGGCCCCCAGTCTGCCGCTGCTTCTGACCCTACTTTGGACAATTTCAGTGCCATGTCATCTGGCAACCCCTACTACCCTGCAGCCAACAGCACCCCTCCTTCTGCCTCGGACTGGCTGGGTGAGCCCAAGGATGCCTCCTTGCACTCCACCTCTTCATGTCCTCTACCCTTCAGGGTGGATGCCTTCACTGATTACGGCTCAGCGCTCATCTCGGTACCAGCCGTTTTGCAGCCACACAAACCTTTCCAGGTCATCATCCAGTACACCGCCTGTGATGGTCCTGCGGTGAGTATTGGGTCTAATTCTTGGGTAACATTGCCCTAGTACCTCTAGCTTAGTCAGCTAATGCCCGGTGGAGCCAGACCAGAGGTAGCTTGAGATTATTAAGTAGGCTGCATCTATTCTTAAAATAGACAATATCACAGCGATATCATTTCATATGTTTGGGTAGAAGGATCACAGAAAGAAATCTTATAGACAGATCATTGAAGACAGGCCTTATTTTGCACCACAAGTTTGCGTTAGTGCCTGCAGTGATATTAAAACATAAGTTCCAGCTACAATTACTTAAAAAATAAAGAAAGAAGACATTTCATGCCAGGTTGAGGGAGTGGGCCGAAACCAAACACCGTTTTCCCATTGTTCTAAATAGTTCGTGCCACATATTATGCGACATTAAACAAATACAAATTACAGTGTAATAAGTATCTGCAAATAAATGACGTGCCTGGGTTTCTGCAGCAAATTGCTTGGAAAATGTTTTTTCCCGAGGCTGTTTGAGTCACACATGTAGTCGTTTTCATAATGTTATTGTAGTTATTGAAGGTTGAACTTCCCTCCTCAGGCAATTGCTGTAGCCTGGCAAGCAAGGTATACCTGCAGTGATATGCAGATCTGTCTTCATGGTCAGGTTTTGTACAGACAGCATCTCTATTCTTTGAATATCTGGTTGGAAATGTATTAAAGGAAATTAACATAAGCTCGGCCTAGACGTGACCGCAGTGCTAGAATTGAAGTCCTGACTGCAGCTGTGACTGGTTGAGCTACTACCCATTTCTAGGGCAAAGTGTACAGTTTGTGATCGTTTCTTTTTCCTTATTTCGAAATATTGGTAGTTTTTGTGAAATACTTTTCATAGCTATCTCGAGCAACTTTTCTCCACATAGATCTGATTGTGTGAAATATCAACAGGACCCAGTTCGAGAAGAAAATGTCTCTTGGTATGACATTTTCTCCTCAAATCTGTCACCCGTGGGTCAGAATCACTTTTTGCACTATATGAAATGCTGAAAATTTTGCACATTTCGCTTAACATTTCATTTGGCAATTGCACAAGATTGTACTGACATACCCACAATTTTACACAGGTCTACCAATTCTTTATGGATCAGACCAGTAGGCATGCCAAGGAACGTGATCTCAGGACCTGGGCAGACATTAGAGTGCGTTGAGTGCCATGGCCTAGTGCGCTTTGTAAGAGTAAATAAATACACAGAACTTATTTGTGGCTACTCCTAGGGTTGTCATATTTCAAGGATTGTTCTGAAGATCGCACCCACTTGTATTAGGATGTTACCTAATCATTGAGTGAGACTTTGAATCCGTTTCTGGACAACAAAACACCCTCTATGCTGATGGAGAACACATCTCAGATGTTGAGGGATGTTGCCCGGTATAAGTGTATTATACTCATCCTCTGATCTACAAACAAAGGTTACTTACCTATGTCGTCTTGCACTGGTACGATTAGGAATACACATCTATGCATTGTGTCTTATGTTTGTGGCATTTACATCACTTTACTCCTTATTAGCCTACTGTATACAGCAATAATTTTATATCCAGTGGTTGGGCTTATTCAAGTTCAGCGACAAACATTTGAGCCTCTCTTCCTCTGGCTGAACTTTGTGTTTTGCAGGTATGCAACCAGTGTAGGACACAAATTTCCAGTCTGCTTTTCATGCCATGTTGTCCTCTTTTAAATGTACTGAATTTCTGGAGCCTAATGTTAAGGTCGTCCTGGCATGCCACTGGAGGTATTTTCAGGTTGCTTGGAACTAAGCGGGTAAGGCGCTTGCTGTGTATTGAACAGGTCGAGAAGATTAAGCTATTGGCAATGTAAATGACAATGCCAGTTATTTATCTGTTTTCAAAACCAACACATAAATACAAATTTTGTCATTTACAATGCCAATAGCTCTAGCTTTTCCAAAGGCGAAACCGTTGCATTGTAAATGCTTGTTTTTATTCTTTTGTAAACTTTACATAAAATATGCAAAATGGTTTTTGATACAGTTTTTCTTGCCTGTCCACCTTGAAGCTGCTAACATGAAAATTATTACATTGGAAGATGACGAATTAGTGCAGCTAGTTACCCGTCCCTGGACAGGTCGAGAAGGATGAAAACCGTAACCTCACAGAGGCATAATATGTGGAATTGCCATGTTTTTAAATTTTTCTGGAAGATCCCCTCCGATGTTTCAGACCTGATCGACTGCAGGAGGTAATTCCAGAGTTTAGCAGCCAGCCATCTGAAATATCTCCCCCCCCCACATCCGCGCTCTTTTGATTACGGGTAGTTCTACCTCCTACTGTTCCCCCAGATCTCAGAGCCCTGGTAGGTATGAAAGGGGTCAGTAGATTGTGGACTTAGCTAGGGCCCTCTCCCTGCAGGATATGGTGACTAATGCATAGTGTTTTTAACACAATTCTCTCCCTAACCGGGAGCCAGTGTAGCGTTGCAAGAGCGTTCTTGAATGGAGCTCTTCTGGGTAGCCTCAGAACAAGGCGAGCTGTCACATTTTGAATGCCTTGCAGTCTCTGAACACACCTCCTGTTTGCCCCAAGGTACAGCGCATTCAAGTAGTCCAGGTGCAATGTCACCAGTGCATGGACCAGCATTTTTCTGGCGGCTGCAGGGAACACATCTAGTGTCTTTTGGAGAATCTTCATTATTCCGAAACATTTTCCGGCAACGACCCTGGTGTGGTGGTTGAAGCAAAGTTTCAGGTCCAATCATATCCCCAAGTTCGTAACCTGTTCCTTGGGAGCAGGGGTGGAGCCCAGTGACTGGGGCCACCACCTAGAGGTGGAGCCCAGGGACTGGGGCCACCACCTTGAGGTCCATATCAACGGAGTCCTGCAAACTATTTGCACCTCCCTCTTGTTTCCATTCAATTTAGGCAAATTGCTAGCCACCCAGACCTCTAGCTCCTGTAAGCAAGTGGAGACATTGGTGGCTGACTTGTCATTGGCTTACAATAGGGATACCATTAATTGCGCGTCATCCGCATATGACACAACACTAATGTCGTATTTTGCAATTAGGTCTGCTAAGGGGGACATATCTAAATTAAAAAGGGTAAGACTAAGGATAGACCTCTGGGGCACTCCTTGTGTCAGCCTGATGCTTTTCGAGTAGAACGGCCTCTGAGAAACTTGGAAGCTCCGATCTTGTAAGAAGGATCTCATCCATTCTAAGGCTTAATTGTCCAGGCCTCCTTTTTTGAGGCATTGCAGGAGCAAAGAGTGGTTGACTGTATCAAATGCGGCACTGAGGTCAAGCAGCACCAGCACCACCGTCTTGCCGTCATCTGCATGCATACCTATTGTTTCAGTAGGGGGGCGCTAGAGGGCGCACAAGCTGAATGGCCGCACCTTAGTGAGGCTCCATCAGCCTGGCATTCTTATCCTACGATAATCCATTCAAATCTGCTCCCACCCGCCTGAAAATCCCCTCGGAGGAGCGACAGGTGACACTGCACACTCGGTGCAAGTTTGGGGACTCTGCAGCCTGGGATCGCGGAGATAGAGCCGGTTGAACTAGCAGCGGGAGAGCGTCCTGACTGAGAGCAGACCGGCGGCGGCTACGGAAACCACGCGAGGCCGGGGATCACCACGAGGCGCGCAGGCCTGCAGGACGTCAGCCGGCAGAGATGCTCGTCACGGGCTGATAGCGGAGGGGACACCGGTAAGGGACGCAGTACGAGCACTAATAGGGAATCCTGAGAGGGTCCCCGAGCGCCGATAAAGCTACTCAACCCGGTGTTCTCTGCACTTCATTTTCGACAGGCGCGGGCGCATGGCGCCGCACTCGGCCTGCTGCTACCCCCGATTGTGAGACTTGTGAGCCCAGGCCTGCCTGTGCTCCATATCTGAGCAAATAGTCCACGATCCTTGCCGCGGCCGTTACTCCGGACCTGAGCTGCGGAGACAGGCGCGCCCCACAGGGCCGGCACCCCAGGTGTGGGCCTCGAGGCACTAACGCTTGCCCTACACTAGAGGACTCACGGCGGCTCACTGGACTCGAATGCCTGGAACCCTGTGACCTGGATCGGCCCTATTCCACACTTTGCTGCCCCTTGGATCTACACACTGGCCTGCTGCCGACTCTACACCTGTGCTAGTGGGGCGCCTGAGGAGTGTTGCACCTAATGAACAGCGCCACAGCAGCGGTGAGCGGGCTTTTCTCCTCATATTATAACAGCCTCGGTGTGCGTAGCGTTGGAGCGCGCCCCTTCTCCTTGCCACCATGGGGAAACCAGATAACAAACAGCCCAAGCTGCAATTTGAGCCTGCAGCGCAAAAGAAAGCGACTAGGCACACGGGCGACAGTGGGCAGCCTAGGAGCCCGGCAGCGGAGGTTTCCACATCAGCCCACACAGCCCCTGACATTGCCACGATGCTGCAAGAGATGCGCCAGGGCTTTGCCACTGTGGTAGACAAGGTGGATAGGTTGTCTGCCAGAATGGATGGCATAGTCCAGAAAATGGACATTCATGAAGAGCGCCTTACGGAGGTGGAACGCCGAATATCCGAAAATGATGACACCACGGCGGCACATACTTCACGTCTTTACCGAATGGATAATGTATTGCGGGTGATTGCCGCCAAAAACGAGGAGTTGGAAGCGAGAAGTCGACGGAACAACATACGCATCACGGGCATTCCAGAATCGACCAACACGGGGAAGATGGAGCTCTACATTGAAAAGCTACTTACAGCGGCAGTCGGAGCGGAAGCCCTCTCGAACCACTTTCTTGTAGAGCGCGCTCATCGTTCGCTTGGTCCCCAACCCAAGCCTGGCGCCCCACCGAGGCCCATTATTGCGCGCCTGCTTAACTATCGGGATCGAGATGCGGCGCTGCGAGCGGCCCGGGCGAACCAAAACCTCACTTATGATGGAGTGCCGTTTTCCATATATCCTGACTTTACCCCGGTGGTTCAAGAACAGCAACGAAAATTCCTTGCTGTTAAGAGAAAACTTCGAGACCTGAACATTGATTATGCCCTATTGTACCCGGCCAAGCTACGAGTAACCCATCAAGGCACGCAACATTTCTTTCTCAATCCCCAACAGGTTGAAGACTATATTAAAACTTTGCCTAAACGTGGTAGGCGACCTGCGGATGCTGAAGGCCTGCATGACTCTGGTTCTGAATGAATGGCCACTGGCCTTGTACTGTTTTGAATTCCTGATCGGCTGAATCCTCATCGTTCTCTCACTGCGAAGCGAAGGATATCACGGTGTGCAGTGGTTACGACTGGCTCCTGGGGTGCCACGGACGGGTGCTGGTCTGCAGGTGGTAATGTATGCCAGGCCCCCACCCCCCCTGCTCCCTCTCCCTTCCGGAAAGAGACGCTAAGGGAGGCCCTGCACGGCGCAGGAGGACTGGGGGTGGAAGGAAGTGCACCTCTGATGGCCCCAATTGGGTGTACCCCAAGGACCTTGACTTTTGCTCTTTTGGTGTTCAACTGTTTTGGCTCTTATCTGGGTGGGGGGTGGGTGCGGGATGCTGGCAAGTTGGGGATGCTTCAGTGGGAGGTGGGTGGCGGGCGGGAGACTTTGCAGGGTGGGACTACGGCTGACACAGAGAGTTTTAACGTTGCGGCACAGGATGGATGGAGAATCCAGAGTTGGCTGTTAGATGGAATTGGTAATGTTCAATGCCTAGTCCTCTCGCTGAGATTCATTGAGGGGGGGAGGGTGGGGGGGGGGGGCGTTTGGGAAGGCCTGTTTGCATTTGGCTCACATTAGGTGAGTTAGGTATGGGAGGATCGTTTCTATGTCTATGTGAGAGTTGGGAAGGGGCCCACTTTGGGACGCTTGTTTGGTTTTGGTTCGTAGTTCTTGTAGAATTGCTTCAATGTCACGATGGGAGGTGGCTCGCTGGTAGCCGGGAGAGAGATGGGTCTACTTGCCGATACGGGCAATGTGAGTTGATAACGCACAGTACTGGTATTGGGGGAGGTGCTCCTGGGAGGTGGCTCACGTCCCCCCTGAGTGTTGCAGGCGGGGCGAGACCTGGGTTGGCTCTGCACCTTACTGATTGTTATTACGCCTTGATGGATGTCTTGATTTCTGAAATATGTAACCGATTGCACTCATGGGGGACACACACCTGAATGTGCTCACGTGGAACGTGAGAGGGCTGGGGGACCATAGAAAGAGGAGACAGATACTGGGGTACCTTGATCGCCATAAAATACACATTGCTTTCCTACAGGAAACACATTTTGCATCCAATAGACCACACTCCTTTGGCAGCAGATGGGCCTCATATACTGCCTTCTCCTCATATTCCTCTTATGCACGTGGTACAGCTATTCTGATCAAAAGGAATGCGCCCTTCTATCCAGCTGGCTCGAGGACGGATCGACAGGGGAGGTATTGCTTGCTGTGGGGCAGACTAGGGCGTATGACGGTGACCCTCGCCTGCTGTTACGGACCTAACGTAGATGATCCGCAATACTTCACCGCCTTATGGGCGGCAATTGTTGAGACGGGGTCACAACACATCATATGGGGGGGAGATTTTAATGTATCCTTAAACCCTGCCATGGACAGATCACACCCCGCCCCACATCACTACACTAATGGGAGGGAGATCCTACGTGCGATTGTGGATGACAACCATCTCATAGATGCATGGCGCTCTCACTGTGGGACCAAGGGGGAAGGTACTCACTTCACCGCACAGGCAAAATCGTGGGCTAGACTTGACTACATACTCTTAACTTCTCACCTCTACACGTCACTGATACATGCAGCGCACCTTCCCAGAACATATTCTGATCACTCTCCGGTTGTTCTTACATTGAAAGGGGCTGAATTGGGCCCCCCCGTCACAGCATGGCGTATATAACCCTCGATGCTCTTAGATATGGAGTTCCAGGAGGAGCTTCGAGAGGAATGTCTGGATTTCTTTAAACGTAACAAAGACTCGGTGCGAGATGTTGAAACTATATGGGATGCATTTAAAGTCACGCTTCGGGGCTTCTGTATTTCTAAGGGCTCCGGGGTACTCAAGAGCATACTGAATAGACTGAGGGCCCTGGAAACCGATCTCGGGCGAGCGGAAGAAGCCCTCCGAGCAAACCCGGACGGCAGCATACTGGCTGAGATACGGGAAAAGATATCGGAATATACAGATGAGGCTGCCCGAGAAGTGAAGTTCAGACACAAACACTGGGTGGCACGACGGTATGGGGAGGGCGAGAGGCCTGGGAAAGCTCTGGCTACTACAGTTAAACTTATGCGCTCGCCCACTGTTATACTTGAGTTAGAGACTGCTGAGGGACTGCTGCTTAGGGACACCACACAAGTACTGAATGAATTTGTTCGACATTATAGTACACTTTACACCTCGACTAGGACGGAAGAACTGTCACTAGAAGACTACCTTGCGGACGTGTCATTAGGATGGCTGAGCGACTCCCAAAGGGCATTTTTAAGCGCCCCATTTGAACTTGATGAAGTCAGGGAAGCCATCATGCACATGAAATCAGGCAAAGCCACTGGGCTGGATGGCATGCCCATTGAATTTTATAAGACATATATAAACTTCATGGCGCCGGTCCTGCGGGAGGTGTATGAAGATGCGTTGGAGGTTGGTCACCTCCCCGCCTCCATGAGAACTGCTCTCATCATGTCCCTGCTTAAGCCTGGGAAGCCCGCTTCGCATTGCGATTCCTATAGACCCCTATCATTGCTGACTTGTGACGTGAAGATCCTTGCTAAGCTAATCGCAGCGCGCATTAGTCTCCTGCTACCAGACCTTATACTTCCTGATCAGGCAGGGTTTGTCCCAGGCAGGGCAACATCACACAACCTTCGCACCTTCTTCTCAGTATACGATTCTGTCCATGAGGACTTGCCGATGGCAGCCATCTTCCTAGACGCCACTAAAGCGTTTGACTCGCTTGAGTGGGATTATGTCTTCCGTGTGCTAGGGCGTATGGGCTTCCCTGTCATTTTCATCTCCTGGATCAGGTTGCTGTATACACGTCCTATGGCCAGAGTACTTATTAACGGGCAGCTTTCCCCAGAATTCCCTGTTTCCAGAGGGACTAGGCAGGGTTGCCCCCTGTCCCCGCTCCTGTTTGCCATAGCTACAGAACCCCTCGCTGCTAAACTGCGTCAACACCATCGGGATCGTGCATTGCGGTGCTTTCAAAGGCAGATCCTCATTTCCATGTATGCGGACGACATTACACTCTATATTCGTCACCCGGGCGAGAATCTACACCCCATACTCAGAGAGTTTATCCGGTTTGGGGCCTTCTCTGGAGTGCAGATTAACTGGAACAAGTCTTGCATTTTTCCACTTACCGCCTCGACACGTAAATTTACACTGGAATATCCACTCACCTGGTGCGAGGGAGATTTCAAATACCTAGGTATACATATAGAGAAAGATAGGGAGGTGCTTATTCGTGCCAATTACGGCACGGTGATGGATAAAATCAGTGATAGCATTTCCCGGTGGATAACCCTTCCACTCTCTATGGCTGGGAGGGCCTCCCTAGTTAAGATAGTGATACTCCCTAAACTTCTGTATTTATTCCTTAATATACCATTTCATCCCAGAACATATTTTTTTAAGCTGCTGCGCTCGGAAATGCTCAGACTGGTCTGGGGTGGGAAAACGCCCAGGCTTAAATGGGAGGTCCTAACCAGGCCTTACTCGCAGGGTGGTTTTGGGGTGCCCGATTTCGAGCTATATTACAGTGCTGCCCAAGCTCACTTTGCTTATTTCTGGGTACGGCAACCTAGATACATGCCCCAGCTGGCGGCCGAACACTGGCTAGCACACCCGACACCGATCGAAGGAGCGCTTTACTCACCAGTAGAGGGTAGGAACAAAACCCCAAACACGGTCCTCAGTACAGTGACGGCATGGAAGCATATTAGCTCGAAATTTGATTTACGACTGATATACGCCCCCCTATTGCCCTTGACATACCACCCACAGTTGCCGCTCCTACAGGAAGCCGGCTTCCAAAGGTTATTGACAAAAATCCATGTTCAAACATGGGGTGATTTATATAGAAACTGCACTTTCCGTACCAAAGACCAACTCTATGAAGGGATACACCCGACGCCACTAGAGGTCTTTTACTATATAAGACTCCGACATGGTTTGCAGGCAATTACACCAGATTTCCCACACGAACCGCCTGTACTACTCCCTTTACAACACATACTCCAGCTCGAGAACCCCAACAGACTTGTGTCCACACTATATAGGTCGATTCGTGTCAATGTGGAATACGCTGAGTTGCCCACTAGGGAGAGGTGGAACCAGGAACTGGCCATACCCCTTACTGATAAACAATGGACATTTTGCCTGCAGCAAACTGAACGCATTTCATCCAGCAGTAGATACAGGATCATTCACTATAAGTTCATTCATAGATTATATTATACACCTGCGCGTCTGCACAGATTCCAGCTGCGGGTTACTGACACTTGTGACAGATGCATGAATGAATGAATGAATGAATGTTGGATTTATAGAGCGCGTGGTTACCCGGAAGCGTCCCAGCGCTGTACCACTGGGGAACCCGTCCTGGCTTTCCCTGTGAGATGGTCCCTTTACTGGGCATCCCCAAGGTGCAAGCCAGGCATCCCCGGCAGTGATGGGGCCAGAGTGGAGATTAAGCAAGCTATTGCCCAGAGTTGCAGCGTGGGACCCAATGGTTAGAGTGGCACAGAGGCGAGATTTATCAGGCCCGCTGACATTGGTCCTTCACCCGGCTCCGTCAGGAATTGAACCCTGGTCCCGGGCCAACCTCTGCCTCTGGGTCTGCCACCTCTAACCGTTGAGCCACACTTCTCCATGAGATGCGGGGCTCCAGGGGCGGATTTCCTGCACCTTGCGTGGGGGTGTGATCAGGTATACCACTATTGGGATCAGGTCTTCCAGGCGCTCTCCAAGATGATAAATGTGACAGTGGAGCCGTCCCCGATATTGGCTCTGCTGGGCTATGTCGAACCGCTCCAAGCAGCACACCGCAAATATGTGGCGATGGCCCTGCTGTTGGCCAAGCGTAGAGTAGCCTGCAGGTGGGGGAGGGGAAGGGCGCCCAAATTTAAGGAGTGGATGCGAGACATGGTGTACTGCCAAGAACAATTGAATACATACTCTGAACGGTTGCCACCTACCTCGAGGCCCACTGACATATGGGCCCCGTTACAATGCTATTTGATAACGGACTCTCCGTTGGCTGATGATGATTAAGGTGGCATTGCTGGGATGTTGATTTGATGCTCCCTGACCTTCGGGGGGATGTGGGGATGTCTCAGGATGCTGAGGTGTCTTAGTGTGACCTGCTTGTGTACTTAAATCCATATATTGCACTGTTTTATTTTGCTTCCCCTTTTTTCTCTCTGATTTCATGCGGACTGTGGATGTGATCATGCCACCCGGCTGCTGCATATGCCTCTCCCTCTATGTGACTGGGTTATCGCACATGTTTAAGTTCTTTCTTACCAAACAAAAAATGTCAAAAAAAGTAAGACGAATTGATATGCTTATAATACGTTTGTACTTGTCAATGAGTTGATGTGCTATCTATACAGAACTGCTTATGCTGCCTTTTGATTGTCTCTCTTATCCTGCTGATTTACACCGATAGCGGCCAGCCTCCGGGTTGTAGGCATAGCGCTGTGTACCCTTGACAGTACTCAATGAATGTCTTGCACCAAAAAAAAAAAAGAAAAATACCTATTGTTTCAGTAGATACCAGCAGAGCTGACTCCATTGAATATGAGGCCCAAAAGCCTGACTGAGTGGGTTGTACTAGGTTGTGCTCATTCATATACAAGATTAGTTGTATGTTAACCACCTTCTCTGCGATTTTGGCAAAGTATGGAAGGAGCGAGACTGGTCGGTAATTATCCAACTGGCTTGCCTTCACCCCTGTTTTTTTCTTAATTGGGATGACGACTGTCTCCTTCCATTGCCTAGGGACTACCCATGATTTATAGGAGAGTTTCAGGAGGTGATCAATAGAAGGTGGAATACATTTTTGCTACCTTATCTGAGAAAAAAAATCTCCAATCACATTGCAGGTTTCTACTGAGCAACTATTTGGCGGGGAGGTCCTGGTATGTGACAATATGTCCTTGAAAATTCTAAATAATTCTCGGGATGAGTTTTCCGCCTGCTCAATTCTTGAGTTATAGTAAGTTGCTCGAGTCCTTTTTATTAGTGAGTGATAGGTTCTAATTTTTTTTTTGTATTCGACCTTCTTAAGATCGGAGGAGTCTCTCCTCCACACCCGCTCAGCAGTTTTACACAAGGACTTCCTTCTCCTAAGTTCATCATTGAACCAAGGCGCAGATTTTGACTGTCTCCTGGGGGCACTAGTCGACCAAGCGCAACTTGATCTAGTGCCTTGGTGAGCCTGTTGTCTAGAGCAGTGCATGCAGTATCAATGTCATTGTCACCTGGTGGACCTCCCCACTGAATGGCAGCATTTAAATTGGTCGCGGAGAATTTCGCCCACTTCCTCTGTAGGCTACCAGTCCCCAACTTCATACGCTGTGTGCGCTTGGTAACTGCCGCACTGAAGGGGATCAGATAATGATCTGACCAGGGCACCGCGATGGGTCTCCCAATTGTTAGCCCTCCCAGTTGGTGAAAATAGGGTCCAATAAATGGCCCTGTTGGTGGATAGGGAGGAAAGATTGCAGACTTATCTGTAGTATAGCCATTTCTTGACAGAGTTCTTGTGCTGCGGAGCTCTCCTCATCATCAACCTGCAGGTTAATGTCCCCCAGCATCAGCAATTTGGAAAACCGGAGTGCCGGTTGTATGACTTGTTCCTTGAGGCTGGGCGCAAACAATGTGCTCGCCCCTGTGGTCTATAAATTAAGAATCCCTTAATGATATAACTGTCGGTTGCCTTAATTGTGAAGAAGCCCGCCTCACTAGACTCAATTTCCACCAGATCTAAGGAGCAATGTATCGCTAGATTAAGAATGATGGCTATGTCCCACCCCCCAGGCTGAAAATCAGTCAGGTAATCATGGATCTCCTGTTTATGCCTACTGAGGGAGGATGAAGGATGTTCTCACTGAATTAATATTTATACTGTGATTATGATTACCATGAACTAACCGGCCATTCTTTGAAGACTTGCTTTTTATAATGACCATGATGGCAGGAATCGAGTGGGCATTAATAAGAAAACTGGTGTATCAGTTAATAATATGAAGCATTATTTATGTAATGCTTTTATTGAATTGCTTTTAGATTATCCCTATGGTTAGTATGAACTTGTGTACTTTCATGCTGCTATGTGACTTGTGCTTATATGGATAAATTCTTATCCGAATAAAGATTTCTGAATTGAATTGAAATTGTTAAAGGCCCTTAAACGCCCGAGCGGCCATTTAATGTCCGGTAGAACTCGCTACGTCGGACTCGAAGGCTATATTGCCACAATGATAATAGCTTCTCTGGGTGTCGCCCCATTTCCTGATTTTCCTGATCCTCTTGCTTTTCAAACCTATTTCTGAAACTGATGAACCTTTTGTCTGTTATCACAAATGGGATGACTTATTTTTTCATTTATCAAACTGTATGGACATTCTGTTGGATTTATGTAACTTCTTTTTATCTTACGTATACCATCCTACATGTGGGTTATTCACAAGTTCATCTACTTGTTTGTGTTTCTTTACATGCCCATCATCCTCCATGTAGGTTATTCATATATTGCTCTTACCACTGTTATCTGCTTGCTGGTTTTCTCTTTACATGCATATCCTATTTTCTTTTACTGCCACCCCAAGATGGCATGGCGGGTATTTATTACAACTGTACAGGTACTATGACATTGCCGAACAGAGAATGTTTGAGACACCTCTTTCCATACATTTTTGTATGGCACATTCCCCCTTTGGCATCCTGTGTTCCTACATTAGATTCATTCATGTTTTAGATAGGTTTACAATGGCCATGCGCCATGTCCACATACATCGTAGGACGCACCACTCCTTCAAGATGGTGGTGTTTGGCCACAAAGCTTTCCTGTTGTTACAGGTTTGTTCTACTTCTAGCTCTCAAACATCATGCTATTTGAGCGTTTTTCGCTTTAACGCCAAGTTGTCTTCCACATCTAGGTGGATACAGTATTTTAGGTCACTTACCGGGTCTGTTCTCTATGGTTTAATGAGGTGGGGAGGACACCCTTTAAATTAACTTTAGAGATATTTTGCCAGCGAGGAAGTGCTTTATTTCAGCTATTCATTTTCTGTTTCTTTTTCAGCCACTTAGCATGGGCTTATCATGGCCGAACCCAGAAACCTTTCCTGCACTTACCTTGGAACTTGTTATCGGTGACAGGATTTCTGCACTTCTTCCTACTGATAACATCGTTTGATAGTAAAATATATAGTAAACTACGTAATAAGTTATTTACGTTCGGTCTAAACACATTTTCCATACAGTGGTTTAACAATACTCTAATGTTCACCTACTTCTACATATCTATATATTTTACAACGATAGGGACTTACCTTGGCTTTTGTCATTTTGCTCGAAATACATATTTTTTTTTAAACTTTATTTTTCAGGTTTGTATACATGTTAACAAAATTACAAATACAAAACCCCCCCAACTGGCATCAGAACAATACATGTATACAAATAGACTGTCTCATTATGGCACTTTTGTTTGGATATAGGCTTCACCTGGATACACGTAAACCCATGAGGCATAGCAGAGTAACATACACATAAAGAGATATCATTGTGAGTAAAAACCCAGACCCTGCACTATACATTGTACTACCTACAACTTAGGAGACTCCTGCAGCCTCCTCATCCGTCCCCGATCCCTGCGGCGAAAATAACTCGCCGCTCTTCCCTTCTAAACTGCTTTGGGAAGTTTGCCCCCTTATTTCCAATCCTGAAATACACATGGCTCGCCAGGCAAGTAGGTCCTCTTGTAATTTCTCATCTCTCCTGCTGCGCTGCATATGTGTTTCTTGGGCTAGGGACCATTCTCTCACGTCTCTGAGCCACGTGGGTATCTCTGGGGCCCTCTGTCCCATCCAAGTGATAGCAACCCTGCGCCTAGCCAGCACCAACATCAATTGCAGTAATCTATAGGTCAGATTACTTTTCCTCGGCCTAAGGACCAACGCCAGCAAACAGTGCAAAGGTGATAGTGTGATGCGGAGGCCCGTAGTGGCAGATATGTGATCTACAACGCTCGCCCAAAAGCACTTAATTAACGGGCAGTCCCAAGCTAAGTGCCGGAAACCCATCCCCTCTGCGCTGCATCTGGGGCAAATATCCCCCCTGTCTGCAGAATACTGCTTCAATAAGATCGGAGTAAGGTAGGTGCGGTGTAGGAAGGTAAAATGTATTAATTTAAAACGTGCATTACATGAGACCTTCTGTGTTAGAGCCCCTATGCGCTTATGCTGCCCGTGGTCCAGCGGCGTACCCAAGTCCGCTTCCCAGGCACCGGCAGGGCCGAGTCCCGTCGCATGGCTGCATATAGTAGGGAAATTAGCCTGCGTCCTCTTCCGCAGGACAGAAGAATATTTAAGGTGTGAGTCATTGGGGCGCCTCCGGATACTGAGCCCAAATTGACCGCACTACATCACGCAGACCCTGATAGTGTATATACTGCCCTCTCCCAAGGCCGAAGGTCTCTTCCGCTTGTTCATAGGTTAGGAAGGTCTCGGTGGGGTATAGGTCGGCCAGGAATTCACAGCCCCCCTCACGCCAGGCACAGAAGAACATATGTTATTCCATTGTCACCATAGGTGCCAGGATCCAGATCGGCAGGTCCCTATGGAAGGGCGATGTGCGCAAGACTCTCTCTATGAATCGTTGCCAGACGCTCGCCGTGTGCCTTACGATGTAGGATAATGTCTCATTCGCCCCCCTGCCCCGCATCAAAGCCACCCGTAACTCCTGCACCGTTGCTCTACCCGCCAATAGTTGCGTCTCCCAAATGCCTGCGTCCGCAAACCATCTGGCAGCCGGTTGCAGCTGCGCAGCGTAATAATATAAGTCAAAGCGCTGGACCTCTAGGCCTCCCTCCTCATAGGAGCGCACCACTGTATGAAGAGCTACTCTACTGCGCCGGCCCGCCCAAAGTAGGGACGTAAGTAGCATGTTCAGGGTCCGAAAGACCCTAGGGGGAGAGGACACAGCATATTCTGGAGGACGTAAAGTGTCCTAGGCAGCATTACCATCTTGGCGACAGCTAGCCGACCCATAAGAGATAGCGGCAGGGTATTCCAGAAGGACACTGATTGCTGCAGGGACTGTATCACCCATTCAAAATTGTGTGCCAGTAATTGTGCTTCTTTTGAGGCCACTTGAATATCCAAATAACGAAAGCTCTCCCTTTCCCATCGCAGCCCTCGCTCCCGCAATTCCTCCTAGGGCACTGACTCAAAACCAGACAGCGGAAAGATCAGGGACTTGTTTCTGTTGAGCCTCAGTCCAGACGCCTCGCCGAACCTATCTAGATGGTATAACAATATTGGAATTGCCTCTCTGGGGGCTCTCAGATAAAACAAGGCATCATCTGCATATAGTGAGATAATATTACAAGTTTTTCCTATCCGTATGCCCCAATGCGACAGCTCAGAGCGGATCCGAACTGCAAAGGGCTCTATAGCCCGGGCAAAGAGTAGTGGCGAGAGGGGACACCCTTGTCGTGTACCCTGTCCCAATTGCCACTCCTCCGATCGCGCGGTTCCAAGTCGTACCCTAGCCCGAGGGGACTTGCATAGGATACAGATCCAACGGCAAAAATTGGGGCCCAAACCCATCACTCAGAGGACCTCTTGCAAATAGCCCCAATCAACCGTATCAAACGCCTTGCAGAGGTCAATGGATACTAGTACCGTCTGTTCTTCCTTCCCCTGGATCTCATGTATGATGTGATTCAAGCGCCGTAGGTTCATGGCGGTGTTACGCCCAGGAATACTTTTGCATTGGTCCGGAGGGAACCAAAGAGCCATATGCGGTGCCAGACGAGTGGACAGTAGCGTGGTCAAAATTTTCACATCTGTATTGATCATAGTGATCGGGCGATACGAACAAGGGTCGTGTTTGTCCCCCCACAGGTTTAAGGATCATGCAGATTTCCCCCCTTGTCATGCTCTGTGGGAGAGACCCGCTCTCAAATGCCTCGACAAATACCTGTAAGAGGAGACGAGACAGTGTTCTGCCGAACTCTTGATAAAATTCTGGTGGGAACCCATCACTCCCCAAAGACTTTGCGAGCGGTAGGCGAGCCAGAGCTGCATGCACCTCACTCAACGTTAGTGCAACATCCAGGTCCTCCCAGTTCGCCTCAGAGAGGGACGGCCGGGTCAGTCCCTGTAGATAAGGGAGATAAGAAGCCTCGGATATGTCTGGGTCTGCAGTATATACTTGTTGGAGGTGAGTTCGGAGAACTTCAAGGATGGCACCTTCCGAATGAACCATGTCCCCTTTTGAGTCTCGCAAAGCTACAATACGTTCCGGGGTCTGCTCCTTCCGAAGGATCCAAGCCAAAAGCCGCCTGACTTGTCGCCCTCCCTATGAAGACGCTGCCTATATTGGCCTAGGGAATACTTGTCGAGCCGGTCAAGAATATCATGCACCTGAACTCGGGCAGTCTGCTCCTCCTCCCTCTGCAGGTCGTCAGGGGACGCCATGGCCTGGACATTTAAAAGGTTATTCTCCGCCGTCCAGAGATCCTGGTGGAGCTGCTTCCGGACTCCATAAGTGAGTCCCATGCAGGCTCCCCTCACCACCGCCTTTAGGGCCTCCCATTTGGTGGCCAGCAAGAGGTCCCCCTCCTCCCAATTAAGGTCCACATAGTCCCCGAGAGCTGTTTCTACATGTGCCCTCCCTACCTGGTCTTGGAGGATATCCACCGGGAGTCTCCAAGTCCAAGGGCGGGAAACCGGGGTCCCCCCTTGTACCATGCATGCTGAGTGATCAGATAAAAAGCTAGCCTGGTGGGTGACCTCTATGGACATATTAAGCTCAGCATTCGCTACTAAGACCCTATCAAGACGACTATATGTGTTATGAGTGGGGGAAAAACAGGTATAAACTTACTGCGTCTGGTTTTTCTGACGCCAGATATCCACCGCTCCTATATTCTCCATAACCTCCCTAAGCTGCGCAGTCATACGGGTTTTGTACCTTCTCGGAGTGGGGACCTATCTAGGACCGGGTCAAGAACACAATTAAAATCCCCAAACCAAAGGATTGGGGCCCCCAGATCATGAATCAGGACGTCCTGGAGGGCCCGAAAGAAAACCGGGTCATCCACGTTGGGTGCATATGTGTTCAAGATGATAAATTACCTACCATCTAATTTTGACCTGAGAAACAGGTATCTGCCATGTATGTCCGCTTCTACATATTGGATTGCCACCAGGACACCAGGAGCCACCCAAACCAATACCTCTACTAGCATACGTAGAAAAGGAGGAGTGGAATACCTTACCCCGCCACTTTTTCCCCAATTTCTGTGCTCCCTCATCCATAAGATGGGTCTCTTGGAGGCATGCAATTGAGACCCCGTGTCTACGAAGAAAACAAAGGCGTCTATACCTTTTAGTGCATGTTCCCAGTCCCCTCACGTTCCAGCTCATAAACTTATACCCCATGTCTGATGATGTAGCCTGCCCCCCCCCCCCCCCCACAGTACGCTATCCTTGGTGTTCCTCCAATCCTGTGCCCGAAATGTAATACATGCAATGCCTAAAACATTCCCCTTCAACAATCCCTTCCAGAAGCCCCCCCACCCACGAGCAATATACTTGCAACAACACAACTTGGCAATATGCCCTTCCCATGCTGGTTCCAGGACGTGCACACCCACCCAATTCGCCCAACAGGGCTAAACCTCCCAAAAGATAAAAAGGAAACTCCCCACCCCCCACCCAGCTCCCAGCAAGCTATCACATCAATAATACAGGGCTCGGGCCATTACAGTTAAGAATCCAACAATTTGTCCAATCCTTCGCTCCTTTACGAGCATCCACGTCCCCTCCAGCATTAAACTGAGTGCATTCCCCCTTCTGTGTGCGGCCCCAGCTCGGCCGGCTCCAGCTTCGGAGTTCAACAAACCCTAAAGGACCACACCCGGTCCTCACGACAGGGCCGCCAATGTCTGTCCCTGAGCCCCTGCCGTCTCAGGAATCGTAGCACTGGTAGGTGCAATAATATCCGTGGTGGGCTGCAGTGTATCTGGGACCAGTACTTCTCCCGGAGGGGGAGTCTTTGATGTCGTCGGCAAAGTTTCAGACTCTTCCAGATCCAGGAGGAGGGCCCCATCCTCCCCCACCGTGACTCGCTGTCCCTCCTCTCGCTCAGCCCTGTTTGATTGACGTTATCTCCTGCTAGTGCGCCTCCTCCGCGGTTGTGTCCCCCATGTGCTTCGGTTTCCTCCCCGCTCTCCTGGAGGAAGGGCATTCCCCCTGATCTCAAGCCATCCCCAGACTTCCTCCGGGGCTTCGAAGAAGTACGCCTTTCCCTGGGAAATGATCTTAAGCTTGGCCGGGTAAAGCAGCATATACTGTAGGTGTAACTCCCGGAGCTTCGGTTTAACTATCAGGAAGGACTTCCGCTGTTCCTGGACCAGTTGGGTGTAATCCGGAAAGATGGATACCCTTGCATTTTCAAACGTTAGATCCGTCGTCTCCCTTGCCGCTCCCTATTTCGATAGTTGAGGATCTTGGCAATGAGGGCCCGTGGTGGAGGTCCGGATCTTGGGGGCGGAACCAACGCCCTATGGGTCCGTTCAATCACAAATACTTCTGACAGACCCGCAGGGCACAGTGTTGTACGAATCCAGTTCTCCAGAAAGCTATCTGCGTTACCTGTCTCTGCCCATTCCGGAATACCAAGAGCCCTGATGTTACTGCGGCGTGCTCTCGCTTCTGCGTCCTCCACTCCCTGCTCCAGTGCCCCCGTCGTGGAAGTAAGTTGTGAGACCGTCAGGGTCTGACAGAGGTGCCTGCCCAAATATTTGACTACATCTCCCAGAATGCCTAGTGTGGAATGGGAGGGATCACGAAAGGCATAAAACCCTATGGGAGACAGCGATCGGTGCACGTGATTTGTCCTTGTGGTGTCTGAGGTTGCGGACGCCCTGTCCCCGCGGAGTTGCTGAGGAAGTGCTGTTCGCCTGCTTCGTGGCTGCGGAGTAGGTGTTGTGCTGGTTCCGTGGAACCAAAGATTCATAGGCAGTTACCGGCTGGTGCTGCCGTTTTGTTCTTTTGTTCGTGAGACGCCTGGATTGCCCCCTCCACGTTCTCACGATTGTTTGCTTGCCGGCCGGGTGAGTCGCTGGAGACGCAAGGAATGCCCCTCCACACCTCTCTCGGAATTCTCTCTAAAGAGGTTGGAAGTTACAGGCTGGTGCTGCCGTTTTGTCTTTTGTTCGTGAGACGCCTGGATTGCTCCCTCCACGTTCTCATGATTGTTTGCTTGCCTGTCGGATGAGTCGCTGGAGACGCAAGGATTGCACCCTCCGCGCTCCCAGGGGTGGGCCCTTCGAGATACACTCAGCCGAGTGTATTGGTTGATTCTAGAGTCAGGAGCCGTTGGATTTCACCCTCATGGAACTCGTAGTGAAATAATCTAATACTTGCCCTTGTGATACTTGAAATACATTTCCTGAATTTCCACGGAAGAGCCGGTAGGCTATCTTTGTTTTCCTTCTCTATTTCTTTTGTTGCTTGGATACATGGTCCATTACATCTAAGGAGAAGGAGAGAGTCCAATTCTACTGAGACTTTGAGGAGGTACTCTTTGTATGTCGTTCTCTTGGCACCTGGTGAGTGTGTTTTTGGGTTGAAAGAAACATGAATGAAGTGCCTGACTTATAGGGTAGATAGAAAGAGTACTAATTGTTTTTCCGTTCCTCAGCAAGAGAAAGGAGCCAGCAGAGGGAAGAGGTCGCCTCCTGAGCATTATCAGGTAAGGGTCCAAGACCAATCACTGAGATAGAATAGGTAGGGAGTAAGGTGCGTACTAACTTATGTCCTCTTTTGTTACAGGTCCCTATCCCTGCTGCTCCTACCCCTACCTTTCCCTCGCCTGACTGCCTTTGTGCTCTGTATGTTTCTGATAGTCAGAGTGGAGAAGTGTGGCTCAATGGTTAGAGCGGCAGACCCTGATGCAGAGGTCTAACCCGTGACCAGGGTTCAATTCCCTGCCTCGGCGGGTCTTGGGATCAAAATTTCACGCTTTGGTGCCTATTACAATCATGGAGTCCCACTCTGCAACTCTGGGCAATAGCTTGCTTAATCTCCACAACGGCCCCCACAACGCTAAGGATGCCTGGCCTCCACCTTGGGGGTGCCCAGGAGTGGACGCCTCACAGGGAAAGCCAGGATGGGTTCCACAGCGGTATTCGTACAAGCGCCTTGAGACCCTTGCGGGTGAGTAGTGCGCTATACAAGTATCAATTTACAATTTAGTGCAGGGAGGTCTGGAGGTGGACCCCATTTGAGCATCGTTCCGACCCCGAGGAGCAGCAGCCGTGACAGAGACTGTTTTTTTGAGGGACACCACCTCCCCTTGCAACTGGACGATATTCCCCTTCGCATCAGAAACCTTGTCAGACACTTTTCGCAGGTCTGTCCGTAATAAATTCACATCAATGGATACCATTTCAATTTGACGCTCCAGGGCAGAATGGGACCCCTGAATAGCCTTTAACAACTCCGCCCAGGAGGGCTCTTAGGGAGTCACATCCCCCTCGTCCTGCCCCGACTGGCGCGTGATCCTCTGCGAGGGGAGCCGCTGGGTAGTATATTGCGTTATGGTGTTTGACTGCGAGGCCCGGGGCGCTTTATCTTTACGCATTGCAGACATCAAATAGATTCACCCCAAGGCCCCTAGGTGGCAAAGAAATTCCTAACAGACCCACGTCAAGACCTGTGTGGATGAAGGCGATACACGGCCTATTCCCCAGTCACTGCCTCTCACTCTGTCCGCACCAACTCACCACAGTGTCCCTCTCATGCTTCACAGGCCCTTCTCGGTATGTCCTCAGTGCCGGAGCCCAATACCAATGCCGCGTCGGGGCCAGTCCCAGCGTAATTGGGTAAATCACACAGGTGAGAGGGGACTGCGTCCACTGCTTAGGTCGGGCACGCCAGGACCATCAACTATTTCCAGGGCCATCATCTCTCCCCTGCTGCTAAATCAGGCGGCCTCGTGGTCGAGGGAGTCCCTCTGATTCAGTCCACGAAGGCGGAGTCTCACACCTCCACCGGGACCGGTCAGGAGTCACACGTTGTAATCCAGCTTCAGTCCCCAGAGTCCTGAACTGGCAGCCTCAATCCTGATTTCACCATGCAGGATATTCCCACACCACAAGAGCGTCGGCCGGCCAGAGGGCCTAGCGGACCCCCTGGCGGTCCACAGACGTTAGCAGGAGCCCTTTTGCCGTCTCTGCAGCCCTCCCGGGCCTTTCACACGCTTTGCCCAGCTCCCGGGGCCTCCCCCGCCTTAATAGCACCGGCAGCAGCCTCAGCCCAGACCGCCCGGAGTGCCGAGCCGCAGCAGCACCAGTAGGATTACAGGCCCCCAGAGGCTCCCGACGACACAGGAAGTCCCCTCCGTCCGATTGCTGCCCCTCAGTATCAGCGCAGTAAGGCCAGAGGCGCCCCCCACCGCCAGTCCACCGGGCTCACCTGCCTCGGCGCTCAGGCCCGTCGCCAGGCCTCCCGCAGCCTGCAGATCTCCGAATCAGAAAGGAGGCCCCCGATGCCAGTGGGCGCCTCCCAAGACGGATCGCCCCTCTAAGGTGCAGGCCGGCAGGGCTCCGACCGCGTACTCCAGTCCCCTCCGCTCCGTGCAGTCCGGCGCAGGGATCGCCTCCGGATCCACCGGTGCTGTTCAGCCTGCCTCAGGCGTCTCTCTCTAAGCTAGGGCCCCAGCTGGCAGTGGGACCTGCTCTTTCGTCGACGCTCCCCACGCCTCGGGGGTCCCGATGTCAGTGGGCCCTCCGGTGGCAGGTCGCCTCCATCTCGTGGAGGTAGGCCGCAGACCCCGGCCTCGCTTGATTACGGCACCACCTCTGCAGCGCCCGGGCCGTCGCCTCCGCTTCCCAGCCAGTTAACAGCCACAAAGTAGGTCAGGATGTGCCCCTCCGCTTTCGGGGTTTGTGGACACCTTCTTTACTGCCCAAGAGTCCTGGGAAGGATATTTTTAAGAGGATTTTTGTGGCCGCCTGCCGGGAGCCGACGGAGCCTACGTCCTGTCGGCCATGTTGCTTAGCCACGCCCCTTCTACGAAATATTTAATCTTGAAATACTTCATTGATCATTCCTTAGATGCCTGATGACACAAATTCTGAAATATTTAACCAAGGTACTCATTTCTCTCTCGTTGTTCTAACACACCTGATTAGCACATATACTTTGCGGTTTCACTATGCAGTCAGACCAATTACCGGCAACTGTTAGTGAGGCTCTAATGATCACGATCCTGAAGCCTGGCAAGCCCCTCAACTTATGTGATTCCTACCGACCGCTATCTATGGTGAACACAGATAATAAAATCTTAGCACGCATGCTTGCAACAAAGCTGCTGCCTCTTCTCCCTAACCTAGTTCGCCTCGACCAGTCTGGCTTCTTTCCGGGGTGCTCTACTTTGTACTACTGTTGCACTCTCTTTTGCCTGCTACACACTATGAACCCACAACTTCCCAGAGTGGCGGTTTTTGTAGACACAAAAACTTCTTTTGATTACCTGGAACAGCCTTTCCCATTTGTGCTGCTCCTATGCTTAGGGTTCAGCTCCAAATTCCTTGAGTGGATTACCCTCCTCTCTGCGCTACCCCTGGCTCGACTGCATGATATTGGAATCATCTTGGACCCCACAATATTTAGTAGGGGGACGAGGCAGGGATGGCCACTTTCCAAAATTCTATATGCAATCGCTATGGAATCTCTCATGGTACGGCTGAGACAGCACCATTCTGAGTGGGGCCTTGACTACCATACTAGACGGGCTGGTAGTATCTATGTATGCGGATGAGGTCACTGTATAAATCAGGACTCCAATGCAAAATTAGGCCCGGTACTCTGTAAGTTTATACTCTTTGAAATCTTGAAGGGAATCTCAGTTAACAAGACAAATGTGTAATTTTACCTTCGATTGATACAGTAAACTAGTTCCCAATGGAACTCCCTCCTAGAGTGGGCGAGTTCCTCTGTGCAATATCTGAGGATCCAAATCAGTAGAATATACGCTCCTGTGGCAAGAAAACGATGGGAGAGCTGTGGAGTGGCTGGAAGAGCACATACCTTTGTGGAGGTGTTTGCCCTTGTCCTTAGCCGGAACTGGCGACGGCTAAAATTGTACTACTCCCTAAATGTTTTTACCTATTCATAAACATTCCTTTGCCACTGAGCAAAGCCTTTTTCATCCTCCAAAGCTCCCTTTAGATCCAAATGCCGTGGGCTGGTGAACAACCAAGAGGAGAGTCTTGGTTGTTCACCAGCCCACGCCTAAGCAGGGAGGGTTCGGTGCCACGGATTTTGAACTTTACTACTATTGCGTGCATGTCCAAATCGCTCATCATTGGTTCCACCCTACCCAATACCCACCCCAAGAGGCAGTGGAGGCGGATAATACCAGCCCCTGCCACTTAGCTATGGTATTGTGCAACACACCGACAAGACCAGCTCCTGAAATTGATACGGTTAGATGCATGAAATGGGCATGGAACTAGTTGAGAAGCAGGGAGCAGTTGCCCTGCCTTTACACCACTGACTTACGTCTCATGCACAACTCTGCACTCCCACCATGAGAGAGAAAATAGTACAACAGCAGTTAAAGTGGTTGGGGCTGAACACACTGGGGGATCTGTACCCTACTGGCGAGTTCCTGTCTTGACAAGCTGTGCATTTGTGTCCTGCTGCGCTCCATTAGATGCCTTCCTCTACTACTACTACTGAGAGTGCCTGTGGAGTGGCACAACCCACATTTTCCAGAGAGCCTGAAAGTGATGGGCCTTAGACTGCATGTGTGGTGCTTTCACTGTGGATGTGAAGACCCTAATTTTCTGCTTCTGGCCTTGAGCTGTCCTGGGATTTTTATACTTGTCTGAGGAACATAGTTAGTCACTCCCTACCCATGATACTCCTGGTTGCTCTCTTTGGCAATGACAAAGATATCCCTGCTAGCTATGCTATTCCTACTGCCTAGGCGAAGGGCTGCCATGCGCTGGAAATGCAACTGGGAACTAATGCTTATGAAGCGACAACGCAAAGAGATACATGGGCCCCATATGACATTTTTACTTCTCGACAGGTCACGTGGTTCCTGTCTGCCATCTGTCATAGCTCAATATATGTGGCTGGCGATGTGAGACTAGTAAGAGCCAAAGTCACAAATAGCTCCGCCAAAACGGACATATGGGGTTCTGGTGGATTATGTGATGACCTGAAATGCTGTTGGAAGTCCACAGAAAAGAATGTTAGACATGGGCACTGATCACACTTACTACATAATAATGCATGTTGTAGGATGGAAATGTTCCTTGTTGTATGATGTTCGACTCTTGCTTGTAAAACTAAATTTAAAAAACTGTTTAAAATAAAAATCATCTGCTCTTGTTGGTAGGTATGCAGTCACTGGGTTGGCTTGGCTCTCCTTGTTTTGGCACTTTGTCATGCACTTCACTTTGTTTTGTTATATGCATGATACTTCATATTGTTTTTCTTTAGGTGTATTAATTATATTTATGAAAATGTTTATTTAGGTTTTGCCGCAAGGCACTTCTGTATTAGTGTTGTACGTTTATGTCATGCTTGGCTCACTCCTACTTGTCATTTATCCCAACATGTTTATCAAAACCTACATCTATTATGTTTATAATTATTGCAGCCTTGAAAAAGATCTCTGAAGACAAAACACATTTCAGCTGCTAGCTTTTGTAAAGAATTTTCAATCAAGACCATGAACAATTGGGACATGTTTTCAATAAATCAGTTGGATTACTGAAACAGTCTGGGACGATTTGTCTATTCAAGGATTACAGTGTCATTTTCCATAGTAATGTTTATAGTGTGTACCCTTTAGACCCTACAATCAGTGCAGACCTAATGGTAGCAAAATGTAGGATACCATGAGAGCACCACTTTATACCTCACTTACATAGGTGTAAAATGATCACTTTGACCCCACCTTTGGCATTTCGATTGAGATTCAGTAACCACTGCTACCAAAAGTTGTATTTACTACAAAAATAAACCCAATGATGCTTCAAGGCAACCAGGATTTTCTGGGACTGATTGCTTAGAGATGTGCGATGAACACTGTTTGGAGTGCATTTTGCATTCACTCATACTATTTTTATTTGCGGATGTATTCCTTATTAAGATGATAATTCTTATATTTATGATACACAGAAGCATAGCACAGCATAGCATAGCAGAGCACAGCATAGCAATCGTTTGATAATACCACTGCTTGTGTGTGAATTGATTTTGTGTGTTCAGGGAGGGGTCAATCTATCTTTCACCTATAAGAGTCCCTTACAGGTTTGTCAGATTCCAAGCACGCCTAAAACAGGTAAGCATAACTTGGCAGAATGCAAATCACCTGTCCATTTACCCTGTATGTGCAACGGTCATAGTTTCCGTTGGGGTCTGGGCAAATCTATCCTGATGTGACCCCTATATTATAGCTGTTCTGATGACAAAATAAATACTTGGATTTTATTTTCAAGTCTTGGGATTCCCTGGAAATTGTGAATCAAGATTAAAAAAGCAAGGAATTTGGGGCCCAATTTGAAAGAGTACAGAGTTGCGAGCTCAGAAAGTCTAGCTCAAGTTTCCGAGCCACAAATGTCCTGGCTTCATTTCAAAATGTTTTGATGTTTAGATTCGGAACCCAGGATTTTTGTAGTAAAAACCAACGAGGTAGAAAAGATCTTGCTGTAAGTAAAATCAAAAGCTCCTTGGTCAGAGTAGTGGCATTATCATTTAAAGTTTACAAGGAATCGATAAACTGAACCCAAGTAGTCCTCGTGGACTTTGTATATGTTGTGAGAATTGCCGGCACCAGTGCAGATAGGAAGATGCATAACCTCAGACAATTTTTATTGTAATTATCTTAATAATAAAAATTCCCTCCATTTCTGCTGAGAAGTGAAACTATATCCCATAGTTACAATTGAAGGGACGTTCAGACTAGAAACTAAATAGACACCTAATAATTGAGGGTCACAATACACCGGACTGGCAGCTACATAATTAAATTTATGAAGACAGAGAAAGCAATTTGAACAGCATCTAAAACAAACCGTATAGTCAAACAGAAGAAACCGCTCTCGTGTACGAAACACTGGCTACGAGGCAACAAACTGTTGACACTTCCCAAAATATATCAATGCATTGAAGACCTATTTACTTGCCATTATGAGCTAGGAAAAATAATTACTTTCCGCAAGAGCTAAATCATGGGGACAACTATTGAGATCCTTATCAACAAACATTTGTGTTGACAAAACTCAGTTTCAACCAATGGGAAATAACACAGGAACCCTGTGTTCACCAAGGCCCTGGAAACGCTGACCTATTTTCCATGAACAGAGAGCAGAAAGTACAATTTGTGAAACATAAACATATAATTAAAGCCCAGGGATGTAGAAGAATTGTGGGGACTTTTATGGCAATGAAGCACTGATGAGAGGTTTAGAGCTGAGAACCAGTAAACAGTGGCCAAGGTAGACCGTATTTGTGGTTTCCAACGTGTATGGGTGTCACCTTTTTTAAAGGCTGTCAAAGGAGAATTCACATCAAGCAAGTTATTACATTTTGAGATGATTGATTGTCAAGACATTCATAAGAGCAGACTATGGAGTCGTCTGAACTAGTCAGCTCCAGTATAACCAAGATAACCACCTCTGGAGACTGGTCTTGCTTTCTTGCCTATTGCTGAGCTTGTGGTACCGGAACGATCACCATGTAAACATAAAGAATACTTAAAGTTTGCAGAACCTAAATGGAGCAGTATATAAACACACAGAGAATAGAAGCGAAGATACAGTATCCCTTAGCAGTCATAGGCAAGCCACACGAGGTAAAAAGTCTGACAACGACAATATGCCATCACAATCTGATAATGCTACTAAGGATTAAGAACATACAAACATCGATTGAGAAATACATTTTATGAGACAAGACCCACAACTCACTGGAGCATCCCCAATTAGACCATACATCCCATGGCTGTCTGACCACCTCAAACGCCAAGCGGCCATGGTGGAGGGTGTATTGATGCATTTGTTTATATCGACCCTAAGAAACCGTTTTACTGACTTTAAGTTGCTGTGTTGAAGTGAAGGGTGCATGTATTGTGCCTTGAAATTTTGAATAACCTTCATAATTGACATTTTTATAATTTACAAGGCATATTTAACTTGGAAACAGTCAAACCTACAACTATAGAACAAATGGAAATAAGTTCCAATTCCATTAACAGCTTGACTCGTGAAAAAACAAGGCTTGCATCACAAGCATATTTATCAGTGGTACTGCTATGAAAATGTAACTAAAAGACAAATTGACGTAGCAGCAGACGGGCAGGATACTGTAGTAAGTCATGCTTCCTGGCAGTTGAGGTTTATAAGTATCTGCAGATGAAGAAACAGCCGGCAAAGTACTGAAGGAGTATTCTCATCAAACAATAATAATTATTTCTTCTGTCGAATCAGGTTTAGCATAATATGACGGCTTGCTAGGCTAACGGGACTATCAGATGCATATCTATATGGAAAAAACAATTTTAAAAAACTGCTGAAGACTTAGAAATCACATTCCATGCTCAACACCAATTTGATAGCGAGAGGATTGCACATACCTTCAGGATTTTCCTGTTGCTCAAAGGTATCTGGCACACTCCAAATACAGAGTCTCCCCGAGGAATCTCCCTGTATTAGAAGTTTATGGAAGCACTCTCTGCGTCCATAGAAGAACCGAGTTACAGGAGGGCAAATTAGCAACTGAGGAATAAAGATAAATTGTAAAAATAGTGTGTTGCTACAAGCAAATTAACAACTTTTGACTTAAGAAAAAATATTTAACAAAAACAGCTATTAAGACACCATGAAAATAGCTATTATAATTTTTTTAATAATTGCCAGTATTTGGATATTTAACTCAATTGTTACCACAAAAATATCTAAACTTGCAATGAAGCACCAAAAGGTCACTACTTGCTTGTATTATTTATTTATCAACAGCATTTCTTTAGCGTGGATCTAACCACAAGGACAACAGAGCCCTATACATACAATATAAAATACATACATATTGCAATGTTGGGGAACATTTGAACTTTTAAATGGTTTATTTAGACATTTGTCCATAAAACATTCTAAAGAAAAAGTCACACTTAACAATTAAAACATTTAAAAGAGAATAAAACATTTAGAAGAACCCCACTCCTAGCTCCCCTCCCCCCATCCAACTCACTACGTTTCATGATTAAAATGTTGTTTTACAGATCGTAAAAAACAAGCAATTCCAACCGCCACATCGAAATTAAGCATTTCGGACAATAGCTCTACAGCTTTATTCCTATGGAGGCATCATATTTAAAAAAACAGAGGTCTTAAAAACTTGATTCTATTTGCCAAATAAAATACACAATCTATAATAATATGCATAAGGGTGCATTTAACTTTCAGAGGGCAGGGGCAGAGACCACTATTATTCTGTACCCTGATCCTGTGTCGGCGAGATGAGTAGATTGGATTACATCCCACCCTAGCCTTAGAATTTCATTCCTCAATCCTGGGTCTGGTAGCCGTGATAGATAGGGAAAAACTGTATTGTGGCCCAATGTGGCAAACAAGAGGCTGATGGATAATCTACTCTTTAGATACAACAGGTCGATAGATTCTGACGCCACAGAAGCAGATTCCCTCTGTGCTCGTTTGCCTGGAAATGGGAGCCAAGCTGTAACTGGCCCACTATTTATATGAAGGTTCCTTAGTGCAATTATTCTGGTTCTTAAGGCCTTTGCCCACATCCTCTCACTGCGTTGGATCTCTTCCCAACACAGTTTGGAAACTTTGACCACCTCATCATCCTGCGACAATGCTTTAAAATATCTTAGTCTATTTTCAGAAACAAGGGGGACCCAATAAGTACCTAGGGACCTTGGGCAATCAGCTATTATGAAAAACAGTGGTCGATAGGATTAAGTTTTCACAAGAACAAATGTAAATATAGACTCCAATCAGTGCTATATTGATTAGTTTTTCAGTGCCCAGCCGGGCCTGAAATTTTATTTCAAATATAAACAATTTTAAAAGACCATCAAGGAGGTCTAATGCAAAAGGTGATAGGGTACAAGCCTGTACCTATCCAGAGTACACTCAAAAAGAATTTAAGGGTGAGACAGTAAGCAGAGAAAAGGAGGGTAAAGAATATCAGGCTAAAAGAACATGGGAGCCAATTGTCCCTTGCATCAATAGCATATTCGCAAGGCAAGTTCAGACAAACAATTCATGTAACAGTATCAACACAATGGGAAGGTTACAGAACTGAAAAAAGTGTCGACGGCGTTTCGATCCCCGGCTCCTAATGAACTGGGATCATCATCAGGACTAAAACAATGTATTGCCTGTATGTGCTTTTTGGAAAAACCTTTTCGAGAGGTCTACAGGACCCTCCTATGAGTCAAGGCGCGGTGGTTCGGTGGGGAGGCTGGTGCCTCGGTTTCCTAATAGGATTGTTGAGAAAAGCCGATGTCCTGTAGGGGATAATACCCGCTTGGGACGAGTCACGTGGTGATACACTGTATCCCGACCTCTTGTGAGTAATTATTCAAATTATTCTTCGCACAGAGTCAATGCTCCTCCACTCGTAATACGAGCATTCCGCGGGCGCTGTACACAATGGCAGTCCGCCGGCTTCACGAAAATACGGAAGGGGATCGAAACGCCGTCAACACTTTTTTCAGTTCTGTAACCTTCCCATTGTGTTGATACTGTTACATGAATTGTTTGTCTGAACTTGCCTTGCGAATATGCTATTGATGCAAGGGACAATTGGCTCCCATGTTCTTTTTGCCTGATATTCTTTACCCTCCTTTTCTCTGCTTACTGTCTCACCCTTAAATTCTTTTAGAGTGTACTCTGGATAGGTACAGGCTTGTACCCTATCACCTTTTGCATTAGACCTCCTTGATGGTCTTTTAAAATTGTTTATATTTGAAATAAAATTTCAGGCCCGGTTGGGCACTGAAAAACTAATCAATATAGCACTGATTGGAGTCTATATTTACATTTGTTCTTGTGAAAACTTAATCCTATGGACCACTGTTTTTCATAATATTAAAATATCTTAGTGCCAGAGTAGAGGCCGCCATGTTCCAAGAAACCAGATTGCACTCTCTCTTTGTGGCCTGAACCATTATACCGTGGGGGAGTGATAAAAATCTTTTAAGCACCACCATGTGGCTGCGTCCAAACTGGGGTGGAGTGATGAGCAAAAGAACGATGGATTAAACCCAGATCTTTGTGACTGGGGGTAAATGTTTGCATAGTTCAGCATTCCGTTCATAATTTGTTCCTTTTACAGAGCAAAAGTATGGCTTTGAAATTCCTACTTGGTCTTTGTTCCGAGACGACTTAAATGTTTAGCAATTTATATATCGCATCAGGACTGATAGGTGTATTATAGAAACATTAGCAGTACTCAGAGGTGCACTGCATATGGGGGTGGTGGTTTAAAGCACAGTTGTGAAGCAGCAGAGAGAAAGAAGTTAATAATATACTAACTGTATAATAACCATAAGCTCATAAAGACTGTCACTAGTTTGGGAACTATCTGAAGAGTTAGGTCTTGACATGTTTGCTGAATGTGGAAAGAGAAGTTGAGATTCTTAGTTCAGAGAGTAGAGCATGAGAGGCTGCAGCAGAGCTCCAGAAAATGATTAATTCAGTTCAGTAGAGGTTCACAACATGGATACTCCATGGAGAATGGTATCCTGGCTTCTGAGACCATTTCATTTCTCTGTCACTAATGCTTTAGGTCCAAATGTGCATAATATTACCCATCAAATAAATACCAGTACATACATACATCCATATAAGCAAACATGCATTATGCTTGTAAATATAAAGTTCCAAAGTATAAACATAAATAACAATGTCTATTTTGTAACAGCTCTAATTATAACAACATTCTTTATAAGTCGTGGAATATGACACATTAGCTTAAAATTTAGAGTTTGGAAATATCAATCCATTACATACAAAGGGGGTGGAAAAAGACTGAGCACAAACAATGTTATCACAAAGAGGCAAAATACCTAGTAAAAGGTCCGGTCAATCACAGAAAATCTACTCTGGTACTATGAAAAGTGTGGCAAACAGCTCACATTTTGAACAAACTGCACTCAGTAATGACCAGTTATTGCATTTCTGCAATACAAGACTCTAATCTCAGATAGGAAGAAGACACCCTGTCTTCAAAATTGTTTGTTTTCAAACATTAGGCTAGTAATAACCCAACATATCTGAGCTTTGCCAGTAGTGAGACAAGAGCAGCCATCATTAAAAAGGGCTAATAATTTAGACAAATGGACATAAAAAGAAGTTGTTAGGTGAATACTTCCAACCATTTCATTAGACTAAGAATTACGTTTTCCTAAGCTCAACAGACATAGGCACCAGATTGGTGTTTGGATGGTTACATTTCCAACAGTCTCCATTTTTTACAAGACCCAGCTGGACTCATTTATTTGGGAGCAGTATATCCACAACAAAACTTGTTGTTAGGTTTTAATTGTTACCATATTTTGCTTGTTTTCCAAAATAACATTGGGATTCATATCAAACATTGATATAAATAGCATAGTTCAGATCTTTTTCTCTCAATATTTCCTGTGTTATTCTGACAGAAGATGATCACCATTCGTTTCGATTCAGTACATCATGGCGTCTAGCCCAAAAATTTATGAAAAATTAGATAACTGCCCAGCATGATTTAATTTGAGATAGTTCTCTTGAGTTTTCCATAGAAATTCAGTAGCTCACTGCTTAAGTAAATTGGAGATTGGACTTTCACCCAGTGATAGTTCTTGATTCTACATACTCATGGTCACCCACTAGTTGGATGACAGAGTACGTCAAGGCATATCAACTTAGACCAGTACGTTTTTTCCTCCAACTTGAACATAAGGATTCTTCCACTGTGTTGCTGTGGATGATAGATATCGAGTTTGCTCATATTTTTCAATTAGATGGTGAAAAACTAATTCAGTGAAGAGCACAGGCTCATTACTAAATTCATGATGCAGCCAATCTTTGTGGCATTGCTCCTTAACACCTTATTTTTTAATGAGCACTCAACCACGGGAGTCTGCTGCGTTTTTCCAGTAACCACTGCTGAGCTTTTGATAATATGAATATGTTACTATCATTTTTCAGTTAATTTTGAGCATGGGATGTTCACCCTGTCTATGTTGATTGTGCTTTTTCAGGTACCAGATGAAGTTCCCCATTGGATTTTCTAGACTTATATATGTGTAGATTTTACAAAGAGGGGTGGGATTTTGAAAGACGTAAAATAAGTTAGAGAATTCATTTTTATTGAATGCATCTCAACTTTTGGGATTTTTTGGCCACCAGTCTGCTCGGTAGGAATGGCTATTGTCAAGAATTGTCTTGTAAGCTAGACAGCAGATTTTAAATTTGGGTCTGGCCATTATGGGAAGCCAGTAAAGGACACAATGTCTGAGGGTGATATGGTCAGACATGAGTCAATAGATGTATCAGGGTTACCTACTAGTATTGTGTTCCTAAAGTCCAGTCTGATGATGTCCAGCACAGGGACTGCCACTAACGTTTAGGCTAAATGAGGCGGCAGATTTTTTTCAAAGCATGGAAATGAATGTTTGCTACTTCTGCCACCCTACTGGCATAAAAGGTATGTGTGAGAGCGGAATAAAGTGAGAACCCTAGGGTTGAGAGTGGGGATGAATCCATCCAAAGTCTAGGCATCATGTTTGCCCTTGGAGGAGGTTACTTTGAGAAAACATACACAGCATTTCTAGAAGGGCAAATGTTGCTAATCAGTGCAATGATCATGTCTAATCATGCACTACAATGAAACACAATGTTTGAGTAACTAATGTGCCGAAGAGAGGGACACCTTCAATTTAGGAGTCCCCATGAAAATGTTGTACGGAAGATGTACAATAGAACAGAGTTAACACTAATATGAACTAATTCCATACTGGCCGTATTTCTTAACAAGGAATGAGGTAAGCCTGTCACTTCTTGTGAAAGATAATCATAGTGGTTGATTTTATCAATGGATTACAGTCAAGAACACACAGGAGTCGATCTAAGAGTATACTGGGATGTTGGAATACTTCAAGTGATGGAGTTGGATCTGATCTAAAAGAAATTGCAGTTCAGGAGTGAGGTGAGATAAAGCTGGGAATCACCATTGTGTTTAGTTATGAGGTCTGTGCGTTCTTGAGGATAACATCAAGAGGTTCAGGTTAAATATTAAAGAGGTTAGACGCCAGAATGGAACGTTGTAGTACTTCTTGGGGCAATTTAATAGCCCTGGTAAAGGAATTGTCGACTTTGATCAAATTAAATCTATTAATCAAATATGAAGCAAAGCAATTAAGTACATTTATTTTCAACGCAGGTATGCTCTTTCAGAATATTATTATGAGTAAAGCCATTAATGGTGTTGGAAGCAGTTGATAAGTCAAGTAGAACAAACAGGAATTACACACTAGCACCAAGAATATGTTTTGCATCAACAAGCAAAGCACCTTTAGTAGACTTGAACAGAATTTAGTAGTCTAGTTGATTGTAACCCAGTCTGGAAAAAAGCCCAAAAGATAGCTATATTAGATTTACTTTGTATTATAAAAGGGGAGAGCTAATTAGGGATCAGGGTAGTGAAAAATGTTGCGGGTTTCACCTTATAGTTTCCATGAGGTCACAATCAAGATTTCGTTGAATTGCAGCCAAGTATCAAAGGGTTTAGCATTAAAAGACAAGTGTTTCTGCTGATGCTAAAGAAGAGACAGAGTTTTTTGGGAGTAAATGCGCAAATGTGGCTTCAAGATCTTCTACTGTAAAAGAAGACAGATGAATACTGGCCAATTTACTGACCATAGAGAGTTGTTAAGGACAGATTTTCACACTGGTAATTCTTTTTATGTATGATTAACTCAGGAGTAGATCACTTACGGGGTATGTTTACAGCAGTGTTGTATACATTGGTTACCGAGCAAAAAAAGGTGTAAATAACCTGACTAGACTCCTGACTAGACTCCTGATAAAACCCTAATGAAGTTTGAAGTCTGATAAGAAAACAGAGTTAGAAACAATTAGTTAATCTATAAAGTCTTTCAAGCATCGCTCAATAAAAGGTCAGTTGTCAGCAAAAGTGTAGTATATAATATTTGGTCTCATGGAGATTTGAGGATTTAATTTCCTGGGACAAGCACAAGAAGGAGGAATGCAAATCAATGAGTATTTGCTTGCAGTGAATTGAAATCTTGTAAAGGACTGTAATTCTCTGCCTACCCACTTTAGAGATCTCAAAGAAAATAGAGTAGTAAGGAGGTACCAGCAGCCCCATACTATTTTTATAGGTGACATTAAACCATGTTTCAGTGAAGACTTACAGATTGAGCTCAAAGTTAACAATGATATTAGCGCCAATAAGCCTGTGTTTTATGGCTTTCTTACAGTTGCATAGAAGACACTGAATTGAGGGGTTGGCCAATTTGCTAGAGCTCCTCTGGTATGTACCTCCTTTTGTACCGCTTTGTTCGCCATAAGTTGGCAGGGCATGCTCAGACGTGAGTCCCTTGCTCACTTTGCCACTGGATTCAAGCAAGCCTGGCTGAAGACGGCTGTAATGCCAGAAACCGGTCCTAGGAAGCTTGTTTCCGGTCCAGGGAAGGCATGGCTTGGCAGTTCGGGCTGCACTGTTCCCATGAGGCACAGGGTCAGACTGATTTGCATATGGCCATGTCTGAACTGGGGTGGCAGAGTGGGTTAAAGAACGGTGATGGATTAAACCCAGATCTGTTGACTGGGAGTGAGTGTTTGATTGGTTCAGATGCTCCGTCCATCAGCACCCCCTTTTGTACCGCTTTGTTCGCCATAAGTTGGTAGGGTATGCTCAGACGTGACTCCCTTGCTCACTTTGCCACTGGATTCAAGCAAGCCTGGCTGACGACGGCTGAAATGCCAGAAACCGGTCCTAGAAAGCTTGTTTCTGGTCCAGGGAAGGCCTGGCTTGGCAGTTCGGGCTAGACGGTTCCCATGAGGCACAGGGTCAGACTGATTTGCATATGGCCATGTCTGAACTGGGGTGACAGAGTGGGCTAAAGAACGGTGATGGATTAAACCCAGATCTGTTGACTGGGTGTGAGTGTTTGATTGGTTCAGATGCTCCGTCCATCACCACCCCTTTTGAACTCCTCTGGTATGTGGTCATCAATGTAACAATAAAACTTTCATACATAGACTGTTGAGGATAGAATGACATGAGCAGGTGCATCAGAGTGAGGCCAGAGAATTTGAAAGGTTTTTTTTAGATCAATGGACATCACAACAACTTTAGAATACCAAAACATTATAGGCAATCAAAATAGTTAGAGAATTCAATCCATCAACAGGAAACAGTACACCCACACAACGTAGAAGTCAACCCATGCTGCTTTCACACACAAACATCACTAAAAGCAGCATGCTGTTTTGTGTATTTGAATAGCTGGCCTAATAAATATGCATTATTCCACATTTTCCAATGAGAGTATCTTTGAATACAAGTACAGGAGCCTCAAGATCTTGGACAGAAGCAAACTTATGCAAATTACCCTTGGATTGAAATTCTAGTAGCTCATTACAAAATAAATAAATCTTTCATTAACATAAACAGTAGAAACAAGCAAATACTTTTATAAAAATGGTTCTTCCAGATTGACTGTTATGTGTGGGAAATCCAGAAACTCTATCTATCCAAGGTATACGAGATATTTTAAATGATTAGTATTTCATTGGTAAAATAAAAGTGTCTAAATAGGTAACTACATTACTAATTGGTTTTAATCAGTAAGAAATGTACATTAAAAACAACAATCACCAATAAGCAAAACTTCCTGCATGTCTGATGACCAGCAGGTACGAAGGCAAGGAAAATGCATGCAATACAAGTCAGGTCCTGACATGCAAAAATATAAGGGACAACTTAGCCTTTACAAAATATGAATGAAAGTGCTGGGTACGTGTTTTTTCATACATATTTTGTTATAGTACTACACAGGTACAGTTTTACACGTACCCCTATAGGGCGAAGAGATGTGCCTAATGGTGTTTACTCACCCAACAAACATGAAATTCATGAGAAAACTAAGTGAAAACTTACCATTCAATGTAACTCTTCAGCTAATTTCATAGAGATAGGCAAATAGATGTGAACATGATTTTTCAAGATTTGCCGTGAATGCCCTCTATCTGATTACAACCCAACCAATGTTGCCTGGTTGACATAAATTATACGATAAGAGATAGATCACCAATTGCCTATTTTTTCTTACAAATCATCCTAAATCCTCGTGGCACTCAAAGAGGCTAAATGTTTTGATATAAGTTGATGCTAAATCCTACCCCCTTCAATTTCAGACCATAAGTTACATCCGTCTACTGTTTACCAGGGGTTTTATATTAATATTCATTTACATAGTCATTAATTTGCAGTTCAGAGCATGTAATTCTTTGTAAGCAGGCTAGAGTCGCAGAAGGTTCTGACCATAGTAACAAGAAATGAAGTGGGTCTCCAATGAATCAAAATCTTATCACATTCCAAAAGCTAGATGATCACTCTACTGGATAGAAGTTAACAAATCGCATCAAATTATGATGGAGGGGTTACTGCTTATTAAGCAGGCTTAGACATATTAGGGGAAATGTATAAAAAAAAATACAGACCAAAAAGAAAACTAGAATTATGTGCCACAATAGTGTGGGAAGACTCTACACCCTTCAGGAGTCATGGGCATGAATTTGTTTTTGTAAGTATGTTGTATTCTGTCCATAAAGTGCTTTGAGCAATGTTACCAGAGTAAAGGGAATAAGTCTCTGGAGACTAGCAGAAGATACGTAAGCATTTTAAATTCAGAAATGGTGCAGGAAAGAAGATATATGGGAGAAATGCTTAAAAGGATTACTGTAGTCAAAGTGTGAGGTTATGACAGCCTCCATAATTGTGACATGTTTTTTTAAGGGGTAACTACATTCATCAGTTTCGGCTAAACATGACAATACAACTTCATTTACATGGGTGAGGGGCACTGACGAGGGGCCTAATTTAGGGGTCATCAGGCATCTGCCGATCTAGCTGGGCATTGATGGCACTGCCTCTGGCAGCCCAGTCTCAGCTGACCTATCATATTTGAAGTTACACACCTTGTTGGCAGCCTTGTCACTGAAACGGCATGCCAACCAGTCATTGTTTATTCTATTTTCCAAAAACTCATAGGTAGGTGGGAGTCTTTGGAAAACAAAAAGTAATAACCCAGAAATGTTGAAAGATTTTTCCCATCGTTTAGCCTCTTCGATGCTCATGACGAGCTCAGCTCGTCATGAGGCACAGCTCCACTGTGCTCATGACGAGCTCAGCTCGCCATGAACAATGGAATTCAATGTTCTTCAGCACAGAGGGAGAATAAGACCAGCATCGATGGTGTTGAGGCACTTTTTTTGTTTTTCTTGCCCAGTTCTGCCATGCCAGGTAGTGCCCAACAGGAAAACAGCCATCAAGAATGGCACTGATGCGGCTCCCCTCAATAGGACAGCCACTATGACTCTATTCTCACCTTTGGCTGCGAGTCAGATATGGCGTTTCCAAAAACAGCTCTGGCATTGAAAACACAGAACTATCACCACCTCTAAATCAACCAAAGATTGGGTGAACAGGGCATGTACACTTATTACAGCGATCTCTTTACTGGCCCTCCATACATGTGCTATGTGGGAAATACTGAGCAAAACTTTGAATTATTGCAGCCCCACTGAGGTCCTACTCTTGCTTACACTGCAGTTTTGCATGCAGCCTTGGGTAAATGACCAATAAAAGTACCAAGTGAAATAGAAATTAAAACAGCTTTCATATAATCTTCAGTTAGCTATTTAGGGTCAGTGAAAATAAGGTTCTCTAAGCTGCCAATGATTCTCTTTTTGAGAATCCTTTCTCATCTAGTATTTGTGATAAACGGGTTAGTATTGCTTATTGTGTATTTGCCAGTACCTGGCAACCCTTGGGTGATAGCACCTAATAATTCCCCTTTGACTGGGCTTTGACACTTTTTGAATAGTAACACCCATTTGTTTATGCTGGTTTTTGGACTCTTCACACTGAGATACTGCTCAGTTTATGTGCCAGACTCCTAAAACATGTAGAAATAGTTATATCCCCGATTGCCTTATTTAACTTTTCCATAAGGCAATAGTATGTGGTGCAGAAACGAGCCCACAGCATGAAAAGATGTTTTTTTTTTTAAGTAGTGTTTTTTTTATTCCGTTTTTTAGAATAACATACATAGACAATTTGGGAGTGCTTCTCCCAACATGCATTTCCCTTGTTCACTGTGCCACTGGTTTCAACCTAGCCTGGCTGATGAGGGGTAATACCCTGAAACCGGCCGCAGGATGCTTGTTTCCGTTCCAGGGAGGACCGGACTTGGCAGTTCGGTCTAGACTGTTCCCATAAGGAACAGGGTCAAGACGGATTTGCATATGGCTGGGTCTAAACTGGGCTGGCGTGCTGAGCAAAGGAACAATGGATTCAACCCAGATCTCTTGACTCGGGGTGAATATAGGATTTATTCAGCATCCGTCCATCATTTGTTGCGTAACATTTATATATAGGCCTGGAGCGTTAATGCATATTGTTTCACAGTTCGGCGGTTTGGGTTATTCATTGGCTCAAGAGGGCTGTTTCTCCGATTAGCGCTTGTGACAATGCTTTCAAAAGGTCGAGGTCTTCTAGCAGTTTAACATCGGTCTAGTTAATGACATTTTAATTTCTTCTGCAATCGTCCACTCTGCAAAGTACTGACTTTTTGTGCCTATAACGTATATTGCTACACATCCCTTCGCAAGGAAAAGCCCATGGCATAAAAAGTTAAATGTCACCTGTAGACTGTAGAACCTATTATGCTATCCACTAGAGTGACATAAAAACGTGGCTTCCGGCCTATCATTTAGCGTGACAACTGCAGTATAAAACCTGCAGTGCTACCTGTTAAAATAAACCTCTCTTTTAAATATCAGTGAATCTGCCCTATGTATGCGTTATAGACTAGAAGATATAGTGAACAGTATTTAAAAGTGGAACATGTAGAAAATGAATGTTGCCACTGTGGTAAGTACAGCTGTCCTATGTAGAAAACCAGAGGGCAGATTAAAAATATTGATACTTCTAGCTCGGAAATGAGGCAAGCTAGAAAAATAATTAAATTACTATTTGTAATAGCTTTTTAAAATTCAATAGTGAAGTGGAACTTTTAATAAATAATAGGGAAACATAACTTTTAGAAAGTTACATTCTACCTGCATGAATTGTCAGAAGACTAATATGTGTAAGCCTCTGCCAGCTCCCAGCCTACGCTCTAGTCCAGGTATATGCATGAATGGGAGTGAAATGATTCCAGGAGAAAACATAAGGCTGGCCTGAATAGGAAGAGATTTCTCCTCTGAACTTCACAGACTAGTCAGAGTGGTGGCTGTGGTCATCCTGCTGACACTATACAGTCTTTCTTGACAGGTCTTTTGAGCCATATGTAACACTTGAGGTGCACTTGGAAGGGAGAGATTAGGATGCCAAAACAATTCTTGTGTATCTCCTGTCTGAATGCTGAAGAACCCTGCCTTTGCCCTACAGACGTCGGTCTTGAGGTTTGTTGTGAGTACAGTGCTAGCTTCAAACTGGATTTTAGTGTAAAATGAGGGAGGACACTGGTGATTTTCCTATAGCACTACCACACACACCCCCATCCACGTTTATTGTGGCCGAAGACTTTTGCCATCTTGAAAGTGCCCTGACACATGGCATTTGGGCCACAACTAAAAAAGTGGCTGTCCCTGGAAACCTTTTACCAAATGGTTAGGGAGTGCCCAGAAGTCCTCCCCACCCACTAGATAGTCAGTGCCAGGCATAAATGTGTCATTCCATTGAACACTGCTGGACTGACAAAAGAATGCCTAGTGGCTGAACCTGCTGCACTTGGCATCTGGGACTTGTGAGATGGCCCTGAGGAGGCTGGACCACCTTCCACTTGAAATCCAAAGACAGGAAGAACTCCAAGGATCATGAGGCTGACCGACATTTGCTATTGCACTCTGCCTGACACTCAGAGTCTCTACGTTCTCTAACTGATGTGCAGAGGGCCTTAAAACTGTCCGTGGTTGGCTGGCTAGCAAATATGTTTTCGAACATTTTCAAAACGTTTGCTTTTGAGCAGCATAGTTTCAAGGAGACTAACTGCAAAACTATGCGACTGGCAAGTCTGCAGTATTAGAATAAATTTCAGGTTTGCCTAAAGTGAAGATTAGCTTTTCTTCAGAGAAATGACAAAATCCCTTTTCAGCTGGAACTTAGAAACCTTTTTAAACTTCCCTAGTTCTAGGCCATTGTAGGCCAATCTATTTGGAGCATCTCCATCTAGATTAACCTCAGATCGCACCTAGATCCCTGTCTACCACGACTGTTGACTACCATTGGCACTTTGCTCTTCTTTGTGCTTTTTCCACCTAAATAATTAAAAATGTATGCAACCTGCTCCCCTTAATTGGATTTTTGTCATTTTGCTAATTACATTTTTCTTAATTTTAAATTGGAGTAAGATTTTTAGTGTGTTTTTGACTTGTAAACTCTTTCGGTACTCCTAAATGCCTTACATATTTTCTCTCAGATGAGCCTGTCTGCCTTGTGCCACAGCTACCAGAGGTTGAGCTCAGATTTAAATTGCTAAAACCTTTGACTGGACCTAACAAGATAGTGACTTTATTACTTGTGGTGGACATCAATCCACCCTAACTAATAAACTACTTTCTCACAATACCATGTATGGTATTATGTTGTACGTCTCATCCAAACACCTGTGCATACTTTATTTGTATGTGCGACAATGCGGTAGTCATGGGACTGCCAACATTTATATATAAAGTAGTTAGTGTCTTCTGATGCTAGCAACATTCCGCTAGTATCCCATATACCAGTCATTTATGGAGCATCACAAGGGAAGGAGTGCTGCAAATTAATGTGCTCTGTTGTACAACCCAGGTACTTGTGTCTGATTATGGGCATTCATCTTATTAATGATTATACCAATGGAAAGAAAGACAAAATATAACTCAGCCTTTGTTACTCCAGTGTCAAATTGTGAATTTATTTTATTTGCAAGTGCATGAAAGTATCCAAGGGAAATAAAATCCTAATCGTTATAACATATCTAACAAATGCAAAGAAAAACTGTAGCATAACTGTCAAATATAAATTAGGGTTTAGCAAAAGTTAAGTTGTCCCTTCAGACACTGCAAACACACAGCATTCACAGGCAATACACTAGGAAAGCTTAGGAGTGGGGTCTTACTATTGCCTCTAGAGGCTTGGAGCAGACCAACATCTGCGGAGTGTACAGCTCCAGAGCTTGTTTTAGGTCAGTGAAATGTTCCTGAGGAGGAACCTGGATAATGGCTTCGACAACATTACCCTGCTCTACCTGTCACAGGTTAATAAAAAGAAACACAATGGAGAGACAATTTAATGAGCACAAATGAACATATGATTGATTATAACACAAATTACCAACATTGAACTGAAAAACAAAAAAGATGAAATAAATCTACCTTTATGGTGGAGAGATTAACATATAATTATTTACTCTTGTTGCATTAGATATTATTTGCAAAAACCACAGCCATCAAGTTTCAATAGGACTCAGGGAAGTACTATGGCACTGCTGTGGCAGATGAAGACGCATGAGAGTGTGATACCAAAACCATCAACTTAGTGGCTACATCATACACATTATTTCTGAAGTTACCCGGCTTTACTTTTTAGGGTTTTCATTGGTTAGATCTAAAACAGGTCACAATTATTGATCATTCTCTTTTACTGATTTCAGACTTCTCACTTAGAATTAGCCATGTAATATTAAACGTAGATGGATACGAGAAGTTACAGACTAGCATATTCTATTTTCCATTCATTTACTTTAAAAAATGTATTCTTGCCTACACAGGTTATATTAAAATACATAACAATAGTATGAATAGGAGAAAGATTTCAAGGTACACTGAAGAATCTTCCAAAGCTGGCCGAGGCACGTGAAAGCCACAGCAGTATGGGCATTTGGTGCAAGTGGTCCCACATTCTATGAAAGCTAGATTCCTCCTGTATTACGGTGGGGAGCAAAGCCCATTACTAAAACCTCTTTTTCTGCAATGAACTATGAGAAGAAAGATATGGCTACTGTAGGGAAAGTCAGTCTAGTATGTAGGCAGCAATGCTACCAGACTTGATCGAGCTTAACAGTGGCAATTTAAGATTTCTCAGGAGAGAAGCCTAATTGTGAAATAGCTGGAGGTCCGAAGCACAAAAAAGTCTTGCCAGTAGCCCTAAATATTATAAGTAGGGCATGCTTTTCCCTGCTTGGAGGAAGGTTGTCTTATGCCAAACAAGTTAAAATATTTTGTTTGATTTATGTTTGGAGGCAGGTTTATTAATGTTTTTTATTTTAAGTGAACATTGCTTTTTTGACTATGACTTAACAAAACTACACTCACTTGCAAACATTTTTTTTTAAAATTATCTCATAGTATCCATTTTTTTATTTTTACATGAAAGAATCACCTGCTGCTTACCTGTTTATCCGCCCTATCAACAACACTGAAAATCATTGGAGCAATTGAGTTTTCAATAGCCTTTCCTACATCTCTTCGAAACGAATCACTGGCAGGTAGACAGCTGAAGAGAAAAACACACCATAAACGTACATCAGTTTTTTACCATACATTTGACTAAAACCAGAAAGTGTATAGTTATAAAAAGAAAAGAAAATACTGCCAATTACATGGTACGATTTTATGATTATAATAAATTAATGTGAAATATTGTTGGTGCGATGTGCATGAAATACTTTTCAGATATGTCTAGTTTGTAGTCCTACAATCAATTTCTTTGTAGGACTCAACCTTTCTTCACCTTCTCTTGGACTAAACTCCTTATTTAAACTTTTCTAAATACTGATCTACTGGCATCCAATTTCATCTTCTTGCTTTTCATCTCTCCAGTCAATTCAAAATGGTACATTCCTGAAACTTCAGTGTTTCTGGAGTTTCCCAAACCTTTTTTGTAAACTCATCAGTAGAGCTCAATTTACAAGTACTTGTGTCCTGTATACTCCTTTAACTAACCCTTACGAAATACATTCTATTTAACTTGTTATTCCATTGGAAGCTTCCATAAGGAGTCTGCTGTCCTCAGTTGATCATCAAGGCTCAAAATTGTCAGAAAAACACTGCTACTTATTCACCATCACATACTACCATTGTTCGTTCAGCAACAGGATTTATAGGAGGATTCACAACCCTTTGGCTTCAAGATCCGTTCGCTGTGTTGGTACTGAATAACTGAAAGTTTTAAAAACTCTCAGACAGCCGTGGAATAAAGAATGGGTAATATGAAGGAAAGGCAACAAAAGTAAGTGTTGCTGATGTGCAATAAGTGGCATTATATATCGCTACATGGACACGAGGAAATCAACTGTTGGAAGACTATGTGTAAGTACAGTATTGAGTGCGATGTTCATTATCCAAGGAAAGGATGCAATCTGTAGACGTACTATGCCAAAATCAGGATTTTAAGTTTGTGCGCAGAATGAATATTTAAGTGAAAAAAACAATAAAAAATTATTAGGAATCGTTTATTAGGATTGAGCATGTGTGTTCAGAGTGAACAATCTCCCTCCATCGGCAGCTGTAAACACTACTTATACTGGAATTCACCAATTATGTATTACAATACAACTGTGAGGAAGAGAGGTACCGGTACAAACTAATGCAATATGGGCTAACACATATATTCTCTACAATCCTTGCTTCCTGCACCACCAGAAACTGAGCCGGAAGTACTTGCATCAATACAATCGATATAAAAGATTAACTGAAGACATAAAAGGTGCTTTTGCTACAGGCACTGGATTAAGAATGACAGAAGATGTATCGGCAGTTGCCATCATAAGAAAATCTAAAAGTAGCTGAATGTGTTGAAAATCCCATGACCCTTCCCCCCATTATGCTGCAAGGCTACTTTGAGGGTCTCTCCAAAAGTCTATTTTACCTAGCTGACCTTTTGGCAGAATATACACACAACATTTGAATACTCAAAAAGTAGATGCAAGAGTCAATAGTTACAATTATAATGCATTTGGCAAAGGAAGAGCTCACAAGAATCTGTATAAAGGTCTCGAACACTATTGGAACATTGCTAGAATAATTGCTGCTCGTTAGCTTCTCACTGCCCTTAATTTTAAAGTTGATGGGAAGGGAAAGTACTATTGAGGTTTTGAAAGGAGGAACAGTGGCATAGCAAGGGCGCTATCCATTCTAATGCATAAAAGGAAATTGGTCCCGCCAATGCTTTAGTACCAAATTATAGTCATATTAGGGATTCAGTGAGCATCTCACGTGCCTAAGCAGTCGTTCCACTGTACCTGCAGTGCCAACCATAGCAACAACACTAAAGTGCGGGTAAAGCAAAAATTGTGCGGCTGCACTGCTATCCTAGTTTTCATTTTGCTTCTTGTACCTGGGTTTATTGGAAACAGAGATAGGGCTTTTGAGGAGTGAGACTTCCTGAGGAGTAAAACGCTAGCACGCTGCTCCTAGAGGGAGAAGGCTGAGTGCTTCTAGGCCTACTGACTGGGTATTAATAAAGGCAAATTGGGATTCTGGTGAGGTGATGGGTTGATCAAAGTTTTTGGAAGACTTGACAGAAGATCATGAATTGGGAGTAGACAGTTCCTGGGGAATCCTCGTTTCTTTCCAATACTGGCAACTCAAAAACTTTCTAGCACAAAATATAAATAAGATGCAATCACTAAGCAAGTATACGTGAAACAGTCAAACAAAGAGCATAAATTGTTGGTCTTAAAAAAACAATGTAGTGCAAAATGCTGCCACTCAGCTTCATCTTGGGCTTAATAGGCATACATTCATCTCTTTGCGCCTGACGTCAATGTACTAGCTAAAATAGCCTGACACATTATTTTAAAGTGCCTTTGCCACAAAGTCATCTTTAGCACCAAGTTCATTTCTACACCATCGCTTCAACATGTACTTGCCACACGGGGCACTATGCTCCTCTACTGCCAACATGCATCCTGTTCCTTGCACTCACTGTTCTAGTCTTGGTGGCTAATCATTACCCTTTCTAATGGCCTCCCCACGTCCATCCCTTGAAGAATAGTGCATTTTCTGGAAAAATCACAACTTATTCTCTACTCCTCATTAGGGTCTACCTACCTTCGTTGTACCCTCAAGCCTACTCTATTCTTATGTTTATTTTGATGACTCTCAGCTGTACACTAAAACGGGCTCCAGTACACCCCGTTCAAGGAAGCAGCTTCTATCAACAAAAGCTTTCCATCATGATCAAAATACGAGTTCACCTTTTGCCCTTGTTCTAACAGGACTGTCAGCCATGGTACTGGTATGGAATTCATGGGATAGCTATGTACAAATGCTATTGCTTGTAAGTCAAATATTACCCAAATGGTTATGTTTTTGTTCTATAGGAAATATATAAACTACCATGACCTGTGAGCAGACAGTGTCTGAAGAAGCGCTATCCTCAGTGAGAAAGAGGGGCATACGAGGATTTATAAAAACAAAACTTAAGAGGACCAAGCAGACATTTCAATTCACTTTAAGTATTAACTAGCAAAGTGTAGACCTGGAAAAAACAACTGACCAAGCAGAGGGGAGTGACAAGGTGCCTAGGGTCTTGCATTATGCAGACTATTGTTACGATTCAAGTTCTCCAAGTGCAGCAAGAGAGGCTACCTGAAAGTTCTGAACAACCAAAGTTTGCCATGCTGCAACCTGGTAAAAATTTGAAACGGAGCCAGGTAACGCTATGTTAAGAAGTTCCTTAAAAAAAGGATCCACGAATAAAACTACGAAGGTGATATGCTCTGAATTTTTACAAACAAAAATTATCGGTATAGGTGAAGGGAAATGTTATGATGATTGCTTACTTGGACTTTATTATAATGTATTGTGTAATTTCTACATTTCAGTTTCTTTCTATTCTTTTTCTTTTCTTTCTTTATACAGGAGGAGGATGTGTTATGATTATTGCTTACTTGGAATTCTTGTTATGGTTCCACGCTAGAATGTGAGGCTGATGACACTCGAGGAAAGTCAGTTGCAGCTAATTTCCCGAGGTGGTCGGACGCTAGGTTGTGTTCTCCACTAAATATCTTTATTAAGATATTCATTCTCCTGTCGTCTTTCCAGGATCCGTCATAACAAACTTGGCGACGATATTAACTACAAAGACGATTTTCCACTGATGATTTACGACTTTGGGAACCCAACCTGGCAGTTGTTGCAGGTGACTGTGTTCAAGCTTTGTCCAGATCAAGGTGTTGGTGATCTGTTCTTCCCGATTCGTCGTGATATGTTGGTTGAGGTATTTCCCAACATTTGAGGTACTGTTTCATTGGGATCAAGTGCCCCCGTGCAGGTACGCCAGTTGAAGTCGCGTGCTTGCGCTTAGACTTCACTACGTTCTTCGTAATGCTTGTTGCCTTACTTCCATCACTGAAACACACTGTCCTTACGTTCACGACGTGTGCATGTTCACGGCATTGCGGCGTCACGCATACATGCCGCCATTTTGGTTTTACTTTACTCGGCTATTTACCTTGCAACATTTCAGGTACAATTGTTCTCTAATTACCAGCACAAAGTACGGTTGTCAAGCACAGGGATCTCCACATTTGAAGACTGGTTTTGCTGTGAATTGGACACCAAATTTTGCTTCACTTACAAGTACAATTTTTCTTTTGTTTTTGGCATTGTTTGTGCAAACATGTTCACGGTGACTCGCACACCTTTAAAACTTTCTACATATCAGAACTAATACTCAACAAACCTCCACGTCTCGACTGTATAATTTATACTACTTTTCTGAAGTGTTTTGTGTTCACTTTTATAACACTGCTTAAGTAGTTTTACGCTTCTTTTTCTCTCAAGACTTTATATTGCTTCAATGGCTACACAATCTAATGTAAATGTGCCTCCTATGTTCCTTCCCCACCCAGGTAAACCCTCCAGGAGGACTGGGTAGAACTGTTGGAAAACTATATTATAGCATTAGATGTAGAAAGGAAGAAAGCTTTAATATTAGGTGACGTTCACTCTTGGGAGTGAAAGTCAACGCATTTTTAAATATTTACCTGTAGCCATGGGACCCAATGGTCAACCAATAGATGATGTATCTAAAGAGGCCATCAACAGACCAGAAATCAGGTTTGCCAAAGAAGTTAATTTAGTCATGGCTAGATATATGTTATATACGCACCCAGAATCTGATAGTGAATCAATAGATGATTTTGTTTCTAGATTGATGGAGTTATCTGTGAAGTGTCGTTTTGGCGTGATGACTGAGGAGCTACTTCACGATCAGCTTATTGTCCAATTTTGAAAAAGAAAAATCCAAGAGAGGTTATGGGCTGCGAAAGACCCCTCGTTGAAAGATGCTGTGGATATGGCCAAAGTAATTGAAGAATCTATGAAGTGCATTAAGGAATTAGGAAAGGAAAAAAAGATGAGTGAAGTGTCTAGTCTTGATAATCCACTTAAAGAGGATGATTCTGATAATGCCATTTCAAATAAATATTGAAGAGTACTTCATCCTTTAGTCCTGTTTACAGAAATAGAGGAAAAGAATGTTTGCGCAGTGGAAGTCAATATCATTTAGCCAATTCAAAAACTTTTTTGCCATTGACCAAGTGTGCAAGAAGTGTGGTCGGAAAGGTCACTACGCAAGAGTATGTAGACAATCTGATGGTAAAGACAAATCCAAATTCAAAGTTAATGTTGTGCAAAGTGATTCTGAGGCTATGCAAAGTACTAATAGAGTTGTAGTAATTGTAGAGTCCAAGGAGTATACTATTTCAGAAGTTAGTGAGGACTGTAAAAGATTGATCAGACCCAATGCCATATTTCGGAGTTTGCGGCCATGAAGTAAGTCTCATGGTTGATTCTGGATCAATGTTTACAATTATTCCTGAAGATTTGTTGAGATCAGTGTGGGGAAATGTTCCATTGAAGATTAAGGATATTAACCCAGTAAGCTATCAAGGTCAAACCATTGATCTTTTAGGATATTTGTATGGTGTTATTCGTTTTGGTACCAGGAGTACGGAGGGAAAAGTTTACATTGCCAAGAAAGGGTCCCCTATTCTGGGCTGGATGCACCAATACAACTTACATATTGTGATTAATCCCAGGTCTACAAACTCAGTTATGGTTGTGGATGATGGAATACAAATTAACGATATTTTGAAGGAAGCACACAATATTTTTGAAGATAGGCTAGTTTGTGTGAAAGGCTATTCCCATAAAATTATTTTAAAACTTAATGCTTGTACTGTTCGGCATAAACTTAGCAGAGTATCGATTTCAGTTAAGCATGGTCTTAAAGAATTGTTACAAGATTTCAAGGCGTTATTGAACCGGTTGAGGCACCTCCATGGATTTCTCCGGTTGTTATAACGCAGAAATCTGATGGTCGTTTGAGATTCTGCATAGACTTTAGATCGCTTAACAGAGATATTGTAACTGACACCTTTCCATTCCCCAACATTAATGAGTTGTTGCAATCAGTAGGTGGTGGCAAGTACTTTTCAAAGATCGATTTGCAAAGTGCTTCTTATCAGATTAGACTATACCCGGACTCCAAACAGTTAACTACTTTTCTCACTACAGAGGGTACTTTTCAATTCACTCCCATGACGTTCAGCCTTGCGTCAACAGCGAGTGTTTTTCAAATGATGACGAGCGGTATTTTTGAAGGAGTCAAGGGTGTAGTCTATTTTCAAGATGAAATTCTGATTTCTGGTAAAACCATTGAACACCACAACGCTCTGTTGAAACAAGTCTTATGGAAATTGGAGCATGTAGGAATGACAGTGAACAAAGAGAAGTGTACATTTTTAACAGAACAAATCGAGTATCTGGGATATACTATATCTAGCGGATATATTGCTCCCAAATGCAATCTTTTGGAGGCTATAAAGCTTGCACCTTATCCCAAAGACAAAGAACAGCTAAAGTCCTTTCTAGGACTAGCTGATTACTATTGTAAATTCGTAAAGGGATTTGCCAGTATAACTGAACCTTCAAGGTGTCTTCTTCGCAAGGGATACAAGTACATCTGGGCTAAGGAACAACACAAGTCTTTTGAACAAATCAAGAATGAAATTTGTAATGCTGGAATTTTAGCCTCATTCAATAGTTCATGTAAATCCTTTCTCACAGTTGATGCCAGTATTTCAGGCATTGGTATGGCGCTTTCTCAATTTCAGTGTGGTGCTGAAAAAAAGCATTGCGCTTGCTTCTCGTACTCTCACTCAAGCCCAAAAAAACTATTCGGTCATTAAGAGTAAAGCTTTGGCTGCGGCTTGAGGTGCAGAGTATTTTAGAGTATTTATGGTGCACCAGATTTGTGTTGAGAACTGATCACAAACCATTAATCAAAATGTTATCTGCAGGTGGTGCTGGAAAGGGCTCTGGGTGATTGGCCAGATTTGCAGCAAGACTGCAAGAGTATTTGTATGATGTATAATTCAGCCATGGTTAGAGAAATTCGCCAGCAGATTGTATATCTCGTATGGAAAATGTTGACAGAAATGTTGTAGAAAGACTCAAATCTGAAGAAGCAGTGGCTCCTGTTTGTAACATACAAGATTGTAATTACGATGCATTTTCTGGGCTGAAGTGGGAGGGAGAAATGCGGTCTGATTTCATTCTTAAGAAGGTGATGGACATGATCACCTTGGGAATACGTAGAGATAGTATGGTTTCGAGCAGTAGCGGCTCCCCCCCCCCCCAGCGCCTTGAGACCCCACGGGTATGTAGCGCGCTTTATAAGTGTCACTGATTGATTGATTGATATGGTTTAAGTCTGCTAGACCTTTTTGTAAAATTATTGATGAACTCTCTTTAACTGGTTCCGATGTGTTCATGAGAGGAGATAGGTTCGTACCACCTACTAAGTTGAGATTTCACATTTGTAGGCTTGCTTATGAAGGACACTTGGGGCAAGGTATGACTATTAGGAGAGTGAAAGAAGATTTTTGGTGGCCTGGAATGGATGACCAAATTAGGAGATGGGTTCAATAATGTAGTTCGTGCAAAGAAAGTGAGAAGAGATTCAAGGTTGGAAGTCAGAGCAGTATGGGGCAAATCTCTGACCCAGGTAGGTCTTGGAACACTATTTGTTTAGATGTTATTGGTTCGCTCTCTGAACTGTCTTTGGATATGAGGTTTGCTGCTGTGCTTGTGGATGTGCATTCGAGGTGGTTTATTGTTAAATGTTTTAGAAACATTACTACTTCATTCCACTATTAGAATTTTAGAGAAAGTTTTCTTGGAGGAAGGAGTACCACATACTTTGATGATGGATAATGGTACTCGGTTGGTATCTGGTGAGATGCATTGTTTCCTAGAAAAATGTGGAATCAAACATTCTTGTACTTCCCTGTACAACCCTATGAGCAATGGGATTGTAGAGAGGGCTAACAGATTAGTGAAAGGGACTGTTCAGTTGGCACTGTCCAGTGGAAGGTCGCCTAATCAATTTGCGAAAGAAATGTTATGGGCATATCATTTGACTTTACATACTGTCACTCACAAATGCCCATTTGAGCTTATGAGAAGGTGTCCACCTGGTTCTATATTGGTTCCCTCATGGTTACAAGATTGGTTGATTAATGGTGGGAATCAGGAGGTGCTTCACTAGGAGGTATCTTCTAGGTTCAAGGTTATAGATTGGGTTAAGGTGAGATCTGGTAGGTCAAGAGGTGGTTTGAGAAGGTTTTTGGGTCCCTTTCGTATTGTTAGGGTTGGTAAGTTCTTTGTGGTTTTTTAAGGTGGTCAAACATGGAACTTCTGTTGTGTGGCATTATATCAGAAAGGTGGTCAATGTCCTTCACAAAGCAATGAGTTCTCAGGTTGTTCAGGAGCCATTTTCATGCCTGATTTTACTCATTCTTCTAAATCTCCTCAAACTGATGGCAATGCTATACCTGATTCTTTGATGAATGATGCTGGTAACTCTCTAGATTCCTCTAGTGATCTGGTTGTTAGAGAGGATGTGGGTACGAGAGTTCGCAGGTCTCCCTCTTATTTACAGGATTATGTTATAATGTAATTTTTCTCCTCACATTTTGGTGGGGGGTTTAATATTTTTCTTTTTCTGTAGCAAAAGAGGATGGTTGGTAGTATTAGAGTTTAGGGTTTGAGTGCTTTGCATTTGCAAGACTTTATTATAATGTTGTATTGAGTGTTTTGCATTTGCAAGACTTTATCATAATGTTATATCGTGTCATTTCTGCATTTCAATTTCTTTCTATTCTTTTTCTTTTTTTTCATTATATAAGAGGAGGATGTTTTATGATGATTGCTTACTTGGAATTCTTGTTATGGTTCCACACTAGAATGTGAGGCCGACGACATTGAGGAAAGTCAGTTGCAGCTGATTTCCTGAGGTGGTCGGATGCTAGGTTGTGTCCTCCACTAAATATCTTTATTAAGATATCCAGTCTCCTGTCGTCTTTCCAGGATCCATCATAACAGGGACCCTCATATATCTGCACTACTCCAGATGTGCAGAGGCAGAACAGAAAACAAACTGACAGGACAAGCAAGGTAGCGAAAATAAGTATGGAATAAAAGCTGAATGATCAACTGGCCAACAGAGATCTAATACCTACCATCTGATCACATTAAGGCCAGGGGTTAACTTTGTGTTGGCTAATTGAAATGAGGAAACTAACTCCCCCAAAAAAACAGTATTAAACACAGAGCGTGTTTGACACAGAAGGTGAACTAGGCAATTAAATAAATACGGATGATTTATCGTCCTCAAATATTTTTCCAGCAACAGCCACGATAGAGGCGCTAATACTGATTTAATCTACACCTTCAGCCGTCCTGGATAGGCTGATCAAGTCTGCTAAAGAGAAAGTACTTTAAACTACACGCTTACGTAACACTGCACAAAAGGTATCCCATTGCGCCATAGTGACTTCGAAAAAGAAGCGGTTACAGAAATAAGCAGTCAAAATTAATGTCTCTCAGGGGTCCCGCACAGAATTATAAAACCCCCAAGAAGGCCAAGAAATTATCCTATGAAAGCACTGCATCTTGTAAAGAAGAAATCTCACCACTCAAAACCAAACTGGAAGATCAGTGATGACACTGAAGGCTTAATTTCGGTGGCAAGGTCTGGTACAGAATTAACAGAATTCCCCCTTGAATTGAATCAAGGAAAAGTCATTATACATGAGCTAAAACCTGCCATGAAGTGCCCCAACAACCACCAAAGAAGGAAAAAGGAGACATTCCCTTGATATCACACCTTCTATATAGGTGGAAGTCTGATGGTATTAAAGATATGGTGGCATCTAATATATCACGGAACATGTCAGCCTAAAACTAGATTTGAAGGGCCAAACCCCCTGGTGATTCACACTTCCCTCCCCGGATTCGATGTTAGTCAGGATCTTGATATGGAACCTCCACAGCTTTGGCACTGTGACTTTTATTGCTGAACTGTCTTGCCTTACTGTACTTTGTGCTGCTATCTTTTCCTCTGTTATGTAACAGATTTGAAGCGCTCCGATACCCTCTGGTCAGGCCAGCGCTATATAAAACTTCTTAAATAAATAAATAAAATAAATAACATAACTCATCGAAGTGGGCTGGTTCTTGAGAGGAAAAAATATGTTTTAAACTCTTAGAACTTGCTTGATGAAGCCTCTAATCAAGCAAAGAGAATACTAAATAGCAGCAAAAGTAAATGAGCAGAGTTCCATCACTTGCAGACATATCAATTAACAATAGTGATAGAATCAGCTTTCTAAACAACACAAAAGGTAAATAAAAAGGACTAGAAATTACTTGTTAACGTACAACGTTACTTTAAAAGTACCAAATGAACTTATTTGCAATGGTTTTTGTGTAACAACAGCTTTTTTTAGGAAACAAACTAAACCCACTGTCTTCGCCCAACTTATTGATGTAACTTCTTGGGAAAGGATACTAATTTGTATAATCGCTTGGGAATAACTCTATTGAGAGTTACTGTTCACAAAAATGTTTCTGTGACTACTTCACTTAAGCCTACGAGACTGGTGTAAGAAAATCCACCAAATGTAACCAGGGTCCAGACATAAAAATCAAATAAACAATGAACATGCAAACTTGGTGTAATAGAATGTGTTTAGTTTTAATATATGCCTGAGTCTTGTTGATATCAAATCTTTATTAATACGTAGTATTCTCATGATACAAGAAACATGGAAGCAAAATAACATTACAGTTGCTAGTTTCACTGTTTCTGGATTTCTGTAGCCCCTAGTAAGAGAGGACACCCAAAGGACGGCCTTGCAACGCAGAATACCTTAAATTATACATGGAAATATACTTGTGTACCACTTCATGATCACAATGTTCTGGAAGCACTTCTAGACCATTCAAGTAATCTGATATAGTCTCATTCGGGTTGTATTGATGTGTACTACCCGTTAGAATATATCGGTCTAAAATAAAAGCTTTTATTATAAAAGTAGGATCTATGTACCCTTTGGGGGACACTTAAATACGAATATTCTAAGAAAGAGAGTTTCTAGTGCCTGTACAAAAGCAGAAAGTATAAATGTTCCTAATCCTAGTTACACAATAACGTTCACCTATACACAAAGTGTATAATAAAGGATAATCAGCCAGCTTGCAAAACATTAATCATAAGTGCTGTTAACCACCAAATCGACTACATGTATATTGATAGTTGTGCTTTCACTAAGTGTTTGATATATTTTTAAGTTTTAGATTGTGTTGGTAGTTATCACCTCCCATTAAGGACCACTCTGGCACTACCCCAAAGCCATGCAAAAATGAGTGCAACTGAAAATACTAAACTTGCACCACATAGAGGGCTGGTCATTTAAAATAATGGTGAAATAGTGAATTGGGGAAAAAGTGCTTAAAGAAATAAGGGCTGGTGACCAGGTCAATGGCATGTCTTCCCCCTACAAAACTGCCCCATTGGAATTTCAATTTAAAAAAAAAACCTGCCTGAATTGCAATTCACTGTTATTAAGAAATTGAGTCAACCACACAATTGGCTTGATTGTGATTGCATAAATAATCGAAGCAAGTTTCAAAGAGCACTAAGAAAATGCTTAATAAATAAACAGGAGTGTGTATATGCTGCTTTTTATGCTAAACTATATAAGTATAAACAATTGCTGAAATGATAGAAGCACTCTTACAGGGCACACGCTTAGGACTGTGTGATCAAGTCAATTCAGTCAAATGGCACCAAATGCCAATTTTGTCATTTGGTGTCTAAAGGGTCCAATAATTCGTCAACTATGAGATCGGACATTGCAGATAAATCTATGATGGCCTCTCAACAGACACTGACCTTCATAATCCTACCAACACTGTACATGGAATAGTCTTATCTGCCAGACAGTCTAAATCCTAGATTCTGATAAGGTTCTTCCTATGTATTTATCAGACTAATTAAAATTTAAATGTCTATCAAAGCAATTACCAATGCTGCTGGGAAAGACGCCGCCCCCATGATTTAGCCCACATATCGCTTCTGTGTAGATGGCACATGAACATTTGTTAGATGTCGGCACTGGTGATTCCCATTGTAACGCCTTTGTTGATGAGGTATTATGAGAGGAACTCTGCACATCAATCGTGGACTACTTTGAGCTTAACCATGGGAACTATCTCTACTCCGGCTACCCACTGGGAGACCTTTAAAGCCTACATTTGTGGGATGTGTACCGCTAAGAACACTGTGGTTTTGCAAAATTTAGGCATTTCACTAGTGCCGGTCAAGAATGAACTAGGTGACAGACAGCAGCACTGATGTCCAACAGCTCCACGGACCACAATTGCTGTGCCCACCTACTGAATGAGTTCCGAGAGCTGGCTGAAGGAGAGGTGGCACATTTGGGGAAATATATGTTATGGGAAGGGAGATCGTCTGGCCACACCCTAGATTGATTGCTACGTCCTCCCCTCTCCCGCCGGGCAGTGGCTACATCCTGGAGCTGTTCCTTAGTGATCCCACATGACCGATACTACTGCTCAGCGGTGCTATAGGCATCTCTATACTACCTGCCTTTCAGATGAAGGGGAAGACATGACAAATGACCTCTCGGAGATTGCCATGGTCTGGCTCTTAGATGCTCTGGGGCAATTCTTCAGAAAACCTATCTTCAGTGAGAAGGTTGTGCAAGCAATTGACTCATTGGATGGGTCCAAGGCCCCTGGGTGTTTTTTATAAAACCTACAAACATCTCCTTGGGTCGCCCCTGCTGGTGATGTATGCGGAGTCCCTGTATGCTGACCCTCCTGAGGCAGTTGTAACTCTATTGTTAAAACCTGTTAAAGAATCACTGTGCTATACATCCTACAGGCCCTTATCCCTACCCAATTCCGATAATAAAATACTTGCTAAAAGCCTTGCGACCCGAATGGCCCTCCTGTTTGATATTATCATTTCGCCCTTGCAATCGGGTTTGTCTCAAATCCCTCCACCTCCCTAAATTTGCGCACATTGTTCTTGGTGCCGCATAGAATCTCCCCGGCAGTTCCAGGCACAATGGCCTTACTCAACAGAAAGGAGGCCTTTGACTCACTAGCGTGGCCTTTCGTTCGTGCTGTGCTACAAAAATTGGGACTGCTAAAAGGGTTCATTTCCCTTATAATGCTTCTGCTAGATTTGGGGTTCTCTTGTTGGCACAGGTAGGTACTGGTGACAAATAGGGACCCTTGCCTCTAGTCAGGATAAGGGGATTACACTCCTAAAATAACCTCTGCTCATCCCCTTGGTAGCTTGGCACGAGCAGACACTCATCTCAGAGGCAGTGCGTAAAGCACTTGTGACCACATACAGTAACCCAGTGACAACACTACAGATAGACACCACACAAGGTTTTATATCAAAAATAAGTATACTTTATATAGAGTTACCACAAGACCATAAACGACAAAAAATGCACAATACTGTTACTTTAAGGTGGTAGTTTTAGCTTAGTTAAGTTCAGTTCTTAAGATGCAACACTTTGCGTCAATGTACCTTACGATGCGTTGCGCTTCCACAACAAGCAATGTCGCAGCGAAGGAAATACGGAAAAGTTCCGGTGCAAAGAAATAAAGACTTGAAGATCTTCTAGATGCGCCACACTTCTCCGGAGATGCGAGAAGTTCTTGGTTCGATGCGTCGACTGCAGCCGCGACACCCTTGTTCAGAATTGCAACGGCAACAGCTTCAGCTGCGACACTTTTCTCCCACGATTGCGGGAAGCTTCCGCACGATGAGACAACTACAGCGGAGATATCCTTTTGTTCAGAGATGCGACGGCAGCAACTCTGACGTCGGCGCACTTCTTGGGGGATGCGAGGCGCTTTCCTCGATGCGGTGCAATGCAACAGTTTCAGCGGCGACACCCTTGTTGAGAAGTGCGAAGGCAGCAACAGCGATGGCAACACACTTCTACCTCATTGTGAGACTCTTCTCACGATGCGGTGCAGTGTGACAACTCCAGCGGCGACACCCTTGTTCAGAAGTGCGACAGCAGGCAGCAGCGACGGCGACACGCTTCCTCTTCTTTGCGAGACGCTTCTCTGGATGCGGTGCAGTGCGACAACTCCAGCGGCGACACCCTTGTTCAGAAGTGTGATGGCAGCAGCAGCGACACGCTTCCTCTTCGTTGCGTCGCGCTTCCAACACCTTGCGACACTCAGTTCCTCAGAAGGCCCAAAACAGCAGCAGGCACTTCCAAAATAACTCTGGAGAGCTGGGGGTATAAGTCTGTTGTCCCTGAGACTTCAGCAGGAGGCAAGCTCTTTTCCAAGCCCTTGGAGATCCTTCACAAGTTGAAAGCAAAGTACACAAATTTCCTTTCTCCTCTCTTTGGCAGCAAGTCAACCACTGCAGGTCAATCCCCTAAGCAGCATTTCAGCTTAGGAATAGTCTCTCCTCAGTTTCTTCAGGTTCCTCTCCTCAGCAGATGTTTCTTCTTGTAGTCAAAAAGTGATCTAATTTCTTGGGATCAGGGTGCCACTATTTATACCCCAGGGCAGAGGGGCTTTTGCCCCGTCCAAACCAGTTCTGAAGCAATCTTTGTACATGACTCCTTCTTTCCTTTCACAGTGAAGGGCAGAAACATCAGATGCCTCACAGGAGGTGGAGCCAGCATTGTGGAGGGAAAGCACAGCCCTGAAGCACTTTGTTCACATGTTTCCTTCTCTCCTTTCACAGTGCCGGGCAGAGACAACAGATACACCACAGAGGGTGGAGCCAGCCTTGTGGGGGGCAGGCACAGTCCTATTCAGGTCCCAGGTGCAACTCCTCCCTCCCATCTAGATGCAGATCCCTCTATTCACCACTGGGCAGACTCATTCTGTCTCCTGGAATCCCCCAGCCCTGTCACTCAAACTCCAGACAAGGAATACACAACCTAGCAAAGGCAGGCTTTGGATAATTAGGCAAGAAAATACATATGTACTAAAAGTGCTATTTTCAAACACAGAATGTTAAAACCAACTCCACTAAAAGATGCATTTTATCATTCTGAGTTCAGGCATACTAAACTCGAATTTCTACCATGTTCCCTGAGTTAGTTAGGATTATAAAATGTAATAATCTAGCTGCCCAGTCTGGCCTATGGGGAACAGGTAGCCTTGCAATAGTGAAAAACGAAAATGGCTGTAATTCAATATTGGGACATGCCACATACACCAGGGCATGTCCTACCTTATACTTAGAATACACCCTGCCCTTGGGCCTACCATAGGGGTGTCTGATATGAAGAAAAGGGAAGGTTTAGGGACTGGCAAGTGGGTGCACTTGCCCAGTCAGCATGGCAGTACCAGACTGCACACAGGCCCTGCAATGGCAGGCCTTAGAGACACTTTTACAGGCTGCTTCTGTGGGTGGCACAACCAGTGCTACAAGCCAACTAGCAGCATTTGGTTCACCAGCCCTGGGCACACTCAGTGCACTGTATTAGGATCTGACAAGTAAACCAAACTAGCCAATCAGGGAATCACTAATTCATACATCAATTTATAATAGGGGGAGCATATGCACTTTAGCACTGATCAGCAGTGGTAAAGTGCCCAGAGTCATAAAACCCACACAACAGGTCAGACAAAATATAGGAGGATGGCAAAAAGTTCAGGGATAACCCTGCAAAAAGGGCCACGTCCAACAGCTTCTATACTCTAGGCCAGTGGCCCGTATATGTGCTGACAGCTCTCTTACTGCTCTATTCGATAATAAGAGAGGGACAAGGCAAGGCAACCCCCTGTCCTCTTACTGTTTATTATAGGCATGAACCCTCTTGTCCACCACTTGCAGGAGAAACATCTCCATTGTGGTTTGAAATTAAAACCCGGCCCTCTGCTAGTGTCCCTCTATGCAGATGACGTTATGCTATTTGTTGGTCACCTCGTAGACAACATGGACCCTATATTTCATGAGATTAAACGGTTTAGTCGGTTCTCTGGCCAAAACTAGGACAAATCCGAGTTATTTCCAGTTACGAATGCCACCATTCAGCAGGCAGGTGAATTCCCCCTGAAGTGGTGAACTGATTCGGGCAAATATCTGAGTGTCCACAATCATTGCAAGAAGGAGCAGGTCATCCGGCTGAACTATGGCCCTGCCATAAATAGATTAGATCAGCGCATTGTATTCAACTGGCACTTAACGGTGCACAAGCCCATGTTTATGGACCTTACCCCCGCTACCTGTGGGATTTGTTCCCATTCAAACCGAGGTGATATTGGTACATGCCTAAAAGAAGTATACTGGAGTTCGGCTGGTACGGAGGCTAGCGGATTGGCCCCACAGAATCCATGCTTATGGAGCAAAGAGGACTCTGGACAATGTTTCCCATTCTTTATATATTCAATAGGACATGCTGTTTGAACCAAGTTCTGAGTCCTGAGGAGAACCCAGAAAGAGTTTTAAGGGTTTATAACCAATCGACATTAGCACAACTAACAAGCATCATTAGACTAGCATGCAACCGGGTTAAATAAGTAATTTTTTGATGGAATTTTCTGGTTAAGCTATGTTTGTATATATTTTTGTGGTAACTGTGTAAATGTCTTCGATGTGTTTGGTCTATTTTGATTGTATGTATATATTCGGTATGCATGTTGGGTGGAACAATTTGTTATTATTGATTTAAGATGTTTTTCTTCTTTGTATGACAATTCTTCTAAAATAGATCACTATTATTAAATAGAGTGGTCTATTATACATTTGCATGACTATCAATTAACCGTCAGTATTGGCCATGTTTTTATATTTGGTATAGGTAGATTAACGTCACATATTGAAGGGTGGATCTGTCTGCCTCATTCCATGGCCAACCGGATCACCATCATTAAGATGGTGGTCCTTCTCCGTTTTTTTGTCCTTTTTTTTTTTTTTAATATTCCCATCCCTTCACCAATTACTTTTTCGCTGCACTGAGATCCCTTCTTTTGCGTCTGATATGGGAGGACGCAAACCCTGAGCTGGCTGGAATATGTTGGTATTATCTGGTGGCGCAATGTCTATTTGCATATCACTGGTACCACAGGGATGAGCGACTGCCATATCACATGCCTGAGCGTTACCAGCCAAGAGCAGTGACACTACATGCCATACTGCCACGGGGAATTAGACTTGACCCTGCTGACATTCAGACGCTCTTCACCACCAGCTGGGCTTGGCGCAAACTCCTCCAGTTACTTTGCGGAGATTTGCTGTACTCCCCCTTGCAAAAAAGCAATGGTTAGCTCCTGCACAAGAGTCGCTAGTCAAGTGCACACTGTCTCATCATGCATTACCCATGTTTGCCGATCTTTTCCTGGGCTGGCATGTCATATCACATGCAGACAATGTCCGGTTTGCCAATGCAACTCCTATGAATCACTTTATTTTGCGCCGCATACACAACGTGCCCTGATCCCCCTCGTCTCCTCTGGCTCCTGATAAGTTTACCCGATTGACTGCAGTGATAACCGACTAGATCATATCAGTATGGCATTGCTCCCTACATGAAATGTGAAGCTCAGGGAGACATTAAACACGAGTTGCAGCACCCACTCACTAAGAAAGTCTGGTATTACTGTTGCCAACACGCTAAGCTCATATCCCCAAACCAAGGACATAAGCTCATACATTTCAAATTCTTACAACGTGCATACACTAGATCTTGCATCTGGCTAAAATTGTCCTCTCCAGATCCACACATTGCCCTAGGTGTGACGTAGAGGGGGCACACTTTGCACACTTTGCACACCGGACATGGACTTGCATTCACGTGGGTAATTTTTGGAGTGACTTCTTCTCTCAGCTCTCCTTAATGATAAGACCTGCTTTGGAGCCTGGGCTATGTGCGGGATGTGCCATGGGGAGGGGAAGGTCGAAGGAATACTGCGATGGCGTTGTAGTTGGTGAAGCCTGAAATTGCTTTGCACTGGGGAAGCTGCTGATCCCAAACTGTCCCGGCCTGGCTTGAAAGCCTGACTTTCTGTGACACCAATAGCAAGATATATGCCACACTGTTACCTCTCACGGCTAGACCAAGAGAAATCTAGCACCCATTTTGTGACTATCTGCTGCAGCATGAATCTCAAGAATCAGATTAAGTTGTAATGTTTATAATGGTCTATTGCTTCCCACCCTCGCTCTTTGTCATCCAATGTTGGGTGTTTAGGTATTTACTGCAATGCCTGCTACTGAGCTGTCTATTTTTCATCCCTGTCGACAGGTTTTCGCTTATGCATCGAGAAGTGAATTAAGTATGATATATTCCATCTCTGAATGATCCTTTTTCCAATTTGTTATTTATTATTGTTCATGTTTTTACTACCCACATCATGAGCTGTCCTTTGAATGGGTTGTATGTGTTCTAAAAATTATAAATAAAACTTTTTAAAAATATTCCCCCCCAAAAAATCCAAGGTTCTTACTGTGGGTTTATTTTGTATTTCAATTAGTTAATGATTTACACTGTTACCTTTTTTAATATAGGTCTGAAATTATGCTTTTATTGATGCACAGTCTAATAAACAATAGTCTGTATAATAGGGTGATTTTGCAAATTCACTGCTAAATTCTAGTCTGAATGTTTATTTAACATACTAAACAGTAATCATAATAATCCAAAATGGCCTAGAAATGTTAACCTACCACAACCTCTCAGTCACCTTCAACAAGGTTAACGCAACATCCTTTTGCACCACCTTCAATCAGTGACACATCACCAACCATTACGTAATGGTTGAGATCAGTCATATAGGTGAGAAAGATGTAGCAAAGGGTCTGACATCAGTTAGTTACATCTGTAGTCCCCAAATACACCCCACGGTTCCCACTGTGCTTTAATGTGTATTAAAAACCCCTGATGGACCCACAACCCTCTCATCTATTTCAAAATGCAAAACAAGCATTGGCATAGCCAATAGGTCTCGCCTTTGGCTAAACACGTATAAGGTCCCAATGGCAAGACCTATTGGCTATGCCAATGCTATGCCCATGACGCAGTTGAATATTTTATCAGAAAGAAATATAAAACAATACTGCTGAGGATTGCATCAGCGTCAAGTAGCATTAGAAAATGCTATGCTTCTAAGGACTTGCATTCTGCTTTTTATGATGTCCTGTATTCCAGGCAAAGCAAACATCAGAACCTGAACAGGAAACACTGCAATGTCGAGCATAGTGCTTCAGTTGGTAGCGTTTCTAAAAAGCAGATTTAAAAAACAACTAAACTCTAGTTAACAAATGGTGATGGCAAGATTAAGTCTGGGCCCGCACCTCCTGTAATATTCCAGCGAGGCAGCACCCTCACAGATGGCGACTCTGGACTTCTCTGGCTTGGCACCCGGTCCATTGCGCAGTCTTGGCCAATCACTTTCACTGCCGCCCGACTTGCCTTGCTTTGCTGCCCCCAGGGGATCGCCACACCGATGGTGATGCAGCAGCAGGGAGGTCTCACGGCCGCGCACACTACAACTCTGTGGTGTCGGAGGCACCGGGTACCCGTGTGCAGCCCCTTAGGCGTTTAGTGGCACTGCCTAACCGGTGCAGACCTCCGCGCAGCCCACAGCCCTCCTGCGCTGCTAGCAGTCACCTCGCGGAGCCGGGCCTTTCAAGTTGCAGCACTGGTGAGGCTGTATCTTGGCAGCAGAGGGTCGCCGATGCACACAGTGTGGGCAGGACGGGCACTGGGGTCACATCAACGACGTTGTACGCTGTTCTTCAGCCACGGCGAGTGGAGCTCTTCAGGTTCGATGATGCTCCGCTGCCATTGGAGCCGGAGATGCTGAGTTCAAAGAATGCCTACCAAAGATCGGCTAAGGTGAAACTAAAACCACAGTACGCAGTGGAACAAGCTGCGAGGCAAATCAGCCCACACAGTATTTCCCTTGCGGGAGCGAGCAGGGGCACCATCTGTTTGAAAGTTAATTACAAACAGATGGTTTCTAAGCTCGCTCCCGCAAAGGAATCGCCAAACGTGCACGCGTTGCCATTGAAAGCAATGCAATGCGTGCACATTTTTGGCCTAAAAAGCTAATCGATTTCAAGAGGTCTTCTCCTATGTAGTGCATGCGCGCTGCGTAGGCGAGACCAAAAAATGGTGAACATCTGTCTTTTGGAAGAAAAAAGTAGCACAAAAACAAAAGTCAGGAACACTGGAGCAATCTTGGATAGGGATCTTAACTAAACACCAATATAGGATCAGTAGACATTTGTCAGATGACTAAAATCGCCTGCACTGGAAAACAAAACAGGTTAAATGGGAGAGAAAAACTGAAGAACCAAAAGCTTAGAGGGCAGAGATTACAGGCCCTCATACTAAACTCCACTGTACTGAGCACAAGACAGGAGACTAGAGAGTTTAGTATTTACAACGAATGACATGTGTGCCAGATGTCCTTCAGACCTGGTTGACCAGCTCCTCCAATAACAGAAAGGAGGAGGAGACATGAGCTCATCTCCTGGTCAAAAAGAGAACTATTCATTACTTTATCAACTGTGAGTGAGAGATGACTCATCACCTTATAAATGATACAGTAGGCAACACACAATCACTAATTTAGGGAAATAAGCAGTCACAACTACCCGGCATGGAGACCTTGGACAGTCGATACACTAGGAGAATGGGAAGAATAAGGACTCCCATCACAGCTTGGCAATATACTGCATAACCTGCCCAGACAGTAAGATCAGCATGGGACAACAGGGAACTGGCTGCTTAGGTTTAAATTCCTTAACAATTCTTGTTCATGTGTTTGCTCTGCAGAGTATTTCACTATAGACATCCAGCAACCAATCTCTGGACAGGAAAACAAGTGGCGGCCAACAGCTCACCAGGGAAAACGGTAGACATTTCAATGATCCCAGACACGAACTACATGAAGAACTGTCATATACCCTAGGTATAGGTTCTTTCTGGGCATTACAAATATACATTTGAATGATTATACACAGTATGAGGCTGAAGTTAAGATTTTAAACTATCTTGTTGAGTTAACTGAACCATCAAAAACAATACTTCTATTTATAAGAAAGGCATGCGTAATTCAAAGTTTGTTCTATTTCGGAAAGTGTGAGCTGCTTTTCCTAAAGATTACCGTAAAATATATATTGTAAGCCTATAGCACAGTACCTGGCAGGTAACTTGTAAATAAAACTGTGCCCATCTTCAGTCCATATGATCACTTTATCTGCTGCTACGAAGTCTCCACCAGTCCAAGTTGCACCATTTTCACTGGGAACTGAACACAGCAGGGAATAATCTCCAGCGTCAAACACCTACAAATAAAATTATTTAAATCAATCAATCAGGCAGCATATAGCGTATACAATGAAAAGAAAGAAACAAAAATCTGCTAAAAAAAAGAATATGAAAAGAGAATTGGTATTTAGACCACCCAGAATTGTTGTCTTTATAACTGAAAATGATGCAACATTTTGTCCACGTGGTACACTCCATGTTAAAAAAATATTTCTTACAGAGCATGTCATATAGAATCCTGAGCATTTGCTGATTAAGTGACGTCAACATGCTTTCCTGGGATGTATTCATCTAGCTTGCCTATTGTCCCACCAATTACAGGTTCCCCAATTCTATCACTTCTAGACTCTCAGGGCCAGCTCGGTCCTTTAGTAACCTCACCACCTTGAGGTTTAACAATTACGGCACAGCCAAGAGGACACTGGAAATTCTACCTCTGTAGTTACAAGTCTCTGGCAACCTCCTATGTATCCTACATGAGAAAGGACTGGCCATGGTGCAAAACGCCCATTACACAAGATCGTCTCAAGCCCAGCCCACCGTGGTGTATGTGTAACATAACACAGAAGCGTATGTTGGTGCTCAAAGACAGATGTTTATTGTTACCCCACTCAATGGTACTCATTTTATGGACCTCAGAAGGATGAAAAGCTGAGTGGGCCTGCCGGGATTTGTACCTGTGACCATGAGGTCAAACACGGACCCCTACAGTGGACACATTAGTCCACTGCGCCACCAGACCCCGCATGTGTAAACACTGGGCCGAACTATAAAAGGGCCACAATGGCTAGGGACTGCAAAGATGGGCACAAACCTCACCCAAGGTATCTAGTGACCTTTATACTGGCATCTATCCAGAGAGAGGTCCTTCTCTCCGCCCAGATCTACACTGCTTTGGCTACAAACTACTCTATTTCATAAACATACAAAATGTAACAGTCGATCATTTAAATGAAAAGTGATCATTTGATACACGTTTTAAAACTTTTCTGTAAGCAGGAATGACAAGGTAAGAAGGAAGCATTGGTTTGGTGGTAATGAAGATCCTGAAGCAGCCGGTCAGCTTGATTCGGTGCCCGGCTGTCCTTACCCGCCAGTACTTGGAGCAAACCACCAGCAGAGATCTTTGCGTGAATGCACAAAAGGAAATACTCTGGCAGTTGTTGCAGTAAATTGGTTTAGACTCTTCCTCAAACACTGGCTCCGTATCCTGTAAAACAAAGCACACATCCTTGTAAAGTGGGCTCATTAGAGCTCAGACGAACTTAACGTACCATTATATAACCACATTTTATAATATTCATTCACCAAACATGCAAACACATCCAGAAAGCAGCATTTGGGGGTGCCATTCCAGGGCTTCCAGGTCAGAGGCAAGGCACAGAACGAGTAAACACCCGACAAAAAGGTAAAGGCAGAGCACTGTCTCCAGCAGAGAGTGCAACTGCAACAGCACGCTCTACCTAAATCCCGGCTCACAAGAATGTGTTGAGCTGTGTACACTTGGCATATGCACCCACAGCACACTGATATGCTGCACGTCCTGCGATGTTTCAGGTGCAATGGCAGTTTATTTTTTTGTTTTATACAGCGCGAACTCGACCCGACGGTATCAGAGCCTTTACATGAGCACCAGTTACGTCACAGGCGGTACATTCATTCTTTTAGGCACGGGGAGATTAAGCGCTTTTCCCAGAATCACAGGATGCTGCGCGTCGCTGCCGAGACTCGAACCCGGTTCCCCAGCATCGAGTTCGCTCTGGCCGATAGGCCAATGCTTGGTGACAGGCCCGGCACTGTTAATTCAAAACAGCTATAGAACACACTTGGGGCAATACTCTGAGGGCACAACAGATGTCCTGCACAGTGCAGATACAGCACTATCACAGCGCATACAATCTGTACACTGCACGCATGGCATGCCTTACCACGATACCTCGGTAACAGGATGTACAGGACATCACATCCTGTGCACAGCGCACACAACATGATCTAAAAGCCTTGCCCTAAGCAACGAAGAGTCCCATGATTGGTTTACAGTACCATCAGGGCACAAACTGAAAATCTTGAAGTAAATGTCCCTAAACTTTACAGGCTCCCGGAGTCTCTATATTCAAGCTGTCATATTTCGACAACACTGGGCACAGGGGTTCTTTTTTTTTAAAAAACTTTATTTTTAGCATGTAGCAACACAACAGTCCCCCCCCCCCCCCCCCCCCCCCCCCGCAATTGACATCATTGGAAAAACACGTGTACACAGTTCGTTCACCCCATTATGGCCCATGCAGGTACAGATAGCACAGTGGAAGCAAATCTCTGGAATGCCAAGCAAATCACAAATACAAATACAGTATGGAACATATGCGCTTTGTCGTCAGGGCACTACTCCAACATCATCCCCACCTCCCCGCTCCCAGCATCCTCTCCCTCATATCCCGACCCCTCAGGGGTGAACAGTTCAGCACTGGTGGCATCCGAGTCACCGCAGGACGACCCCACAGCGCATATCATTCTTCATGCAAGCAAGTCCTCCTGTAGCCTCTCATCCCTGCGCGTGCGCTGCATGTGTGTTTCTTCAGCTAAGGACCACTCCCTGACATCCCTCAGCCACATTGACATCACAGGAGCCCTTTGTCCCATCCAAGTGATAGCCACCCGTCGCCTCGCTAACACCAGGAGCAACTGCAGCATCTTATAGGATAAGTTCCTCTTTTTGGGCTTGGGGACCAGGGCCAACAAACAATGAAGCGGGGTCAAAGCAATCCGGAGGCCCGTGACCTTCCCAATGCGTTCCACCACTGCCTTCCAGAAGTCCCCGACCGGCGGGCACTCCCAAGCCAGGTGCAGAAATCCGGCCTTTTCCGCGCCACACCTAGGGCAGTTGTCTGGTCTATCCGCAGTGATACGGTGCAGGGAGACCGGAGTCATATAAGTGCGATGAACAAAATTTAAATGGATCAGTTTAAATCTCGCATTGCACGATACCTTACGAGTTAGGGTTCCTATGCGTGCGCGTTGTCTTGGCTCCAGGGCAACCCCCAGATCCGCCTCCCATGCCGCCCAGGACGGCGAGACCGGTGGGGCGGAGTCCCTTTTCATGGCCGAGTACAATAATATGATCAGCCGTCGTCCCCTACCACAGGATAAAAGGATGTTTAGGGTGTGGGACAACGGAGGCGCCTTCGGATACTGTGGCCAGGTAGCCCTCGCCATCTCCTGGAGTCCTCTATAGTGCAGATACTGCCCATCAGTCAGTCCGAAGGCCTCCGTAGCTCGCTCAATGGTCACAAAGGAATCGTCTGGGTAAAGATCCGCCAAGGTCTCGCATCCGCCCTCCCGTCAGTCTTGGAAAGACATGTGCTCCTCCATCAGTGTCACGGGTGCCAATATCCACACCGGTAACTCCCTGTGAAAGGGGGCCCGCCGCAGAACCTTCTCAACAAACTGCTGCCAAACCCCCGCAGTGTGTCGGACGACATATGGGAGTTTCATCTGCTCCTCTACCCCGCATCAGGGCCACCTGTAGCGCCCTCTCGTCTGCCCTGCCCGCTAGGAGGCCCAATTCCCAGTTATCCGTGCCTGCAAACCAGCGAGCAGCCGGCAGGAGTTGTGCCGCATAATAATATAGATCACATCTCGGGGCCTCCAGTCCCCCCTCCGCCCAGCTCCAGACAACTGTGTGTAGGGCGACTCTGCTGCGTTTGCCTGCCCAGATTAAGGAAGTGAGCAGCGTGTAGAGCGTGCGAAATATACGTGGGGGGAGCGGACACAAAGTATTTTGCAGGATGCATAATATCCTTGGCAACAGCTAGCCTTCCCATTAGGGATAGTGGAAGTGTGTTCCAAAAGGACACAGACTGCTGCAGGGAGCGGAGCACTCGCTCAACGTTACGGGCCAGCGATTGTGCATCAGACGCAGCCACTTGGATTCCCAGGTATCGGAAGGCCTCCAATTCCCATCGCAGCCCCAGGTGCGGGAGACTCAGTCGCGGGTCTTCTCCACATCCCGCCAAAGGAAAGATCAAGGACTTCCTAGGGTTAAGACGCAGTCCCGAGGCTGCAACAAAGTGGTCCAAAAGTTGCAGCAGAATAGGCAGCGATTCTCTTGGGGACGTCGGGTAGAACAATGCATCGTCGGCATACAGGGAAATCAGATGTACAGTATTCTCCACCTTTATTCCCCACTGCGCCATTACCGTACGAACCGATACTGCCAAGGGCTCGATCGCCAGGGTGAAAAGGAGCGGCGATAGGGGACACCCCTGCCGAGTGCCCCTACCCAAAGGCCAGTCCTCCGAGCGGGCCGACCCAAACCTAACCCTGGCTCTAGGCGCCCCGTACAGGATCCGGATCCAATTGCAAAAAACGGGCCCCACCCCTGCCAGCCCGAGCACTTCTAAGAGGTACCCCCAGCTGACAGTGTCGAAGGCCTTGGCTAGATCAATCGACACCAGGACCTGGGGTTCCTCACTACCACGCACTTCATGAAGGACATGGTTCAGGCGTCGGAGATTCATGGCGGTGTTGCGGCCAGGGATAAACCCACACTGGTCCTGATGGACCAAGTGCGTAATGTGTGGCGCTAGCCGGGTGCCGGGTGCCTGGAGCCTGGTAAGGATTTTTACATCTGTAATGATCAGAGTGATAGGCTGGTATGCAGCGGGACCGCAGCTATCCCCCCCGGTTATAGAATCATACAAACCTCACCCCGATTCATGGTGGGCGAGAGGGTGCCACAGTCCAGTGCCTCACGGTAAACCTGCAAATGGAGGGGGGCAAGGGTATCCTCAAACGGCTGAAAAAATTCAGGCGGGAAAGAGTCTTCGCCCGGGGCCTTAGCCTTCGGCAGTGCGGCCAATTCTACTCTGACTTCCCGGAGCGTCAAAATTGCGTCTAGTTCCTCCGCGGCCTCTTTCGAGAGGGCCTGGAGAGTCAGTACCCGAAGGTATGGCTGATAGGAGGCTTCCATTATCAAGGGATCCGCGGCATACACCGCCTGCAGATGAGATCTGAGGACCTCAAGAATATCTGACTCCGAGTGCACCATGCCCCCCGCGGGATCCTTCAGAGCAACTATCTGTACCGGAGCAGACTCCCTCCTAAGGATCCAGGCCAACAAACGTCCAGACTTGTCCCCCTCCCGGTGGAGGTGCTGACGGTATTGACCGAGAGTGTACTTATCCAGGCGGGTAAGTATGTCATGTACGCCCTCACGGGCTGTCCGCTTTGACTCCAAGTCTGAGTCATCAGGATCCGACAGGGACTGACTGTGTCTAAGGCGGTCTTCCGCGTCTCGCAGGCTTCGGATCAACTGCCTCCGGACCCCATAGGGAAGGCCCATGCATTCGCCACGCACAACCGCCTTTAGGGCATCCCATTTAGTTGCATAAGGCAGGTCACCGCCCTCCCAGTTTAAGTCTAGATAGTTAGTCAGGGCCGTCGCTACATGATCCCTTCCCACCTGGTCCTGTAAGAGGTCCCCCGGCATCCTCCAAGTCCGTGGTCGCGAGGACTGGTCGACCCACTGCGCAACGCACGTCACGGGAGAGTGGTCCGACAGAAAACGAGCCTGATGGGTGACCGTCCGAGTGAGGGATGCGTCAATATTGGCAGCGAGGATTCTATCCAGTCTACTGTGTGTGTTGTGTGTCGGGGTGTAGCAGGTGTATAGTTTCTGCACAGGATTGCCTAGGCGCCACACATCGGCAGCTCCCAGGTTGGTCATCACCTCCCGGAGTCGCGCGGTCATACGTGGTTTCGTGCCAGCCCGGGGAGGGTGCCTGTCCAAAACCGGATCCAACACACAGTTGAAGTCCCCAAACCAGAGGAGGGGAGCGTCTCGATCCGAAACAAGAAGCTCTTGAAGGTGGGAGAAGAAGTCAGGATCATCTACATTGGGTGCATATGAATTTAACAGTCAGAATCTCTTCCGTCCAGCTTCACCCGCAGTAGCAAGTATCTGCCCTCAATATCTGCCTCCGCAAACTGGACAGCAAAGGGGACCCCAGGCGCCACCCAGATCAGGACCCCCCTAGCATAGGTAGAAAAGGAGGAATTAAACACTTGGCCCCTCCATTTCTTTGCCAATTTTAGAGCACCCCCCTCATTCAAATGGGTCTCCTGTAGACAGGCAATGGAGACTCCATGGGGCCGGAGGAAGGACAGGACCCTGTGTTTCTTGGTACAAGTGCCCAGCCCACGCACGTTCCAGGTTAAGAATTTGTATCCCATAAGTGCTGGTCACGCCCATCCGGGCCACCAAGTCTAGTATCTGCAATCCGCCACCCATGGGCCCGAACAATAGTACACTCGATGCCTGCAACAATGTCCCCCCACAACGTCCCCCATCCCCTCCACCCCCCAACCTTCCAAACCCCAGAAAATACCTCCCCTTCCCCCCACCCACAAGCAGGATGACAGCAACAACAAAACTTGCTACCCTGCCCTCTCCCTGCCAGTGCCAGGACGTACACAGCCACCCCATCCACCCCACACCACACTCTAACAATAAAACCACCGCCCCCCTTCCAATCCCCTACGGGACCCAAGATCTATAAAGGTTTTCTAGACTCATTCAGGCAAAAACAGCTCCAACCGGACACTGCCCCACCACATGCATCTTTCTCTCCCCCCCACCTTCCTACACAGCCTCCACCCAGCAAAATGGGAGTTCTCCGCCCTGCTCAGCCACACAAGGTCAAGCGCCGCCGGCCACAGGCATCAAGTTCAAAAGCAAGACCACTTGCAGGCCGGGCATGCTAGGCATAGAGAATGTTCAGGGCACATGTCACCTCATGATGGAATCGTCCCCTCCTGCGACTCATCCCCCCCCGTTTCTGGAATCACCGGGGCCGGGAAGATCGTGTCCTGCACTGTGTCTTGCAACGTGTTTGGGACCAGGACATCCCCAGATTCAAGTGGGTCTAGAGCCTCCAAGTCAGTCTCAGCCGGCAGGGGATCCAGAAGCATAGCGTCGTCCTCTCCCACTGTGATCCTAGGCTCCTCGAGACCCGCCGACCCAGACCGGCGTCTCAGTCTGCCGCAACGTCTCCGCGGCGGCCGGGTGCCCCACGTCTCATGGGAGCCCTCGCGTTCTCCTGGCGGAAGGTCGTCGCCTCTGATCTCCAGCCACTCCCATACCTCCGCCGGGGATTCGAAGAAGTGCGCCTTCCCTTGCGAGAGCACTTTGAGCTTGGCCGGGTACAACAGCATATACTGCAACTTCATCTCCCGGAGCTTCTGTTTAACCCCTAAGTAGGATTTCCTTTGCTCCTGGACTTGTTGGGTATAGCCCGTTCGATGACAAAGACATCCGAGAGGCCCCGCGGACACAGTGTCGTTCGAATCCAAGTCTCCAAGAAGCGCTCAGCATTTCCAGCCTCCAGCCGCTCCGGCACCCCAAGGACCCTTATGTTGCTGCGACGCGCCCTCCCCTCCGCGTCCTCAGCCCTCCGCTCCAAAGCATGTGTCGTGGCTGTGAGGTGCGTGACCATCTTTTTGAGGGAGGCTACCTCACCCTGCAGTTCTGCAATATTACTCATGGCATCTGCGACTTTGTCTGCAACTTTCCGAAGGTCTGTCCGCAATAGATTAATGTCTATGGAGACAGTCTCAATTTGCCGCTCCAGCGCGGTATGTGAGCCCTGTATTGCCTTCAGTAGCTCCGCCCGGGAGGGTTCACCAGAGTCGCCTGCCCCGTCATCCTGCCCGATTGGCGCGTAATAAGCTGTGAGGGCAGCCGCTGTGTGGTATACTTTGTAATCGTGTTGGGCTGGGTGGCTCGCAACATTTTGTCTTTGCGCATTTCCAGGGTCTGAAGTGTCTCTACAGTACTCCAGCGGGGTGACAAAAGCCTCCTCCAGTCACGCACGCCTCGATGTGTGGCGCAGGTTACTCCCTCGGGGCGAGGCCACTCTGTACATGTCCCCTCAGCTTGTTATTCCCATGCGCCTCCTAGACGGTAGTCGCCGGGAGGGGTGCAGTAGTAACAACAGAACACCCCAGTCCGGTGCGCGGGGCCTCGGCAGGGGATAAAGAGACCACCCTCCCCCTCCGCACCACCAATGCCGCCAAAGGGGGGGAAGCGGGGGCCTCAGTCCAAGAGATCCACCAGGTCGTCCGATCGCCGCCAGGCGTGCCACAGCGTATGGTGTACCGGCTCCACTCAGGCCCGCTCCCAATGTATATACCTCAGGGGGGACCACTCTGAGGAGACCACAGGTCACCAAGGTCGCCCAGGCCACGCGGGGCAGCACACAGTCAGAACCACCCGGGCTCGGTACCGGGCAGTCTTAAGGGTAGTATGGAGCCGCAGGCCAGCCCCCGCAGAAGTGCCCAGCGATGGAACGCAGCCCGCCCGTCTCAGAGTGGTGGCAACAGATGCAGCGGGACACAGTCAGGACATCTGCATGTGCGTTCCGGGCGAGCAGGCCGCTGGAAGGCACGGATCTCGCCGCTATGCAGCCTCCGGGGCATTCAGGACAGCACGGGGGGCAAGGAGCCCAGAACAGGATCACTCACCGCAGCGTCCCCAGTCGTGACTTCCCAGGCACTCGGTTCCTCCTCCAGTGGGGCCTCAAACGTTGCGGGGCGCCGCGGCGTGTCCCCCAGGAGCAGCAATCCCCTCTGCAGGTAGGCCGGGGTCCTCCGGCACGCACAACAGCCGCACCTCACTGCAAATAAGGCGCCACCTCGGTGGGGAAGATGGCCGCAGACCAGGCCTCCCCCGTCGCTCAGGGCCTCTGCCGGTGCGCCTACGTCAGACCCTTCGCCGGGGCAGCGGGACCCCAAGACAGAGAGGAGCCCCCACACAGGCTGCGGCGGCCGAGTCCGAAGTCCCCCACGATATAGTTGCGGTGGCGTTAGAGGGGAAGGGCCTGCCACCGCGTCCGTCTCCGCATCCAGCAAAGCAGCACCAGGCAGGATAACTCGTCCGCAGGAGTCGCTGGCAGCCACCAAGACCCCACCAACACGGAGCCCCAGATGACAGCGGGCTCCGGTGTCCAAAGAGCGGCACCGGGCCTCCCAGGAGTTGCAGGTAGGCAGGTTCGCCACTTCTTGTCCACGCCGGGACAGGCCGCAGACCCCGACCTCGCGTAGCCAGAGGTCTGGGGCTCCACAGCACCGGCAATTTTCACGGTTTCCCGCACGGAGACTTGCCTCCGGCGTCTGATGCAGGGGCCACCGGTGCGAGGGGAACCTCCGACAACCGATTCAGTAAGTTTTGAGCCCAAACAGGATATTAAAACAGGATTACTGGGTCCTCTGGTCGGGAGCTGGTGGAGCTCACGTCCTGTCGGCCATGCTGCTTGGCCACGCCCGGGTGCAGGGGTTCTTAAACTAGCCTTGTTACCACTTTTTAACGAGTTTCAGCTTACAACAAATTCCAAAACATATTATTAAAAGCTGATCCAATGTTGACAGCCACTTGTTGACAAACAACTTGAGCTAATGCATACTTTAAATATAGTGACTGTTTTAGCAATTTTACAGAAACCCATTTTAAACTATGCGCTGAATGATCAGTCATATTTGAAAACCATTAATAATGGCATGCACAAATCTCAAAAAGAAAGAACTAAGACATATGTTCCAGATTAATGGGCAAGCACACTCATGAAACATACAACAAAAAAACTTAAATCTGGAATGTTCATAAAAGCTTGGCCTGAAAATGAATTCACTAAACACTACTCAACACTCACTGACAGCTCCACAAAAGCATTCATTATACAACATCAGTACATAAGCACGACATACATCCAACCAATGGTCAGTCCTGTTTTTCCCACTATCCAAATACACATTAGTTCAACATCGATACACAATTTTATATATATATTAGCACTACCTTTTCTTACCATTGACAATGAACTCTGCGTCCAATCACGGAACACAAATTCATTAGGTCTCTCCTATAATTATGTTGAAACACCTATTGTGGACAATGCCAATACTTACAGTGCGCTTTGGGTCAGCAATTTGCTTATCACTGGTTGTCTTTTTTTGTCAATCTTACTTGCTTGCTTCTAATTTAATTCCTTTTCTAGCTCTGCTTATGTTTATTCCACTACTGCAGTACAGTACATTAAACTTCTTTCTTCTGTTTTTAGCACACCAAGGGAACACATGTGTTTTCATGCTCTCTTCTATCCTCATACTTCTTCGCCCTCCATACCCTTGTCCCATCCAACTCTGTGTTGCTCTCCCACACACCTGCTCGTCCTCTGCGAGCTCTACCTTTAGCCCCACTACTCTGCTTTTGAAAAATGTTTTAATAACATGCTTTTGTTGCTCATCTGCTCCCCTCTACTCGCCACCTTGCTGTTAGTGTATTCTTTGCTTCCCTGCAGGACCCGTTACTTATTTTATTTTGTATTTAAACTCTTTAGTAAAGCCCAACAGCAGCAATTTCTACTGGCCTGCTTTTGGAGAAAAAAATGTATACAGTAAATTTAAACATAAAAGAAAATGGCTGCGTGTCATCTCAAGCACATCCATGTGTGGTGGTGCATGAGTTTGTAAATGTAATCACCTGAGGCCGCCTTAGTAAAATGGTGCACATCTGTGAATGCATGAGAGCACATGCATGTAAAATATTACTGTGCTTTCTTTCCCATTGCTATTCAGGTTTGGCAATAATATAATAACAATTTTTTTTGTGCCAATCAGTATCAGCAAACCGCACTGGAAATACCAACAGGTATTACTGGCAAGGCTGAAATGCGCGATTGGGTTGGTTTCCCAATGCTTTTTTTAATCCAGGAAACCAATGCTGTATTTATGCACGCATACATTTTCTTTACATATATTAATAAACATAGGTACATATATTTAAAATAGATTTTCTATTTTAAAAATGTATATATTTAGGTACTTCAGTGCATTCTATAAGGTGTTCTTGTGTCTACTTACATGTGTTTATTTAGCACCTTAATACCAGCATTTGACATGTGGGCTAATATTATTTCAAAAGGAAAAATACCATGCATCCATTTCCTACTTTTGAAATGTATTAGTTTTTGTAAGCGTCAAACTTGGCAAAGGTAGGCCCAGTATCGTGGGAAGAGGGTTCGAAATATTGCTAGTATCAAAGCTCCAAATAAATAGTTGTGTATTAGGCCCTTTCCTCCAGCTGTGTTCACCACTATGGAAATGACTGCACCTATGCGGTTGTAAGCCCAGGCAGGACATGGGATTTGTTCAGCTATTCGGTCGTACAGATATCTTAGTCAAAGACACCCTGACAATAAAATTAGCTTTAATGGCTCAGAAAACCTATATACAAATCAACAACGATGAGGGAAGCACTTCGTATGCACTGGTGAGGTATTTTTGTAGTAGTCCAATTGAATATTATTGGTTACGGCGCTCCACTTCCTATGGCCCACCGTTGAGACCAATCACGTGCCAATAATGAAAATAATAATGAAAGGAGCGTCTGTTTCAAAAAGCAATACATCAAATATTGTAATCCATATGAGTTTCTTTCTTCTTTCTTCTCAAATTATAATGTTCAATAATCCAAGACAAAAGGATTCAAGAAGTCCAATTCCAACAAAAAGTGTGTTAATACATAGGATCCAATCAACGTGTTAATTATTCCATTCAAATCATTTATTCCACAAAAACTGCTTTTTGTTAAGAGCAGCCTACGCCTTTCGTCCTCCTCAGGACATCATCAGGGAATTACAACTTCCGTCTGTCACACAGGAAACTCCTCGAAATGAAAAACTTCTCCTTCCAAGCTCCGTTATGTGTAGTAACTAATTTTACTCATCACGGATTTCAATGGTTCCAAAATCAGATACTTCTCTGTTCAAGCTCCGTGATTTATGATCCTGTGCACCATAGCCCAATATGTATCTTCTACTCCCAGTCCTTCTCGACATTCGAGTTCTGGCCATCATTCGTCAGCAGGTCCTGATAAATCTGCTGGAACCATTGAAATCCGTGATTAATAAGCCACGAGCGGTAGGTTTATGTCGCATCTTGTAAGAAAAATCTACTTTCTGCCTCACTGATCATTGAGCGTTTATTCTATTCTGAAACTGAATTGGAAACTGAATGTTTTTAACTAATTTGTGAATTATTTTAAACATTGCACCTTGCACTTCAATAGCTGTTATATTTAAATATGGTTAGACAGTATTTAAATATACTATTACTTCCATTAAGATTGCGCTAATGTCTGCAAGTTAAGGAAGCTTTCTCACCTATTTTAGTCTCCTGTACCGGCCCGTTCCATCGCGGCAGGTGCCGTATGTGTGGAGGGCTTGGTGAACTGGAAGTAGCTCAGGATCACTTCTGGATCGAAGGGGGCAGCTGGTAGTCTGCGCACCACTTCTCCTGCTCATTGCTACATAAGCAGGATGCCAGAGCAGACGCACAGACACCAGCGGTAGGTTTATGCTGCATCTTGTAAAAAATCTACTTTCTGCCTCACTGATCATTGAGCATTTATTCTATTCTGAAACTGAATTGGAAACTGAATTTTTATTAACTAATTCGTAAATTCTTTCAAACATTGCACCTTGCACTTCAATAGCTGCTATATTTAAATGTGGTTAGACAGTATGTAAATATACTAGTACTTCTGTTATGATTGCGCTAATGACTACAAGTTAGAAGCTTTCTCACCTATTTTAGTCTCCAGCACCAGTTCCATCGCGGCTGGTGCCGTTTATGTGGAGGGCTTGGTGAACTGGAAGTAGCTCAGGATCACTTCCGGATCGAAGGGGGCAGCTGGTAGTCTGCGCACCACTTCTCCTGCTCATTGCTACATAAGCAGGATGCCAGGGCGGGCGCGCAAAGTGGGCACGCCACTGGCACGCCGAAGTCGTGCCTAAGGCAAGCCTTAGGCACGAACCTATTTTAAAATATACAAGAGACACTCTTATGAATCTTAACCCCCAAACAAAGGAACCTTGTCCGCAACTCGATCTATTGAAAGAGCCTGAGGCCTTTCCTCTGTGCGACATGAAGTTCTGCTTTACAAAAACCAGATGCAGCCTTAGAGCACAACAGGTCTCCTATCCACAAACAGTTGTACAAAAATCCTTGCGAGGCCTACTCCTTAATACACGTTCTCTGATCAAACACAACACTGTTTTTGCGGAATTACTGGAAGCTCACGATATAGATATGGCATTTATTACAGAGACTTGGGCAGATGTTACATCGGATTTGGAGCTTTCATTAGCTATTCCCAAAGGATACCTTCTAACTAGGAATAATAGACAGGCTAAACAGAGAGGAGGCATAGCGATCATCATCAAGGATACTCTGACGATAAATAGCTCCACTTTAGGAAGTGGCCCGACTGCGAACTACTTTCATTTGGAATCAATATCAGTGAAAATTATACATTCAATGGCGTATTGCTATAAAGGCCACCAGGAGCCAAGAATAAGTTTGTCGAGATAATCTGTCATATCATTGAGTCCAGCGTTGACTATCAGAAATTTTCTATTTTAGGCGACTTTAATTACCATCTTGAAAATACCAACGATCAACATACAATCTCACTTTTAGAGCTGATGGCCAGCGCCTCGATGACACAATTGGTCAAACATCCTACTCATGAGGCCGGACACATTTTAGATGGCATATTTACATCTAACCCTCAACTGAAAGTGCAGGAGATCCTGCCAATTCCGTGGTCGAATCATAAAGCTATCCAGTTTCTACTTACTTCATTCCATCATCTCATTCGCCCTCACTCTGCTTATAGGTCCTTTAAAGGGAGACACTGGAAGGAAATTAGTCCACAGCAATTGCAATTAACCTTGGCTCCTTTCAAACCGACACTGACGCCTGAAGTAAATACAGCCACCAATATTTTTAATAATTATATAACGACTGCGGTAAACACTCTAGCCCCTGAAAAAACATTTACCAGAAAAAGATCGAAGGAATCAGAACCTTGGTTCGATGACTCATTGTGTATTCAGAAGCAAAAATGTAGACGGGCTGAGACACGTTGGAGAAAAGCTTATGTAGATGTGGAAAAAGTGAGTTATACCAAGTCATTGACTGTCTACAAAAAAATGATTTTATACAAAAAATGTAGTTATTTTTCTAATAAAATTGAGCAGGCAGGTAAATCAAGCAAAACACTTTTTTCAACATTAAAGGAACTAGTGACGCTTCCGACCCTACCCACACTGAACAGCAATGCTGTCTTCTGCAACCAATTGGCAGATTTTTTTAGGCACAAGGTGCTCTCTATCTATGTAATGTAATGTATGAAATGTATGTATACTTGTAAAGCGCACTGTTACCCCGTTACGTGGCGTCCTGGCGGTGTATACCACTGGGGAACCCGTCCTGGCTTTCCCTGTGAGAGGGCACATCCAAGGTGAAGCCAGGTATCCCCGGCGCTGCTAGGGCCGTTGTGGAGATTAAGCAAGCTATTGCCCAGAGTTGCAGAGTGGGACCCATGGTTAGCGTAGGCACCTAGGCGAGAATTATCGAGTCCGCAGACATTGACCCAAGACCCTGCCGCGTCGGGAATTGAACCCTGGTCCCGGGACAACCTCTGCTTCAGGGTCTGCCGCTTCTAACCAGTGAGCCACACTTCTCCACTATAAGACCTTCTGTTGAAAAAACAATGAGTCTCAAGTGAACCAACCTTCCCTACGTCCGAGACAGTCTGATCATGACTTGAATGCCTTCATCCCCCCAAATATAGAACAGGTTTCACTTACAGTCAGATTGGTGAAATCGTAACCGTCAAAAGCTTAATGAGGATCATAGACGGTCATTTTCTCCGAGTCGGGGTAGTTACCGACTATTTCACTCAGGCTCACAGTGATTTCCACTGAGTGATGGGTGGCCACTGTAAGTGAACTATGGCCACAACCCTCTGTTTTAAGTAAATTGCAGTGGATACGCATGTGTGAAAGTGTGAATTTGTATAATACAGAATGGCTTACATGGATACGGGGAGTTTTGATCATCAGTATATAGCGGGGTTACAACTGGGTTCGGCTAGACCTTACATGCGGTGACCACAGGTCGTCTTTTCACAGATTGATGCTACAATCGACAAGAGGGTGGATACTTTCCTGAACAGCCAGTATGAGTGGACATGGCTGATTTAGGGTAATTATCCACTGTGTTTAAGTTAACATTTTATACAACCAAAGTAATGAGATTGGTCCAGATTAAATTTTAAGTGGGGATTGTTCTTAAATCGACAGTTTCCTATAAAGATGTCAGACATTGGTGCGGTGACGGAGTGGTAAACCCTGATGTCGGTGACAGGTAGTGGTATGCGACAGTAAGCTACCAGCCTTTTTATTTCACCAGTACACGCCATAGTTAATAATAAAGTTGTATTATTGGTGTGTCTGTTGATTTTACTTCACTCTTCTTTGTTTGTCACACCATGGAGCTATTTCCCTAGCTCCTTGTCCCGCACTTTTCTGCACGCACCTCTTGCTTTTGACACCATTTTCTTCTTGGAACAGGAATGGCAACCAATGATGAGAAAGGGGCATAGAATTGGCAAACATCAGCCAAGATCCCCGAGGGTTGTTCACCCGTGAGGTGCCTTCCTCTCCACCACACATTTTTTCATTTGGTTTATTATTTTCTAAGTGTGGTTGCATGGACTGTCTCAGTGGGCAGACATCATTGGACACGTCGAGTTGAACCTTGCCCTAAATCTCCCCTTTGTAAAGTGACAAACAGTGGTTTGTTGTGGACAGAAAGGCATTAGAGTTTATACACCTTAACCTAAATAGATAGGGTGTGTGTCTGGAATTAGATAGTGTAGTATCCAGACAAACTTTGTACTCATGTCTATTAGACGTAGATTAACCATTGTCCAAGGTACAGGGATCTTTTGATATTGAATCTGATTGAGTGGAGGGCGATCCCAGGGGTACCTTTCTCTTCCCTCTTGGCTCCTGTGTGTTTTTCCAGATTTTTTTTAGGGACAAGGTGCTCTCTATCTATAAGACCTTCTGTGGAAAAAACAATGAGTCTCAAGTGACCCAACCTTCCCTCCGTCCGAGACAGTCTGATCATGACTTGAATGCCTTCATACCCCCAAATATAGAACAGGTTTCACTTACAGTCAGATTGGTGAAATCAGGGGCTCCTTCGGATCCTTGCCCTCCGAAAATATTCCATCCTGCAGCTGAGGTTTGCTGTGCTGTGAGAGCCGGAGCCCTTGGGCAGTCGTGAGCCATGACCCCGTATGCCAGACGGGGTTGCCGCAAGGACATTGGTGGGCTGTTCGAGCCGGAGCCCAAGTGCAATGAGGATACTGTGACCCCCGTATGCCAGCAGGGTCACTGGGACCAGCAAGAAAGGTGACCTGGGCGGAATCCTCACCGAGGCACACCTACAGGGTAGTATGGAGCCACAGGCCAGCCCCCGCAGAAGTGCCCAGCGATGGAACGCAGCCCGCCCGTCTCAGAGTGGTGGCAACAGATGCAGCGGGACACAGTCAGGACATCTGCATGTGCGTTCCGGGCGAGCAGGCCGCTGGAAGGCACGGATCTCGCCGCTATGCAGCCTCCGGGGCATTCAGGACAGCACGGGGGGCAAGGAGCCCAGAACAGGATCACTCACCGCAGCGTCCCCAGTCGTGACTTCCCAGGCACTCGGTTCCTCCTCCAGTGGGGCCTCAAACGTTGCGGGGCGCCGCGGCGTGTCCCCCAGGAGCAGCAATCCCCTCCGCAGGTAGGCCGGGGTCCTCCGGCACGCACAACAGCCGCACCTCACTGCAAATAAGGCGCCACCTCGGTGGGGAAGATGGCCGCAGACCAGGCCTCCCCCGTCGCTCAGGGCCTCTGCCGGTGCGCCTACGTCAGACCCTTCGCCGGGGCAGCGGGACCCCAAGACAGAGAGGAGCCCCCACACAGGCTGCGGCGGCCGAGTCCGAAGTCCCCCACGATATAGTTGCGGTGGCGTTAGAGGGGAAGGGCCTGCCACCGCGTCCGTCTCCGCATCCAGCAAAGCAGCACCAGGCAGGATAACTCGTCCGCAGGAGTCGCTGGCAGCCACCAAGACCCCACCAACACGGAGCCCCAGATGACAGCAGGCTCCGGTGTCCAAAGAGCGGCACCGGGCCTCCCAGGAGTTGCAGGTAGGCAGGTTCGCCACTTCTTGTCCACGCCGGGACAGGCCGCAGACCCCGACCTCGCGTAGCCAGAGGTCTGGGGCTCCACAGCACCGGCAATTTTCACGGTTTCCCGCACGGAGACTTGCCTCCGGCGTCTGATGCAGGGGCCACCGGTGCGAGGGGAACCTCCGACAACCGATTCAGTAAGTTTTGAGCCCAAACAGGATATTAAAACAGGATTACTGGGTCCTCTGGTCGGGAGCTGGTGGAGCTCACGTCCTGTCGGCCATGCTGCTTGGCCACGCCCGGGTGCAGGGGTTCTTAAACTAGCCTTGTTACCACTTTTTAACGAGTTTCAGCTTACAACAAATTCCAAAACATATTATTAAAAGCTGATCCAATGTTGACAGCCCATGCAAACAACTTGAGCTAATGCATACTTTAAATATAGTGACTGTTTTAGCAATTTTACAGAAACCCATTTTAAACTATGCGCTGAATGATCAGTCATATTTGAAAACCATTAATAATGGCATGCACAAATCTCAAAAAGAAAGAACTAAGACATATGTTCCAGATTAATGGGCAAGCACACTCATGAAACATACAACAAAAAAACTTAAATCTGGAATGTTCATAAAAGCTTGGCCTGAAAATGAATTCACTAAACACTACTCAACACTCACTGACAGCTCCACAAAAGCATTCATTATACAACATCAGTACATAAGCACGACATACATCCAACCAATGGTCAGTCCTGTTTTTCCCACTATCCAAATACACATTAGTTCAACATCGATACACAATTTTATATATATATTAGCACTACCTTTTCTTACCATTGACAATGAACTCTGCGTCCAATCACGGAACACAAATTCATTAGGTCTCTCCTATAATTATGTTGAAACACCTATTGTGGACAATGCCAATACTTAGTGCGCTTTGGGTCAGCAATTTGCTTATCACTGGTTGTCTTTTTTTGTCAATCTTACTTGCTTGCTTCTAATTTAATTCCTTTTCTAGCTCTGTTTATGTTTATTCCACTACTGCAGTACAGTACATTAAACTTCTTTCTTCTGTTTTTAGCACACCAAGGGAACACATGTGTTTTCATGCTCTCTTCTATCCTCATACTTCTTCGCCCTCCATACCCTTGTCCCATCCAACTCTGTGTTGCTCTCCCACACACCTGCTCGTCCTCTGCGAGCTCTACCTTTAGCCCCACTACTCTGCTTTTGAAAAATGTTTTAATAACATGCTTTTGTTGCTCATCTGCTCCCCTCTACTCGCCACCTTGCTGTTAGTGTATTCTTTGCTTCCCTGCAGGACCCGTTACTTATTTTATTTTGTATTTGAACTCTTTAGTAAAGCCCAACAGCAGCAATTTCTACTGGCCTGCTGCTTTCCAAAAATTTGCTTTTGGAGAACATTTTTTATACAGTAAATTTAAACATAAAAGAAAATGGCTGCGCGTCATCTCAAGCACATCCATGTGTGGTGGTGCATGAGTTTGTAAATGTAATCACCTGAGGCCGCCTTAGTAAAATGGTGCACATCTGTGAATACATGAGAGCACATGCATGTAAAATATTACTGTGCTTTCTTTCCCATTGCTATTCAGGTTTGGCAATAATATAATAACATTTTTTTTTGTGCCAATCAGTATCAGCAAACCGCATTGGAAATACCAACAGGTATTACTGGCAAAGCTGAAATGCGCAATTGGGTTGGTTTCTCAATGCTTTTTTTAATCCAGGAAACCAATGCTGTATTTATGCACGCATACATTTTCTTTACATATATTAATAAACATAGGTACATATATTTAAAATAGATTTTCTATTTTAAAAATGTATATATTTTTTAGGTACTTCAGTGCATTCTATAAGGTGTTCTTGTGTCTACTTACATGTGTTTATTTAGCACCTTAATACCAGCATTTGACATGTGGGCTAATATTATTTCAAAAGGAAAAATACCATGCATCCATTTCCTACTTTTGAAATGTATTAGTTTTTGTAAGCGTCAAACTTGGCAAAGGTAGGCCCAGTATCGTGGGAAGAGGGTTCGAAATATTGCTAGTATCAAAGCTCCAAATAAATAGTTGTGTATTAGGCCCTTTCCTCCAGCTGCGTTCACCACTATGGAAATGACTGCACCTATGCGGTTGTAAGCCCGGGCAGGACATGGGATTTGTTCTGCTATTCGGTCGTACAGATATCTTAGTCAAAGACACCCTGACAATAAAATTAGCTTTAATGGCTCAGAAAACCTATATACAAATCAACAACGATGAGGGAAGCACTTCGTATGCACTGGTGAGGTATTTTTGTAGTAGTCCAATTGAATATTATTGGTTACGGCGCTCCACTTCCTATGGCCCACCGTTGAGACCAATCACGTGCCAATAATGAAAATAATAATGAAAGGAGCGTCTGTTTCAAAAAGCAATACATCAAATATTGTAATCCATATGAGTTTCTTTCTTCTTTCTTCTCAAATTATAATGTTCAATAATCCAAGACAAAAGGATTCAAGAAGTCCAATTCCAACAAAAAGTGTGTTAATACATAGGATCCAATCAACGTGTTAATTATTCCATTCAAATCATTTATTCCACAAAAACTGCTTTTTGTTAAGAGCAGCCTACGCCTTTCGTCCTCCTCAGGACATCATCAGGGAATTACAACTTCCGTCTGTCACACAGGAAACTCCTCGAAATGGAAAATTCTCCTTCCAAGCTCCATTATGTGTAGTAACCAATTTTACTCATCACGGATTTCAATGGTTCCAAAATCAGATACTTCTCTGTTCAAGCTCCGTGATTTATGATCCTGTGCACCATAGCCCAATATGTATCTTCTACTCCCAGTCCTTCTCGACATTCGAGTTCTAGCCATCATTCGTCAGCGGGTCTTGATAAATCTGCTGGAACCATTGAAATCCGTGATTAATAAGCCACGAGCGGTAGGTTTATGCCGCATCTTGTAAGAAAAATCTACTTTCTGACTCACTGATCATTGAGCATTTATTCTATTCTGAAACTGAATTGGAAACTGAATGTTTTTAACTAATTTGTGAATTATTTTAAACATTGCACCTTGCACTTCAATAGCTGTTATATTTAAATATGGTTAGACAGTATTTAAATATACTAGTATTTCCATTATGATTGCACTAATGTCTGCAAGTTAAGGAAGCTTTCTCACCTATTTTAGTCTCCTGTACCGGCCCGTTCCATCGCGGCAGGTGCCGTATGTGTGGAGGGCTTGGTGAACTGGAAGTAGCTCAGGATCACTTCTGGATCGAAGGGGGCAGCTGGTAGTCTGCGCACCACTTCTCCTGCTCATTGCTACATAAGCAGGATGCCAGAGCAGACGCACAGACACCAGTGGTAGGTTTATGCCGCATCTTGTAAAAACTCTACTTTCTGCCTCACTGATCATTGCGCGTTTATTCTATTCTGAAACTGAATTGGAAACTGAATTTTTATTAACTAATTCGTAAATTCTTTCAAACATTGCACCTTGCATTTCAATAGCTGCTATATTTAAATGTGGTTAGACAGTATGTAAATATACTAGTACTTCTGTTATGATTGCGCTAATGACTGCAAGTTAAAAGCTTTCTCACCTATTTTAGTCTCCAGCACCAGTTCCATCGCGGCTGGTGCCGTTTGTGTGGAGGGCTTGGTGAACTGGAAGTAGCTCAGGATCACTTCCGGATCGAAGGGGGCAGCTGGTAGTCTGCGCACCACTTCTCCTGCTCATTGCTACATAAGCAGGATGCCAGGGCGGACGCGCAAAGTGGGCACGCCACTGGCACGCCGAAGTCGTGCCTAAGGCAAGCCTTAGGCACGAACCTATTTTAAAATATACAAGAGACACTCTTATGAATCTTAACCCCCAAACAAAGGAACCTTGTCCGCAACTCGATCTATTGAAAGGGTCTGAGGCCTTTCCTCTGTGCGACATGAAGTTCTGCTTTACAAAAACCAGATGCAGCCTTAGAGCACAACAGGTCTCCTATCCACAAACAGTTGTACAAAAATCCTTGCGAGGCCTACTCCTTAATACACGTTCTCTGATCAAACACAACACTGTTTTTGCGGAATTACTGGAAGCTCACGATATAGATATTGCAAAAACAACAAGTGATGGACTGAATGTGGATCAATGTCGCACACTCCCCCAGTCAAAAGATCTGGGCCCAAATCCATCGTTTTTTTGCACTCCACACCACCCTGGGTTAGACAATGGCGATATGCAAATCAGCTCTGACCCTGTTGCCTCATGGGAACAGTCCAGTCCGAACTACAAAAGCCATGTCCTTCCCAGAACGGAATCAAGCATCCGAGGACCGGACCGGTTTCGAGGTAACACCTCTCATCAGCCCGGCTAGCTTGACTCCAAGTGGTGTGGAGTGCCTGGGACCCACGTCTGGGCATCCCCAGCGTACTTAGGGCGGCAATTGCAAAAACAACAAGTGATGGACTGAATGTGGATCAATGTCGCACACTCCCCCAGTCAAAAGATCTGGGCCCAAATCCATCGTTTTTTTGCACTCCACACCACCCTGGGTTAGACAATGGCGATATGCAAATCAGCTCTGACCCTGTTGCCTCATGGGAACAGTCCAGTCCGAACTACAAAAGCCATGTCCTTCCCAGAACGGAATCAAGCATCCGAGGACCGGACCGGTTTCGAGGTAACACCTCTCATCAGCCCGGCTAGCTTGACTCCAAGTGGTGTGGAGTGCCTGGGACCCACGTCTGGGCATCCCCAGCGCACTTAGGGCGGCAATTGCAAAAACAACAAGTGATGGACTGAATGTGGATCAATGTCGCACACTCCCCCAGTCAAAAGATCTGGGCCCAAATCCATCGTTTTTTTGCACTCCACACCACCCTGGGTTAGACAATGGCGATATGCAAATCAGCTCTGACCCTGTTGCCTCATGGGAACAGTCCAGTCCGAACTACAAAAGCCATGTCCTTCCCAGAACGGAATCAAGCATCCGAGGACCGGACCGGTTTCGAGGTAACACCTCTCATCAGCCCGGCTAGCTTGACTCCAAGTGGTGTGGAGTGCCTGGGACCCACGTCTGGGCATCCCCAGCGCACTTAGGGCGGCAATTGCAAAAACAACAAGTGATGGACTGAATGTGGATCAATGTCGCACACTCCCCCAGTCAAAAGATCTGGGCCCAAATCCATCGTTTTTTTGCACTCCACACCACCCTGGGTTAGACAATGGCGATATGCAAATCAGCTCTGACCCTGTTGCCTCATGGGAACAGTCCAGTCCGAACTACAAAAGCCATGTCCTTCCCAGAACGGAATCAAGCATCCGAGGACCGGACCGGTTTCGAGGTAACACCTCTCATCAGCCCGGCTAGCTTGACTCCAAGTGGTGTGGAGTGCCTGGGACCCACGTCTGGGCATCCCCAGCGCACTTAGGGCGGCAATTGCAAAAACAACAAGTGATGGACTGAATGTGGATCAATGTCGCACACTCCCCCAGTCAAAAGATCTGGGCCCAAATCCATCGTTTTTTTGCACTCCACACCACCCTGGGTTAGACAATGGCGATATGCAAATCAGCTCTGACCCTGTTGCCTCATGGGAACAGTCCAGTCCGAACTACATAAGCCATGTCCTTCCCAGAACGGAATCAAGCATCCGAGGACCGGACCGGTTTCGAGGTAACACCTCTCATCAGCCCGGCTAGCTTGACTCCAAGTGGTGTGGAGTGCCTGGGACCCACGTCTGGGCATCCCCAGCGCACTTAGGGCGGCAATTGCAAAAACAACAAGTGATGGACTGAATGTGGATCAATGTCGCACACTCCCCCAGTCAAAAGATCTGGGCCCAAATCCATCGTTTTTTTGCACTCCACACCACCCTGGGTTAGACAATGGCGATATGCAAATCAGCTCTGACCCTGTTGCCTCATGGGAACAGTCCAGTCCGAACTACAAAAGCCATGTCCTTCCCAGAACGGAATCAAGCATCCGAGGACCGGACCGGTTTCGAGGTAACACCTCTCATCAGCCCGGCTAGCTTGACTCCAAGTGGTGTGGAGTGCCTGGGACCCACGTCTGGGCATCCCCAGCGCACTTAGGGCGGCAATTGCAAAAACAACAAGTGATGGACTGAATGTGGATCAATGTCGCACACTCCCCCAGTCAAAAGATCTGGGCCCAAATCCATCGTTTTTTTGCACTCCACACCACCCTGGGTTAGACAATGGCGATATGCAAATCAGCTCTGACCCTGTTGCCTCATGGGAACAGTCCAGTCCGAACTACAAAAGCCATGTCCTTCCCAGAACGGAATCAAGCATCCGAGGACCGGACCGGTTTCGAGGTAACACCTCTTATCGCCATTGTCTAACCCAGGGTGGTGTGGAGTGCAAAAAAACGATGGATTTAGGCCCAGATCTTTGGACTGGGGTGAGTGTGTGACATTGATCCACATTCGGTCCATCACCTGTTGTTTTTGCATATTCCGCCCTAAGTGCGCTGGGGATGCCCAGACGTGGGTCCCAGGCACTCCACACCACTGGAGTCAAGCTAGCCGGGCTGATGAGAGGTGTTACCTCGAAACCGGTCCGGTCCTCGGATGCTTGATTCCGTTCTGGGAAGGACATGGCTTTTGTAGTTCAGACTGGACTGTTCCCATGGGGCACAGGGTCAGAGCTGATTTGCATATCGCCATTGTCTAACCCAGGGTGGTGTGGAGTGCAAAAAAACGATGGATTTAGGCCCAGATCTTTGGACTGGGGTGAGTGTGTGACATTGATCCACATTCGGTCCATCACCTGTTGTTTTTGCATATTCCGCCCTAAGTGCGCTGGGGATGCCCAGACGTGGGTCCCAGGCACTCCACACCACTGGAGTCAAGCTAGCCGGGCTGATGAGAGGTGTTACCTCGAAACCGGTCCGGTCCTCGGATGCTTGATTCCGTTCTGGGAAGGACATGGCTTTTGTAGTTCAGACTGGACTGTTCCCATGGGGCACAGGGTCAGAGCTGATTTGCATATCGCCATTGTCTAACCCAGGGTGGTGTGGAGTGCAAAAAAACGATGGATTTAGGCCCAGATCTTTGGACTGGGGTGAGTGTGTGACATTGATCCACATTCGGTCCATCACCTGTTGTTTTTGCATATTCCGCCCTAAGTGCGCTGGGGATGCCCAGACGTGGGTCCCAGGCACTCCACACCACTGGAGTCAAGCTAGCCGGGCTGATGAGAGGTGTTACCTCGAAACCGGTCCGGTCCTCGGATGCTTGATTCCGTTCTGGGAAGGACATGGCTTTTGTAGTTCAGACTGGACTGTTCCCATGGGGCACAGGGTCAGAGCTGATTTGCATATCGCCATTGTCTAACCCAGGGTGGTGTGGAGTGCAAAAAAACGATGGATTTAGGCCCAGATCTTTGGACTGGGGTGAGTGTGTGACATTGATCCACATTCGGTCCATCACCTGTTGTTTTTGCATATTCCGCCCTAAGTGCGCTGGGGATGCCCAGACGTGGGTCCCAGGCACTCCACACCACTGGAGTCAAGCTAGCCGGGCTGATGAGAGGTGTTACCTCGAAACCGGTCCGGTCCTCGGATGCTTGATTCCGTTCTGGGAAGGACATGGCTTTTGTAGTTCAGACTGGACTGTTCCCATGGGGCACAGGGTCAGAGCTGATTTGCATATCGCCATTGTCTAACCCAGGGTGGTGTGGAGTGCAAAAAAACGATGGATTTAGGCCCAGATCTTTGGACTGGGGTGAGTGTGTGACATTGATCCACATTCGGTCCATCACCTGTTGTTTTTGCATATTCCGCCCTAAGTGCGCTGGGGATGCCCAGACGTGGGTCCCAGGCACTCCACACCACTGGAGTCAAGCTAGCCGGGCTGATGAGAGGTGTTACCTCGAAACCGGTCCGGTCCTCGGATGCTTGATTCCGTTCTGGGAAGGACATGGCTTTTGTAGTTCAGACTGGACTGTTCCCATGGGGCACAGGGTCAGAGCTGATTTGCATATCGCCATTGTCTAACCCAGGGTGGTGTGGAGTGCAAAAAAACGATGGATTTAGGCCCAGATCTTTGGACTGGGGTGAGTGTGTGACATTGATCCACATTCGGTCCATCACCTGTTGTTTTTGCATATTCCGCCCTAAGTGCGCTGGGGATGCCCAGACGTGGGTCCCAGGCACTCCACACCACTGGAGTCAAGCTAGCCGGGCTGATGAGAGGTGTTACCTCGAAACCGGTCCGGTCCTCGGATGCTTGATTCCGTTCTGGGAAGGACATGGCTTTTGTAGTTCAGACTGGACTGTTCCCATGGGGCACAGGGTCAGAGCTGATTTGCATATCGCCATTGTCTAACCCAGGGTGGTGTGGAGTGCAAAAAAACGATGGATTTAGGCCCAGATCTTTGGACTGGGGTGAGTGTGTGACATTGATCCACATTCGGTCCATCACCTGTTGTTTTTGCACACGATATAGATATGGCATTTATTACAGAGACTTGGGCAGATGTTACATCGGATTTGGAGCTTTCATTAGCTATTCCCAAAGGATACCTTCTAACTAGGAATGATAGACAGGCTAAACGGAGAGGCGGCATAGCGATCATCATCAAGGATACTCTGACGATAAATAGTGCAAATGCTACTTACCAGTATGCATCTGTTCTTGGCATGTAGGGCTGCTGACATTCATATCTGTGCATAGATCGCCACCTAGTGTTGGGTCCGGATGATTGCACATTGTTGTCCTGGAAGAGTCTTCGAAGTATCACGAGATAGGTGGCTCCTCCCCTGGACTACAGTGCGCATGGGCATCGCCTCCATCCCCAGATTGTTTTTAGCCATTGGCAGAGATGGAGTGAAGAATGTGAGTGATGACCATGCTATGAGCATATGTATGTAAATGAATGAATTCTGCAGCTGCTACAGGCGCCGGGGAGGAGGGTGGGCGATATGAATGTCAGCAGCCCTACATGCCAAGAACAGATGCATACTGGTAAGTAGCATTTGCAGTTCGAGGCATGTGGGCTGCTGAATTCATATCTGTGCATAGAATACATAGCAGTCCCTCCATTAGCGGCGGCCGCCCGTGCCAGCTGCAGTAGTCTGAAAAAGTGTTTTTAGAACAGCCTGACCAACAGCTGCCTGTTGTTTGGAATGCACGTCTACACAGTAGTGTTTAGTGAAAGTATGTGTGGTAGACCATGTGGCTGCTCTACAGATATCTTCTAAGGGAATGTTACCTAGGAAAGCCATAGAGGCCCCCAACTTCCTGGTGGAGTGGGCCCTGGGTGGGATAGTGAGAGTGCGCTTAGCTTTAGCGTAACAGATTTGAATGCACTTCACTATCCACCTAGCAATCCCTGCTTTAGAGATAGCGTTTCCCTTGTGGTGAGTGGCAAAAGCAACAAAAAGCTGCTTGGTTTTGCGAAAATCCTTTGTCCTGTCTACATAATACATCAAGGCCCGCTTAACATCAAGGGTGTGGAGCATGCGCTCCGCCAGTGTATCTGGGTTTTGGAAAAACACCGGCAATTCAATGGTCTGATTTAAGTGGAATTGGGATACCACTTTGGGCAGGAATTTAGGGTTAGTGCGTAGCACCACCCTGTTAGCATGTACCTGGAAGAAAGGTTCTTGGATGGTGAGCGCCTGCAGCTCGCTAACCCTCCGTAGCGAAGTAATAGCTACTAAGAACGCAACCTCTAAAGTCAGAAACTGAAGCTCACAAGAGTGCAGTGGCTCAAAGGGAGGACCCATCAGCCTCGTAAGAACCACATTGAGGTTCCATTCTGGAGCTGGTGGAGTCCTTGGTGGAATGACCCTTTTGAGTCCTTCCAGAAAGGCCTTGATAGCAGGGACCCTGAAGAGTGACAGGTGTTGTCTATTCTGGAGGTATGCTGCAATAGCAGACAGGTGAATGCGGATGGAAGAGTACGCCAGATTGCATTGGTACAGGTGGAAGAGATAGCAAATGATGTTTTGAATGGAAGCATCTAGCGGGTCGATATTGTGGTTAGCACAGTAGATGACAAACCTCTTCCATTTAGCCGCATAACAAGCTCTGGTAGTGGGCTTCCTTGCCTCCCGAATGATGTTCATGCAATCGGGAGGAAGATTGAGGTAGCCAAACTCTAGGACTTCAGGAGCCAGATCGCCAGGTTGAGCTGTTGCGGATCTGGGTGCTGAATGTCGCCATGGCTCTGCGTCAGAAGGCTGGGAGTGAGATGAAGCCTTTGATGCGGTACCACGGACAGTTCCAGAAACGTGGTGTACCATGGTTGGCGAGCCCACGTTGGAGCAACTAGGATGAGAGTCATCGAGTGCTGCCTGAGCTTGCGTGCCACCAGCAGTATCAGAGGTGCTGGGGGAAAAGCGTACGCAAATGTGCCTGACCAGTTCATCCACATCGCATTGCCCTGTGATTGGGGGTGTGGGAATCTGGCGGCGAAGCTTCGGCATTTTGCGTTCTCCTTTGTGGCGAACAGGTCTATCTCTGGATGACCCCACCTTTGGAAGTACGGTTGGAGTACTGATGGATGTATCTCCCACTCGTGCATCTGATGGCTGTGCCTGCTGAGCAGATCCGCCATTTGATTGTCCTTGCCCGGGAGATGCTCTGCCATGAGGAAGATGTTCCTCTGAATGGCCCACTTCCACATGCTCTGAGCCAGATGAGACAGCTGTGGAGAGTGTGTGCCTCCCTGCTTCTGGATGTAGTACATGGCCGTCATGTTGTCCGTCCGGATCAACACGACTTTGTTGCACAGATGTACTTTGAACGCCTTCAAGGCCATGAAGATTGCCATCAGTTCCAACACATTGATGTGCATCTTCCTTTGCTGTAGTGTCCATAGTCCCTACACAGTGTAATGGAGTACATGAGCTCCCCATCCCTGGAGAGAGGCGTCCGTTGTCAGGATAATCTGTGGGACAGGCTCTTGGAATGGTCGGCCCTTGCAAAGGTTGTGTGGATTCCACCAATGCAGAGAGTTGTATGCCCGACCGCTCACCAACACTAGGTCTGTCAGTTGCCCATGAGCCTGAGTCCACTGACGTGCAAGGCACTCCTGAAGCAGACGCATATGTAGTCTCGCGTGCGGGACAATGGAGATGCAGGAGGCCATCATGCCTATCAACTGCATGAACACCCTCGCTGGAAGCGAGTGTTGGGGTCTGAATCTTCGGATCAGCGCCTGGATACTGGCGATTCTCACTGAATTTGGCTGCGCGGTGGCTGCCAGAGTGTTGATTGTCGCGCCCAGGTACTGTCGCACGTGGGCGGGCTGGAGATGGGACTTCGGGTAGTTCAGAGAGAATCCCAGATCGTGCAGGAGATGAATGGTGCGTGACACGTGGTCGACGCACTGCTGTTCTGTCCTTGCCTGAATGAGCCAGTCGTCCAGGTAGGGAAAGACGTGGACGTGCTGGCGACGGAGATGCGCCGCCACAGTCGCTAGGCACTTGGTAAACACTCTCGGTGCCGTGGTGACCCCGAACGGCAGAACCTTGAACTGGTAATGCTGGTCTAAGATCGTGAATCTGAGGTACTTCCTGTGGGAAGGATGCAGGGGAATATGAAAATAGGCATCTTTCAGATCCAGCGTAGCCAGGAAGTCCCCCTGTTGAAGCAGGGGAAGCACCTGCTGCAACGTGAGCATATGGAAGTGCTCCGAGAGGATGTACCAGTTCAGGGGCCTGAGGTCCAGGATCGGCCTGAGGGATCCGTCCTTCTTGGGAATCAGAAAATACAGGGAGTAAACCCCTGTTCCCCGTTCTTGCAATGGAACGAGCTCTATCGCCCCTTTTTGCAGCATGACTAGAACTTCTTGCTGCAACAAGGTCAAGTGCTCGCCTGACATAGGACGGCTCCTTGGGGGTATGTCCGGTGGAATGGACGTAAGCTCTAGACAGTACCCGTACTGGATAATAGACCTCACCCACCTGTCCGTGGTGATGGACTTCCACGCCGGCAGGAACTGCTGGAGCCTCCCCCCGACCGGTGTTGCATGGCCGGGGGGCAGTGACAAGACGTCACTGTTTGTTGGTGGCGGTGGACCTGGAGCTATTGTTGCCACGTCCCCTGCCCTTGACATTATTGCCTCTGTAACCACCTCTATTTTTGTTGTTATACGAGGCTTGGGTGTTAGTCTTGTAATATTGTGTGGACTGGGATGCTTGTCCCCTTGAGGTGCCTCTGGAGTTTGAGCGGCGAAAGGAACCACTCCGAAACTGCTGACTTTGTAAAGCCCCCATGGACTTGGCAGTTTCCGTATCTTTTTTCATTTTTTCCAGTGTGGCATCCACCTCAGGGCCAAACAGATGGTCAGGATTCACTGTCTGATTCAGTATAGTGGTTTGGATGTCGGGTTTGAACCCCGAAATTCTAAGCCAGGCATGGCGTCTAAGCAGCACACTAGTATTGATAGCCCTGGAGGCTGTGTCTGCCACATCCAACGCACATTTGATGGATGCATTCGTAATGAGTTTACCCTCCTGAATCAGCATCTCCCCCGCCTCCTTGTATTGGTCAGGCAAGTGTTGCAGTATGGCCTCTAATGTGTCATAATGGGCCCTATCATAACGTGCAAGCAAGGCTTGGGTGTTAGATATTCTCCAGATATTAGCTGCCTGTGCAGCAATCCGTTTGCCTGAGGCCTCGAAGATCTTGGACTCTTTGTCTGGGGGAGGAGCGTCACCAGTAGTTTGAGAGTTCGCCCTCTTCCGAGCATTGGAAACGACCAGGGAGTCCAATGGCAAGTGTCCCTTGATATATGTCGGATCCGTGGGCGCTGCCTTATATTTCCTGTCGATGCGAGGGTTGACCACACGCGCTCGGGTGGGCTCCTTGAAAACCTCCGTTGCATGTTTAAGCACCCCCTTCAGCATCGGTAGCGTTTTGACTGACTTTTCGGCTACCGAGAAGGTGTCGAATAAGAAGTCCACATCCACGGGGTCCGAGTGCAGCTCGACGTCGTGGTTAGCAGCAGCTCTCTCTATCAGGGCATTGAAGGCCGTCGAATCCTCAGTCGGGGACGTCTTGGCCGCGAAAAGTTGAGCGTCCTGACCCCCCTGCGGGTCCTCCGGGTCGCCTCCGGCGGACCACGGAACGTGCTCCTCCTCCGGATCCGAGTACGCCGGATAGTCGTACTCGGCATCCTCCTCGTCCGCGCCCGCCGCGACGGAATGCGTCGGCGAGTACCCCAGGGTTTGTGGGGACACAGGTTCCACCAAAGCCGAAGAGCCCTCGGAGTCCCTTTTGTTTTTGAGAGGGATCTTAAAATGTTCCAACGCCGGCTCCGTCGTGATCTTCCTTTTGAGGAGCGACAGTTTTCCGGTGTTGGCGTCGATGGTTACCTCACGACGTTCCTCTTCAGCAAGCGGTTGGAGTCGAAGCTTCGACACCACCAAGGCCGCTTTAGGTGCCAATACCTCCTTCGAGGGTCCACTCTGTTTCGGCGCGAAGGCCTTCGGCGCCGACTTGGGAGGAAAGGTGAAACGGATAGGCGTCTGCTCTTTCGCAGGCTTAGGCGTGAGCTTTGGCGTCACAGTGTCTTTTCGAATCCGCTGCAAGGATTCCGCCACCTTCTTCGTCAAGGCCGGAGAGGGCTTGACCGGCTCGAGCGACTTTTCGGCATCGAGGGCCCGATCACCCGCATGCGCCTTCTTCGGGGCCGACGCCCCATGGCCATGCGCGTCGTCGCCCAGACGCTTCTTCGGAGCCGACTTCGGGTCCACGACCCCTTTCGGAGCCGACTTCGGGTTCACGACCCCTTTCGGAGCCGACGCAGCCGCGTCGGACGATTTCGCCTTCGGCACCGACCCCGAGGACTTCGGGTCGGCCATCTTGGCGTGGCTCTTTGAGTCGGCCATTTTGGTTTCCTTGGAAGTTGACGCCTCCAGAACCTTCTTCACCAGCGCAACTTTCACTTTCGGTTTCGCATCCGAGGGTGCGTGACCAGTTGGCTTCACTTTCGTTTTCTTCGGCGTAAGTGATGGTTCATAAGTGTCCGTGACCGGGCCCGGAGGCGGGGACGTAGGACTCATAGTTAGATCTTGGGTAAGGCCCGAAGGCGATCCCTCGACCTGGGCCGTAGGAGGGGTAATAACCCCAGAGTCTGGTTGGGGATGCTCCTCCTCTGAGCTATCACCCATAGTGGCAAAAGCCTGTTCGTCGTCCCCTACCTCGTCGGTGACTTCGTCAAAGTTCTCCGCACCTTCGTCATAGGTTTCTCCTTCGGATGCGGGATTAGAGTCCGAACCTTGCACGTCGTCTTCTCCCTCGACAGATTCCTGGAAAATGTCATCTGGTGGGGGCGCCGTAGCCGATAACTGAGCCTGGAGCCTATTGGCCCGACGAATCTTTAAAGTCTTCTTGCTCCGGAACTTCGAACACCCCATGCAGGTGTCTTCTCGGTGATCCGGCGACAAGCAGGTATTGCACACAGGGTGCACGTCGAGGTGTGAATATTTAGAGTTACACACCGGGCACTTCTTAAACGGAGTTCGCTCCATAGCAAGAGTGTAGTGTAGGCCCGTCCGCGCCGAAAGCACGTGGAAGGGCAGCAAGAGATCGGAGCTGAGAGTCAGAAAGAAACCCGTACGCAACTATACCGACGCCCAGCCTAAAGACCTTTTGGTCTCGAGTAGAAGTTGAACAACTATCGGTTCCGACAGAGGGAACCGAAACACATCCGAACCCAATGGCGGAAAAAAACAATCTGGGGATGGAGGCGATGCCCATGCGCACTGTAGTCCAGGGGAGGAGCCACCTATCTCGTGATACTTCGAAGACTCTTCCAGGACAACAATGTGCAATCATCCGGACCCAACACTAGGTGGCGATCTATGCACAGATATGAATTCAGCAGCCCACATGCCTCGAACCTCCACTTTAGGAAGTGGCCCGACTGCGAACTACTTTCATTTGGAATCAATATCAGTGAAAATTATACATTCAATGGCGTATTGCTATAAAGGCCACCAGGAGCTAAGAATAAGTTTGTAGAGATAATCTGTCATATCATTGAGTCCAGCGTTGACTATCAGAAATTTTCTATTTTAGGCGACTTTAATTACCATCTTGAAAATACCAACGATCAACATACAATCTCACTTTTAGAGCTGATGGCCAGCGCCTCGATGACACAATTGGTCAAACATCCTACTCATGAGGCCGGACACATTTTAGATGGCATATTTACATCTAACCCTCAACTGAAAGTGCAGGAGATCCTGCCAATTCCGTGGTCGAATCATAAGGCTATCCAGTTTCTACTTACTTCATTCCATCATCTCATTCGCCCTCACTCTGCTTATAGGTCCTTTAAAGGGAGACACTGGAAGGAAATTAGTCCACAGCAATTGCAATTAACCTTGGCTCCTTTCAAACCGACACTAACGCCTGAAGTAAATACAGCCACCAATATTTTTAATAATTATATAACGACTGCGGTAAACACTCTAGCCCCTGAAAAAACATTTACCAGAAAAAGATCGAAGGAATCAGAACCTTGGTTCGATGACTCATTGTGTATTCAGAAGCAAAAATGTAGACGGGCTGAGAGACGTTGGAGAAAAGCTTAGGTAGATGTGGAAAAAGTGAGTTATACCAAGTCATTGACTGTCTACAAAAAAATAATTTTATACAAAAAATGTAGTTATTTTTCTAATAAAATTGAGCAGGCAGGTAAATCAAGCAAAACACTTTTTTCAACATTAAAGGAACTAGTGACGCTTCCGACCCTACCCACACTGAACAGCAATGCTGTCTTCTGCAACCAATTGGCAGATTTTTTTAGGGACAAGGTGCTCTCTATCTATGTAATGTAATGTATAAAATGTATGTATACTTGTAAAGCGCACTGTTACCTCGTTACGTGGCGTCCTGGCGCTGTATACCACTGGGGAACCCGTCCTGGCTTTCCCTGTGAGAGGGCACATCCAAGGTGAAGCCAGGTATCCCCGGCGCTGCTAGGGCCGTTGTGGAGATTAAGCAAGCTATTGCCCAGAGTTGCAGAGTGGGACCCATGGTTAGCGTAGGTACCTAGGCGAGAATTATCGAGTCCGCAGACATTGACCCAAGACCCTGCCGCCTCGGGAATTGAACCCTGGTCCCGGGACAACCTCTGCTTCAGGGTCTGCCGCTTCTAACCAGTGAGCCACACTTCTCCACTATAAGACCTTCTGTGGAAAAAACAATGAGTCAAGTGACCCAACCTTCCCTCCGTCCGAGACAGTCTGATCATGACTTGAATGCCTTCATCCCCCCAAATATAGAACAGGTTTCACTTACAGTCAGATTGGTGAAATCGTAACCGTCAAAAGCTTAATGAGAATCATAGACGGTCATTTTCTCCGAGTCGGGGTAGTTACCGACTATTTCACTCGGGCTCACAGTGATTTCCACTGAGTGATGGGTGGCCACTGTAAGTGAACTATGGCCACAACCCTCTGTTTTAAGTAAATTGCAGTGGATACGCATGTGTGAAAGTGTGAATTTGTATAATACAGAATGGCTTACATGGATACGGGGAGTTTTGATCATCAGTATATAGCGGGGTTACAACTGGGTTCGGCTAGACCTTACATGCGGTGACCACAGGTCGTCTTTTCACAGATTGATGCTACAATCGACAAGAGGGTGGATACTTTCCTTAACAGCCAGTATGAGTGGACATGGCTGATTTAGGGTAATTATCCACTGTGTTTAAGTTAACATTTTATACAACCAAAGTAATGAGATTGGTCCAGATTAAATTTTAAGTGGGGATTGTTCTTAAATCGACAGTTTCCTATAAAGATGTCAGACATTGGTGCGGTGACGGAGTGGTAAACCCTGATGTCGGTGACAGGTAGTGGTATGCGACAGTAAGCTACCAGCCTTTTTATTTCACCAGTACACGCCATAGTTAATAATAAAGTTGTATTATTGGTGTGTCTGTTGATTTTACTTCACTCTTCTTTGTTTGTCACACCATGGAGCTATTTCCCTAGCTCCTTGTCCAGCACTTTTCTGCACGCACCTCTTGCTTTTGACACCATTTTCTTCTTGGAACAGGAATGGCAACCAATGATGAGAAAGGGGCATAGAATTGGCAAACATCAGCCAAGATCCCCAAGGGTTGTTCACCCGTGAGGTGCCTTCCTCTCCACCACACATTTTTTCATTTGTTTTTTTATTTTCAAAGTGTGGTTGCATGGACTGTCTCAGTGGGCAGACATCATTGGACACGTCGAGTTGAACCTTGCCCGGAATCTCCCCTTTTTAAAGCAACAAACAGTGGTTTGTTGTGGACAGAAAGGCATTAGAGTTTATACACCTTAACCTAAATAGATAGGGTGTGTGTCTGGAATTAGATAGTGTAGTATCCAGACAAACTTTGTACTCATGTCTATTAGACGTAGATTAACCATTGTCCAAGGTACAGGGATCTTTTGATATTGAATCTGATTGAGTGGAGGGCGATCCCAGGGGTACCTTTCTCTTCCCTCTTGGCTCCTGTGTGTTTTTCCAGATTTTCTTAGGGACAAGGTGCTCTCTATCTATAAGACCTTCTGTGGAAAAAACAATGAGTCAAGTGACCCAACCTTCCCTCCGTCCGAGACAGTCTGACCATGACTTGAATGCCTTCATCCCCCCAAATATAGAACAGGTTTCACTTACAGTCAGATTGGTGAAATCAGGGGCTCCTTCGGATCCTTGCCCTCCAAAAATATTCCATCCTGCAGCTGAGGTTTGCTGTGCTGTGAGAGCCGGAGCCCTTGGGCAGTCGTGAGCCATGACCCCGTATGCCAGACGGGGTTGCCGCAAGGACATTGGTGGGCTGTTCGAGCCGGAGCCCAAGTGCAATGAGGATACTGTGACCCCCCGTATGCCAGCAGGGTCACTGGGACCAGCAAGAAAGGTGACCTGGGCGGAATCCTCACCGAGGCACACCTACACTATTTGAAGGATTCGCACCAGGATCTTCGCACCCCCTCCTCACTTGTGAGACTAACTAGAAACTTACCCTGAAAGGAGGACCCTCCAGTCACGGTGGTGGCAGACGTGCCTGTGAGGAACTTCCAGACTGCAGAGTACAGCCCACTGGGCCAAATTCAGCAAACACACCTGAAGTGCTCCGGCACCTGCAAAAGAGACGCTCTGCGGAACTTCAACAGTTGTCGATCAGACTGATGTCGGGCCAGTAGGCCCTTGGGAGATTTGCTGGCTGGAAAGTGCTGCGGTGCTGAAACACTGTTGACTTTAATATAAAGTCAGAGTAGGCGCGAGGCTCGGAGTGCTAGTTGGGCTTACCCAGGATGTTGAATGGGGAATAAGTACTGTTGCTTGGAATGAGGAGGGAGCGGGACCAGGGGAACCTCCTAGAAAAACACTAGAGTCCTGGGACTGTGTAGTTTGTGAACAGTCATTTTTTTGTGTTGGCAGCAGTAAAATAAAAAAAATTCTTTTACCACAAATGTAAGTTTTTTGATGGACAATCATTGATTTCAGCTGCTGTGCACAAGTTGAGTCCTGTATCCACCTCATCCTGACATCCGGACAGCTCAGAACACTCTATTCCCGAGAGTCAATTGCTGAAGGGGTTCCTGGGACAGTTGCTCAGGATCCATAGTAGGTCAGGCCCCAGGACATAAGGAGTAAAAGGCCTCAACACCACAGTAACCCCTCTTGCCTGTGGCCCTCTGAACGAGGCTCTGACAGTGTGCAATATCATAAATACATCTCACAAACATTTTGTGTAAACTATTATGCAACAAGAAGAAAGAATATTTCCAATGTTTAAGAACATTCCAAATTCCAAAATTTCAGAGTAAAAGTGGCCTCCTTACCTGCATGCGACTAACTTCAGCAGTGACAATCCACACTTTCAGAATGCCAGTCACTGAAACTGCTACAACTGTATCTTCTTAAAAAACAAACAAACAAAAACAAAACTCAGAAAACATTCATATAACGGCAAACCTCAGCATCCTGCACACAAACACTTGTGGTAAAAAGAAGCCATGCTTCGAACTAGGGTGAATGTTCATGATGACACACTTCACTAGTCTATTGTGATATACAGTGGAGGGTACAAAAGAAAGCTCGCAAATATAGAATAGTCTGTACAATATTATCTCACCAAAAGGCTTCTCATGCTACACTATGTTCAACAACTGCAGCAAATCAGTCATCACAGCCACCATAAAGGTTTTGTAGAGACCATCCTTTTGTTAAGGCATTGTGATTTTTCCTGTATATAACCATTTTTATGGGGCACAATCTGCCACTGGTATACCATTATAAAGCATTCGGCTCCTCCAGTCTATCAATGCTCTCCATGCTGATAAATGGGGAAAAGCGGTCATTATTGAATCTGCTCTCCTGCACATATAGACCGTGTTGGGGGACTTTTCTGTTAGGGACTTAACTGTTGAACAGAAAAAACACAGACCCATGTTGCTGCTGTGCAAATCCTGAAGGGGCAAATGATGGCGAAGTGGAAGATGTGAGGGACCCTAAAAGGTTCAAAGTCCCATAACTACCGTGGTCACCTTGGGACATAAGGAGAAGCGCATGTCTTAGGGTGCACTGCATTCCTGCAAGTGGCCATTCTAAGCTGCTCACAGAGAGGCTGGGTCAGATGATGAGCGACCCTTGCAGCCACTAAGTGTCTCCCCTTCTGCAACTGGTGGTCATCGCACCAGTTGCAGAAGGGGAGACACGTAGCGGCTGCATGCGTTGCTCGCTGATTAATTCAGAAGATAACCGACAGCCGGAACACACCCTGTTCCCGCTTTTAGTACATCATCTCTGCTCCATCGCCAAACCTTGAAGACTCAGCGCGGATATCATCTCCTTCGCTTAATTTGCCCTACCTCATCCACTATTGCCAGCCCTTCTCTCTCTCTCCCCCTTCCCACACACTGAGTACCCAGTTGGGTCCAGTTTGAGTAGATTTACCCTTATCCCTTTCGCACTTGACCGGTGTTTTTCACTCCATCCACGTGGCTGCGCTACCAATTTTATCTGTGCCCTGTATCACTAGGTCCTGAAGAGACCCTGTATTTTTGGAAGGGTCGAAACTATTGTTTACAGTGTTGTAAAAAACTGTTGAAAGCATAAAATGGTCGTTTTTTTCAGAATAATGGAAACCATACTATAACTGTCACAAATGTCCCTTCAATTCCCTTTTTTGGTTCCAATTTTGCACTGGGGACACTAAGCACTATTTTGTATGTATATTTGATATTTGTCAAAGTATTTACGATAAACTAGAAATAGGCAACTACAGTGTACTCGGCTACCTTTGTGTCTGAAATCCGCGTGACCCATTTGCATTGCCATTGAGAATTCCTATTACTTGTAGTACATGCTATTGTCTCCACAAGAACCGCTGATTCTTGATATACAATACATACCCTGGTTCTTCGTGAGTAGGGTTTTCCTTGTGTTTGTTGATCATCACAATTAGGCAAAATCCACGAAGACAACCTTAATGGAACACGCATTACAGGACAAGGACTTTGATAGCAAAAGGTGGTGGTTCAAGGGGCTGCATACAGGTGCCTCTATCATTATCTAAAATCTTTAATTCTAGGTCCTAACTGGATGACGGACTGAGGCAAAACACGAATTTAGAATGGTCACTTGGAATTACATAAAACTGCAACATTGCTAATGCAGAGTAGTCCATCAAAATCGGCCAACTAAACAGTAAAAAAGATCACCAACCTTGTGTTCTGTGGGACCGAATAACACTCATAGAGCTGATCCAGTCAGGAGCGATCTTTGAGACTAAAGAATAAAGAACTTCGAGGCTGCAGGCATCCACAACAAGAATTTCTGGATAATGTCCATGGCACAAAAGCCTTCCTTCTCGCTGAGTCCCAACAGAAAACTGGTAGAACTAGAACATACAAAAACACTATTATATGAATATGTTCATAACCCACTGATATCTTTATATGTGTATCAGAATTATGGCCTACAGTCCAGGTACATACTAGACTTTCATAGGCTGTAGTTGCAGTACATAGTAGACGTGTATGGACCCAAAGGGAGGTTACAATGAATATATAGCCCTCGCGCCCTCAGGCTGTATGTTCACTGTTAACTGAAGGGTCTGCACACATCTACTATGTACATCAGTTGCAGTCCATATTCATATATGAAACTGTGTTTATTTAAAATAATTTCAATTACGCATAAATTAAATTATGTTTATATTTGACTTTCATTAAAGTATTGTGACTAGGAACAGGGATGCTTATTTGTTCTTGAATTTTCTTAATTGTTCCTGCTGTTTTGTATGCCAATTTTGCTGTTCTCTGTTATTTTCCGGTTATAAACGTTGTTCCTTTCAAAGTGCAGGAGTTACCTATACCTTGTTGAAAAATACAAGTCTTTCAATTGGGTATGTTGTATTGTTCAGTAAAACATGCATTGAATCTTTTTTCTCAAGGTTTATTTATGCTTTTGTTAGAAACTTTTATAATCAATTAAAGTAATATCACGAATATAACGGGTTAGCCTAATGTATGTAAAGAGTCAAGCTTAAGAGCCATAACTGTCATCACATTTCAGTTTGCATTAAAATAGGGTATTGTGAGATGTGGTAGAATGGGTGATTGCAGAGGATGTCCATAGAAAACTTAATCGTAGGGATGACAATATACAGGAGGATCTAGACACCGTGGCCTAATTCATGGGGAGCATGCACAGAGATCGGGATGAAAGGATTACGCAGTCCACATAATCACAGGGGGAAGTTTCTTCTACACAGAACCATGGAGTGGTGAGTGCGTGCTTATTGACAACTAATTCTGAATCATAAAGGATGAGTTATATCCGAAAAGCAAGGTGGAGTGGGGAGAGATATTAAATACACATGATGGACAGGCTGACAACACTACGGAAGGCTTCTGGGAGATTTATGTACTTGGTGAGGGGGTTGCAAGTGCTTCCTTTATATTTAGGCTATCTGGTTTTAGGTTTAAACATATAATAACTGATAAAACCCCACCAAAAGGAAAACAATCATCATCAATGTAAACATATAAACACTGAAAAAACACCTCCGCGACCATAAACTAATTGCCATCCAACGAACGGAAAAGATGAGAGAAAGTCATTTTTTTTCTTCCTGAAGGGACCAATACAATGTAACTTTGTTATATGAGGCAGCAGCAAGAAAGACTGGGATAACATTATTCTGCTTGAGTTTTGTTGTTTTGGGATGCAACTAAAATATTGCCTTTTCTTCCTTCTGCTTTTTTCAGTTTTGTTTGTCTTTGGTATAAAGATGCAGTGTATAGAAGCATGTTTTAGGTCTTATTTAGTTATTTTATAAACTGTAGAAAATCAGGAAATATAAAAATTATTTTTGATATTTTGGCTACATGTGATTTCACCGATTGGTAAAATGGCTGGTTTCATAAGAATCTTCCTAATATGTACCATCACATTTACCCACAGACAGAGAATGGGTGAAATCCTTTGATACATCAGCCCCATTTTCTAGTGAGTCAGTATTGATTGACAAACACCCTAGGCTTTAAATATTCAATGTAAGATGTAGTGACAGGTATATGTGAAAAGAATGTTGTCAACAAGCATATGAGATCCCGTGAAAACAGGACACCAGATGTTGGTACACATGGAACGCAGTGTCACTTGGAATGCTGCTGCTGAAACAAGTTCCTACCAAGTTCAATAAAGATTGTAGTGATATTGTTTGTATTTGCAGTAATTTAGCTACGTATATGAAGAAGTTGTATGATGACCTGTCAAAGTCGATATCTGAGCTGATGTGCTTCCCTGTAAGAGATCCTGGTCACTTGCTAGATGGTATGCTGAAAGCATCTTTACAATCTTTAGAGTTAATGAAGAATGCTATTGACTTTGTAGTCCATTCTGGAGCACTGTTTGGCTATGGTCAAGAACTAAAATGCAAATATTTCTCATTTTGTACTTTGTGTGGCATCAAAGAAAGAGCCATACTAACTGTCATTTAGACAGTGGTTCTCGGTCCAAGAGGCTGTGAATGTCATATTATCCATGTGGCGACCATTTACAGAATTTTTGCTTGGTGATGATACCAAAGGCAAGAAATGTGATGATCTTTGGTTACATATTGATAGTGATGTGAAAAAGTTCATTCTACTGCATGCTTAGGTTTTTACAGGAAAACATGACTGCTGTAGTGGACACAATCAAAATACTCTGAAAACACCCTTGTCTACCAAGTGTGCAGCGTAATTGGTGAAGATGTGAAACCTCTCCTTGCGAGTAGGCTGGGTGACACTTTTAGTGACTTTGGCTCTGCAACAAGCTAGAATTCTTGCCACTTGTTAAGCAAAGAATTATTGAGGAGCAATTCAGGAAATTTTCGTTTACAGTCTATGGGAAATGACTTGCAATGAAGCTTAGAAATGTCCCTCCATCAACCATGGCATTTGACGTTAATGAAGCCTCATGGAGGTACTCTGCACAAGTTCTAGATCCCTTTTTTTTCTCCAGACTTTGAAAAGTACTACTTCATTTTTGACTGCTTCAAGGACTGAGAGCATATGTGCCCAATTCAATATATATGTTGCAGAACATGTCCTTGAGAATCACAATCTTCAGGTACACCAGTATTGGCATGGAAAGCTATATCATTGACCAGAGTTAGAAAATTGTGTACTGGCTGTTTTGGCATTGCCCGTCTCTATTGCCAATGATGAGGGCCTTTTCACAGATAAACATTTACATAGGAAGGAAAGAGCGAGCGGACATGACCAAAGACTCACTGAAGAAGTATTGTATGGTGTACCACAAAAAGTTTGATCTGTAAAAATGTATTTGGACCTCATATACCCTGTATACATTCTATCTATACACATGCACTGTCAGCACAAAAGGCAAGCAATAAATAAAAGCGAAACATTCCATACACACCAGAAAAACACTGTTTCTGTTTGTTTTTATGGCGCTAAAATGTGTAACAACTGTTTTTTAAGGTATTGAAAAAACTGGAAAAAACCCACCAAAATGTACCAAAAATAGAAACTGAAAACAGGAAAGCCGGTTTATATTCTATCCTGTATCATTGATAATGCTAAATTGACTATGGATTGTACCATTTTTTTTTAATTATTATTACATTGTTCTTCAATCTGTTGGTCTTATGACCTACTTATAGATATGAAGGGCAGGTTTATATCTGTCAGTGATGTGCTATCTTATACTGCCCTTGTTCAGGCATCGCTCTGTATAATGCCTAATAAACAGAATTTACCCACAAAAAATATAGGGTATTTTGGAATTGTAAACTGTAAGCTGTATCAGTTTCTTCCATTGTTCAAAAGTTTTTTTTCAATTAAACATGGATTCTGAAATATTTTCATGCTATATTGTAGACCGTAGAAAATGGCAGGCGTGAGCATCTTAGAGGTAAAGATCAGAGTGATGCCCAATGGGATTATAGAGTCTCAGCCTGCCTCCGGGGCTTTGCCAGCCATTGCAAGCAGTGGTGCCGGACTAATTTTTAGAGTTCGGGTCCGTCATCAAGATCACATCATTGAAGTCATAAAGAGTGTGAAACAATTAACAAGTATAGCAAATGAACCATGCACATTTTGCAGGATGGTGGTAAGGCTTTGGTATGTAGCTGGTGGTGAATTTGAGCCTACTGTCGCAAACATATTACGACAGCATGGTGGTGTGGTAGTTTACTGTCTTTGACAAACAGCACACTTGCCACCGAAATGGCCACAAAATTCATACTACCATGCAGTTTTACTGATAAAACTATATAGCGCACAATTAATGTGTGGAAATTAGGTCTCAGTAAATATTTATTATTTGCACATCACCACATAAAGTGTGTTAATTTGTTTTGATCCTATTAAAATCTTCATAACTCTTCAATATCACAAAAATGGGCTTCATTTGGGCTTTCCCCAACTGCTATGTTTTGAAATATTTGTACAGTTCATTTACAGTTACTGAAATGTTGTTGTGTATTAGGAAAAAATGGACTTCCTATAGTCTTTCTTTTCATACTCTCTGTGCGCCAGAAAGATTTTCTGATAGTTCACTTTACCAAAAGCTCAAACTTTGTAGTCAGAGAAAAAAAGTCAACACCAATCTGCAAATTAAAAGAATAATCCTCGGGTGTTGCACCCCCGCCCACACTCTTACTTCCAGCGCCTAAGATTACAAGGCCTGCTCCAATGAGAATGGCCTGGGCTAAAGTCTTACATTCCTGTCACCAGCTACAAAGAAGAAACAGCACTGAAAGCAGAAAGGATTTAGTGTCCGCAGTCCTTGCCAGGCCCTCAACTCTTCCATACTGATTCACTTCTATGGCAAAGCAGAGGTTTGGGAGATTTACCCATCCCCCCTCCCGAGGCTCAGTCGCTGTATGAACCAAAGAGCAAGCGAATCCTCACGGTTTTCCCTCATGTACTGCCCGGCATCCCTGAATCCTCAAATAGCCTCCATAGCTTTTCTTTTTCTCTCGCAGTTTTTATACAGTGCAAACTCGACCCGAAGGTATCAGAGCGCTTTACATAGCATCAGTTGTGTTAAAGGCAGGCACATTCATTTTCATTAGGGACGGGGAGATTAAGTGATTTGCCAGAAACACAGGATGTTTGAGCCTTGCTAGACTCGAACCTGTTTAACCAGCTTCAAAGTCGGGTGTTCTAGCCGTTAAGCCACATCCTTGTTAATACAAGACAGGAGAGAGTCTGAGCATGTAGACCAGAGCACTGAAATGTCGATAGCAGCAGGCCTATGTTTATACATTACTGCCAGGATTTGCGAGCAGAAACGGCTGTTATTACCCTACCTGAAAATTATGGAGGAGGGATTATAATCAGGGTGTGGTAATTAATAGTTCTAATCCGGCAGGTAGGGGCAGAAAAGCTAATTACCATCACCTCCGTCACCCAGAGCAGTGAATACAACTGAGAGTGGAATAAACAACTCCTCTGTACACAAAAGCAACAGGTCTGGTAACCGAAGCCACTCGTGTTGCCAGTTTGTGCAGAGTCCCCTTCTCTTCTTCCTGGAAGGGGGAATGTAAACCCAAATTCGGCAGAGTAAAAGGAATAAAACAAACAAACTTAACGATCTGCCTATTAGTTTCTATTTTTCTAAGATTTTTAGGGCTTACTTTTTCAATTTGACAAAGAAAGGGTGGGATCCTGACAGGCAAAGTGAGAGCGACTTCTGATCAAAGAGCTGCAGCACCATGAAGAGGGGTGCTGGCACCTTAGACTGGGTATGGGGTCCTGGCAGAGTGCAGCCCAATGGGACAGGATACGCCGAAGACACAAGGAGCGGGTTGCCACGGAATGCTCCATTTGCAAACCTGTAACCTCAAGCTCACAAACGGGGCATTTCTAATGGCTGACCAGCATCAAACCTCTACTCTGGGTGCAGCACCATTGTCTTTAATGGAGTGGTCATCATTTCAGAGGTTTAATTCAGGGTTCTCTGAAATCGGTCTTGGAGGGTCGGATCCAAGCCAGATTTTAAGACAACTACATTTCCATAACTGGGGATATGCTAAATATCTGGCATGGATCCGGCCTTCCAGGACCAACTTTGGAGAACCCTGCTGTAATACATGGTTTGTTTGCACTGGATATGTTAGTATTACTTGTATAACGTGATTTATTGTATATTATATTTGAATTATTTGGTAAATAATTATGTTAGACATGGAACTTTTTCTTTTTGCACATTTCAGAGGTAGGATATCAAAGCCCAAAAAACTGAGTACATAGCATTATCATGTAAAAAAGTGGTCCATGCTCTAGGGGTGTCATATTGGGGTGAGGCAGTGTGCCCCCACCCTCTTATTATTTGAAAAGACCCCCATTAGCTAACAAGTTGAAGAGCTTTGGTTGATACACCTGCGCCCAGTGAAAAACGGAGACCTGAGAAGACTGGGCAGCATTTCGAGCACCCTCAAAACAATGTGTTACTCGCTACTGAAGTGCAAGATACAGCACTAGCTACACCAAGATGGGTGAAAAACTAAAGACGGTCACTGACGTAAGTGTTTTCATGCACTGCATTTACCATAATGCATTGGAGCGAACTCAGTGCTGGGATGCCCCCACTCTCTTTTTGCCTTATTATAATATATTCTGCCCTGTGATCATGCGTGCCCTATAAGAGACAATAAATATGTATTTTAATATGTTGGGGTGTTTTTATTTCACCAATTGTAATGATCTAAAACACCCATATTTCACAGCCAACCTTGAAATATTACCATGCTTCGAGAAATTATATGTAGCTGTCCAGCTGATGTCAGCTACTAGAATGCATCTTGTGACAAAGACAGAAGCACCAGGGCACTGGTGGTGCTGGAACAAATGCCCTCCTGTATCAAGATTGACCCAACCCCAATCAGAAATGGAGTGTTTGGGCACCAACTTTCCTTCCTCTGCAAAACACTGAAAAGCTGATCATTCACGCTGTCCTGTCGAGTGCAGTACACAGAATAGTATACTGCATGCCTAGGGTCCAGTCTATGCACCCACTCCTCCGTTTGGATAGGATAAGGAGAAGCAATGAAGATAGAAGGGTAATGGACTGGTCCATATGAAAGACAGATGCCACCTTGTGTAGGAAGGATGGAAAGGTATGAAGGGCTACTTATCTGGAAAGAATTCCGAACAGTGGACAAAAACATTGGTGCTTAAGTTCTCTGCCAGAAAACACTGACATTATTAACACCAATGTTAGTTTCTTAACAGTAAAGAGTCGAAATGGCTAACTGTGCATTGGCTTAAATGATAATGTCATTAGAAAAGTCAACACAAGATTCAAATCCCAATGAGAGTCAAGGAACTTAATGGGATGAAACATGTAATGTATACCTCTTACAAAACGTGCCTCTTGTGGCGATTTAAACAAGAATGGCTGGGCAGGTAGAAACAAGAAGGTAGACAGGACAGGCAAATACCCCTATCTGTTGCCACTGTCGGGCCCAGCTCCACAGGGGAAATAGTGAAATTCAGGATGTCAGAAAGACTAGGCTTAAAAGCATCAAGGCCTTCCAAGAAGCACCATTGAACACATTTGTTCCAGCAACATGCATACATGCATTTCATATTGTTTTTTCTAGCAGCCAAGATGACATCCGCAGCTTTAGAAGGAAGGCTAAAGGACTCTATCTGGTACTGCTGAATCGCCAGCATTTGGGGATTGTGAGGGAAAGGGGTGGGAGGGGGGGATGGGACCATCCTTCTGTAAGAGCAAGTTCACCCTGTGAAGGAGGCAAAAATGCGAAGTGACTTCAGATTGGCATACCAGATCGTCCTTGAAAACCTTGGGGCTTAATGCCCCTACAACTTCCGTGGGACCATGGACCAAAGTGGAATCGGTGGAAATACATATAGCCAGCCATGGGATCAGCGTGAGGGGAATGCATCCCTCATGGTGCCATTCAGAGGTAAGTGAACGGCACAAAAAGGAGGACACTGACTGTTGTAGGCACTGGCGTACAGATCCTTACAATGACACCTCAAAGAAAGACGGACTACACACAACATTAACACATTTATACAAAGATACTTCTCAGAACTCAGAAGTACAGCAATGGCATTGTAAAGACATGGACCCTAAAAGGGCACCACAGCCCAGTGATGAGTGGTCTATAAACGCAGTAGCCTGTGCCATTGTGGTGCTGACAGGATGACACACCAAAAAAACTGGAGGCATCCCTCCACCAGTATAGATCTGGATGAGGAGTCTGGTGGATCTGAGCCTATGTGGAGAGGGTTTTGCCCTGTATATATCTCTATATGGAGAGCCGAATCTCACCAGACCCCCAAGACCCATTAGGTGACTAAAGCACAGCCTTCATACCCGACGGAGAGGTCACTCCATTCTGTCCCAAAACCCTATTAGCTCGCCTAGCCTCTAGTATGCACAGCCTTGACCATGGGCATAAGTCTTCACAGAGAGCACACTCTCTTCACACAACCAACCCCATTATATAGCCAAATGTCCAACCACTAGTATACACAACCCCTCCACTGTGCAGAGGTCTTAACAGAAACTCTACACTCGTCAACACCCAAATCTCTTTAGGAAGCTAAGGATGTTGCAAAACGTTACACTTATTAGCAGTATAAAAGGTATAGAAAATGTTGAGTAGCTGAAGCTTACTAAATACCTTTCTGTGTGATAAGTGTATACCAAACTCTCACACTCGCTTGATGAGGTCATAATTGATGTCATCGAACAAGTCATCAGTGATGTAACATGTGAGGTGATAAGCAGTGTATGGTGGAGTGCAAATTAGAACTAGCTCGCTAAACTTTAATTGGCTCAATTCTGTGTTTTTCAGTTTTCTAAGTGTTAGTTTTTAACTCATATCAATACCCAACTATAGCGTTACTTTACACTTTTTTTTCAGTGAATATACATCAAAAAACAAATGTAACATATGAGGCATTAATCTGTGCTTTCTCAAGTCAGTTACTCTGTACAGTAATACCTTTGCACTGCAGTAAGGAATGAGTCAATGTGTGTTTATTAATGTAAAGGTGTTATCATCACTTTAGAGAAACTAGCCTGAGCAAACACAGAATAATGTCTCAGATTCAATTCTAGAATCTCTTCACATTTGAAAAAACACGGGGCCATAATTAATAGGACTAATGAATATGATGTTATCTCACTGCATGGATTTAAACTCTTGTGTTCGTGTTATGGTTAAATACCATTATTTATTAATACTGCCTATGACTAAAGAGCATGGAATAAACCATTTATGTATGTCTAGCGAGGACAATATGCTATTTAGGAACATTTCTGAGGGAGTGGAGGGGCATCATAAACCACTGGAGTAGAATTATGGCCCTATCCTACACTCAACAATCTAATAGTAAATCATGCTGGAGATCAGTTTCAGGAGTGATCAAGACAGCGCCAGGACACAGTACGGTAACAGTGCGCTTTATAAGTGTAAAAAAAAAAAAAAATTCTATGTACATATTTAAATATATACGATTTATGCCATGGCAGTGACAATAAATGAGGCCTAACCATGAGTTAATAAGAGAACCTGTTTTCATAAGCGCACATTTAAACATTACTAGTAAGAGAAAATGAGATGAGAAAAAGGCCTGCAAAGTTCAGCCAACAATGGTCCCGGATTTCAAATACAGTGTACAATGCTTATCTTTGGCGACGATTACGCTAATTAAACAAGTAAAGCTGTAGAGTGTTCTGGTGCTGTGATTACATAAGTGCACTGTGAATGAATTGTCATGATTAATACTAACTACCTGGAGGAAAGAGAATCAAGCTCATATAAGTTCTCTCAGTGAATCAAATCCATATTTGACAACTGACATCATAAATGTAAAATAACAGTCTTTAGGAATATAGATTTTGAAGCCACTGTTTTTTGTACAATTGAAGCACCTAAACATGTAATAGTAATGTGTATATATATGTATTGCTGAGCTGTCTTTTATAAGACATTTACATTACTAACCTGCATACCAGTGTGGGTGCAAGCCAGTTTTGTGAACTCAATGCACCTTCCATCATTTACATCCCACAGACACATCTCTCTGTAAAACAAACGAGACAAATGTTAATTGCACGTTTTAAAATCGATACTTAGAAAAAAAGCATGTTTTGCTAGAGGAAGTTTTCTTTTATTATTTTTAAAGCACAATTCCAACTGCACATAAAGTGAAATTCTTTGAAGACGGCTCAAACAACAAAATATCTCTGTTAATGGTTGCAAACGTCAGTTCGGTTATCTTCTCTAGATAAAGGGTGCACGTACAATTCTTGAGAGACACATGTAATGAAATATTTTTTATTTAACAGATAAAACTGAAAGCACATTTTAATGAGGAACGGAAAAGCTGAGAGAATAAGGAGTGAAGTTAATTCACAGTTTTTCAACTGTGACAGCATAATATTTCCTGAGGATGCGGATTAGGGGGAATTATAACAAATATTCCTATGTAACCCATGTAGGAGGCCCCTAAATGTGTCTTTTACCGTACCGTAAGTTACATAGATTCTGGCGTGGGTAAGAGAATATCCGGTAGTATCAAACCAGAGAATAGAGGAGTTCAGGGATTTACGAAGGGTTGCTTTTGGAAAATCTACAAGATAATGTAATGGCAAGACATTTTCCTAAGATGCTACCACATTCAAATTAGACTAGGCAATAATTCACATGGGAAGCGTAGGCAGAGAAAATGTGAAACTGTTGTAATTGTAGCTGAAAAAGCATGGTCCTTACTAAAGCCTTTGAAAGGCCAAAGCAGTAATGAAATCAACGGTATACGAAAGGTTTAATGTGAAAGTCAAATGGCGTCTAAAGTAGCAGTATTTTATATAACGTCCAAAATGAAGCCAATGAGACAGATGTGCTATGAACACCACTCAACCGAAGGGCTACCACGGCATAGTGCACAAGGAACACCTTGGGGCGCCTCACTATACAACCGCAGTCACCTTAAAAACTAAGAAATATACCAACCATGGATAACTAGAGCTAATTCACTTTTTTCTCCCTCATGGTATCTTTCATTCATTCACATGCTTGAAGCACAATAATATTTAATTGGTCAATTCACAACTACTCTTCTTTACCACACATAGGTGGGCATCTTGTTTTTAATTAAAACAAGGGGCATATGTATGTAGAGTTGTTCGCTATGAGTGAAACATTTTTGTATCAGACACTAACTGAGATATCTTAACATAGTTGGTGGAACATTTCAAGGAATTCAATCACAAACGGAAAGACTTAAAATGGGAGGTGCTGGAGAAAGTTCAGGAGAACACACGTGGTGGAGATATTGTACTAGTTCTGAACTTACACAAATGCAAGTGGATTCATTTATTGGATTCGAACAAAAAAGGATTAAATTAATGTGCTAAACTTGGCAAAACAGGAGGGTATGAAACAATGAATAATTGATATTACCAGGACTGTATTACTTGTGGGTAAGTATTTTAGAGCATAGAAATTACGGAAATATTCAATTATGGTCGTAACCCAAATGCTTTCAGTCACCTATGATGTCCATAAATGCTTGTTGTTTTCAGATTTTGGTTAATTATCGCCCCATCTTGCCATCTTTGAACGATCCTTGTACTCCAGTCTACATTTGTCTGGTACTGTACGCAAGGAATTTATCTGTCTATCACTGAGCAAGTGTGCTTGCTGTGTGATGAATAGCTCGCATCAATAAAGACAAAGTTTTCTGAACCAGAGTCTCCAGCCTACTGTTACAAAGTAGTAGCCTTTTCCCACATTCGAATTTTCAAACTCATGAGTTTGTCCCCATGGCTGGGAGGTTTGTATACTCCATTCCATCGTTCACCAAAATCTCATGCAGGGTTGACTCAATGCATCGGACTACATCTCTGGAAGCGGCGTGTTGATGCACGGCTCCCTCTCCGGCATTAACAGAACTGAACAGGTACCTGCATCTGCAGCTCTTTCCAGTTTTTGAGACAAGCGGCTCCTTCAAGGCCCTTAAAACGTACGCTGACATCTTTCAGTATGAGACTACAAAGATTTTTTTCAGTTTAGGATTCTGTGTGTGCCTTCACAGACTATTACTGAGTAGTTACTCTGATCGCTCCTGTCACCTCTGGCGAGTAGACACCACTATACAATTTGTGGCTACAGCTGAAGTTAATGTATGAGCCTTCTCTTTTTTTTTTTTACGTCACAGAGTATCAAGGAGTTTGCAACCCTTATACCAATAATTCCTGGCGAACAGACAATGCCACTGTGGCTATGACACAGCCACCACGCACCTTTATCTTACAACACATATAACTATATGATGGTGACAACTATTTTAGCTTCTCATAGGGCAGCCTTCATTAGTGAACATAGGCAAATTCAAGCGCCTGGTTTGCCCCATTAGTTATCATCTGAATGTGAGTTCTGTAATGCTGAGTACTCCTACGTGACACATGCATTTTATTTAAGTTGTACACACAACTTCGGCCTCTCTCTATCATACGGGGTGTGTCCACCGTCTTTTGACGTGAAGACTCCATTTATTTTAAATCAAGGCACAGTGGGCCCTAACATTGATGCGAACTGTACTTATGTATGGATCTATAATGCTTGGATGTATAAAAACAAAGGTGTCAATTGTGACTAACAGATTGCAACTAACAATACTGTAAGAGGATGAATAGGAGACTATAATATTTCGTTAAAATTCAGTTAAAAACATTGCTCAATACTAGTTAAACAACTCGCCTGCCCAGTGCAGCTGAATTAATATGGAATTAGTGCCATGCCCAGACCAGAGAAGAACGGCCCCAGGTGTGTTTAAAGAAATGGTGCTGATCTTCCCACCTGTAGTTGAACCATTCTTAGTCTAATATACACAAGAGTTCTGAAAAAAAGAGTCTATTTTTGGTAGAGAAGGTCCATCATTTTCCAGCATGGGAGGATACATTTCCACAGCTCTAGAAACAGCAATCTATCTCCTCCAACGGGTTGTTACATTACTCAAGATGGTTGTCTTATGAAAATAACCAGTGAGGCAGAGAGAATTTGTGTACATTGGTTTTACTCATGGTGGTCCATATTCAGACCACTACATGTATGTCCAGTTAAAGACCGGATCAAAGGAAATGGAGCAGGTTTCAGTCCTAGCCAGCATGTCCAGCACTTGAAGTCCAGCAGTAGTCCTGCCAAACATAGATGTGCAGTGGTTAAATCACAAACATATAGTCCTTTAAAGAACCTGAATTTAAGCTGTTTCTTATAGGTATATAGGTATTCTTTAAATAGTGGATTGAGAATGAAATTGCCAGTGTAAGTGGAGTGCATTGTGGTTTGAAGAACACTTCTGTTATTAAGGAGTTATACAGTTGTGAAATAAAGACCTTGATTTGTTCGCAGGTTTTCAGGAAGGACTTTTTGGGAGACGTCTGATGAATTTAAGAGGAGGAGTCCAATCTGCTTTTGGGGCAATGTGCCAGCTGAGTGTATTGCTGTGAGGTCTCCAATTGGAAATTAGCAGGCTCCCTTTGAAAGGGCTTAATATTTTTTTGGTGACAGATCTTGAAGTGACAAATGATTCCAGGATACAGTTTTTCCATCTATTGTTATTCCGGCATTGTCTCACAGCAGAGAATTGTTGAGTGGAAATCTGTATATTTTCAACTATCTACAAGTTGTGGCCCAAACACTGATCATTGAGGTTATAATGAAATGGTCTGACTCAGATGGAACTTCTTTCAATTGATGGATTATGGCAATGCATAAACAGCAACCAAATAGCGGTTCTTCAATGGTTACCCACGCTGACTCCATCATCAATTTAGGAATCATCTGCAGCAACTGGTGAGCTTGAGGACGCATATTGCCTTGAAAACTCAAGTCTTGGCTTCAAACGTGCCCACATGAATGATTTGATAGTAAGCTTAGGGAACACGCAGTGGTAGCATTCAAAAGTTATATTAAAATCTAGGGGGCCACTATCATTCTGATCAATTGTACCCTACAACTGCGGGATGGACAAAGCTGGGACCATTGGGCAAAGTTGGCCAGTTTTGTTAATCGAGGGCTTCAGGTTATCAATTATTATGTTCTCAAGGCCGATTATGTTGAGGGGCTATGAGTCCTTAAGGTTACGGGAAACCATGTGAAAGGATAGTCAAAGCAGGACAAGTGGTGGTTGATATGATAGCTGGGAACATCCTGCTTTTACTCCAATTTAACTTGTAGCAGAGAAGGCGGAGAACTCAAGAATTAAAAGAGACCCATAATAGAACCCACACTTAAACACAAACTGCAATTTGTCTGAACTTTCCAGTGATGATAGTAGAGATATTATTGCTCACCTTTTGTTTTGTGCTCGGATACCATCCTGTACTATGGTCGCAGTGCACTCCAGAAGTAGATTAATAATAAAATGAGTCTTTAAACAGAAACAGCTCGCTAAACTTACCCACTTTCGGAGGCACTCACAACATACTGCTTGTCACTTGTTGCAGAAGCTTTGGATATACATGTAATGGAAGATGTGTGGCCAAACAACAATGCTCGAGGATTGATCTGTAAAACAGAAGAACAGACTTTGAACATGCTATCTCATCACCATAGTCATGCCATTAAACAAGAAAATAATCTGTTACTTGCACCTGAAGCAGCACTTTAAATGAACATCATCTCAGCAAAATGACAATGGTAAACATTTAAAGCTCACAGGCATAATCGGACTCCACCTGAGGACAGAAATCTCATACATACAGCACTGCAATGTGATACCATTTACACATGGTGGGCTATACAAATGCCAAACAACACAAACAGAAGCCAGTATTTTCATCACAATGCTGATGCACAATAGTTTATGCTACAGTCAGATTTGCTACATTATTTGGTTCACCACAGGGTACAGTAAGTGACTCTCAATCATCAAAACGTGCAATGCCTACTCCAGTTTTATGCTAGTCGTCACACAGCAGCGTTAGAGATGGGTACACTTTTATTTGAAAAACACTTGTAATCCAGAATCTTGAGCTGGTTCAAAACTCCTAAAGCAGCCTTTTAAGGTCAAAGCCTACCTGTCAGTGTAGCCGTTTGGTTGATAAAAAGGCTTCGTATGGACATTCTGAGAGCTTCCCAGGGAATGCATTCCGTCCATTGCTTAACTTTGGCTTTGTGGTATGTAACTCACATTTTCTTGCTTTTTATTTGCTGGCTTTATTGGTTTAAGGCTTTCCAGCAGGTATTCGTCCCTCTAGTGGAGCCTAGCCTGTTCGCCATCACTCCTTGATTCTTCCACTAGTGCTCGCTTTCTGTAAACAGGTCTTTACATTTTGTTCTTATTTTGTCACATTTGCTGTGCGTTCAAAGACAGAGGTCAAATGTCAAGCTATGTATTTTGAGGAAGCATGGGGTTTACTTTTCTTTTCCGGACTTCAAAGTGAGAGGATTTATGTGACAATCTTGCTGGGTAATGGGAAATAAATGTTTTTTTTTCTAGCACACAATAAAATTTAAATGACAGTATTTGAACTGTGCAAATATTCAGAATATATCAGCATTAGAAAAGCACAATTGAAGAACCTTTATTTTTAATTCTGAAGTGTAGTGGAAACCAATATTTTAATACGATCAAAACAAAGCAGTACACTAGGTGAAGGCCTTTTCACACGTTACTGTTTGTGCACTGTACAGTTTTATCATTACAAATGTATGTGCAAATGTAATGTTCACTTCAATTGCAAATATGCTGCCTGCAATGACAGGGTGGTAACTCCCCATGCACACTCCACTTACGTCACTCCACGATACTCCACTCAACACTACACCATGCTATGCCACTCCACTCTAACAACTTTACACCATTCCACTCTATGACACTCTACTATACACCACTCTATTCCACTGAGCTCCACTTCACTCTGACAGTCTACTCGACTCTATAACACTCCAATCTAAGACACTATATACCACATCCCTCTATGACACTCTATGCTATTTCACTCAAGGTCACTCTACTACACTCTACTCTACTCCGCTATGAAACTCCACTCTACTCTACTCCTGTCCACTGTACACCGCTCTCCTCTACGCTACTAACTTTTAGCAATGCTGAACAGCAGCCACACTGGTATTGAACATGGCTAAAATACATTGGCAAAGCCAATAGCTCTTGCACAGTATAGGCTTTGCCAGTGCATATTCACTAACTGGAGACTCGCTAATGGTTAAACCAAGGATGATTGAAGGAATGCAACGCCACAATTTTACCTTTTGTTGTCAGTGGCAGTCAGAAAATGGAATAGGCCGTCGATCCAGCCCCAATATTCCCCAGTGCACTTTTGATCCTTGGGAATTATTGCCACTAATATTTTTAAGGAACAATGGCCAGTTTACACCACACACTTTTCGTGATTTTGTACTAAATACAAAATAATGAATTTCATAGCATGACCAGAAGCTCCTAGAATTTTATTTTTTAGAGAATCTATTTACTAATTTATTTAGAATTTGTTAAAAATATAAAACTGGATGAGATCCTTTGGTTATTTCATAAATCACATAAGAAAAACACAGATTAATGATAGTGGGGCTGTGGAGGGGGGAGGGGAATGGAGGGGAGGGTTAGACTGCGTTTGGGCAGAAGGACTAAAAATCTCTAGTAATTTTCAATGAGGTCTCCTGCCCAGTGTTGCGTTCAGTTCACATTCAAGTATGGAATGTTACACTGAGGTAATTTAAACTACAGGAACATTGGGATTAACAGAAAATTACTAGAACTGCGTATTTTAAATGTTGCGGTTGTATCTCATGCAGAAAGCAAAAGCGTGAAAAGTGTTTTTCTTCTGAACTTGGTGCATTTCTTGTAAACATATTTGAAGATTGCAACATACTAAGTGATTCAGGCTTTCACATGAAAATGGAAACTTTCACAATGTTTAACTTCGCAGTTTAGTCACTGTTAACATGTTGGAAACAAGTGTCAATTTAAATCTCTAATCCTCACAGGTTAAGAGACATGGCTAATTTGAAGCCAATAGAATCCGATCGTGACCATTTCTACAGGGTACAGTGTGGGAGAGGTTGGAAATGGAGCGGTTTGAGAGGATTGTTTACACTTATGTAGGTAAAGGTTTGTTCTTTCCAAATGAAAATGCTAGGAATGGTTTAGGGTGCCACAGTGGGTAGGTCTCCGAAATAGTCAATTTACCTGAAAGAGTAGGGACCCCGCCAAGAATTACAGAACAGCACAGCTTTGATTAGATAGGTAGTGAATGGGAAAGATCAGTGGCGGCTGCTCCAATTTTGCAGTGCTGGACAACCCAATCGCCGGGTTTGGGGGAACAAGGGTGAGGGGAAATACATTTTTTTTGTCACAAGAAACACTTACCTACTCCTGCACCTGCCACCTTGGTGCTCTTGACGCTGGTCACACTGGTCAAAATGCACAGGCTCCCAGGGGGCAATCACATGACTAGGCTGACAGAGCGGACTTGAGGCTAGCACAGGCCCAGGGAGCATGGGGCTTTTCTCCAACCAGCTTGTTGCAACACAGCTGGGTTGAAAAACATGAGTGTGCAAATATGTTTGGCCATACTAAGACGGCCTGCCAAACTGACAAGCACACTTACAAGTTCCCAACACTTCTTCCTTCTAGCGTGACGTTCGGTAGGATTGCCCTGCCCTAGCCTCGGCTGGCAGTAATGAAATATAAAATTATAATAAAGCGGTTTTATTATCATTCTATTTTTAAGAGGATGACACTGTTCCACGATACGGAATGAGCCGCCCCTGGCTACAGCTCTTTCCTTTCAAAGGTCTGCAAACTAGAGCATGCTCTCCTGGTAGTCCCAGGATGATGCAATTGTGCAAGCCGAAATGGCCAGCATATGTGCATTCGCTGTCCTTTAGAATTACTCTTCTGTGCCACATTCAACACCTGAACGAGAACTGGAAATTCTCAATACGGTGAAGGACGTGGCACACAAGGGTAACTCCTAAAGGACATTGAATATACATATGCTGGCCATTTCGGCACAACAATTGCATCATGGGACTACCAGGTGAACATTCTCTAGTTTGCAGACCTTTAAAAGGAAAGAGCTCCAGCGCCCTTAGAGTCCTCCGTAAGATCGGAGTGCGGTGCTGTCTGTTTGCACAAATGGTTAGACAATGTGTCATTTTACTTGATGGTTATCTCAAGTCATGTCAAGGCGTCTCAAGTCCTAGACACTTTAGGTTGAGAGAACTGCATGGTTCCAACAAACATTTTCTTTTAGCTAAAGATTACCTTTTTTGTTGCAGCTTGCACATCAATGGCCTCATCCCATGCTCTACTGAACCAACCAAGCTGCATGTGATTGTCACGACTCAATGTTTATGAAGGTACAAGAGGGATGGTGTGACTGGACTTAGCCATAGCCAGGGAATGTATTTTAATTCCAGTACCAAGGTCATCCAGCTCAAAGACCAACTGAGTACAGGAAAACATTTCAGAAAAAGCTAATAAATACATTTAATAGAACAATTGTCAAATATATCCTTCGGGGCCTTGTTTGTGCTATATAAAACTTTATGAATAAATAAATACAAATTTAATAAAAAGCCAAAAGACAATTCAGAAGAAAATCATGAGAAAAATGGTAACATCTATAGATGCTGGAAATGGCCCTTTCTGCAGGGCCACCCCAAACATTTTGCCTCGCTCCTCCCCTTTTTGCTCTTGTACTGGCTTTATGATTCTTGGCACTTTACCACTGCTAACCAGTGCATATGCCTTGCACTCAAAACATGGTAACCCTGGATTATCCACAAGTGGTATATTTAACTTGCTAATAAGTCCTAGAAGTGCACCACACTTCTAAATAACATCTAAAGCTCAGTTAAAACCATCTGACAATCTATTAGCAATGAAGTCGCAGCACCAAGATGCTCCCTGGAGTGTTCGTGCACTATATAAAAACCCCCAAACATCAAACATCAAACACCACATGTGCCCAGGGCCTGTAAGTTAAATGCTACTAGTGGGCTTACAACAAACAGTGTGCCACCCACTACAGCAGCCCTGTAGACATGGCTCAGGCCTGCCAGAGAAGAGTTGAAGGTCCAAAGATTCCAGGGCTATATCAGTTTTCACAGGATTTTCTATAAGCAAGGGAGACACACTCAAAGCTCTGGACCTCTTGAGCTTTCTGAAATAATACAGTTTTGAGAAGGGGAGAGTGTGTGTTCCGTTTCTATGACGTATTCTTTTTAGAGGCTAAATCCTGTTTTCAAAGTGTTCCATTCAAAAAGACAGATTATTCCAAGTTTGAACAGGAAATTTTTATTAGTGCATATTGGAGCATGGACAGCCGACACGTGTTTCGCCCCCTTTGGCGAGTGGCACCAGGGCTTTCTCAAGGCTATTTAAACATTTGTTTGCATATACAGTGCACTTCTTCCAATTTTTTCAAAAGTTCTGGTCAATTTGTTCCAATATTAAAGTTTTTTCTGGATTGTGAATTTCGAGATGAATCTCCTGGCGCACAAATGGTCTCTACCAGAACTCTGCAACTGCAGAGCCTCTGTGCACATTTCGACCTGCAAGTTAACATACTTGCAAAGACCCAACCCTTCCTTTTTTATTACATATATGTCACCCCCAAATAGGCCCTAGGCAGCCCTAAGGCAAGCTGCAGTGTATTTAAAAAGTAGGACATGTCAGTTATACATGTCCTGGTAGTGGAATACTCTTATTCCTTTTTCACTACTGCAGGTCCTAGCTCTCACACAGGGTAGCATTGGGGTTGCCTTAAAACATATTTTAAGTGTGATTTCTAATTGGGAAAAATAAACATTTTAAGTTTGGTGTCTCTGGACTCACAATCTAAAATCCCAACTCATGGTGAAGTTGGAGTTTAAGTTACTGATCTGAAAATTAAACTTTTTAGAACGTTGGCATTTTCTTATTTTTACCATTCTCTGCTTCAGCCTATCTCTGAAAATCTGTCTGGGTTGGGTGACAGCTGGGCTTTGTGCATTCCCTCTAGACTGTCAAACACAAAGGGAGCTGAGGTGTGTCACCCACATCTTGATGACCCATCAAAGGCTGATGGATCTTCCTGAGCTAGATTGGGAGGGAGAAGCTGACACTTGCACCTTAATAGGGCTGACCTTGTCCCTACACAAAGAGCTGCATACCCCTCCGTATTGCGGCGAGAGCCAGGGAATGAAGGGCAGGGAACTTGTTAAGTTCAAAGACCCCTTTGAAGTCTCCCTACTCCAAAGGCTAAAATGAGTATCAATTCTGGACCTCTGTCACCATATACTCAGTTCACGTTTGGAACCGGAGGAGACTGTCAGGAAGAGGAGCTGCGTTGCAGGAGGGACCGCCACTTTGCTAAATGCTCTGCTGGGTTGGCCTGCTTTCTGGTGATTTCTGCGCTGCAAGAGGGACTGCCACTTTGCTACTTGCTCTGCTGTGTTGGCCTACTGCCTCTTGCTTGGCAGTGAGAAGGACTGGATCTCCTCTCTGCAACCTGTACAAAGACTTAAAGTAACACGGAGGACTTGCTGGCCTGCCTCCTGTTTAAGAAGTCTCAGGGTCAAAAAATACTTTGTATTCCCCCTCTACACTGCTGCTGGACTCTGCCACTTGTGAGTCCTGCAGACCAGTTCTACACAGGTCAGAGCTTTCTCTGACCTGCAGAGGAGCCCCACAAAGGTCAGCGATTCGCTTCTGACCTGCACACAGGATTGCAAGGAACATCCCTCTGCACCGATCGAACTTGCAGTATCTGCTACTGTGGAAATTAGAAAAATTAATGTACATAAGCGGCGTTCATTTGCCTTTTTCCATTCCCCTCCCTGTAGGCACCATGAATACCGTGAAACATTGACCGCATCATTCCGCCAGTAAAAGCCCGTGCCCATATGTACATGACAGCCATTTTAGGCACCATGGCCTTTTGCCTGCTCATTGGAATCCCCGGGTTCCCTCCTGCGCGTATTTGAACACCCCCCCCTTCTCACATGCATAGACCATAAAACCCTCTCCCTCTGCGCGACCCTGCTCTGAAAAGTAACACTCCTGCTTGACCCACGCAACCCCCCCATTTTCTCTCGAAGAAGCATCCTTCGCCTCAGCTGACATAACCCCCCAGCTGTGCCTGACTGCCCCCGCTCTCTCATGCACGGGTCATAAGATCTCTCTCTCTCTCTCTCTCTCTCTCTGTGCGACTCTGTCCTTGGGAGTCACGGCTGCGCCTGACCAACACCTCCTTTCCCTTCATGAATAACCCCTCTGTTAGTAAACCCTCCCTCCGCGATTGACTGTCCACACAGGTCCGAGGCCATCGCCTAAGCCGGGAGATACTGTTTACTGCCCCTTATTGTATGGAGTCACTCCTCTTCAAAGGACCCACTATTGATCCTGGCCTCCCCACCCCCTGGGGTACGATCAGGCGCACACATCCTAAGAATCGGCGGAACACTCAGCTGCGTGATTGCCCCCCCCCCTCTTATCAGCAGGTTAAGAGCCTCTATTGTGGATATATGTGGGGTGGGATTGACACGAGGATTACGGGGATGTCTTTTTCCTTGCTTCACAATGTCTTGATTGTAATAAAGAAAGGTCATATGCCATAAACCAGGGTATAAGAGGCCAGGCCTCAGAGAACTTGTTAGAGCACCTCCTGATGACACCTTGTTTCGTGTGCTCTCCTCATGAGTAATAAACTCTGTTCTTATGATCCTGCTTCCAGCGCCCGTCTCTTTATTTGGTAACTATTCAGAATGGGAACTAAGAGGCGTCTTGCGCCAGCAGCCTGGGCATCGGTTGTAAATTGGGCTGACTTTCCACACTATGAACACCACCACAGCACTGAGGGAAGACGGTCTAGCACAGCTCTACTGCGACACATTGCTATAGTTACAAGGAGGTTACTAGGGACGCTGGTCGACGCCTTGTCAGCCACCCATGTCAGCTGTGTTCTCCATCGCCAGTGACCACTCTTGAGAGGCCCACCGACTCTGCATCAACTGCCTCCGTGATTCAGGCTCAGCGCTCCGCACTGGCGATGTCGGCATCCCCCACCCACAAAGGTATTGTGGTCCGCAGGGTCTGTGGGGTGCTTACAACCAGCCGGCACTCCTTCCCGAGCGGCTCAAGAATGTGCGATTACTCCAGTCCTGAGTGACCAGACTTATTATTTTTCACTACACTACCTTTTGGAGCACTGCCTTATTCACGATACTGTGTGCAAATAACTATTCCCATCCCCGGATCGGATTGGTGTTGTTTTTCTCCGGTATAGCGTGAACGTGAGCAACTTGTGATGCATGGGTACTTTGTGAAGCACAGAATTTTTATTGACACTTTGGAAATTCGAAACTTGTGTACATATGATTGAATTTTTGTCATTTTGGTGTTTTTTTAAACAGTGAAAGATATACTATTTTTCTAATTCAGTGTGGAGTCTTTTCGTGGCGTTTTCACTGTTTTTCTATATTTTAAATATTGCACAAATACTTTCCACATTACCTCTTATGTTTAGCCTGACTGCTCTGTGCCAAGCTACCAGAGGGTGAGCACAGGCTGATTTAAGTGTATGAAGGACTTACCCCGACTAGGACTGTGGTCCCTACTTGGACAGGGTGCACACCACTGCCAACTAGAGACCCAATTTCTAACAATAGGAAAATGTTACCACTGCATCAGGCTCTCTTTCTGCCATGAACAAGCCATTCGCCTTTCAGCATAACTGTGCTTTTCCCTTATAATCTGTCCAGATCTGTTTAAGGATCACAAGATCACCCTGCATTTCCCAAGTGCTGAGGATCATTAGGAAACCATACTACTTTCTCAGTGGACTAAGGTACAGCACACACATGAATGAGTTTTAGCCCTTGGAAATATTTTTGCAGGGGCAGCATGGGAGATCATCTTGAAAACATCTATTAGTTGTAGGGGTCTTTAATTTCTAACCTTTGGACCATCAGGTCAATGGTACTGTAAAATTAAGTAACATGGTCTTTTAAACTTGCTATAAAAGATATATTTTACTAACCATTGTAAAAGGTATTTTGATTTGGGCTAGTTTAATTTTTGATGTAACCATGAAGATCAACATTTAACCCAAGGCAATTTGGCTTAATGGGTCTTTTAAAATAGCTTGTTAAAAATGACAGTCATAGCTAGAAATCCTCTTGAAGGGATGGGGCAGTTCACACGGCAGTAAGGGGCTACAGGGTCCCTTTGTTTCAATCTAAACGCTTAACTCAGGATGGCATGGCAAAGCAGTTGGGCTACAAATTCTGATCACAGCAGCGAACACTAATATCATTCAGTAAATTGATTCGATTTGAAAGCTTTTATTCGGTTAAATAAATCAACCATATAAGCAAGACAGACATAAAAACAATACAATAAAATCACAAGAATATGAAACAGTGGGATTGAAAGGGCAAATGTATCAGAGTTCGTAAACATAATGATCCAAATACTAAAGTACAAGTGCATAATTCACATAAAGTCCCTAGCGTTTTACATGAATATATATGGTCAAAATTCAAAAGTGCAAGTGCATAAAATTATATAGTCCCCTTAAAAAACATACATCCAGGTATAAAAAATAATAGTTTTCCTAATACTGATAGATTTCAAAAGGAATGTAGCTACATAAAAACATAATTGTGGGTAATCTAATCTGAAAAGCAACTCCATGGCTTCTTTAATAGACCTTGTATTATGGTATAAGAAGAGTGGTTTTAAGTAAAATTTCCTAAGATGCGAATAAAACGTACAAAATAGTAGCATATGGCAGCAGCTTTGTCGAGAGACTCCGTGGCATGGGTGAGCAGAACACTGTTTCATGACTAGGAAGGTAACAAGATGGTGTATAATAACCAATCTTGAACATGTCAACACGAATCGGTGTGATGCTCTTGTCACAACTGACAAATAAGTTCGGAAACCCATTACAAGATCCAGTTGCAAATAAAAGAGGAGAGTAGATTGGTTCTTAATGACAAGGGAACAAGCCTCTATTTTGTTGGCTAGCAAAATTAATTGTATCTCAGTTCTAGCAAAAGAGGCTGTACACCCGGGTTCCAGTCGGATATCACAAGTAAATACAAGTTTAAACCAATAAATAATATAATTAAGCCAGGGTATTCTTAGACAGTTCTCCAATTTGAGGCAGTCCCATATAATGGATTGAGTAAACACTGTCTCCTGTTTTGACCATATAGATTTCCATAGTAGGAGAGGGTGTGTCGAAACCAGATCTGAAATATATTTGATGTCCACCTCACGATAAATCAATTCCGTAGAGGCAGATGAAGAGCAAACGTTTTAAAAATAAGTTTTCAGTTTGTTGTAATATATTACCTTGACAGTGGCCCCAAACACCCGCCCCATAAAGAGCTGCAGTGACACATCGTATCTCGTAAATTGTCAGCATATCTTTGATGCGTTGATTACCCAGTTTGGCCGCAAATCTAAAGATATACCATTTATATTTCTCAGCATCTTAGAACAGGCATTTTCCTGTTCCTGGGCCCATGACCTATTCCCTGCAAACGTAATGCCCAAGTAACAGAATGTTTTGACTATCTGAACCGTAGAACCTTCAATATGGTAAGAGCTAGATGTTATAGGGTTCCTACCGCAAGCCATGACAAAAGTTTTTGATTTGTTAATTAAAAGTTTTCTTTTAGCAATAAAAACAGTAAAATTATCAATAAGACACTGTAACCCAATGGGGGTGCGAGAAATTAAAACCGCTTATCGGCGTATAAAAGAATTGGGACAGGCTTCCCATCCACCCTCGGGACATCCGACTCAAACAGTTTCAGGGCTGCGTCTACTTCATTAATAAACAGTGAAAAAAGTAGCGGAGCTAGGACGCAGCCCTGTCGGAAGCCTCTTTTGACTTTAAAAAGGGGTGTGTATTCACCTAAATGTACGAACCGCAACTTACTTGACAGCTCCCCATATAATCTTGCCAGAAAATATATAATATCTTCGGGGCACCCATATCTAACAGTAAGGGCCATAAAATAGAGTGGCCTACCAGATCAGCAAAACGCAAGTATAAATTTCCCTCCTTAACTAGGATGTACTTGCCAATCAAAAGATCCAGGTTGACACACTGCTCTAGTGTGCCAACTCCCTTTCTGAATCCATATTGTACGTGCGTAAGGACTGACTTCTCTTGGACCCAGGCTTCTAATCTTGATAGCATGACCTTACTCATGATCTTTATAGACGAGTCCAGTAAGGAGATTGGACAGTAATTGCAGACATCGGTTTTAACTCCTTTCCTATGAAGTGGTATTATAATTGACTGACCCCATGATAGTGGGAATTGGGTCGCGGCAGCAGCATTAAAAACTCTAGTTAAAAGCGGGGACCATAAAACCATTTTGTTTTTATAAGATCTATCGGGACCCCGTCGGGTCCTGGTGCCTACCCCCCTTACTACTAATTATACCCTCGGTTACTTCCTCTATACTAATAGACAGAGGCATTATGGGCCAGTCATCAGGATTTGGATTAGACAAGGTGGATAGGAAATCTCTATCATATGGATTAAAGATTTTTGAAAAGTGCTCTACCCAAGAATTGCAATTAATATGGGAGTTAAATTCTGGTATATGGTCATCCTTCAAAAAGGTGCTGTTAACAGTGTCCCAGAACAATTTACTATTTTTGGTGTCAGCTTCCTGGCATAAATCTTCCCAGGCTTATTCTTGAAGTTCCAATTTTCTCGATTTTAGGGCTAAGACATATTCTGCCGACAGAGCCTTGATTGTGTCCGGATTTCTTGAGTTACATCCCAGGGCTTGTTTGAGGCGACACAAAGCCACTGTACAATTATCGTCAAACCAGCCCGCCTTAGGTTTTTTATTTCCGCGGATTGGTTTGGTCAAGAGGGTCTCCACAGTGTTATTGATCTTAGTGAAATTATCAAGCAATAATACTGGGCCGACCTTATCCCCTAAGCAGACTTGGATTTCATTCTGGCATTGCGTGTTAACATCATACTGGATTTTAGATGGGTTCAAACTGGCCCATTTTATCCGGACACCATTTGGTCTAATAGGGGCAATACATGGGCTGTAAGAGACACCAGTGACATTTTTAGAACCCCAGCATAACAGATACAGAGAAATACTATTATGATCATTGGTTGGTTGATCCGTTATCCAGGGTAGTGAGAGTAAATGTACACTATTACTGGAAATAATAATGTGATCAATATTGGACATTGCATTTCTGCCTGTGAATGTGGGGCGTTTCATATTATGTTTATCAGTAGCACAGTGCAGTATTTCTAGATCCAACTTAGCAATAACTCCATTTAAAACCGTACCATATTCACAATGGGGGAAATGCATAATACAATCATCGTCAAAATCCCCCCTCCTAGGCTCACAAACTTTGGTCAGAGATAATGGACATATTTGAACATTAAAATCACCAACCCAGAGAATAATAATCGGTTTCCGAATAGTACTGGTCAACTTCTCAAGTTCCATTTCCAGGGCATGGACAATTGAACCACATATTGAGTTAAACACATTATTATAAAAGTTGATCAAAATAACATCTTTACCCACGGGGGATACCAGCTACATAATCTGAGCATGAGTGCCCACAGCAATACAACATTTGATTTTACATTTGTTCAGATTGGTAGAAATCAAAATCAGAAGGCCACCCTTAGCTCTACCCGAATGGGAAGCCTGGGCCGGGAGCCAATGGGAGGTGAAACCCTCTACATAAAATGGATCAATGGACCACGTCTCCTGAAGGCATATAATGTCATGTTGGGCCAAGATAAAATCAGACCATGATGGTGTACCTATTTTACTCTTAAAACCAGCAATATTCCAGGTGGTAAGTAGGTACCCTTGTTCGTTTCGTAAAATTTCTGACAGGGTACTTCATGTGCCACCTCTTTACTTGTGATAATTCTGCTGGAGTACGTTCTAAATCACTAGGGGTGGAGGCTGTCCATATTGCATTAGTGGGTGACGTCCCACCTTGCTCTAGCATGCATGGGTCAACCATTCTAGTAATGTTCTTGGCGTTGAAGTTTTCCATTTTGGGGCTTTTGGGTACACATCTTTCCCGTGCTACCTGACTGGACTGTATAGGTCCCTTGCGTCAATAATTCATATCCAAATTAGTCAGAGCCTGGTATCTATTGGCTACTGGGATGGTAAAATTAGGTAGAGGAGAGAACAGGGAGGGGGCTAACAATCATACACACATTGAGGGGTGGAAAGACTCAAAGAAACAACATTTAACAACAAAAAACAGAGAAAATATAACTGTTTTGAAAATACTGCCCTCACTCACACACCGACGTGTGTGACATGCTTCATCATCTGGTCTGCTTACAATACACCCAGGTGTTGCCACACTCTGGACAGAGCATAAGGGAGGGGATAAACATAAAAGACCAAAGGACACAATACAAAACCAAACAACATATATGTATGAACAACACAAAAGTGATCAGTGAATGTCAACCTGTGACTAGAACTGGTGTCCAACAAGTGCAGTTAATAAGAGAGTGCTTAAAACTGGTTTGAGGATACCAAACAAAACTTTATTAATAAGTTCCACAACCAGGATTAAAAAGAGAAAAAAGGATGGTAATGTTTCCAAGAGAAAATTAAAGTTCTCAAAACAACCCACCTAGTACCGCTAATGTCAACATGTTTCGACCGACTTTCTGCGCCAAAGAGGTCACCCTGTTCTTCTTCAGGACGTATGTCGCTACCAGTCCTGCTATTGGTCAAACCGTAGTTCAGTCAAAGTACCAAATGGCTGATCACACAAGATTCCTAGTTGAATCACAATGTGTGGAGGGGATCCCAACAACACGGGAAACAAAAACTGGAATGATAAATAATCCTACATCAGTATGTAAAAAGTGGGTGACAAAGAGTATCAACAATATTCGAGCCACCCCATTGGTTATGACGGACAAGAATCCTGGAATCGGTAAATATATTCAGCAACCATGGATACGAGTGAAAAAACTACTAGTATGTTCTGCGTTCTGCTCTGAGTCGTGGAGGTGAGTTGAGGAAGGGTTTACTCACCAGAGTCTTTCTGCAGCTCGGAGTGGTCGTCTTTCTGTGTTGAGGTACTTGGTGAACCAGGATCTTGAAGGGGTGTCTCCAATCTTTTTTTAGGTTCAGAGGGGCTACTTGGTCTAGGACGGCTGTCATTATAGAGTTAAAGTGGGTAGTGAGTTTGATCGTTGAGAGGTCACCTGATTTTGGGGAAAGGCTAGAGATAAAAAAAAATTCCAGCTCAGCTAGGGGAACTTGTTTTAGGTTTCTGGGCCACTGAAGGGTTTTCTTAGTATGTATGGGGTATGATTCTTTCAGGTGTAAGTGGAACAGGATGATGCGGTGGCCTGACCAATCAACTGGGAGGATGTTGTTGATGGTTATCGCCTTCTACTGGGCTATGATGGTGTCAAGGGTTGAGCCTCTGTTGTGGGTTTGTTCATTGCAGTGTTGGATAACGTTGTGCTCAAGTAAAAGTTATTTTTAGGATTGGATTAGAGTGTTTTTTTCATTATTGCCGTGGAGGTTGAGGTCGCCTAGGATTATGTTGTTGACATCAGAGAGTGAGCAGTGTGTTACCAGGTCTGAGAGGTGTTCGAGGAAGGGGAGAGTGTTGCCTGGGGGTGGCAGAGAAGGTGGCAGTTTGTGGATTTATTAATTTTCAACCGTATAGAAGTGTTAAGATATTCAAAGGTGCTGTAAGTGGAGGAGACAGATTACACCATTGTGACGGTATTCTTGTGGTTAATGGCTAAGCCCCCGCCCTTTTTGGTTGATTCGGTCTCTTTTGATGCTTGAGAACCCAGCAGGAACTAGTAAGTCGAGGATCGGGTGGGATGATTCATTAAGCCAAGTCTCTGCGATGAAAGCAATATCAATGTCATAGTTAAGGATGGTTTCCGCCAGTTCTGTAGCATGCTTGTAGCCAGATCTACAGGTAATGAGTAGACAGTTGGTAACACTAGAGTTGCTGTTGTGTTTCTGAGAGGTGGGTACCCTGGATATATCAGAGAGGTGTGCTGGCGGTTTGGCCGTTATCCTGGGTGGAACAGGAATAGATTGAATCGATCTGTGAGCGCGGTTTTTAAAGAAGTAATGATCCAGCTATTAGGCTAAGTTTCTGAGGGTTGGAGGGGAGGTCTGGTGTTGGTAGAGGGGTGAGCAGTGGGCATGGTCGGGGGGGGGGAGTTTTGAGGGTCATTTGGATTTATGGATACCTAGTATCACGTTATCAAGCTGAGTTTCCATGAGGTTTAGTCTTTCCTTTAGGTCTGATGCAGGGATTTGGTTGGGGGGGGAGGGGGAAGGGAGGAGGGAACGGGGTGAGTGCCGTCAATTTGTTGGGAGTGAAGTGTTCAAAGTATGCAGGGAGCAGGTCGGAGAGTGTAAGAGCAGGGGGTGTTTTGGTACTTTCTCTGTTAGGGGCAGTTTCGGAGGGTGCTTTAAGTGGGCGTGACATTGGGTCAGTTCGCAGTTTGGAAGGGGGAGAGGAAGCATTGTGCCTGTTCAGAGTGGGTGCTGTTTCCCTAGTGGTGTGGGTTGATGGACGGAGGGGTGTACGGTTTGGGGGTGGGGTATTGGGAGAAGAGCTGGGTGGAGTGGGAGGACTGAAGTAGGAGGTTGGGTCTGGACTGATAGTTCTAATTGTGTGGTTGGTGTTCTGGGGGTGAGGGTTACTGATCTGGGTGGGTGGAAAATTTGAGTCTGGCTTCGAGTGGGAGGGGGTGTGCGTGGAAACTGTGGTCGTGATGAGGGTAGAGGCAGCGACTTGGGGGGAAGGCTGGTGTGGAAATCTGGTTGGCATCTCTGTGAAGTGTTTTATTGAGAGAGGTGTTGAGTATAGGGAGAGAGCCATGCAGAGAGTGGGGAATATGGATTCAAAGGAGCATAGGTTGGCCTCTGAGGCTTGGATCAATACGATACCGTTTCTATAGATAGTGAGGGTGGCCTTGCCTTTGAACATGGGGGAGTGAGAGATCGCCAGTATATGGCCGTGAGGGATGCTGGAGGTTTTGCTGATGCGTAGGTAGTTGGTGAGGGTAGAATTCCATTTCAGAGGTCGGGTGGTGTAAAAGATGAGAAGATTTTTTCTGTCATTTGGACGGGCTGTGATAGAGATATATTAGTGTTTCATGATGTTGTTTGATCAGATTGTGTTTAAATTTTTTTGCAGCAGGGAGTTAAAGGTTTGGGGGGTAGGATATGTAGAAGAAGTTTGGGCCAAGAGGTTTCAGGAGGTGTGACTTAGAAACTGTGGAGGAAGGCATGGTGATAAGGACTGGAGTGATGAAGAAAGTAGGATGGATGCCGTTAGGTGTCTATTGTCCACAAAAACGAGGGCCGGTGGTGAAAATGGAGTGATGGAGAAAGACAGTAGGAAGGGGGCGTTTAGGTAATTTAGGATTGTAGGACAAGTGACTGAAAGGACGTGCAGAAATAGAATTGCTTAAATATATATATATATATATATATATATATATATATATATATATATATATATATATATATATATATACACACACACACACACACACACACACACACACACACACACACACATACATACATACTCTCCTGGTTAGCCACATCCACCGACACAGAGAAATCAGGTACAGACCACAACTTGTATAGTGAAATATGCAGTGCTTTATTGCAGAAAAGAATCCAATAGCATTCCAGTCAATTCCTCACCAGTGCCCAGCATGACGCGTTTCGACCGTCACGGTCTTAATCACATGAGATACATAAAAATAAATATACATACATTCCAACAGGTCAGATTAGTAGCGGCAGTTAATGGGGGGGTGATTGATATTCAGGTTCACGGAAGTAGGGAGCATTGGATGGGTGGCTGAGAAAGGGAAATAGTGGGGGTGGTATCCTATTCCAAGTGCCACTAAAACAAGTTTTTAACCTGCAGCTGACCTTATACCTAAGGAAGGCACTGGAGCCTGCAGCTGACACACCAGTATGGATAAAGCATCATAACAGATGGGATTCAATGTGGAAGACTCACGAAATAGCTGAGATCAAAACAGTGTATCCAACAGTTTATACCACATTTTATACTTACCCTTTCTCACAATGCTGGAGCTTCTTTTCTCTGGGCCACTACTTTAGTTCTGTGTACACATTAGCATGCTTTAAAGTCTTCCTCTACAAATATTACTAAAAAATGTTTTATCTCATTACATAGTGGTGTGGGTCTGTGTGCTACTGGTAGCATTTTACTTTCGACTCTTAAACATGACAAGCTGATTCAACTGAATTCCTGCTCTTATGTACGCTATTTATGTTGTTTCAATTCCCAGTAAATATTCCACTGATCCACAGTGTGAATAGTCATACCAGGACCACCTCATTCTACATTTAAATTATGCTAGTACGATTTGTTGTTAGGGGACATTAGAAGTTATTCAGCTGTACTCTTTTGTTGTTTTCCTTGTATGTATTTATTTTATTTTTATTTTTATTTCTTATATCGCGCTGGACTCAATCCCATAGGGTATCTCCGCGCTTTGCTAGCCAGAAAATTATCGTAGTCTTTAAAGTGCATTAGAGGGACTGAAATGCTTCCTGGAAGAGGAGTGTTTTCAGGGCCTTTCTAAAGGATAGGTGGTTGATGTTCATCCTCAATTCTGTAGGAAGTTTATTCCATAGGGCAGGACCAACCGCTGAAAAAGCTCGGTCTCCCTGCCTGGATCTTTTTGTAGCAGGGGGTTTCAAGAGTGCTTGGTTACTTGAACGGAGTGACTGGCTGGGTTGGTACAGTTCAAGAGATTGAGAGAGATATTTAGGACTATCCCCATATAAGCATTTGTGAACCGTACAGCATCTTTTGAAACTAATACGCTGTCGTATAGGGAGCCAGTGTAGCTCTACCAACAAAGGCTTAGAGGGAGTCCTGGCCGGCGCACCCATGACCAGCCTAGCTGCCGTATTCTGGACCACCTGCAAACGACCTACTGCATCAGCGTTTGCTAGCGTCAGCAGGCCGTTGCAGTAGTATCAGTAGCCGGGGTATGCCTGTCCTCATCGGTTTCTCTTTTAACTCCAATTGCAGATGCTCTTCGTGCCGTTTTGCTTATTGAACTATATCCACATTATCCTTCCAGTGTCTATTTGTGTGACTTAATTTCTAAACAGACAGCAAACGCACCATTAAAGCAGTGAAAGAGTGGTTAAACTGTGATTAAGTCGAGGGCAAGGTAATGAACACATTTCAATGTGTGGCCTGGGGTGATGGCACAGAACTATGCTCCTTCCTGCCAAAAAAACATTTGCTCTCTCTATCTACTAATCTTGACTTGAAAAACACATTTAGTTCCTCCATAAGAACATACTGAATATTTAAAAAGGGGCTGATATCAATACCATCAAAGGTGCAAGTCAAACTGATCTGATCGACCCACCTTGGCCCAACCAACTTCAAGATCATCTTTCCATCTTCATGACAGCCTCTCCCTTAGTTTTCACAAGTGTGTCTATCACATCCAATAATGTCTGGTCCACGATTTAGAACACCATTGCGTGCTTTGTGATCATTATGGGTAAGGACACAGCTTTGCTGGCAATCCCTGAAAGCTCGTGCAAAGATACCTCATGACATGCATTCATTCAAACAGTACCATCTGGCGTTAAAACGTTTAACAGAAACTGCGCGGACTCTTGGAATGGTAGTGGTGTAGCCAATAATTCCTGTTAAATTCTAAGTCAATGTTTTCTGAATGGCCATTAAAAACATTCCACCATAAATGTGCTTTTCTAAATTGACAAAGCGCTGACCATTTGATCAGTCTTACTATACTAAAAGCTTAAACTTTTTAGCCCCCAAACATCAATTTAAAAACCCACAAACTGCTGCTTAAAGCAATCATCACATCAATTACCAAAGTACATAGACAGGACCAGGATCTAGAGTTAAGTCCATGTCAAGTACTGAGGCCTCCCTCTCCTCAATACTCTTTACCTAATTCAGTTTCAATTGTCTGCATTTTTTCCAAACATCTTATTAGTATTTTTGCACATATACTACAGAACAAAGGAGCAACCATGCGATGGGAATAATTTTTAGGTCTCGCAGAGAGATCTATTGGGGTGAAACCAGAAAGTTAAACCAGGCGGATTGCGAGTGCGGATTTCCAACAGTTCACGTGAAATCACGTGACCACAAGCACGCGCATTTGCACACATCAAAGCCTCAGCCTCCCTCCCACAGGCTTCCCCAGCGCGCTTGCCATCATTGCATCAGACCCGACCTTACCATTTGCTCATGCGCTTCCCCGCCCACTGCTTCACACTTCACGGCCGCCAGGCCGTGAATCGCATTGTCCAAGAGCTTCAAAGCTCCCTGGGCTTCTTCCTTCACACTTCACGGCCGCCAGGCAGTGACTTGCATTCTCCGAGAGCTTCAAAGCTCCCCTGGGCTTCTTACTTTCATCCCCCTTCCTGGCTCTTCCAAAATCGCCACCCCACTGGTGCTGCACTTATGTAGGCACAACCTGCCATTGTCATTTCCCGACTGCCGCGTTGCACATCTGTAGGCACTACCTGCCATACACTTTTTTCCCGACCGCCGCCCTGCAGCAATCGACGTTGACACCACCCTGGTTTTACTTTTTAATAACTTGCCCAACCTCAGATCCCAACTGTTTCCCTGTGTTGTCTTCAACCCGCTCCCCCTATCAGCTCTTCCACTGCCACCATAGTCCTCAAAGCCCAGCAGCTGCCACTTGCAACTAGGTTGCGCACTTTTTAAAAACATGCTTTCGCTCCAAATTGTGCCTGCCATCTTGTTTCATTTATGTTAGGCACTCCGTGAGAGTGTGTGCGTTTTGCAGCTCTGTCCCGCCGCTGCTACTTCCATCATGAAATGCTTTAGGCGATACCCCTATTTTGGGTTAGGGACGGGTAGAATCCGAGTCACCAGTAATAATTAATATAACAATATTGCTGCTAACAATACGCAGAGTCACGGTCAAGCACACATCATGTCTAGGTCTTAATTACTGTGCCTGCTTCTCATTTTGTATTAACCCCCCATATGACTCGATTGTCTCACACGCCACATTAGGGTCTCACAAACACGGCATCAGTGTCTCATGCAAATCACTTTAGTAATATCCACACATCACTTCAGTATCACAAACACCAATCCAATAACTCGCAAACATCTCATCAGTCAAACACTTTACTTCAGTCGCGTGCACATACCACTTGAGTGACACACAAACACCAATAGCGCCTCATACATCTCATATCAGTTCACAGAGACATCGTTTCAGTGTTTCACACGCATCAATTCAGTGTTCCACTGGTGTACATCCACTTCGGGGTCTTACGCGCAAATCTGCGGTCTCACACACGCTCATGCTAAAAGATATTTGCATGGAATGGCTTAGTGCTATAAACACAAATGTTTTCCAGTTCACCGTGTGTTAATATCTAATAAGGACAACCCCACGAGGTAATAACATGAAGAACTAGCAAATGGATAATGTATGTTATGGAATACACCCCTTGTACGCATATACGAAGCTGACATGCACTATGAATTCATTCATTTACTTCGGATACTTGATATAGCGCCAACATGCTCCAATAAGTAACCAAACGCCTTGCATTGAACATGTTAGAAGAATATCTGGAACAGGTTGGGATGTCCAAATAACACTTTGGTTTCTGAAGGCAGGTGAACCTGAGATCATAGAAGCCACGAAGTGACGGGCAAGGGGAGGCAGCATGAAACTGTTTCAATCCCTGGCTACACTTTACACCGGGCATATTTACATCGATTTCAGTAGTGAGGCACGGCCGGATTAAAATATGTGTTCACAATCACACGATTTACCTTAGGCACTCCGTGAGAGTGCGTGCGTTTTGCATCTCTGTCCCTCCGCTGCTACTTCCCCACTGAAATCCCTGCCCCCATCGCACCAAATGCTTTTTTTTTTTTTTACAGCTCTTGCATGGTCACAAGAATTCTTCACCCAGAGGCCATACTGGTCACTATCTCGAGGGAATGCAATTAATTCTATATTTCACAATCACCATTGACTACTTATGAATGCAGAGATCACCTTCAGAGTAAGTGCCCTGCATACAAAGCCATTCAGTAAACCAATATTCCTGGCCTATCAGAGCTTCATGAGATAATGCAGTGCACCAAGGCCGGCAAACAGAAGAAACACAGTCACGCTCATTTCGACACAACTCTACCGCCCTAACTCTACCACTCTACGGCTCTCACTCTACCGCCCTCACTGCACCCTGTAGCTACCAACATCCTCTTAATTTGACCACCTCTAAATTGTTATACTGTCCTTGAAACTGAGGGGGGGAGGGGGGGTGAGAGCAAGTAGTGGGTCACTTACTGATACCCATACCTGACATCCCTGTGACCAACTCATGGAGAGTGCCTTTTTGTATAAAAAAATTCAGACCTTATTAAGTCTTTTTCTGTTTCTTTTTGTGGTACAATACAGCTTTCATCTTAATCAAGGGGATTCGCCTTTTACCCACTCGTGCCTTTCTGCCCTCTGCATTATCACTCAGCACCACCACATTATCACTCAGCACCACCACATTATCACTCAGCACCACCACATTATCACTCAACACCACCACATTATCACTCAGCACCACCTCAGCACCACCACAGCACCACTCAGCACCACCCCGGTATCACTCAGCACCACCCAAGCATCACTCAGCACCACCCCAGCATCACTCAGCACCACCCCAGCATCACTCAGCACCACCCCAGCATCACTCAGCACCACCCCAGCATCACTCAGCACCACCCCAGCATCACTTAGCACCACCCCAGCATCACTCAGCACCACCCCAGCATCACTCAGCACCACCCCAGCATCACTCAGCACCACCCCAGCATCACTCAGCACCACCCCAGCATCACTCAGCACCACCACAGCACCACTCAGCACCACCACAGCGCCACCACAGCATCACTCGGCACCACCACAGCCCCACTCAGCACCACCACAGCACCACTCAGCGCTACCCCAGCATCACTCAGCACCACCACATTATCACTCAGCCCCACCACATTATCACTCAGCACCACCACATTATCACTCAGCACCACCACATTATCACTCAGCACCACCACATTATCACTCAGCACCACCACATTATCACTCAGCACCACCACATTATCACTCAGCACCACCACATTATCACTCAGCACCACCACATTACCACCACAGCACCACCACAGCAGCACCACCACCACCACAGCAGCACCACCACATTATCACTCAGCACCACCACAGCACCACTCAGCAGCACCACTCAGCACCACCACAGCACCACCACAGAACCACTCAGCACCACCACAGCACCACTACAGCACCACCACAGCACCACTCAGCACCACCACAGCACCACTCAGCACCACCACAGCACCACTCAGCACCACCACAGCACCACTCAGCACCACCACAGCACCACTCAGCACCACCACAGCACCACTTAGCACCACCACAGCATCACTCAGCATCACCACAGCACCACTCATCACCACCACAGCATCACTCAGCGCAAGCCCAGGTTATAGGTGTCACATTTGCAAAAGTTACAACTATGGGCATTGTAAGTGACAAAGCTATTAATTTAGCTATTTTCAAAACCAACACACAAATAAAAGAATTGTCATGTACAAGACCAATAGCTCAAACGTTCCTAATGCGAGACCTATTGCATTGCAAATGCTTGTTAAAGAGACTTATGATCACATGCAAAAAATAAAGACCCTTCACATGGATTCTGGAAGCCCAACTGAAAGCCATTCCAGTGATGGAGGGGTTTACCCTTATGCCTGTGAGTGATGATAGTGACAACAAATTACATTCATTAGAAGAAGCATGCAGCCAGTGTCCAGGTTCTTTTGGCAACCAGACAGGTAAGGTGGGAGGTTAGGGGTGGTTGCAGCACTCAGGGGCGGCCTTAGGCATGTGCAAGCTGTGCACCTGCACAGGGCCACTAAACCCCAGGGGCCACCCCGCCAATATATATCCTTAATATAATAATCCTCTGAGGATGGATACATATTTGCGTGGCGGCCCCTGGCAGGGATTTGGCGGCCTCCGGCGCTGTTCCACTTCCAAACACCCTGACCCCCCCCCCTCTTCACTGGCCTCCGTGTCCCACCCCGCCTGGACCCCCTCTTCCGGGGACCCCTACCTACGCTCCCTGCCCAGGGCTGCCATGAGCCTAGAGCCGACCCTGCAGCACTTAAAAGATGGAGCCTCAGTCCGAGAAAGGCCGGACTTGTAAAAGCAATCAAAGCTGTACTAGGGCTGGCTCATGGGGGCAGCTCAGGGCAGAATGATGGTGTATCGGATTGAGGTCACTATTTCGCCAAACTTCAAGGATCCAGCATGGGGCAAAGACATAAGTGAACACATTCATGAATCGGGAAAGTCAGCCCATAGTCTGATAGTTGCCACAAATGGTGGACGTTTGTCAACAGAAAAGGTTGCAAGATGAGAGACCTTGCAATCAAATTGATATGTTTGTCTGTTTTCAAGTCAAAGTAAATAAAAAAACAAAAGATTTAGCCATAACTGTAGGAAGCTGGCTCTCTATATAGTGCATCAAAATGAGGTACAGTGTGCAGAAAGGCCAGGCAAACCCCAAAGGAATTACAGAGGCACAAATGCTCCCTTTTGTGGTAGTGTGGGCGAGCAGTCTGGTGTATCAGAGGGTAGTGCTAAGCATTTATTGCATACACAAAGGCAGTATATGAGACACACTCAGAGAAATCAGACACCAACTTATAAAAACAACACATACTTTTATATAAATTTAGATATTAAGATCATCAGAATTGGGTAAGTACTTTTCGAGTTACACATCTTTACAGTTTCCAAAAATGGACACAGTGCAATTTCTAGATCGGTAATGTTATTTTGTGGAGGCAAATCATGTGTTCCATTTGGGCACTTGTCGGCGACTTATCGGACTGTTCTTAAGTTGAGTATGGGGCAAGGTCCAGAGCCACACCAACAGACTACCTCAGGAGGTTGTGGGGTGCTGAGATGTGTCACGGAGTTGGGTGTCCCATTCACTTCAATGGGGGAATGGTCCAGTTACAAAGAGGCTGCAAGTAGAGACTGGGGCAGCAGTAAGAGGGAACCCACAGGGGGCCTCGACCCTTGAGATCCTCGGGGTCTTAGGGACACAATTGGTCCACTCCTCCACGGGCTGTGGGGCTCAAGTGCAGAGCTGTCTTTAGGCGTCAAGTTTTGTGCTCGAGTTGCTGGCGGTTGGAGGGGGCCTGCAGAAAGAGGCTGCAGGCAGTGACAGGAAGTCCAGTCTGGGGAAAACCAAATGTGGGCTTCGATGTTGTGGGTCTGGTGACCCTATTGGCAATGTCACCTCCCTTGGACTTGGGCTCTGGTGCTTTGAGGCGTCTTTGGCGGCGGTCATAAACTCTCGTCTTGCTCTTTGTTTTGCCGAGGAGAGGCAAACAGGACAGTCGGTCCACTCATGAAGTGGCTCTCATTGTCCCTTAAATTCCTTGATGTGCAGGTCAGTCTTCCTCGACATTGGTGTCCAAACTGGGCACAACAAAGCTTGGCTGATGCAAGGGGTCCAGTACCCAAGGGATTGGTATTGTATGGCTCCTGTCGGTTCTGGCGTTCCCATACTTGGGCAGAGGACAGATCTGACTTGTAGGAGCACTGCTACCTCTTCCTGGGTGGCTGCTGCATTGGTAGTCCCTGTAGGCATTAGGTCAGTGTACCAAGTCTTGCTCTTTGGTGCCTGCGGCTGTAGAGGAGTAGCTCCTCAACTCCAATGGAGTTCCTTTGGTAATTTGCGAAGCACTGGCAACATTCCAGGTTTCTTGAGGTCTGCACAGCAGCAGGACAAATCAGTTGATCCACGAGTGTCTGCTGCAGCACGCAGGCCAGCAGGATCGGTGGCAAGTAAGTTGTGCTCCTCGGTTCTTGGGTCAGCAGTCTACTTCTTCTGCCGGCTCGCAGAAATCTGAAGGGACTCCTAAATACTCAATTTAGGGGTGTTAAGTGGAGTGAGGAGTAGTAGCCAATGGGCTTTATACCCTGGGGTCACTACACCCTCTAAGATGACCACTTCCTCTCCCAGCACACCTAATTCCACCACACACAATATGGTGGAGTTTCTAGAGTTGTCTTCACGTCAGCCTTTTTCATCCTAGAGCTGTGACCATCCTGGCAGTGCAGCATGCCTCCTGCATAGCTAATTTTCCGACCTATCCTGGTGCCAGATGGCTCAAGGCAGGAGGTCAGCATTCTCTCCAGTAAAGGAAACCAGATTCGCATACCAAAGGCAGTGGGCTCTTTGAAGCTCCCTGTCTTGAAATGCTAATTCGCAGGTCATTCTGTGGGAGGAGGTGTGATCGCCCTCAGCTCAGCAGGTTTTATTTCTGACCTCCTGAGAACAAAGGCCCTCGACCCTGGGTTTCAGAAACTCATCTGTGATGGTAGGCTGACTAACACCAGTCCGCCAGCAGACTAGAAGTTAGTAGGTTTTCAGGGACGCCTCTAAGGTGCCCTCTGGGTTCATGTCTGGCGGAATGTTCCTGAGGCTCAGGAACATTCCGCCAGACAACGGCCCGGAGCAACCCTACTGTCCAAAGGTCAGCCCGCATCAGTCGTACCAGACTGCTTCGAGTTTCCACTTCTTATGTCATTATCCTTGCTGACTACCGCATCATCCTGACAGACTTACTATCACCTGTATCCCGATCATACTACGCGCCGCTTACAGCCCTGATGAGTCACATTCACTGCCCTGTTGATGAAACATGTGTCGGCTGGTGTTTGTAAAAACAGAGAGAAAAAAAGACCTATATAAAGCATCATATACTGTCTTTACCTTACCATCGGTGTCCATTGTTTTTGTATCTAACTACTTACTGTACTACTAATTTTGTCTTTATCAAACGTGTGCCCAGTAACTGCTGTATATTTTGTATGGTGTTCAGGCATCCCGTGCCCGACCACCTTTGAGAGGCTTCAGGGTTTTCCTCTATACTGGTAGCACCGTCCAATGCAATTTGCAATTTGTCCATCACTTCTCACTATAATCGCACTGTGTGAGCGCCCTATACTGTACAACTCAAACCCTTAGCCGAAACTTTCATGGTTTAATGTCAGCACCTTACGTATTGGATTTTGTGAATAAATGGCTTTCACAGATGCAAATATGTAATGTCAACATATCTCCTTGCTGCTGATTCCACAGATCAAGCAAGAGATTGGGTTTTGCACAAATGCTCAAGCACAGCGTAACTTTGCCCCATTTTATGCATCCGTCTTAGATGGTATGTCTATGAACTTAATAGGAAAAAACATAATTAGTGTAAGGCATTATGTGGGAATGGAGCTTGTGAATTTTAAGAAAATGTAAATATTGGGTATATTAATTTAAGGATTAATATTTCTGCTGTTATTGAAAAACAAAGATAAATGTCTATAAAATGATTTACCCAGGAGCACTCAATTTGGTTCCATGCAGGCGCTGGGACTGATTATCAGTCAGCCTGTTGGTTATACATTTCTCAACTTAACTTTACTGCATTTTCTTACCATGCTATTAGCAGTCTGCAATGAGACTGCTAAATAGATGTCTACATGGATTAAAATAAAAAATTAAAATAAACTTCATTATTCATGCTGACATGTGAACCTAAAACCTAGGTTTCACATCAGGACAAAAATATACCCTGTGCACCAAAATAACTCAAAAGATGGAAGAGAGGTTTTCAGCTTTCGAAAACAAAGACATCATCAATACAAAGATAGATATAAGCAACAGGTTCTTGCACATACTTCTAGGTCGGAGCTCAGGTCCCAGAGGCAGATTTGTCCATCATGGCATCCGGTGACCACGGTTGCCAAGTCTTCCATCACCAGAATTGCTGAAATGCAGTGTGTGGGAGCTTTTCGTCCCCAAAGGACAATCGGGAGAACAAGGGTGTTCGTTGCCATTGTTCTTGCACCTGCAATGAAATGAAGATTACTCCTCAGGGAAAGATGAAGACTGTTCCAACCATTTCTTTTGGTTGTTAAAGGCATTGGAAAGTTTTCTTCTTTCTCATTACATCGCATTTTATTACGCACAAATGGAAAATTAAACAAGGTCTCAGTTTTCAAACTCTGAGAAAAAGACTTCTTTCTACTTTGTACCATTGATACATACGTGCACCAGCGGCATACCACCCTAAAATAGATCATTCCTTCTCCACCCTTAAAGACCTAACTTGTGCATTGCTCACGTCCATCTGGCCAGAACTGCGGCGGCCTGCACAGGGAAGGGCTTAATACTGCTTAACCAATTTTGTGTACTTTACAAGAGCCCTGCCACTCACAAACTCCATGGTCAGTTTTAAGTGGTCTAGCGGATCGTTCGTTATCTAAGTTACTGAAACCTGGTTATAGTTAATGGTTCTTCATGAAGGCCACTCCATTTAGGATATGTGGAGCCAAAAAAAGCCTGCAACCTGGCTTTGCTATATGGGAGCATGACGTGAAAACATGAAAAAAATAACAGACAGTCCACCTTGATTTTAACCAACAATGTTCAGTGACAAATATTTAAAACTGTGGAATAGGCTACAGGCCAATCTAAAGGGTAAAGCAATAGATTTTTTACCTATATTACATAGTCTGTTTTCCAAATTAGTCCCTATTTTGAAACACTCTTATGTAAAATATTTCTATATGATCTAGACAGTGCCTTCAAGACGAAATGTAAATGCATGGGCTAAGTTGCTTCACTCAGCAAATCTAACATCTAATATTTCTAAAAAAAATAAAAAAATTAAACAGGAATATTGAAATTTAAAAATGAAATTGGCACACCATTAGTAGGTAGGTCAGAGCAGCAAGGCTGTCCTCAAGAAGAAGTGTGAGAGGTGGTATGTATAACAGCATAACCATTAACAATACACTCGAAAAATATTATCCTATATTCTAAGCAAGCCTTCCAGCGAAGGCAGATACAGTTTACACTGCAGTAGTACTTGAGACACTACCTGAATGTGCTGTCTAAATACACTATGACTGGCTTGGAAACTGATCTGAGATGCAAAAGGCACTCCTCTAAGCCTGGAGGCCAGTGTGAACAAGGACCCAATTTGTGGTTTCACTACCCTCAGAACTAGAAAGTTAGTCGCTGCCTCGACAATCAGAATATGCCTTCTTTCATCCAGTGTTGGATGTCGACAAAGCACTTTGTGAGATAGGCTTTCTCCATGCAGATGTAAATTGGAGCTTAATTATCACTAGCAGTAGACCAGACCCTTTCCTTTAAACATTAAACAACAGATCCTTCAGCTACTGGCTACAGAGTTCTAAATACCAACCTTTGTTTCTTTGGGGTTGACTCTTCACAGGCCAGGAGCACTGTGAAAATCATTAGTACATTCAGATTCCATCCCCACCCTCTCCTCTCCAAAAAACAAGCCTAATTCCAAGCCAATTACCCTATTATGTGGCGAGGCCATGGATACTTAAGCTGGCAAGTAGGATAAACAACTGGGCCCTGGAGGATGATTCATAGGGCCTGAATCTAATACGAATAAGAGTCAGAGAAAAAGAATTGCTCTTGACCTGCCACAGGGTCTCCATACAGATATGTGGAAATTAACGTCAGATCGATAAAATACAGTAAAGCAGTTTACATATTTCAGTGGAGAGCTATAGATGTACATAGCCACAATGTCAACACCCACTCATCTTTTAACCCCATCACTGCTAGAGATATTCCCCTCCTGTGCTGAGGGACAATGATAATGGGTGTGGTTATGACGGAACGGTTCCGTCATGAGCACAGCTCCACTGTGCCTCATGACGGAACCGTTCCGTCATGAGCATCGAAGGGGTTAAGACTTGCCCAGATCATCAACAGTTCTTGAAGAGCTGCCTCTGCGACATGCTATCTGGATGATGTCATCTGTGATGTCATCAGTGATGTCATTTGCGATGTCATCAGTGATGTCACTGACCATGTCATGAATGATGTAATATGTGACATCATCAGCAGTGGATTGCGGACGCGCGAGATATAGTCAGTACAACTAACTACATCGGAGGAATTTCAATGGTTTTGTACGAGTGAAATGTCCAGCTAACTATAACACTGATAAAACATACGTTGTTTTCAGTGAATTTCTAAGGTTTTCTAAATGCTAATTCCTAACTATATCAGGCCTGAAACCTATGGTTTCTTCAGTGAATATATATATATATATATTTATAGTAGTAGTAATACTTTATTTGGTTATCGTAAATCATCAAAATGTGCACATATGATAAAAATCACAAAATACTGAATTTTAAAATAGTACATAAAACAACAGGTATACAAATCAATTTAGAGACATGAACTCAACTATAAAATAAGATAGGATCTGTGCCATTGAGGCAACATCTTAATGTACAATGTAAACTTTACAAATCGCAACCCCGGGTTACGGAACGAAATAGTACATCAATAACAAATGTCCCAGGGCAATTTTAAAACATTGATACAGCCAAAGCAATACGACCTACACCAATACGGTTCCCCCCAAGTGAAATCTGTGCAAATTGCAACCATGGGTTCTTCACAAATGACAAAAAATACTAAAACAATTTCTTCATAAATTTAAAAAGATTAACAAGAAGTTTAAGAAATATTAAGAGGATTTAAAAATGTCTAAGAGGGTGAGCGTGGTCACTAAGTTGCTGCTTGTAAAATTGTACTTCTCTGATACCAAGTCACCTGTAAAAACTTTGAATAAAATTGTGGGAGACGTATCGCTTTTTAAAATCCTATAGGCTACAAGAGATCTCATTGTTCCCATATCTCAGAATATTGGGCGGATCCCTTTGCGGCGAGAATCATGATACTTGGAGAAAAAACCCATTATAGGTGTATCTTTCTCATCGCTCTTTCCACATGCTGGGCAACTGCTGGAAACTGGATCCAGATGCCATTTATAGGTAAACGATCTTAATTGGAGAATCCGCGAGATAGCATTTGTGGTCGTTCTTCTTGTACATTCCGATGATAGCAGTTGATCTGTACTCAATTACGAGAGTAATCTTACTGAAATTACCTGACCATTTGCGGTTCTCTATAAATTTTATCCCTATGATAGTCAAAACATTGTACCCTCTCTAGGGCTTCACTACAAACAGGATGAGTGAATTTTTACTATTTCCCTTGCCAAGAACCATTTGTTTGGTCTAGTTTACGTTGAGCTCCAATCCACTATACCTACGAAAACCTAAGAATTTGCAGATTAGAAGTTGGAGGCCCAGGTGCGTCTTGGAAATAAGGAGGAAATCGCTGGCAAATAGGAGAATGGGAACCTTTCTGATAATCAAAACAGGGAAGTCATTTCTGCAATTCATAAGAATGTCTCACCTCTCAAGAACGCACCCCTTTTTCACACAGAGACAGTCACACCACCCCCCCTTTTAATTTGAGCCAGTGTTAGAGATAAGGAAGACAGTTGGTTTTCAATACACAATCATAAATGATTAATACCTACAATCAGGGCCGTTTTTAAACCGTTGGGGCCTTGGAATTGTCTCAATTTCAAGAATGTGATGACTAGTAGGGTGCTGGTGGTGCCATGGCAGAGGCATCGAGTGGTGCAAGCCGCAGTGGCCTCCTGACGAGGACCCTGGCACTTATTTTATTTTTTACAAATTAAACACTGCTCACACGTTTTTAAATGCGACATGGCAAAAGGAATATTTCCACTGTCGGCAAAAGATGGGCATTTTTCTTTGCCAGGAGAGGCCACAGCTCAATGGAAGAAAAATATTTTTCTTACAGGTCAAAACTGCATACATTTATAAAACGGCAAAATCACTTAAATGTAATCAAAACACAAAATAAAGGCGTGGCTTCTGAAAGAAAGGCCATAACCTAATCTACAGTTGAAGTGTGTGTGTGTACAGTACTTGTCAGTTTATTGGCAGGTTTTAGCAAAGGCTTTGTGTAAACAGAAGCTTTACTATCTCGAATTGAAATCTCCGGTCTGGTTTGGAACGTGTTTTTCACCTTAATACACTTGAAACAGACCATCATCATTCACAAAAGTAAAAATCGATGGAAATAAGGCCTTTTAGCACACGAATACGGACAATAAAGCTTATGTAACAATACAGTGCGGTACGAAATTAATATTTTGGAACAAAACTGAATTTCGAGGTGCAAAGAGACTGCAGTCATGCATAACGGGCATCTGAGATTTTAACCTTCAGTATGGTCTGCTGACTTGTATTGTGTTTGCTTCTGAACTCACTGTGGGATTTTAAAGTTATAGGTGCGACTAATGAGTAACAAATTTAGCACAATAAATAATCTCATTTACGTCCTGAATAAAACAATATTTTCGTGTGGCTTTCTAAGTGACAAACACAGCACTACGTGCCATGTTAAAATGGGCATTTGAATCACAAGCATATGCCCCAAAAATTGATAACATAAAGGAAGCCATCAGCTACCTAAATGTGGGGTTATATGTCGTTACCACGAATTCCGTTGCAACGCATGCCTTTTCCACGCATGCGTTACCACGGAATTCGTTTTCTCCTCATCATCTTTACCACGTCGCTCTTACGTCGTAAAGAGGAAGCGGCTTCCTCTCTTACGACGCTGTTTTCTTCGGCACGGCGGGATCGTTTTTTTTGGGGGGGGGGGGGGGAGACCCCCCCATCCCCCCTTTTTAATCCTAGGTTTTTTTTTTGTTCGTGGTAAAGACGATCGTTGAAGGCATACGCGTTGGAAAGACGTTTACGTGGTAAATGCCTCGTTGTAAACGTTACGCGTAGTACTGCCTTCGTTGTTAATGATGTTTCCCAAATGTGGCTGTCATATACTTGTAATAAAAGTTTTACATTTAAAAATAACGCATATACTTGTAATACAACAGTGCGAGTGGTTCGTAGCAAGGTAGGTGTATTAAGGCAGGTACAGAAGCCCTTATTTATTTATTTATGTATTTGTGTATTTTGTAAAGCGCGCAGCGGCCCCAACGGGGCATCCAGGCGCTGACGACTCTGACAACAAGAGGAACGGGTCGGGGTACCAGACTAGGTGGAAAAGAGATGCGTTTTCAGGGATTTGCGAAATGCTGGTTCTGCTTGGCAGGTGCGTAGAGCCAGCTGGAGCTTGTTCCAGTGCTGAGTGGCACAAACCTCAAAGGTTTTTCCACCTGCCCGGGATCGTTTAAATCGGGGAGTTTCTAGGAAAAATAGCCCTTCTTTATCATTCATGTACTTTACAGGGAAATATTGTTGTTATCGGTGCAAAGCAAAAGTAGTATGGGCTTTGAATGACTTAAACCTGAAGGCAAAATTTTGAATACACAAAGACAATTGAAAAAATAAATACATTCAAAGGGTATGAAATGGAAAGAAAAAAGGCATTTCCAAAATAAAGCATTTGTTCAGCAGCCTTGTTACTGAAGTGCATTTCTTTAAAGTGTGTTGAAGCCAAAAGATAATGACAGTTGCACAAACAAATCAGTGAGGCAGGCTGGCCAAAAGCCCCGCGATGTAGGACTCAATGTATATAGTTTTTACTTTATTTATTTTTTACACAATTCTGTTGAGAAAGTAAACGTAGTTTGTAGGCCAGAGCTAAAAAGAAAACTAATTGAGAAGCACCTAGTTCTACGGAGGACTATGGATTAACCCAATCTCTAGGCGTTACCCCACCAGGTAGCCTAGAGGGAAACCTTCAGCACATGTTTTTTAACTATTTTTATTTATAAAGATTTAAAACACAATAACGTTCAGAGATTAGTGTTTCTTTTTTCAATTTGCTGGGTCTGTCAATACAATACTTCAAATAACTCCAAAGAATCATATTAATCATACTTAGTTACCAAGTTAACATGACCTTCGGGTTAAGACAACACAGCATAGCTGTCGCGCCTAGACACCCTCGGGTATCAGAGCGCGTTATAAATCTAAATTTCACTTAATTTCATACTTAACCGCAAATTTGTTTTCTGGTGTAACTCAGGTGCCTGCCCCCATCTTGACATAGTATCTCGTCCTTGAAATCAGAGGCACATCCCTGGACCAGGCCCATTCCCCTCATAATCTAGTGTGCTTTAGCTTCTGCACGTTTTAATTCTCAGTTTTTAAACCACCCTTAAGGTACAGAACCCCGTAGCTAAATTAGCTATATGTAAACGTACAAATAATCATTCAACTCCAATGGGCACTCAGGGTGATATGGGTGAGAACATGATAATGAGCAGCTGAAGGTGATGTTTAGCAGGGGATTATTATTAGTACTAGTAGTAACTGTACTGTTTCTACCAATTGATAAAAAAAAATCCTCTTAGAAAAATAAACTGGATGTTTATCAAATTTCACTTCATTTGTAGCAAACAGCCTTAGTTTATTTCTGGAGCTTAAAACTATGGGACACACAGACTCGGACACACTTGCTCCTGCCTTCACAAGTGTACAGCTCGCACATTTGCTACTTAATCTACAGCAAAGGAAAGAACAGTTGAATGAGGATGTAGTTTACTGCACGGTTCCTCTTTAGTTTGAGCCAAAAACAATAACAAAAGCTGCGACTTATTCAGAGAAATGGATCAGCAGTTCCATCTGTAAACCAGATCAGCAGACTGTCACACTGAAGATGTATTCATAATGAATGCTTGTGGGAATATGTAGAAATGATATGTTCAGTGGTGTGCAGTCTGCCAGGATATGTAAAATTAGATATGAATAATTCAAGGCTCAAGATGGTAAAATATATGGTATGTTTCAGCTTTGGTTTTAAAGGATCGTCAGTCACTGTGTGGAGTCTGCCTAGGCAACGAGGACAGGTTCTCTGAACCATGCAGGAACTAGTTGCATTTCAGGCTTTGCGGCCTAGGACAATGCACTGGAGTTCATTCTGGATTCTCAGCAGTTTGGCAGTTACCTGCGGAGGACACAGAGCAAATTGATAACATATATTGATAGTTTTTACTATTAATTGTTACCTGCTTGGTGCTCAGCTAACGGTTCCTCCCCACATGACGCTTCTTTGAAATTACCAGCTCATAGGATGCGCTGCTGTTGTAATGTGCGTGCGTCGTTTAGGGATATGTGAGACATCAGGAAGACGTGCAAGTTTCTGAAGACATGGTCTACTGGAATCTTCACACAGGGTACGCATCTTACCCTGAATGGGAAGCCATTTTCGATTGGGCTAATATGTGGATTGAGCCATTCCTGTACTAGGCTTAAAACGCCCGTTCTCTCCTTGGATTACATAGTGGAGGCACACACAGTTGTTGGGGAAAAAGTATTAGACTGGGCAAACACTATATTTGTAAAATATCTACACTTTCAGGAAGCAGGAAAACACACCCTGCTTTCCTCAGTGGGGTGTATTTTTTCACTTGCATTCACGATAAGTAATTTGAACCGTTCATCATCTCAGCTCTTCATGATTACTGCAGAAGACCCAACAATGATATAAGTGGGAATGGAGACAATGTCTATCAACGTTTGAAGCAAATCGTTTTCACACAAATAGAAAAATAAAATCCTGCTACATTGTTTGGGTCCAGGAGGTCTCAAAATGTACAACTTCATGGACAAAAGAAAAAGATCAGGAGATTAAGAGAATGTTTTCACTCATAACTTAGAAGACTTGGAGATATACTTTCCACCTACAGTATGTATAGCTATCGTTCGCTACAATGTTAATCATAGGATGAATGGTGCCAATGAAAAAGTAGAGTACCGTCTCTGCATTGCAAAATTAGTTTTAACTTTTAAATTCGGGAAGTTACACAATTAGCTAATACGGGACCAAATTATATTGCACTGTAACACTGACAATATACCAGATAGATTATGAGTTACTGAGGAGGGGGGACTATCCTTAGTCACTAGGTATGTCTTGTTGAGTGCCCAGAAGTTTTTTGGACGGCTGCGCGGCGAGAGATGTTTGCTATAGTTCTCAATCTGCGTGCAGCAGGACACTGGACAGCATATCTCTTGACCAGCCAGCGATCGTAGGGAGGGGGCCTCTTAACTAACATATTGCAACGCTGCATCTGGCTATCAACAGACCCATGTCAACAAGTCTTCTTACAGCCTTTGGTAGGAGCTTGGAAAAACCTAATAGAGGCAGTATAGGATCAGGTGTGAGTGTCATGTCTATGATGTCTTCCAGCTTCATAAAAACCAAGACCCAGAAATTGGCAATCCCTGGGCATGTCCAGGACAAATGTAAAAAGTCCGCAACGTGGGCACCACAGCGCTCACATTCCGTGGTGTCTCGCAGCCCATATCTGTTTAACCTCTCGGGCGTATAGTAAACCCTATTCAGGAATTTAAAATGAATCAACATGTGCCTTACCGTTGAGGGAAATGCGTTTCATGCTCTGGCAACAATATTTCCACGTTGAGTCATCCAAATTTCTGCCCAAGTCAGCTTGTCAAGTGTGTCGGGCCTTAGTGTAGTAGTTTTCCCAGTACTTCAGGGACAGTTTGTAAAACATAGACACGATTTGGGTCGGAGAGTCAGCTTTTATCACGTAGGTAAGTGGTGCTATTTGAGGCGGCCCTACTTGATCCCTACCTAAAATTCCTGTCGGGCGTGCCTAGTTCGATGAAACTGGAATCTGTAGAGCAGTGTAACAGTCTGAAAGGTTCCCCTACTTCCTCCCCTTTCTTTGCTATGCCCTCTGCGAACCTATCTCTCACCGTCTGTACGTTAAAAGAACAAAGTGCCCGTGTCACCCCCTTTTCCCTACCCGTGGGCAGCCAGTGGCACCATTCTAGTGGAGTCAGCGGGGAGTATAATACAGCCCCAGCTTGCAGTTTCAGTAGGTGCTGCCATGCGTGCATAGTTACATTGATGGAGTCCAGAATACCAGTTCTGCGGTCCCACGATTTAAACAATAGAGCTGGCAGTGCGAAGGGAGCTGCCACAACCCTCTCTATCTGTAGGTGGGATGTATTGGGTAAACCATGCATCCAGTGATAGACGTGAGCACTCTGTGCCGCCCTGTAGTATAGATCCAGGTCTGGGGCACCCAGCCATCCCAAACGATAAGGAAGTGTGAGGATTTCCCACCGGACCCATGGGTGTATCCCGGTCCAAGCTAGTTTGATCAATAACGAAGTGAGTGTCCGGAAAAAAAGGAGCTAGGAAGGACTATAGGGATATTGACAAAGAAAAACAAAAACTGGGGGAGTATTACCATTTTCATAATCGAAACCCTGCCTGCTAGAGATAGTGGCAGTCTAATACATTTGCCGATCTCGTCTTCCAACCTACTGATTGAAACCCCGTAGTTTTCTCGAAACACCATCTCTGAATCAGTATGTACTTTAACTCCTAGATACCGTACTGGGTCCGTCATCCATTGTAGCAGGTAATCAGGTACAAAAGGCATGGTAGCAGGAGTATGGGGAAAATTATTGATTTTGTCCAATTTACCTTTAGGCCAGAGACAGTGCCGAATGTCACTACTTCTCTCAATGTCAGAGACGGATTTTGTTCGGGATCTCGCACATAAAGCAGCGTATCATCTGCGCATGTAGATACTATCAGCTTATAACACGGAAATCGTAGCCCCCTGTGCCTGTGATACTCCCGGAGTTCGCAAGCCAGCGGCTCTACCACCAGTGCATAGAGTTTCAGGGATAGAGAGCACCCTTGTCTCGTGCCTCTAGTAATATAGATTGTGGCAGTAACTAGGTTGCCGATCTTGATTTTGGCCGTGGGGGAGTAATATAAGATCAAAATCATTTGTAGGAAAATTCCCCCCAATCCCATTTTAGTCAAGACCTGCTTCATGAACGGCCACTCGACGGAGTCAAACGCTTTTTCAATTTCAAGGAATACAGCCACTGCTTGAACATCTTGTCTAGTGTGCTGTTATGCACCGAATACAGTCCGCAGGTTGTAAGTCAGGTTTCTGCTGGGAACAAATTCCGCTTGCTCTGGGGCTATTAGTAACGGGACCAGGGGCGCAAGTCGGGTCGCCAAAATCTTGCCGTTAATCTTAGTATTGACGTTCAATAGCAACAATGGTCGATATGACGTGCATTCAGCCGGCGGCTTATCCAGCTTCAGGATAGCAACTATGACAGCCTCCCTCATTCAAGGTGGTATGATACCAAGAATTAGGTAATTTACCAAAACAAAATACGAGAGGAATGAACGAGATAATAGAAGAATAGAAGGAAAGATACTATAATGTATGTATTTATTATGACAGAATTATAACCGGTCAGGGTCCTGAAGAGAACCCAAAAGGAATAAGAGGTTCGAAAAGCATAGATAGACACTCCCAAAGTTAGTCATCACTGGATTTAGGTTGTACAGTAGACATACAAAAAAGGCTTAAGAACTGATAAAGTCTACTGTAACAAAACTGGCTTAGAACCCCCCCCCCCCACCCCTACCAAGGGACACAAATAGCAAGAGGGTTTGCATAAATAATCATAGCAACTATAACCTCTGCATTTTGGTCATTATCAGACTGGTCATATGAGTATGTGTCAATATTTCTTTTATTTATTTCAAAGGTTTTATATGACGCGAACGTGACCCAGGCGGATATAAGAGCACTTTACATTTAGGATAGGTGGGGTAAGGAGGTGAGATGGACAAGCATAACTAGAGTACACATAAAACGAGCAAGATACAAGTACATCACAATTAGAGTAGGATGGAAACAGTACATGGAGAAGAACATTCAATACATAAGTGAACAAAGCAGGTGAGTGCTGCGAATCAAAGGTGCACAATAATCTCGTAGTCAATCAGTAGGCAGTCAATAAGCAATGTGGCCCGGGTCATTTAAGACAAGAACATAGTCATTAGGATTTTTTTAACTTCCTTTTTGAAGAAAGTATTGAAAGAAATTTGTCGGACGTCCGGTGGAAGAGAGTTCCAAATCTTTGGTGCAGCGCCTGAGAAGGCTCTGTGACTCGTTCTCGTTTTGTGGGAGATCTGTGGTTTCAGGAGCAATGAGCTTGCACTTCTTGAATGTCTGCAACCTCCAGATAGATCCAATTTTTGAGTCAGATAAATAGGAGACTTGAGATGTATGGCTTTGTGTGTCATGCGTTCTCTCTTTAGCTGTATTCTTTCTTCATATGGCAGCCAGTTTTGGGATTTGAGGGTGGGGGAGATCTGGTTGTTTCTTTTTATACCCGTGATCAGTCTGGCTGCGGTAATCAATCTGGCTGAGGTATTAATGGAGGCTCTTAGTGGGGCCAAGTTATATTTGGGAAATCCACATAGCATGAAGATACCATGGTCTAGCCTAGGCAAAACCAGAGCTCGTACCGCCATCTTGAAATCCTCCTGTGGACGGAATGGTTTGAGGTTGCTTAGTATGTTCATCTGGTATTTAGCACCCTTGCTTACATTGCTGATATGAATCTGCATGTTCAAGTGTTTATCTAGTGTGATTCCGGGGGATTTCGCGGAATCGATAATGTGGGGAGTGCAGTTGAAGGCCATAAGGTGTTTCAGCCAGCGGTCTATCTTGGGGGTGTGATTAGGCGAAGCAATGAGAAGGATATATATATATATATATATATATATATATATATATATATATATATATATATATATATATATATGTCACTATGGTATAAGTAATGCCAGAGTTTGTACAGGGTTGTACAGTGTAAAAATGTGCCTTTTTGATTATTTGAATGTGGTTTAATGGATATCTTTAAACCTCCCCCCACTTTACCTTAGGTGGATCTCTGATCTACAGGCCCCCGGCCAGGCCACCCAATTCCTGGACTCCTTAGAGGAATATATAGTGCCGCGGGCCTTAGGTTTTCCTAAGTTTCTTTTGGTCGGCGACCTAAATATTCATATGGATGTTCCCGATTCCTCTGAAGCCCGCAGGCTTGGGGAAATTTTTGAGTTTGCCCAGCTAGATCAATGGGTCACTGGTCCGACGCACGCGGGTGGTCATCTTCTTGACCTGGTGTGCGCGAATTTCCCCATTCACTCTGTAATTGTTGAAAAAACAACTTGGTCTGACCATGATTTGGTCAGGTTCAGTTGGGAGATGGTAGAGCCCAGCCCCCCACCTTTCACATGCCACTCTCAAAAAATCAACCTACCCGCGTTTAGACACACCCTGTCTAACACTCGCCCACAATCTAAGTTGTGTCTGGACGAGGCGGTTTGCGAGTTTAATGAGTGGGTACGGCAGGCGGCGATAGCCTCCACGAAGCAAACTATGCTGACCAGAGCCAGACGCTTCCCCTCCCAACCCTGGTTTTCCCCTGAACTGAGAGAGATTAAATTGGGGTGCAAGAAATTAGAACGAACTTGGAGGAGTGTGTACAGCTCTGAGGCTAAGTCCGCCCTACGGCTCGCCCAAAAAGATTACTATGCAGCCATTAGGGTTGCTAAGGGCAATTACTATGCTGGGCGCATTAACAAAGCCGATAACAACAGCAGAGAGATCTTTGCCATTGTTAAAAGCTTTGTGTCCCCTGTCGCGGAAACTGCGCCCCTCCCGTCCTCTGCACAATGGTGCGAGGAGTTGTCCACTTTTTTCATCACTAAAATAGCGAGGATCCAGCAGGGCCTTTTAGCGGCTCTTCCTGCCGACTGCTCTACAGCTGGCCCCTGTTTGCCCTCTCTCTCATCCTTTGGACAACAACTTACAACCTTCGCACAAATTGCGGAGGGTGATGTTCTCCATCTCCTCCAGTCTTTAAAATCGGGCTCTCCAGCCGACCCGTGCCCTGCTCGAGTGCTCTTGGAGGTGGCGGTTACAGTCTGCAGTGAGATTACGCAGATAGTGAACCTCTCCCTGGCTACAGGCGCGGTTCCCCAGGTCTGGAAACAAGCCAAACTCCTGCCGCTTCTGAAGAAACCAGGACTGGATGTGTCGGTTCCTGGGAACTACCGACCCATCTCCCTTCTACCTGCTCTCACGAAAATCTGTGAGAAGGTGGTTCTTCGACAAGTGGAGAGCTTTGTCGAAACATCTAATGCCCTCCACCCTGCCCAATCGGGCTTTAGGGCCGCATATAGTACCGAGACGGCCCTGGTGGAGATGACCGAGGCTATTCGGGAATGTTTAGACGGGGGTGGCAGAGCGGTCCTAATTTTACTGGACCTCTCTGCCGCTTTCGATACCGTCCCCTATGAGCTCCTCCTCGGTCGGCTGTCTGCCATTGGCATTGGGGGAGTTGTGTTGGATTGGCTGTCCTCTTTTTTATCTGATAGGACCCAGCAGGTCTGGATGCCCCCTCATGCCTCTGAGCCCAAGCCTCTGCTTACAGGGGTCCCGCAGGGGTCCACTCTTAGCCCCTTACTGTTCAATGTGTATATTACACCCCTGGTTTATCTAGCTGAACAGTTTGGGGCTAAGATCTTAGGGTATGCTGATGATACCCAATTGCTGTTTACCTGGCCAGACGATAATCTGGACACGTCCACAGTTCACCTGTGTCTGTCCTCGGTATTTCGCTGGTTAACACAGGTCCAGCTGAAGTGCAATGAGGACAAGTCCGAAGTGCTCTTTTATGGCTCCTTTCCCCCCTCATTTATGAGCACACTTTGGCCTTCTAATATTCCCAGCCCAAAAGAGATGGGGAGACCAGCTAAAAATCTGGGCATTTGGTTTACGGAGGATCTCAGATTTGAACATCATATTAAAAAGCTTACAGGCACTTGTTTTGCCACTCTGAAAATGCTCCGTAAATTCTTCCCCTTGCTCCCCAGGGAGGCCAGGGAGTCGGTTGCCAGGGCGCTCATATTGGCTCGCCTCGACTATGCGAATGCACTGTTCAGTGGCATCCCGGCATACCTGGTCAAACGCCTCCAAATTATTCAGAATGCGGCTGTACGCTTACTTTTTAACATCCCCAGATGGAAGAGCGTTCGCGTTGAGCTGCGCTCGCTTCACTGGCTTCCTGTAGCACAACGCATTCTGTTTAAATCTCTGGTGTTGGCGTTTCGTGCAATTCATGACCAAGGCCCCCTGTACTTGAGAAAGAGATTCACAAGATACACCCCGGCACGTACCCTGAGATCTGCCACTTTGTTTAAACTATCCCTTCCCCGTTTTAAACGTGCCAGACTTGGTGGTCAGTCGATATCCGTGGTTGTGGCCCGGGCCTGGAATGCACTTCCTCTCCATCTGCGCTCCACGCTGACAGTGGCTGCTTTCAAAAAACATCTGAAAACCCACCTATTCAAGAGTGTAGTAGAGGAGGGTTCCTCGATGTTCTGCTTTCTGCCTTTCTGTTTCCCTCTCCGCGCCAGGATACTCCCCAGTAACAGAGCGCGTTACAAAATGGTTTATACTATACTTATACTAAATAATTGCATTGAAGATTGTGAAATAATCTGTGAATAAACAAACAGGTCAAGAAAATAAATTTACTTGACTGAGAATATAAAAGTTTGTGTTGAATAATCACAGCTAGGGCAATCTGTTTCCTATATGACTTAGTTCATTAAGAGCATTGTCATCAGGACGGGGGCAGGAATGTTGCTCAAATCCTGCTTAAAAACTATCAATTTTAATAAATACATATCTAAAGCATCAAGTGGTAGCAAACCCATTTGCAATGAGCAGATTTTTCATTGAATGGCCACAAGATTTCCCACTGACATGCAGTTTTAGTGATAAAACTACATAGTGTCCTAATACTGTTTAGAAATTGAGTTTCTGCAAATATTTGACATTTGCAAACCACCAAGTAAAGTGCTCTATTCATTTACAACCTGTTTAAATCTTACATGTTAGAAAAAATAGACATCTTACAGCATTTCTTTCCACAATCATTGTCAGATAGATTACTTAACAAAAACCTCCAACCGTAATAAGAGAAAGAAAGGTAAACACAAATTTCCAGGATACGATAAGTAGCAATTAGTAAAAAGACAAAGTGACATTTGACACCTGGCCTTGAACAGACAGCAAATGTGTCAAGATGAAAACAAGATTTAAAGGTGTTTTAATTACTCATTCGTTTTTTGAATGATCAGAACACCTGCTCCATTTCAGTTTAAGTTCAATTGCCAGAACGGAGGAGTAGATCCTATAAATAGCTTGACCTGATAAAATCTGACTCGCCATAGCAAGTGGGCAAGTAGATTTTTCAAGGCCTGAACAAGATGAGAGGTTCAACATCATAGTAATTGCAATTTGGGGTATTATCAAAGTTAAGGTTTTCACAGGAGAGTAAAAGGTCTTGACAGAGACAATGTAGAAGGGTAGAGATCAACTGCACACACATGGCAGTTCACATGGGCTAATCAAGCTTTTTACATTTGTATTACCTGCTGGGCAGATCATGAATTGGGTGTGAAGTACAGCCAGTTCATAGAAAGCCATGGCATCTGCTTAAACCCATCTGAATGCCCCCAAGGGATAATAAGAAAATGCAGAAAGACCACTTTGGTACAGTACTGCTGTTCAGCACCTCATCTGATGCACAGGTGATGGGGTGAGTGGGATGCGGGGGTGTTCGATTGAAGACATTGAAAATAAGGTGTTTGGAAGGCTACGTTCAATTTGTGATCAAGAGCCCAGAGGGAACGCGGAACAAAGCCGGAGCCTGGTAAGCCCACCTTTAAGTACCCGGAACTCTAAGCTACCAATAAATGCCCAAATGGATAAGTTAGCAAGAGCAAGCTTCATTACTATGAAAACTTTGTGATGCATCTTCCCCCACATAGGATTTCCACACAAGGTCCAAGTTACTATCTCTTTCATACGGTCTAAACTTGATTAGGCCAATGGCCTCTACCACAGATCACCTCTGTAACCATGAAAAGACTACAATGAATCCAAAACTCTGCAACCAGGCTACTCCTACTCATAAAGACACAAGCCCAAATCTTCCCTGACGTAACCCCTTTGCCGCGGCCGCGATTTTGCTGCAGTGCGGCACTTCTGCAAAATGGGCGGGCCGGGTCGGCCGTTGGCCGACAGCAGCACTAGCAAGGTAGTGCTGCCGTCAGCCGATGGCAGCACGCAAGGGGTTAAGAGCCCTACATTGGTTACCAGAAGATCCACTTTCAAGCTGCTTTGTATTGCCCACAAAGCAATACATGGAACAGGATCCCTTTTCACCAGGAATAAATTCATAAAACACGTGCAAAAAAGAAACCTTTGCTACGGATATGCAACAGCCTCAAAATACCAGCACACAAGAAAAAAACATGGGTGGAACATCTTGCTCTTCTCAAGCAGCCAAACGTGGCATTCATTATATCCAAATATAAGATCCAGAGATAACCACCTAATCTTCAGAAGATTACTCAAGAGCTGGCTTCTCCCTATATGACCAGCATATTCAAAATAATGCAAATGTACAGAAATGCTATGCACAAGACATACATATATGTAAAACTTTATCATATCCATATATAGCAATAACATACAAGACGATGAGTGTATGCTTACGGGATTACTTCCCTATAATAAATATCTGTCACAGTGTGTAAATAGGATTATAGAAATTCTATCTATAAGTGCTTCACTATTTAAATATTGGTGAAATATACATTTCAAGTTAAAGAGTCAAGTATATCAAAATTGCAAAATAAATATATATATATATATATATATATATATATATATATATATATAAAAATAGACTAATCACAGTTGAGTTATTATCAGGTATCTATTAATTCATAAAGTCTATAAAACGGATTACACCCCCTGCCAGAAAATTCAATAGTAAAACTAGAAAACTAGTAAATCCAATCAAAAGTTCCACAGTAAAACGGTTTCTCTAAAATCCATTACCTAAAATAAATAAATAGAAAAGACCTAAAATCTAAATTAATATATATACACATAGTTACAATTGATATTTAAACCCTGCACGTATAATCAATTCACATATCATATTAAATATTCATAGCAGCATAAGAGAACAAAGTAGACACAGAATAGTAAAATTATTTTAATCTAATTATGTATAGCAGATCCAAACAACCAACTATTTATAAAAAGTGAACCAAATCTTCCCCTGTATTAAGTCCATGCGGTATTTTAGTGTTAAGTCGAACTATGTATTGACTCTCCAATTGGCGTACTCTTTTCTCCCTATTACCACCACGGATGGATTAAGGGACAGAATCAATAACATAGTATTTAAGATCCTCCAGTTTATTCTGATGTACTAGTTTAAAATGGCGGGAAACCGGGTAAGTTGGGTCCGAGTTAACGATTGCCCGCAAGTGCTGGAGGATCCAATTAAAAACAGGGAGTTTTGTACTACCGACATAGACAAGTTGACAGGTGCACTCTAATATATAGACCGCATATTCTATTTTGAATGTGTAATAACCATTTATTTTGTTAGGCAAGTTAGAAAAGGGGTCCACAAAAAATTGTTTATTGACCCCAAACTTACATGCCCTACATGAAGTACACTTTACAAAACCTTTCTTATCTGTCAACTAATTTTACGGATTGGTCACTTCAGGACTAGTTTTTACCAAAGCATCCCGCATTGAGAGTGCTCTCCTGAATGTGATAGTGGGTTGGTTTAAAAGCTCGGGGGATAGTGTGATGTCAGTATGCAGGATGGGCCAATGTCTACTAACAATTTTCCTAATTGCCAGATCCTGATTACTAAAAGTAGTAATCAGTCTCACTGTGGGCTTTACACTTGTCTGTTCAAGAGCCTCATCCGGCGTGACACTATCATTTGAAAGATTACCCTTCTTTAAATTATCAAGGGCTGCTTGTAAATCCTTCGGATTGTATCCTCGGGCCATAAATCTCTCCTTGGATTCTTCTAGACAAATGTCTAAGTCCTCTTTCCTGCTACAAATCCTTTGAATACGCAGAAATTCCCCATAGGGGATGCCCCTAATAAGGTGTTTGGGGTGAGCACTGCTGGCATGGAGAATAGAATTCCCAGCTGTACATTTGCGATGTAACTTAGTACAAATGGTATAATTCTCCACAAAGATTTCAACGTCCAAAAATTCCACCCTACTGTCGCTAACCTGCGCTGTAAACTCCAAATTAAGAGAGTTGATGTTAAGTTTGTTGACAAACTCATATGCAGACTCCTTTGAGCCCTTCCATATGACGAACACGTCATCGATGAACCTCCACCATCTGATGACACGTTTAGAAACGTCATCCGCGTGCGTCTGCAAGAGGACGTGCTTCTCCCACCAGCCAACGTGCAAGCACGCATAGCCAGGAGAGAAGCACGCCCCCATTGCGACACACCGGAGGTGATGATAAAGTTACTTATTAAAAATAAAGAAATTATTAGTTAGACATAATTCCGTCATGCGGAGCAACATTTTGTTGTGTTTGTTGTAGCAAATGTTTCTGTCAGACAAAAAGTGCTTAATAGCATTCAAACCATCCTGGTGGTTTATGCTAGTGTATAGGGAACAGATGTCCATCACTAACAAATGATAGCCATCCTCCCATACCACTTCTTTAAGTTTCTCCAAAAAATGGCCTGTGTCTCTGATAAATGAAGGCAGATTAGAGACATAATCAGGGAGGAAAAAAATCGATGTATTTGGACATTGACTCTAGCAGGCTACCTTGGGCGGAGATAATTGGACGTCCTGGTACTGGGGTAACTTGCTTGTGCACCTTAGGGAGTAAACATAAGGTTGGAGTGATAGGGTAATCCGTTCTTAGGAAATTGTACTCGTCCTTGTCTATTAGACATTCTCTTTTCCACTGTGACAATTCTTTAAATATTTGATCTTTAACCTTTAGTAAGATTGGGAAAGCTACCTGCTTATAGCACATAACATCATTAAGCTGTTTTCTAGCTTCCTCAAGGTATGCATCACGGGGCCAAAGAACAATGTTCCCGCCTTTATCGGCCTTGTTAATTACAATGTTCTTTTCTTTATCCAATTTATCCATCAGGCGGGAATATTGTTGCTCCCTATATTGGCCCTTCCTATTTGTATAAATACATTTTCTGTGGAGGGTTTTAAGGTCACTAATAACACAATCCACAAAAATGTCTATGGCATCCCTTGCCATAATCGGCATAAATGTGGATGGTGGGCGAAAAGGAGTAAGAGCAGCGCTAAGCTAGAAATACCCATACTCAGCAAATCATCCAGTGTATTGAGAACAACATCCTCATTCAAATCAGCTAGAACATTTGCTGTGCACAGCGTACTGACATCAGCTACCTGAAACAAAGAACTTAGTTGGTTGACTGCAGAAATAGATGTAGCTTTAGAGTTTGCTTTCTTTAGCTTATGGAACTAAACTGATTGCAACTTTCTGATAAATTTAAAAATGTCAATACGAGATTGAACATACTTAAAATTACTTTTTGGACAGAAAGAGAGTCCCAAAGACAGAAGCTGAAGTTTATATATTTAAAAAAAAACTTTATTTACAGCAAAAATAGACAGCCTGAGTTTGTAAATATTTATCCATTTATGTACATATGAGACTTTATCCAGTACAGCTTTAGTTCTGAGTTTCCATGAGTATCATGTTCAAATCACTATGTATATATTCCTCTTTTGCATGGCCCTGTGGCTAAATTTTTATTTTGCTCCCACTGCAGAAAAGAAAACATATTTTTTTAATGAACCTCCCCAAACCTCATCAAATCACCACTATATGACTCATCCTATTCATCTTCCAAAATATCCTTTATCTGCACTCCCTGACACATTCTAACCTGTTTTACTACAATGAAATTCCAAACAACTCTTTCCAACCTCTTCCATCCTCTATCCATCGTTTCTCATTTTCATTCAACTACCAGGCTCGCTAACTCATCCTAAACCTCTTTTACCACTATGAACTCTCAAATAATCCTTTCTAAACCCTTCCCCATTCTATCCATCCTCTATCCTATCAATCCAACTAACAGAATCACGTCTACCACTCCCACTGCTCCAAATAACAATTTATATTTCCTCCTACTAATCCACCTTTGGGTTCTGGAGTAGTTTACTACTTGCTACTTGCTGAAAAAAGCTTCAACGCCTCGTCAGGGGTAGTAAGTGCTAAATAAATACAATTAGTAGCTCAGCAGTGCGGTCACGGTCTCTAAAAATTATATTAGGTCTACCTCTCGGAAGTGTGATCTCAGCTTGCCCCAACGGTGCGCTGTCAGTACTTTAGCAGTATTCTCACTCGCATCCTTGGTCTTAATATCTGCCTCTAAGCAATATCACTAGCTATTACCACATGCAGTGGTCTGTCACGTTATATGGGCACTCATATTTCCGAACAAACATTGCTACTAAGTGCCTTGTCATTTGAGACCAAGCAATACTGGCTTTTCAGCCGAAGACATGCTGGTCTTTGGAACTCTATGATATATTTTTCTCAATGTAAACACTGACATATATTTCCCGGAATGCAACGTGCTGTGAGATCAAAAGACTGGATTAGCAGACGGTGCCACAGATGACATGCTGCTAACCGTCAACTATAATGTATCCTGGAGATATTTTCTGCCAGTGACAGCCTCTCTATCATGTCAGTCTATTTCAGTGACACTGGCTCAACAGTGCTAGCCTTAGCCCCTTCTTTAGCCTGACAATCCTTGAGAATCTGTATGTCTAAAAAGCCTGTTTCATCAGCAGTAATGTCTTCGCAATGCCCGCCAGACTAGACAGTCCATACAACTGCCTTGGCAGGGTAACATATACTCTCATAGCAGCGCATGTCAACATGCAGTGTTAACAGCTGTCTCTGCAGTGCCCCTTCCGTGCCCCCAGCCCGCACCGCACACTCACGCTTTGCGCTGCTCGCCTCTGGTGCAGTCAGTGATCTTGCTATTGCGCTCCCTCCTACAGCTCTTCCTAGCTGTAGCTTACCGTCAGCTGACAGTGCCCTGGCAACGCTCGATTTACGGCAACGATCCAAGTGCCGCAAAGCTAAGCTGCTGAGAGGCAGGAATCAAAATAGAAGAAGGACCTCTATTGTAGAGCGGGGTATAGACAACGTAATAAAAAAGAAACTTGTATCATGAAACGGTTACAGTATCGACATTTATATTGGATCTCTTTGCGTTAAACTAAAAGTCATTGATGACACTGAAAAAAGGAATGAACTCATTTATCTGTAATAACCAGGATGCGCATGTCTTATATGTTCACTTTTCTTTTCACACAGGCGGTCTTTCGTTTGTCTCTTTCGTTAACAATCTCTCTCTTGCCAGGATCAAACATGGAGGCCAGTGGAAGGAAGCACGTCCGGGTAACACGTTGACGTAGATAACAGAGCGGTGACTGCTCAGGATCCACGATTGGCTCTGCGCTATGTCTGCCGGGTGCCGTGGCCCCGCCCTTAGCTCGCTCCGCACACCTCTCACTGACCCGGCGTGACTAGGCAGTCAGTGAAGTCTCTGAAGCTGCCGCCGGGAAGTAGAGCCTGTGCGGCCGGTTGCAAAAGAAAATAGGACGTCGAGTACGCCGTGCCCGCCATGGTGGGGGTGAAGGCGATCGGCACGGATGCTGAGTTCCAGCCAGAGCTGAGCGCAGCCGGGGCACGGCTCGGTGTGGTTAAGTTCACCATGCGAGGGTAAGGAACCCCTGAGAGCTAGCCATCCGCTATATCCTCTCCTTGTAGATGGCCTTCCTTACTCCCCTCATTTGCCTAGATCATTCACTGCATACACCCCTGGTGTGCAGCCCACCACTTTGTCATCCTGCCCGTAGCTTTCCACACTTATAAGACTCTTGGTGGGTGTCGAGGGCTTCGTTTCTTTTAAAAAAACTGACAAGTATCATACTCCAAATTTGGAGTATAGGGTGGTGGGATAAGATCTATTCGAGCCCTTGGAATGGAACGATCATTTGTCGATGACAATCTATTGCGACATCGCAATTTATCCTGTGCACCCTACTTCACATCCAAAGATGGCGCTTCTTTTATTCTTTATCTTATAGAGTGTAATTACACCACTAGCTTGCTCTTGTTTGAACCAAGCAATCACAGATCCTCTCAGCCAGGAATGTTTTAAAGAGTAAGTCTTTAATTAAGTTGATCTGCTCGAAGAACTGGATGGGAAAGTCTCATTCATGTATGTGGTCCAATTTCGTACGGTGTTCAAAGCCACTCGAAATGCTACGAACAGCACTTTAGTGACAGAAAGGACACCGTGTGCTGTTAGAGGGACACGCACGGAGCTGTAGCTCACCATCATTTTAATAAAAATCATTTTCTACAGTTAACCTGCTTACCTGTCATCCAGTGAGGGATTCTTGAAAAATTCGAAAAATGTCACTTGCATTTTTTTGATGCATAATACTCCCTTTTTCCTTTCCTTGAATTTTTCCCCCATGAAATTGCCTGTCTGCTGTTTTTGGTTTTAAGATGTTAGTTTTGTATAGAATTGAATGTGGCCATATATAATTCTATGTATGTCATATGGTTTTATTATGGAATGTTAGGTGGGGTCATGTTGAGGGAATGCAGAATGTTGAGTCAGAGGGAGCTGAGCTGAAGGACGGGAAGGGCTATTTCGCTCTGCGCTTTCCTCACCAGTGGACCTTATAAATGACCCCAATAAATAAACCGATTTTTATTTAATACCAGCTTGCTCCTTTGCCTAATTTCAATGGAGGCGAATCTTGGTCTTAGTGTCAGCCCATTGAGAGGGGGGCCAATGCTGTGTTTGTAGCTGATACGAATTTTCAGCATATCCACGTTTTAATCGGATTCAACTTCAGGATTACTTAATGTCATTTCAGTTATGTATATGTAGAGCCTTAAGGTGTTTATTGCTTTATAAAGCACCCGGATTACAATTTCCGACACCCCCTATGGCAACACCTTCTACGTTGGGATCACCACCCACAATCTAAACAGACTACAAATCATCCAGAACGCAACAGCCAGACTCATCCTCTTGAGGTGAGCACATATCACCCCCAACCTTATATCTCTCCACTGATTTCCCATACACAAGAGATGTCAGACCAAAATGCTGACGCATGCTTGCAGCACCCATCTCAACGTGGGACCAGCCTATCTCAACCCTAGACTAAACTTCCACCAGCCCATCAGACAGCTGTGATCTGCCACCCTCTTCTTCACTCCTCGGTATCGCCGTAGAAGGATAGGTGGCCGCTCCTTCTCCAACCTGGCTGCCAAGACCTGGAGTGGCCTCCGCCTCAGGACCTCCCTCACGCTACAAGAATTCGAAAACGGCCTGCTCAACTAACTGCACCCAACAGCAGAATAACTCCCGCCCCCTCCCTCGCACTTGGATCCCCTCTCGGAGTGATAAGCAGCACTTAATATATCTCAGGCTTCGAAAACTCAGAATTTTTTTTACTAGACCAGCAGGTCTAGTGACTTAAATAATCTACTCAACCTAATTGTAATGCTCTTAAGCCATAAACTAGTTTCAAATGATGTGATCGCTGGTTAATATTTTAATTCATTGTGCCGCCATTTTCTAATTATAACATATGAGTGTACCTTCAAATATGGGAGTTCAGCATGACTTCAGTAAAAAAGTCTTTTGTTTGTTTTAATAGACTAAACTTACTCCCCATATATAATACAAATCTTGCCACATATAGGATAGACATGACCCCTGACTTGCCTCTTAGTTCATTAACAGCGTTGTAATCAGAACGGGGCAGGAATGTTTCTCATATCATGTTTTAAAAACTATCACTTTTAATAAATACATAACTAAAGCATGAAGTGGTAGCACACTGTCATTTAAAATCAGTAGATTTTACACAATTTCCCACTGACATGCAGTTAGTTTTACTGATAAAACTATATAGTGTACAAACAATAATGTTTGGAAATAGAGCTTCTGCAAATACATGTCCTTTGCGCATCCCCAAGTAAAGCTTTCTGATTTGTTTTGCTCCTATTTAACTCTTTTCACCACACTTCTTAATTACAAAGCAAATATGCTTTAGTAATTCCAGAAGTATTTTGAAATATTTGTAATGTTCATTTACAGGCTATTTATTTAAATGTTGTGTTAAGGGAGAAAAAACCTGACATCTTAAGACATCTCACTTGACAAAAACCTCTAACTCTAGTAAGAGAAAAAAATAATCTCCATTTTCCAAGCAGCAATAAGTAAAAAGACAAACTGACATTTGACCTCTTTACTTTAACAGGCTGCAAATGTGTCAAGATCAAAACAAGATTTATTGGCATCTTTTTTGCTCATTCACTTTCTGAATGAACAGAACACCTGCTCCTTTTCAATTTAAGTTCACTCACCAGATGGGACTAGTTGGTGCTAAAAATAGCTCGATCTGATAACCATTTCACTCGCAATTGCAAGTGGGCGAGAAGATTTTTCGAGGCCAGTAATCCTATTTGATTGGTCATAGTCTGTCTGTATTAATTGCAATAGCTCTGTAAGTTAAGGTTTGCGGTCTGGCAGAAGGGTCAAAAGAAAGAAAGCTGGACATTATTATAATAGCTAACAAGGATGCCGTTTAAAGAAATGAGGTTGAATAGCAATTAAAACCGATTAAGTGAGGGCCTTTCTAGTGTGTGTAAGAATTTACTTTTTTTTTTTTAGATGAAAATACAAGCAGTCTCAGAACTTTTTTTTTGGTAAAAGAAACGGAGAGGGGAGAAAAGGGTCAGATACAGGATTATACAATAGAGTTAAAGTTGGTAAAACTTTATTTGTCCATTTCTTTATCTCTCGTGTTATAAGTATTAATCCATTAGTTTCTTCATTGTGCCCAGTGACTTTATTTACATGATATATCTTTGGGAATACTATTCCAAAATAACAGCTTCCATACCAATGATCTGGCAGTTTGTAATAAGCCTTGTTTCCGCATACAAAATACATTCCAGGAAACACAGGTTCAGTTCCATCTTTGAAACCCCAACCCCAATTACCTTATAACTGTTTTCGCATTCACTGGAACCAATGAATATATTGTTATAATAACTAGTTCTTTCCCTGTGGAGACAGAGTTTCCCTTTCCTTTCGAAATCCAGCAACATAGCAGCATGAGACTTGCCATTTGGGGTGAACCCTATATTTTCAGCCCATTTAGGAATTTTAGGATTCTTTTCATTTGCCTTTCTTTGGAAATTCTCTCTCCTTTTCTCAACCTTATTCAAAAATATTTTCTCTTTTTCACGTAATAAGCATGTTAAATTATTCTTGTGTGCTTCAGCTATTTCTACTGTACCTATAGTTGGAAAGTATTCACCCATATAACGTGTTACATCACTCTTAGTATGTACAGGATTCAGGTTACTACGTATAGGAAGTTCAGAAAATATCACATCTGAATTAGAATAATACTGCAAGTGTCCTTTCTTATAGAATAAACTAGCTAAAATACTACATGAAATACCATATGTTAGGGGTAAATGATGATACGTAACTCCCTCGGCAACTGATGTAGGTAATTTCATACACACATAGCAATCTTCTATTTCCATAGCTTCTACATAGTGTACTAATAGATTTGCAAATACATTTAAGTGAGTTCTGTTTTTAATTCTAGTATAATGTAATCCTTCCTCATCTGATGCTTCTAAATCTACCTTCTATTGTTTAATGCTAAGTGCTTTCTCTTGTGTATCTATAGTTTCAGGCTCACTAGTGTTATTCTTTGTCTCTACTCATTATGTAAGGAATGGCTATTGTCCGTCCTAACCATACTAGGAGTACTATTACTATACTACATGTGCATATTCTACAGCATGTTTTCAAACAGATTCTTTTCGGTCTTCCATTAACAGTATGATCAGCCATTTCTGACCAAGGAGTCTTAACCCCTCTTTGTAGCTTTTACAGTCTTTTAACCTGTGAAATATTTCAAGTGGGTCTCACTTCTCCGTCAGTCTGATCAGCTATTAATTCGTCATCACTTATTTCTAAGTGCTCAAGATCTTCAAGGATGATGTAAGTCCATTCAGGGCCTCTGAATTTGTTATTCAGTCTTTTCAGTCGTGGACTTCTCCTTCTTGGTTGTACTGTAGATTGTTCAGCTTGACTTATTTCATTTACTTGTTCTGGTTCTTCATTTATTGTTTTTAGACGAAATCTCAGTCTTTTGACAAACCTAGTCCACTTGTCTCCTTTTCTGAGCCTCTTAGCTGGCACTGTGCTCTGACCTTCTTCCAGTGCTCTTATTTTCATTCAGTTGTGGCACATCTATTTCAATGTTATCCTCCGTATCCCTCTCTGTCTGACTTGGTCCAGGTCTTATTTCAGTTTCTTCTGCCTGGCACTAATCTGTCCTTGTTCAGGTATTTGTTGAATTTGACTTTGGTTTGATTCACCTACTTCCTCCTTAACACATTTTTCTACTCCTATCTGGCCCTGCTCAAGCTCTTTGAACCCTTGATTTTCTTCTGCCTGAGCTTCCGCCCTAATACCTATCTGTCCCTCTTCAGACTCTGGAGTTCTTGGTGAAGTGTCGATTGTCTGGGTATTTTTATCTGCGTATTTTTATCTTTCCCTATCTGGTCCTCCTCAGGATTACCTTCATTCCAGGTAAATAGGATGCTTCAACTGGACCTCCCAATGTGCATACTGCATAGGCGGCACTCAAACCTCCTTCCTCATGTCTCATATACGAGTCATCCACAAATAGCTCATATTCAGAATTTATTAATGGCTCTTCTCTTATGTCTGGGCGTGGTTTTGTACGGTATTCAGTCAGGTCGATACAATCCAGTTCGACTTCTCCCTTCACTTCTTCAAAGTGTGAATCCGGTAGCAGGGTTGCTGGGTTCAGAATATTACACCTGGCAATGGTTACATTTCCTGCACCTACAATGATTCGCTCATACTTAGTCAGCCGACTAGGAGTTAGGTACTGAGTCTTGGTCCTTGTTAACAAAATAACAACTGCATGTGGAACATACACAGTCACTGGATGTCCCATAATAATGGACTCACTCTGCTCAAGGCTCATGCAGGTTGCAGCTACTGCTTTCAGGCATCCTGGCAATGCAGATGCTACTGGATCCAATGTAGAAGAAAAATATGTCCCAGGACGTCTCATTAGACCGTGAGTGTGGGTCAGAACTGAAAGTGCACAATTATCTTGTGTATCACAGAATAGTGCAAAATCTTTTGAATAGTCAGGCATCCCTAATGCTGGAGCTGTACACAAACGTTGTCGTAATTTCAAGAAGGCAGTCATGCTTTCGTCATCCCATTCTACTGGGTCCGTTGCTCTCTTCTTTGTCATTTGTATCAATGGTTTTGCTTGGACTGCAAATCCCAAAATCCATTGCCTTCAAGAACCTACAACTCCAAGAAACATTCTGATCTCTTTCTGGGTTTGAGGTAGATTCTTGTTTTTGATTATTCTGATTCTTTCTGAGGTAACCCTTCTGACACCTCTTTCTGTCTGGTGCCCTAGATATTTTACCGATGTGGTGCAAAATTGCAACTTTTCAGGTGACACTTTGTCCTCCTTCGCCCAAATGATTCAGTAAAGCAATGGTATCAACAACAGTCATTTCGAGTTTTAGACGTCACCAATAGGTCGTCTATATACTGGACCTGGACTGACTGTCCGGGCAGTACCAAAGATTCAAGGCACTTTTTCAATATCTGATTAAAAATCAATGGACTCTCTGTATACCCCTGAGGAACGCGGTTCCAGACGTACACATGACCGTCGAATTCAAAAGAAAAAATAAATTTGCTATCTGGGGGTAATGGAATTGAGAAAAATGCGTGTCCTAAATCTATTCCGGTGAACCATCCAGCTTCCCATGGTATCTGATACAGAATCACTGCAGGATTTGGCACAACTGGACAGCATGGGACAACAATCTTATTAATTTTGCGGAGGTCCTGTACGACCCTGTACTTCCCGCTCGGTTTCTTTATGCCAATTATGGGCGAATTACATGGACTGCTCATTCTTTCATGTAAAATGCCTGTTTCAACCAAACGCTTTATTTCTGCCGCAACACCTGCTTTTATTTCTGGGCTCATTTTGTACTGTCGAATATTTGGGTAAACTGCACCTTCTTTTATCGTCACTTTAATTGGATCGACATTTGCCATTAACTCTACATCTTTTCCTGTAAAATCCCCCACATTAGGATTCACGGTATGCTGTAATTCTTCTGGTAGGTCCTCTACGGTTAACTTTTTATTTTCAGTTTGTTTTGCTAACATTAATTTATAGATTCCGTCTTCATCTGGGGTTTGAATTTCAACACCACTTGGGGTACAAAAGATGGTGCAATTCATTTTGCACAACAAGTCTCTGCCTAACAGGTTTGCTGGGCTAGAATTGCAAACGACAAATGTTTGGATTTCTTTAAAATGACCTATTCTAACTTCCATTGGTTCTGTGATTGGGGTACTAATTTGTTAATTAGAAACGCCCACTACTTGGATCGCTTCTCCCGAGAGGGGTAGGTTTTGAACGTCTGCTGTTCGCACAGTAGAACGGGTAGCACCAGTGTCCAATAGAAAGGTGACATCATTTCCTTCAACCCTTCCTTCAATGTATGGACCTGACTGATCTACCGGCAAGGAGGCGCCAAGTACGCACTCCTTGTCCTCCCCTCCCAGGCACCGTCAGTATGTCTCCTCCTCGAAAAATGTGTCGCTCAACAGAAACTGTGATGTCACTGCGTCTCTATTTCCACTTCTCTCCCAATTTGTGGTATCCACACTTTAGTGTTCTTTGCTCCTAAAATTTGGCATAGGCGCAAGGTGTAACTGGTTTTGTATTACCTGCTGCTGTTGCTTCCGTGGCACCTCTGCGACTGTGGATCCAAATCATTAGTTTGGACAGTGTTATTTTGTACAGCCTTACCCTCATTCTTCTAGTGCCCCAACTTGCCACACCCGTCACAAGGGAACCTCTCTATTGAACTTTCCCCTTGGCTTACCCCCATTACCATCACTTTGAGTCTGGTTATTGTTCATTTGACTTAACTGGAGTTCCTGTTGCTCTGCTAATTTTACTTGTGCCCACATTACCTTTTCCTTTATTTCTTTTTGTTTGTCAAGTTCATCTTCACAGTATTTTGCATATTTAAGAATTTCGTCGATCGCCTTGGCCTGCCAACAAATTTTAGGATCTTTAATCCATTGTGAAATTTCTGGCCTTAATCCTGACACAAACAGATAGATGAAATGCGTCATGTCTTTCATGTCAATGTTGTCCAAACCACTGTACTGTTTGAAAACTTGTAACAGTCGTTCATAATATGCATACCCAGATTCATCTTTATTCTGGGTAGTTCTATCTATTCTAGTTCAACCAGTTTCTTTGGAAGGTACTTTCCCTTTGAGATACAGTATGACTTGATTATATTTCTTCATTACATCTTCTGAGGGGGCTCCTGTCTTTGGGTCTCTAGGGTACTCATCACTTGGCCAATCAACAGCAACTTTACATTCTGTCCACAAATCTACAGGAATGACAATGTCAAACAACCCATCTAAATCTTTCAAAAGACATTTTGAAACCTTCACAAACCTCTTGACTTGTCTGTACCATTCTACAGGTTTCTCTCGAAGTTTTGGGAAATCATTAATTAAAACTTGATCAATCAGCAAGAATATGATTAAAATTGAAATGAAATGAGAAACATTCATTAGCATTGAAATATAGGAAGGGTGTAGAGAGGGAAATATATAATGACAAACCCACACTAATTATAGTTACCTAGAGTGGTGTGAAGACCAACCCTGGCCATGGGCTGGGATAAAGGACAGAATCCCAAGATGCAGGTACCAGCAAAAAAGAACAGGCGCAAACCAGAATCGGGACAAATATGGACCAAATTGGATCTGGACAGGACCACCTCCGGCTAGAACCGACACCCACAGCTAAAGGACAAACGCCTGCATTAGACTCTCTCTACAGCTAACAGTTGAACCCCAACAAGGTCGCAAAGTCTTTAACTAGAGTGCTCCACCAGCACCCAGTTCCCAAACCCCGATTGAGTTATCAAATCTTCTGACGGAGTGCTTCGCCAGCACCTCTGCTCCCGAGTGCGTTGGGTCAGTGACAGGTCAGCTATTCGGACAAGTCGGACAAATTTTGCTAACTAAGCCTACTCTAGTTATACTATTTTCCAGGACAGTGTACCACCCCTCCCAATGTTGCAAGTGTAAGGTTCCCCAATTTTGATTGGGCAAGAGACGGGGAGAGATCATCACACCATACTAAAATGAAACTTTTACATCTGAATATTCTATTGACGTTCCCGCCCATCAAATTTAATTTTCCCATGCATTTTTATTCCACCCAACAATGGATGTTCTTATAGTAATACAATGTTAACAATATTTTCTTCCGCTTGGGGTCAGCAGGTTAGATTCCCAGGCGCATCTTCTAGTGTGCTGTAAGCTTGCCATGGCTTCAATGTCAAATTACTTCAGCTCCTTCTGGAGTTTGACATGCAGAGTGTGGGTTTTCAAGATGGAGTTATAACACCTCCCAGGCCCAAGATTATCGTTACATGAAAATATAGAAAAGAAACAGTTTTAGAACACAGAATAAATAAATGTACTGTATACCACTTCTCTACTCTATTCCCATTACTTTATTTTAGGTATTGCGTTAATGATTAGGCAAAACAATTAGCATAGCAAAAGCAGCAGCAGTGCAAGCTTCATGCATGCTGTAACACAGAGCAGCCATCTTAGTTCTAGTGCGCAGAAGCGAAAGTTTCCCTCCAAGCCGAGAAAGACACCATGTCACAGGAGTATGACAGACGCATGTGCAGTAGGAACTCCCGCGTAGCAGCGGCCATTTTAGTGCAAGCGGATTATTGTTAGTAGAAACACATAAGCAAGCTTCTTCTAGATACCTAACATGTCGTGAAATGCAATATTAATAAGACAAACATGTTAGTACATTAACGTTCTGTCGAGAGGACTGACTACAAGCAAGTCCCGTTACGTGCGAATCCTTGCTCATCAGTGTCCTGCTTCATGATCGGGTCACCCTGATGCCTAAAAGTCATGGTGGCTCAACCATATTACAGGGAGCTCTTAGTGATATTATTGGTCAGGGGGAATTGAAGATTAAACCTCCACTGGCAGATCAGTTTCCCTTTATTCTTAGATCTGACAGGGATATTAAAACAGAAATACAAGGGTCAGTCAGGGTATTATGGGTCCTAAGACCTTAGTGCCAACATGTTTCAGTCCACTCTTGCCCCTAAAGGGTGCTGGACTTTCTTCAGGGCAGTGAAAGCGTCTTCCCTGGAAGGAACAAGGGAATTTCCCTGTACTAATATTTGTAAAGGGCAGATAACTGCTCCTTTTCACAAGAAGATATTATATACTATATATATTGAAAAAAACATAGGGTTTAGGGACTTGTATAAGAGAGTAAGTTTTGTGTTCGTATCTGTGTGAATAAGTGAGGTGGGAGGTGGTGTGTGTGTAACTGTAGGTGAGTGTGATTGATTCTTTGCATGACTAAGTAGCTGTGTAAGTATCTCTGGGTGAGCAGCGGTGTGTGAGTGTCTGTACAGGTGTATGAGTGCATATTATAGTGGCTGTATTGAGAAGTGACTGCATGTGTGAGGGACTGCATGTGTGAGTGACTGGATGTGTGTGTAGACCTAGGAATCAGTGAGCTAGCATGTAGTATCTGGTATTTGTGTGTCTATGGTTTTGAGAATGGCAGTCTGAGTGGGTGTATGTAAAGTTATATTAGGCTGTGAGGGGGTGCATCAGAGGATCACGTGGATGTCATCAGTGATGTAATTTGAGATGTCATCAGTGATTTCACTGACCATGTCATGAGTGATGTAATATGTGATGTCATCGGCAGCGCATTGCGGGGGCGCGAGTTATAGGTAGCTCTACTAACTATAATGGCCGATTTTTCTCTGGTTTTATACGAGTGAAATGTCTAACTAGAACGTCCCTGAATCCTATGGTTTTTTTTCAGTGAATTTCTATGGTTTTTTAATGCTAATTTCTAACTATAACGTCCCTAAAACCTGTGTTGTTTTTCAGGGAATTTCTATGTTTTTGTAAATGCTAAGAACTCTGCTTGGGGGCTGAAGTCCACTTGTGTCCTGAGGTCCTCATCGCCCCAACAGACGCATTTGCAGAGTGGTGTAAAAAGGGGCGTGGTCTCGGACCACCTCTCTGCAATCCAGCTCTCTGGCGCTTACTGGAGGAACCTGGTGGGCTAGTTGGCCCCCAGGGACCCTCAGTATTCAAGGGGACTTAATCCCCCAACTTAGAATGCTCCAGGGGGGTGTGTTTACAGAGTGGTGCAGGGAGAGGGCGGGGCCTCCAGGCAGCTGCAGGCTTTAAACAAAAAAATCTTTTTAGAAGTGCTGTGTGCCCCCCTCCCACCTTTCTTTTAGTATTTTTGGGGCCCTGAGGACCCCAACCTCCAGGGCCTGACCCTCCTTTTAAAAATAAAAGTTGGGATAAAAAACGGGAAGGAAGCCGCGCGTCCAACCCTCTCTTGGCCTATTTTGGCCCCGGGACCCTATTCCCCGGAGCCTGGCCTCTTCTTTAAATATTTACAGAGGAGGGGGACCGTGTGGCCCCTCTTCCTTGGTCCAATTACGGCCCTGGGGACCCCAAACCCAGGGCATGGCCTCTTCTTATTTAAATATTTACAGGGAGGGGGTCTCTGGGCCACTATTTGCCTTGGGGACCCCATCCCCTTAGGCTTAGCCATTATTTAAAATATTTTAATTTGAGGAGGGGACCATGCGGCCCAACACTGCCTGGTTTGAAGTGTTGGCAGCCAATCAGAGGCAAGCTTGTGCTCGGGAGGACTCAGCCAATCAGATCTCGCAATTCTCAAATATCGATATCTGTAAATCCTTAAATAGCTCAAAAAACTGCTGAACGGATTTACACCATTTTGAAGAAGTGGGCTTTCTGGGCCAAGAGCCATCTCGCTGCCAAATTTGGTGTAATTCCGTTCAGCTGTTCTGGCTGTAGCACGAAACTTTCAAGACCGTAGCTGACCTGAGTGAACCATTTGTATCTATCTATCTCCAGGTTCCCAGTGAACGACCGCAGCAGGCCAAACAAGGGCACAGACTCCAGTTGAAGATGCAATTAATCAGTTTATTGCTTTAGCATGTCAGGATGACTCATTTCGAACACAAGCCTGTGGTCTCGATTACAATATAAATATATAAATTCTATTATTTTTTGGGGGAGAGAGTTCATAAATACCCTGTGTTTTGGGTCAAACCTATAGATTTTGACGGTTGTAGGAGTATTCTTAGCATAGCCTCAGTGATTCCATTGAGTTTCTTCCGAGTTTTGTAGGATTAGCAGGTAGGTGAATTCCTAGTTGAATAATTTGTGTTGTTTGCTTACTTCTTTGCTGGTAAAGGCGGCTGCAGCTTCTGCAGCCACCTTTTTCCACCTCCAAGGCAGCCACTGTCATGATAGGCATGCGTTCATTGTAAATGGTAAGTGGTGGCAGTAGTGTAATCCTACCACCAGCACACGCACAGGACTGCAACCTACCATGTTTCTCTGAACCAGTAAGCACTTTGAATTGAGCTTCAAGAATCAAAGCTCAAATGACTTAACAACCTTATTGCACCCTACAATTCTATATGCTTTGCCTCACTATGTACTTCTAGAGTGAGTAACATGGTGAACTTGCGCAGTATACTTTTTCACCTTGAATTTGATGTGAAAAATTAGCACGCTGTATAAATTACAGCACAAGTGTCACTTTTATCCTTATAAACTAGCCTTGCATTCTTTAACCTTTTCCATGCGTCAGACGGCCCCCGGCGTGTGCCGAGGCTGTCTGATCTGCGTACTCGTCTGATTCGGTCGCACCCCGGCGCAATGTCTGTCCCTGGCGCAGCTGTTAACTGCATACAGTAGCCAGCTACTGTGTATTTATAATTCAGTTTTGTAATGATTAATAATGTATTGCTACTACAGCTGAACAGTATCCTAAACATTCTTTATACATTCTAAGGGTTGCTTCACTTGGCTAGTCCTCAGATATGTCTATTTACACTGATACACCTATATGTAAATTAAGATATAGTTGAATCTGCATGTTGACAACAATTAACACATGCTTGGCTTGTTTTTAGTTTGACCTTTATAGTCTGCCTTCGCATACACAAACATTAAGCTTTATTCTCCTAAGTAAAGCATCTACTAAAATATTTTCTGTTATGCTTGTTTTTAGGTCGAGCATTCAAGACCTCTTGTATATACTTTAGCATATACTTATATGTGTATGTACATTGTGGGCTCTGGAGATCAGCCCTAGGACTTTTCTGCTTCCGCTTAGGGGCATTTTTTTCTGTTCAACTGCCTCTATTTGACTGTCTTGATGGAAAACGACCAGCAGAGGTCAGTAAAATACCAGAATCACTTGAGTATTCTCTAGATTCCAGTCAGTAAGAATTGTCTTCCACGAGCACCCGTAGACAATAATATTTTTTTAAATCTGGTATTTTCAGTGATATGCCCACCAAAGGTCCTGATTTTCTATTAAAAACAGAGCTTTGGACTATACCATTTCCCACTTGGTGCTTACTTTCCCTCCATGTTAAAGAACAGTAGATGTTTCAGCGCCCAGGCATGTGTATACATATAAGGTCCCAAAGGCGAGGCCGATTGCATTGCAAATGCTTGTTTTCCTCCCCTTTACTCCTCTCTTGATGGTATCCTGCCATCGAGGTCTTTGCGGAATGTGAAGGCAGTCAGTGTACTGGAACAGTTTCCAGTATGGGGAAAGTTGCATGGCTTGTCTCAACAACCATCTTAGCAGTCTTGTCAACAGGGTATCTTTTATGACCTCTTCATAAAAAGCCTGCAACCCAGCTTGGAAAGGCAGCCTCCAACACCAAACCATGTCACCATCGTGAGTTTTGCCATGGTGAGCTAGGTATAGCAGAACAGTGGACCCCAGACACAAACATATCAGCCATCCTAAATACTGAATAGTTGTTTATTTGTAACTAAAGAAAATAAAATCAAACTTATTAACAACAACACAGTGGGTGAAGGTGACAAAACATGCTCCATTTTAGGTGATACACTTGGAGGTCAAAGTGCGTATTCAAAACAAGAACGTCACGGCCCATTACAAATTGATAAAACGGTGCAAAAAAGGTCTGTAACAGTCGACATTTCGTTCCCTTAAGTGAATATCGTGGTCATCATCAGAACTCAAAAGTTTTTTAAGAGCCTGAAAGTTAGATGATGAAAGCTTCAAGGCGCTCCGTGTAGAAATACTGTAAATTTTGAAAAATCTGTTGAAAATGAGCCATGGTGTTCTTATTTTGAATACACACTTTGACCACTATTTATGACATGAGTATATCAGTTAAAATAGAGCATGTTTTGTCACCATCGCCCACTGCGCCATTAATAAGTTTGATTTCCATTTGTGGCGTATTTTCTCCTTTTAATTTGTGCTGCTCCTTTCCTCTTGTTGTCCATGTTCCTTCTAAACTCCCACCCTCCCGTGTTGCTTTTCACCTCCACATCCTACCCTCTCATGTATGTTGCCCCCACCCTCCTTAAGATAAAAGCCCAATAACACTTCTATTTCTTTTCTACCCTCTTTTATTGCTTGTTTCCCTGCTTCCTGTTGTCCGTTTCATTCCACTCTACCGCCTGTTGTCCATGTTGCCCCTCCTCCCCACTCATTCAGGGCTGGATCAAATATACTCGCCCAGCAATGGCGAGTCAGGTCGAGCTATTTTTAGCACCTACTAGTCTATCTGGGGAGTAAAGTTCAGCTTGAAAGGGACAGATGGTTCATTCAGAAAGTGAATGAGCTATTTATGGGCCACCTCATTCACAGTGTATAAAGGGACCTGTACTTTTGGGAATATTTGCTACCTTAGCAAAATGAGTTGGGAGATTCCGTATTCATATGTGAAGTGTTGTCACCTCTGGAGCGTGTCTGTTACTGATATTAACAATCTTTTGGTTTTTAACTAATTTTGGAGCATATAATATTTTGGGGCTACCAATAGTGATTTAAACGACTCAAGCATACTACAATGAATACTGTTCTGAATAAAATTATTCTTTATTGTAGTAATAACGTTCCACGGTTGTGGAAGTACCCTCCACGGGGTTTCCTCTACCCATCACTGCATTGAGGTAAGAGGTATAAAAGGACTGGGACGGTCAGACTGTCCTGACGAAGACCGGTGTGACCCACTTAATCGAGGGCACGGATTTACAGTCGAAACATGTTGAGCACCGCAGAATAAGGAGTAGTGTTTGTGGACCTTGACTCTCTGCCTAAACACAGATACATCCTTCACTCTAACTTTTAATCCTGACCTTGGGACCCTGGAATAAAGTATTGGTGGGTACCCGTGAGCCAGTTTTAATGAGCACTTTCTAATCTGCACATTTAGTCTATCACTGACCCAGTCCGGACGGACAACACCAATTTATGTGATCACTGTGTGTCACTTATATGTTGTTTGTATTTGTTGATCTTGAGTAGTGTGTGTCTTTTTGTTTTTTTGTTCCCCCACCCCCCTGTGCTCCGCCCCCTGCGTGGCTACGCGGGGGCGTTTTGTAAGCAGACCCGACGATGAAGCATGTCACGCACATTGTGTGTGAGTGAGGGCAGTTTTTTCAATTGTTTGTGACTTTTTAGTCCTGTCTTTGTATCACTTTATCTGTTGTTCCCCACCCCCTTTTTGTGTGTGGATTATATATCTTTGGGGGTTCGTGGGGTGGTGGAACTGTTCTTGAGACCCTCTCTCCTCTTTTGTGATTGATGCTATAAAGATGCCATCAAATCTCGTTTTTATCTTGACACGTTTGCAGCCTGTTCAAGGAAAGGGGTCAAATGTCAGTTTGTCTTTTTACTAATTGTTGCTTGAAAAATATAATTTATTTTTCTTTCTCTTACTGCAGTTAGAAGTTTTTGTCAAGTTAGCTGTCTCGCAATCATTGTGAAACAATTGTCTGTAAGATGCAAGTTTTTTCTCTAATACAACATTTAAATAGCAAGTAAATGGATAGTACACATTTCAAAATATCAAGAAATACTTAATGACATTTTCTTTTGTAATTCTTAATTTGTTTTACAATTAAAGATTTAAGTAGGAGCTAAACAAATAGGAACACAAACCATGGTGATGTGCAAATGTTTTTAAACATGATTTGAGGAATATTCCTGTCCCCAGACCTGATATGATGTTAATAAACTAAAAGGCAAGTCAGGGGTCATGTGTATTATATATGTGGCTAGGTTTGTATTATATCTGGAGAAAAAGTATATAGTCTATTAAATAAAATAAACGTTTTTTTGTACAGCAGTATTGCCGTACTGGCATATTTGAAGTTGCTCTTGTATGTGATAATGAAGAAAATGACTGCTCAATGAATGAAATTATTTGCCCACGATCAGATCATTTGAATCCAGTTTATGGGTCAAGAATGTTATAATTGGGTCGATTCGAGGCCTGCTCCTGTTGTCCATGTTGCCCACCTCCATGCGAAAACAGTTACATGGCCAGCAGTGGCGCGTCATATTACTTTTTTCTAACTTTGTCATGCTGCACATTAACTGCACTGCTATACAACATGGCTAAAAGACATTGACAAAGCCAATAGCTCTAGTACAAGCGAGACATATTGGCTTTGCCAATGCTTGCTCTGTACTGTTGTATTTCCTAATCTCATGTGGGTTGGGAGTATATGGTTATGACTTTTTTTTATTTACTTGTTTGAGATGTTGGTGACTAAAAGTTTATTTGGGATTTGCATAGTGCAAAATCCTTCATTAGTATGAAATTGCTTTTGGGTGTTCTTCATACATATATTAAAAATGTCTATTACTCCTCCTTAGTCATATTTTACTATTTTCCCGTCACCACTGTCTTGCAGCAAATAATGATAGCGGTACCCAGGACCAAGTTTTCTGTGTCTTCGCAACATGTGAAGAAAAGTACCTTCCGATCTTCTCTTCTAACACCATCATGGTTAGTGGTTAATCCCCAACTGCCACATGCCCTTAGAAATCCCAATGGGGATCCAATCTCTGAACCTTTCTACCACATTGTAAACTATTCTACCAGGGTGACCATTTCCTTCTCCTCGGTTGCTGCCAAACCAATCTTACAGGCTTATAGTACTGTCATGGTGGGTGCAGTAAAAGTTTGAATCTTCCTTCGTGAATAGCTTTGGGTATATCCCTTCGCCCCTTACATGTTCTTCTCTATATACAAAGATCGTTGCTTTTGGGAGGAGAACTCCAAATTATCCAGGGCCTACTCGTACATGGAAAAGTAATCCCAGCATCTTTTATCCCCCTGGTCAAGTAAACTGTATCCTTGAAATTCCACCATTCTAGAACTGAGCATACTGTACTTCCTCAATTATCCACCAAAATGCAGCTTTATTGTTCTGTCATTGTAACAACTGGTAAAAATGTCTGGGATGTGTGCTCCTCCTTAATACCAGTTTAACACCTGAATATAGCTATCGGCAAATAAAAGGTGAGTGTAAACCTTTTGCAAAGAATCTGCCGTTGTACTGAATTACATGTGGCACGTTTGTTTAGTAACTTTTGATCCGTTTTAGAAGCTAAAACAATTATTTTTGGCAAAATTATTAAAAATTTTGCAGCAGATGCTGGATTATATGTAAATATAGCAAGTTCATGATTGACTAGGAAACTTCGGACGCAGACTCGCATGACTCCAACAGCCTTGCACATGGCCACATATCTTAACTGGGCCAGTGCATTCTGCTTTTGAAACATGGCGACTTAACTGTCCCCAATAAAAAAAAAACTGGAAATTGTATACAAGTAGTCTTTTCAGCATGGGCCAATTACTGCTCCGTTTATTAATTTGCCTGTTACAACTACTGTGTCCAATGTACAGGTCGCTGGTTGGAATCCCATTGTGTTGTAGATTGTGGAAAATGCACCTTTCTGCACATCGATGGCCTCTGTGTGGTTGTTTCAATGACAACCAATTTGCTCCTGTGTTTCAGTGCATGCTGAACACCTCATTAAGTGTTTGTTTTGCTGTATAAAACTTTAAAGTGACACATTAATTTACTTCCCCTCGCAGATGTCCTCCATGTTTAAGGATAGCTCCTGCGTTCAATGCTCTCAGTAATAAATATCCCCAAGCTGTCTTTTTGGAAGTGGATGTCCACCAGTGCCAGGTAAGACGTTTTTTTGTTTATATAAATATTAGTACTGCTTTAACCTTTTGAAGGGCTTTTTTTCTTGTTAAATAGTGAGAACATTGTATGTGTGTTCCAGGTGAAACTTTTTTTCCCTTCCTTTCCCTCCTCCTTTTTTTGTTTGTTTTTCTTTGCCTCGTGTAATTTTTTTCCATTGTTTATATTGATATACAAGAATTAAATGAATATACGTTTCAACTTCATTACTGTATCTCCTCTTAACACCATAGTGTGTGGTAGTATAGTATTTCTGTAAGTTATTTGTTAAGTTATATATAGAGGTTTGCCATACCTGGCTCAAAGTTTTAGGAAGACAGAATTGTTAGATTCTGGAAAGGTTTAAGCCCCCCAAGCATCTGATCAGCAGCTGCTACTTATTTAGACATTGCTTTCTTTCTTTCACTTTTAGCAAAAAGGTTACTTTTCAAAACTTATGAAACTTGGTAGAGATATAACTATTTTTATCATTCTGAGCCGTCCAGCTGTTATTCTTAGCTTACGCTATTTGTATTGTTGAAGAGAAACCGAAGATACTTGTAAATTATTCTCCCAGTGGTGTATTCCCTCCTCCCAGTTCCCACTCCCTTCACCCTCTGATCATGTTGTATGCTCAGCAACCGTTTAGAGTGTTGACTTGAATGTAATTTAGAATGGTGATGTGAGGGAGTCACGAGATGGCAATTGGAAAGGACTTGGCAGAGTGGAGGCACTCTACTTCTGACAAATATACGTTGGAACCTACCTCCATCCTTAAAACTTACTACATATTTGCCTACGAGTACGCAATCTTTGCTTGGTACAGCTGTGTGCCTCTACCCCAGATGTATTGCTCTCTGCCAATGCTGCCTTGCTATGTGGCTGGTCTTCTGTGAAGCACTCTTCCTGTACTATGACAATAGTGAAGACTTTGTAAAAGGTGGCGATTTATCCTGAGATCCAGCAATTGAACATGAGGGATTCTTTCTAGCTATGTCATTTTTTCACAGGCTGTAGAGATTGCACCATCCTATAACAAGGCTTGGAAGCATGGGCAGTGTGACTGAGGGAGACACGTGGAGTCCTCTGCTTGATGCTGCTTGGTGTGGCCCGCCGTGATTGTGTTAATGCTGAGGAGGCTGCACACAGATTCTTGTGACTGAGGGCACTGGGATGTCATGCTTAATTATGAGGACAGTTGGGCCGCTGCTACAGCTGGAAAGTTTGTGCAACTCTGGACTATGACTGCAAGGAATTACCTCTTCGTCGAGCTCAGCTGCAGGTCTTGCTGACGGGCTCCGATGTGGAATGGGAATAGCGCACCACGCAGATAGGGTTACTCTGACTCTTGAGGGCTATTTCAACTTAGTCAAATCTGCTGCTTCATCGGAGTGTTAAGCTGACGTGCAGCATAGATGGGGCTCCACAGTCATGTGAGAGCTTACTCTACTCTGCCTTCCAGGATCTGCTAAAAAGAAAACATAAAGGGGTTGGGCCTAATAATCGTCCTGTTAGACTCAAACTTATTCTGGACAGTTTTGGACTTCAAATCTTAACTATTGACAAGCACAAACTGCTGTGCTCTTTGAGGAAACTTTTGTGCTATCGAGAACATTGTAGATACAGTGGGTACTGAATACGCTATGACTTTGGAGGGACAATTGGATGACAAGAGTATCTCCTGAATAATTTCCACTCTACTTTGACTAACTCCATTATAATTTATACCTACCCACTGATTCCAACCACTGCTTCAGAACTGAATGACAGATGTTTTATATTATTTCTGATTCACCATACAATATCTTGCTTTAGTTTTAAATTCTATGTTCTTGGTTGGTTTTCATTTTAATGTTTCAGGTCTAAGAATCTGTTTCCAACCGTTTGTACAGCACTCTGATACTCTTGGGTCACATGTTTGCGCTTTTTAAAACACTTTAAATAAAATAAATATACTGTAACTCTGATTTCACTTTATAATTTATTTACCAACTAAAAGTTACTATCACAGCTTCGACTATTTCTCAACCACCATCTTTCATTAATGAGATGAGAAACCCAATACTACCATTGAAGAGATGTGTATAGCTCATATTTAATAGCAATTGGTGGGGATAGATTATCTCCCTCACGTATTGCATAATATTGGAGTACAAGGTAGGAAAATCTGATGATCTACCTGAGCCAGAAACAAATGATTATGAGGATGGTAGTGACGCTCCAGGGGATGGGTTATCTGATATTTATCAGATTACTTTAAGGAAATTAGAATAACAATTCAGTCAAAAGATGAATGTAGTTCTGCAAAGGCTTAAGTTGGTTTCCTGATCTCAAGGTAAGGAGATGAATTTTGTAAATTATATTTCTGTACCAAGAGGTTTGTCTGCCACATGTAAATTTGGGTCTTTAGTAGGCTCCCTTATACGAGACCAAGTAATTAGACAAACTAATGACTTTAACCCCTTCGACGCTAATGACAAAGCCAGCTCGTCATGGGTGTTACCTGCCCTGCGCTTATGACGAGCTGGCTTTGTCATGAAGAGTGGGGATGAGAGTATTTCAGCACCCAGCGGGAAAACCCCTAGCAGCCAAGGTGTTAAGGTACAAGAAAAAGTGACGTCTGGAAATCCTGATTTACTTAATAATAGATATAGCCAAAAGTATTGAGATACTGCCGTTTGCATTAATTGAACATATCACGTGAACAACGTAAGTTCACAGCAGCGTAAATAGCATATATGGCTGACAAAGTGTGTAAAATAAGCGTAACAGAAAAGGGAAGTAAAAATATCACTCAGGAAAGGTGTGTAAGCTGTGATAACTATCAATTAGCCAATAACAATAATTGTTTTGCATGACGAGTAATATGCAGGAAGTGCAACAAGAAAGATAATTTGGCAAGGTTTGTAAAGAACAAGAATGTACACTTCTTTAATAATGAGTCCGAAAAAGAAAAGATTGTAGTCCAGGTTAACACATTAGGACAGATTCTAAACGCACTTATCCAGCAAGTGGCATATACCTAGATTGTGTAACATTCAACGTCTGTGTTGCAGACTCTTGTTCTCCCTACACCTTAATTGATGAATTAACATTCAAGAAGAAGTTTGCTGATAAAGGTGGTCTGTTTGTCACATATCATTAAACCAGAGATGTATAATAAGGTTCCCATTTTCTTGGTAGGAATGTTAATAATGCCTATAACATTCAAGAGCGGAACTGAGTTGGAAAAAGTATACATTTTCAAAACCAGGGTCTAATTTGTTTGGTTAGAAGCACCAGAAAGACTTAGGAATTCAAATTGATCCTAAGGTAAGTTTTTCTAGTCAACTTATCAGTAACAGAAGTGGAAGTATGTGAAGAATTCCCCAAAGTGTTCAGTGAGAGACTGTGTTTGTTAAAGAACTTCCTACGTAAAATCAGACTGATACTAAACGTTAATGACTTGGTACAGACACAACCGATCCCTTCACTAAAGAGAGAACTCCTTAGGAAGGTAGTAGACAAACTAGAATCACAAGGAGTCATTAAAAATATTGAACGCTTAGAATTACTGGTCCCCATAGTGATTACCTCAAAAGTGGGAGGGAACCTTATAGGATTGTGTGTGGACCTACTCAAATATTTGGGTAGACAGACCTCCTTTAACAAAGATTAATACATGTTGAGCCGCATACAGGAAGCAAACATTTTAGTGTACTAGCTCTTCCATACGCTTCTCGCAAAGATCTATGTTTCCAGGACATCATTGTAATAATGGGAAATCTGAGAATGAGCATAACTCCATTCTGAAAAATGTTTTTTACTAAATAAAAAAAATCAGGATTTATTCTAAAAATTGAAAACTGTAAAATAGGGGTCAAATCAGTTGAATACCCTTCCCACACAATTTTAGAAGAAGGGGTAAAACCCAAGTACAATGTAGTAGACACAGTCATACTTGTACCTTTGCCCACTAGCAAGGATGAACTAAAATCATTCCCAAGTCTAGTGCAATACATGTGCAACTTCATTAAAACTTTTACTGACTTGATACACGCTTTAAGAATATTACTTAAGACGGGAACTTCATTTAAGTGGACCGATAAATTTCAAACCTTTGGCAAGGTGAAGGAGGAAACCATTGATGCCCCTAACACTGATAATTGTGAGGTCAAACGTGTTGTCCTGATTTGTATAGCACATTAATCACCCAAGAGAATATCTAGGCACTTAGGCTAGGTGTGTGGTCCCAGGGTACTTGTATGAAGAGCCAGGCCGTCAGCTTCTTGCGGAACTCAAGAAGTGAGGGAGGCTCTGATGTGTTAAGGGAGGTCATTCAAAGTTTTGGGTGCAATGTAGGAGAATGAGCAACCTCCAGTTTTGCTTTTGCGTTCCGTTGGTGAGTGAGAGTGAGGGTGTATTTTGGGTTGGTGAAAGTGTATTCAGCTGTTCAGGTATTCTGGCCCACTGTTGTTTAGGGCTTTGTATATGTGCATGAGAAGTTTGAATACGCTGCTCCTGTAAATGGTGAGCCATTGAAGCTTCCTGAGATGCGCTGTGAGGTGGGTGCAGCGTGCGAGATAGAGTAAGAGTCTTGCAGCTGCATTCCGTATGGTCAGGAGTCTGTGTAGGAGTCAATTGGAGATTCTGGTATATAGAGTGTTGCCGTAGTCCAGCCTGCTGATGATGGGTGTTTGCATGACTGCCCATCTGGTGTTCTGTGTAAGTGACCATTTAAAGATCTTTCTCAGCATCCGTCAGATATGGAAGCAGGAAGTGCTCACTATGGTGACTTGAGCTGTCATGTAGAGCTTCTCATCTAGGATGATTCTTAGATTTTGTGCGTGATCTGTTGGTGTGGGTGTTGGTCCTAGCTCAGATGGCCACCAGATGGAAACGCATGGGGAGATCTTGTTGCCGAAGAACAGTCTTGTCGGAGTTGGTTCGCATCTAGTCTGCTACCATGGTCATGCTGGTTGTGAAGTTGCTTCTGGTGGTGTTTTTCTTGTCTGTCAGGGGTGAGTTAGGTGTCCTAGTATTAGGAGATGTAAGTGACATCTTGTGATAGGATGATGTTGGCGAGTTGTGTCATGTATATGTTGAAAAGAGTGGGGTTGGGGGAAAATCTCTGTAGGACACCGCCTATCTGTTTCTTGGTCTCTGATGTGAACTGATACAGACTGACACTTTGGGTACTTACCATGAGGAAGGAAGTTCCATTTGAGAGCGGACCCTTGTATGCAAATCTTGTGGAGCCTTCTTATAAGGGTGTTGTGGGAGACTGTGTCGAAGACCGCCAACAGGTCAGGCAGGATGAGGACTGCGGTTTCACCTCTGTTCAGGGTGTTTTGAATGTCATCGGTGGCGGCAATGTGGGATGTTTTAGTACAGTGTTCTTTCTGAATCCTGATTGAGTGTTGTCGAGAAGATGTGAAGCTCGAGGTGGGTTGGGAGTTGCTTGGTAATGGTCTTCTCAGTCACTTTGGCTGGATAGGGGAGCAATAAGATGGGTCAGTGGTTGCTCAGTTTATTTGGGTTGACTCTTGGCTTCAGGAGGGCGTTGATTTCTGCAAGTTTACATTCATCCAGGAAATTGGCTGACATGATGGAGGTGTTGATGTGGGTCAGGGTAGTGCTAATTGGTGATGTTCCCAGGTTATGGTTAGGGCATGGGTCTGTTCGGGCCCCTAAATGAAAGGTCCGCATGATTGCTGTTGTCGTTTCTAGTGAGGGTTGTCCATGCAGTCAGGTGGCAGTCTTGGTTGGTGGTGGGTAGGATAGCAACAAGCTTTTAGGGGTTGCGCTTGAGTGTGAAGATGCTGTAGATGTTTGTGATTTTTGCTCTGAAACAAGTTTGATAGGTTGTGGCAGAGTTGTTGGGATGCTGCGATGTTGACATTGGCTAATCGCGAGGTGAAATCCTTAACGATTGAGAAAATTGCCTTGCGCTGTTGGAGCTTCCTTTGATGCAGTTTGATTGGTGCAAGGTAGTCCGTGCTGTTGATGTCCTGTTGTCTGTGGAGCTAGGCTAATCAGTGCTGAGGGTGCGGAGCTAGTCTGCTTCTGTGATTTTGCCCCAGCTGCAGCTTGGAGTGCTGAACCTGGTAGGGGTGTTGACTTGATGTGTGTTGATTTGGAAGTGAATGCTGGAGCGGTGGTCCATGTGAGCTTTGTGGTGGAGATGTATTTTATGTTGTTGCTTGTTGTGAAGATGGGGGTCCCAGAGTGTGTGTCCTACGGTGTGTGTTGGTTCTGTGATGAGCTGGGCGAGTCCGATGTTGCTCAACTTTCGAGAAAGTGCTATGGAATAGGGATCATTTTGGTCTTCCAGGTAAAAGTTGAGGTCACTGAGGAGAATGTAGGCTCTGCAGTCGATTGTGAGTAAAGCAACAGTCAGGGATGAGGTTGGTAAAGGTGGCTCATGGTCCTGGTGGTCGGTAGGCGAGGGTTCCGTTCAAGCTGCAAATCTATGAAAAATGTACCCTGAAGTGTGGGTGTTCCGTGAATGGGGTGGTGTTCTCTGTGGATGTTGTGCATTTGATGAATTCCTTGTAGATGATAGCGAGTCCTCCTGGCTTGTGAAGGTAGTCCTGTTGAGCAATCTTTTAGGCTGCTGGGACTGCCGTAGCGATGTTGAAAGTAGATGAGGGGTGAGCCAGGTCTCTGTGATGAAGAGAATGTCTGGTGTTTTGCTGCTCTGAAGATCCTATATTTCGGTTGTGTGTTTGCGGAGTGATTATATGTTGAGAGGCCTTATAAACCTCTGATTCAAGCAGTAAAGGCCTAGTTGTGACTTTGTCCTAATTAGTTGATGGAAAAGAGACTTGAATCATTTGATTCTAGGACACTTAAAGATGCAAAATTTTGTTATTCTACAGTATAAATAGAGATTTTGGCATGCAATGTCGACCTGTGAGTTTTGCTTTTTACACTGATGTCGGATCATAAACAACTAATCCCTGTGTTAACCACTAAAGGCATTGACCCCCTCCACATATATATCTAAGTAGGTGCTAGGCATGCAAGGTTACAATTGTAATATAGATGAGGCTCCAGGGAAAAGGAACTATGTTGTCCACAGCTTGTTGCAAATGCCTGTAAATGACTGTACTCGAGAGCAGTCTGCCTGTTCTTGCTCTTGACATTAATTTATCTAGGGTTATAAACAAATATGTATTTGTGTTGATAGAGTATCATTCTCATTAGGTTACCACCAAATCTGTGAATCATACAACTTTCTCTTTAGGTCGAGCTTTGCGCGCGAAGCGCTGTCGCCAGCGGGGATTATTGTTGTGGGATTATTGTTGTGGGATTATTGTTGTGGGATTATTGTTGTGGGATTATTGTTGTGGGATTATTGTTGTGGGCTTATTGTTGTGGGATTATTGTTGTGGACTTGCCTCGGAAGTGGGACAGGAGATGGGTAGCGCAGCGCGATTGGCAATTTGAGCAGGGGCACACGCACGTAGAGCCACGCGGTGTGCACATCTCCTGTCCCGCTTCCGAGGCAAGTCTGTCTCCTGCAAATGCATTTTTTTTTTAATGCCCACGCGCGCTCCACACATACAGCATGCCCCACTTCCCGGGCGGGGTGGGCTTCCGTGGGACTTATCTCGGCGGGGTGCGCTCCTTCACGCGGGGTGCGCTCCTTCACGCAGGCTGCAACACCCGGGGCTCCCTCAGCTCAAAGGTGCCCCGGACACTGCTGCGCGCTCCATCCCCGCCCCTTCGCTGGGGCAGCCGCCGCGCTATACAAGAAAATGTAACATAACATAACATAACATGTCCCAGGCACGCATGCTCAGTAGTAAGCGTGTGTGCACGAGGAGCTATTTTGCTGCGCGCTTTCAGTTTCCCTCCCCGCCCACTTGTTTACAATACCGATCGCGAACGCTTGTTAGGAAAGGCTAGGAAATACTGATTCTTTCCTCAATAATTGCCAGTTCGACCCCGGATTGTGCTTTGCTTTATGATTGTGGTCAATAAACTGCCGGTATATAATGCACTCCGTAAGATAAGCACAGAAATTTTTTTATATCTGAAAAGATGGTGGGCGTACCTCTATCACTCCCTGATAGTAACAAAGATTGAAATGAAACTGAAATGTGTGGCTCACAAAAGGGCACGGGGGCAGCTCGCTGGGCGCTGCAGCGGGTCCCCGCGGAGCTCGGTGAGTGGCTTGAAGTGCTCTTTTGGAAGTACAAGTGACCCGGCCCGCCTCTAACTTGTGAGGGTACATTTAGCTATACACCTAAGGCCACCCTGTTGGGCTTTGATATTGCAGCCTCCCAGGCATACACAGAGCTCCAAGGTCGGCACATCAATCCACCCTACAATTTTACTGGAATTGGAACCTTTAACCTCGTCGGCTCGCACAGAGCTCTGCAGTCGGCGCATTAACCTACCGAGATTGGAACAGGTGATCCGCTGAGTACACATAGAACTCCATTGCCTCACCGCACTCTCTTAGAGGGACCTAGAACTAACCCACACACGCTTTCCTGCAGATCGTGAAGTGACTGGCTTCCCAAACGTAGTCTCCAGGAATCAGTCTTTCGCACCTGGGCTCCCTGGTTCAACCGCTGCGGCATCTTTTGGGTGGCCGTAGTCACCTTCTCCAGGGGCACTATTACACCGCAGAGGACCGCCGACCTCAAAGTCGGGGAACCAGATTCAAGTCTCGGTGGGGATGCTAAACATCCTGGAATTGTATAAAAAACTGCAAAAAGCACAAATTTCAAATGTTAACGACCTTTGGATGATGAACATCTATTCGACCATTCCACCTAATTCCCCTTCACCCACCCAGCTCTAGAGTCAACGAAAATCGGTTCCTACTCCATGAAATTTATTGCAGCAGGATAGGTTTTTCAGGGGGAGGGGAGGCAAAATTATGTAACCAATACAATGGCTCACGGTTATCTCAATTTGATAAAGAGATATGGGGGCTAGGGCCTTGGTGGTAGTGTTTAGGAATAGAGGCCGTGCATTATCTAATACAGATGTTACAGTAAGCTCTACCTCGCGGGCATCTTCTGACTGGTTTAGTGAGAAATTCCCGTAACAAAGGGCCCTTGACGCCGCCTCTCTCTGGGCAAAAAGGAGGTTTTCTAACCGTGTACCACAGTTCCGGTGAACTTCTGCAGACAGGCCTATATGTATGTAATTCTAAAACACACAACCAAGCTATCAACAAGGGGGGTGGGTCACGCACTGGAATGCGGTCATATGGCCAAGATCACACAACCTGTCCACTGTAGGCAGACAATGACCAGGCAGGGAAGGTGGATTCCCATCAATGAGAGATCTGCTACCTTCACTCCCAGATCCAAGGACAGTAGCTTCCGGCAGTCTGATATTTACACAGAAGCTGATATGGAAAGGCTGTGAGCAGAAGGGTGGAGGGAGGTGGGCTTGTGCATTGACAAGGCTGACAAAGAGAAAGAACCAGAAAGGGTGGGGGGGGACAGAAGAGAAACTGACAGGTGAGGAGTGAGGCAAGCAAAGTGTGTGTGTGTGTGTGTGTAAGACCGGTGGAGGAGTGATCGAGTGTGTGTGTGTGTGGTTAAAAAAGATAGAGTGAGAAATACGCGTTTGTAGGTGTGCGTGTAAACGAGAGGAAATGACACAAATCTGAGAGAGAGAAGCAGTCTTACCAAAGGTACAGAGGAAGGGGCCGTCTCTCCAATTCAGAAATCACCCATGTACTTCTGTACGCAATGTGCATCTCGGTCTGTGTGTTTCCGTCGGCCTGCTTGTGTACGCATGGCATGCATGTGTCTACTGGGTGATGATGGGTGACTGCAAATATGGTGTGGGGGGGGGGGGGGGCCTTTATCTGTATGCCTTGTCTGGGTATGTGTGTTTATCCGCATGCGCGCCTGTGTGAGCATTAGTGTGCTTGCCTTTTGTGTAGATTCATTTGTGTATGTCTTTTGTAGTTTGGTGTCTATACATATGTGCGTTTGTTTTGGTTTTTTGGACACTGAGTTTGTCTTGATGCAAGCGGTTCGGTGTATGCGGCTGGTGTGAGTTTTAGCGGTCCAGTGTGTGTGTGTGTGTGGGTGTATGTAAGGACTAGTGTATAGTTGTTGTGCTTTGGAGAGTTTGATATGTGTTGTGGTTCAGCGTGTGGGAGGTTGTGTGCGGTTTAGCGTGTGACTGTGCGGCTGGTGCACTGCTGCTGTTTGGTGCGTGTGTATTGTTCAGAGTGAGGGAGAGATGTGTTTTAGAGTGTGTGGCTGGGGGCGCTCATGTGCAGTTTGATGTGTGCGTTATGTTCAGTATATGGGAGGTTGTGTATGGTTTAGGGCGTATGCGAGATGAGAGAACTATTGAGCGACAGACAGGTGCCCCCTCCAGACTTGAAATTTAGACTATGACTAGGAGGCCCTTCTCTTCACCAGACATCCTTCGATAAACCACTGCAAAGCCCAATCAAGGATACCAAGCACTATGGAAATTCCACTACAATGTAACACACTACCTGCTTCTTCCCAGCCCCACTGGCAGCATTTACTAGTCTGTTCCTGGGGTAAAAGGACTGAGCAGCTGTCATTCAATGCGGCTACTGTTGCTCAGAGACTGTAGCAGGAGGCGCTTTCGACTAGATTCATCCATCTTTGCTCTTCTTGGATCGGATGATGTCACATGGTCGACGACCGAGCACAACCCAAAGGGAATGCTTATGAATTTGTACACAAGTAGTTCTGGGGCAGAAGCTCACACTTTGCATCCCAGGTCCACTTTGACCTTACTCACCATGTCCCTCACCCTAAACTAAATTTTAACAGTAACTCCCACACATTCTAAACTGTCCCCTCTCCTTTTTAAGTCTCACCCTCTCCCCTTTCAAGAGAAATCACATGAGGCTTTTTGTTCACCTAGCGAAGCGCCCCCTTCCCCAGAACGGACTCTACCATCACTGGATTTACAAATGTTAACACTATTTGCATTCGACATTACAATCATTTTAATAAATGTTTACAAAACATATACAATATAAAAAACAATGTCATTTACAAGGCCATTTACTCAAAACAATGTCACTGCAAGACCTATTGCATTGTAAATGCTTGGTATTTATTTGTCTGGTGCATTCTCCAAGGAAAGCATACCCAGTTCTGTTGTCTCAGGTATTGTTGTTTCAATTTGTCTCTGGTGAAAGGTACATTTTTAAAGAGTTTATCCATATGGCTCATCAAAACGCCTCACCCTAATGGCCTGATGAAGAGTTAACAAAATCTCAAAGGAGTTTTTCCAATTAGCTCATTAGTATTTGGTTCAGTAGACAAAGCTATAAGAGATTGCTGTGGTCTTATCACGATGCACCAAATGTTGTTTCTAGCATCTCCACTTTAATAACTCAAGGGAAGGAAACCTCAGTTTCTAAATTGAGGCCTAATTGACTCAATGGAGATAGTCAATTGTTGGTTGAGGTGAAATTATTGATTGAGGAGAGGATGTGGCTTAATGGCCTGAACTCACCTCCGAGCCTCTAGGAAGCAGGTCTGAGTCTCTGCGTCTGCATTAACATCCTATGACTCTGGGCAAATCACTCAATCTCCTCATGCCAATAATTCAGCTCCTTGAGACCCTCACGGGTGATTTGCCACACTTTACAAATCCACAAAATAAATTCACAAGCTGGTATGACAACAAATGAAAGCGAAGTGCTGGGAAGTGGGACAATGAGTAGTCCTAAGAAAACCTGCTAATCCTCCGAACATTTTTTACCCTTTTCTGTGTCTGAAAAAATTAAATTTGTCAAACAAAAAGTGGTAATCTCAGAAGATGGACGCACTTGGAGCATGGGCAGAATAGATAAATAACCTGTAGCCCAGATACCTAAAGTTGGGGGAAAGAACATACCAGCCAGGAGACCGGGGCCACCAACCGGTGTTCTAGAGAACTCAGACCTTCTACTTGGGCGGGGGGAGAGAAAGGGGGGGGGGGAGACTATCTGATGTACTAATAATATAGTACTATGCATTCTTCCCTTTTCCCTCTGCTTTCTTGGTTAAGGGGGTGTGTTGTTAACTATTTTCCCAGTGGTATATTCCCTCATCCTATTTCCCCTCTTAGCACGGTCTATGCTAAGCAACCGTATAGCATGTTGACTTTATGGTAATTTAGAATGTTAGTGTGAGGGAGTTACGAGACTGCAGTTGGATGACTGAGCAGAGATTGGACGTGCATTACTCCTGACAAAGAAACGTACTTTGTAAGCTACCTAAGCTCATGTGATTTACTACAGTTCTCCGTCAAATGAAGTACTTCTTGCTTCTTTAAAACTGATTTGATATTAAAACTTAGTGTAACAATTACACCTTTCTTAACCAGCAATGTAGTCTTACTTCATTATCATGTCTATTACCCATAAAATTGTTTGAGTGGAGTATAGGTGTTATTGTATTCTGGAATATAAATCTTTTTCTATTGCTAAAAGTTAAGCATTATTCTCATCATGTTCAACTAAGAAATCAAATATTGTGCCTTGTGTACATTTTACATTGTATACTCATGTTATTGTTAATAATCCCACGCATTTTTGTAAAAAGCATGCATTTGGGTAGATTTCATCGAGCAGATTCTATTTACATAAATCATGGTGGGCGGTAGGAAATTTGTGGATTCTTTCTGATTCTGGAAGAGTATGGCACAGTAATGCAAAGAAAATGTATGATTGTTGTCCCATTTAGATGTTTGCAGGGCATTTTGGGTAAGAAAACTTGTTAGAATCCACGAAAGGAACGCTACCCTGTACTCCCCTTGGTTTCTACTTTATGAAAATATTGAGTATTGATAGATTTTCCCTAGAGACAATGTACACACTACCAGAAACAGCCAGAAAATGCAAATATTACTTCACAACCAACTATTCATTAAGCGCATACACATACCGAATTGAATTTGGCACCAGGGTGAGTGATGGATCAGAATATAAAATGTTATTAACGAGATTTCACACAAAAAATGCACTGTTAATAGTAAAAAACCTGAGCCAATGACTCGCAGCTTGTGAGCTGTAAAGCCATGACAAGGCACCAACCTCTTTACAGGGCAGGCAAACTACTTTCATAACTGAAGCATACAAGACCATTCACACTGCCAGCCGCGGGCCCAGCACATTGCAACACTCACATCAACAGGCAGCGCCATTCAAGTGTCCATCACTTTCATACGCCCACATGCCTGACACAGCAACCACATCGGCTGATGGAGTGTGTGGAACACAAACCAATTGGCAATAGATACAAAACTATACCTACAAGCACAACAGCTCTAACTAAATACATCACACTTGTGCCAACCATAAAATCTGAACAAAAAATATTAAATGATACAGTCAGTTTACTTATATGCTCACGGTTGCAACCAAAAACTCTATTGCGTGTGGTACAATTTTAAAACATGTGGGCACACACAGCCCAGGGTGAGAACAATTGGGTCAGTACAAACGCCTCTCCTTTCACACAGGTCTTCAGGCACAGGCTCTACACTTCTTAGCTAGAAAGTTTGTAGTAAGCTTCCCCTTTAATTCTAGTCATGTTGATTGTAGAATGTTTCTAACTATGCTTAGTTACCTAAGAATGTCCTGTAGGCATTCTTGAGTTGATGTCTGTTAGAGCCAGCTGATTCCTATACTGGCTCTCTCTCCATGTAACTGAATAAATATACTCAAGACATCATCATTTGTATCTTCTGAATTACTACAAAGTTGTTTTTAGCTGTGGGAGGAAGGACATCGGGAAAGTGTCCATTTTTCAATGTAGCCACATCCTGCACCACTGCTTCTCTAGGAATTCTTGCCTGTTCCACTAAAACAAGGCTGCATATTGGAGACTGCTGAAACTGAACAAATGTCATCTTTGACACTGGAGAGCAATCCTTGAATACAACAAAGGCATTGTAGCTTGCTAAATGGAATAAATGGATAGCAAACTTCTCATACCAAACGTACTCCTTATGAACAGTACTGTAAGTTTCCAACCTCTGATCTACTCGATCTACATATACATGTGCTTATTGTAGTCTAAAATGCACAAAGGTTTGCACACTTCAGAAACCTAACAGTCACAGGTGAAGTACTTTCATCATGGATGGTAGTCAGCATATAAAGATCTCTCACGTTAGAAAATGTCATATCTAGAAGCTCATCACTACGCAAGGCTCTGCACTGTCCCTACACAAGTTTATTTTTTATCACAAACCAGCTCTTTTGGCTAACCTTTACGGTTAGAGCGGATTGTGCCTCAAGCAACAGTGTCCACTTGGAACAATTCCTTGAACAATGGCACTGTAGTGTAAAAGTTATCTACATATTAATGGTGACCTTTGTTAAAAAGTCCTCTACCCAGTTCCCACAAAATTTTCCCTGTAACTCCAAAAGTGGACGGACAACCAAGGGGGTCAATACTGGAATCCCTACCTATGTAGACCCTGAAATTATAGACCTATCCAGTTTTTCTCTCTGACAGCATATACATCTTAATTACGTAATGTGCCCTTCTTGCTAGGAATGTACTGCCTACATAATAATCAGCCCTTGAACAGGACCAAAGACTCATCGCCCGCTATCTCTTTCCCAGGCACATAGATCTCTGAAAATCGATCAACAAAGTGATCAAGTACAGGCCGAATCTTAAGACGGTCCCAATCAAGGTAATCTCCGGGCAACGTAATCGCATGATCAGAAAAATACAACATCCGAAGAAGAAGCAAACACCTACCGATTTAAGACTCGTGGTTACAGGAAATACAGCTGTTGCCATCAAGGGATTAGTAGACCAATATGAAGACAGCGATGGCTTCTTTAACAGGCCCATCAAGAAGGTTGAACCCAAGAAAGTCTTCAGCTCATCCAGATTTGTGTGAGTCCACCAGGCAGCTCTAGAGTGGGGCCTAAGTCTGGCACTATTGTCCCTGAAATACTGTTCAGCTTACAAATTTAGTCTGCTCAACAATCTCAGCCAAAAATACATCGTCCATAAACAACTGAAAGAGATTTATAGGCAAAATATTTTCACAATTCACTCTACACCCTGCAACACCACTAATGACAGGCAGCACCGGCTGCACCATGTTTGGGTCAACCCACAGTTGTGGGTAATTAGATTGAAGTAACAGGGACCCCCTGATTCCAAATGGAGTGCCTAGGACAGGGTAAATACACATGTAATAGAAAAATTCCTAGGCAACAAATGACCTGTCGGGAATCAGGTTAAACATGAACCCTTGATAGGTCTGCATGAATTGTGTAATCACAATACCTTTCCCACCTTGGCCCTTTGTGTACTTTTGTCTCATTTTGTTAACTAGCCTCAATGTACTACAGTTTGTATTTTGTTAGTTGAAATGTATATTACTTATATTGTAGAATATCTAGTCGTTCTCCTGAAGAAGGCGGTCCATCACCGAATTGCGCGTCGAGATCGATTGCGACATTAAATTCACTTGTTGAATATCCTGATCACCACTGTACCTATGTAATTTGATACTTTCTATGAAATGTTTTTAATCAATTATGGTGGTTATATCATGTTTTGCTGCAACCTGCTTTTTTATAAATTGTTTTTGAATATTTGATGTGTATTGTTTATATTTAAAATATATATATATATATATGTGTGTGTGTGTGTGTGTGTGTATATATGTATGTATATATATATATGTGTGTGTGTGTGTGTATATATATATATATGTGTGTATATATATATATATATATATATGTGTGTGTATATATATATATATATATATATATATATGTGTATATATATATTTTATATAAAAATTGGGGTGCTTGTCAGTATATTGAGGCTTTCCCTTTACCTATCAAGGGTTCATGTTTAACGTGATTCTCGACAGGTCATTTGTTGCCTAGGAATTTTTCTATTACATGGGTCAACCCACAGTCCAGTACTTCCAATGGGAAGCCTTACAACCCCGGCCTGCAATCCAGAAGCCTTGTGCTGCACTTTCGGCACATCAGTGTCCTCCTCTAAAACCTGCACTTTATCCGCCCTGGGAGTAGCTTCATCCACACTGAGAATAGCTTCATCAGATAATTCCTCTCTGACAGAAATTCACTGCCAGAAACAGCCTTCCTCCTTCTCAGATGCAGAGACAGTCCCATAATCATGGTCAGAAGAAGATTCAAAGCACACCAACATCCTGCTTAAGCGGTCATCCTGCGGCTAGCCATACTCCTTAGTTATACAAGTAACTTGACAAATAGGTCAACAGTACCCAACACTGTAAAAAAAAAAAAGAAGAAAAATCATAAACTAAATGTGGATTTATCAAACAAAAATAAAAACTATAGGCATATAGCAGTTGCAAGGTAAAGTCAATCAATGCAAAGCACACAAAGACCTATATCCTGGAAAACATTACCACTCACTTGCCAGAGGCAGCTAGACTCACCAGCACCTTCTCTGCACAGACTTGGCAGGCACCAATATCTCACTAAAAAAGAAAACAAAAGAAAATCACACACAAAGCAACACAACACACAACACACATTGTGCACAAATAAAAGTAAAAACAGAAGCCCAGTAGGCTGCTATTATTACAGCATTTCCCAAAAAAAATTCATGAAGGTCATTGATACACATTTGTAGTAAACAATATAATAAAAGTTTCCTTACCAAACACTTTCAACTAAACAAACTCGCATCCGGACGCCTTTGACTGAGAAGAGGACGCTACTTTTTCGCTCGGCACATTAGCCATTTACTTTGATTCTGGACGCTGAAACACAGAAAACGAAAAGTGATGTCTGTGCACATTGGACACAGCCAGCACGCCCTGATTAAGTTCTGTTGAACGAAACGCGTTGGCTGCCTAAAAGAAAATTGAATAAAGAAGAAAAGAAAAAAGACACAATACTTTTTGGACATTCTTTATTGATATGTACATTACTTGAATTTGGGTGGTGCAATCCACAGTGGGTGGAATTAAACAAACTTCAACTCTATCAGTGCCGAAACCACAAGCACATGTTGCACAAAAGTAAAACAAAAGCTTTGCACTAAAATGAAAAGTAGAACAAAAAAAAGTTATGATCACAAATAATGGCAAAACACTCATACCATCAGCCGAACTACATTTAACACACAAACTTTCCCTGGGGGCACATGGGCTTAAAAATCAAGGCCTATGAGGGACAGAAACAGCCAGAATATTCACCCCTCTAAAATGGGAGCAACCCAAGGGACAAATTCCTCTAATCATTGTGCTTAAAAACGCTCAAACTTTGTACTACCAGGATAAGATCTTATCGGCAAACTCTTCAGGAGAGGTATTTAAGATCACTAACAGACTTCTCACATCAGCTACTCCTATAGTTAGTACTAGTTCACCTCAAGCTAGATGTGACCTTGTTGCCAAATTTTTGGCAGAAAAGATTCAATTGATATACAAGTCACTTCCTACAGTCCCCCCTTCTTTTCAAGAGGCAGTAGTAAGTGAACGCAATTCTTGTTGCCCAGCCCATTTGTTGTAGGTTTTTCCTGCACTTGATCTTATAAAACTGCAATCCTTTCTGAAAGGACTTAAATCGGGTTCACCGACAGATGTTGCCCCTCCCAAAATCCTGCGGGAACTTTCTGAAGTAGTGACCCCAGTATTATTAGATTGTATCAATTCTTCTCTTGAATCAGGCATTGTGCCTCAATAGTGGAAACAGGCCAGAGTTAGGACTTTGCTTAAAAAACCTAGCCTGGATCTGGAGAATTGGAGTAACTATCGGCCTATTTCCCTGCTGCCTGGTATTAGTAAGATGGCAGAAAAATTTGTAAATTTTATCTTGTCTGCACATCTGGAAGACAATTAATATCTTCACGACTCCCAAACTGGCTTTAGACCTAAGCAATGAACTGAGACAGCTATATTAGCTGCATCAGAAGAAATAAAAAGAACCGTGGATGCTGGAGGTGCGCTGCCCTAATTTTATTGGACCTCAGCGCAGCCTTCGACACAGTGAACCATCATTTAATGATACAAAGATTGAGGAAAGTAGGATTAACAGGACTAGCCCTTAAATGGTTTCAATCTTTTCTCCAAGATCGCTCCTACAGGGTATTCGAAGGAGAATCTGTATCGGAGCCTATCTTGCTGAACTGTGGGGTTCCTCAAGGATCCTCCCTTAGCCCCACTATGTTCAACATTTATATGCGTTCATTGGCTGGGAAATTAACTCAGTTTGGAGTTCAGGTGGTCTCATATGCAGATGATACCCAATTGGTGGTATCTCTAAATCATGGTAGTCTGCCCAATCCTGATCTTCGGGCCTGTCATCAGGTAGTTTTGAGTGGATGGGCAGCTCGTTCTTGAAGCTCAATGGCTCCAAGACGGAGCTTATGTTTTTTGGTGAATCAGCCCCAGCCAACATTGATCTCCTATGGCCTAGCTGTCTATGTACCCCATCCACCCCTCTCCCCCCCCCGATCCCTAAGAAACAGGTTAAAAGCTTGGGAGTCTGGATCGATACCAACCTTGACTTCAAATAACAGTCATGCAGAGTAGCAGGAAGCTGCTTCGGACTGCTCAGGAAATTCAGGAAAATACTTTCATTGCTTCCTTTTGGGGCAAAACGCATCCTGATGCAGGCAATCGTGCTCTCGCGGCTTGATTACGCGAACGTGGTATACTTGGGTGCTCCAACGACCACTATTAAGAGACTGCAGACTTACTGCTGAATGTTCCTAAACGATCTTCTGCCAAACCTGCTCTGGCCAAATTACATTGGCTCCCTGTCCAGCAGAGAGTGCAATTGAAGGCCCTCTGCATTATACACAAATCAGTTGGTGGAAATGGTCCCCCTCTGCTGAGGTCCTGAAACCAATGGTACACTCCTAACAGGAATCTGAGATCTAGTAGCAAGGGTCTCTTGTCTGTGCCTAGAATTAAGCATGCGAGGACTGGAGGTCGTATGTTCTCGTTTAATGGACCCAGATTGTGGAATACTATTCCACTTCATATACGGCGTGAGTCTGATCACCTCAAGTTTCGTAAACTTCTAAAAGCTTTTCTGTTCCAGCTGATTTGTGTTGTATTAAGGTGCCTAGCGCTGGGATGCCTCTGGGTAACTACGCGCTTTAAAAATGCTACTCAATAACAATAACAATAAAATCCCTGGTGGTCTTGCAGCTTCTGTCCCCCTTGGGCCAGATGGTCCCAAACATATACAGGCTATCTGCCCCTAAGGGTGGCAGAAATGGCCAAAACATTGATCCCCAAAAGAGAGTCCCAGGGGAAGGGGTGGGGGCGGTTGAAACACAGGAACAAATAATCACCCCAGTGGGAGTGGCCCTTGCTCAAGGGGTGGCTCCCAGACTGCACACAAATAAAATCCTTGGTGCCTTGTAGGGTTTGGGCCTAAAAACTGCCAAATCAGCACCACGGGGTGGGGGGGGGGGGAGGGGTTGAAACATGGACAAAAAAAGTATCACCCCTCACGGGGGCAACCGTTTCCCAAAGGGCAGCTCACAATAGACTTTTCCTGCAATCGTGGAGCAGGAATCCATTCGAAACCGGCACAGACGGAAAGGAAAAACTCTTTCCTTTCCCCTTGTCTGTTTTCCCAAAAAGACACCTCCAGCGTCCCCACCCCTCCCAAGAAAAGGACGTACCTCTATCACATCCTCTGTCTGGACGTGCTGGACACAAATGACATCATGGTTATCTGATAGCCGAGGGAGGGGTTGGCTTCCGCTGCCCTCTCCAGTGGGGGCATGTTAGAGACAGTCCACGGGGGAGCGCCAGCGATTCCCCCCGCGGGCCAGTTCCAGGACATAATGGTTACGTCTGTGGCACAGCTACTCCGCTTCAGACTAAGTAACCAATACTTCTTCAGCACTGAACTGCCACTCATTTGTAAATTTCAAATTTTTGTTCAGCTTGTTTTTTAGGTCTCGCTAACGAGACTCTATTGCTGCTGCTTTTTCTGTCCCGAAGGGAGACAGGTGGTGGCACGCGCGGACAGGAGATGTGCAATCCGTACGCATCTCCTGTCCGCACGTGCCACCTCCTGTCTCCCTTCAGCAGAGAAACCGGCGGCACAGCGTGCACCTTCACTCTCCCTCCCTCCTTGTCTAGGACTCACTCTAATAGAACACTGTCAGTCAGTTCCTAGTATAGAAATGGACAGTAAATGCCGATCCCTCCATTTCTACAGAGGCGCACGTGACCATGTGGTAATGTGTGCACGGAATACTCGCGTGCAGCTTCATGCTGTCACGCTCCGGTGCTAACATTTCTGTCGTCATTGAGGCTGACCTGATGACACCTCGCTGTATCGATCTCAAACTCTTCAACTGATGCCAGCTGCAGAAATGACGACAAACCCTGGTACTGATGTCAAACTGATGACAGACTACTGAATTAATGGTAAACTCCTGAACTGTTGACCACTTTCTGCACTGATGTCAAACCACGGAAGGAAGGAAGGACTGACCAGAAACTGGGCAAAGGGGATCGATGATAAACTGCTTAATTAATGGCAAAGCAACATACTAATAACACTGAAGAGACTTTAACCTGCTGTTGAGGACCTTATTCACTACTAACTAGTACAACTAGGCCTACCATTGCAGTGACAGGATATTCCTAGTTTCATTTTTCTATATAAGGAAAACTTTGTACAAACGTTTTTCAAGTCTGACAAGTAGATCAAAAATATTAGTGATTTAGCGCGCACTTGCATGGTTACTTTGCTTAAAGGGGAATTCTTGGAATTATTTACACATTATATGAACGACATTTTTTTTAGTTGGGGAGTACTAGGACATTCACAACAAGATAAAGGATTGAAAACACAAAAACCTGACATATTGTTTCAGAGGGTACGTTGAACCTAAATCAAGTAAGGAAAGCCCTGGACTGAAGACTGCCAGTGTGATATCCTATTTTCAGGCCCACTGAAATTATGGGTTGGTGGAGGACCAAATTATGTGGCAGAGCTGAAAGAATTATGCAGAGATGGCATCTATCGGGTACCATGGGTGAAACTCTGCCACCGCCTGCAGCGAGAAGGAAGGCTGGCAGTGGGCAATATAACAGCTGTCACATGGGATGCCTTTGCATTACACATGACAGATATGAAGGCTTTGAAATTATATTAAAAGGTACACTTGTTTTAAAACTTGAGATGGTTTTAGATCAGTGCTTAATTCAGCCGGTGGTTTCTGGGGCTCGACACAAACACTTAGTTGTCAACACCGGCACTTATGACAGTCTACCACATGGTGGGGCTGTTTGTGTAATTCAGAGATGAGCACACAACAGCTACTTATTATTTCACAATATACTAAAAATGGCTAATACCTGCTAACCAAGCAATTCTTATAAATTTGGGGGCCTTGAATAGTGCGCATGGTCACACTTGTAGGAGGGTGATGGTGAGTAGTTGTGTTAGTACTCCCTTTGACAGCGCTGACAGGGGTAATGGTTGGTGCAAGGCCACAACCTCATGGCCAATATTCTCCCAAGGTCCATTGTGAACCTCTTTTGGCATCATAAATGCCTTGCTGCAATTCAAATATTTATAGGTCCTCTTGCAAACCATATATCACAATTCTGAACTCCATGTTCCATCCATGTACCACCATCATTATATAGCCTTTTTTTAATTCATATTCATGTCTAAATGGGCAAAGTGAACCAACTCAACTCATTTTGCTGTTCAACACATTGGTAGGCACACACTTTCCACCACTCCTAACAATACTCTTGTCTATAGGCAGCCCTGGAGGTAACCCCTGCTCAACACTTGTCTAAGTCACCAATCTCTCACAAATTGCATAATCATCTTCAGCATCTTGTTCTACCGATACATCTCTCACCATTCATTCTCTATTACAGTGTTCCTGCTTCAAATCCAATGTTACCACGGGCCACTTTACCTCTCGTTCCTACCTCTCCTTCTCATCCATTACCTCTTCATCTTCATTGATCTGCACGAGTAATCATGACACAAAACTTGCTCTTTTATGTAACACTACAGCAATGTGCTTCTCATTAAAAGTGTGTGGTGGTTAATCATGTGCTTCATATTAAAAGTGTGTGGTGGCTAATCTCAACAAACTGCAAATGAATGACTTGTGATGAAATCTTTAAGTGAACTCTGATACTCCAATCTAAGCTTTAGAATGCTGTTCAGCCCACGTGTAGTCAAGCCTCTCTTTTTAGGTCTTGCCTGAGACAGTCCAAGCACGACATTTTGTTCACATACAAGCGTTTTACAGCCCACCCATTTTAAACATCGGTTGGCTTCAAAGTCACTCATTTTCTTGCTTCTTATAGGTCCATGTATACTGGTTTCACTAGCTCTTTGTGTGTTTGTCTCTTCTGTGGAGAATGGACTGAGTACTTCTTCCTGTCAACATCCATTGTCCTTCCAATGGTCTCATGCTACCGGGAGTACTTTTTTAACAAGCATTTGCAATGCAGTAGGTATCGCATTTACACGAGTTTGAGCTATTGACATTGCACATAACTATGCCTTTTATTTTTGTTTTCATTTTAAAACCTAAATAAAAGGCATTGTTGTTTACAATGCCAATAGCTTAAACTTGTGTAACTGTGAGACCTATTGCATTGTAAATGCTTGTCTTTCTTTGCATTTGCTATACCAGGTGTTACTTTACTGATTACATTTTATTACAAAGGTAGTTTACTGTTTTTTCTACTAGTCCCTTACTCTAACCTCTCCATATTCTTCTGCTTAGTTTATTCTAATGATGGTGCTGCTAAAGTGTCTGTATTGAAGCTACACGTTTGAATAATACTTAATGTTTTGATCATTTAATATAAGAGCTGTGTTTTGGATATTAATTATGAACTTAAGCAAACTAAGCATGTGTATTCACATTTATAAGCTAAAAAATCTGATTTTTCTTCAGGGTACTGCTGCTGCTAATAATATATCTGCAACGCCCACATTTCTATTCTTCCGAAACAAGGTGAAAATCGATCTTTACCAAGGAGCAGATGCTGCAGGGCTAGAAGAAAAAATTAAACAACACTTGGAAAATGATCCTGGAAACAACGAGGATTCTGACATTCCTAAAGGATATGTATGTATAAACTTTAAACTGCAAAAGTGACCCAAAATGTGTCATCAAATCTATTAAAAATAGAAAGTGTCAAGTTTGTGACAACCCTATTAAAAAATGTGCTGCTCTTACAAAATGCCTATTAATAGGCTCAAGCTTCAGTGTTACTATGTGTGGTAAAATTTGTTAAGAAAGGCAGGTCAAAACTTCTGATTCTTTTAGGACATGGTCATTTGCTGTGTTCTGGCGTCATTTTACGTGTTCTATAGAACTACATTAAATGTACAGATTGAACTGGAAACAGAGGCGGCGAGACGACAATCCCTATATATTTAATGTGAAAGTGCAGATGGAAGGAAGATAGGGCGATTCCTTGGGCCCCATCAAAAAATTCAGAAGAGTGTTTTAATCAATTAAAACCAAAGATTTGCACCCTAAATTTTTAGTTCGAGCCTGAACAGCGCATGCGCTGCTCTGCGATGCTTGCTGTTTTGTGGTAGGTACTTGACAATGGCATTTATTTATCTATTTGCATTTACAATTCCAATAGTTCAAACTCTAAAAAATGCAAGACTTAAGTGCATTGCAAATGCTTGTAGTGTGTTAAGAATGCTGATGCGGGCATCAGTAAAAGACTTCTTTATTAGCCACACAGCTCTTCACTTTCCAACTGTCTGTCCTACTCGTTCTCTTGTCACCATGGCAGCCGTAGTCATATCATGGAACTGTGAATGTCACAGTCCTAACAAGCAGTAACCAAGTTACATCGCATTCCCCTTTTTACACATAAAAGTAAATATTATTCTATACTGTAGAACTAGCAAGGAACTGAAAAACATAGGAGGAAGCAGAATCATAATAGTAACCACACCTAACTGCAAAGCAGCTTACGCTGATTGAAGAAAATGAATAGATCTGCTCGGACACATAAAATAAGAAAACAAGAAAATTCAAATAGAAATAAAATAGATACAGGTGCATGATATTTACATAATATATACATTGCATGGTGACCCAAATGCAACAAAACTGAAAAGTAATCCAAAACCAATTGTCAATCGTGCATAATTAGAGTGGCAACATGAAAGTTAAACATTGTAATTCAAATGTGTAGACCTGCGGCTGGGACGGTGACTACGGCGGGCATTGCCTTAGAACGATATATCCCCAACCTTCCCGCTAATGTCCCCTCCACTGTAACTTCTGCAACCACTCTCTTCAGATAAACCCTTAAAACCTCCCTTCACTAAACGTGACGTACTACACACGCTACCATCATCCACCACCACAACATTCCTTTTAAATTGAATTATGCGTCTCGGACCAAGGAAATTCGACCTTCCTTTGGGAGAACACCCTGGACTTTTAATGAAAACCACGTCCCCCATAAACCTACTCATGAGCACATGCCTTGTGTCTGTCATTAAAACACCTCTTGTAATTCTGCTGGTGAAGTCTGACAGACTGGGCTTCAATCTTATGTGCCTGTTTCCTGAATTCAAGCCAGGGAGGGTTCAGCTTGCTTCCCGCTAACCTGTCCTTCAAACACAAGAAAAGAGAAATTTTAGTGGCCAAATTGGGAGCATTACGGTATGCCCAGAGTTTCTAATGTAGCACCGCCTTCAAGGCGACACCCTTTTCAACTGCTGTCTGAGCACAGATCTCAATCAAATAACACATTCACACCACCAGCTCATGATCCTGAGCAGAATATAATGCAGTTCGGTAGTGTTTTATGGCAAGATCCTTCCGAAGCTTTCTCATTTCCAGGGATATAAATTGCACATCATTGTCAGTAATGATGGTTTTGGGCACACATTCGCAAGTAAAAAAGTATTGTAGGAACTCAGTCACATGTTTAGTGGTCATGGAGTTCACACAGCTTGTTGTAACCCCGTTCGAAGTGTAGTCTTCCACGACAAACACAAATCACAGAGAGGAAGGTAACCATTCAAACGGGCCCTCAATAACCAACCCTAGCTGGCTATCTGGAGATCGAGGAAGAGTCCTAACAAACCTGGATTTATCACTCGCTGCACATTGTATACAATCTTCAACCTGCCCGGTCAACTCCAGGCCACCAGTAGCATTCTCTCACTCTGGAATTGGTTAAATTCCTACCAATATGCCCTTTGTGAGCCAGGTTGATGATTTTCTCCCATAACCCTGACTACAATCATACACTCTCCCTGGTATAATTATTCAATGAGAATGCGTAACTCCTCTTTGACATTCCAGAAAGACCAGATTTTCTCCTGAGATCAGGCCAGCCCGTCACCACATAGTGCAAGTCTTTCTTCCTGACCATGTCTTTTTCAGCCTCCCATCTCCCATTCAGCTTTTTAATGGCGGTCTTCCTGAACCATCTAATCTTATGATCAATCATATCCAGCCCACAGTTTCTTTCCACAGGTAGTCTGGAGGGACAATCCGCCGCTATGTTTCTAGCTCCTCGCAAGTACTCTACATAATAATTGAACTCAATCAGATTTTCCACCCATCTCTTAATAAGGGGCATTGTAGTGTTAATATCCCTGTACCCCCACAACTGCACCGACGACTGTCCTCAGAACGAAGGGTATTCCCCACAGGAAGAATTTGAAATTATGTATTATTCCCCAGGCGCTAGCCAACACTTCCCTATCCACAAAGGATGGCATCTATCAGGTACCATGGGTGAATAATACAGCACCCAGACCGTTCACACTCGCATCAGTGGCAGGATAGGTCTTCTTGGAATTATCAAAATGTCCAAACATTGGCATTTTAGCTATGTTTCCCTGGACTACCATGAATGCTTCTAGACCATATTCCGACCAGAAAACATCAGCCCCCTTTTTGAGTAACCGCCTGATTGGCTGAATCACACTTTCAAAATTGGGAATAAACTTGGCATAATATTTGGCTAGCCCTGTGAGCAATCAGACTATCTTTAGAGTGGGAGCATTAACCGTGGATTTTACCAACTCTAACTTGGGACTTATTTCATTTCCTTAACTTGTGTGGCCGAAATAAGAGACCGAACTGGCTCCAAAACTTAAATTTTTCTCTTTAGGCCACTGTCTCCGATTCTTGTTAATATCTTCCCCAGTGCCTTATGACTCTGTGTAATTTGTGTAATTTCCATAGACCAAGATATTGTCCTGGAAGAACATCAGAGTCAATCCCCTTAAATACTGTTTTCAGCATCTCTCGGTTGACCTCCGCTGCTGCATATTTTCAAATGGCAGCCTTACATACCTGAAAGTTCCGAGCGGCATCAATAAAGATGTTAATGCTTTAGAGTCCTCATGTAGCAGCCCCTGATAGTATGCTGTAGATAGGTCCATTACACCAAATACACAAGCATTTTTGAGTTGGGACAAAGCCTCTGCTATATTAGGCAGAGGCTGGTAATTTACCCAGATGTTCTAATTCAGGTCCCTCATCTCCTGATTATATTTCGGTTGCCCTTGGGGGCCAAAACAAATGGGGTCAGCTTCTCTGAGGATTCAACTGCCTCTATCGCCCTGCTGCGCAACAACTTCTCAATTTCCACCTGGAGTGGTTTCAACATCAAATTAGGCATCCATCTCATTTTATGTACATCAGACTATGCATGTTGTGTTAGACTAATCCTATGTTGAAAGTCTATAAGAAGACCAAACTCGTCCCTGAACACACACTGAAACACCTAAATCACTAGTGAAGTACACTCCTCCCTGGCAAATAAAAGGACTTGATCTTTAGAATTTTCATTTAATATGATCCCAAGATCTCTTTGGTGCCCCCAGCCCTAAAGATCATCTCCAAGCTTGGCCACATAAACCTTCTCCAGCCTCTCTCTCCCCTTCACATTGATATTCATAAGTGAGTATCCGATCAAATTTATGGTTGTTCTCCCATACTGTCAGAAGGCAACCATTTTACACCAGAAGGCAACCATTTGACACCATATTTCCCATAGAGTCTCTCCCAATTCTTGTCTCTAGTGAGAGTAAACGAGATCCAGAATCAGCAAGCAATATCAAGTCCTTCCCACCAATGGCCCTGACGCAATCTGGCATTTGACTTACCAACCATTAATTTCACCTTCCTTATTATTCACACCATCATTAGGGAGAGACTCTTGCATAACAATCTTCTGTTTTTCCTCCTCCCTTCAAATATACTCTAAGCATTTAAGCTTAGCGTCTCTTCCTTGGACCGATCTTTTAGATCCAGGAATTTTATGGGTGTTTCCTTTAATATCATAATGTTTCTTATGATCCTCATCGGTCAAGCATTGCAGGAAGTGCTCCTCATCCCCTTAACCCAGCCAGAGTTGTGTTCCAGACCTTCCACTAGGTCTATCGCCTCCTTCAAGGTGGCGGGGTTTGTGATGAAAAGTTTCTCTTGAACCCTTGTGTTATTGGTGCAGCGTACAAGTTGATCCCTGATGAGGGAATCAGTTAAGTCATCAGCCAACTTTATTTCGAGTAAACGAGCAATGAAAGTGCCCAATATTATAAATACATAATAACATAATAGATACGAACACAGGGGAAGGTTGTGGTGTAAGATGAATTTGTATGCCGGAAATGGAATGGTAGTCGTTCGCGATAGATCGAAAGAGAATAATTCCGGCCTTGTTCCGCCTTCCGAAAGGGTTATTGAACTGGCTATTAAGGGCATGCGCTCCTCAGGAGCTATGGGCCCGGACGAGTTACCTATTTCTGTTTTAAAACAAAATAGTGTTCTCTGGAGTAAGATTCTCTTCCCTGTGTTTAAGTTTTGTTTTTTGCACAAAATAATTCTTCCCTCCTGGAAGGGTAGCATACTGGTCCCCCTGTTTAAGAAGGGAGACAGAAATGCCCCTCAAAACTACTGTCAAATTGCCCTTTTGGATGCTTTCGGCAAAGTTTTTGCTAAATGCCTTTTACAGTTAATTAATGATTGGGTAGTGGAGAATAATATATTGCCCATTGAGCAGACCGGGTTCGGCAAAGGCATGGCACCATGGACAATTTGACCGCCTTGCAAGTTTTATCAGAAATACATCAGGATCCGCGGAGGGAGAATTTATGCTGCATTTATAGATTTCTCCACAGCGTTTGACAAAGTTGATCGTCCTCTGCTGTGGAGAAAACTATCGGACCTTGATATGCCAGTTGAGCTCTTGGACTTGGTCCGGGAGCTTCATTCTGATACATGGTGTAGAGTGCTTTTGGGAGGGGAAAGAGGCCTCTCTCAAGCTATCCCGTCTGCCAATGGGTTGAAACAAGGCAGCCTGTTGGCCCCATTACTGTTTTCCTTATATCTCTCAGATCTTCCCCAGATTTTATCGTCAAGTGATGGTATTGCCCCAGTACGGGGGGGGCAAACCGATTGTATGTCTGTTATATGCAGATGATATATTAATTTTGGATTTGACCCCTAGTGGTTTGAATAATCGCTTGCAAGCACTCCACGGATTTGCAAACACATCACTTGAGGATAAATGTATCCAAGAGTAAAGTTATGTGTATTGTAGGAAGGAAAAAGCCAAAATATGGGAGTTTCTCCTGGAAACATAGGGGGTCATGGGTTAGAAGTGGTTCAATCGTATGTTTTCCTGGGGAAAATAATTTCCAGTACATTAAGTGACAAGGCCCATATAGCTAATAACATTCGGAAGGCAATGGCTCATGGGAAGGGTCTAAACACCCTCTATAGATCTACTGGCCAGAGACATTTTGCTTATTTGTTGGAGGTCTTTAGAGCTAAAGTCCCGGCCTCCCTACTATATGGTATAGAATTACTTAAAGTGGGAAAATGGGGTTTTCTGAACACCACCGAAGGGAACATTTTACGGAATTTGTGCACGGTTAATACCGCTTGTAATATAGCGGCTTTTAGGCTGGAATTTGGCCTACGAAGTGCTTGGGTCCAGGGCCTTGCTGGGGTAGTACGGTGGGTCTCCAGTTTGGCAAAGGGTGAACCAGGCACTTTAAGATATTTGATCTGAAAAGAACTTCTTGGAACCCTAAAAGAGTACTCCCTAATTATAGAGAATTTTAGATTAGCAGTTGATCTCTTGAAATTAAATGAATCAACTCTTTTTTCTCTATCTGCATACCAGTTAAAATCGACCTTGAAACTGGCTTCATGGAAACTAAGCTTTGTAATGGATAGGGATGCTCTCATTGTAAAGAGAGGTCCCCTACCAGTCACTAATTCTTATCAGATTAGGATTATTCAACCTTATGTTTCCTGGAATCTTTCCCATGGGGTACATCGTTTTTTGTTCCTGCTAAGGCAGGACCTACTTCCTTTAAATAATCTATTGTCAAGATGGTATGGCTCATCGGTAATGTGCAATTTTTGTAATAACTCAAAACAGGATGTTAAGCATGTATTATTTGTTTGTCCGGCTTTAAAACAACACCGTCTTAAATGGTTTAGACCTATTTGTTTAAGACTAAGTATCTTGTCTGCCCCTGCTTTATTAGATGCTATTTGTAACCCGCCCAATGAGAGGTTTTGTTGTAAAATTTTTTACTTTTTAAAAAGTTTTTTAGGTATATATTAGTCTTCTTTTCTGCTTCTCCCTTGTCTTATGTTAAATTAGCTATAATTGTATAAATTTCATTGTTTGGTGATTTTATGTGGATTTCTGTTATGAGTTCCAAAACATAAATAAATAAAAAACTTGAGATACGAACACAGGTCATAACAGTGTAAGTATATAACATAATTAGTCGACATACATCGATTGCCAGAATGCTAACACAAAACTAATGCGAAAAACATCTGTAAAAAGTTCTTGAAAGTGGGCGCACTAAAGGTCCATTATGTCACACGTGTTTTCTATATTATTTTCTAGTATGGCCAGCTAGGGAATACTCGCTGAACTAGGTGTAGTTAGAAATGCGCACTGCAATGATGGAAAGAAATACAATTTTCATGCAATAAAACATAAATGGATGTCATTATACTGAACCCAGCTGTTCTTATCCTAATATAATCATGAGACTTGTATTCGATTTTTGCAATAAAATCATTTAAGTAAATAAAAGAATCCATCAAGATAAAAAAAAAAAAGTACATGAATAGATTTATACGGCCTACAAATCACTGGTCGTGTCCCCTATCGTACAGCTTTATGAACCCCCATAAGAAACATTGATAGGTTATAAGTTATAACATATTAACTGAATTTTAAAGTTTTAGAAAAAAAGCTGGCTTGACCTGATCAAAGGAATCAATTAAAAAGAGGTTTTAAAAATTTGTGACAGAGCTGTGCAAACATAGGACATATCACGATGTGCAAATTATCACATTAAAAAGACTAATTACAGGAACAATATGGAGGATATTGAAATATATATTCGAAAGTGTTAACAGCTTGTATGGCTCCAGTCATTCAAAAGGTGATCTCAAATCGACAGCATGGATTCATTCCAGGGCGTGGGGCGATTGACAATATATATGGAGGGTTATAACACTCCTGGATGACTGATTGGTATCCAAGGACCCCATGGCTTTAATCTTATTGGATGCAGAAAAAGCCTTTGACAGGGTCTCGTGGCACTTTTTATGGAAGGTCCTGTCAAGGGTTGGAGTCTAATGTCGGCTATTGCAGGCTATCTAAATGCTTTATTATCATCCAGCAGGCAGGGTTCTTGTTAATGGCGCTCTTTCAGATCCATTTGTAATAACCAGGGGGACCCTTGATGTTTTGTGGTATACCCCTTCCTATGTCTATTAGAAAAAAATCCTGCCATTAGATCCATCATGACACATGGCTGGAAGACAATTGTTGGCATATGCTGACAACATTGCCCTTGTTACCCATGAACCAACTATCGCTCTACAAGAGAAAGAAGGATACAAATTTGTGACGTTTTCTGGGTATACACTTAATCGTGGTAAAACCGAAGTAGCGGTCAGTGGGATTACAGGGATAGATGACTCTAGGATGGTCAAGAATTCGACGTATTTAGGGGTTAATATTTCTGCAAACATGGAGGAGATAGTAAAAGACAATATAGAACCTCTTTAGGTTTAAACTAAACCGGATTTACTGAAGCTTAACAATTTACATTTGTCTATTATTGGCAAATACAATATAGTTAAAATGCTATTCTTTCCTAAGACATATCAATGAAGGTTTTAAGCTGCTGCTTTATTGGGATGTCGGTATTTCAATTATGCATTGCCTCTGCTTGGCTGGATCCCAAGCCTCGGGATTGCAGCAATGACTCTCCCGATTTCTGGCTACATACAACCTAGAAAAAGCTGTTTATGCAAAAAGAGGGATTCAAGTGCAAATGAAAGGTATTTTAATTTGGGGCACCACTATCGGAATGGGTAGATGGAAAACGATAGATTAGGACAACATATTGCAATGTATTTGTGTTGTAATGAAGACATGTATATGAAATATCTGATTTATGTTCTATTTCTTTTGGTTTAGCTGTGTACAAACTTATCAAACTCATGGCTTTTATCAGCCCCTGGGTGTGTGGGGTGGGGTGAATAATTGGAAAAAGACACAATCAACATGATAATGAGTTCATAAAACGTATTTATATGTAAGTAACATTGTGCAAGAGAGAAGAAAAAAAGGAAGTCCAGTTTTCTCAGTTTCTGTATTATGAGATCAAATACTCTGTGTTGTGGAGAGATCTTCAGTTCCTCAACGTTGTTGTGTTCTTTCCAGTAGAGTAGGTTTGCTTGTAGGCTTATTTATGGTTAATTAAGTCACATTTAGCTTAAACATAAAATTCTCTCCTAAAGGAAAAATAGGATATTCCATCCATTCTCCACCGTTGCTGAGATCTAGATCTTTTGAGACTAAAGATCAAAGCAATGTAAATATGCTTATAGGCAACATATAAGCAGCGAGGGTCCTACCTATTCTCCATTATGCTGGTTTACTACTGTGTTTTAGGTATCTAGATGCCCTGTCGGTGGTACACAATATATCAACTTTTTCCTGGTAGACTTGGATCTTCAAGTTGGATCATGCATAAAGTGTTGTGATTCCATAAGGGCAATGTTGAATTAGTAGACAGTGTGGCATCTTTATACCATAGGCAGACCATCCCTTGGTCCATATGCACTTTTTGTGTTTTATCTTACTGCATGTTATATTTGTAAATCCTTGTTTAGCGCTATAAAGCTGCCTTTCCTGTGATGGTGGCTATTGTATCTTAGTAGTTGAGGAGATCTTCAGGATGGAGATACATGAGTGATGACATAATTTGGAATGCAAGAGGGAGAGTGCTGTACTGTTCCTATGTAGATACATAATTTACCAGGAAAGAAACTATCTGCATCTGACTATACTATTTAACATCTAGTTGTTCAGGCATATTACTAGAATAGTTTAGTTATGTACAGCGATGACCACTATTGTTTGTTTTTTAACCTTTGCATTTTTATTATTTGAATTTAGATGGATTTAATGCCATTTTTAAGCAAAGCTGGTTGTGAATGCCTTAATGAAAGTGACGACCATGGATTTGACAATTGTTTATGTAAAGACCAAACATACCTGGAATCAGATTGTGATGAGCAGGTGAGAAGTTTCTAAAATGTTTTTGATCTCTCTGCTAGAGATTTTTATTGCTGGCCAGTCTAAGAGCTGCATCGTTAACAATATATTTTATATTTTTGACTGTCGGAAATGGGATCGAAGATTAGCTTTCAAGAGCAGACAGGTCCTTTCTGTGGTTGTGAACAGAAACCAGAGATACACTTTTGATGTGTGTTGAATTTTCTTTTTAATCTTTAACTGATTCCAAGGCCTGAGCCAAGTAAAGACTTCCTACATGCCTGGTTGAGTCTGAAAATAACCACTAACTGTAGATCATCTGCATACATTCATGTTTATCTGCTAGTCCAACATCAAAACTGTTGACTAAGAAATAGAAAAAAACCATGCAGCACTGAATGCAAGGGTTGTAAAAAAAGATGGGCCAGAAATTAGTAGGTTTCTCTGCCTTTAACATTGGTTTCTTGAGTAACAGGTGTAATATTGCTTTCTTGAGGTCTCTAGGGACTTCTACTTCGTGATGTATAGGGCAGCTAGCTTTCTTGTGTCTTTTATCAAATGAGTGAGACAGATGTCCAGAAGCAAGCCAGAGAGCTTACTGTGTTTCATCAATAATCTCTCTTCTTCAGCATAGGAGAGATCAGGGAGAATCCAGAGAGGCTGTTAAAGGGGTTGACTCACCCCAGTCTTCCCCTAATTACTCTTCCAAATTTGCAGAAAACTCATCTCTAACCTCTGTCACTTCCTCAGAAAAACAAATTGGCTAAATTGTTAACCTGACCTCATGAAAGGGAAAAGCTATACCATCTAATGAGATTAGACCTGGACCAAAGGCCTTTCTCCATCTGTGCCCCAGCCATAAGTAATTGTTGAAGAATACAAATCCATAGAAATGCAAAATGAGACTATTTCTTAGCCCTGCAAATTGTGTATTTAAATTGATTTTTAAAAGTATGTCAAAGGTAATATAGGCCTACTTTTGGGGAAAGGAGGGCTCCTGCTGTGTGTGTGTGTGTAGTGTGTTGAATATATCTGATAGCATACGACTTGCACACCTCACGGAGACAATAAATGTAACCTACTGAGCCTACAGATAAAGCACTACAATAACATCTGTTCCCAATGGCAGACTTTCTTTCCGTTAAGAATTTCCATTTTATATAACATTTTATTACATTCAAAATGTTTAATTTCATCTCAGGTGCTTGTATGTACTGTCATATTGGGTTTTTATTTTAGTTCTGTCAGTGACTGATAATACTCTCAATATATATAGCTATGAAGCTGCTCAAAACTGCTGTAACACTTTTTGTTTGCTAAACTTCAATTAATGCTTTGAATTATAGAAAGATCTACCAATTTAATTAAACAGCCATTTACTCTATCCACAGCTCCTCATGACCTTAGCTTTTAATCAGCCTGTTAAACTGTATTCTATGAAACTTCATGGACCGGATAATGGTAAGTAAAATGTGTTTTATTGTGGGCCATTTTATTTGATTAAATGTAGTGAATACCACTACGGTCTGCCATATAGACATTGTACATTTGTGGTGTATCTTTGAGTTTTAAACAGGATTAAGTCCGAAATGTTTTAGTAATCTCCCTTTAATTATTCAACTGTAGACTCCAGGTTCTTGGCCTGTGAATGAAAGTTGGCCTCCTTGACTTGCCGGGTAGACGAGCTGTGAAGGCCTTGCTTAGGGGAAGTGGTGTAGTGTACAGGTCAATGCAGGTATCAGTTACAGTAAAGATGTCCAATGACCAGTCAAAGTAGAGTACACAATATTTAATATGATCATAAAATATACTAATATATCTACATTTTAGTTGAGGATATGAATTGTAGAAGGTACACAGTCCACACAAACTTTAAAGTAATACAATACAGTGGCAATATCAGGGTGGGCTGTTGGCTGATTATACTGTGTATTGTTTGCAGTCATGAAATGATCTTGGGCAGGACCAGAACACCTCAGTTACAAAAATGTTGTACAGCTTCAACAGTGTTTGCACACATGCAGTTGTTTTTGCTATTCCCAGCACTGTAAAGTGGTAGCTCAAATCATTTATGTAAAACTGAGAAACTGAGGCGGCTATTAATTCTGTGAAAGAGGAAACTGAGGCGGCTATTAATTCTGTGAGAAATGGTAAAGCACCTGGCTTAGATAAAATCCCGGGGGACCTCTACAAGCATGATCTAAAGGTCTGGGCACCTTACATTAATCACCTGTGTAACACGTTGTCTTGTAGTGTAGATTTCCCTGAAAGCTGGAGAGGAGCCGAAATTGTTTTAATTTTTAAAAAGTGTGACCGGTCGGAACCTTCAAACTACAGACCAATTAGCCTAATGGATATCCAATCTATTCTAGGCACATTTTAACTCGTGTTAACTTGTGGTTGGAAGACCATTCGGTTCTCACAAAGTTCCAAGCTGGGTTTAGGAACAAAGTGAGCACCATTGACCAAGTTTTTAGACTTTGCTGCCTTTATTTGAAATATGTCCAGATTAAAAAGGGACATTTATATGTCGCCTTTGTTGATCTCAGGGCAGCCTTCGATCTAGTGCCACAAGATCTTTTATGGATGTCTCTCCATAAGGTAGGACTTCCCGATTGTCTGTTGACTCAGATTATTGGATTACATGCTAATAATTTCGCTAAAGTAAGATGGGGCCCAAATGGGGAATTGACTCAGAATATACCCATTGAGCGTGGGGTCCGCCAAGGCTGTGTTTTGGCCCCCACCTTATTTTCCATTTATGTGAATGATATTCCTGCTCATTTGGAGGGTTGTAAAAACGACTCTCCAAAACTAAATGGGGAAAGGGTATCCGCGTTACTATTCGCGGATGATACCATTTTAATTTCCCAAACCAAGAAAGGCTTACAGACATTACTGCATTCATTTAGCGAATATTGTAATAAGAAAGGCTTGGAAATTAACACAAAAAAACCGAAATGCATGGCATTAAACCCAATCAAACCAGACAAAGGACACTTATCAATAAATGGCCAAAGACTAGAATCTGTTCAAAACTTTTCCTATTTGGGAGTCACAATCGACTCTAATCTCACGTGGAGACCCCAAATTGAGAAAAGTAAGCTAATATTCACCCAGAACACCATACCCATTTTGAAGAAGCAGGGTGCAAGCACCTGTAAAGCTGTTTCTCCAGCACTAGAACTGTTTAAATTCAATCAGCTGCACTTTATGGTGCTGAGATCTGGGGGCCAATGTCAAAGGAAGTGTTTTTGATATCTGAAAACAAATTTATGAGAAGTCTCGTAAGGGTTCCAAAAGGCACCTCCCCTAGTTCCATTACAGTTGGATTTAAATGTCAGAAGAACTGACCACTACACCATTATCCGACCATTAATGCTATGGGTAAGACTTTGGCTAACACCAGAACTGCTTGACTACAAAAATGGAATAAAAGAGATAATGGGTATGGATGGATCGGACTCAAATGTGTGGCTAAAACATGTTAAGCTGTGGTTAATCAGAATAGGTTTATCACAATTTTGGGAGAATCCTGAAAGTTTGCCCCATAATTTAAAAAAAAAATGGTGAAAATGGCCTTTTGGAACTTTATAATTAACCAAATGACCAATGGAAATAGTGGTGGGACACTAGTAAATAACTTTCTCAGGTTCAAGGATGAACCATTTTTTGAGAATTTTTTTAGATGAAATTGAGCCCTTGCTAGCAAACCTTTTTTTTTTTTTTTTAAATTCAGATATGGTAATCTTGTGACCAATTCTACCTTGGCACGTTGGTCTAGAAGGGGTAATGTTGATGAGGACCATACAACTAGTGAAATATGTTCTATGTGTGAGGGCAATCACAAGGATGATGACCAGCATATCCTATTCTTCTGTCCAGCATATGTGTTGGCCAGAAGGAAGTGGATGAAACCTCTGTGTAACCTGTTGGGAATAAGGTCATGCACGACGGCACTGAGAATGATCAAATCTGATACAACGCGAGTCAACGCAATCACTTGTTCGCTCGTTTTAGCTGCTTTATGGTGTAATTGTGTGTTTTAAAACTGTATATTTTTCAGCTCCGTTCCTCACTGCTTTTAAAGCTAGAGATGTACTACCTTTCACATTTGTATCTTTATTAATCCATATCAATTGTCCTAACCAGGGGATTTATTGTTTTTATTTTATGAATTGTATATGATGTAAATCTTTTATGGCAAAGTTTGCTGAAATAAAGATCAATTGAATATTGAATTGAAGATACTTTGTAACAAGTTTGCAAATGTTTGCTTACTGCTCATTTTTGGTGCTCATAAAGCGAGACTATTGACACCAAAGTGTACCCTTTAGCCTGCAAAGAATAGGGGAAGTGTCTTTGAGTTGGAAAGCAGAAAGTACATTACTGGGTCATGTGAGGTTAACCTACCTACTTCGTTTTAGGGGTATTAACAGTGATCTAAATGACAATTTATCACTATCCGTATGTCCCACATGCTCTAGTCAATCATTGATGGGAAAGTCATCCTTTAAGATAAATGGGCATGCTACAGTCTTACCCACAACAACCGGTGCAAGCACCAGACATAAAAGCCTTGCTTCAACACAGATCTGGAGCAAACAACTGCTTGCTCACCTGGTTGCCAGACTAACACAAAAGCAGCCGAGTCATTTCATAAGGCTTTATTCGGAACAAAGAGCAAGTCCATAAAAGCACAGCATAAAAAAGATTACAATATAAAACAACAGCCATAAAGAGAAAAGGATACAACAGTTAACGGTTAAAAAAGCATACTTTTCCTAGCATTGATTGATTTGAGAATGAAAGTAGTCGTATAAAAACAAACATCGGGATGATGTAAATTAAAAAGCAGGCTCATGGAGTCTCGTATTGTCCTTACACCAAACTTTACAAACAAGGGCTTCAGATAAGCAATCCGCAGATATTTGTACAGCTGGCAAAGCAAAAGAAAGTGCACAGTGCTTTGTGGGGTAGTATTATCACACGAACAAGGGCCAACAGGGTGTAAATGCAGAGAGGGGAAGGTCACAAGGTGGTGGACTACTCCAGTTCTCAGTCTAGCCAACACAAACCGATGTGATTTCCAGGTCACTTGTGATAAATACGGTTGAAAACCCACAAATTCATTTAAATCATGATAAAGAACACAGGAAGAAAGTTCAGCACTGTTTTGATGTTGCCTTATAGAATGCTGTTGTAAAAAGCAGCCCTTAAGTTCAGTTTTAGATAGCTCGTTAGCCCCGCATCGGTCCACAATGATATTGATATTAAAGATCTCACGGAAATTGTCCACAATATACTTTAACCATGGAATCTTTTCATAGTGATCCAAAGAAAGGCAATCCGAGATAATGGCTCTACACAATGAGGTCTCTTCTTTTATCCAAATAGAGCGCCATAGCAACAGTGGTCTGAGGAGGATCAAGTCGGCAAGATGATAAATACCCAATTCGTTATGCACTAAAACATTTGAGACAGAGCTTGGCAGGCACAGAAGTCTCTTCAAGAAGACATTCTCCTTGACCTAAAGAGACCCTGCCGTGGCATGGCCCCAGATGCCCGCTCCATACAGGGCAATCGAGACACAACGAGACTGGAAAAATTTTAACATGTCGTAGACCCGCCTGTCTCCCAGTTTTGTAGCCATAGTGAATATTCCATGAGAACTCGCTATCTTAGCCCGGACATTATGCTCATTGGCACAATTATTATTACTAGAGAAGGTGACCCCCAAGTAGGAAAAATTATCAACAGCTTGGACCTTTTGACCCTCTATAAAGAATGAGAAGTGCTTCTTTCTATTCTTTTGCCCGCATTCCATAACATAGGTTTTGGATTTATTTAACACTAATTTTCTACTTTTAATAAATTGCGAAAAGCCATCCATCAGCCTTTGAAGGCCGATTGAGGTGCGTGAGATTAGAACCGCTTCGTCCGCGTAAAGTAACACGTGGACGCTGTCTTCGTTTATTTTGGGAGTATCCACTGCCAAGGATTTGAGAAAAGAATCGATCTCATTGATGAAAAGGGTAAAGAGCAGTGGAGCCAACACACATCCCTGTCTAATTCCCCGCCCGATTTTAAACTTATTGGTGCATTCCCGTTAAGACCATAACGGATGCAAGCACGTAATTTGGCATAAAGACGTGCTAGGAAGTGCACAATACCCTCGGGTGCCCCAATTTCAATAAGCTTTGCCCAGAGAATGCCATGGTCCACCAGGTCAAAGGCACTACTCAGATCCGCAAAGCAGAGATAAATAGTGCCAGTCTTTGCCTGAGTATATTTACCGATGAGCAGGTCCAAATTTAGACACTGCTCAATCGTGCCACGGCCCTTTCTGAACCCAGACTGGCTCTCTACTAAAATGCCATTATCCTCCACCCATTCTTCTAACCTTACTAAGAGCACTCTACTCATTACTTTTACGGAAGAGTCCAACAAGGAGATTGGACAATAATTCTTGACGTCCCCTCTGTTTCCTTTCTTAAAGATTGGAATTAAGATTGACTCTTCCCAGGTAGGGGGCACCTCGTTACAGACTGCTGCGTTGAAAATATTAGTTAACAAAGGCCCCCAAACTTCGGGGACCAGTTTATATATATATATATATATCAATTGGTACCCTTCTGGTCCCTGTGCTTTTCCTCCTTTACTGGCCCTTATGCTATTTAAGACTTCTTGGACAGTGATATTAAGTGGTGTATGTGGCCACGTATCCCCTAAATCCCTTGATACACTATCCAAGTCAAAAAATTTTGAAAAATGAAAGATCCACTCATCCCTCAAAACATTGGAAGTTAATTCGGGGATCTTATCATCTTTGAGGAATGGGGAATTAACAGTTTTCCAAAACAGGGTACAATTATTCAGTTCGGCAGCCAGAGTCAAATTATCCCATGCTTCCTGTTGGAGTTCCAGTTTCCTACGTTTTACGGTTTCTTTATATCTAACTCTAAGGTCCAGAACCAGGCACTTATCCCTAGGCTTTGCTGATAAGGCTGACTTTAATTCCTTTAGGGCCAAGGTACAAGCTGGGTTAAACCACCCCCGCAGGCGTTCTTCCTTATGCTTAGATGTGATGGTAAGCTTGGAGTTGATGACTGCGTTAATACCAGGAAAAAGCTCGATAGAGCTAGTGGTGCCTTGATCATCTTCTAAAATCCGTGTAATTCGAGCCAGACAACTAGAAATGATTGAATCGGACATGCTTTCCGCCCTATCCCCCTTCCACCTAAGTCTAATGCCGTTGGGACGCACAGCCTCGATGTTATTGATAGTACACTCCGTAGTAAGGGTCCCTTTGTTCTCCCATAACAATGCCTCTACTGTCAGGCAATTGTGGTCACTAAGTTGGATATCTGTAACTTTTGGTGCCATAATCCAGGCCTCAAGGCTCGACGAGATACAGATAAAATCAATAACAGAATTAGCTCCCCGACCTGTGAAAGTGGGGTAGTTTCCCTCCTGTTCATTTTTCTCGTTTACCATAATATACATATTATGTGAATCCAGGAGACTATTTAGAGCTTCTCCATAATTATTGTGTTGAAAGTGGGGGGCTCCATCCCCATGACAGTCCACCGCCCCACATACATTAACATTAGAAAGTGGGCAAGTAGTGGTATTGAAGTCCCCTGCCATAAACAGATCAAAGACTACGTTGGAATCCTTTATGATAACATCCAATGCACTTGAAAGTGCTCTAACCACATGATCCCTGGTGCCGTCAAAAACATTATTATAGAAATTAATTAATAGAATATTCCTACCTCCTGTTTTGTGCAACCATAGAATCTGGGAATGCTCCCAGACTTGTACATATTTTTTAACTAGCAGAGGGGTTTGGACAGAAATCAAGATCAAAAGGCCCCCTTTGGCTCTACCTGATAAAGAACCAGTAGCAGGTAACTGGTAGGAGACAAAACCATTATATCCTTTAAAGTCCCTACACCAAGTTTCCTGGAAAAAAATAATGTCAAAGAGGGCTAAAAATTCTGTCCATCCCAGGCAATCTGATTTGGACCTAATGCCCGCAATGTTCCAGCTAGCAATTTGGCAACCGGAGAGACCTGACACCACAAGAAAACGACCACTACCCTGTTGGGAAGGTGCGATGTTAGTAATATCGGGTGGTACCTCTGGGCAGCCTACTGCGTTACCCTCCTTGCCCGTAGGCGCACAATCTACAGTGATCCCCAGTTTATCAGCCAAGACTCCTGATGAACAAACATTTTTTCCCATACCAGACAAGACCTGTCTCTCCAGGGTTTCTAGGGATACCGTACAGAAAGTCAATCGTTTTGATCCAACCCGCTAAGGCATTGGAAACGATTAACGGTGTTCACCTGGAAACTGCTTGGGAAACTATACGGGGCCTCTCCCCTCATTTTCTCCCACCCGTGGTTACTAGGATAATGGCTGGTGTGTTGTCTGTAAAAAAAAAAAAGCCTAAGGGGCGGAGTGAAATGCCCTGCTCATTATAGGGGCGGGATGTGGCTCGAATCAGGGCAGTTGTGGCGAGATGTGGATTACTAAAATTAATAATGACGCAATCCCCAGCGATGTTCTTCGGAGACGTGCCAATCCAACTGGTTCTGGTAGTAGTCAAGATTTGGTCCGCCAGAGCCACTGGAAAGCCACACTCCCGGTTCAGCCATGCCACAGTTTTACATTTAAGGGAATCATGCGATTCGGTAGAGCTGTGAGGCCCGTCTTCCCTGACTGGTGTAACATTAGTCAGGACTGCTACATAGGGTGTGCAGTCCGGTGGAAGGTTCGGTCGGGAGAGGCCACAGTTATTAGACTTCCCCCTTTCAATGTTCTTAGTCTGATTCCCTGAGACCGGAATAGCGGAGGGATTCGAAGGGACAAGTTTAGAACATACTGGTGTTACAGCGGTGTCATTAGGTGGTAAATTTGGTTTGCCAGTTACGCCCTGCTGCTCAACAGCTATCAAGGGACTACTGCTTAACTGTGCAGGAATACTAGAGCCTGGCCAGACTGCGCCAGCTCCGGGTGGGCCTTTGTTGGATTGCACAGGCTTACTGGTACTGCCCCCGGCCACAACAGCTAGTTGCGGACTATTATTAAGACTCAAACAGGATTGCACCATCTCACCCAATCTAGTCACTTCCTTATAGACAGCGTCAAGTATATCCAAGAGTGGGACAACGATGTTATTTAACTTGGCATCAATCATTCCGATAAGCAACTCAAACAGATCCGGAGCTAATTTCATATGGGTGGGAATGACGTCATTGTAAGGAGGATTTAAATCGTTGGAGCGATAGATAAGATGACATTGTTCTTTTTACTTTTACGACCGCCCCCCCCCCCCCCCCCCCCCCCCCCCCCCCCCCCCCCCACTTTTTGGACAATACAGGTCTGTTTAAGAGTTTCCCTGACCTCAACACTCTGAGTTTTGCGGGCCACGGAACTCGATGCGTCAGTGTCATTATGGGGCTCATTTTGAGACTCATCAGCATCCAATTCCTTACCGGGGTCATCAACATCAAGTACATCCTGTAAGGACTCAATTTCGATGGTGCCCTCCCTGGATTGACAATTCAGAGAACCCGTGGCACAGCTGTCATCAATAGACATCGTATGGGGAGTTGGCAAAGGAACAAGGATCTCAGTAGTAATCAATATGTGCGTAGGGTCTGGGGCACTACCTACTCCCAGGGACAGTCTTCGTTCCTTATTAATCTTGTCAACTACTTTCACTAAGTAGTTATCAAGTGTAGAGACAATAGGGCGGGGGTTTCCACCGGCTGTTTTAGACATAGTGCCTTATGTAAAGTATACGCTACAATGAATAAACCCCAATGCAGTGTTAGAATTATAAACTTGAAACAAATTATTGAATAAATCCGAATAGCACTCAGTATGAAATGGCCTAAAACCACAATTACATTTTCATAGGTAGGACGGTAACAGACCCAAAAGTTGGGTACTAAGTTTAGAAGAAGTGTTTGTTACCATGGGGGAACTGTTGAATCCGTTGATCCAATATCGACAAAGTCAAAAGTTCATGGGGGCAAGGTGACAGGGGTTTGGGCCCAGCCCAGCCTCGTCCAGTCACGGTCTGTCTTAGACAGTCCCGGCCTTCTCCCGGGCTGCTCCTGCGCGCGACTCGCGGCTGCGAGAGGCGTTCCGTGCTTTAACGCGCCTCCGGGCGCTCCTGTGGCGTCACTCCCGCGCCACAGCCGCCCGGAGGCCTGGGATATGGAGTCCCAGCCCACGCGGCGTCCTCGGTGTTGCTGATGGACGCGATGGCCGTTTCCCTCACGGCAGTGTTGGAGCAGGTGCTGGGGCGCAGGGCGCAGAACCAAAGAACGCTGGCCGTTCACCTCACGGCAACAGGTAAGCCCCCAAGGAGCTCAAGGCGCTCCGTGCTTTAACGCGCCTCCGGGCGCTCCTGTGGCGTTACTCCCGCGCCACAGCTGCCGGGGTGCCTGGGATATGGAGTCCCAGCCCACGCGGCGTCCTCGGTGTTGCTGATGGATACGATGGCCGTTTCCCTCACGGCAGTGCTGGGGCGCAGGACGCAGAACCAAAGAACGCTGGCCGTTCACCTCAACGGCAACAGGTAAGCAGCCGAGTCAAATGAAAAAAGAACATAAAAGTGACAAAAGAGCTTTTTGGGGGAGTGCCTGAGGTGTGGAGTGCATTTGCTAGACTGTTACCACTAAACTCACCTGCAATTGTAGCAGTAATTCTTCGTTGTGGGATAGAGCAGGCTTCAAGATGCCATGTTGGTATCTATGTAATTCTAGGGCTTGCTGGCAGCTTCCATTTACTGAAGATCAACAGCAGGGCAGGCTAAACCAGGAGGGGGGGATATATGCCTAAATTCAGGCAGCTTGGCTTTGATTTACTACTAAACAGAATCTGTGTGTCCTTCGAGTTCTTAAAGGTGCAATTTGGCTCAGGCAGAGTTTCTCTCAGGGGGTTCTGGGAACTCCATCTTCCTAATATCACATGAGGGGTGAGTAAAGTCTATAAGGTAAGTGCCTACAGACCACATCTTCTGATTCAAACTATGAAATATGGTCAGCCATTGATGCTCAACCAAACATGTTTGAACTTGGAAGGGAAGGAGTGGATATGACTCCACACAGATGTAGTACCTACAGTTAGGAAGCTACTCCCATCGATTTGGATAGGCACAGAGTTTAACCCTACACAGCATCAGCAGAAGTTTGAGAGGCCTTTTCAGAAGCTTTACAGTGGCTGTAACTGGTCTTGGGGCCTCATGTTTCTGGGGCTGTCTTATTCTGTTTGGCTGTCCCATTCAGGTCCTTCCAGTCAGCTGGACCTTGCCAGTTGTCAGTGGAGCAGGCTACTTCTTGGAAAACGATTCAGAAAAGGGGGTGGTGATGAACAGAGTGTCTGAATTAAGCAGACCACTCTTACCCAGTCCAAAGATCAGGGCTTGATCCATCACCGTTATTTATCTCACTGCACCATCTCAGCTCAGAACCTGGCTATATGCAAATCAGTCTGTCCCTGGCCCAGTGCATCATGGGAACAGGGCAGACTAAACTACCAAGCCAATTCTTCACCAGAAAGGAGACAAGCTACTGGGGACCAGTTTCTGGCATTTCAGCCGTCTTCGGCCCGGCTTGCTTGAATCCTGATGGTGCAGTGAGAAAGGGACTCATGTCTGAGTATACCCTGTCACACCTATAGTGGCCAAAAACGATTCAGAAAAGGGGGTGGTGATGAACAGAGTGTCTAAATTAAGCAGACCACTCTTACCCAGTCCAAAGATCAGGGCTTGATCCATCACCGTTATTTATCTCACTGCACCGTCCCAGCTCAGAACCTGGCTATATAATCAGTCTGTCCCTGGCCCAGTGCATCATGGGAACAGGGCAGACTAAACTACCAAGCCAATTCTTCACCAGAAAGGAGTCAAGCTACCGGGGACCAGTTTCTGGCATTTCAGCCGTCTTCGGCCCGGCTTGCTTGAATCCTGATGGTGCAGTGAGAAAGGGTCTCATGTCTGAGTATACCCTGCCACACCTATAGTGGCCAAAAACGATTCAGAAAAGGGGGTGGTGATGAACAGAGTGTCTTCTTGACTTCTTGGCAAAGGCATTACTGCTTTTCTGGTAGACTGGCAAAAATGGTTACTGCTCCACAGCTTGCTGCAAGGCATCTCTGCAGGTTTTCCTGGGCTATTTTGCGGTCTGTGTGTAGAGTGGCTACCGCACAACACTTCCACTCTTGAATCCCTGTTGGTGCATTCCCCAAACTGTTGTTCAGGACCTTCCCTGTAGTCAAGGCTCTGATGTTGAACGAAGTATTGGTCAAAGAAGCCAGTATGTATATCTCCTGATGTCTAGTATGAGGTGCAACATCTGAAATTCTAGTAGTTTCTTTCAGTCCTGATGGACATGATCACCTTATGACGGTGCGCTGCAGTCCTGCTGCACCTCCTGAGATGGTTTTAAATTGGCTACGGGTAAAACATTGAATGCTTGCAGGCATGAGGACATTTACGAATTCAGTTATACCTTAAGTGCATTCCGGGGGCCACCTGCAGCTCTCACATGCTGCCCCTGGCGAAAGCAGCACTGGATGCCTGTTTACTTGAGACTTAAAATGAAGTAAAAGAAAATAATCAAATAGGGGGTCATGCACCACTTCACTTCAAGAACACATTTGTTTTTAAAGACCTCTTGCAACAAATGTGTGAAACAATGGTAAAGTCCGTACAAACTTCCAAAAGGTTTGTTCATTGCATGTGTAACTGTAGATGTTATCTAGTTTTGGGCTTGTATGTTTGCAACTTGTTTTTCTTCGAAGTCTTCGAGTCACAGGGTATAGGAATTCCACATATTAGTGTCAATGCTTATGGCCATTGGCTCCATTGTTGGATTTTTTTTTCTTTCTTCCATCGTCTGGTTCTGATAGCGTCACCAAGCTCTGGGTCGGCGCTTCATGGTGTTCAGGTCAGCCAGACCATCTGTATTGTACAATCAATTTAGTTTGTCACTGTCCCCAATCCAGTTCGACAACCCACACTCCTTTAAAGCACCTATGGGATCTTTTCTCTGGCAGTTCGTGCACGATTATGCCCCGTGTGTGACGGACAGGACTCTATTCTGATACTTCCTACTGTGTTATAAGTACCCTCGGACAGACCTCCATGAAGTGTGTAACCTTTGGTCTCCAGAGCTCGACACGTCCTCCTGTGAAGCTTACCTTGTCTTTCTGAGCAAGAAGATTATAAATTACTGTCTGGACTGGCGATTCACATCTGCCTTCATAGTGCAACAACAGGGCAATAAACTCCAGCCCTTTTCAGCGTACATGATGTCGAAGTAGACCCCCAGCCACTGCCTTTGGCTGCCAAGGAAGACTTCTACATGGTAGAGGCCAGGTTTGGCTCCTAATCAGAGGTTCAGTGTCGCCGCTGGAACAACCTTCTTCCCCCAACTCCAGCACTGAACAGAGGTCAGGCATCGAACACAGAAGCCAGACACACTATCTTCTATATCAATGCCTCATTTGAGATGAAGTTGTGGCTTTCCTATAGAACCTGTGCCGGTGTGTCAGCAAGCCAGTGTACTCCCTGTACTTCCTCATTTCCAAGAAGAATGGGACCCTCGGGGTTCTATTTGACCTCAGGCCCCTCAACGAGTACATCCTATCCGAAAACTTACAAATGGTCCTTCTCCAAGATGTCACCCCACTGCTGCAGGGAGGCAACTTCATGACGCTCTAGACCTGAAGGACACACATTTTCACTGAAGATTCACCCTGCACATTGCCTGTTTCTCTGGTTCAGAGTGAGTGATCAGTATAATCAGTTCAAAGTGCTGCCCTTTGGGGTTGTTACCCCACCCGGGTGTTCACTCAGTGTCTTGCAGTCATCGACGCGCAGCTCAGGTGACCCAGATTCCTCATCATCCCTTACTTAGAAGACTGGCTGATCAATTGCGCAACCAACTACCAGTGCTGTACTCACACCCAGGCAACCATATACCTTCTTTATGGGTTTGGGCTTACCATCAATACCACAAAATCCTACCTCCAGCTCGTTTTCAGGGGCTGTCCTCAACTCGGTGGTAGGGAAAGCCTTACTCAGTCCTGCCAGATTCCAAGCCTTCCAGGTGTTGCTCCCTCTTTTTCAGCTTGATAGTCGGGTAACAGTCAGAACAGTCATGTGCCTCCTCCGCATGATGGCCTCTTGTATTGCCTTAGTCCCTTATGCCAGGTTACATATACACCTGTTGTTGCTAGAGAACATTACAGCATAGTGGTCATGAGCGGAGGGTCACTGGGAGGATCTAGTGTTAATTTGGGAACACACTGCTCGCTCTCTGCAGTGAGGGAACACGAGCAACCTGTTGTAGGGGTGGCTCTTTATCGACCCAGTTCCACAGGTGACCATCACAATGGATACTACCCTTACCAGGAGGGGAGGCACTCTTGCACAAGTTCACTGTTCAGGGTCTGGGGAAACCCCTTCATCAGGGTCTCCACATCAACTAACTCGGGCTATTGGCAATCCAGCTGACGATCAAGGCATTCCTCTGTCAGATTAGTAAAAAAAAGTAGTTATGAGTCGCACTGACAACATGACAGCTGTGTATCTCATGTCACAAAGCTGGACATATTCTTCACAGTTGCAAGTGCTGGCTCATCACATCTGGTGGTGGGCACTCCACCACAAAGTTAATCTCCTAGCGGAGTACCTTCTACGAGTGAATGACTACTTTGCAGACCTTTTCAGCCATAAAAAAAGAGTGGGAACTCCACACGCAAGTCCTACTTCACTGTGGGTGTTTCCTGGCGTGCACCTCTTCAGCACTGACATAAATACAAGATGGCCACATCTGCAGTCCCTAGGCAATTCAGTATGGATCAACTGGTTGGGAATATTTGCCTACATTTTTCCTCCTCTCCCACTTCTTGATGCGGAGGTTGCAGCAGACGTCTCTGCCCACCTTCTGATGGCTCCTAAATGAGACTGGCAGCCTTGGTTTACCACTAACCTCAACATTTCTGTGGTCCCACACAAGAGGCTGCCCAACCCGCTAAACTTCAGAACAATCTGTTAGGCACACAAACCCCAGGCAGCTCCATCTTGCGATTTGGCTCCTGTGGTCTTGGTTATCTTAACCTTTCTCATGAGTGCATCCTCAGAGAGGCACATAGACCCACCACACGCGCTCGCTGTGCTTCAAAATGGAAATGGTTCATCCACCACTTTCTCCCCAGACACTTTGACCCCTTACGTGCTGCAGTACAGAACATAGCCTATCATCTGCTTTACCTACAGACCTTGTCTACACTTCCATTAGGCTTAACTGGACAGTAGTAGCTGACCCCCTTCAGAAGAGGGGACACACCTCGAGCAAGTCATCTCACCTAGAGTTCCACTGTACCTGGTGTGGGACTTCAAGGTTGCCCTTACAAGACTGATGGCCCTTCATTTGTGATGCTACACTATTGTCCCTTACAGTTTTTTTCCTGGATGGTAGCCTTCCTCATGGCAATCACTTCCCTTAGACATGTCGGTGAGCTCCAGGCTTTAACTCTAGAAGAGACTTTCTTCTAATTCCTCAGTACTAACCCTATGTTTTCCCCTAAGGTAGTGTCCTCTTTCTACTTTAACCAGACTATCGAACTTCTAGTGTTTTTCCCTTCTCCAGACTCTGTAGCAGCGAGTGTCTTCATGCACTTTATATTAAAAGGGCCCTTGTACTATGTAGACTGTACAAAATCCTTTCGTAAGACACATCTCTTTGCCTCCTTTTCAAACTCACACAAATGATATGCTCTCTCCAAGGCCGGGAAAGCACTCTGGTTAGTCAAATGTATTCAAGCATGTTACACCGAAGCCAAAGGACGTTTGCCTGTCTCGCCCAGACCCCTCTCTACCTGTAAGAAAGGGGCCACATCCCTTTAACTGACCTCTGCAAAGCAGCTTTATAGTCTACTGCATTCACTTTTTTGAAGTGTTACTAAGCATTACTGTGTGGAAATCCTCTCCAACCTCCTGTGGTTAGCCACTGCTTATGGTAGAGCTGCTTTACAGTCTATGCACACAATGTGTATCAACAGCTACACATGCCACGAACAGATAATGTTATTAACCCTGTAAGCATCTGTTTGTGATATTTGTGAGGGTATTTCTAAAGCGCAACGTTCGCTCCGGAGGGAGCATCTTGGCGCTGAAAATCCTGGATGACCGGTCCTGAAGAACGAAGGAGGATTAGATGGCTGCTTTGGAATAGTCATCGGAGAGGTTAAAGATCCAGGTCTTTAGGAGCTTTCTAAAGGGTTTTTCGAGGGTTTGCTGTCTGAGTTGTTTGGGCAAGTTGTTCCAGGCTTTAGTGGCCAGGAAGCTTAAGGTTTTTCCGCCCTTCGTCTTCAGGTTGTACTTAGCGGGGAGGATGAGGTTGTCCTGGGACGAGCGGAGGGATCGACTGGGGGTGTAGTGGGGAAAACGTCTGGAGAGGTATTTTGGACCGGATTTGTTAAAAGCTCGGAAAGCGATGATCAATATTTTAAAAAGAATTCTTTTGTGAAGGGGCAGCCAATGTAAGGATCGTAGGGCTGCGGAGATAGATGCTCTACGGGGTAGTTTGAGGACCAGTCGAGCGGCCGTATGAAGCACACTTTGGAGTTTAGATAGTGTTCTTTTTTGCCCCTGCAAGAAGGCCGTTGCAGTAGTCTAAGCGTGAGATTATGAGGGCTACTGTCACAGTTTTTCTGGCGTCAAGTGGAAGGAAGTCGAAGAACTTTCTTAGTGATTTTATTATTCCGAAACATATACCGGCTACAGTCCTGGCATGTTGATCGAAGGAAAGGTCTGAGTCAAATATGACGCCAAGATTCCTGGCTGTTGTTACTGTCTGAGGGGGGGCGACTGAATCATCTGGCCACCAAAGGGCTGGACAGAAGGAGGTGTTTTTTCCAATCGGGAGGATCTCCGTTTTGCTAGAGTTGCATTTTAGATGGTTGATGTCCATCCAACGGAAGACCTCAGTTAGGCAATTCTTGAGGTTGAGTTCAGCTTCGGTAGAATTGTCCTCTAGGGGCACGATGAGTTGTGTGTCATCGGCATACGAGGTTACTGGTATGCCGAATGATTCGATCAGGGACAGGAGTGGGATGAGGTAGATATTGAAAAGGAGGGGACTCAGGATGGACCCCTGCGGTACACCTGAGGAGACTGTCTTCTCTTTAGAATGGAAGGGGCCAAGAGCGACAGTTTGTGATCGGTCGGTGAGAAATGACTTTACCCAGGATAGAGCGGAATCCGAGATCCCTATATCCATCAATCTGCTGATTAAGATGGAGTGGGAGATGGTGTCAAACGCCGCGGTTAAGTCGAGAAGAATGAGAATTGAGTTTTTCCGCTGATCTTGTAGCAGTTTAATGGTGTCTGACAGTTCTATCAGCGCTGTTTCGGTCGAGTGTTTAGGACGGAAACCCGATTGTTGTGGATGGAGTATGTTATTTGCTTCTAGGTAGTGTTTAAGTTCTCTATAGACTAGTTGTTCAGTTATTTTTCCCAGGGCCGGGAGTAGTGAGATCGGGCGAAGATTGGTCAGGTCTGACGGGGATTTGTTGGCCTTTTTCATGAGGGTTGACAATTCCCTTCTTCCATCGGCGGGGGACAGATCCTGTGAGGATCGACGTGTTAACTATGTCGTTGATTGTTGGATTCACCACATCAATTAGTTGGTGAAGAATTTTGGGGGGACAGGGGTCAGACGGAGAGCCCGATTTGCAGGCCAGAATGACTTCTCTGGTTTGCGCCAAAGTGACCGGAGAGAAACTTTTAAGTTTTCCGACTCGGGGGTCCGGGGGGGGGGGGGGGGGGCTGAAGATGTATATAAAGTGGGGAAGTTACTTTGAATGGAGGCAATTTTGGCTTCAAAGTAGTCAGAGATTTTGTCGCACAAATCCTGAGATGGGGGGATTTCTGGTTGAAGTGCTTTGGGCTGAGTGAACGATTTTACTATTGCAAACAGTGTTTTTTGTTTTTGACTGGATTCTTTGATGGCGTTAACGTAGAAAGTTTTTTTGGCTGATTTAATTTTTGAAAGATAAGTTTTCCTTATTAGGATATAGGAGAGACGGTTGTCGTTGTCGTATGTCTTGCGCCATTTTCGCTCTGCCTTCTTACATAGTAGATGAGAGGTAGCTAGATCGGGGGTGAACCAGGGGGCATTGGTTTTGGTTTTTTTAAGAGAGGTGCAGAGACGTTTGGGAGGGTTTCTAGATTTCATTTCCTGTGAGATCCAGTTATGGAAAAGGTCAGCGTCAAGTTCGACGTTCCCGGATAAGGAGGGGGATTGGGTTTGATGGATGGGTTTAAGAATAATGTTTTCTTGAACCTTTTTCCAGTTGACGGAGTTGGTAAGGTGAGAGTTAGTTTTATTGCAGGAAAGTGGACGCACATTTTTGATATGGAATGGGATCAGGCTATGATCAGTCCAAATTTGGGGAAGAGGGGGCAGGGTGGTTAGGGAGGAGAGGTTGGTGCACACACCATCGAGGGTATGACCCAGCAAATGGGTGGGTAGAGTGACGCGTTGCTGGAAGTTGAACATTTCGAGGGTTAGGGAAAAGTTGATGGTTTGTGCATCGGATATGGACTCAAGATGTAAATTGAAGTCCCCGAGTAGGGTGAAGTGTGGGTATCTGAGTAAGAAGTGTCCCAGGGAGTCGCACAGTGAGTCAGGTTGTGGCAGGTAATGCTATAGATTCACATGTGCCGACACTCCTTCCCTGAAGCCTTTGGTTGTTGCAGAGGCCTTTTTTTCCAATCTTACCATTTTTCTTCCATGGATATCTTCTAATGTATCTCTGTGCTCCAATCCTTTATACCGTAGTGTGGAAAAACAATCTTACAAAGGAACGAATACCAACGCCCATTGTCACCTAATGGTGGAGTCTCTATACAACGAGATTTGGAGACTTCTTTGAAGAAAAAAAAAAGTTGCACACATCTAAGCCCAACACTAGATAATACAAGTATGCACATCGGGTAAATCGACAGCACTACATACCACAAACAAATGCATAAATGGTAAGTAATATTTTCCGTCATTAAAATGCAGAAGTGTTTCACCTAAGTAGATCAGATTATATTGGTGAATTGAAAAGTATTTTTTTAAAGTGACAACAATGCCAGCAGTGAACTAAGAGGCAATTACCATGCATATGTTTTGCTTCCCCTGCGCCCACCACAGCCTCCCTTGACCTCCAAATCTTCCTCGCACTGTGCTGGCATCAGTGACCATACTTTTCGTCACTGGGAGTACCGATGTACCAAACAAATGCAGGAGTGGGTTTTGGCAGGCAACTGAAAGGTCCATGTCCCCAATTCTACCTGAATAAAATGGTTTCTGAGTTGGAACAGTCAATTAGTAGCCACGCACCCAAAGAGATGCACTTTGGGTGCCACCTCATTGGAACGCAGTTCTGACATCAGTAAACAGGAGCTTCTCAAATGGCCTGGCATGATTGTCGAGCTCTGTTGGGGCCAAACCCAAAGGACTATTCAGAAAACCTACAAGGTTAGTCTAGCATCATACACCAGCCATTCAGACATGTTTCATCCCAACAGTGTACCATTAAGGTGCATTTGAACAGGCATTATGACTCTAAAGGGCAGCCAAGGGCTCAGTATGTATCTTCCCTACATACTTTTTAAAGTTTGTTGCAAGTCACAGTTGTCACCTCATTGAAATGCACGAACACAAATTTTCTAATGAAACCTCATACGTGGTGCAAGAAATGCTCAATAGTGCCCATAAAAGAACAAAACCATTTTCTTTGGGGTACTAATACACACACACAATTAGAGTTTGGGTCCCAAGCCACAATTTCTGATGCCTCTCTTTTTGGTCTACACCTCCCCAGGCCAGTTTATCCCTCCAGTGCCATTGGAAACTGAGTTTTGCACTGCATAGAAAGTGCACGGTAACCTGTGAAACTTCACCTCCATATAGACGGGCCAATGAAATTATGCAATGATTTTCGTGTAATTGTAGATTTGGTGCATTAGCCACATAATCCATTTTCTGGTGCATAATCTGCAGGTTTTAACAAAACAAGTTCTTTCCAGCTCAAAAAGTTCAAAAGTTAGTGAAAACATTACATGTTGCGCAGTGTAAGCCCCTTTGGAAACCTTTCTGTAGTGTATTCCTATATTTGGGTGTTTAACTGGTACTAATGAGGTGCAACTAATGCCAAGGCAATGCTAACAAGTACAACAAGCATTGGCATAGCCAATAGGTCTTGCCTTTGGGACCTCATGAGTGTTTAGTTATCCAGCACAATATCCTTGGTGCAACAACATAAAGTTTTGCATGGCTAAACACTTATAAGGTCCCAAAGGCGAGACCTATTTGCTATGCCAATGCTTGTTTTCCAAGTCGGTAAAGCACTTTCTGGCTGAACTCCTGCGATAAGTAATTCACACTATCTATATAGTAAGATGTTGTAGGCAGGCTTTGGAATGGATGTAAATGTGACCGGGTGTATCCACTGCTGTGAGGCTGTGTGCATTTTAACAAGGCATACATTAAGAAACTGAAAAGAAGTGTCAACTAAACATGTGAATTTCAAGCTGAAGAAAATCTTAGTCTCAGCTACAGTCCATTATTTGTACATGTACAAAAAAGAGGGTTGGGGTTTCAGTGAGGCTCCCTGTGCCATGACTGAAGCACATTGCCATGTACAGTTCAGCAGGGCACAATCTGAACAAATCTCTGATATTTGCGAACACAATCCAACTCTTTGGTACCTGGTCACAGTAGCCTTACACTGTAGGCAAACGTACACCCCTTTTTTAGGATCTACCTTAAAGATGAACACCTCAGACTTTCCAGATGTAATGTAAGTTAACTGAGAATGTGCTGCAGTCATCACTGGTTTCATGTAAAGCGCTCAATGGCTAGGCTATATAAATATCTTTGATTTAAAAAAAAAAAAATGTAAATTCCCTTGGACCCAATCCTTGGATAATGCAACAGTACTTAAGGCTATGCCAGTGGCCGCTGCGTGCCCAACAAATGCCAATGACAAAGAGCACAGTGACTAAGCGGAGACAAGAACTAAATGCCCCATTACAAAGCCCAAAGACGCTCAAGATCAGCATACACAAAGAAGAGGAATAAGAACATCCATCAACAATAAAACAAAGCAAGAGTATGGCATGCACCACTGTGGTGGAATCACAGATACACATATACCTGCCCAAGCTAGGTCCTTCTGTCATTAGTATCTCCCCGCGATTTTACTTATGACCTTTTATTGGCTGGCAAGGATTCAAACAAAAAAAGAGGAAAACGTTAGCAAGGCACTTGGCTGCAGCTCTTAGTGTGCTCTGCCAGTGCCATAGTATGTTCATCATTACAGTAGACAATATACAAGGCAGCAAACAACCAAGGTGCTCTGTGACATCATATCCATTCCCAAACCAGGAGCTTCTTTACACCCACCTCATAGGAAAAATGGCCACCACTCTTCATTTTGTCCAGCTGCCACACCTACATCCCTAACCAAAATGTCTCCCCGGCGAACCGGGGGGGGGGGGGGGGGCACGCGCTCCTCCTTGCCCTTACCCCCCCTGCGGACGCCCATGCAGTCATTCTCTCTCTTTCTGTCTTACTCCTCACTTACTGAAAACCGTGACTTGAAGAAACTGTTCACAACCTCTTTCCTTCTTTCATTTAGTTGCCACCCTGTGTAATGGATCCAAACAAGCATTTACAATGCAATGGTCTCGGAATTATTAAAGGTAGAGCTATTGGCATTGCTCATGACCTTTTTTTTTTTAATCAAAAATAAATGGCATTGTCATTTACAATGCCAATAGCTTAATCGCTCGCATATGCATGACCTATTGCATTTACACCCACACAGAGCCACACACCCACACAGAGCCACCCACACAGAGTCATTCACATAGAGCCACCCACACACACCGAGCCACCTACACAGAGCCACCCTCACACAGACAGAGCCACCCACACATAGAGCCACCTACAAAACAAGAAAAACTAGTGCAATCAGGGGGCAGAACGCCTTCATCTGTCAAATCCCCCTCTCCCACCCAGCCGCACCGCTCTTACCTGAACGGGCCGCTCCTGGTACCAGTGTCTGCCCAGCTAGTATCCACAGTACCAGTGTCTGCCCTCCAGTACATTCAGTACCAGTGTATTCTCCGCCAATACCCTCAGTACCAGTGTTTGCCACACCATTACCTGTATGCCAGGCGCGGTGCGTCCATTGGGGTGTGGGGGCGTAGCCCCCCGCCCGCAGCTCCCTCTGCATTTCTGTTGAAAGACGCCAAGGCAGGAGAACTGACATTCCAATCATGTCAGTCAGCATGACATCACATCGCCCACCCCCTTCAGAGTCTGAAGGGGGTGGTCGGGGTGGCGTCATGTTGACTGACATGATGTCACCAGGGCAAGCAACACAAGTACGCATGAGTGGGGACGGAGGGTGAATTTTTTGCCCACGCATGCGCACTTACGTTTGCGCTTTTTTGCGCATGCCCATTAGTAGCCCTTTGGGCTCCTAATGGGCGTGCTGTGGGCGAAGAGAGACCTGTGCCCCAAGCGCCAGGATTGGCTGCGAGGGCTGCCAGTCTCCATTTGTGCAGTGAGGCGCCAAGGGGTTGGGGAACAGAGGTGGCGTGGACCCGGACCGGCGGTAACTGAGGTAAGTTTTGTTTTTTATATTTAATATAATATAGTCCGCACCAGGCCAGGGCTTTCTCCAGGAGCACATGCACATCACAGGATTCCTGGCAATGAATGAAGTAGAGGAAATGGAGAGAATAGATAAGATAGGGTGGTAGTGAAAGAGATACACCGCAGCGACCCAGAGAGGGGGAGTCAAGAAAATGGGGTGGGGAGGAGGGGGTTAATAGGGGATTGGAAGAACAGTGTATGTCCTCGGTGTTCAGTTTTTTTTCATCCCGTTGTAGCGGCAAGCATCTCTTCTTTGTGCTCAGACGGGGTCACTCACGCATTCCCCGCCCCCCCCCTTGCCATAAGAGGTGCCGGGAGAGTGCCACTGCTGGGGGGCGAGGCCTTTCTGGCAGGAACCACACCACAGCCCTCGAGTTCCAGCACACCCCCAGCACACTGCAGCCCCCACCACCGGCAGTCACCTTCCACATCTGCTCACCTGGGTGTCACCTGCATCGCCTCTGGGCCCCCTCAGCGTGCTCCCCCAAAGTTCAGCAAGTCTGAGGGGGCAGCATGCCAGCAGAGGTTGGGGGCCACGGCACCCAAGAACTGCAGGCCTCCCAGAGATGCTGTTATATCCACGGTGCTGCGCAGCCAACAAATGATGAATGGAACATTCTAGCGCGGCCCTTCTAATGAGGAAAACCTCACGGAGCATTTTAATTCCCATTTCTCTTTTCACAGCAGAAAAGTAAATCTGTTTATACTGATAAAGTTAACTGTTCGCGCCCGGTTCATATAACTCACAATGTTGATATTTTCAGGAAAAAAACGAACATTAGGTTAACGCAGGCCTGTAAATTTCCCAGATGGCTAGTTAAATTATGCAAACATCCATAATAAGGAAAGTAATGTGTGGAAATACGCTATGGGAAAATCACTGCATTTAAGCAGACCAGGAATCCATTAACTTAATTTTGCTAGTTCGTATTTTAATAATAATCATGCTAAATTCATGTCTGTGTTTTCTGAACACTGTAAAACACATACCTTACTATTATTGAATTTAAAGGTTCTCAATTGACTGGCCCTGGCAGGATGGGAGGCAGAGTTGGCCCTGCCGGATGTGGTCTTGTGCCTTTTATGTTACAGCAGATGACAGCATTGCACATTTGGCTTATTGAGCAATCTTGCCGGCTTAGGTGTTCACCGTGTGCCTCACAGCTTATGTTCTCTACTAAAACAAAACAAAAGGATTGGTGGGTGAGAATGTAAAGAGTTGTGCTAATGTAAGGAGAATGCTAAGACTGAGAATGCAGAAAATGAGAGTCCTGGTTGACTGGCAATATGGTGAGAAAGAAGAGAGAAACACTGATAGGTAGAGAATGTTTAGATCAAGGGACCATGAAAGCAGAGGAGGAAGTGAGGCAAGACCGAGAATGCAGAGAGGACAGAGCTGGACTGGTAATGTAGAGTCAGATGGCAGAGATATCCTTGCCAAACAGAGAACAAGATACTACATCTATAGTGAGAGAGAGCTGCATTGTAAGAATGGACTTAAACTTAACCTGTACGGGGAAGGCACAGCTAAGAAAATAATACAGGCAGGAATTTAGACTAAATACGATTGGTGTAAAGTGGGCAGATGACAGATGAAACAGAGTATGAGTGGGGAAGCGAAGGTAGGTCTGTGTTAAAAGTGTAGAGACCCACTCTCGCTCGCAACGATGCAGTATGCAAATCAGTTTACGCCCCACTACTTTCCAATGTCACCAGCCGCCCCTGCTGTCTGCTCTGTCAATACCCTTAGTACCAGTGTTTGCCTCACCATTACCTGTCTGCTCTGTGAATACCCTCAGTACCAGTGTCAATACCCCCAGTACCAATGTTTGCCCCACCAGTACCCTCAGTAACAGTATCTATCCCGCCAGTACCCTCAAGACCAGCGTCTGCCCCTCCAGTACTTCTAATCCGGAATCAACGCCAGTGTGGCGTGGCCGCGGGTCCAAGCACATTGTCGAAACCCTCTGAGCTGCACTGAGTTGCGCTGATGTCGCTTCCCAACAATCTTCTCTGTTTTGGCTTTTCTCTGGAGTTCCCTCTGCGGTTCGTCGCAGAAGGGTCGGCTGCGCCAGCACGGACAGCACCGGGAGGGGACTGGGGTAATAAGATGTATTTTACAATCAGCCAGTTATCAGGGGAGGACCAGGGCGCCGTATCTTTACGCAGAAGTGGATGTTCCCCTTAGGATGGGAGGCTTTCCTGCGCGCCGGGAGCGTGTTTAATGGTGTGTGCACAGCGGGGGCTTCTCCCTAATAGAGAGTTCACCGGTGCGCTCCCACTTGCCCGTGATTGGCTCTTTCCAACCTGCGCTTCTCGGCCCTGCCACTTCAGTGTGGGATGCTTCGCTCAGCCCCACGGATCTGTGGAAGGAAGGTGAGGATCCACGGAGAGCTGACTGCGGAGGGCTCCGAAGGACTCAGTGACCCAGGGGCAGGGGCGGGCGGGCCCCGAGGGAGCTCGGCCGCCAGTCAAGTGCGCACCCGGGGACTGTGAACTGAGGCTTTTCTGGCATCTGTGCCAGGTCCGCGGAGCTACACGAGTGCGTCTGGTATCTGTGCCAGGTCCGCGGAGGTACGCAAGTGCCTGGGAACCTCGGGAAGCTGTGGGTGGTCCCGGGAGAGTGGGGTGTTAAAGCCCTAGGGGGAGCTGTGTCTGTTTTAGGGTCTTTCGAGAGCTGTGGGTACAGGCGCTTCAGAGAGTGGAAAGTGTCAGGGCGCTAGGGAGAGCTCCGAGAGACAATATCCTATTAGGTAACTGTGGGTTCCAGGGTCATCGGAGAAACATGAGTGTCAGATTTCTAGAGTGGAGCAGTGGTTGCCAGGGCGCTGGGACTCAGCGAGCGGCAGGGGCCACAGAAGATTGTCAGTGCCAGGGCCCCAAGAGAGCTGTGCGTGCCAGGGCTCTCAGAGAACTCTTAATATCGCGACCCTCCGAGAACAGCCAGTGCCAGGGCCCTCGGAGAGCTATGAGTGCCTAGGCCCCAAGAGAGCTGTGAGTGTCAGGGTCCTCAACGAGTTGTGAGTGTCAGGGCCCTCAGAGCTGTGAGTGCCAGGGCCCTCAGAGAGCTGTTAGCGCTACGTTCCTCTAGCGCTTTGAGGGCAGGAGCCTCAGACAGCTGAGAGTACAAGAGTGTTAGAGAGCTGAAGCTTACACTCTCTGTGGAGAGGCGTGGGTGCCCGGGCCACCGGAAGCAGGATAGTTCCAGGCTGTAAGTGTTGGGGTTGACCGATCCGGGTGCATGGTTCCTCGATTACTGCAGACTCGCTCGCTCGCTCTGAAGGCAAAGCCCTTAGCCTGTTGTTGGTGCCAAGGATGCTCGTGCAATAGTGAAAGCCCGCAACCTCAAACAGCGTCATTAAGTAAACAGGCACAAAAAAAAACAGGGGACACAAGCACGAAAAACGGCACACGGGAGGAAGGGAAAACCAGACGTGCGGGCGGAGGGAAGGGGTTGCCAAACAGGGAGTCAGAGGCAAGAAACAACGACACAAACAGGGGGGGGGGGCACGAAGAAAGGCACAAACAGGGGAGCAGAGGCTTACCTCATGTCCTCGGTTGACGCTGCTCAAGCAGCAAAATGGCGGCCGGCAGCTCTGAAATTTTTCGGCTTCGGATGCGTGGTTTTGCGCCCTGAGTGACAGACGACGTCACAGGGCTAAAGAACGCAAAAAATCATGCCCCTGAATCCGAAAAAGACGGGGCTTCTTTGGAGGGACGGCTCTCTCCTCCAATGGCTGGCCTCCGTTTAGGAAGCCAGCCAATGGTGGAGAGACAGGGCAGGGAGGCGGGTTCTGAAGCCCTACTAAACAACATTAAATCTCGGACTTCCGGTCTGCCGACCGGATATTACCGAGACCTAAAAAAACAAGCGAGCGCCTCACGCTGGCAGCAGGGGGAGGAAGAGAGAAGGGAGACTGCGCCTGTTTCCCTTGCGGGAGAATGCAGGAACCATATGCTTTCAAAGCTCACTCCCGCAAGGGAATCGCCAAACGTGCACGCGTTGCCATTGAAAGCAATGCAACGCGTGCTCGTTTTTTACGCCATAACATAATCGATCACTAAAGGTCTCCAAGCAGCGCATGTGAGTCCTAAAAATTACGACATAATGAAGTAATACTATCACAAAATGTGCTGTTGCCGCATAATTTGACCTATTCCAGTGATAAAGAGAAACCGTGGTCCCTCAAGGAGGAAGTGTGAACCTCTACTTCCTTGGAGAAAATTATTCAACTATTAAAGATTGGTTCCATTTTAATTTTAGATGTTATACATTATACTTTTGGGAGGGCCAACTAACCAGCCTAATTTATAAAAATGGATGTGAAGATTCTTCTGAAGGGTATTGACTCATAAGAGGGTAGGAGTGGCAGGTTAGTTGGTTCTCCCAAGAGTGCAGTATATAAATTCTAAAATTGTAGTCAATGCAAGCAGACCCACTTACCTGTTTTCTCCTCCGTAGAGCTTCCCAAACCTTCATCCTGTTGATGCCTATCTAAATTGCATGCATAGGGCTGAAACGTTGACCCAATAATACTGTACTGTGTGTATTTGATTCTGGAGCATTTCACTCTGTGACAGTGTGTGTACCAACCACGTTCGCATCCTGTATCAGTTACTATTTATATACATAGACTGTGTAGCACCAGTGCACTTTACGATCCCTTATTTCACTTGCACTGTCCTGTTGCGCTGTTTGAGATCACCTTTTCACTTTCAATTTGGCTTGAGTATAAAATTGCAATGATTTTTTCTATTGTTGAATACAACTGTCTTATTTAGAAATGGAGCGAATATTTTGACGGTTACAAAAATGTTTTCCAAGGAAGCAGAGGTTCTCACTTCCCCCATGAGGGACCACGGTTTCTCTTTATTACTTGATGACCCAGGTCCCGGGGTTACTGGGTGGCCCCTTATTCTAATACATGCATAATTCAAGTGGCCCAATGTGTATAGAGTGGAAGATCAGGCCAAACTTTGGAATCTCCTGTAACATTGGATGATGCAGATTTCAATAGTTGTTCATTTGTGAAATGTGCATAATCAGAATATTTGTTGTCCAGGTGGGGAGCGCTCCAGTGATTTACAAAATATTGTTAAAGTTTAAAAGGGTTCAGAGAGAATTTCCATCCAGTAAAAGTATTCTGACAAACTTGACATGTACATAAAGAGCAATGGTGGAATTTTAAAATCAACATGGACACCCCACAGATGCACGCAGGGTGAATCAACTACCGTATACACATGACGGCAAGATCCCTGATCATACAGACTGGAAGCTGTGGCATACGCTGCTCACGAGCCTGCGGACTGTGGGGAACTGTCCACTCTTTAGGTTGAAAACAGACTGCTTAAACGATTATTTTCCGTGCCACCCCACCTCACTTCACTTCTCCACTTCTAGAAGACCACCGCCAGGCCAAGGGTGTGCTGAAGTGTTGGATTCCAATCCCAGGTGAGTGTAACCCCGGGCCACTGCACCTTCTATGCGCCTTGCCCAGTGGGATGACAGGACGTCTCCTTTGAATCAGCCATCAGATTGACTTTTGAACAACACCCCGTGCAGGGCTGAACACGGGGGGGAAATACTCTAGGAACCCTCACATTGTTGCAGTGGGAGTAGGCAGAAATGTGACGTCACCTGAAGAGCACTTTTCAGCATGAAAAAGTAATGGTAAAGCTAACCTAACTTAAATGGTTACACATCAACTCCGTTTTAAGATAGTATGGGGGTCAGTTAATACACGGGCTGAAGAGATCTGTGTGTACCTAGGTGGTAATGCACTCGCTGGAGACAAATGTCCATTACTTTTCGTCAAATGTTTGAATCGTTAAATAGCTCATAACGTTGATGTATGTTGCAGGCAATTAGCTGGAATGTGTGTCACAGCATTCTATCGTCTATAAGAGTGGTTAGTGGGTTACTGCTTTTGTTGGAGAGAGCTTTATCTAGTATGCAGGTCACGAGCGACAATTGGGTATACACTCACTGCAAATGTCTCCACGTAACGTGGAGTGCGTCCCTTTGGACTCTTGCAGGCATTACTCGGTCTTATGTTATTTACGTTTGATAAAATAGGTGATTTTGGTAATAAATACTAATGTCGAGCATTTATTTTGTAGTGCGTGCTGTGTAGATTGATGTGATTATGCACACATACAAGCACAGGAACTTTTATAAAGCACGTATTTTTTATCTATTAAAGAGAGCTTGCACCGCCCATTTTATATTCAGAATATTCATTCCTATGAGTGAGCAGATAAAAACATGCGTTCAAAGTTTGGCCTACACTGCCATCTAGCGAGGCTTGTGTAGCATGAACTAATATGTTCTAGTTGTTGGAGTGGCATCGAGTGCGGTGTTATTTTAGTCCTCCCATTGAGCACTCGAACTAAATTGCGTTAGTGAACCTATTGCCATCCTTTCCTAATCCATGTTTTATTACTGCAAAAGTATTCAGCCCTTTACCACCCTAGGGTTTTTACATTTTATGAAGTCACCCCCTCCCCCCCCCTCACATTGTACTGCCCACTGACCAGAGAAATACAAAGGTTTTAATTTTAATTTTAAATTGCAAAGGTGTTGAATTATCAGTTATGTTCTACAGTAAATTGTAGCAAAATGCTAATTAAGGGCCTGTAATTAGCCTGTAATTAAGTGCACGTGAGCACTTTCACAAATGTTGTTTGTGGACTGTTACGCACACAATAATTTAATGGCATTTAAGTTTTTGCTAAGTCCCCCAACAGCCTTCAGTTGTCTGAGTGTTTGCGCGTTTACCTGTTCTCTTTGTAATGGCTCAAACAGCAAGCCAGGATTTTTTGTTTGGGAGGGGGAGTGGGTTTTGATTGGGGGGGAGGGGTGTTATTTAGTTTAACACTAATCAGACGAGTGAAAAGATAATGTCTTTTAAAAAATGGTGTTTCCTAATATTTGACCGGTATTTCTCAAAAAATGAAACCCTGCCTCCTCCTGCAGGAGCATGTCTGAAGCCATGTGTGCAGGGTGACCATCAAGACTGTCCTTCAAGCCCAATCCTGTATTTAAAGTCTGGAGGCGGTCTTGGAGAGAATCCCAAGTATCGTCGCAGTGGGTTCTGCAGGAGAACCTGAAAAGACAATCCGTGTGAATGCCTTTGTCCTGTTGTGGTGATCGTCTTTGCTTGTTGATGGGACTTGGGCAAAGATGTGTTCATGAAACTTGGTCTGCAGCCTAGACGCCCACACCTTTTGATGTGGGTCATTTGTCTGCTGATGCGGTAATAACGATTCAAAAGGCATGGCCTCTCAGCCCCCAGAAGGCTTATACCACGTAATGAAGTTGGGGGTTTCATGTGGCATAAAGGAAGTGGGACATGAGCTTCTATGAAATGCACCTCGTATGAATCTGTCTGCTATGCGTGTTAAAAGAGGTCTGTGCATTCTTCTTCTGGTAAACGTGACGACATCGTTTACCAGTGGGGAAAGGCTTTTTTTGTAACTGTCATGAAGCTAACGTCAATGTATTCTCCTGGAAGACAAGCTTCATGTACAAATAAACAGTTAAATATGACTAATAGCACCTCCGCTTCATCAAGCAGACGCGACACGGGGCATTTTTGTCCCCAGAGGTGCCGTTGCTAGGAGTCGGAGAGGTGGGTCAGTGTGCTTTGTGCGAAGGCAGATCTTTTGATAATACCGAGGTAGCGGTCGTGCCCAAGTTTGATATGTTCTAGTTTTTCACACTATTTCGTTACATGTTCGTATGTCTGGGATATGACAGCAGGGCTGTGAAAGGCAAAGAACTTAAGACAACCAGCAATGTTAGGTGTTTGGATGCTCAAATGAAGGTCCGTGGGTACTGTAACCATTACACCTCATTGATTCATGGAGTGCGTGGAGATTTCTTTCTAGTATTGCGGAGGTGTTTCTTTTCCAACCGAGGAAGATTGGGTGGCTCTCCCACTTCCTGAGCACCAACAAACCAGATATATGGGCAATCATTTACTCACCTTTGACAAAAAAATACTTTGTATAATATTGTGTTGCGTGCGCCGATTCTCCCAGCCACCACCTTTTTGTTATACTGTGAAATAGACCTCTTTGTATACATACAGGGTTAGACTAGTTTATAGGGCAGTCTGGCAGTGCCTTATGGGCTGGTCTGACAGGTCACTTTGTGGCACGTTTTTTGGCTGTTTGTGGGCCTGTTTATGATCTGCTGAGCTGGGTTTAACTCTTGATTTCTTTGTTTAACAAATCTTGCCTGTACCAAGCTCCAATATCTGCAGTCTTCCATGCCGTGCAAGACACTTGTACAGCATGTCTTTACAAGTTCAAAACTGCCCCAATCTACAAACGAGGACCACTTTTTGAGTTTTCTAATTTATTAATGTGGGCCACTCCTATTTGGTGCCCAAGCCTATTTTTAAATCCCAGCCCGACTCTGTGTACAAAGTGGGCTTTGGATACTGCCCTTTTTAACCGACTGGTTCTTAGATAAGCCCCTTTCAGCTATTGGTTTGAGCCCATGAATGAGCTGAGCCGTGAAAATATTTGGCATATAAATCGTGCAACAACCAGCATGTAAAAATATACTGGTGTCTGTTCATAATTCAGAAAAGGTAATTTATTAAATGTGCAGAGCATTTCACCTTAGTGCATATAATAATATTGCTGTTTTGAGAAGTATTTTTTAAAAGTGACGACCATGCCAATGGTGAACTAAGAAGCAGATCAGTCACGTGTACTTTATATGTGACCATCAATCAATCAAAGCATTTATATAGCGCACTACTCACCCGGAGGGTCTCAAGGCGCTTGTGGGGGGGGGGGGGTCCGCTACTGCTCGAACAGCCAGGTGTTGAACTGTTTCCTGAAGGCGAGGTGGTCCTGGGTCAGGCGAAGGTGGGTCGGGAGGGAGTTCCAAGTCTTGGCGGCCAGGTAGGAGAAGGATCTTCCTCCTGTGGTGGCTCTTCGGATGCGGGGGACGGCGGCGAAGGCGTGGCCGGTCGATCGAAGCTGGCGTGTGGGATTGTAGAAGTTGAGGCGGCTGTTGAGGTATCCAGGGCCTTGGTTGTGCAAGGCTTTGTGTGCGTGGGTGAGGAGCCGGAGATGTGGCTGTGTCGGGGGATGTCGAGGATGAGTCTTGCTGAGGCGTTCTGGATCCGCTGGAGTCTCTTCTGGAGTTTGGCAGTGGTTCCGGCGTAGAGGGAGTTGCCGTAGTCCAGTCGGCTGGTGACGAGGGCCTGGGTGACCGTCTTCCTGGTCTCGGTGGGGATCTACCGGAAGATCTTTCGTAGCATGCGCAGGATGTTGAAGCACGACGAGGAGACGGCGTTGACTTGTCTGGTCATGGAGAGGGAGGAGTCCAGGATGAAGCCCAGGTTGCGTGCGTGGTCTGTTGGTTTAGGTGCGCTGCCCAGGGCGGGGGGGGCCACCAGGAGTCGTCCCAGGCGGAGGGCGAGGAGCCCAGGATGAGGACTTCCGTCTTGTCTGAGTTCAGTTTCAGGCGGCTGTTCATCATCCACTCGGCTACGTCTTTCATCCCTTCGTGCAGGTTGGCTCTGTCGGTGGCGGGGTCGTTGGTGAGGGAGAAGATCAGCTGGGTGTCGTCGGCGTAGGAGATGATGTTGAGGTTGTGTTGGCATGCGATGGCCGCGAGGGGGCTCATGTAGACATTGAAGAGGGTGGGGCTGAGCGAGGAGCCTTGAGGAACGCCGCAGATGACTACGGTGGCTTCTGATCTGAACGGGGGAAGGCGGACTCTCTGTGTCCTTCCGGCGAGGAAGGAGATGATCCATTCTAGTGCCTTCTCCTGGATTCCGACGTTGCAGAGGCGCTGTACTAGGGTGCGGTGGCAGGCAGTGTCGAATGCCGCGGAGAGGTCCAGGAGGATGAGGGCCGCTGTTTCTCCGTTGTCGAGCAAGGCTCGGATGTCATCGGTGGCTGCGATGAGGGCGGTCTCGGTGCTGTGGTTGGCCCGGAAGCCAGACTGCGAGAGGTCGAGGGATCCGTTCGTCTCGAGGAAGGCGGCCAGCTGCTTGTTGACGGTCTTCTCGATGACTTTGGCCGGAAACGGGAGGAGCGAGATGGGGCGGTAGTTTTTGAGTTCGGTGGGGTCTGCTGATGGTTTCTTCAGTAGTGCGCTGAGTTCGGCGTGCTTCCAGCTCTCCGGGAAGGTCGCGGTGTCGAAGGAGGTGTTGATAATGTCCCGCAGATGGGGTGCGATGACAGTCGGCCTTGTTGAAGACGTGGTGAGGGCAGGGGTCGGTTGGGGATCCGGAGTGGATGGAGTTCATCGTGCGGATGGTGTCTTCGGTGCTGATCGGGGTCCAGGCGAGGAGGGTGGTGGTGGGGGGCGTAGGTGTGGTCGTGGGGTGCGTCGGTTGTGAGCTAAAGCTGTTGTGTATGTCTGCGATCTTGTTGTGGAAGTAGGAGGCGAGGGAGTTGCAGAGGTCTTGTGATGGGGTGATGTCGTTGTTTCCGACGTTGGGGTTGGAGAGCTCTTTAACGATGTTGAAGAGTTCCTTGCTGTTGTGTGCGTTGTTGTCTAGTCGATCCTTGAATGCAGATTTCTTGGTGGCGTGGATCAGTTGGTGGTGTTTTCGGGTGGCGAGCTTGAGGGTGGTCATGTTGTCTGGTGTTGGGTCTCTGCGCCAGGCTTTCTCGAGGGCTCGGCAGTTCTTCTTGGAGCTCTTGAGTTTGTCGGTGAACCATGGGGCTTTCTTGCTGCCGGGTCTGCTAGGCGGGGTCCTCAGATGGGCGAGGTCGTCTGCGCAGTTGCTGATCCACTTCGTGAGGTTGTTGGCGGCCTGGCTGGGGTTCGCTGCGATGGTGGGAGGGTTCTGGCTCAGGGAGGCGGCGAGCTGATCGCCTGTGATCTTGTTCCAGCTTCTGCGTGCGACCTGTTGCTGGTGATGGTGGATCGTGGTCCTTCTGAAGCTGAAGTGTACGCAGCTGTGGTCCGTCCAGTGGAGTCCGGTGGCGTGGCTGAAGGCGATGTCCTTGCTGGATGAGAAGACTGGGTAGAGTGTGTGTCCAGCGTAATGGGTGGGGGTGGTCACTAGCTGCTTGAGACCGAGGTTGTCCAGCAGGGTGGTGGTGATGCTTATTCTAAATAGGGCAAGATAGCAGGGTAGTAGATCAGACCCAATACTTTTTTGTACAGTGCACACCTCAAACTCATATTTTATCGGGTGCTCTCATGTGATATGTAGAATAAGGAGGCTCGGTGAAACAAAGTATTTGCCTAGGATCACATAAATTGGTCAAGCGGGGTTGATTGCAGGTGTTCTGGTTTCTCAATTTGTAGTTCAACCATTAAGTGGGTATCGATTTCATATATCAATAGTTAAAGCTTTGTATTTCTTGGGATATGAAGTTAGAGTATGGGTGACAGGCAGGCCACGGCTTAACACCATATAACAAACTGAAAGCGAGTGGACCACCCGAATGTGTCCGTATAATGCACAGCACAGCACCGGTACCTTTTCAGCAAGAATCGACGGGGCCGCCACAGATGCAGACAGAGGCTCGGGAGTAGCTGCCAAAACCAGATCCCTTCTGTTCACTGTAATGCAGCCTCATGCGCCTGTCAAGTGGAAATACTTTATTTGTGCAGTTGGCATGTTCTTCATAGCACAGACATGGCCTAAGGACATAAGAGCGCTTCACAAAAGACTCAAACTACTTTTGCATTTTCAGCGAAGGGGGGTTATGTCATTTACCCTTGATTTTCACAGAATGTTAGTTGAGTGAAGCCTGAGTTTCAAAACGCAATAATTTGCCACAAAATGAACATTTGTGTGCCTCAATATCCTTTGTGGCTTGTCTGTTTGTGTCTCGATTCGATCTTTTCTGTTATTCCTTTCCGTTTCTAGCTGTCCCTTCATCTTTCTCCCGTGCACTCCTCACCTCCTGCTCCACTGCCCCCTACCGGCCACCCTCTTTATTTTCATTCCTGGTGTGCTCATTATTACTTCCACCGACATCACTGCCACCCCGACCGTGCCTACCCTCCCAGTAGTTTTTCGTAAATGGTACTAGGATTAGATGTATTTTTTTTTACGTTTCCTGGAATTGAGAAATGGGTTGTATAGAAGGCTCTCTAGTACCATCAGAGCTTTCGTCTCCTTGCTTCTGTCTGAAAAGATGGTCGGTGTGAAAGGGGAACCTTCAGTATAGTTCTTCCTTTCTTTGAATGTCCTCCACATAAAGCAGGACTGTGATGAAGAATCCTTTATGAACAATCAGTCAATAAAGTAGGATTTGTACACTGCAGCCAATTACCCGCAACGGTATATAGGTGCCGGTCCCAAGGCGGTGGTTGAGGAGGGAGCTGTAGGTCCGTCCAGGCGCTATATTTGTCAAGGGTTCATTCTCCACTTGAACGTATTAGTCCTGGATAACAGATATTTATTGTTATCTAACTGTATGGCACTTCTATTGATCTCAGTGGGCTGAAAGGCTCAGTGGACTGCAGGGATTTGAACCTGTGACCAGGAAGTAAGGCACTATATGAAATCAAATAGAGACTCCTGCAGGGTATGCTTTAGTCCACTGAGTCACCAGACACTGCAGCCAGACATGCAGCATTTCCTTTACTTGGATACATAATATATAATGATGGCAATGTTTGTTATTCAAAATATTTGGTGGGCTGCTTCAACCTCTAGCCCTCCAGCTTAACTCGTTAACCGCGGCGGTAATTCCGCCGCGGTGCGGGCGTTTTCGTGCGCGGGTGGCGTCGGCCATTGGCCGACGGCAGCACTGGGGAGGTAGTGCTGCCGTCGGCCATTGGCCGGCAGCAGGGAAGGGGTTAAAGTAGAATTGTTTTTGTTGTTGATGTCGAACTTTTGTATCCTTCACAGTTACATGCTTCAAATTGAAAACGTTATATACCTGTAATAATTAGTAGCATGTTGTTGGTTATTGTACAGTTGGCCCGCACGGTCGTTGCTATAGGACTTAATGAAGGCTTGTGAAACACACCTAATACTACTCAGAAATATCATTAAAAATGGGGCAGAGTTCCTGAGACTATGATTAACGTCATACGAGAGGTCTGATTGCCGTCATGACAGCGGAGCCTGAAGTTTATCTTTTTAATTGCTCTTATCTTTAAATTAAATAAGTAGATGGTAATATAATTTAAAGCATGAGGAAGTATTCTTGACAGCAAGATGCAAAACTGTGATTACAGTTTTTAATTATTTCTGTGTTTCCCTTTCTTTGTATTACCTGCTCCTGGGTATTTGTTTTAAATTCGAGGAAGCCACACACGACTATTTGGTAAATCTCGTTCTTGTTTCCTGTAGGTCAAGGCCCCAAGTATGTTAAGATTTTTATCAATCTTCCCCGATCTATTGATTTTGATGAAGCAATGCAAAGTGAACCGACCCAGGCATTGGAACTGGCACCAGACGATCTCAAAGAGGATGGCATTGTTCAGCTCCGCTATGTAAAATTTCAGAATGTCAATAGTGTAACAGTAAGTAATGTTTACAAAACTCCAGGTTGAAGCATAAAATGCTATGGATTTTAGAGCGGAAGATGCATACCAATGAATTCACTTCATTCGAAAGTCTCATTCGTTTGTAAAATCGCATGTTTCATCGCTGCAGTACATGTGTTCTAGTGACTTAACTTAAATGCTTTGACATCTGCCCAGCAGAGGTTTTCAGAAATGATTTTGTCATCCTCTAAGAAATCAAGGCTGTTCACTTAATATTAAAATGCGAATAATTACTGTAGGTGCACGTGGTTGCTTTTACCTTTGAAACGTAAGGACCACCATGTCATATATTGATCTGGAACAGTTGGTGCTTTGTTTTATCCCTGAAATTTTCCTTTATGTAGAAATTTGACGTAGATTTCATATTTTTTCTTCAAAAGCGAATCCTCTGATGTCCCTCCCTCCCAGGACATTTGAAACAAACTCAGCTCCTACTTCCATCACAAGAGCAGGACTCTCTACAACAACTTCGAGCGGAGCAAAGGCACTGACACTACACCTGGCGACGCCACCCAGCCTGCCATCACCGCCTGGACCTCTGTCACCACAGGAGACCAGTCTAAGAGCATGAGAGGCATACAGTCAAGAGCCCCCACTGACCCCTGCCTGCCATACATCTTCCTCAGAGACCCCTCTGCTATAGCACCCTGAATACGACGTGCCATCAACTTCACCCTCGAAACATGCACGATTCCCGACAACTGGAAACGTGCAGAAGTCAAGCGCCTCCTCAAGAATCCCTCTGCATACCTGATGGACCTCAAGAACTGCAGACCCATCTCTCTCCTCGCCTTCGCAGCCAAAGCCACCGAGAAGATCGTCAATCACCAGCCCGTGAACTTCATAGAATCCAACTTGATCTTCGACACTTCCCAATCCGGATTCCGCAGCAACCACAGCACACAGACCGCCCTCCTAGCCGCCATGGACGACATCCTCACCCTCTTCGACCAAGGCCACACAGCGGCTCTCATCCTACCAGACCTCTCAGCAGCCTTCGACACGGTCTCCCACCGCACACTAACCGCCAGATTCCATGACGCTGGCATTCAGGGAACTGCCCTTGACTGGCTCCACTTCTTCCTCACCTGCCAAACTTCAAGAATCAGACTCCCGCCCTTTCTCTCCGAACCCACAGAGACCAGATGTGGAGTACCCCAGGATCCTCACTCAGCCCCTCGCTCTTCAACATCTACTTGGCCCCTCTCGCCACCATCGTCCGAAAACAAAGACCCAGCATAGTATCCTACGCCGACGACACCCAGCTCATCCTTTCCCTCACCAATGAACCCGACATCTCCAGACACAGCTTCCAGAAAGCAATTAAAGACTTCTCCTCCTGGATGAGCAGCAGCTACCTGAAGCTCAACTCGGAGAAAACAGAAGTCCTCTTCCTCTGATCCACCCCCTCAGCATGGGACCACACCTGGTGGCCCACTGCCCTTGGCAATCCTCCCACGGACCGCGCCTGCATCCTCAACATTATACTCCACTCCTCCCTCACTATGAACCAACAGATCAACGCTGTATTTTCCACGTGCTTCAATACCTCCTGCATCCTCCGCAAGACCTTCAAATAGACCCCCCCCCCCCCCCGAATCCAGAAAGACTGTCACCCTTGCGCTCATAACCAGTAGACTGGACTAGGGGAACGCCTTGTACGCTGGAATCAACAAATCTCTGCTCCTCAAATTCCAGACCATACAGAACGCCACAGCCAGACTTGTCCATGGCATCCCACAACAAAATCATATCACCCAGCTCCTACGAGAACTCCACTGGCTCCCCGTTGAAAAGAGTGACCTTCAAGCTCCTCACTCACGCCTACAAATCCCTCCACAACACCGGAACCCAATACCTCAACGAAAGAATCTCCTACGCACCCAAGAGAAGCCTCCGCTCTGCCAATCTAGCCCTGGCCGAAATCCCACACGTCCGCAGAGCCAGAGTGTGAGGGAGAGCCTTCACCTACATCGCAGCCAAGACCTGAAACAAACTCCCCCTCAACATCAGAGGAACCCCCACACTGCAAGCATTGGCTCTTCAGATGAGACTGAGCTGCTCGACCCTTCCACAACCCCCCCCCCGTGCCTTGAGACCTTACGGGTGAGTAGTGCGCTTCACAAATCCCTGATTGATTGATTGAGATGCTTGGGTTAAACATCATTACCCTGCTCCCTTTGGGGGAAACGTAGATGGTCGTCTAGAGCAATTCAAGAAAAGCAGGGGTTTATTTTGACACCGGCTTGGTTGTTTAGGCTAGTCTGTGTAGCTAGCAGTGGAGAAGGTGGTGACCTAGTTTAGGACACCCCCGCGCCGCACGGCCACCAGCTGCTGCGTGTGCCTCCCCGCCTGACTGCCTCGCTGCCCCGGCTGCCGCCGCGTGACCACGCCCCCTGCCTCCGAGCGGCTTGGTCCGTGCTCGCCTGACCTGCAGGCTCCTGGGCGCCGCTTCTTGCCCTGTGCCCCTGTTTTACTGTCTTGTATTATTTTGCATTGTGTTTATTTTACATTTTTGTAGTGCCTGTTTGCCTGTATTGTTGCCCATCGTCTCTTCCCTCCCCGCTCCCCGCTTCCCGCCACCGCCGCTAACCCCGCCCCTTTTTTCCTTCTGTACCCTCCCCGCTCCCCCCTCCCAGCTGCTCCGCCCCCCCTCGCACTTGGCCATATATGGCGACCGTGCGACGCAGGTGAGTGTGACCTAGTTTAGGACACCCCCGCGCCGCACGGCCACCAGCTGCTGCGTGTGCCTCCCCGCCTGACTGCCTCGCTGCCCCGGCTGCCGCCGCGTGACCACGCCCCCTGCCTCCGAGTGGCGTGGTCCGTGCTCGCCTGACCTGCAGGCTCCTGGGCGCCGCTTCTTGCCCTGTGCCCCTGTTTTACTGTCTTGTATTATTTTGCATTGTGTTTATTTTACATTTTTGTAGTGCCTGTTTGCCTGTATTGTTTCCCATCGTCTCTTCCCTCCCCGCTCCCCGCTTCAGACCCGAGAGCAGAGGACGGCCCGGGACCAGGGTTCGATTCCCGGCGCGGCAGGTTTCTGGACCAGGGTCAGCGGACTCGATAATTCTCTCGCCTCGGTGCCCACTCTGATCAGCGATCACACTCGGCAACTCTGGGCATTAGCTTGCCTCATCTTCACTAACGGCCCCACCAGACAGCTGGGGATGCCTGGTCTCACCCTGGAGATACCCATTAAGGGACCATCTCTCAGGGAAGCCAGGAAGGGTTTCGCAGCGGTCGAAGCGCCTTGGGACCCTCCGGGTAAGTAGCGCGCTATATAAATGCCTATACATTCATACATACATACATTCCCGCCACCGCCGCTAACCCCGCCCCTTTTTTCCTTCTGTACCCTCCCCGCTCCCGCCTCCCAGCTGCTCCGCCCCCCTCGCACATCGCCATATATGGCGACCGTGCGAACGCGCAGCGGTCACGCGCAGCGGGCGCGCCGTTTGTGCGCCGAAGGCGCGCCAAAGGTAAGCCCGTCTGCGCCTGGACCGCGCCCAGCGCCAGGACCCCTGGCCCTCGAGGACCCCTGCCCACCCGCCTGACTTACACCGCCGCCACCCTCAACGCACTCCACACCGGCCGAGCCCCAGGATGCCACCGAGCCACCCCGAGACGCACCCACGGACCCTTCAGCTGCCACGCCTGCAAGTTCACCTGCATCCGGACCAGCCCCGCACCAGCACCCGCCAAGCCGAACACCAGCAGCAACCACCTCAAGTGCATCCTGCTCAACACCCGCTCCGTCCACAGACACGCCATCGAACTCTGGAACCTCCTCGACACCACAGCCCCTGACGTTGCCTTCCTCACGGAAACCTGGATGAACGACTCTTCAGCGCCCGACATCGCCATCGCCATCCCAGAGGGCTACAAGATCACCCGGAGGGACCGCACCGCCAACCAGATGGGAGGAGGCATCGCCATCATCCACAGGGACACCATCCGCATCACGACCAACACCAACGACACCCTGACCACCGCCGAACACCTGCACTTCCAGATCCACACCGACCCGAAGACCACCCTCAGAGGCACCCTGATCTACCGACCCCCGGGACCACGCACACAATTCAGCGAGGACATCACCGACTTCGTCAGCCCGCATGCCCTCCCCTCCGCTGACTACATCCTCCTGGGGGACCTCAACTTCCACCTGGAGAATAACAGCGACCGCAACACCATCACCCTGCTCGACAACCTCGCCAACCTCGGACTCAAGCAGCTGGTGTCCACCCCCACCCACCTCGCCGGACACACACTCGACGCCGTCTTCTCATCCTGCAAAGACATCGCCTTCAGCCACGCCACAGCACTCCACTGGACGGACCACAGCTGCGTCCACTTCACCTTCAGAAGAACGACGATCCACCACCGCCAGCAACAGGTTGCCCGAAGAAGCTGGAACAAGATCACAGCCGACCAGCTCGCCGCTTCCCTGAGCCAGCACCCTCCTGCCAGCTCAGCGAACCCCAGCCAGGCCGCCGACAACCTCACAAAGTGGATCAGCAACTGCGCGGACGAACTCGCCCCTCTGAGGACCCCGCCTAGCATACCCAGCAGCAAGAAAGCCCCATGGTTCACCGACGAACTCAAGAGCTCCAGGAAGAACTGCCGAGCCCTCGAGAAAGTCTGGAGAAGGGAACCAACACCGGACAACATGACCGTCCTCAAGCTTGCCACCCGGAAGCACCACCAACTGATCCGCGCCACCAAGAAAACTGCATTCAAGGACCGGCTGGACAACAACGCACACAACTGCAAGGAACTCTTCAACATCGTGAAAGAGCTCTCCAACCCCAACGCCGGAAACAACGACATCACCCCATCGCAAGACCTCTGCAACTCCCTCGCCTCCTACTTCCACAACAAGATCGCGGACATACACAACAGCTTCAGCATTCAACCGACGCACGCCACGACCGCAGCAACGCCGCCCACCACCACCAACCTCCGCGCCTGGACTCCGATCAGCACCGAAGACACCGTCCGCATGATGAACTCCATCCACTCCGGATCTCCGACCGACCCCTGCCCTCACCACGTCTTCAACAAGGCCGACGCTGTCATCGCACCCCACCTGCGGGACATTATCAACACCTCCTTCGACACCGCCACCTTCCCGGAGAGCTGGAAACACGCCGAACTCAGCGCTCTACTCAAGAAACCTACAGCGGACCCCACCGAACTCAAGAATTGCCGCCCCATCTCGCTCCTCCCGTTTCCAGCCAAAGTCATCGAGAAGACCGTCAACAAACAGCTGGCCGCCTTCCTCGAGACGAATGGATCCCTCGACCCCTCACAGTCTGGCTTCCGAGCCAACCACAGCACCGAGACCGCCCTCATCGCTGCCACCGACGACATCCGAGCCCTGATGGACAACGGAGAAACAGCGGCCCTCATCCTCCTAGACCTCTCCGCGGCATTCAACACTGTCTGCCACCGCACCCTAGTGCAGCGCCTCAGCAACGTCGGAATCCAGGAGAAGGCACTGGAATGGATCATCTCCTTCCTCGACGGGAGAACACAGAGAGTCCGCCTACCACCGTACAAGTCAGAGGCCACCAAAGTCATCTGCGGCGTCCCTCAAGGATCCTCGCTGAGCCCCACCCTCTTCAACGTCTACATGTGCCCCCTCGCGGCCATCGCACGCCAACACAACCTCAACATAATCTCCTACGCCGACGACACCCAGCTGATCCTCTCCCTGACCAACGACCCCGCCGCCGCCAGAGCCAACCTGCACGAAGGGATGAAAGATGTAGCCGAGTGGATGACGACCAGCCGCCTGAAACTGAACTCAGACAAAACGGAGGTCCTCATCCTGGGCTCCTCGCCCTCCGCCTGGGACGACTCCTGGTGGCCCCCCGCCCTGGGCACCGCACCCAAACGGACGGACCACGCACGCAACCTGGGCTTCATCCTGGACTCCTCCCTCTCCATGACCAGACAAGTCAACGCCGTCTCCTCGTCGTGCTTAAACATCCTGCGCATGCTACGGAAGATCTTCTGGTGGATCCCCACCGAAACCAGGAAGACTGTCACCCAGGCCCTCGTCACCAGCCGACTGGACTACGGCAACGCCCTCTACGCCGGAACCACCGCCAAGCTCCAGAAGAGACTCCAGCGGATCCAGAACGCCTCAGCCAGACTCATCCTCGACATCCCACGAAACAGCCACATCTCCGGACATCTGAGAGACCTGCATTGGCTCCCAGTCAACAAAAGAATCACCTTCCGTCTCCTCACCCAGGCACACAAAGCCCTACACGATCAAGGCCCGAGCTACCTCAACAACCGAATCAACTTCTACGCTCCCAAACGCCACCTCCGTTCAGCCAGCCACGCCCTCGCCGCCGTCCCCCGCATCCGAAGAGCGACAACAGGAGGAAGGTCCTTCTCCTACCTGGCCGCCAAGACCTGGAACTCCCTCCCTCCCGACCTGCGCCTGACCCAAGACCACCTCTCCTTCAGGAAGAAGCTCAAGACCTGGCTGTTCGAGCAGTAACGGCACCCCCTCCCCCCCCCCCCAAGCGCCTTGAGACCCTACGGGTAAGTAGTGCGCTCTATAAATGTCATTGATTGATTGATGATTGAGAAAGTTCAGCGTCTCACCAGCTACCACGTCCTCACCAAGAGCCTTAAGCCTTACTTAGGACTGAAATATGTGTACTACTAGAAAAGAAAAGCAAGAAACCACAAATCAAAGAAGACTATTCTAAGGAAATATTAATGAACTACAAATTGAAGGAAACATTTTGAAGTAAAGACCATTTTAAGAAAACACTATTAAATCAAATATTAAATTACACTCCAAGTCAGGCGTAATTGAACAGTGTTATTTTATTATACTTACCAACTTGAAAGTATGGGAAATCTGGAACCAAATGTGTTTACTCTGGGGGAAAAAGTCGTGTATCTTATGTCAGTTAGTGAAACGTTTTTAAAATTCAAAAACATACCAAATATTTCTACAATTACTGAAAATGCTTGGTTTCTCAGTGTTGGTTTTCCTATGAATCTTTTTTCAATGAAACCACATTACACATATAGAGAATTGGGAGATTTCCTTAAAATATTCTTGTAAATACCAGTCCTTGGCTGGCGTTGCAAGTATGTTTTTTTTCTCTTTTGGATGATTAAAAGATATACATTTAAAAAGCTTAACTTGACACAGATTCTTCACGTGCTTAAGCCTCCAGACTGGTTGGTGTAGGATAAACCTGCTCTACCATACATTTATTTCAACCTACCTACCCTTACATTTCCTCAATATTTTCTGTAATCATCCCTTTAATCTTTCTGTAGTAGATGTGCCAAAGTCAATTGTGGCACGTGCTATCTCCTTTCTCTCATTTCGGACTCTCAGTGTGAGTGACAACAGCTGCTTATAGAGGTATGAAATTTTACTCTGCTATAAACCTAAAAAAGGAAGCTATTTCATTTAATACTAGAGGATGTTTAGGAATACATAACTAGTTATACCATGAGCGAGTAGCTGAACTTGTTGACCACCTCATTTCTGCTAAGATTATATTATGTTTTACATGAACTCAGTATGTCACAGGCTTCTCAACCTATACAGATCTATCCATGGGTATGCTTGTTTGAGAACGGATTCTCTCGACTCTGCTGTAATTCTTTTCTGCTCCCTCGGAGGGCTTAGATCAGCCATGACTGTTTAATGTGGAACCCTATTTAGACCATGGAAGTGCCTCCTTTTTGAGCATGCTCAGTTATACCACAAAGTCACTTGAAATGTTTCAGAACGTAACACTTTTAATTGTGGGGGTATGTTCAGCAAATTGATTTATAATCATTTTCAGGAACATAACTAGTTTCTATAGAGAAAGTGTCTTTTAAAACGCACTGCATTGTGCTCTTTAACAACAGAGGAGTATGTGTAAACCCATCTTCGGAATCTTGCATTTACTGCATTGAAACCTTTTGTGAGACGGCAAGACAAGCCCCTCCTCAAGAAACCGTCTGCAGACCTGATGGACCTCAAGAACTACAGACCATCTCTCTCCTCCCCTTCGCAGCCAAAGCCACAGAGAAGATCGGCTACATCCAGCTCATGCCTCCCCTTCACTGACTGCCATCACCCCACCCCCCTTTTTCTTTTTTTGGTTACACCTTCAAATGGAGATTAAAAATGTCTTGGTTAAGAACAAAGATCTTTTCATCTTAGCTTCAAGAAACAAATTGTTGTAAGAGCATTGTGTAAAAATTCATACAGATGGATGAGCAACACTAAGTGCAGTATTGTGACTGGTATTGAACAGCTTTGATAACCACATGCAGTTTGTTATAGTGTAAATTTTTTCTGGTGTATTCTGCTTCTTCTACAGACAGTTCCTTAGCGGTGCGATTGTAGGAGAGGTTCCTTGTTTAACAGATATGTATGTCTAGCGTAGTTTCAGAACTGCTGGCTTCATTCCATATAACTACTGACCATGTCAATGAATTCCATTTAGTTGAATTGTAGATAAATATATACAAAATCTGGCATGAAACATGCCCTAATGAATATATGGGGAGTGTTTTGAAATCTTTATTCACTAAAAGCGCAATGTTGCATTGGCTAAGGTAATAAAACATTGTATATGCTTTAAATGGTAGTGCTCAAAACAGTTCTTGATTCTTTCTTTTGTCGTTGAATTGTGATGGGTATAAAGTCGTGGTGCTTATATGTAGTATAATTGTCACGTCAATACATTGCTGCAATCCTTGTTATTCTGTGCCCTTGTGAAATTCTAGTGTGCCAGTTTAAACCATTAGAATTCTCCACATGGCAGTTGTCACCTGGAAAGGAGAGCTGGCTACATCTAATTGACCTTGCAATTACCTTCATCTGTAATTGACCTTGCCACTGAATAAAGCTTCTTACTTTAATAGTGCGTATCATTACAAAGAGTTCTTTAATTTGAATACACCTGCAATCTGTGATCATTTTAAAGAACTCTGGTGCATGTTTTTCTTTATTGATGGGGATAATAGACCAAGTAGACTTCGTATTAAAGGGTGTTCTATGGACCATCATATCTCTCATGCACTTGTATATATTCTTGCAGCTGTTTGTCCAGTCCAATCAAGGTGATGAAGAAACAACAAAAATCACATATTTCACATTTATTGGCACACCAGTCCAAGCAACAAATATGAGTGACTTCAAACGAGTAAGTTTTGCATTCTTTTTCTCAAATGTTGCATTTTTAAAGTTAATTCACATCTTTGGGCTTCCAATTGTATAGTACTCTGGTCTATAGCAAATATTCTTTTCAGTCCGACTGTTTTAACCCACACTTAAGATTTCAGTGCTAGCATCCTTCAGCACTGAGTAAGACGCTTAATAGTGAGTGCATCTTTTACAAAAACAAGTTTTATTTAGAGCATTGTATTTTTTATTACACTATATAATTAATTTCCCTTTATATGTAAAGGTCCTGTTTGTTACCTGTGAGAGGCTGCCCTGGTATACGGTGTACAGTTTTTGTAAGTGGACACCCTGCACCAGTTCAGACAACCCTTATGGTGATTTAAGCGGTCTAAGACAAACTTAAAAAGCTCTCTAAGTGGTAACTGTGGAGAGCAGCCTTCAGGCTTAGTCCAGGAGGAGTGTAAAGCAGCTTGTTTTACCAGAATACAATCTTATAGGTATAGATTAAGTGAAAAGAACCATACAATGTATTTATAAAAATATGCATTCATTATATAATACTCTCTAACACATACAGATATCTCCAACCCGGGGATAGACAGAATGCACACAATACTCGTGTAATAGCACAGAATACAAAGTGGATCGCGGGGGTGTGGGGTACCAACCCGTATACTAAAAGTGGTAGAAGAACCACGACTTGTATCAGGACAATGCTTAGAGGACATAGCGTTCCAGGGAGCGAGCCTACCTGCTCGACGGACTCTCCATCAGCTTGCCACTCAAGATCCAGGGACCTCGGAGACCTCCAAGCCACACAGCACGGGGACCCAGTGCCTCCTCCATCGCGCCAGCTGCCTGTTGTCTCCTCCCCCCGCTGCTGCCCTTCACCACCGGGCCTGCAGCCGTGCAGGGGGAGTAGAGACTACAAGTCCCAGCAGCCTCCGCGACGCGAGCGGAAGTCGCGTAGAGGCTTGGCGCCCGGAGGCGCCGCTTAAGGGGCCAGTCTTCACCGCATCGCGGGACCGCGCGTGGGGCCGTGCCCGGGGCTAAGCCCGGGCAAAGGGCGGGCCCTCCGTGGCCCTCAGAGGCCTGAGGAGTCTGGGCTGGGCACCACCCCCTGGCCAATTTCGCAGCGACCATCAAGGTAACAACGCTTTGTGATTAATATATTGCTAATGGCTCCAACTGCATCTAAACCCACCACCAAGAACATGGTTAAAAAAACGCCTATTAACACACGCTCCGTTGCAAGGACCGCTGCCCAAACCAAGACACCATTACCAACGTTAACTGCTATTGACCGTATGCTTCAACAGACAATTGTAGTGGTAGCAAATGCCATCGAAAACACAGAGAGACGTTTGTCTCTACCTCCTAGTGCCTGTCTAATTTACCGCACACCACAACCTGTTGATAGCACTGTATATAATATCAACATGACAGCATTATCCAACGATTCCATTCTTATGCAATCTTATACAGGTCTCCCTGGAACTGTGCCTCCACCCACAGTAGACCTTCCTACATCTCCCACACAACTCCAAGATAGGGACAGTCGCCTATCCCTAACTCCTAACTTACAGATTGATGTTCCACCATCTGAGGAACCGGGCCTCAGTGCTGCGCCTAGCGCATCTTTGATTACCTGCGATAATGCAGATACTATGCATACAATAGACCTAGTCAATAATAGTAGCGACAGTAGTATAATCAACCAGGGCACCGCCCATCGCAGAACCAGACGCACTCACATTAGGAAACCACAGGCTTTTTTAAGGGGATGTATGAAACCAAAGGGCAAAAGAAAGAAGACCATCTTACCAACACCCCCCATAGATCCATCTAATGGAATTGCACAATTGATGCCTAATACAGGACCGGTAGTTAATATGGAGTCAATACTGGTCCAAATCACGGATGCTATGAAGCACCTTATTGCTCCCCTAAATGACAAACTTGAGCAAATAGGCAAAAAGGTGGAAAACCTGGAAAAATTGGGCCTAGCCAAATTAGACATCCTTGAACACCTAGGCCCACAAACTATACAAACTACACAAACCACTCTACCAATCTCAAATGTATCTACCAGGAATAAGGCTAAAACAACTGCCCATACTGCACCTAAACCACAGGCTCCATCAGTGAGTAATACGAATCCACCAGCACCTACCGGCAAAACCATAACTTTACAAAGTAACGCCCATAACGGCCCATCCCCTTCCACCTCTCACAGAGCAACCGGGGAGGTGCCCAAGGACTACACCTCAGCAAGCAGGAACCCACCGGCACGTAGCTACTATAACCATATCATCCCCGCCGTGATCAATCTTCCACCAGAAAGTAGGCCTCTGGTAGCAATCCTTGCTAACGTACCAAAACTCAAACCCTCCCAATTTGAAAACAGTGAAACTCTTAAAAATAAAATTTTACACTGGCTGGTCCACAATTGTGGCTTCCCCTTAAGTGGTGCAGGCCAGATTATTTCAACTCAAAGGGTAGGATGGGTGGGCCCAAGCAAAAAGGAAATAAATGGGGACTGCGTAATAATAAATTATAAAACCACCGAATGGGCGCGTGACTCCATCTTGAACGCACCCATCCCCTCTGATAATGAATACAATACAACCCTGTTCCCTTTGGATTATTTTTATAGAAACCTGGTGGGGTTTAAGACTCCCGTGCAGAATTTCAAACATCCTAGAGCAACTAATACACCCTATCCATCTGCACAGCAGGCACCTGTACAATTAACCGGGTATCCTTCCCACCCTTTGTATCCCCCGACCACTCATGTATTTAATAACCAGCATGTTCCACAACCACCTATGGAATTGTACAGAATGCCTAACCCCAACTATCTTAATTACCACAATACAATCGGGTCTGGAAGTAACATCTTTGGACAATTCACTGTTCCAACATCTAACAGATTCCAGATGTTCAACCCTCTTGATGAAAACGATTGACTACCGGATACATCTACTGGAGAAAGTGAAATCCATATAAACACCTCTGCTCTAAGTCTAAATAATCCAACCACGATAGCCGACCCCAACCGCACATGCCCGCCTGAAATCCCCCCTGCAAATGAACCCTCCATAGAGAACCCCACAATCAGCCCTAACGACATGGCAACGATAGTTAACAGCACCTGTACTGTTGTAAACCATCTAGGCGATCAAATGTCATCGACAGCCACAACAGAAATCATTCCATCCCATGTATCCAGGGAAAGTTCACTGAGGGTCATCACATGGAATGTAGCGGGCCTAGCTTCCAAGGTAAACACACCCGTATGGGATGGCTTTCTTAAGCAAGGCTATGACATCATATGCCTTCAAGAAACGTGGGACAGAGCAGAAGTACATGTCGAGGGATATTCCTCCTTCAGCGTGCTGGCTGTGGCTTCGCAGGCTGGCCGCGCCAAGGGGGGGTTAGTGACCCTGCTATCTACAACATTGACTGAGTTTTGGGTCAGTAGCCATTTAGTCTTGGGAGATTATGCATCCTTTTTGCGCGTGACCCATAGTGGACCTAAAGATCTAATAATCGTGAACTTTTACAATAACATCGCCAGCCACAGCCAGGGGTTGTTCATCTCTGACATTGAGCAGGCTATTGACGCAATGTTATCAAGCTCCCCTAAACCAGCGGTAATCTTATGGGCCGGAGATTTTAACATCAAAACGTGCTCCTATGCACTTAAGGGGGCTTGTGGCCATAGGGAGGAATACTCTGGAAGGGAAACTACCAGCGTCTTCAACCACTTCCCACACAACATCCTAGGAAGTGCTTTGAATAACCTACTGGCCAAATATGATTTGGAACTTCTTGAATGCAATACGAATGCTAACAATGTTAGATGCCCGACATTCCACGGAAGGAATAGCCAATCATTTATAGACCACATTATCGTCTCCAGCTCTGCAACGTATATAAATGTGTGGGTAATCGAACAAACGGTCAGTGACCACAACAGTGTATCTGTCGAATTACTGGGCTGGCCGTCAAAAAGGAACTCTCACGGCCAACCTATCCAGGACATCTCCGTAGGAAGACCAAATGGGATGAGGGTGAAATGGACAAAAGTTGACCCTACCAAAATTGTCACCAACGTAATCATTAATTGCTACGGAGAAGTGGAGTACTGTTTATCCCCAACACCATGCCTAGAAATCTTGCTGTCTAAATTTCTAATCATCACACAAACTGTTGAGAAATCATTGACAAGTAAATCACGGGAGCCAAGAAAAGTTAAGACAGCGTGGTTTGATGATAACTGTGCCCAGTCACTAAAAAGGCTAAAAACCTCATTAGATACAAAACCGAGAGACCACTGTAAGATAAGGGAAGACCGTCACAACTACAAAATCGCCCTGGCTACTCGGAAGAGAGAACTACAGGACGAGGCATGGGTTAAATTAGATCAGGCAGCGGAAACAAAAGATCACAAACTCTTCTGGGACACTGTAAACAGTCCGTTCTTAAAGAATGACAACATCCCCGAACTTACCTCGCATGTCAGCTGTCAAGATTGGATTATACACTTCACTGGGATTTTTAACTCTGATTGTTCAGATCCTAATGTTTTAACTGGAATGCCAATTAATTTTAAATGGGAGAAATTATTGTTTACAGTATCTTTAAATGAGGTGCAGGATGCTATAGAGAAAAGCAAGGGGGGGAAAGCCCCGGGCCCAGATGGGGTCCCTATGGACTTTTTTAAATCTAAGATTGACCTATGGGCGCCTATTTTAACACGTTATTTCAATGCTGCTATTGAGAATGAACTACCTACCTCATGGGGTCAATCCATTTTGGTGCCTCTTTTTAAAAAAGGTTCAAGGGCTGAAGCACGTAATTATCGCCCAATTTCTCTTTTGGACTCGTCATTAAAAATACTGAGTCGCGTGCTTCTGGGAAGATTAGAGTCCTGGGTTGAGGACAATAATGTCCTATCACCCATTCAGTACGGGTTCCGTAGGGGTATAGGAACCATGGAGCAGTGTGTGAACCTTGAGCTTATCATCGGCAAGTACACAAGAGCAAAGGAAGGGCATTTGTTCATGTGTTTTGCCGATCTAAGCTCGGCGTTCGACCTAGTGGAACACACACTGCTCTGGCCAACATTACTTGCTATGGGCGCACCCCCCGAAATCATTCACTTGCTGGCCAGAATGTACAGTAGCCTATCGAGCAAAGTTAGATTTGGACCAAATGGAGAGTGCGCCCCCTTTTTTAAAATAGGTAGAGGGATTAGGCAAGGGTGCGTTCTCGCACCCTTGCTGTTTTCCCTTTTTATAAACCAGGTCGATCAGTCCCTACAAGAGTCCAATGCAGATGCCCCTATGATAAATGGCAAACAAATACCCGTCCTCTTATACGCGGACGACGCGGTCCTGATTTCCAGGACCGCGAATGGGCTCCAAGTTAATTGACAAATTTAATGTTTTTATTAAAGGCAGAATGCTCAAAATTAATAAGGGTAAGACTATGACTATGACCTGTGGGAAGAAACTAAAGAAAAGTAAGTCATTTTTCCTTGATGGGGATAAACTTGAGTCTGTGCAACATTTCTGTTACTTAGGCATTACTTTCTCTGGGGACGGGAGATGGGCAAACGAGCAATCTTGCATAGGCATGAAGATGATTAGAAACACAAACTGTATCTTCAGATTCGCCTCCAAATTAGGGGGGCGTAGAATAAGGGAGATGATTTCCATTTATAACTCCAGGTGCATGTCCTCTGCCCTTTATGGAGCAGGGATATGGGGATATAATTCCCAGATCGCCCTCTCCATTCAGCAGGAAGAAAATAGGTACCTTAAACGCCTATTATGTCTTCCTGCTTCAGCCTCCAACGAAATTACACATAGGGAGCTGGGCATACACCATGCCACAGACTTGATTGCACTACGTCCCCTCTCCCTTTGGCGTTCTATCTGGGCCAAAGATGAAACCAAGTTTACCCAGGAATTAATTTTAGACTGTATTAAACTGTACCAGCACTTAAAAATCCCCTGGCTAAAACACATTTTTCACTGGTATAATTCCCTCTTTGGACAGGATATTTTTAAAGATACCCCAACAGAATTAGTTTTAACGAAGCGTGACCTTAAAACCACCTACATGGATCATGCTGAAGGGATTAGAATGAAGGGGTATACTACACAAAGTACTTTTAATCTGTACCTGGAATACAATTTAAATACAGGACTCCCATCATACCTTACATTCGTCAGTATTAACTCCCATCGTTTCGTTTTGGCACGCCTGAGGCTGGGTATAGCCCACCATTTGGTGGCCTTCCCTACTATAAAGAAGCCGGGGACTTGCCCGTGCCCATGCGATGGGAAATCGAAACAGAGTATCTGCCACTTTTTACTATTTTGCAACTTTTATACTGGTTTTAGAAAATTTTATCTAAAACAATTATTTTTAGAATACAGTACGTATGATATAAGAGCTGCAATGCAACTATTGTTTGACCTGTCGTCCCCTAACATATGTTATCGTGTAGCCACTTATGTTCTTAAATGTATTAGGCACAGGAAATCAATTATCATATGATCTCCGTTGGAAAAGACACCTATTGATCAATTGTGAGCTACTGTCAAACCGTATGCATTTCTCTTATACGTGAACTCTGGTTTTTATCATGATTTTAGACCCTGTATCGACTGTTCCTTTGGCTTGTACCCCTCTGGACTTATACCTTTTTAAATTTCTTGTATATATTTGTTGATAAATATGTAACAGATTTTTACAGTTAATGCACTTTAGTTACTCTGGCATACTTTTGCACATATTATTGCACTTTATGCCCAGTTCAGGCCATTCTTTGATTGTATACAATTGCTGCTAAAATACGTGAGAGAAGTTGTAGACATTGCACTTTAGTTATCCCTTGCATAATTTGCACACACTATTGCACTTTATGCTCAGTCTAAGCCTCTCCTTGACTGGTACTACCTCACTTAGCAAGTTTTGCACTACACTTTAAAAATTGCTGCTAAATATAAACGTTCCCCTTTTTTTGCATATTTTGCACATATCGCACTTTAGGCCTGGAATAGGTCTCTTGTTTAAGTACCACCTATTTGCATGTTGTATCAAACGTTAAAAATGGCTGCTATCTACAAGTGATTATCCCATGGTACATTGATGTGATATGTTTTGCATTAATTTGCTGATTGCTGCTAAATGCTATGTCCAATCCTTGCTTATTTTGCACACATTACTGCACTTTTCGCCCTGTATAGGCCCTTATTTAGTATTATTCCTCCCGGCATGCCTTGCACCAAACGTGTAAACTGACGCTATATTTAGTGATTATTTTCTCTTCCAGATTTTATCTTGATTGCCTGTACTAATGCAATTGTTTTAGCAAGTTTCATCATTCTTTATAAAAGTGTCTTCAATTGTATTTATGAATGTTGCTATATGGTTGTATTTATACAAACCGAATACAGCATTTTGAAACGAAAATGAAACGAAACGACATAGAAGTGTTGCGGACCCAAGGAACCACCCAAGGTGAGTGACAAGGAACCCCACAGAGATCGTGTGCAGTGTGAGAACATGACTGCGTTCTCCATGCAAATGAACTTGTAAGTCGTGATTGCAATTTTAAAGCTTAAGAACCCGTCCCAGTGGACCCTGACGAAACCCTGTGGAAGACAGAAGGTTGGAGAGCTACCCCACCCATAGATACCCTAGTACCCACGTTACCTACACCAGGGAAGCTGGGTGCATAGGTGTGAAATGGTATCGGAAACCACCGTCTAACCCAGTGGAGGACTTCAGGAAAGTGTCCGGGAGAATCGGAAGGTGGAATCCAGTTGAAGAGTACCTACAAGCAGAGGGGACAGACGCTGTCACTCAGGGGTGACCCCGAGACCTGGAAGACGAATGCCCACCAATGTCGGGAGTGGCAGGAGAGTTGACAGTGACCTTGACTCTGCAGATGTGAGGATCAGGCGCAGCTGGGGAATGAGTGCCGGTGTCCGTCGAGAGCACCAACAAGCCTTGGCAACTGCATACAGCGTGGATGTCGAAGAAGGTGCAATGTCAGGACCAGCAAGGTCCAGGGGACTCACCACTCGCCCGAGCAAGCAGGGGAGCCCAAAAGAAATAAAGGTGACCCTCAACAGGACCCACAGGCCGGAGACACTGGAGTCGCAAGAGTACCTGCGGACAATTCAATCCTTCATCAGGAAGTGATTTACCTAAACGTGTGGGAGAAAAAGCAGCAGCCTACCTGCCCCCTTCAAAACTAATCCATGTCATGTATATCACAAGGAAAAGAAATAATCATCTAAAGGAAAATTGAGGAATGATCATGAATTGTTAATTTTTAACATATTGGCATTAGAAGAATTGATATTTTGTTTTGGAAGTTTTTAAGAAACAGGGTCCGAATTTACTTGAATGAATCAACCTAAAGAATAAAAACAAAGAAGTTTGATTTCGTCTAGCACTTTGAAGATTTGTTTGATAAAACAATGGTGTAACTCACTCAGGGGACAAATTGAGGATGCAAGGGTAGACACGGTGCCAGGTGGGCTTAGTGCTATTATTGACTTTTATTTGCACCCACACCATACCCTTTAGCACCCGAAGAGAGTTTGATACGTTTATTAAATTAAAAAAATAAGTGGACAGTGTCTCCTTTTGAGGAATTTGTTCTCCAAAAGAGGTTTTGAGTTTCAGTCCAGTGCTTATCAGTGTTTTTTTATGATTAACTTATCTGAGCTGTGAGAAAAAGCATGCGTATTTGCAGACAATACCAAGTTCTTACATATGGATCATATTCCAGAGAATGAAAGCAGAGGTCTCTAGGACAACTGTAATGGTAGCCTAGGTGCAATGTGCACAAAAGCAAAGTGCTGCATATAGAACATATAAGTGAGAGGCTATGGAAGATCAGAGGTTATAAAAGTCACTGTGGAAGAAATATCTGATTAAAGTTGCTCAGGCAAAAAGTCAATATACAGTAGCAGTGGGAGATGTAGAAGGTAAGTTGTGTCTCCAGGTGAAAAAGATAGTGTTTATGTATACATAACTATTCGGTCCTGTATTTAAAAAAAAAAAAAAGAAAATCATCTAAATGTTTAATGCAAGGCACTAAACTATTGAGACCAACACTACTTAAGTCTGAGACAAAGGGAAGTCATAATGTGGGGTGAACATTGATAAAGCTAAAGATCGTGTGCTGCTAGTATTCTCTGCCGTTATTTTTTCTCAATCCGGTCTACGGAAGGCAGTTAAAGATTGGCTAGTACTTTTATCTTAGCAGTGGCTATATTTCCATTCTCTTCCAATCTACCCGCTTGTTTCTTGCTACAATAGCGTCTCATCTGAATCCACAGCTAGTTGTTTATAGATATTTGCATTCAATGGGTGTTTCCAAAACAAGTTAGATGTTATATCCCAAAAAGTATGCTTGTGCGAGTTCTGCAAAAGCTTGATACTTAGGTTGAGACTATGTATATGCAAGGATCATTAAATGGTATATATTTTCCTTCATGAAGCTGTAATTTACCATAAGGGTTATAACTGCACTCTCCCAATAGTACAACTGTGTTGCAAAGCCAGCAATCTTAATTCTATTTATATTTTCTATCTTTTGGGTGACCTCTTTCTAAAATTGTTTGTGCCCCTAAAGCACCCTTACTCCCACCATAATTGAGAACTTAAGTCCTGTGGCAGTTTCGGGCCATTTATAGATTACAGTAATCTGTATTGGTCGTTGTAACCTCTACTCAGAATGCTAGTCCCTCTTTTTCTCCACACTCGCAGGATGCTGGGGTCAACAGGCAAGACACTGAAACATAGCATGAACCGGAATCGTGATAGGGCCTTAAGAAAAGAGTGATTGCCTTCCACAGATTTTGCCTTGCTAAATCGCCAGCCAGCCAGCCAGCTTTGACTCATCAGTCCTTTTAGGCTGCCTCATTTCCTTCACATCTTCTGCAGTTTTATGCACACTTTTGCCCTATATTATGGGACATCCTGTTTTCAGTTACTTCTGCATTTACCATTGATGATTAATTTCAAACCGTGAATTTCACACGGTCAGGTCTCTGCCCCTTATTTCTATAATGGCGTTTGTTGCTATGAACCAGAAGGTATTATTAGTTAAGTGGTCCTATGTTTATATCGACACATGGACTAGAAGATGTTCCCTGGGTACACACTTTCTTCTGCCAAACACAGTGAAGAAGTTAGCACAAAATCACTTTGTAACCCTAGTGCAGAAGCTTGATTTCATGTTTCTTTTTTTATCTGAAGCCATTAGTTACCTTGCTGAGGTGCCCTAGGACCTCCACGTCACTGGTGTTCTTACAGGGTTAATGTCTATGGTACACTGAGGTGACCTCAGAAAATGTCCAAAGTACACAGCAGAAGTAGATAATACCAGAGCCAGTCCATAAGTATCTCACATCTCATCTCCTGAAACAGTGTACTAGGGAAAGCCAATGGTTGGTGGCAACTGGGCCTATCCTGAACCATTTTAATTTGATTTTTTACGGAGTTTTTATATAGCGTTAACTTGATCCAAAGGTATTGGGTATCAGAGCGCCTTACATAGCACCTGTTGCGTTACATGAGGACACATTCATTTTTGTTAGGCACGGGGAGATTGTGATTTGCCCAGAATCACAGGATGTTCAGCCTCATTGCAGAGACTCTAACCCGGTTCCCCAGATTTGAGGTTAACCGCCCCAGCCGTTAGGCCAACTCCTCTCCTTTACCAACTGGTCCATACACTGCTGTGCCCAGATCCCAAGCAGGCAACATTGTAAAATCCTCTTTATTCATGTTTTCTTACACCGCCCTTACAATCCTCTTTATCCAAACCGTTTCTTACACAGTCCTGAAGGTTGAAGGATTCAATGCATGAAAGTCCGTAGATGCATACAATAGCAAAGTCTCAGTGAATAGGATAAATAAATACTACAAAGCCATTTCACAGTGGAGCCAATAAAATTGGACTATGGCCCCACTGTGAAATGGCTTTGTAGTATTTATTTTGAGTACGTGTTTTGCTGCAGGGAGCAAAATGTCTCTGAGTGACAATTGTGAGCAAATGCATGTGGCGAGCTAGCATCATGGATAAGGAGAGGGCCAGACATGGCCATGGGTGGTACTTGCATAGTGCACCATGAAAGCCATTGCACCGCATTGCCGCTGACCTCTCTTCCTCTTGAACCACCCCTGAACCATTTCATTTCTCTCTTCACCCATACTTCAAAGCCTTAGGTTAGCAGAGAAGCAGGAAATTGCCAGATGGTCAGCGGTAATGATGGCAGTTTGCTTACCTGCCACACTGGTAACACTACACCTGCATTAGGAAGTGATCTTGTACAGTCTGCTGTTCTGCTCTTGTCAAAGTGAGCAGCAGCCATCCTAGGCTCTTTTTGTGCTTGTTCTACATGCTGGGCTTACTGATGATAATATCTCCCTTAATCAGTCGTAAGCTCAGTTTCTGCACCAGCTTTTCTGTCTCCACAAAAAAATGAGAAGGTGTGGAAGGAATGCCATGATGCCCAGCATTAGGAGCAGGTCTTGCAGTAACCACAGAAATTGGCAAGTTATTTACTTGTGTTATGCTGTGGCATCTGTAGGTATGGCAGAACCTAAGACTTATTAGCTTAGCTACGACTTCAACATGTTCCTATGATTCCTTTTGATGCACTGAGAGACAGTGGCTTTCACCCATCTTTCAGTATCTCTTGTCAGCCACGTGGAAACGGGAACAGGCACCACATACTTTGGAGACAACATTACAGATCGTGAATATAAAATGTAGAAATGACCTAAAAGAGCAAAATGTAGGCAATAATGTTAACTGGCAGTTAACCAGGCATTCAAAAATTATGACCTAAATGGTCCTAAAGAAGTTATTGCACTTACCTTACTGCTAGCCAAGCAGAAGATACCTATATGTTGTTTGGGGAAGGAACGTCCTGAAGTTGGAAAGTGGATTAAGGATACAGAGGAATGCATTGTGGCAGAGGCGTTAGTTCTACTGTTCTATCCGGGTCATTCTATTATTTCTCTGGGACGAAACTAGGGCAGTGGAGTTCAAACTTTGTTCTGCCAAGTCTTCCCTGAACAAACTATTTGGGTGTCCGCCCCCCCTCAAATTTTTGACAAGGTAGATCAAAACAAGAGTAAGAAGGCTAACTAAATTGTCAGCACATAAGGAATTCCACTGGGCAAAATACCCATCAAGGTCACCTTAGTCCCATCCTGGCGACCTCTGCGAAGCACCTGACCTTACAACGTCCTATCCTGAATGCTCTGCAGATTCGCACTCCGATTCATTCTACGTAGGTCTCAACTAGACCTAATCTATGCAGCCCAGCACAGAGCAGTTTACAAAGCCCTTGATCGACTTTCTCCAAAAAGTACCACACAAATCCCACTGACAAAAGCAGTACCCAGTCCCCATTCTACAAAACACAATGCAGACATCCTTTACAAAGTCCCATCCAGACCACTCCTTTGTAAGACATCTGAGTCAGGAAAAAAGGCTTTGGCATGAAGGAGGTCACACTTCCCTCCTCCGAATCAGGCTAGTGAAGTGGTGAGCTTCAAAGACTGCATCTCCTCTGATATGCAGCAGGGCTGACTCACAGTGAAGGAAATAGCCCTACCCCTCCCCCTCAGGCACATTTGCACCCCAACAAACAAGGAAATGAGTTATTAAAGGAGTTGTACATCCCCAGAAGCCTCACCTCCACAGTGAGCAGCCTGGTCTGTACACTAAACTTGGATGTCTGCCATCTTTAAGAGTGGCTGAATATAGGGTTCTGGGTAGACGAGTTGACGAGTTGACCCACACCCCCTGTATGTGGTTTCCTCTGGTGTGGATTCGCTTCAGGGACTAGCTGCCCATTGGCTACTAGCTCCCACACCCCTAACTCTGGTAAATCTACGATTTAAGGGACCCCCCTACATCAGTTCTGACCAACCTACATCAAAGAGGACAAAATAAATCTCCACAAGAGACATGATTTGCACAAAGCAAAAGGGATACCCTGCACCTATGGCAATCCTCTTGGAACTGCCTGATTGAGACTTGTCCAAGGCTGTCTCTTGCTTCCCCAGACAGAGGGACCCCAGTGGAAGCCTGAAGCACCCCAGGACTCCCCTGGACTAGTGGCACTAGTACCCTGCAAATTGCAGTTAAAACAATGCTCCATATCTAAAGAATCACTGGCCATCGGGCCCTCCAAGGGATCACCCAAATCCAGATGGTCTAGTGTATTGTGGAAACTGTAGTCCTACCTTCCACTGAGTTTACAGGCAGCTATCGAGTTCTTCTGAGCCACCAGACGTAGAAGTTACTTTCGGCTCAGCTTCCTGTCGCCACAACTTGTTAGATGCCAGTCCGGCAAACCGAGCCCTTTACTCGCTGCTACATTAATAGGTATGTCCATCTGACCACAAAACGGCATCGGCAGCTGGTGCATCTTTTTTCCCTCGCAGCACTGTCAGTGGTAAAAGCAGCTGTCCTACAGCTCACTGTCAGCACCAAGGATAGCCACGACAACTCTGCGCCTGTGCTCCACTGGCCAGGTATTTAACTGATGGTCCTGGGGCCCGCATCACATTTACCTTGCAAGGGTACAACGCAACTTGACCTGCAAGAAACTGTCACTATTGGTTTTTCCACATTGACCGTCATGTTAAATTTTCGCTGTATTATTTTGCACACATTTTCTCTTAAAAAATCCATGACTCTGGGTGTATGTATGCGATTCTGTTTTATTTGGTGTCTAAATTATAATATAATGTTAGCCATGTTAGTTACTTATTGCCCATGTTGGTACTCTGAAATGCTTAACACATGTTCCTCTACTAAAGCCTGACTGCTCTTAGCCACACTACCAGGACTGAGCTAATGATTTATTGGCGTGCATCAAAGGACCATCTCTGGGGTATCGTGATAGTATTAGGTGGTGAGGACTAACCCCCTCACCACATAACACACCACTTTCCTACAATTATGCCCCCTCGTTCTAACCCATTCAGAACCCCTTTTCAAAGCCCCACCACCCTCCTAAAATCCCAGTCTCAAACTCCTCTTCAATTGTCCTTCCAGTGTGCTACAAAACACTTGAGCAAATTGTGGTGTGGCTGAAAGCTTTCTAATCGTAACTCTACAAATCTCTAACCATGCACCATTTCGGAAGTCCAATCAAAAGATTCTATACATAGTCTCTTCCTTATTCGTTCTGCAAAGCCCAAGTCTGACAAACTCCCCAAATCCCTATCAAGACCCCCCTCTACAGGCCTTCTACTTATCACATCTGCAAAGACATTCTAAGGCCCATCCACAAAATCCTGTCCAGATCATCTCTCTACCCCACTTTGCAAAGCCAAATTCAGACATCCTTTCCAAAGTCTGATGTTACATCTTTAAAATCTCATCCAAGCAACCTCTAAAACAATTTGTTTACTGCTTTTGAAAACCATGTTACCTTTCAAATCGTTCAAATCATCCTCCTCTTAATTGTCAGTAAGCTCCTGTCTTTCTTGAAATCTTAATCCACCCTTTCTTCAGGAAAGTCTCATCCATTCCCATTTGAAAAAAAATTCCCATACAATCACAATATTACATATTGTATATGTTCTTCAAATTCCCAACTGGCCCCTCTTAAAAAGTCATATTCAATCCTCCATTGAAAGCTGTAGGCAGTGCCAAATTCCTGCTATGCCCAATTTACCCATACATTCAATCATATCTCCAGGGGTCTATCAAGCACTGGTGAATACGCCAGAGCATTCTTCACAACCCACAGATACAAATATTGGAAACAATCAAGGTTGCAGAAAGCAACATCAAGCACTGTTTAAGCCAAAGGCTGTAAAGTCATTACATAGTTATATATGATAAAAACAGATATGAGCACCATGGAAATCTGATGAGCTGTAATAGCTGGGAATCTAAAATGGAAGCAAGCCTATTTATTTTTTATGATGAATTAAGGGTTTGGACAGACTCCCAAAGAGACAAAGGCCATACTTTGAAAGCCAATATGATCTCCATTTAAGTGGGATTGAAGATAAACCAGTTTCTATTTGGCACTTTAGTACACACTCTGCTAGTCTTGCTTTGCACATTATTGCAGGAAATGTCACAGAACGTACACATTGAGCTAACGTGAGTGGCAGATACAGTCTTAGAAGACTGACTTTTAACTGCAAATGCATTTCATGGTCCTACCTCTCTCTACAACTTATACTGATTAAAAAAAACTTAGTGACAGCTAGAAACTAATACCAAGCATATAACAGGGCAATAAGCTGCATATTAAAACAACATTGATTATCATGGGGTTGTATGAAGCTAGCTAAAGACATACTGGAGGGAAGTGTGGAGCTCAATCACTGTGACCCCAGGGACCAATCCCTCTGTCCAGTAGGATTGCCCTCTTACATGACGCATCTTCCTTGCCCTCGATGCCCCTTCACATGACTAGTTGGTTCACAATGGCCCAAATGGTAGCTAAAATAGGATTCTTGCATCATTGGAAGTCGGATGTCATATTGCTCCAATGTCATTGACTGACATGCATGCTGCAGACTAATAGGAGAAGATCTGTACCCTGAATGCCCATTTCCGACAGTTCGAAGATATCTGGGACCCATTCCTAATGTAGACCCCATCTCCCTACCTCCTGCAGAGTATTGAGCCAGTATAGCTGTGACATTAAGACTGCTCCAGATAGTATGTCCCATCTATGAGGATCACTTTTATGTAGTTATTTTGAAGCTTCGTAGCTAAGGGAACCTCACTGCAGCCGAGTGATGTGTATATGTACTGGCAGGTATGGGACATAAGTCTATGTTGCAATTGTAAGTTTATAGTCCTCATTATGGCTCGCCCCCAGTTTCCCCTCCCACCCTTGTTGTCCACTATTTTCGGCCCAGTCTCTCACTGATTGGTTATGCAAATCTTTAGAAGCCATGACTATGGTAAAAAATGTTTGTCCCAGAACTTTCCTAAATGCCAAGGTATTGAAATGTGTCCAAAAAACATTGAAAGAAAGCCAGAGATAAATGCTTTGTTGCATAAACTGTCTGTGCTTAATAAACTCAAGATGTAGAGATCAATAGTAGCACATTTGGTATAGTGTAATCAAATTATAAAATGCGACATGATATTGCTAAATTGAACAAATATTGGCAGTGAGATCTTTTACTGGACCACCTGTGGTAGTCACTGGATTCGAAACAAATGTTGCCCACCTCTAAAGACCAGCTACCAAATGGTCAAGCATTAGAGACATTTATCCATAAAAGAAATGCAATGTTAATACAGAGTGTATGAAAGGAGGTCATTTGAGAAACAGAACAAGACGAGTATGTCCTTTGTATTTGTATTTTTAATTGGGTTATTCGTCAAAATATACAAACAAGTGCAGCCAATGCGTTTCACCTGATCACAGGCTTCCTCAGGGCTTCAATATGCAAAGAATACAGGTGTAAATCATATAGAAACTTAGTAACCATGCCAGTATGATGATACTGCTGGAGTGTCAACACATATCAGAGAAATACAAACCTTGATAATGGAGACAACAACCATAATACCCATAGCACAAAATATGAGAAGAGTTCAGCAATTCAAAAGAAAATGTATTTTTAAAAAACATCTTGTATTCTTGAAATTCATATTCCGGTATGTTGGTTTAGAGACTTACGAAGAACACACAAAATATATACATATACCAATTCTTATTAGTCTGAAACTAATCTCCAATACAAGCATTCCACCACTCAGACAAACCCTCAGCTTCATCACCTACTCAAAGAGGAGGTAAAAGCTCTCCTGTTAAAAGGTTCCATAGATCCCGTTCCACACAGACACCATGGCAAGAGGGTATATTCCCTATGCTTTTTAATTCCCAAAAAAGGCGGGAAGCTCAGGCTGATACTCGACCTACGCCCTCTTAATAGTCACATTCTGTCAGAGAATTTCACATGGTGACACTACAGAATATAATACCACTGCTGCAAGAAGGCAACTTCATGACGGCACTAGACCTGAAGAACGCATACTTTCAAATGCTGATTTCCGCTACACATCGCCAATACCTCAGGTTTATGGTAAGTGGATGTCATTACCAGTTCAAAGTTCTTCCATTTGGGTGACGACCGCTCCGAGAGTATTTACCAAATGCCTAGCAATATTGGCAGTCCATTTGAGAAGACACAACATTCATGTCTTCCCGTATCTCGATGATTGGCTGATCAAGAGTTCAACAAGGCAGAGGTGCCTGCATGATACACAGGCCCCTATCAATCCCTTGCATAAACTGGGGTTCACCATAAATACCACCAAATCCCATTTTCAGCCTCTCCAGATATAGCCTCTGGGAGCAATCTTCAATTTGGTCTCAGTGTTAGCATACCCCAATGCCCAGAGGGTTCTCATTCTCCAGAATCAACTAGCTCTTTTTCAGCCACATCGTCGCCTGCCAGTCAGGATAGTGATGCAACTTCTGGGCATGATGGCCTCTTGTTTAGCAATAGTTCCTTAAGTCAGGCTCCTCATGTGACCTTTACAGGGGTGTCTAGCAACTCAGGCCTACCTACGCAAGTGAGGTACAATTTTTATTGGGAGACCTGGTGAAATGCTGGATTGGTCAATGTTTGTGGCTCCCTGCAGATTTCAAAACTTTCCATCACAAATGTGAGGGAAGTGTGTTTTTTCCTCCAACGTTTGAGGTTTGCAAGGGATTTTGGATAACAGAACCTGGGTAGAGCCACACGAGGCACCCCATCCTGGATTCCCCGAATGTTTAGTTTTCAAAAATGTACAGGTTTGCTAGGTTACCTCATGTGCCGGCTGAGCTAGGGTCCAAAATCCACCACTAGGCACATAACAAAAAAGGGTAATTTTTAACTGGAAAAATGTGATATGCTCATGTTGCATTTAGGACCATTTCCTAACGCAAGCACTAGGCCTACCCACACAAGTGAGGTACCATTTAAATCGGGAGACTTCGGGGTACAAGTGTTATTGCCAATTGGCTTTCTATGCATTTCTGCCTTTCAAATGTAAGACAATGTGTACAAAAGAAGTCGCTTTGAAATATGTCCTCTAATGCACATGCTATTATGGGTACCCACAATTTCGGAGATGTGCAAATAACTATTGCTTCTAAACTTCTATATTTTGTTCCCATTTCATAAATTTATAGGTGTTCTTTATACCTATTTTTCACTCTTTCTATTTTACCAATTGCTATATACCCGGTATACGTTGAAAACCCGTTGCAAGGCACAGCTGTGTTATTGGCTCTGCGTACCTCGGGTTCTTGGTGAACTTTCAAGTCCTATAGATCACCACAACTAGAAAGGACCAGCGGACGTAATGGTATATAGCTTTCCGAGAACCATTATTGCTTTCATACCCATTTCTAACAATAACTGGAAGGAGGTTGAAAGCACAAACAAATAGCAACAAGCATTGGAATAGCAAGGAATGGCGTCCGTGTGTTTGGCCGTATAAGCAATGGAAATTTAATACCGAATACCGGCAACTTCCGGGTAGTGCATACACATTCTTACGGTTCCCGGGCAGAGTGATTTTTTTCCTCGATACAGCAGGGACGATGGTCTTAAAGCCATCCAGACCTCACGAAGGAAGTTCAATTTAAAAAGGCTATGTTGTAATTTATGTGGATAGCCTTCATACCATAAGATACATTGTGAAAATTGCTCACAAAGAAATTGGTATTTCATATTTTTATGTCTATATGGAAGCCCTAGTCCTGATGAGGCCTGCAAGTTAATGGGCTGAAACGCGTCGACATTTTGGATATGGGCACCTGATGAATTTACAATAATAATCAGCAGTGGATAAATAATAAGGATCAAATAAAGGATCTCTTGAATACTGCGGTGATAAGGTGTACCTGATTAATTAGGAATGCTCTTTTGACAATAGAGGATAGAGCATCCAGTCAAACAGTAGGAGCTACAAGAAATAATGAGTGAATGTATAACTTATTATTTCCAGTGTTTCGTAAATATCTGTATGTGTAGTGTATATGTTTGTAAGTAATGATGTATATATGTGTCTACTGTAGAAAAGAAGTGAAGTAAAAAATGAATATATGAAACATTCAAAAACAAAATAAAGTATAGAAAAAGGAGACGTATCCGGTGAATACAATTAGTTATTGAGGTAATGGTTGGTAACTGACACATCTAAAACGGAAGGATTTATTCCAGAATAAGAAATGGGTCCAGATAGGTAATTTACAAACCTGTCGGAGTAATTTTTATTGAATTGGTCCCACAGCATCATAGTTTGGCTTTTGCATGTTTTTTCCCAGATGCTTTTTGGGTTGGATAGGGAATCCCCCTTCTTGGATTATGCTTATTTTCTTTATTAGGCAACATCCCGTTAGCTGATATTTGTAAAGCAGCTATTAGGTCGAATCCACACACTAAACACTATTGCGTGGATGTCCAGGCAAGACCGCAATCTCTTGTGGTACAACGAGTCATACAGACACTTTTTGAAACCTCTGCACTATTGGATGCTTAGAGCCACTGCGAGAGGAGTGCTGCTTTACAGTCTATGCATCGCATGTTTATCATCAGCCAACACATGCTACGAATGGAGTATGTTGCTTAACTTGTAAGCATCTATTTGTAGCGTATAGTGCTGCTGTAGATTCACATTCACCCACCTCCCTAGCAGGCATACTCTGTTGTCAGATTTACATGTCTTATACATTATATATACAAATATGTACATATTCTTAGTATATTACACACATTCATGCATTTAGAGTAACTTACTAGCGCCATCCTCATTCGCTATTATGGTGGGAAAAAATGTGAAATATAACAATGAGTGTGAATGTATATTCTCTCGGAGTGGAGGAGACTCAACGTCACATCGATAATGAAGACTTCTACGAGAAAACAAGTTGCAGAGTCCGAGCCCAACAATAGATGGCAGAAGTGAGCCCCTTTTGCATCTCTTGCTGTGAGTGTTCAACAGCTAACAGTCGTGGCCCTGCACGTGGTGGTTAAATGTTGAACAATCACAGCAACAGCTGTGAATCAAAGGTGTTGGAGCTTCCGGAATTTCAACTTTCCCTAGCTCCGATGCCTTTGTTTTTATCATTAGGACATTCTGCCCTCTAAGGGTGGAATTTTCTAATAGCCTTCCATTAAAGGCCCACTCTTTTGTTAAAGGACCTCGTCTTTGGCCTTTACCGCTGGAGCTGGCCTTTAATGGCCGTTATAGCCCGCTATGGCGGGCTATAAGGCTATATTAGAGTGTATGCAACCATTAAAATGCTTAGTACATTTGGTATTTAGTGTTGAATACTACTGATAGGTCTAAAAACACTGCCAAGCAGGTTTCTCCTTTGTCTAGAATTTGAAGATATGGTCGTGCTGTGTTTTTCATTGTAACCTGATAGAATTTCATTAAGAACATTATTCTGGTTTATATGTGCAGTAAGTTGAGAAGTGTATAAGTAGATATAGATAAGGTTATAAGGATATGAATTTAGAATCTAATATACTACTCAATGTGAACTGTGCCCATTGCATGTGCTCAAGAAGTGCAAAGCAAGCAAGGAAGTAAGGTGCTTTATTTCTCGGTTGGTTCTTTTAGACTAGCAGTTTAATTTCCGTAGTAACCATATTTTGAACTGCGCCTCATATGTGGCTTTAAGCTAGTTGTTGGTGTGTTTCTTCTAATATTTTGATATTTTATATTGCCATTCAACGGACTGACATGATTTAAATTTACTGCTTTTGGCGTGCCTTTTTACCTGCCTGTTTTGCATAACATATTTTTTGTGATTTCACAAGCCAACCCTATTTTGTAAGCTTTATTTTAATCATAAAGAAATTTAAATTGGAGCATACATGTTTCCTGCTAAATATCATTAGCAAATGAGGGCTCTCCACTGATGCTTTAAATCTTGTAGTGTCTTATTTACTTCTGCGTATTGAATAAAACATCTTCATATAGAAATTTTTGATTTTGTTGTTAATGAATTGATAGTTTAAATGTCCTAGTCAAAAATGACTAATGGCCTTTGTTTGAAATTTTCTATTTTCAGGTTGTAGGCAAAAAAGGGGAAAGCCATTAAGAAGACGCACAAAGGCCTTATTTTCAAAAAGAAGAGATGTTCAACTTTGCAAAGGATACATTATTTGACTTAGTCACAGACTGTCAAGAGGTTCCACTAATGCCATTATCAATAAATCATTGCTCTTTAAGATTGGACTCTCATTAGAGTGTTTTTATTGTAATCTGGGTACATGTATTTGTAAATAAAATAAACTACTTTTGGCAAGTTAGTTGTGTCAGCCTGGTATGTGTTTGTGTTTGTGTTTCTATGGATTTGTTCTGGTATTTTGTTTGGTCTGTTTCAAATACATTAAATTTACATATAATATATATTTGGTCAGCCATTTAGTCATGAGTGGATGCCTTTCTGGCTCACTACCCTGTTCCAGATTTACTGGCTTTCTTCTCTGTTTACTCCCCAGAACCATTTTGGCTCCCTGTGTTCTGATTTAATGAGCTGCATCCTTCCACTTCATAGTTTAGGGGACTGTGGTATGATCAGACTACAGACAGTAGTGTACGTTTCTTTCTTCAGTAGTTTACGCTTTTGATGAGGTAAAGTAATTTGATTTTAGGTCATTGCTTATTTTATTTTCCATACAGCGGACCTTTTTCGTTCCTGTTGACCGCTCCTTACCAATTTAAAGTTCTCTGCAGGCCCCCTCATGCTGCCCAATTTCACATAGACATTTGGCTGCTCTTATGGAATGCCATGCTGGGGAGGCATTGTGCTTCCTACTTTTCCCCTACCCCAAACAGCACTAACAGTGTCATGCCACCCACCCCACACACAGTCCCTTCATTGGCTTGACAACATGGAGGTCTGTAAGGCTGCATCATCCTAGTGTTTGATTTCTGGCAATGTCTTCAGTCACAGAGATCCTCCTTTCATTCCCCTTACTCGTCCTTCCTGAGCTGGGCACAGCCGCTGCCATAATTCATCCCCTGGGGATTCCCCTTCCCATGCTAGGTAAGGCTAGTATGCCCTTATGCCACCAAATTTAGTGCTGGCCCTGCAGCCTAATTAATCCCTCTGTAGATGGAGAAGTCTCACTGCTCTACCATTTTCTAACCATTAGCTCTGATCTCGGGCACATTAGTTGCAGCCTCCTTTCTGTCTTGAGGGATCAGTCTTGAGCCCTAGTCATTTTAATTTGTATGAGACCTCACAGATTGAATCTTCTGAATCTAGTTTTTTGTCTGTGCAACTCAGATGTTTGTCAGACTTGACAGTACAACTAAAATTACTTACAATCTGGATGGACATCAACTCCCTATCTCTGATTGAGGGTGGAGTTGGAAATTAGTCTTTTGGGTAAAATACAGCATGAACCAAGGAGTGATGGCTGTAAAACCTGGGAATTGCACCCTCTCACGCGCAGGACATACATAATCTGGGTGATCTCCTCAATAATGAATTGACTTGGGGGCATGGCTAGCAGCCACCGAGAATGGCCGCTGCCTAGGTGAGCTCCCGTCTTCCCACACTGCATCCTGTAGTATCCTATGCCATCCGAACCAAAAGTTAACTTTAAAGGTTCGTGAACCCCCTCCTTACCTGTGGTGTTGATGCTGGCAATTTTCAAAGCCGATGAGCGGAGATTGGTTCCCTTACAGCGAGTGACGCTGCTGAAGCGAAGATGGCAGCCCGCTGAAGCGGCGTATCAAGGCTGAGAGTCTGCGGCGAATTGCTTCTGAAGTGCCAGAAAGAGGTCCGGAGGTGGCGTGGAATGAAATAGAGGTCTGCTGGCTGGAGTGAAGTGAGTGGGTTCGAGCCGCAAGCGTAACAGAGGCCTGGGAGGTCTGAGCCGGCTGGCGAGGGCTCCTAATTGAGGGCCCCGGCTTGCAGCCTGCCGGAGCCGCTGTGCGGAGTGTTGGGCCGGGTGAAAACCATGCGGAGGTCTGGTGCCCCGGGAGCTTGAGGACGCAGAGTGCTGCCAGAGTGTCTTAATACTGGATGCCCCGGAGGTGCGGCTTGCTAGGCCCCATGTCTATTGGAAGGTGGTCAAGGCAGCAGAAGATCTGGCGGCAGAAAGGCCTGATAGGCCCCACTGACTCGAGGTAAACGCAGGGGTGGCTGCCTGTGACAACTGTGGCCCAGAGTTCGGGAGTAGTGGCGAACCCAACGCTGGAGGCGGGGACGCATCATAAGGCCCATGTTGTGTGTGGTCCCCCCTTGGAGGCGGCTGATGTGCTCCTGGTAGTGGCGGGCGCTGCCTGTGGAAGTGGAGGTAGGCACCCTGGCTGAGGTGTAGATTGAAATGTCTTCGCTTGCCTGCGGCTGGGAGAGCCTTATGTAACACCCTGGCAAAAGTGTTATAATAGCCAAAGTGGCACATGGACTCAGTTGGAGGAGGCCTGGATTACATGGGCGCCACAGGCCTGGCTACAAGTCCGCACTGAGATTAGAAGTTCTGTTCGCAGGGGAAGTGGCTCCCCCCAGAGGCCATTCAAGACTGTTTGGCACAGGAACCCTGCATATAGTGGCAAGACCAGGTAGCCAGTGTGGGGAGACCTAGCTCCAGAGTGGGTTGCTGCTCAGTTTGTATCCTACCCACACGGAGATAGTCGCGTGCAGCTGGCGGACTCTCTCGCTTGAGACGATTGCACCCAATTGGATGACTAGGGCCAAAACTGTAGGGAACAGGTCGGGGCAGACAGGGGGCGCAGTCCCTGACGACGCAGACAACAAGCGCGACCAGCTACTGCTTTGGAGTTCCCTCTGGCCCCGGAGTTGTCCTTTGGCAAATTTGGCTACGAGTGGCAGGGGTCCAAAAGTAAGCGCCCAGAAACAACTGGCCAAATTTGCATGGTCTAAAGCTGGAGAGAAAGGAGAGCCACAGCCAGTGGAGAAAGACGCAGGGCCAGTTACCCCCAAGCAGGGACCGGAACCAACACTGCATGACGTAATGGCGGCGATTAATGGCATGTGCACCTCCCTGGATTCGGTAACGGTGGAGGTCTCTCTAATCAGGGCGGACTTCAAGAAGATGGGTGAAAGGGTATTCGAGCTCAAAATAGTCACTACTACTTTGCAAACGGACACGTCGGAGCTCCAAACGCAAGTGGTTGAACTGCTAAAGCAAGAACGAATGGCAAAACAGCTGGTTGACCATAAAGGCCGCTCTGGGCGTAATAACATACGCATATTGGGAGTTCCAGAACGAACAGAGGGACCTGCGGCAGGCGACTATGTGGAAGACCTAATCACCTCAAACCTAAGACGCGGTCTAGCTATTTCTCAATTGAACGGGCACACAGGGTGCCAGAAGGTAGTCCTAAACCGCCCCTTCCCCCACCCCCTCCCGAGGCCATTGATAGCACGAGTATTTAATTATCGAGGCCGAGACATTATCATGCAAACGGCAAGATCTGGCCCCCCTTTGAAAGTAGATAACTACGAAGTCACCTTCTTTGTGGATTTTACAGCCAAAGTCCAAGCCCAGCGTTTTAGCTTTCGGGCAGTTAAGAAGGAACTACGAGACCGGGAAGTGAAGTATGCACTGCTATTTCCAGCCCGGTTGAGAGTGGAATCGGAGGGCAAAACATGGTTCTTTGAATCCCTGGAGGAAGCATGGGACTGGATAGAAGGGTGGAGAAAGGCTGGAAACCAGAGCAGAAATAGTACTGGGAGGTCTGGTCAACGGAGAGACGGCTGTTTGGAAATGCGTGCCTATGGCTCACCGGAGAGGGGAGGGCCGGCTGTGGAGCAAGACTGAGATGCTCAGAAGCGTTTGACGGCTTTGCAAAACTGTGAGAAGAGCGAGTATGGCTGGGAAGAGACTGGGCACCGAGTAGACTCTTCCATGTGTCAATTAGGGTGGACAATGGTGACTTGGTAAAGTATTGCAAGACGACCCGAGGGACCCACCCAAGACTTAATTGTTCATAAAGTGTGGATAGCGAAAGTTATAAATTGTGATGTGTATGCGGGTGGAGGGACTGACTGACCCAATGCTTTTTCAGCGTTTTGGGGAAGGGAAGAGGCACTCTGCCATGTTTGGGAGTGGGTAGTTTTAAGTCCAAGGGCGGGGGGGGGACTGGGAGGTGGTGGGGGGGGGGGGTTAGGGGCAAGTTGGTCTATAATGTAATGTTTTGCTATATGATTGTTCATACGTTGGCTTCGGAAGTGGCAGGAGTAGATATGGAATAGCTGCTCTCATTCATGTGATGCGACATAATGTTTCAGCCTTCATATTGACCTATTTAGTAGTTGCTATTTGGCATCGGGGCTGACAGGGAATTAGTACTCTCTGTTCTGTCTTGGAATGTTAATGGATTGGGTGATAAAATAAAGAGGGTTATTGTCTAACAGTATCTAAAAAGGCACTCCCGGGATCTTGTGCTGTTACAAGAAACACACCTGGTGGGTAATAAATGTAAGGCCCTTAATCGGTGGGGATATAAACTTCTAGTTCATGCTGAGTATACCGCAGGTTCTGGGGGTACGGAAATCCTGGTTAGGAAAGGCACGCCCCCTATAGTGCACAAGACTTGGGCGGACACAGGGGGTCGTTTTGCGTTGGCTGAGGCCCAATGGGAGGAAAGAGCTCTCTCGAATAGACTACTTCCTAACGTATGCGGCCTCCATAGGTAGTTTTAGACTCCCTCAGGCGTTACCTAGAGGTATCTCGGATCATTCCCTTGTTGGGATAGAGTTCACATACGGGGAACGGCAGGCACGCTCCACTATAGTTAATTATCCGTGGCTGTTAAAAATACCAGACATTAAAGAAGAATTATGTCTGCAAACCGGATATTACTTGCCGGAAAATCTGGGATCAGTAGACTCTGCACAAACTATATGGGAGGCCTACAGGTGGTATTGAAGGGGCATGCACTGTCACTGAAAGTGCGGTATATAGCGACGAGACGCCAAACACTAGTTCAGCTGGAGGAGGAGCTCCGTGGGCTAGAAGGCAGAGCATGCGCATAATCTCTCGAGCACTTCCTCGAGCCTTGAAACAGGATGAACATAGACTCAAAACCTATGAACACATGATGATTAAGACTAGTGCCACCCAGAATCGGATGTATGAATTGGGAGACCTGGCTGGGAAAACCTTGGCTTGGCTGGAGAGAAGGGAGCAGGGTGCGTGGTGGGTGCCGAGACTGACGTTACCTAGTGGGGAGACCCTTTGTCATCCCAAAGATATTGCGGAGGCATTTGCTGATCACCTCTATAGAGTGTATTCTCCCTCCACCGCGTACACTGCGGAAGACTCGAGACGGCTTCGAACGGATAGTAATGTGTCAACTCTCTCGGAGCCTGATAGAGACACGTTGGATGAAGACTTGACGATTGAAGAAATTCAAAAAGCCATTGGTCAAATTAAGTCAGGGAAAGCGATGGGGACAAATTGAACCGCCATTGAGTTCCTCAAGGTCATGGCCTCACAGGTTGTCCCACACCTAAAGGCGATGTATGAAGAAAGCTATGAGAGAGGGCGCCTTCCTGCTGACCAGCGTATAGCTAACATTGTAGTGATCCACAAGGCCGGGAAACCTGTAGATAAATGTGGCTCGTACAGGCCCATTTCGCTGATCAATGTGGAGGCGAAGGTCTTGGCGAAGGTCCTCGCCACGCGACTTGGGACAGTGATTTCCTCCTTGGTGCATCCCGATCAGTCTGGGTTTATGCCGGGTAGAAGTGCGGCCCTGAATATACGACGATTACATAATGTGACGGCGCGTAGGGAATTTCTGAGAGAATACGCAGTTATATTGTCCTTAGATGCCTCCATGGCATTTGATTCTATTGAATGGCAGTATTTGTTTGAGGTACTGGCGAGGGTTGGACTGGGCCCTAAATGTATAGGGTGGGTGAAATTGTTATACAGGGACAGGTCAGGGTAAACAACTATACGTCCAGGGCATTCACGCTGAGAAGAGGTACTATGCAGGGGTGGCCACTGTCCCCGCTGTTGTTTTCCCTTATATTGGAACCCCTGGCGGCCTGGATCTGCCGAGATGTAATGGTGCGAGGGATGCGGTGGACATTGGAATTTGAAGATAGAATATCCTTGTATGCGGATGACATACTATTGTATCTCGCCTCCCCATACAAGTCCATGCATACAGTTTTTAATATTTTTACTAACTGTGGGAAGTACTCTGGTTATGCAATTAACTGGAGTAAATCTGTACTATTTGTATGGGTGTGGACAGGCCCCCCGGCTCCCCAAAGACTTGCCCACTGGTGGTTGCTGAGGAGGGCTTTAAATATCTGGGGATCTTTGTTACCTCAGGCCTGGCTCTCTTTTACACTCACAATTTAGCAGCCCCGTTAGCCAGACGTTAAGCACTGGAGGTCGTTGCCCCCGTCTCTGGCTGGACGAGCGGCCCTCTTTTAAAATGTTTGCGCTCCCGCGATTTCTCTACGTCCTCCAGAACTGCCCGCTTGTTGTGGGATGGCAGGCCCCCTAGAGTGGCATTTTAGAAACTAACGAAAGAATGGTATGACGGGAGAATAGCGTTGCCGAATCTCAGGTTATATTACTGGGCCTCTCAGCTGGTGGCCGTGAACCATTGGCTGTATGCTTCACCGACTGACCCGGCTTATGCCCTGGATAGGTACCAGATGGACCGTTCTGGCTATCTGGGGGGCCTGTACTCTCGCACTAAAAGACAGATATATTAGCCCGCCACTACACATGGTCCAGATTTGGCGTCTAGCAAACTTGCGATTGGGATGGGCTAACGTTCTTACTAATGCCACACCACTATGGTACACGCAGAAACTTGGCATGTTATGCCACCAACCAGGATTTGATAGGATTTGATAGATGGAATACGATCGGAGTCTCGGCAGTGAAAAACTTAGTTAAAAAGGGGACCATACCTAAATTTGAGGACCTTCAGAGGGTTTACCAGATGGCGTCTGGGGAGATATTCCGGTACCTGCAGATACGACATGCTTTGCAGGCGGCCTACTCGAACTTCGAGGACATACTGGACTCGTCTCCTCTGGAGGACTGCTTGCTAGATGGGCCACTTCATTCTAAAGCAATATCCCTCACATACAAAAAACTTAGTAATAACCTACCAGGCTTCTTTGGCAAGCTTAAGGAGCAGTGGGAAAGAGACCTGGGTCTGATTGAGGAGGAAGATTGGCGGTTGGCCCTTATGTCGCCCAAAGTAGAGGCCATCACACTTCGGTTTAGACTGATACAACCTAGGGTACTATACTGGTCATACATGATGGGTGTTGTGCTCGCAAAAATAGGTGCAAGACAAGATGACCTCGGTCTGAAAGGTTGCAAACAGCAGGCTACCTTTTATCATACACTGTGGGAGTGTCCGATGGTGAACCGTGTGTGGGAGAGAGCCACAAATCACATGCAGTCTGCGCTGGGGAAGTCGGTGGGCCTGACGTCCCGACTAGGTTTGCTTAACATATGGTCAGATACTGACCTGACTGAATCTGAACAGCAGCTGGTGATGCTGGGATACACATTGATCAGGAGAGAACTGGCAAGGGGATGGGGTTGTGTCACCGCCCTCCGTAGCGGTTTGGCTTAAAGAACTGGATAGGTGTATGATTGCGGAGAAGGAGGTGTTCATCAACAGGGGGTGCCCGAAGAAATGGGACAAAGAATGGTCGAAATAGAATGTATATAGAGGGATGTGTGTTGCCTGTGGAGGAGTTGAAAATGAAGTAGAACAGTTGACAGAGATGTACTAGCTTAAAGTAAATGTGTTAATGACCTTGTTGATATGTATCATGAACTCTGTAGACAGCTAACATGTGGTAAAAAATGTTTTCCTTATATGTCACGAATTCCACTTAATAAAAGCATTAAAAAAAATAATGAATTGACTTTTAAGAGCATGCAGCCGCTGCAGGTAAGGGCGGTGGGGCCAGATGAGGGGGGATTTCAAGAGACGACCGCGAGGGAAAATGATTTAATGTTCCCTCGTGGTTGTATCTTGAAATCCCCCCCCCCCCCCCCCCCACATCTGGCCCCATCGCCCGGCGCTCTTACCTGCCTCAGCTTAGAGCATGTCAAAAAAATCGGCAATACTAGCTTTTTTTTTTTCTCTTAATTTGGTTAAGTATCTTTTTTTTTTTTATTTCTCCGTCTGACAAAACTTATCACATCCAGAATGGATTATTGTAACTCCCAACTGTTGAGGCTTTGCAACATTTGACCCAACGCCTATGGCTGTTCGAGATGCCGCTACTAGTGATTCGGGCTCTAAGAGACTTTCATTTCACATAATTTAAAAAAAAAATACCGTGCCTTCCTGTACATAAGAATTGTTATTTCAAAAACTTTGTATTTCTGCCACAAAGCTGTTCATAACACATGCCAGGTTACACACATGACCTCTCTTTTCTCCTAGTGTACTTCATATTGTGACCTTTGATATAAACACCCTTTTTAGGTTAAAACTTTCAGATGTACAAAAGCCAGAAAACGTGGCCGCTCATTGGCAGTGGTTAAATCAAGTCTTGGAATTCCTTACCTCTGGCTATTTGGTTGCAATGATCTTTTTATTTTCAGGGAACATCTTACAACCTTCATGTTTACTCATAATTTTTTTTATTTCCTAAGCCAGCTATGGAGTATCCCACTCAGTGTTGCTTTCATTGCTGTCAACTTTGTCAGTACTTGGGGTAGTCTATTGTTACGCTGTTTTTCCCTATAGCACCATATCACATTGGAAGTAGTTGTTCGTGCTGTACAAATGGCTTCAATCAATCACCCCATTCAATTCCTTGGGAAAAGTTTGGCAAGGTAGGAGACAGTCTAGGTTGGGTCCCCTCAGGATGTACCTCGAGGTAGCATGGAAGACCCCATACAATACGTTAGTACTGTGCATCCCTATTTTCTGGATGACTCCAAGCGTTGGGTACAATTAGTTTATTGAACTAACACGCCATATAAGCAGTAATTCTTATAGTGATATCATGGAACTATATGTAATATGAAATTGATTCCATAACATTGCCCATATTTCTGATGTGGTCAAAGCTGCTTGATTGGGGGGGGGTAACCGGAAGGGACTGTGAATCCGGTTTGAAGAGAACCATAGGCCTGGCAAAATCCTCATTCGTCAGTACATTAGGTTGTTTCTAGGAAATCTTTCATCTTTACTTGGTTGCTTCCTTAATTTGAGAGTACTTAGAGAAGCAATTTAGATTCAACTTTCCAACAAAATTCCTAATTTTTAAGTCATCTTTATGAAGCGTTGCATTTGTCTATCAAGGCACTCTATTTTGGAGCGCCTCATGAGCATTTTGCACTCGTTTTGGTAAAAATGTTCGATTTAGTTGTATGACGTTTCAACGCATGCTTTTACCACGCATGCCTTTACAACGCAGGTATTACAACTCAAGTCGTTACAATGACTTGCGTTGGTTCTGGTTGACTAAGTTCCATTTTAAACTAATCCACTTCCAGCTGGTTAGCTTTCCTAGATGAGCGAAACCGGAGGCAGCACCATTTTGTAAATGAGACAATAGATCTGTACAAAATACAATGCACTTTACTATGTTCTGCAGGTGTTTTACTGCGGAAAGGGCTACATTTTTGTTACCTATTTTAAGAAAGGAAGGCTTTACTCAAGGCCTGCTGTAATTTACCTTCAGCTCCTAGGTAGCACTTATGTTCTATTTAGTGTTGCTAGTTTCTTGGTAGCTGCGATAAGAACGAAATCTCGTTTAACAAGAACATGAGAGGGGCGTGGCCAAGATGGCGGCGTGAGCAGACGTGCTTTGTCGGAGCTCCCGCCGCCGGCCGTTATCTACAGCATCTTTTTCAGCGAAACGCCCTGAACCGAGCACTTCCCCGGCGGGCCTGAGGCCGGCATTGCTGCGGGGGAGTGCAGGACGGCTGTGCGGTCGGTTCCCGGCGCGGAACCCCGGCTGGGCCCGGCCCGACGGCCTGGTGGCGCTGACGGCCTGAAGGGAGCGCGGCACGACAGCGAGGCCGCGGGGGGCGGAGTCTACAAGCCGAGTCGCGGGCGTCTGTGCCCGGCAGCTGCTGAACCGGCGAGCCCGGCCCGCGCGGCTGAGCGCGAGGCCCCCGTGACCACCTGTCGGGGGCTTCTGCGGGCTCGCCACACGGACCTGCTGCTGATCGGAGTGCCTGGCTGGTGGTGGTCGACGGCGGACTCGGCTTGGGTCGAGTGAGAGACCCCAGTTCAAGGAGGTGAGGAGCGGTGGTGGAGGGGGCCCCCACCCCCCCCCCGGCCTAGCAGACCCCCTTCCACGTGGGGCCGCCGGGGGACAGCGGAGACCGGCTGGCACCCCCGCAGGCCCGTCCACTGGCAGCGAGACACGGCGGCAGGCCGGGACGGTCGAGAGCACGTTCGGCCAGCGCAGGGCCTGTTGGCGAGGCCCCCCGCGGTCGCCGATCCCCGCCTGCAGCATTGCCCCAGTCCCTGGCTGCATCCACGCACCTGGGCATTCGGCAGGGGAGGTGGTGGCCGGTCGGCGCGGGGGGCGCGGAGAGGATCCACAGGGGCCACGCACGTGGTGGGACAGCAGGAGGGCCCTCAACCCGAGCAGACGCCGGAGGCACCCACACGAGTAGCCGAGCCCCCCCGACCACGACCCCCACGGAGGCGAGCGGGCCCCCCTTGCCGCGAGGAGGCCCCTACGACCGTACTGGGCTCTCGCCCCCCGGACAGTGCACCGCGGTGTGCCGCGAGCGCCATCTTGGGCGGCCTCCCGCCCGGTCCGGCCGGCGCTCCCCGCCTCGTCCTCTAAAGCCGGCGCCTCTGCGCCCATCACGCGGCCCCCCCTGAGCCCGGCTGCAGATTTGTGGAGCGGCCACACCACACTGCCCCCCCGGAGTGGTGGAAGACTAGGAGGATCGCGGAGGTGCCACTCACACTGCACTGGTTGTCCCGGGGCCGGAGCGGTGCCCACAAAGCCTGAGGACCGATCTGCGGCCAGCAGACGGAGATACCGGCGGACGCGGCTGGGGTCTCTGGGACGGTATGTCCGGCGGGAGGCCCAGGAAGGACCGCACCATTAAGGATCTCTTCACCCCCCCTACCGTGGGGAAGCGGAATGGCCCCGCGGGGTCAAACCCCCGGGGAGACACGGACAAACAGACGGTGGCCTCGTCACCCCCTGGGGGAGCGGATCCCGAGGCTCCAGTCACGCGGTCCTTTCTGGAGTCCCTGTTCACTGGGCTGAGGGAGGACATCCACGCCCTGAAGAAGGAGCTCCAGGACGAGATCAAAGAGGTCCGCCGCGACACCGACGCCATAGGGGAGAGAGTGGCAGACCTGGAAACGAAGAGCGACACTCGGGACGCCGAAATAGAGGCCCTAAGGCAGGAGCTGGCCCGCATCCATGACCAGCAGGTGGATCTCCAGACGCATGCCGAAGATCTGGAGAACCGCTCCCGGCGGCATAATATCAGGATCCGAGGAGTGAAAATGGCCCCGGACACGGAGGACCTCTTTCGGTTCACACAGGGTCTCTTCAACCACGTCCTGGGCCGACAGGCGGATGCCCCCCTGCGACTAGACAGGGCCCATCGGACGGGCCCGCCGAGGGCCGACGCAACGCACCCCCCAGACATCCTGGTGTGCGTGCAGGACTTCAGGACGAAAGAGGAGATCCTGAGCAAGGCGCGCCGCATGGAGAGGATCACCTTTGGCGACCATTCACCGGCGCTTTACCAGGATCTGGCTGCACTTACCCTAGAGAAACGGCGCACCTTTCGGCCAGTGACGGCGGAGCTGAGACAGCGCAACATTTCCTACAGCTGGGGGCACCCCTTCCGCCTGGTGGCTCGGCAATGTCCTTCATCAGCCACGCACCCTCAGAGACGCCTGCCGCGTGCTGGGCCTGGAGGAGCCGGTGGTCGACGATGGGTCGCCGGGAGAAAAGACTTCTAACGAGACTGGCCCAGGCCGCTGGCAGCAGCAACGACGCAGACGCAGGCCGAGACGCCCCGCGGCAACTGAGATAGAAGAGGGGCAGAGGGCTGCGGTGGAGACGGTGGCGCAGGGCCTGGCGCCGGCGAACAATAGCTGACCGCTGGGAGAGCGACGCACTGGTTCCACAAGCCATGGTGGGTTCGGGCTAATCTAGTCCGGCGGCGGGGGCGCGTGCAGAGCGCTCCTTGGTCTTCCCTGATGGTGACTCTGTCTCTTCGTCTGTGGCGGAGTGCTTTGAGCGGGCCGACCTGCTTGCGACGCCGCCACGGCCCCCATTCTACGGACTTACCTTACCACGGGTCCAGTGGCCATGAGCCTGGACCTGGGACAATGTTGGACCATATTTCTTGGCCAGTTGGGGAGAAGGGTTGGGTAGGGGGGCGGGCACGGGGAGTTGGGTGGGAAGCGTTTGCACTGGGGGAGGGGGGGACCCAGGTGGGGAGGTTGCTCCAGTTGCTCCGGTTGAGCGGGGACTTGGGGGGGCAGTTTGGGTTGGGGGGGTCTTGGGGAGAGAGGGGGGAGGGGCGGGAGGGTTCTCCTTGTCCAGAGGGTTCGGTCGCCAAGAGGTGCCCTGACGCGGCCCCTAGCGCAGCGTCTTTCGCGACCTGCGGGCCCACAGTCATGGCCGCCGGGCAGGCTTGGCTTTACTCGTACGATCCCAGATATGCCACGACACCTCATAGTGCTTACGCTTAATGTGCGGGGTCTCAACAGCCCGAACAAACGCAGGGCGATATTATCCTATCTCGAGCGCTCCAAGGCAGATATCTGCCTCCTCCAGGAAACACACCTTGTGCGCAGCGACCAGCATAGACTCAAATCCCGCGCGTTCCCGTGGCAGTTCTTTTCCTCTTCCCCGAAGAAGTCTGCAGGGGTGGCGATCCTAGTGGCTAAGTCCTTTGAGGGGAAAGTCCTCCAAAAAGAGGCCGAAGTTAGAGGGCGGCTCCTACTCTATAGCTTCCAAATCGCGGGCCACACCTTGCTTGTGGGCTCTGTTTATGGCCCGAACGAGGGCCAAGAAAAGTTCCTGCATACAGCTCTAGAGACCATTACAGCCACCACACACACTCACTTGCTGCTGGGGGGGGACCTCAACATAGTCTTTCATAACACGGCGGATCGCTCGGGTCAGAGATCCGGTCAAGTAGGGGCGCTCACGGCGGCGGGTCACGCGCACCTGGCAGACCTGGGCCTCATCGACCTTTGGCGGCACACGCACCCCCAAACTACCGCCTACACGTATTACTCGGCTGCGCATAAGACATATGCGAGGCTAGACTATTTTCTGGGCTCCTCGCAGGTAGCGCTACAAGTGGAGAGCGTGGAGATACTGCCAGCCTCGCTCTCGGACCACTCCCCGGTGGCGGCGACGCTTCGGGTGGGAGCCATGCCAGCTCCACAACGGCACTGGAGGCTGCGGGACGGTCTCTTACAGCTGCCTGACACCCAGGCCCGACTCACGACGGCGATTAACCGCTTTCTGGAGCACAATGCCAATGATGACACCACCAAAGCGACCCAGTGGGCGGCCCTCAAAGCGGTCCTGCGCGGGGAAATCATTTCCATCGCCACGGCCAACAACAAGGAGAGGGAGCTGAAACGTGCCGAGCTCTCCCAGCGCGTGGCGGAATTAGAACAGATGCACCAACGCACAGGGGCGGCCAGAGCATGGCGTCAACTATGCGCCGAGCGGAAAATGCTAGCGGCCTTGGACCAAGATGTGGCGGAATACGCCGCGATGCGCCTCAAACACGTCTACTATACCGGTGGCGACCGCTGCGGGAGACTGCTGGCGAGTAGACTTCGGGCGCAAACCCAGAGGCAACAAGTGCGCTCTCTCCGGTTGCCCAATGGCGACCTGGTCACAGAGAACGCAGCGATTGCGACGGCTTTTGGCAATTTCTATGCGGCGCTCTACGACGCGGATCACCTGGACCCTGACACCGGCCCAGCCTATTTGCGGGGCGCGGAACTCCCCGCCCTCACCCAAGCCCAAGCGGACTTTCTGGAGCGGCCCATAGGCCTAGAGGAGGTCATCTCGGCCATTGCCCGCCTCAAGGTCGGGAAATCCCCGGGACCCGACGGCTATACTGCGGCATTTTACAAGACCTTTTGCCAGCAGCTTGCCCCCCTCTTGCGCGACCTGTTCAATACATTTGACACGCCCGGCGCCATACATCCGGACCTGCTGGAGGCGTCTATCTCTGTTATTCCCAAACCGGGTCGTGATCCGGCAGTCTGCGGCTCCTACAGACCCATATCGCTACTGAACGTAGACCTGAAGCTCTACACTGGCATACTAGCGAGCCGCATCGCCCCATATATGCAACAACTGATAGACCCCGACCAAGCGGGCTTTATCCCCCAACGGCAGACCAGCGACAACACCAAGCGGGTGCTGCACCTCATTGAGGCCGGATCACGCACTAAACCCGGCTGCATGCTGCTCACCATCGATGCGGAGAAAGCCTTCGACAGAGTACACTGGCCATACCTCGATCAGGCCCTCCGTCACTTCGGCTTTGGGGAGAAACTCCGCCACCGCATCTTCAACTGCTATCGCCGGCCCAACGCCGCGGTACGAGTGAACGGTCATACCTCCCCGAGGTTCGACATTGGCAGAGGCACGCGCCAAGGCTGCCCGCTGTCACCGCTCCTATTCGCATTGTACATGGAGCCGATGGCTCAGAGGGTGCGGCAACATGCTCTCATTTCAGGTATTAAATTTGGGGCCGACACGCATAAGATCAGCCTGTACGCCGACGACGTCTTGCTGTCCCTCACTGACCCGATGCGATCCCTGCGCGCTCTCTTTGTGGAGCTACACACCTTCGCCCTGGCCTCGGGCTTCAAAATCAACGAAGCCAAATCTGAGGCCTTGAACATCTCACTGAGCCCGGATGTGGTGGACGAGATTAAATCGGAATTCCAAATCCAATGGTCGGACGCAACCGTCCCGTATCTGGGCGTTCGCCTGGCTCCTACTGTCCGAGGCACTGCGCGGGCCAATTATGAGGCCCTCACCCGCAAACTCCGGGAGCAGCTCCGGCGTTGGAAACCACTTACGCTGTCGTGGTTAGGAAGAATTGCCGCAGTCAAAATGACACTGCTGCCGCAGATTCTGTACCTGTTCCAGACGCTCCCTCTGAACCCCCCGGCGGGTTGGCTCCAACAAACTCAATCGGAATTGTCACGGTTCATCTGGAACGGCCGGCGACCCAGATTCAAGCATACTCTCGCCACCCTACCCCCCGCGAACGGAGGGGTCGGCGTGCCAGACCTTACTCTGTACTTCCAGGCGGCACAGCTACGCACCTTTGTGGAATGGTTCTAGCTGGAGTCCGGTAAGCACTGGCTCTTCCTGGACCAGGCAGTGGCCGGCCGTACCCTCCAAGGCGTGCCCTTCATTCCGCGTCGACACCGTCCCCCTAACCTGTACGCCTCTGAAATCACCAGCACCGCCCTGCGAGTGTGGGATAGAGTAGCCGTGGCCAAGGGGCTGACCACCTTCCCCTCACCCATGACTCCCATCTTTGAGAATCCAGACTTCACACCGGGCTTGGACACCGGCACGTTCACGACGTGGCGGACGACACCCTGTCGCGCGGCAGGACACATGTTCGACATCAAGGGCATTCTGCCGTTCCAACAGGTCAAGGCGGATTACGGCGTGGCCGAATCGGAACGCTTGCAGTACCTGCAGGTGCGCCACTGGGTGCTCCACCCCTCGATCCAACCCGGAGCCCAACGGCACCTTACACCTTACGAACGATGGCTGCTGACACGCACCTCGGATAAGAAGTTGATATCGGACCTCTATCAGCAGCTGCTACTCACGCAAGCACACACCTACAATGCGGGCCAGGTCCGGTGGGAGAGGGACCTGGGGAGGCAGCTCACTAGGAAGGAATGGGAGGGGGTGTACCATAGAGCCAGACACTCGGCGCACCACACTGGCCTTACCGAGACATTGACTAAGGTAGCAACATACTGGTACCACACCCCTGAGAGACTACACCACTGGGATGCTCGAATCAGTGACAGATGCTGGAGGGGATGTGGGGAACTAGGGACACTGGAACACCTGCTGTGGAGCTGTAAGGCGCTGCGCCCCTATTGGGACCCTATCCTGGATCTTATAGATGCACATCTAGACACACAACTGCCGCGCTTCCCAGCGTACATTCTACTAGGCCTCCCAAACGCACTCATGTATCCTCTGAAATCCTGGTGCGGGCGCCTGATCGCACTTGCGCTTGGGGCTGCGGTCCAAAACATTGTGTCACACTGGAGGGCGACCCAAGCTCCGCAACAACTGGGGTGGCTTCATCGACTGTGGGCGATCCTGGGAATGGAGAAACTATCGCTGGCAGCATCAGGGAGGGGGGCGGACTTTGCGGAACTCTGGCGGCCATTCCTCGCCTTGCTCACCGGAGAGTTTCGGGAGGTGAGCTGCCCACGCTACCTGCGTCTGCTACGCTTGGCGGAAACACCTCTCCCGGACCCCAAAACACATACCCGTAAGCGCACAGACCCCACGCGCGTGGCGTCCACTGACTGTTGAGGGTGGCTCACGACCTATAGCTGGATTCCGGACATGGACAAGGAGAAGGGAGGGCTGGGGTGGGGTGGGTGGCGGGGTTGTTTACAGTTCTTTGTTTCTCGTGTTTTCTTACAATGCACTAGCACTGACCAGCTTGCACCGTTGTAGCACCTCTTAAGACGCGGCCGGCCCATTGGGTTGTAGGCGGCTTGCTGTGTTAATGAGATGATGTACCCGCTGGCCCTATTTTGGGTACCTGCGGGGTCGCTGACCCCGGCCTCCCTAGAGTGGTGGCGGCCCTTACAGAAGTCGCTGAGGTGCATTTTTTGCCTATGCTCAATAAAATATTTAATACATAACAAGAACATGAATTTATTATCATTTGAACTGTTTACATTCCTTGAAATGAAATCTTTATAATCAATTGCACCTTTTATAATTCCTGCTGCTAATTTGTTTTAACTACGTGTTATCCTGCATTTGGAATGTATGTATATTGAATTTTATACCTTTTTATGATTTTAATAATCGAATAAAGAGTACTTGACTGACTGACTGACTGACTTGCGTTGGGGGGCGCTGGGTAGTGGAATCGTTTAATGTTCTATTCCAACTCCAGTCCAAGTGGATAGTAGGGAAGGTGTTGGATAAAAAATTAAACTATTCCCTATTCAACAGCGCCCTCCAGCAAAAGTCGTTTTAACGACTTTCTTTGTAATTCCTGCATTGTAATGGTAGTGCGTGGAAAAAGTTTCGTTGTAAACTATGTTCCCCGTTCGATTTTATACACCACTGATTCATAGATCAGGTGAGTATGTTGGGGTGTGAGATGGTATTTGTAACCGCAGATCGGCGACAGGTGAGAACATAATTTGATGCTTTGGCTTCAAAGCCATCAGTTGGGGTGTAGCATCCTGAGAAATATGCATTGAGGTCTTGGAAATTCAGGGCTGGGGATCCGCAAAGCCATAAAAACAGGAGGGCGGCAGTCTTTATGAAGCAGGAGGTTTTAAAGGGGCGTTTGCAAAAGGATGAGTAGTACCTCCAGTCTGTGGAAGCGTGGAAGACTGCAGGTGCAGCTACTTTCTTGTAGTGCAAAATTCAGTTAGACCTTTTTCACCAGCATTGGCAAAAGTGTGGTGCCAAGTCTGGGAAAAAACGTTAGTTTCAGAGATAGTCTGTACCGTCACCATCAGCAACTGTGCAAGCTAGAAGGTAATTACTCAATGAGATAAATGAGGGGAAAGCTCAACAATAAGATTATTTACCTATGCTGACAATACCCAAATCCTGTTCAGAATTCTCATGCCAGTGATATCCTAGCAGCTGTGCACAACAGGATGGGCATATATTGGCTGAAACTAAATATGAAAAACCCCAATATTTTTTTCATGTGTGCCATTTTAAGCTTCCGTCATCCTTCGTTCTGGCCGCCCTACTGTGATTCTTGCCTTTACCAGCCAAAGTAGTGAAAAGTCTGAGCATATAAGCTACACTGTAGATTAATTTCTCGGTGGCCTCATTTATGGGTTTCACCTGCACAGGGCTTGCGAAATTTCTTGTATTTAAAAAAAAAAAAGAAAAAAAATCTTACAAGTGGCTTAGAGCCCGCCCGTTACTCACTTTTACTTACCATTGGCTGCCTCCATGATCACTTTACTTACCATTGGCTGGCTCCCACGTCACTCTTGTTTCTTTGTTCACTATTGGTCAGCACTTTCTCCTCGCTGCATCTTCTTCCTTGGCGTCGAGTCTTCATCCTGCAGTCCTGCTATGTAGCCTGATCCAACAACTGCTTCCTGTGGCCAATGTCCTTCCACTGCAGGCACTTTTTTTTTAACGTTTCTACATGTACTCTTGGAGTGCATGTCTGTGCAGTTCCTGTCCTTCAACCCTTTTATTACTTTTAAACCCTCCCACAGCAGCTAGGGGTTTGATACTAAACAATGCTAGACTGGCTCTACTGCTATGGTAGTGTTTACATTCCAAACATACAACCCACTATAGTTTAGATCGCTGGCGCAACAGAACAATAACAGAACCCATATGACCGCTTCTGTTCTCCAATGAAAGACAGCTGCCTTCCCATGTCTTCCCGTGCCATGTCAGCCCCGGCATCTGTTGCGATCCATACGAGCATAGAAATGAAGCTCAGTAACAGATGCTACCTCTTTGAACCGGAAGTGTCAGGCTTTCATTTAAATACAGTACAGGTCTGCAGGGGGGGAGCATTCTCTGCTAAAAATAGGCTGCCATATTGACTGGGAGGGTCTGCCATTCAGTTACTCATAGATACAGATCGGAACATTTTGCCAGTGCTAGAGTACATCTGCTCTACACGTGGTAATAATGGCTTCTACCCATTAAGCATATTTAGTTTACTTTATAAGTCGCTAGTAAAGTGCACTACATGTCACCAGGGTCTGTAAATACTACAAGTGGCTCCAAAACTTGCCATACCCTATTCCACGGTCCTGGTTCGCTCAAATCTCCACCATACCAAACAAATTTCTCTGGAATGGCGGTGCAGTTAGAGTTGCTCTCCGCACCTGTGCGCAATCTACTTATTGGTGAGGAGTTGCAGCTTTGGACATTTATTCATATAATATATAGCATCTCACATACTTTTGAATGAATGGTGGTATACCTCCACCACAGATCCAGCATCATATGCGATAGAACACGCAGCAATGGAGCGGATTCCTCGCCTTCATCTTTTGTACAGAGCCACACACCTGGAGTTTGTGCCGCCTTCTGGTAGAGTGGTGATACAGTTGTGGAGGGCTAAGGTCTGACAGGCTGGTTGAAATCGGAAGCTCAGCCAGAAGACCCTCCTCTGGCAGGGTACATGCCTCTGCCCAGTGCCCGGTCTGAAAAGGGTCCGGGGGTGGGACCTTGTGGGGATCTCGACCCTCGGGGATGTGATGCAGGGCACCACCTTGAAATCCTTTCAACAACTACTGGCCGATTTTGACCTCAATAGAACACAATTCTACAAATTTCTTCAACTTTGACATGCACTCACCCCCTTGATTCACACACAAGAGGCCCTCACAGAATTCCACCCCCTGGAGGGCCGCCTGCTGATGCGTGAACTTGGCCTCCACAAGGTTAGGCAAATATATCAGACCTTAACGATCCACACACCAACTACTCTTGACAAGACACAACTTGCGTGTCAGGCTTACATTCCAGACCTGACTGATGATGACTGGGCTGAAGCCATCGCTAGCCCGAGGGGCTTTGCAGTCTCAACGGGATACCGTCTAATACAGTTCAAATACCTACACCAGGCATATTATGCCCAGACTCGACTTTGGCGAATGGGAGTTATCCAGTCCCCCACATGTCTGAGGTGTGACCGGGAGGAGGGTACTTCCCTGCACACAGTATGGAGCTGCACAGCGTTGCAACCCTTTTGGCACAGGATTCGGTCCTGCCTGAATGAGGTACTATCGTGGGAGCTTTCACTTGACCCGTGACTCTTCTTCCTACATAGAACTAATGACATTGGGTGGAATAGGTACAAGCAGCACCTGCTGTTCCTGGCTCTGACTATTGCCAAGAGGGACATAGCACAGCTATGGAAAGCAACATCTCCCCCGACCTTGGGTAAATGGAAGGCCGAGTTAGATAGGTGTATGGGAGCTGAGATAGCTGTGTTCCTTGCCCGGGATGCCCTGCAAAGCATCGGAAGGTGTGGACCCAAAGGGCGACATATCGAGGAATCGAGCTCCCCCCGAGCCGGATGCAGACCCCTGAATGGTGCCCACTTGAATATTCATTACTCTATACGTCACTTTGACCGTGCTATATTGCTCCGTCTGTATATCTATATTGATGTCACAATGCCGTATGTATTAGTTTAGAGATGGAGAACTGTCTGCATATTATTTTTATTGTTTCGCCTGCATGTTTGGCAGGTTTTGATTAATGGCAGAAATGTGGTTATTTGCATGAATGTCATCCTTTCTCTCCTACAGGTCATTGTTGGGCTTTTGCCCATCTTCTCAATGCATAACCCAATAAAATTTGTTGTTAAAAAAAAAAAATCATAACCTATGCTGAAGTAGGATTCGAAGCTGCAATTCTGCAAATGCCACTTTTTAGAAAGCTGTCATTTTCTTACTTTAGCCATTTTGGTACCTTCCTCCTGTCTCTGTTCAATCTGGGTTGGGTTACTGCTAGACTATGTGTATTTACTCTTCACAACCACACAAAGGAAGCTTAGGTGAGACTTGATGAGCCAACCTGGGTGATAAGAGGGAGGAGCTGGGCACAGCCTCATACTTACACCCTAATATGCTGTGCCTTGTCCACACACTAAGGGATGCATGCCCCCAACCCCAAAGTTTGGAGCCAGGGTAGAAAGGGAGGACCTCTGTGCACTTCAAAGACCCTTTGTTGACATCTCCCCCACTTGAAAAGCACAACTGGGTATATGTACTGGACCTCTGACACATGACTACAGTACACTTCTGCATCTGTGACCCCACTACCAGAAAGATCAACTGCTGTGTTGCTGGAAAGACTGCCACTCTGCAGGACTGCGGATTTGCTGGACTTTTCCCTTTCTGTGCTTTTGCCTTGCTGAGCTTCCCTGCTGCCAGATGTGTTCTTTCCTGGGTGAGAAGTACTGGACCGGCATCACTTCAACCCAGAGTGACTCCAAGGGCTTGCTGGCTTTCCTCCTGATTGAAGTCTCTGGAACACACAAGACTTACAACTACTTGCATCTGTACTCTGCAATATCAGAGTCTGCCCTGCCAAGTGCTGCCACCCCAGTCCTGGACCCCTGGAAATGAGGCCTAAGGGGCTTAGCCAAGCCAACCCACGAATCTGCATAGGAACTAGTGCTTCTTTGCCCTTGCGTGGGTCTGAACCGGCACATGCTCGTCAAAGCTTGGAATACAGCTGGAGCATCGCACTTGGAACCAGTACATCACTTTCAGAATCGACGCATGTTCTGCTGTGGGACCAGTAGCTGTGCATCGCATTTGGCACCAGTGCATGGCACTCAGAACCGACGCATCTCTGCCCTTTGCACAGAGGCGCGTGACGTTTCTCACCCACTTGCTGGCTTGACACGGAAGCATTGCTTCAGCTGCACCTTGCATCTTCTTCGACTTCGCCACAATCCTGGATCGAGGTACTGTTGTTTAGCGGGCCTAAGTGGGTCCCTGCATCTGTCCTGCACTCCATAGTGGTTGACCTGAACTTTTGGGTTTGCCCTGATCAGATATCCCATTTAAGTGCTTATTGCTTCTAAGGAATATTTCACACTTTTTTCTTTGAAAATTCATATCTACTTGTTGGATTTTGTAATTGTGGTCCTGTTTATAACATTCTCGATTTTTCTAACCTGGTGTGCAGAATTTGTATGTTTTTTTTCAGTGTTCCTGTTCGAAGTATTGTACAAATATTTTACACATAGCCACTTAATTTAAGCCTTAAGCTACCAGACGGTGAGCATTGGATCATTTAGGATGAGTTGGGACTCACCCCAACTAGTATTGTGGTTCCTGCTTGGACAGGGTGCATACCTCTGCCAACCAGAAACCCAGTTTCTAACAATACTTTAAATGTATTTGTGGAAAGTTTTGACTTATTTAGTGGACATTGTTTACTGCTCCATCGCCTGTTCAGCAGATAAGTCCTCTCTACTTTGATCTTACACTCTGCTTTGATCTTCCACTCAAATACTATCCGCATAATAACCCTAAAAATTAGTCATTTTACGGACTACCGATTGGAAGTGGGCCGCCATCTTGAAATTGCATTTTTCTTTTTTACCTTCTTTCAGTTAGAACAAAATGATATCTAGACAAATCAATAATTTAATTAAGTAAACTAGCAAATACGTGTATTCTTAGATATGTGTCAATACTGTTTTTGTGTTGCACATAACCTGAAATGCATTTTGTATGGTATACCTCTTGTTTCTTTTTTCACGGCATTTAATTTGCGATCTTCAAGCCTGAAACGGCCATCAGATTTTCTGGTTAATGAAGGCTCAGATGCAGCTCACCCGATGTAGTCTTTCTTTTACTTTCATAGTGATATTCCCTTACTTATAGGGTGTTGCGCCTCTTTGGTGATCTGGCTGTTGATTGGTGGGGGTGGCATCCCTGTTGCGCTTTCCAGTCTAATAGATTGAGATGGGTTTTGACTGTAAAGAAGGAAGAATAGACAGGGGTCCTAAGTTGTTTGGGCAGCTGGATTTTTTTTTATAGCAACATGAATTAAGAGAAATACAAGATAAGATACTTATTTGTTTTAAATTTAGATTCATCTAACTTGAATGGGCATTGAAGCTAGGTTTTTCAAGTTGCCTTTTAGGTGATATGACACTAATCCGGTATTACCGTATCCCCGTGTTTGCTGATCCATGTTGATTTCCTTATGGTGCAGGTAAATGGGGCTTGATAGGGAGGACTTTTGAGTGTAAAGCAAATACAAGGAGATGGACGGACTGCTGAAACCTTTGACCTTCACCCCAGTCACAGATCTTGATTGAATCCATCATTATTCTTTAGATCACATCTCCACCTCAGTTCAGACCCAGCTACATGCAAATCAGTCTTGACCCTGTGCCTCATGGGACAAGTCCAGCCAGAACTGCCAAGCCATGTCTTCCCTGAACTGGAATCAAGCATCCTGGAACCTTTTGAGTTTAACCGCTTTATTTTGTGGAGAAAATGTGACTAATTATGTGTATGCATTGCTTCCATAGAATGGGGATTGTAGACTTAAGTTCCACCAGCTATTTATATTCTGAAATGGTCTGACTGAGGTCCTGGCAGATACTTCCAAATGTCCTGGTGCAGTGTGCTGACACTAGAACACACAGCATGAAGCACCACAGCGGTGCCTCCCCACATTTAGTAAATGCTTTGTTAAACTGCAGAATTCAGGAGTTTGTGGAGCTTTTTTTCCTCGCTGCGTCCCTGGCTTGAAATGCTTCTCTTGGGATAGTCTTTTTTTAGCTTTTGCCTGCCCAGCACTTGCGAAACTTTTGTATTTAAAAAAACAAAACAAATAAAAAAAATGTAAAAAAACCTTACTGGGGGACTTAAAGCTCTCCCATTGCTTACCTTTACTTGCAATTTGCCTGCTCCTACGTCACTGGCTGAGTCTCACGTCACTCATTTCTTTGTTAACTATTGGTCAGCACCTCCTCCTTGTCTCAGTCTTACTCCTGGGGTTCGATATAAGTCTTTGTTCTGATGTCTCTTCAGTCCTGAGTCTTCACTCCCGCATGCAGTAAAAAAAGAAAAAGCTCCATGACTGGGCCAACATTGTCCATGTCATAGCTCTTTTTTTCTTTAAGCCATTTTGTACTATTGCTGTGTGTTAGAAATGCGGGTCTCTTTGAGGTATGGGTTGGGGTTTGTTGGGACTGGGTTATATTTGTTTACAGGTCGCACACCCATCACCGGTCTGCATCAGGCTACATGCATGCCCCTGTGGCTCCATATTCAGCTTGACCAAAGATGCAGCCTCCAATGGTTAGAATGCCCGTGGGTGGACAAGGGATGCAGGGAGGTCTCCGGATCCTAAGTTGGAATGTGTGGGGGGCTCTGGATAAATTCAAGAGAGCGGCGATACTCCAATACCCAAAGCGGGCGAAGGTGGATATTCTTATGCTGCAAGAGACGCATCTCATGGGCACAAATGCCCTGTGCCTGCAGTGATATGGGTTTCTGCAGGTTTTCTTTGCGGGCTTTGTGAGGGGGTCCAGAGGCGTGGCTATCCTGATACACCGTAAGGTCCAGTACACTCATGAGCAGCACTGGGTTGACATGCAGGGGTGTTACGTCATTGTTCGAGGTAGGGTCGGTGAGGATCCTCTTATTCTGGGTAATGTTTATGCCCCCCCCCCACCCCCCCTTGCAGTGGAATGTAACCGAGAGATTGCAAGCCCAGTGGGCCAATATAATGTCAGTGGTGGGCGGAGACTGGAACGACGTTATGAATGTGGCTCAGGACAGAATGTGGGTTGGGGATGGTCAAAGGAAGGATCTACAAACTAAACTGCATGCCCTGGTGGTAGGGTTGGATTGGTTTGATGCATGGCGGCGGGTGCATGGGGCGGCTAGGAGCTACACATACCTCTCAGAAGTCCACAAATCCTTCTCCAGGCTGGATTATATATTTGTTCCCCAGATAATGGCGGGGAGGGTGGTGACTGTGGAGATCCTGCCTCGGGGTCTGTCGGATTACTCCCCAGTGCTCATAGAATTGGATACCATCAGGGGAAGACAGCTGTTTCAGTGGCACCTAGCGGTGTGGAATCTTCAGAATGCGGAATCTGTTGCCCATTTGGGCGAATCCATAGCTCAGTATTTGACTGGGAATATGGGGACTGTGTCCAGTGCTGCCACATTGTGGGAGGGGTGAACATTTCTTGGTGCGCGTCGACTTGTCTGCAGCTTAGGGAGGAACTGATCCGCGCTGAGGCGAACGTTGAGAGGCTGGAGAGACAGAACCGTGAAGCCAGAAGCGCCTTGGGAGTGAGGCAATTGCTTTTGGCCCAGCAGGAGTGCGCAGCCCTGCTGATGGATGAGGCACGTCGGGTCTGGTTCGAGACGCGTAGCAGGGTGTACCAATGGGGGGGGACAAGTCGAGCAAGATGCTGCATCGCCTCTGTCAGGGTACTTTTCACGCCCAGGCCCTACCAGTAATCCTGGATTCGGCGGGGACCCCAATTACAGATACTCCTTCTATCGCAGAGAGTTTTGCTGTTTATTTTGCTGACCTCTATGCCCCCCGGGAATGCCTGCAGGCCGATACAGTTGAGAAATGTATTGCCGACCTGCCACCCAAGGTGCTATCGGACGAGCAGCGGGACCAGCTTGAGGCCCCCCTGTCGGACGAGGAGCTGGGAGTGGCCCTGGGTGAATTAAATACTGGAATGGCGTCCGGACCCAACGGGTTTCCGAGTGAATTCTTCCACTGGTATAATGTGCAATTGGCACAACACTATCGGGTGGTGGTGGAGGAGGCTTGAGACAAGGGTGTGCTTCCCCCGGACTGGAGGCATGCGGAGGTGGTGGTGTTCCACAAGCCGGGGCGCCCCCCCCCCCGGAGCATCACGCCTCCTTTCGCCCCATTTCCCTTTTAAACGTAGAGGCAAAAATTCTGGCAAAGTCGCTCGCTAATTGTCTGTTACCTCCTATTGCGTCGCTTGTGCACCTTGACCAGGCAGGTTTTATGCCCCAGCGGGCCACCCACCACAATATCAGAAGGGCGCAAGTTGCGGTGGCAGAGATCCTCCGACTGGGGGAACCAGCGGCATTGGTATTGGCAGACATGGACAGGGCATTTGATTCACTGAGCTGGGTCTACCTGTTCGCTCTGCTCCCTAGACTCAATTTGGGCCCGCGCTTTCTTTCCTATGTGAAGCTCCTATACATGGGCCTGACTGCATCGGTGCGCATGGTGGGGGTTGCCTCCTCCACCTTTGCAAAACAGAGGGACACGCAGCAGGGATGCCCCCTATTGCCGTATCTGTTCGCCTTGGCCATGGAGTCCATGGCGGCCTGGGTGCGCATAGATGCACAGGTACGGGGGTTTGAGTGGGCCACGGGGATCTCTGATAGAATAGCACTGTATGCAGATGATGTCCTCTTCTTCCTGACGGCCATAGACAGAATGGGGCAAAGGCTACTGCGCATAATGCAGATTTTCGGGGAGACTTCTGGTCTCTACATGAATCCCCGCAAATTCACCCTGTGGGTACTGGCTGGGCAGACGAGGGTGGGCCCCTGGGCGAATGTGGTTCAGTCGGCTTCGGGTGGGTTGAAATACCTGGGGGTGGTCCTTTCGGACGTACCGGCCATCGCTTGGGAGAGTAATGTGACGCCTGTGTGGGAGCGGGTGCGAGCAGACATCCAGACCTGGTCCCGTATGCCCCTGTCACTGTTTGGTAGTTCCGCAATTTTTAAAATGGTTGAACTACCCAGACTCCTCTACCAACGGCTGAATCACCCATACCCAATCTCACCCTGATGGTTCCGGTTGGTGAACTCTGTGCTGGGGCAGTTCCTGTGGGGGGGCAGGGAGGGTGCGAGTTGCCATGCGCACATGCTTTCTATCCACATACTCCGGGGGGTTGGTATCTCAGGACCTCCTCTCATACTATCCAGCATTGCACCTGCTGGTCCTCAATGAGTGGTGGTACGGGGATAGGGAGAACCCTGAATACGCGCTAGAATGTTGCCTCATGGGTCATAATACACTGCACACACTCTTGTACTCAGCTCAGTTGCGGAGCGCGCTGCCATCGGCTACGCGGGTAGTATTCATGGTTTGGAGGCAGGCGTTGTGGCGCGTGGGGTGTCCTGTCCCGGGAGACTCCTCTGTGGAACAATGGGCGCCTTCCCCACTTGGCGGCCATTTTGGGGTTTAGGGGATGGGACGCAATTAGTATCTTCACCCTGGGCGATGTGCTGAGGGATACGACACTTAAATCCTTTCAGGAACTCCAAGAGGAGTATCACGTGCCCAGGACACAATTCTACCGATACTCACAGCTGCGGCACGCGCTATCCCCTAGCTTACAGGGTCTGGAGTCCAATCCTGAGTTTAGTCCCATTGAAGCTAAAATCTTTATGGGGCATCTACAAGATAAAAAGATTTCGCGCATGTATCTGACCCTGGTCAGACATTGCTCCACTACACTCCAGAAACTCAGAGGGGATTGGGAGGCAGATGTAAGTGAGCTAGAAGAGGAGGACTGGATGGAGGCCCTGGCAGCCTCGCGGTGGCGGCTACAGCAATACGGCTTTGTCTAGTCCAATTCAAATATCTCCACAGGGTCTATTTTACCAGGACGCGATTGTGGCAGGCGGGGATGATTGCCTCCCCGGAATGTCTTCGCTATGGCCGGTAGGAGGGCACGTTTATCCATACGGTTTGGCTGTGCACGTCACAAGATCGTTTCTGGCGGAGGGTATTTGTTTGCCTCTCTTGTAGTGTAGTTCCTATAGTCCCAATAGGCTCTGCACATTGGAATATTATATCCTATAGATGTGACGAAGGACTTATGTCGACTAGGTCTTTTTCGAATATATTAAACTTAATTGTGAGTGCCAGCTAGCTCAGAGGTCACTAGAAACTTTCTCGAGTTAACAAGAAGGGATTTGTTTCTGACAACCGCATAAACATGACAACTTTGTTTCCCCAAGAATAAACTGATCTTCAGAGTCGTGGAAACAATAGATAGATATTTCACTCAATCAATCGTGCATGCTTCATTTCACCAGAGGTGCAGAGAAATAGATACATGGGCGTTTTCAATAAAAAGATTCATTGAACAGTCTTCTTTCTCAAGCATTAGAAATGAGCTGCTACAATCGTAAGACTGGTTGCAAAATATAATGCATTCAGTAAAAAGAGTAGAATAAAATAATACTGTACGAGCATTGTATGGTTCCTAAACCATAGATAAATACAAACATAAATAACAGGCTAAAAGTACTCAACTGGTGTTTCTAAAATACGCCTACCCCGATGTACATAAGCTTAGTACGAGAAGTAAGTGAGGTGTAGCATAAATGTAGTATTCTTTTGCCAAGAATCTGTCCAAGATTTCTCTTAGGGTCTAATCAGCTCCGTACCTTGATTTGGAATGAAGAAGGTCAGGCTCAGGACTCGATTTCCCAACAACCCGCAAGGGTAGCTTGGAAACACTGGAGTTGGATTTCTCGGCAGGAGAAAAGACGGCATCTTTCTCAGTGCGTCTGCTGGAGGGTTGGCTTCCTTCGGCACTTGCAGTAGCAGAGCGCGTCGGGCAAGTAGATAGTCGAACTGCTCCAAACCACTGTGTGTTTGCTATGGCAAGTGTGGGCATATTTATACCTTGAAGGTGGCGAGATTGACGTAAAGGTGGACATAATAACGTCATCAAAGAGTCTCAGTTCTTTGAAAACTCCATGAGTTCTTGGACAAGTCAGTATTCAAGCAAGGGGAAGTCCCTAACTGCTGAAGCAAAGTTTTCCAAGAAATCGTTGTAGATTTTCCGAACTAGTGGAAGTAGCCCTGCCGTATTTGGACTGCATGAGTTATGTCTAAATATGGTAATGATTCTTATGCATATAGAAGGATATGGTGATTTATGCCTATACAAGGGCATGAATTGAGAAAATTACAATAGGGTCCTAAAATGTTACACGACACCCACTCCACGTTATCACGTTCATCTAAGTTCAAGTACTAAAACATATAATCTAGAGCATGTGTTTACAATCCCACCCAAAAATACTTAAAATACATTAAAAAATGGTTGTACACATAAAAACGAGCATTTGTACAGTACGTGTTTAAAAGCAATGATTTCATTGTAAGCATATGATATGATATTAGCAATGCTAACCAAATTAATCACGAAAATTACGTTAATGAAATGGCTCTTAGTTACAGAAGGAAAAAAAATTGAGACCATCCCATTGCAGAATATACAAGCTATTTTTGGTCTGTGGATTAGGTCAATAGCGTTCCTAGGAAGTATTAAGAGAATTCTTGTTCTTTAAGAATAGTTCTACTTTAAGCAGATTGTGCCAAAGTTCATTGTGTTGTGGAAAAAGTCAAATCAAATCGTAGAAAAATACAGTTCCAAAGTTAGAAGCTTTTGTTTTGAAAAAAGTGAAGGTTGAATTTCAGAGTTCAAAGAACGCTATGTGCTAGCGTCAAAAGTTATTCTCGGTGTCCAGAGAAAACACTAAGTCGTCAAGGCTGGCAAAGAAATAGTCTACCACAGTAGATGATAGTTGAACCATTTCAATAAGAAGTTCGATTGTACACAGATGTGAAACATCGCCGTCAGCGATAGTGGCATTAGCAATCTTCACAGCAGATGGTACCTGTTTGCCTGTTGGTTCCCGCATCTCACCTTCAGTTGTAATTACCGGTGAGATCTCAATGAATGCCATCATCAGGATCGGTAGCCGTTGGGGGCAACACAGTACATGAGCCGTCACCAGACTCAGTAAAGCATCAACATCCGTTGGCATTGCTGATGGAAGTGTTAGACAGACATCTAACACGCATTCCTCTCCACAAAGCAGGCATCGTCGAACAGGTAAGATGCAATCTTGTCAGATTGGTCTAAATGACAGGAACCATGTGGTATTCAGATCTCTCAAACGAGCCAAGCCAAGGATCTGTGTTATTCTGTCACGATACTGCATGGCCAGGAGAGCATTTTCCATGGTAATTTGGGTATCGCTGGTGGCCGGATTTGCTATAACGGAGCAGGAGGAATAAAAATAGGATCCCTGCTATGAGTCCCAAGATGAGAGGCAGGCCGCCGAACAAAGAGTGCACAAAGCTAGAAAAAAATGACCAGGACTGCTTCAAAGGGTGCTAACAGTCCCAAAAAAATAGTCTTAAATACATGTACAATACCGTTGGTATCAGACATGTTTAAGATACGACCTAACATTTCTGCGAAATGTATTGGGCAGTTTGTTGAAAATAATGCATGTGTCTCTGCAGAGGACCTTGCAACTTGCAGATCATACGTCTCTCTGGAAGAGGTCAGTGGCACAGTTTTTTGTAAAAGAATGACTTTTCTTCTGCTTAAAGTATCAATTCGTATACAAGAGATGTTCAGTGAAGGCCATAGTGGTGACTCCACTTCTGTCTTAGTTTTTGGAAACAATACTTGCATACAACAAGTGACCCTGGCTTACACACTAATCAGATATGCTGTCCCTGGCATAATTCCACAACAGCTGTGATCATTGAGCATTATGTAGCTTCCATTGGAAAGCTGCCTAAAAATTGGATCTATCACCGCTGTCGGGGAACCCTGCAGGTGGCATGATAAGTTGTTTGATGAACCCTCACAGGCTCCATGTAAATTAATGCCTTGACACAGAAGTGTATCGCTAAGTGTGGTTTTGCAGTTTTTCCCACTAAGAAATACCTCCTTTTCCCCACTCCAACAATTGTGTGTGTGTATGGTAAATCCCAGGTAGACTTTATGTATTCTTTACCCAACCTTTCATACAGGCCCGCTGGTATATGTTTTAAGCAAAATTGAAACTGGAAAATCGTCACTGGTATTTTGATGGTGTCATGTTTTATCCATTCAACTGATGGTTTCTCAGAAACGGTCAATGGTAATCTCTCCAGTTTTTCTATGCTCAGCACCGTATAGTCTGCTCCCCTCTGTGCTAAAGAGATTTGTTTATCTGTTAGGTTAAATACAGTAAACAATGATGTAGTGTTGATTAGACGCCAAGGCACATAGCCAGAACGAAGGTTTTGTAACGTCCAGCCTAAAAGCATTATAGAACGTAATTGAGACTGGCCATGTTGTAATATTAGCAAGTCCTGTTCCATTATGTCTATGGCAGAGGATACAATGCTGTCCAAAGAATAAATTCTGGACGATAGAGTTGTTAACCCATTGTCAACTACAGAGCATGCTTTCTCTAAATTAATACAATCAATTTCTCGTATTCTTTCAGCTATTTCTATTTGCGTGACTTTCCATGCTTCATTATAAGCAGCGTATATACCGGCGTATATGAAACGTTTATGACGTGGTTTGCGATGACGAAGTAAGAATTCTCGCGAATCAACTCCATCTTTAAGTAAAGTTAAGTGTTGTTTTATTTCCGAAAGTGTTGATTTTTGTAACCATTCAAGGCACAGTTTTCCTACACTGTAAGTTGTTATTATCCCTGGATGTTGTCTCTGGATATATCTTGGATCTGCAAAACACACAAGATGATGGACGGAATGTTGCAATATGGCAAAATATTCACCCCCGTCACAGATCTGGGTTTAATCCATTGTTATTTTGCTCACCAAGCCACTCCAGTTCAGACCTGGCCATATGCAAATCAGTCTTGACCCTGTGCCTCATGGGAACAGTCCAGCCTGAACTGCCAAGCCATGTCTTCCCTGGACCAGAATCAAGCATCCTAGGACCGGTTTCTGGCTATTAGCCGTCTTCAGCCAGGGTAGCTTGACTCCAGTGGCGTAGTGAGCACGGGACCCACATCTGGGCGTACCCTTTCCACATAGGGTGAACAGCAAAACACACAAGATGATGGACGGAATGTTGCACAATGCCAAAACATTCACCCCCAGTCACAGATCTGGGTTTAATCCATCGTTATTTTGCTCACCAAGCCACCCCAGTTCAGACATGGCCATATGCAAATCAGTCTTGACCCTGTGCCTCATGGGAACAGTCCAGCCCGAACTGCCAAGCCATGTCTTCCCTGGACCAGAATCAATATTTTAGGACCGGTTTCTGGCTATCGGCTATCTTCAGCCAGGATAGCTTGACTCCAGTGGCGTAGTGAGCACAGGACCCATGCCTGGGCATACCCTTATATCTTGGATCTGACCGTGTAACTTTAATCCCTTGTGTCTTGCTCAGGAATCTATCTTGACAGATATTCGTGTCTGTGGGCCAGATTAACCTTTTTTTCCATTCAGGATTTGTTCTGTTTTGTAGAAGAATATCATTTACGTCTACCTCCTCATCTGAAGTTAAATTACTGTCAGATGTGGGTTTAGGTATGGACAGTTTGTTTAAATCTTTTATCTTAGCCAGGCCAAGACAAGATGTCTGTTGAACAGTTTCATTTAAGAACATTATTTGCTCTGGGATGATGCAGGCTCTGAACAATGCTTCTAAACCTTGTACCTGCCAGTCTTTTGTGCCCCAAACAGTGTTTGTCTCAATGTTTTCATTCCAAAAGTTAAAGCCTAATGTGGATAATTGAGCATAAAAGGCCGCAGAATAAACATGTTTAGTATTTGTCAACATACTTTTCATGCCTGTCCTATTAACAATTTTGAAGTAAAAACTTTCTGGATTTGTGACATTAAAACCTGTAAAATATGGAGATTTTCTATAGAATGTTTTAGAGCTATCTTTTGGAGGTGTTGGACAATGTTCCCATTATTTATAAGGTAAAACATTTCTAGGGTTTGCAGATTTGTGCAAATAATAATGACCAAAATGATTAAAACAATACATTTCTTCATAATTTGATGAACCTTCTAAGTATTCATGTTTTGCAAATTTCGCTGACATTTCTAAATCTGCCATCGTGTTATTAACAGTTTCAAAGTCCCAATCATCAGAAAATGTACTAGGTGAAACAAAATCACTCAAGGAAAACATAAATTGGTGTGGAATTTTCAGCAGCTTGACAGGGCCATAAATGTCATAATCAGTCTATCCCATGTTATTCCACCAGGTAGTGGAACTGCTGTGATGTTTACTGATGACAGGTCTCGTTGTTCATGATGAGATGATTTGTGTGGTTTCAGGAGCAAGTTGATGTTCTGACTTGCTGTGTCCATTTTAATGTGATCCCCATCTATCAGCTTTCCCAAACTTAAAACAAGAATGAGCCATAGCAGGAGATAAAACACACCTAACCCAATCCAAAATTCAACCCATGGTGAAACCAGATATGTATTTGCATGCTCTTGACCAAGTTCTGTTAATTGTCCTTGAAAGTTTTGTTTGTCTGTGCTGTTTCAGGTTCACTGGGATCCTCAGAAAGGTATCAAAGTTGATGAAATAGCCAGAGGCAGTTCTGTCAATTGTTGGTATTGCATCCGGATTATTTGAAATCGCTGGAGCTGCTTGTTCCCTTGACATGTTTGTATAGTCAGATGCTAATTCATTGTAGACTGGAGTTTCTTCACAAACTGTAATTTGGGTTTCAAGAGGCACACGTTCCATGGCTTTATTGCATAGTCCTTCTTTTCTTACTGTAGAATCTTCAAAGGTGATGAGTCTTTCAGTTTGAACCTCTTGGATAGTAGCAAGATTTGGTCGTCTGCTACATCTTGGGAGTCCACTGGGCCTACTACTTATTATTGGCCACATGATGTGGTTTTACCAGGTCAATTGATACAGTCCGGTTCTTCTTCCAGCAAGGGGCGGCAGTAACACTGCTCTTGATCCGTGGACTGCTAGTACAGGTACTGGTTTTCTGTAAGAAGGCCCAAATTCCTTCTTGTCCACAATTTATTCTCTGACCAGATCCCCAATCTTTGGAATCCAGACAGGTCTTACAGGGACAGGGGTTTTTTCCTCAGTGGTCGTTGGCTTTTTGCTGGTGTTTCTTAGACTTCTTGTTTCATTTAAGTCCTGTAAAACAGCCAAACAATCTTTGATATCAAAGGGTTTTTGTTCCACCACTGAAGTATGACAATCAAGGTCTTCACCCAACATTCTAGTACCAAAAAGGATTCCATATGGAGTGATTCCACCTAGAGAATTTCTTGGCAGGTTATTAAGACTATGTTGGACACTTATTAGATGTTTGACCCACCCATCACCCGAACCTAATACCCTAGCTGTTATAGATTGCTTTATGTCATGTTTTTTTCACACCACAACCCGAATTTCCCTCAGGATGGAATGGACTCGAAAACCACAATGCAACGCCCAAGCTGGCCAAGGCCTACTGGTAAGCCCTAGAGCTAAACTCAGAACCCTGGTCCGAATGTAGCGTGCCGATTGCATATGTGCCGATAAAGACTCGCAAATCTTTTATAACAGTTCGGGTGTCAGCCGAGCGCTATGGCCACTTCCAAATGAATCTCGTCCTAATATTTGTGGGATCGCATTCATCCATGGTGACGTCTGCGTGTAGAAAGTCTAATGCTGTCAATCAATCAATCAGTGACACTTATAAAGCGCGCTACATACCCGTAGGGTCTCAAGGCGCTGGGGAGGGGGGGTGCCGCTACTGCTCGAACAGCCAGGTCTTCAGCTTCTTCCTGAAGGAGAGGTGGTCTTGGGTTAGGCGCAGGTCGGACGGGAGGGAGTTCCAGGTCTTGGCGGCCAGGTAGGAGAAGGACCTTCCTCCTGTAGTCGCTCTTCGGATGCGGGGGACGGCGGCGAGGGCGTGGTTGGCTGATCGGAGGTGGCGTTTGGGAGCGTAGAAGTTGACTCGGCTGTTGAGGTAGCTCGGGCCTTGGTCGTGTAGGGCTTTGTGTGCGTGGGTGAGGAGGCGGAAGGTGATTCTCTTGTTGATGGGGAGCCAGTGAAGGTCTCTCAGATGTCCGGAGATGTGGCTGGATCGTGGGATGTCGAGGATGAGTCTGGCTGAGGCGTTTTGGATCCGCTGGAGTCTCTTCTGGAGCTTGGCGGTGGTCCCGGCGTAGAGGGCGTTGCCGTAGTCCAGTCGGCTGGTGACGAGGGCCTGGGTGACGGTCTTCCTGGTCTCTGAGGGGATCCACCAGAAGATCTTCCGTAGCATGCGTAGGATGTTGAAGCACGCCGAGGAGACGCTGTTGACTTGCCTGGTCATGGAGAGGGAGGAGTCCAGGATGAAGCCCAGGTTTCGTGCATGGTCTGTCGGTTTGGGTGCGGTGCCCAGGGCGGGAGGCCACCAGGAGTCGTCCCAGGCGGAGGGTGAAGAGCCCAGGATGAGGACCTCCGTCTTGTCCGAGTTCAGTTTCAGGCGGCTGGTCGTCATCCACTCGGCTACCTCTTTCATCCCTTCGTGCAGGTTGGCTCTGGCGGCGGCAGGGTTGTTGGTCAGGGAGAGGATCAGCTGGGTGTCGTCGGCGTAGGAGATGATGCTGAGGTGGTGTTTGCGTACGATGGCCGCGAGGGGGCTCATGTAGACGTTGAAGAGGGTGGGGCTCAGTGATGATCCTTGGGGGACGCCGCAGATGACTTCGGAGGCCTCTGACTTGTACGGTGGTAGGCGGACTCGCTGTGTTCTTCCGTCGAGGAAGGAGATGATCCATTCCAGCGCCTTGTCCCGGATTCCGATGTTGCTGAGGCGCCGTATTAGGGTGCGGTGGCAGACCGTGTCGAATGCCGCGGAGAGGTCTAGGAGGATGAGGGCCGCTGTTTCTCCATTGTCCATCAGGGCTCGGATGTCATCGGTGGCGGCGATGAGGGCGGTCTCGGTGCTGTGTTTGGCTCGGAAGCCGGACTGTGAGGGGTCGAGGGATCCGTTCGTCTCGAGGAAGGCGGCCATCTGCTTGTTGACGGTCTTCTCGATGACTTTGGCTGGAAACGGGAGAAGCGAGATGGGGCGGTAGTTCTTGAGGTCGGTGGGGTCCGCTGTTGGTTTCTTGAGTAGAGCGCTGAGTTCGGCGTGTTTCCAGCTTTCGGGGAAGATGGCGGTGTCGAAGGATGTGTTGATGATGTCTCGCAGGTGGGGTGCGATGACAGCGTCGGCCTTGTTGAAGACGTGGTGAGGGCAGGGGTCGGTTGGTGATCCGGAGTGGATGGAGTTCATCGTGCGGATGGTGTCTTCTGTGCTGATCGGGGTCCAGGCGTGGAGGGTGGTGGTGGGGGGGGGTGGCAGGTCGGTCGTGGTGTGCGTTGGTTGGTTGTTGAAACTGCTGTGTATGTCCGTGATCTTGTTGTGGAAGTATGAGGCGAGGGAGTTGCAGAGGTCTTGCGATGGGGTGATGTCGTTGTTTCCTGCGCTGGGGTTGGAAAGCTCTTTCACGATGTTGAAGAGTTCCTTGCTGTTGTGTGCGTTGTTGTCCAGCCGGTCCTTGAATGCTGTTCTCTTGGCGGCGCGGATCAGCTGGTGGTGTTTCCGGGTGGCCAGTTTGTAGGAGGTCCTGTTGTCCGGTGTCGGGTCCCTTTTCCAGACTTTCTCGAGGGCTCGGCAGTTCTTCTTGGAGCTCTTGAGTTCGTCGGTGAACCATGGGGCCTTCTTGCTGCCGGGTCTGCTGGGCGGGGTCCTCAGCGGGGCGAGTTCGTCCGCGCAGTTGCTGATCCACTTCGTGATGTTGTCGGCGGCCTGGCTGGGGTTCGCTGAGCTGGCAGGAGGGTGTTGGCTCAGGGAGGTGGCTAGCTGGTCTGCTGTGATCTTGTTCCAGCTTCTGCGGGCGGCCTGTTGCTGGTGTTGGTGGGTCGTCGTTCTCTTGAAGGTGAAGTGGACGCAGCTGTGGTCCGTCCATTGAAGCTCTGTGGCGTGGCTGAAGTTGATGTCTGTGCTGGATGAGAAGACGGCGTCGAGTGTGTGTCCGGCGAGGTGGGTGGGGGTGGACACCAGTTGCTTGAGTCCCAGGTTGGCGAGGTTGTCGAGCAGGGTGCTGGTGTTGTGGTCGTTGTTGTTCTCCAGATGGAAGTTCAGGTCCCCCAGGAGGATGTAGTCAGCGGAGGGGAGGGCATGCGGGCTGACGAAGTCGGCGATGTCCTCGCTGAATTGCGTGCGTGGTCCAGGGGGTCGGTAGATCAGGGTGCCTCTGAGGGTGGTGTTCGGGTTGGTGTGGATCTGGAAATGCAGGTGTTCGGCGCTGAACAGGGTGTTGTCGGTGCAGGTCGTGAGCCGGATGGTGTTCCTGTGGATGATGGCGATGCCTCCTCCCATCTGGTTGGCGTTTCGGTCCCTCCGGACGATCTTGTAGCCCTCTGGGATGGCGATGGCGATGTCGGGAGCCGAAGAGGCGTTCATCCAGGTCTCCGTGAGGAAGGCAACGTCAGGGGCGGTGGCATCCAGGAGGTTCCAGAGTTCGATGGCGTGTCTGTGGACGGAGCGGGTGTTGAGCAGGATGCACTTGAGGTGGGTGCTGCTGGAGTTCGACTTGGCGGGTGCTGGTGCGGGGCTGGTCCGGATGCAGGAGAACTTGCAGGCGTGGCAGCTGAAAGGTCCGTGGGTGTGTCGTGGTGTGGCTTGATGGCATTCAGGGAGTCGGCCGGAGTTGAGAGCGATGAGGGTGGCGGCGGAGTACGTCAGGCGGGTCGGGCGGGGTCTTCGTGGACCAGGGGTCCTGGCGCTGGTCGCGATCCGGTCGCGGACGGGCGCAGACGGGCTTACCTTTGGCGCGCCTTTGGCGCACAAACGGCGCGCCCGCTGCGCGTGACCGCTGCGCGTTCGCACGGTCGCCATTTAAGGCGAAGTGCTGTCTAACAATGGTGTCTCTACTGGGCTGCCTACACTGTAGTCTGGTATCTGGCAGCACTCTAAGCTGTGATCTCTGTAACAGACATCGCAATTAATCCCAAATTCGTAAATGTGGGCGCTCCTCCCTGGCCACCAGTACATCTCTTTTAATTCTAGTAGAGATTTTGAGATCCCTTGATGTATCAGACCCTGTCCCATATGTGCTTCATGAATCAGAGCACCTCTCCGGTTCCTGTTTGGAATTACCCTATCCCCCACTCCAGGGATTCGAGCAAAAGGAACACAGTTTGCATCAATTATGTATGTATACTCAAGTGGATAATTTAGAGGTAATGCAGCTCCGCTGACTTTTGTCATGGCATTGACAGCGAGCATGGTTTCACAGTCTATTTTTGTTTTTGAACGAGTGATTGCAGCTACGGAAGCCATTTGCACAGCTGCCTTCGTGGCTTCATCAGCCAATGAATTCCCTTCAACGTGAACACTAAGCATGGGCGAATTTAGCGAATTGGCAATTCGCGAATTTGCGGATTTGCGAATTGGCAATCTGCAAAATTCGCAAATTCGCGCAAATTTGCAGATTTTTTTATTTTTGCGTGTCCGCGAGGCGCTTTGCGTGTTCACGGGTGTTTGCGAGGCGCTGTGCAATTTCGCGGGTTTTTTTTTGCCTGCTTAATCACTGCCACCCTCTCGTTTTTTATGCAACTCTGCCCTCTGTACCACTTGTTTCTGTGCCCTTCTGCCCTCTGCCCCACTCATTTTTTGTCCCCTTCTGCCCTCTGTCCCACGTTTGTGCCCTTCTGCCCTCAGCCCCACTTAGAATGGCGCCGGCAAGCTGCCAGCACCATTCTAAAATAGTTAGAAATAGCTTCAACAGGAAGCACTAATAGATAAAGTAAAGCAGGTGCTCCAGTTGAAGGTCAAATTCAGTTACACAATCATTAATCACCCCAAGTTTGGGGTGATTAATGATTGTGTAACTGAATTTGAGCAGCACCTGCTTTACTTTATCTATTAGAGCTTCCTGTTGAAGCTGACTTTTGTAACTATTTTAGAATGGCTCTGGCAGCTTGCCGGCACCATTCTAAAAGAGTTACAAAAGTCAGCTTGAACTTTTGACCCAATCCGTTCCATTCGCGGATTTTGCGGGAAATTCACGAATCTCGCGGATTGCAAATTTACTGGAAATCCGCGAGCGGAACGGATTTTCCACTCATGCTTAGTGAACACCATCACGCTGATGACTCGGTGTATGGATCACACGAGTCTTTTGTAGTTCTTTCTGCAAAAGAACTACTTGTTCCCAAAGCATTTTATGCTTGATTGTGCCACCTTTTGCGTCTTCAAAACCATTTTGAACCCAGTTCTGCAGATATTCATTGTAAGACTGGACGCAGTAATACGAATCGCACCCTAGGAGTCTGGGGAATTCGTAATCTGTATTTTCCAGCGCCATCTTGAAAGCTTGGAGCTCAGCTCGCTGAGCTATACAGTCTCCTAGTGATTGAGTTTTTGTGACCATAGGTCTGAATTTACCCTCCCGCAAGTGACCTTTAACAATCGCGCACGCTGCACTATAAGCTTGGTTTCCCCCAATTGCGGGCTGCGCTAATCAGTCTGTATATACTATACAGCCGTAATGTTCTAGAGGCAGTATTTCAGTGGGCAGCGGACATTCTTGTTCGTATTGGAGAAATTCTTGTGTCTTCAAGTAAGGATCAAAAACGTATTCAACGTCTATCGCAGCAAGAGAATTAACCCATTGTATCCATCTTTGATGTAAAGCTTTTGCATTCAGAATGCTTGCTTTTGTCACTGCCTCTAAGGCAGGTACAGGAGTAACGATTTGTATGCGTTTTCCCTGCGAGAGTGCTCTTTCTCTTGCCACTGCAGTCTGAACCGCTGTCAGAATTATTTCTGGTGAAGGGAATTTCATTTCAGCTTGTGTGTACAAGTGTGATTTGTAAGCTAATGGCACCTTTTCACCTTCATTAAAGGTTAGGTATGTGAATCTGCATCTTCCTGGGATGATTTGGATTACAAGGTTGCGTACATTGTCGCGTGTTTGTAAATATTTTGTTGCTAACATGTCTGTTTGCACTGAACGCAAAATTTCTGTGTGTGTTTGTGTCCAATTAGTTTGTTTGAAACAAGGTTTGATTAATTCGGAGAGAGGTTTAACCCCCTCTGTGTAGTTTAGAATGTAAGTTTTGGAGGTTGGAGCAGCGCACATTTTTCTAAAAAGTTTGCTGCCAAGCTCTTGCCTTCACTTGAAAGTTTGTATCCGAAGAATAGGACGTTGAGCGAAGAATAGGACGTTGAGGTGGGCAATTCTTGATTTTTTTTAAAGTTAAATTTATACCCTTCAGAGGCGAATCCAAGTATTATGGTGTTTACCCTGGTCAAGTGCCTGTCCAAATCATCATCTGTAAGATAGATTTCATCGACTTAAGATAATGCCTCATCATCATACGTTTGTAGTAACTCTGTTACTCTGGCTGAAAATAATCCAGGACTGTTCTTGAATCCCTGGGGGAGACAACAAAAGTGTTGTGTCCCCATTATTGAGAAAGCGGGCAAATACCTGCTATCAGGTGCAATGTTTTGACAGAAGAAATAGTTTGAATTATCTAATGTAATTTTGTATGTTTTGCGAACAATGTTATTCATCAGTGCTGCACTGTGTGAATTTTGTACTTCAAACGTTTTGCAGCAGGAGTTTAAATGTCTGTAATCCAAGACTAGACGATATGTATTGTCTGGTTTGGAGACAGGAAACAAAGGAATGTTCATGGACGAGGTGCATGTTCCAATCACCCCTTGGTATTGAAGTTGATCTAAGATCTCCCTGACCTGTTGTTTAGCTTCCTGCTTAACTGGATACTGCCTCTGAGCAGTCGGTTGATTTTTTAACTGGCTCTTATGGTGAGGAGAGTCCTCATCCCATCCCACATGATTTTTATATAATGCTGAAGCCTGAGCCACAGCCCATTTTCTGGCAGTGGTGTATTTTTTATGAATAGGAATATGATTTGAGAAGGCTGGCATAATGATCTCTTCGCCATGTGGGCACTCCCTGACAAATTCAGGTGGCTAGTCTTTTTCAGCCAGAAGAATATCATAACCCTTTGATATTTTTTCCCAAAAGAGTACTTTTATTTTCCTAGTTATGTCCCCCTCTATTCGGTGTGTGACTTCATATAACTTGTGTGGTACAGGTACACTAACCCTGGTATCTGCAGTTTCAACTTGAATATATTAATTCAGATCCACTGTCTCCAGATGATCCTTCAGGATCCTGCGAGCTATGGTAACCTCTGCTGCACTGTCCAGCAATTTCTGGGCCCACTCCCCTTTCTTCAGTTGTGTCCTCAAGATCCTCGGCATGTCTGATTTTAATACTTGCTACCTTCTTTTTGGTGAATTGAGTTTTCTTATTTTTTGGAACGTGTTGATCGTCTTTGGACTTCACGCGTTCTTCTTTGTGTTCTGATCGTCCTCTTCTTTCGGATTTCTGCGAGGAAGTCTGAAAAGTACGAGAAGAGCGTGTATCAGTATCTTGATATCTATCAGGTGTTCTTAATTTATCCCTATTTCTAAGGTTATACCTCTTTTCAGAGTGCTCCTTTTGAGGAGATTTACCTCTAGATTGAGAACGCTTCTCTTTAGGAAGTGACTGTCTAAAATGTTCCCACTTCTTTTTAGGTGTAGTGAGATTGTTTTTGATAAAAACTTTTTCAGGATTTTCTGTCAGTTCAGGTTTTACTGGTTTCCCACCCAAACTATCTCTTCCTAGTTCTTCATAAGATTTTTCTATAATTCTAGCCAGTTCATACGGTTGCTCAGTAATATCAAGTTCTTTTAATTTTTGGCAGATTGCCACTGATGCTGCTTCACCTTTGATGTTAGCTAATAAGATAGCCTAGACCTGTTTGTAATCTTTTAGTAATTTAATACCAAGATTTAAGGCCGGTTCTGGTCCGTATTCATTTTGAATCTTTTTCAGGACGTCAGGTATTACCACTATAGACGGGACACTATGTGTTTTTGTGTAGATTGAAGCAACGACTGTACCCCAATTGTCACAGTCCTCCACGTGTGGTGCAATCACCATTGGTAAACAGATTGTTAAAATCCTGTGTTTCTCATGAGGTGTACTATCCGGATATACTGCCTCTATTTGAGTAATGTTTTGATCTAACCAGAATGGAATTAGTTCCCTTTTTGCGGGCAATTTACCAATGACTGATTGTATAGTTGGTGGTGTAATTTTGTTTGTGTTTCCCTGAAGACAGGTGTGATGTGGAATTCTTATAGCAGGTTGGACTGTTAAAGTCCGCATGACATATTGTACCAATTGTCTATGTATTTTGATTAATTGTTTTAGTTGAGCTAACAGTTCTGCACCTGTCATTTTTTCTATGGCAGGATGTGGTGTATAGCTAGCTAGTACCGGCCATGTTGCTCCTGGTCTACCTAGTGGACCGAGCCTGGTAATGTGATTTTGATGTTGTAGTGCGCCTTTAAACCAGAGCTGATGCTCTTGATTAGATAGTGGAATCTCAATGTCCTCGAAAGGAGCGTATTCCGCTGGAGGTTCCTCCATCTTGTAGAAGTGGTACCCATGTGTTGTCGGATTTGCTTGTGGAAAGATAATGCATGAATGGAATACCTCAGGCTGCTGATATTCATGTGCCTCTATGTCAAATATGACTCTACCACCTCTTGGTGATAGGCCATTTTCTATAAGCTTTATAGCTATGGCTTTCCGCACATTTTCCTGGATGAATATAGCATCCACGTCATCTTCATTAAACAATGTGGTGTCTAAACCCGGTCGGGCTGCAGTTCCTGCAGCTCCATCATTCTCTGTGTCGCTATTTGACATTTTGCTGAAAGTCTTACAGAGCACGTTATAAGGAAATAAAGATAAGGTGCACAATATTTTGGAACACTGTATCCTTCAACGTTGAACAAAATCAAAAACTAATACATAGGATTTTTCGTTCTACTTAGTTAAGGCGGATATTTTATCCTTTAACCCACTCCAGACGTCTATTGGAGTTTTTACGGATTAAAGGGGTCTCTCTGAATAGCATGACTGAGTTACTCTAGTATCTAGCATTAAATTAGTGCCTTACGAAACATTGGGCGCCATGTAGTCAGCTGCGGTGCGTCCATTGGGGCGTAGGGGCGGAGCCCCACCAGCCACCATGGACCCGCATCACGGCCGCCGGCCGTATCTTAAAATACATTGCGCTGAATTGCACAGGGGGGTGGCCTGCTGCAGCTTGAGTGACAGTCCACACACTCAGGCTGCTGCAGACCGTAGTGCCAGTCCCGCTGGGGAACTTACAGTGCGCATGCTTGAGAAAGTTGGTAACTTTCTCAAGCATGCGCACTGTAAGTTCCAGTGGGACCCAGGGGTGCTTCACCGTGCTGTTCGCCTGCCACAGCCCGGGTTTCCTAAAGGCGACGGGCGAGCAGCAAATGTGACCCCTAGCCAATCCTGGCGCTGCATGCAGCGCCAGGATTGGCTGGTCCACCGGCGCAGCATCCCATTGGATGCTGCGAGTGGGGGTGGCCCGGTATTAGTCTGGTTCAGGAGCAGCAAGCCAAGGAGGACTGATCGTTGGCGCTGCCCGATTCTGGTTCCATGTTTCCATTGTAAAGAACACAACACGGTACGTAATTGCCTAACCTGTTGTCTTTATGAGGTGTTTAATTTGTTCAATTTGTTGTTAATATGGCTTGGGAATAGGAGGAAAACGTTACCCTCCTGTAACCACCAGTTTGCAGCATATTTCATTTTAGATTTTGCCACACTACCCAGCCAGAGTATTTTAACTTTTTTAGTTGGTGCAGTCGATGGTACCTAAATCGAGATCGGCACAGAAAGGTTCAGGGGATGGCCTCCCGTCCTGTTTATTTTGCCCGCTGCAATCTTTGTATATATTTTCGGCCTCTCGATTTAGGTACCATCGACTGCAGCAGCTTGCCCATACCAGAATAGCTCCAAATCCTACATACTACGGTGGCTCCCTCGCACAGTGTGGAAGGCCAGTAATTTAACTAACCAAGATATTTCCAGAAAAAATACCCATCAGAGGCCAGCAGATCGTACAAGACTGGGGCATACTATACCACTAGTTTATAACTTTATTCGAATGTTTAAAAAACATCATAAAAGTATACAGTTAAAACATTACATATGCATGATAAACAAAGTGATGAACAGGGATAGCCTTGTCACATGGTGTGGGAGTTGCTGCACATAAATTTTCGGGAAAACCATACTAAGTCTAGCTCTAATGGATTTCAGAATAAAAGTAGCAGTAAAAAAACAAATATCTGGGCTTGAAAGTGAGAAAAGAAGCCTCATGGCGTTACCTGTGGTATACATGGAGTATTTAAGGAACATAGGCTTAAGATAACAAATACGCTGCGCTTTATACAAAGGACAGAGTAGTAAAAAGTGCGGTGTGCTTTGTTTGGTAAAACCGTCACATGGTGTAGCGGCGGGACTAGGAATTGGCAAGAGTCGGGTTTTTGTAACGTTAGGATTTATTCTTTCATAAAGGGAATCAGTACAAGTTTTACGAAGGGCTCCCCGGCGTGGTGATCTGCTCCGTTCCCGTCTGGTCTTTCTAAGTACTCCCTCTTCTTTTCTTCTGACGGGGCTCCTCCTCCTTCGGGGCTCCGGAGGCTCCGTGCTGTCCGCCCTCGCCGACACCGTACAGGGGTAAAAAGAAGAGAGGCCGGTATCAGTACGATTGTAAGAACAAGTATTGGAGCACCGGGGAGGGGGCCCGTGAGGGAAACACCCAGTGATGCACAGCAACAGTAATTACCAGTAATCACAACTGAGAGGGGACGTGACGGTGAGGGAACCCAGTGTTTTACCCCAGTCATACAACACTCTTCTAGTTGCGACTAGCTCGCTTTTTTATCCAGCCTACGAAACGGTTACGCACCTCAGAGAGCCGTACCCCTCCAGGCGTACGGCTGGGCGGATCGTGGTGTTGGCCTCCGGGCGTGTCCAGTGTTGCTTCGGCTCTTCCGTCCGAGATCTTTGGTGCGTCCGCGATGTTGTCCTCGCTGATCCACTTGTAGCTGTGGTCCGCCTCTCGTCCTCCTCTCCTCCAGTCGCTCTCTCCCCTCCGGTCGTCCTCCTCACTCGATCGTCCTCCGCTCCTCCAGTCGTTCTCTCTCCTCCAATCGTCCTCCGCACTCGCTCGTCCTCCGCTCCTCCAGTTCTCCTCGCTGCTTCCCGCCTCTCCGCCCTGCTCCTCACTGACCGCTCCTCCGGTGAAATAACACAGCTGGTACTTGTCGGACACGCCTTTTATGGGATGTTCTAGCTCCACCTCCTCGTCCAGGTCTTTGGTCCAGTTAAAGGGTCCGTCTTCCTCCTCGTCGCAACTGTACCTCTCTGGGCCAGGCCATCTTGTCACAGGTCCGGGCTGAGGAAATAAGAGGGGGGGGTCACAGAAGGTTAATTCGCGCCCTAATGCGGGGCTGTCGCTGGGACCCCGGTTACACACCTCCCCCCTTGGACCCTTCCGCTCGGGAAGGGGATGCCGGGACAGGTAATCGGCCCCCTTGTTGTCTACCCCTTTTTCGTGACACACAGTGAAGGAATAGGGCTGCATCGCCAGAAACCAGCGCATGACTCTAGCATTAGAGGACTTGTTCCTAGCCATCCATAACAGAGGGGCATGGTCAGTGTACAGCTTGAAGGACCTGCCCTCCAGATAGTAGGCCAGTTTCTCAATAGCCCAGCGAATAGCCAGGCATTCCTTCTCCACAGTGGCGTATTTGAGCTCTCTCGGGAACAGTTTTCTACTGATGAAGAGAACAGGATGGTCCATCCCGTCCTCCCCCTTCTGAGACAGCACCGCTCCTATCCCGAAGTCCGAGGCATCCGTATGCAGCGAAAAGGGTTTCTGGAAGTCCGGCGAGGTGAGAATCGGTGCCGAAATGATAGTCCTTTTCAACGATGAATAGGCCTCCAACATGGCTTGGGTGGGGCTCCTCAGGATCGACTGTTTGACGTGAGACTGCAGGGCATCCGTGAGAGGAGAGGCCAGTTGCGCAAATTGCGGTATGAACCTCCGATAATAGCCAATGAGGCCTAAGAAGGCCCGCAACTCTTTCTTGGTACTGGGAAAGGGAGTCTCCGCTATTGCCCTCACTTTTTCTGTTTGTGGCTCTATGAGGCCGTGTCCCAATACATACCCTAGATACTTAACCTTGTGGAAGGCTAGTCGGGATTTTTTTGCGTTTATCCGTAGTCCCGCATGGGCGAGAGTTTCTAGCACCTTCTGTAGGTGTACCAGATGGGTCTCCCAGTCGGGGCTAAATACGACAATGTCATCCAGATAGGCGGACGTGAATGATGTTATGTCCTTCAAGACATTGTTCATAAGCCTCTGGAATGTGGCGGATGCTCCGTGTAGGCCAAACGGAAGCACCGTGAATTCGTAATGACCCTCAGCAGTGGAAAAGGCAGTTTTGTGTCTATCTTCTTCTCGTAGGGGAACCTGCCAGTAACCCTTTGTCAGGTCTATGGTGCTGATAAACTTGGCTTTACCTAGTTTCTCGATCAGTTCATCGATACGTGGGATGGGATAGGCATCGAATTTGGATATTTCATTAAGGGCTCGAAAGTCCATACAAAATCGTCTAGATCCATCGGGTTTTGGTATCAAAACGATCGGACTAGACCAGTTACTGTGAGAGGGACGTATCACCCCCAATTTCATCATGTCTTCCACCTCCCGTTTGATGTCTTGTCTCCTGGCCTCCGGAATCCTGTATGGGCGTATCTTCACTATTTTTCCCGGGCTAGTCTCAATGCAATGTTCCGCGAGGGTGGTTTTTCCTGGAATGTCGGAAAACACTTGTTCTTGTTGTCTAAGGACTTCCGACAACTCCCGTTTTTCTTTTTGTTGTAGGTCCTCATTGATTACCAGTTGGGGTATGGTGCTTGGATCAGGAGGCATGTCTTTCTCCACTGTGTGTACCCCTACTGGGGTCTTGCCCAGCCATTTCTTTAACATGTTGATGTGATAAGTTTGTTGTTTTCTGGGGTTCATCTGTAATCGGTAGGTGGTATTCCCGATAGTATCCACGACAAGAAACGGCCCACTCCACTCGGCTTTGAATTTTTGCGTGGACGAAGGTAACAATACCAACGCCCAGTCCCCTTTTTCCAACTTACGCCATTTTTTTCCTTTGTCGTAGACCTTTTTCTGTTTCTCCTGGCTTTTTTCTAGATTTGCGAATGCCAGGTCCCGTAATTTGCCTAGTTTGGAGCGAAGGTTGCGTGCATATTCCAGGGTACTGGCCGTTTCCTCCGGGGTTTCTCTCTCCCAGGCTTCTTTGGTCATGTCCAGTAGAGTTCTGGGCTGGCGACCGTAGAGCAGTTCAAAAGCAGAACATCCAAGGCTACTCTGTTTCTGCCCTCTGATAACATATAAAGCAAGGGGCAGTACTTGATCCCACTCCGTGCTGTTGACTTCCAACATTTTTCGCAATGTGGTTTTTATCGTACGATTATACCTTTCTACAAGGCCGTCGGTTTGTGGATGGTACACCGCAGTGCGAATTTGGTGTATGTGTAGCGATTTGCAGACCTCACCCATGAGTCGAGAGACGAATGGAGTTCCTTGGTCGGTCAGTATTTCTTTTGGAAAACCCACTCTAGAAAATAGTTCCAACATTTTGTCTGCGACATTTTTAGTGGTCGTCGAAGTTAGGGGAAATGCCTCCGGGAACCTGGTAGAGTAGTCTACAATTACCAGGACATACTGGTATCCCTTTCTGGTTTTCGGTAGGGGCCCGATGATGTCCATCCCTATCCTTTCAAAGGGAACTCCTATTATAGGAAGGGGCTGCAGAGGTACGGCGGGTGGCCGGGTCATATTTCTTTTCTGGCATATGTCGCATTCTTGACAATAGTTCATGGCATCTTTATAAATACCCGGCCAATAGAAGCATTGTAGGAGATTCTGAGTTGTTTTTTCAGCCCCTATGTGTCCCGCAACCAGGTGAGAATGTGAAAAGAACAGCACCTGTTCTCTGAAGGATACCGGGACCAACAACTGTTCTGGGTCTTCTTCCTTTCCTTGTCGGTACAATAGTCCATTCTTGATGAACATTCGGGGATACCGAACTGGTACCACGCCATCGTTTTGGTGCGCGTTCTCCCAGGCGTTAAGTAACGTAGCATCATTAGCCTGTGCAAACTGGAAGCTGCGGTCCAATGTCCACGGGTCAGGAGAAATTAATGCAGGTGCCTCACTTCCAGATAGGGGGGTTTTTCTGACGGGGATCCCCTCTCCCATACTCTTTTTGAACATTTTCAGAAAGGACGGGTTGTCAGTTCCTATGATCAGGTCTTCTGGAAGGGTGTCTAGTACCCCCACTCTTACCCGAGAAGGGGGGGCTTCGGGTGACATCAACGTGATAACCGCCACGGGGTAGGGTTTTACGTCCCCGTGGACACATCTTATGAACACCTGTTCGTTGGGTAGGACTTGCTGGGGTCGTACATGGTGTGCTTGTATTACTGACTGGCGACAGCCAGAGTCTAGGAGAGCTTGTATGGGGGTACCGTTGATTCTCATACTTACTCGGTAGGCGTTTCCCATTTCGGCGGAATAGAGGACGGCGCGGGGTAGGTATCCCACCTCCATAGGTTCCTCAGTCGGTTTTTTCCGGGGACAGAATCTGGCAATATGACCCCATGTGCCGCACTCGAAACACTGAGGTCCGCTGTGCGGAAGGGGTTCGTTCCTCCAGTTTCGAGGTCGAGGAGGTTCTGGGAGGCGTACCGGCCTTTTCTCTGACTTGAAGGAGGTTTTCTGTTTCTCGGTCTCTACTGGAAACATGGGTCTCTGTTGGACCCGAGAAAAAGTATTCGCCATTTCTACAGCTTGAGCTGTGGTTAAGTCCGGATGTTGTTTTAGCCATCTTTGTGTGGCAAAGGGTAGAGCCTCGAGAAATTGTTCCAGGTATATCCTGTCCATAATTTCTTCTTTTGTGCTTTCTGTAGGACTCAGCCATTTATCTGCTGCCATCTTGAGGCGGACAAATAAGGTTTTTGGGGTCTCCCCGGTTACTCCTCTTTCTCTTCTGAATCTTAGCCTATAGGCTTCCCGGTCCAGCCCCAGATGATCGAGGATGATCCTTTTAATATCCGCGTAAGGCGTGTCACCCCTTGGGTTGGCTACCTGATAGGCGGCTTGGGCTTCCCCGACAAGTAAGGGGGCCAAAAAGAAGGGCCATTTCACTCCAGGCCACCCACACGCCCGAGCAGCTCGCTCGAAATTCATTAGAAATGCATCCGGGTCTTCGCCGGGCTGATACTTCTGCAGTGATACTCCTCCAATAGTGTGAGGTATGTTGCTCACGGTAACTGGCCCCGAAGCTAGGGGGGGGTCCAGGGCTCGGGCCGCCACGGCGGTTTTAATCAACTCTCGGTCAGCTTCGGCGGCCCTGAGCTGTTGTTCCGCAATCCTCTCCAGTCTTTCCTGGCCCTGCACCAGGGCTTGTACGACTCCTTCCATCGTCTCGTTGCAGACGTTCACAATGCCCGCATTCTCCACCACTGTAGCGGCGGGACTAGGAATTGGCAAGAGTCGGGTTTTTGTAACGTTAGGATTTATTCTTTCATAAAGGGAATCAGTACAAGTTTTACGAAGGGCTCCCCGGCGTGGTGATCTGCTCCGTTCCCGTCTGGTCTTTCTAAGTACTCCCTCTTCTTTTCTTCTGACGGGGCTCCTCCTCCTTCGGGGCTCCGGAGGCTCCGTGCTGTCCGCCCTCGCAGACACCGTACAGGGTTA